>NC_137239.1:14521549-15858578 GCF_051294905.1 Botryllus schlosseri
TGTAGAGCAGAGAGTCATACATTGAACCAACTGATGTAAGGTGAAACACTACGTTCACACCAAAAAAAGTTTGCAGGGTATGACCACCACCAACATATAGAGTAGTGAGTGAGTAATTAAACTACTTACCCCGATTTTACTATATTCCGAGATCCGGATCACGATTCAAGTCTACCTGAGAATCCGAACTACCCTGTGAAGTTGATATATCAAGTTGTGAACCGTGAAAGGGTTGTAATCTCGGTGAAATAGTGTGCGACACATTTTTCCACAAGTCGAATGCATGTCGGTTCATACTAAGACCATGTTACGGTCAAATATGTGTGTTTTTTCTGTCTCCAAGTCAGCTACCCCCGCATTGAATGTACAGAGTCGGTGCATGTATGAGACTTCAGAACATGAATTTGTAATCCATGATGCTTGTAGTGCCGGCCATGATGTATGTAATGTCACGCACCTCCTTTACGCGAATACTTGGTATCTATGAACAATCGTGAAGTAAACTGGATGTGTAATGTCTTGTTATTTTCATGGAAACACGGGGGTGTAACATGTTTGAATATTGTTCATTGGTTTGTCGATTCAGAGTTGATATCCGGATCCGGTTAATACTTTCTCGGGTTTCCGATTTCAAACTGAACGGTGGGATATGTATTGACCAATAAAGAGTGACACAATATAGTAAACATGTGTGAGAAAACTCACAAGTAACCCGGATTTGTTAGCGCGACGGGGACATAAATTCAACCATTATCCATGTACCAAGCAGTTACCAAAGTCATGGAGGTTGCTAATTTCAACATATTGACTCTGTGGGAGGCTAAAGCACGAACCGGGACACACACAGACACACACACACACACACACCAGGACACATAATATCCGTCGATTTCCAAAGCATACATTTCGATATACAAGAGCATATTGTTATTTCATGTGGTTAACCGTTGA
Organism: Botryllus schlosseri; assembly: GCF_051294905.1. Taxonomy (NCBI): domain Eukaryota; kingdom Metazoa; phylum Chordata; class Ascidiacea; order Stolidobranchia; family Styelidae; genus Botryllus; species Botryllus schlosseri. The sequence goes on from NC_137239.1 coordinate 14,522,501, forward strand.
TATAGATGCGATGCGATCGACGCGGGTATACTCTGAAACCGGTTGTCCGTTTATATGAGAAAAGATGCTGTGAAGGACTTTAAAAAGCGGCAGTTGAGCAAGACGTAGTTTGCTTACTGCAGTAATTCATTTCACTTGCAGAACTTCTATGGCCAAGCTCCACGTGTGTGTTTCAGGGTAGTTCCAAATGAATGAATTTCATTTTCACGTGCTTGAATTCGTTTTACCATACTGTAAAATACTTTTACATGCCCAAGTTGGGGATTCTCGTTACATTGTCTTCTTGTGTGTTGGTGATTAAATACATTGCGACGCTGTCACTTGGCTCTTAATTGGGTTGTTTCATCTGAAAAAACTAATTTTGTCTGTTATAATACTTTATTAGACTTGTATGGCGAGGCGTCTGGTATCGAGAAGTGAGATCGCAAGCAATCATTGAGTCAGTCGTGATGTCTGATTGGGAGTGTCGGCCTCTTATATCCAGCAAGTGTAATGTGCCATATTAGGCCATAAGTATCGTAGGCCCCGCGTGAAGTGTACAAATTTCGATGTTGCGCAAATACCACAAACTTTGCTTGCTTTCAGAGCCGGCAACTAAATGCAAGACAGACTTTACGCAAAAGTTGCTATTCTGAAAATTTTGTAAAGGTAATGGTTTGAAAACTTATACTTGAGCACTCGTACTTCTTGAGAATACCCAAGTCGGTTTTTTGCCCAGATGCACCACATAGTCTCAAGTCCTTATGATATTGGAGTACATCAACTTCATGATAGCTAGAGTATTAAACAGTAATATACCTAGAGTACTAATCTTTTACTTACTCGGAAATGACTACTTCTACCTTATTTTAAAGGATACCTCGTTCGAAGCGAAATTGTATGTGGTTTTGGATAACATCCAAGATGTAGGCTCACTTTGAAGGTTACTTCGTAAAACTCAAATATTGCGCAGTGAGAGTTCGCAAATTCTCGAAGTATTTTTGTTATTTTTATTGCGATAAGTCATTCTGCAGCGCGAAAATGCGTCGTAGGATATAGATGAAACTAGCACCACTCATCAAGACCGCTGAAAACAGTACGTTTCAACATTTAGTAGCAGTAAATTTCTAGTAAAGTACAAGACGTGATGATTTCCGAGTGAGTTGAAAAGTATTGCAGGTATAGTTTACCTGGAAACCGAATACTCTGAAATAGAAGTAGATGCAGTGTAAATAGTTAATCACTTGATTAAGTTTAGCGCAAGCAGATAAAACCTATACTTGAGTAGTACAAAATGCACGAGTACTTCGCTATCGCCGCCCTGCACGTAATAAGTGCTTTTACCGACACTCGTCGGTTTCAGTTTTAGATAGAATTCAGAAACCAAATAATTTCATAAACATAAGCTAATTTAATGAATTTACTCGAATGTACTATGCCGCGCTGATAAGATTAATTATAATATACTTATCATGTTACAGCGATTTTTCTAGCGTAGAAAATCTTTAAAATGTAGTAAGCAGGCCAAATGAAGATATTCGTTGAGTTGAATAAACATAAAAAATACTCTAGACCACTTTATCGGTACTTTACAGTTTCAGTTTTAGATAAAATTTGTCTCTTTCACCTATAATTACAACTCCTCGCTATCTAAACATGTTTAGAATATATTATTTGCGATGATACGAACCCGTGAAGTACTCGAGTAGCTTTTCGTAGGATATAGATGAAACTGACAACACTCACCAAGACCGTTGGTCCACTGAAAAAAGTACATTGTAGCAGTAAAGTCCTACTAAATTACAAGAAGTAATGATTTCCCAGTTAGTTGAAAAGTAAGTATTGAAGGTATAGTTTGCTGGAAAAAGCGAAAAACTCTGAAATCAAAGTAGATGCAGTGTAAATAGGTAATCACTTCATTAAGTATAGCGCAAGCAGGCCAAACCTATGCTTGAGTACTGCAAAATGTACAAGTACTTCGCTATGTTCTCCCTCCACGTAAAAAGTGACTAGGTTTTAGACTACTTTATCGGTACTCGACAGTTTCAGTTTAGATAAAATTTGGTAAGACTTTAAATTTTAAAGTAGTTTGAGCTTACGTTTGTATCACCTTGACAAGTAACATTATCAGACATGAAAATGATAGGGACGTGTTCGGACATCATGTCTAGGGTGTGTTCGGCCTGTGCTGCCATTCGGACATGGTGTCTTGGTCGTGTTCGGACATCATGTCAGGTTCGTGTTTGGACATCCTGTCTGGGGTGTGTTCGCCCTGTGCTGCCAATCGGACATCGTGTCTGGGGCGTGTTCGGCCATTCAAACATGGTGTCTGGGTTGTGTTCCGACTGAGTTGACACTCGGATATCGTGTCTGGGGTGTGTTCGCCCTGTGCTGCCAATCGGACATCGTGTCTGGGGCGTGTTCGGCCATTCAAACAGAGTTGAATAACCATAAAAAATATTCCCGCGCCCTAGGTTGTAGGGGTTAGGAATAGTTGGGTTTAGGAGGGCGCGGGAATATTTTTTATGGTTATTCAACTCTGTTTGAATGGCCGAACACGCCCCAGACACGATGTCCGATTGGCAGAACAGGGCGAACACACCCCAGACACGATATCCGAGTGTCAACTCAGTCGGAACACAACCCAGACACCATGTTTGAATGGCCGAACACGCCCCAGACACGATGTCCGATTGGCAGCACAGGGCGAACACACCCCAGACAGGATGTCCAAACACTAACCTGACATGATGTCCGAACACGACCAAGACACCATGTCCGAATGGCAGCACAGGCCGAACACACCCTAGACATGATGTCCGAACACGTCCCTATCATTTTCATGTCTGATAATGTTACTTGTCAAGGTGATACAAACGTAAGCTCAAACTACTTTAAAATTTAAAGTCTTACCAAATTTTATCTAAACTGAAACTGTCGAGTACCGATAAAGTAGTCTAAAACCTAGTCACTTTTTACGTGGAGGGAGAACATAGCGAAGTACTTGTACATTTTGCAGTACTCAAGCATAGGTTTGGCCTGCTTGCGCTATACTTAATGAAGTGATTACCTATTTACACTGCATCTACTTTGATTTCAGAGTTTTTCGCTTTTTCCAGCAAACTATACCTTCAATACTTACTTTTCAACTAACTGGGAAATCATTACTTCTTGTAATTTAGTAGGACTTTACTGCTACAATGTACTTTTTTCAGTGGACCAACGGTCTTGGTGAGTGTTGTCAGTTTCATCTATATCCTACGAAAAGCTACTCGAGTACTTCACGGGTTCGTATCATCGCAAATAATATATTCTAAACATGTTTAGATAGCGAGGAGTTGTAATTATAGGTGAAAGAGACAAATTTTATCTAAAACTGAAACTGTAAAGTACCGATAAAGTGGTCTAGAGTATTTTTTATGTTTATTCAACTCAACGAATATCTTCATTTGGCCTGCTTACTACATTTTAAAGATTTTCTACGCTAGAAAAATCGCTGTAACATGATAAGTATATTATAATTAATCTTATCAGCGCGGCATAGTACATTCGAGTAAATTCATTAAATTAGCTTATGTTTATGAAATTATTTGGTTTCTGAATTCTATCTAAAACTGAAACCGACGAGTGTCGGTAAAAGCACTTATTACGTGCAGGGCGGCGATAGCGAAGTACTCGTGCATTTTGTACTACTCAAGTATAGGTTTTATCTGCTTGCGCTAAACTTAATCAAGTGATTAACTATTTACACTGCATCTACTTCTATTTCAGAGTATTCGGTTTCCAGGTAAACTATACCTGCAATACTTTTCAACTCACTCGGAAATCATCACGTCTTGTACTTTACTAGAAATTTACTGCTACTAAATGTTGAAACGTACTGTTTTCAGCGGTCTTGATGAGTGGTGCTAGTTTCATCTATATCCTACGACGCATTTTCGCGCTGCAGAATGACTTATCGCAATAAAAATAACAAAAATACTTCGAGAATTTGCGAACTCTCACTGCGCAATATTTGAGTTTTACGAAGTAACCTTCAAAGTGAGCCTACATCTTGGATGTTATCCAAAACCACATACAATTTCGCTTCGAACGAGGTATCCTTTAAAATAAGGTAGAAGTAGTCATTTCCGAGTAAGTAAAAGATTAGTACTCTAGGTATATTACTGTTTAATACTCTAGCTATCATGAAGTTGATGTACTCCAATATCATAAGGACTTGAGACTATGTGGTGCATCTGGGCAAAAAACCGACTTGGGTATTCTCAAGAAGTACGAGTGCTCAAGTATAAGTTTTCAAACCATTACCTTTACAAAATTTTCAGAATAGCAACTTTTGCGTAAAGTCTGTCTTGCATTTAGTTGCCGGCTCTGAAAGCAAGCAAAGTTTGTGGTATTTGCGCAACATCGAAATTTGTACACTTCACGCGGGGCCTACGATACTTATGGCCTAATATGGCACATTACACTTGCTGGATATAAGAGGCCGACACTCCCAATCAGACATCACGACTGACTCAATGATTGCTTGCGATCTCACTTCTCGATACCAGACGCCTCGCCATACAAGTCTAATAAAGTATTATAACAGACAAAATTAGTTTTTTCAGATGAAACAACCCAATTAAGAGCCAAGTGACAGCGTCGCAATGTATTTAATCACCAACACACAAGAAGACAATGTAACGAGAATCCCCAACTTGGGCATGTAAAAGTATTTTACAGTATGGTAAAACGAATTCAAGCACGTGAAAATGAAATTCATTCATTTGGAACTACCCTGAAACACACACGTGGAGCTTGGCCATAGAAGTTCTGCAAGTGAAATGAATTACTGCAGTAAGCAAACTACGTCTTGCTCAACTGCCGCTTTTTAAAGTCCTTCACAGCATCTTTTCTCATATAAACGGACAACCGGTTTCAGAGTATACCCGCGTCGATCGCATCGCATCTATATCAACGGTTAACCACATGAAATAACAATATGCTCTTGTATATCGAAATGTATGCTTTGGAAATCGACGGATATTATGTGTCCTGGTGTGTGTGTGTGTGTGTGTGTCTGTGTGTGTCCCGGTTCGTGCTTTAGCCTCCCACAGAGTCAATATGTTGAAATTAGCAACCTCCATGACTTTGGTAACTGCTTGGTACATGGATAATGGTTGAATTTATGTCCCCGTCGCGCTAACAAATCCGGGTTACTTGTGAGTTTTCTCACACATGTTTACTATATTGTGTCACTCTTTATTGGTCAATACATATCCCACCGTTCAGTTTGAAATCGGAAACCCGAGAAAGTATTAACCGGATCCGGATATCAACTCTGAATCGACAAACCAATGAACAATATTCAAACATGTTACACCCCCGTGTTTCCATGAAAATAACAAGACATTACACATCCAGTTTACTTCACGATTGTTCATAGATACCAAGTATTCGCGTAAAGGAGGTGCGTGACATTACATACATCATGGCCGGCACTACAAGCATCATGGATTACAAATTCATGTTCTGAAGTCTCATACATGCACCGACTCTGTACATTCAATGCGGGGGTAGCTGACTTGGAGACAGAAAAACACACATATTTGACCGTAACATGGTCTTAGTATGAACCGACATGCATTCGACTTGTGGAAAAATGTGTCGCACACTATTTCACCGAGATTACAACCCTTTCACGGTTCACAACTTGATATATCAACTTCACAGGGTAGTTCGGATTCTCAGGTAGACTTGAATCGTGATCCGGATCTCGGAATATAGTAAAATCGGGGTAAGTAGTTTAATTACTCACTCACTACTCTATATGTTGGTGGTGGTCATACCCTGCAAACTTTTTTTGGTGTGAACGTAGTGTTTCACCTTACATCAGTTGGTTCAATGTATGTACCGGGTTGTGAAAACTGTCGCTGTTTTGACTATGTGTCACAATCAATACTAAATACGAGAATTCGTTACTCGTCGAAACGCCGCAGTCAGACATCGTTAACAGCGATTCCGTGTATGGCAATCTTGAGTTCAATAGCGGTTTTGTGATGTTAACCAAGCGGCTGTGTTTCTGCGGTGTGAAGACTGAATTCGTGTTGTTTCCCCGCAAGAGTGCGATGTCTATTTCACACCTAGAGCAATTATAAAACGCATCTTCGAAACTTTTGGTCTAGTTCATCCGCTTGCGTTTCGAAACGGACCATCACGACAAGACTCTAACCCACCACATTCGTGGTTTCAGTTGATCATATCGAAGAATATCATGTCCATCCGTGTTACCACCCACAGATTTCACCATCCTCACACGGTAGTGCTAAGACACAGACAAGATGCGGTGGTGGAAATATTGAAAATGAGAAAGCAGACCTTGGTGTCATTTGATTTGGATTTTACACCCGATGAACCCACCATTCGTACTGCGCATTGGGATGAGGATTCTATCATTGATGTCGAGGGAAATGAGATGTACAGATTTGTTGGTGTCGTGAATATTCAACGAAAGTCGGTTTATATGGTTGTGCATGGTTCGCGTATTTGACTGTGGAGATATCGCTATACATAACGTGCTGTTCACCGTATCGATAGCACCAACGAATATCCGTGAAAGGGTTGTAATCTCGGTGAAATAGTGTGCGACACATTTTTCCACAAGTCGAATGCATGTCGGTTCATACTAAGACCATGTTACGGTCAAATATGTGTGTTTTTCTGTCTCCAAGTCAGCTACCCCCACATTGAATGTACAGAGTCGGTGCATGTATTGGTAATTCCGTTATTAAAGTTGACTATGTATAGGTACGTGCTACGCTCCCGCAAAACAGATGCACGCAAAAAGTCGATGTGGAGTCGCGTTAGTTTTAAAGTTGTTCCATTATGAAATGCGCGAGGAAATTTGGTATATATGCTGCATGATCACAATGTCCTACAACTACGTACCAAGTTTCAAGGTGAGGAGTCACATATTAGCATGGTAATTCTGTTATTAAAGCTGACTATGTATATGTACACGCTACCGAAAACAGATTTAGGTAAAAGTTGCTATAGAACTATACGTTAGTTTTAAAGTTGTTCCATCATGAAATGTGCGATGAAATTTGGTATGCTGCATAATCACAATGCCCTGGAGCTCATTTAGATACGTTTTTTAATGTAGTTACACATTCTAGTTGTTTTGATGTAAGGAAAAAATCATTCGATAACTCGATACAGCTAGTTAACACGCGTTGATGTGACTTTCCTCATTTGTATGCATAGCCTACGCGAAATTGGTGACCGAATTTTTCGATCATATTTATATTCCGTATTTTATTTAAAAATGAAACTGTTAAGTACTACTTAAAGTGTTATAAAATGTGAAAAAGTGTACAAGTAGAATTATTATTATGTCATGAATAAGTAGTTTAAGTAAAATGTCATTCGGGGACGCCCAAATGTTTTATTTTTTTCGCAATACATAAGTCTGTCTTGCATTTAGTTACCAGCTCTGAAAGCAAGCAAAGTTTGTGGTGTTTGCGCAACATCGAAATTTGTACACTTCACGCTTATCTTATGTCGAAAACATAAGTTAGTTAACAATATTTCGAGTCATGGGTATGAATAATTTTTAGAAATCCTAAATATGCCGCATCCAAACTTCGTAAATTTTTTCGATTAGTTTTTTTTCGTTTCTATCTACTTTAAAAGACTCAGTGTGGAAGTTTCGAAACTTGCATGAATTGCAAGCTACATAATACAACTAGTTAACACGCGCTGATGTGACTTTCCTCATTTGTATGCATAGCCTACGCGAAATTGGTTACCGAATTTTTTGATTAGTTTAGATTCCGAATTTTATTTAAAACTGAAACTGTTAAGTACTACTAAAGTGTTATAAAATGTGAAAAAGTGTACAAGTAGTTATTATTATGTCATGAATAAGTAGTTTAAGTAAAATGTCATTCGGGGACGCCCAAATGTTTTATTTTTTTTTCGCAATACATAAGTCTGTCTTGCATTTAGTTTCCAACTCTGAAAGCAAGCTTAGTCTATGATCAGTCGCGTACCATTAGTATTCATTTTACAAAAACGTCGTGTAAAGGTAAAGTACTTGTACATTTCGGAGTACTCAAGTATCAGTTTTGTCAGCTTATTATATGCTCAGTATATTATACGTCACAAATTGTGGAGCATTTATGTGGGTGCTCCAGGGTGCTCTTCATTGAGTGTTCGTGGTGGGTGATAAGTTTAATTTGCAAAATTAGCGTGTTCAAATCAGGCCTGTCGCCAACATAGTGATGTCGCATTAGCCCTAAATACACATAATAGAATATAAAGGAAAAGTATCATCTAACGTATAATGAATGTTATCTATTTCTTGGAAGCAAGTTATTATCAAAACATAGTGGTCAAAATTATCGCAGAGCAATACCGATTTGCGTAAATTCCGTTATGCGTCTGACTACGTTACTAGGGATTATGTAGTTAGTTAAGGAATTAGGAGTCCTATCTTCCCAATCGGTATGGAACAACATCAAAATCATCACAAAGCAATATCGACTTTTGCGTGAATTCTGCTATGCGTTTTACTACGGTAGTATGTGCAGCTGCTTACAGGTGTCCAGACGTGGACTTTCTACTATATTCGCTCCTAACATTATAGCAGCACCCGACGCAGCTTACATTATTACGTTATAAGACGGCGGCGGCGTTTTCACTGTCGGTTTATTCACCCTTATTCTAGTGACATGAAAAGGACTGAACCGTATGAAATGTGGTCACTACAAGAATCGAGCGAAAGCGCTGTTTCAATCCGTCTTGCATCGGTCACGATTAGTTTTACTTTTCAACTAACTTGGTGTCTGTCGTTATATTCATTAGACTCGCTTTCATGCGGCTAATTTGGCACTATCATTATAACGTCGGGGATCGCGTACCTGCGGTGAAGGTGTTCGTTCTTTATATTTTGTGAAGTAGAGAGTAGTTTAAGGTTAAGTTTGTCTAACCTTGACGAGTGCTATTGTCACACTCGATCACCATATTTAAATCATGGACATCTCAATGATGTTGACTAAATTTACGGCTTCAGAACGTGCTAATTAGACCTAATCGTTATAACGCTGGGGCTCGCGTACAGGCATCGATAGAGTTTGTATAAATAAAGCCCTGCGAATCGCACGCCTACGGCTATAGTTCGTTCGATTATTTTCACCTTGGGATTCGCGTATATGCTACTAAGCTGTTACGACTTTAGAAAATTCTACAAGACTATTCGGAACGCGCACATGCGAGTGATTTGTTTCCGTAGCTCCGAACTGGAGAATCGCTTGCCTGCGTCTAATGAAAATAAGTCGTAAAATGTGGAGGCTGCAGAGACAGTAACTTGTATACATAAAATCAAGTTTAAAAATATGGACGGATGAGTTATCTCTGACCAATAGAGTAATATAACCGCCTATAGTTTAGTGGGGTATTGCTATAATGTATATCCAAACAATCGTTGCAGACTCTGAATGTTACCTAGGTCCTTATCACAAAAAATCATGCATCAGAAGCGTAGGGGTTCATATTATCAAGTCGCAGCGCTCAAAATCGCATTTTATATTAAGTAATTAGTGATGATGTGTAGAATTTTGATATTAATAATATTATCCGGAGAATATAACCTTACATAGACATCATAGTTTTCGCATTTATGTATAATCTGAATAGGAATTTAAATACTTAGTCCGAAATACACATAATAGAAAATCTATCGATTCTAGCCAAGGTAAGTTTTGACGCAGCAATCATAGGTCGTAAAATGTGGAAACTGCAGAAACCGTAACTTGTACACATAAAATCAAGTTTAAAAAATATGGACGGATGATATTAGTCCTAAATACACATAATACAATATCTGAGAAAAGTATCAAGATGCGGCAATCAATGCAGCGATGATATAGCAATGGATGGATGATGTGGCACTATAGGCGTGACGCTTGATGATGTGGCACAGATGACGTAGCAGATGAATGTTCCCTTAGGGGATGAAAATGGGCGTGGCAATTAGGATGACGTGGCGTAATTTGATTGGCCTGCAACAAAAACGGATAACAACACTACTATAATGCGTCGCGGATTCGCAGAAACACTCGAGTTCAGGGCTTCTTTACATCGGATTATTTTAGTGCTGCATTGATCGAGACCGTCGATGATAATTAACATCTTGTTTGTGTTGTTTTTGATCCAATTAATACCAGCATTCTTTATTTCTGGTTTCAATTCTCCTTCCAGATCTCCTGTTATTTGGTGTGAAATAAACAAATCGAAAATTGTTGATGGTGGGTCACTCAGTAGTTCGAAAGCCCGTACATAAACAACAAGCTCAATATGTTCAGTGAAATTCACTTTCTTGTTGTGGATGGCACGATGATAGATCTTTGATAGCGTTGTCTTTCCTGCACCGGCCTCACCCAATATCATAACGTGGCGCGCTCTCTCTCCATTCGGTTGTACGTGGAAATCCTCCAACTCAATTTCTTTGTCCTCGGATCCGAAGTATACTTCAGATTTAGTGCGGTCATCCGACGAATTTCGATCATATCCGTCCATGTCAAGTAACACGAGTTTGGGTCGTGAAGCATAATCTTCAATATCTTGAATTTTTTGCTCGGAATGGCGTCTCATTATGTTTAAAAACTTGGCGACTGTAAAGAGGAGAACACATATCATTGTGGTTGGGATTAGCATCACATGGGCACGGACACGGCAGACTCCACTGGCACCTTCACAGAATCGGGTGTCACGACACGGGTTTATGCGATACGTGCGACATCGACGAGACGGTCGACCACTTTTTAATTCATTGCGAACGCTACTCGACCCACCGCGATCACTTGAAGACGACAGCGACGAATCTAGGCATACCGTTTCAGCTCACAAAACTGTTATCAGATCCACGGATTTTACTACCAGTGGCTGAATTCGTTATCCTCACCGGCAGACTGTTGTGACGTTAATGGATTTACCGGACTCTTGAGACCTGGTGTAAAAGGCCATAGTAGCCGAACACCATATTTACAATACTAACAACAACAACATGGGCACGGAGTCGGCAGGTTTGACTTCGAATCTGGCCCGAACCTGAAGGCTGGCTACAGCCATGTGCGATCTCGAAAACTAGTACAAAATTTTTTATTGCTGCTTTTTCAAGTGGTCTAAGAGTCGGCCCGAAATAATTTCACAGTGTATTTATATTCGAATATATTTGTAAAATCTGGCATACGCCTCAACTTTATGTGTGCTTCGGAATGTACAAATCTTATAGCCCGGACACTATTTTGCTTTGGTTACAGTTGATAGGCAAGTGTGTAATCTCAGATGATTGTGACATTACTCGGAAGAAATTTCCATCCCATCCAGAAATCATTAATTGTACAAAGAAAGTTATCAAACGATTAGGGATGGTGTGAACGTGAAGTTCAAGTTCGCGTTCTGTGTATGAACCTCGAAAATTGAGAGGTTCACGTTCACAAACGAATCTTGGTAGGTTCTGCACTGTGAACCTTTTTCACATTTATGGAAATGTATTGCATTTCTACTGCGGGCCACTGTATGCATGGCGCTGACATTATAAAAAAATCTTGACAATCTCAAAAATATTACTTGCTTTGTTACAAAACTCTTCTCGAAATATCCAGCTTTCCGTTTGTGAATATTTAGTGACTCTCTGCTGTGAGCTTGACCCGCAATCACACAACATCATGAGTGAAATACACTACATGTAGGTAGTCAGCGAATGATGCTCATTCAACCAATCAATGAACCTGATATAGTCGCATGATGTATACAATCTAGCAGGTGTACGGGGTCGATATTGATTTTATATGTTTATTGTATCATAAAAACCAAATCCGTGCTACAGGGGTGTTGGCTAATGCTGTATACCTTGTTTAACGGGTGATATGGGTAACAAGTACAGAAATCCGTTTTACACTCTGCTTGATATCAACGCATAGCAATTGGCAACACTCAGACGCCGAATCATTCTCCGGTCTGGCCTAGACCGTTAAGGCGTAAGCTCATATTCCCTTGCTTATATGCCCTTCCTCATCGAAATTGTTGGCAAAGCGACGACAGATAGTGATTTCATGGAATTATTATATCATTTGATTTCCCCAGTTGATACATTTGGCGACGTTTAAAACGTCAATATGTACTCCAGCATTGTGGCATTATGTGGCCCGAGCTGTCGCTAGGTATCGTGTACATTATGATAGGCTATCCCTTCACTGAAATGTAGGGTTGCATGTAGCAATATGACGTCACGTGACGTCATGAGGTTCACGTTCGCGTTCACACAGAACCTTTCAAAAAGGTTCGCGTTCACACGAACCTGAACCTTTCAGAGGCTCACACCATCCCTACAAACGATGTTACTCGAAGACTACTTTTTGCACAATCAAGTTATTCCTGCAATAAACCAGTTTGTCCCTGTCAATTTCGTTTTCTGAACGCTGTAAAACCAAAAACTGGAGCGCTCCTTGGTGTCCACGAAATACTCATCGCAGTGACAATTCTATTCGTAAACGTCGTTACTTGGGTGAAAGTCGCCGAGGAAGAAGGTCCATTGTTATTTGAAGAAAACAAATAATGACGTTTACAACAATAAAAAAATAGGCACGCACAGTATTCGATGACGGAATGGAATGATCGATACGACCTTTCTAGTCAACTGGTCTGATCCGGACTTGGACAACTAGATAGTTCTAGTTATCTATTTTCACTAAATTACAGCGAAATCCCAGTAATATAATTCAAATCTAATTTTGAAATGTGTCCATGCTCTAATTCTAATTCTAATCTAATTTGTGAAGTGTTCCTATGCTCTCTTGTTTACCTTCAAATGACTATTTTACCGCGGTATTTTACAGCGAGTTAACAAGAATATCCCTCTCGCCCAGGGAAATCCAGTGCCAAGCCGCCATCGCTTTACTTACACCGTACATAAATAGTAGTTATTGTGCAACACATAATAGCCATGCTAGTATAGTTTGTTTGTTGGTTTTACAGAACAATTGTGACGCTTATATCGCCTTATCGTGTTATTTGCGCCATGATAATGAATGATGCAACGTGCATTGATCATTATTCGCGTTCTCCCAAATTCACAGATCAGGTCGCTGGCTGCAAAATATGACCTTGAGGGCCGCGTGTTGATGACCCCTGTATAGTGCAAAACGAGCAAAGCTTGGTATACAGACATTAATCATTCTCATGGTTGTTAGACTCCACTGTGATTTTATATGAACTGAACTTTTTGCTGTATTTATTTTTCATTCACAATTTTATTCAATTTCCATGTTTTTCTGAATTCAGTAATTCTAATTCTAATTCTAATCTAATTTGGAAAAAACTGTGTAGCTCTAATTCTAATTCTAATTTTAATCTTATTCGAAAAAGCTCAAAATTTTTTAGTTGTCCAAGTCTGGTCTGATCACACCTGCATCAAACAGGAACATTATTCCTGCAACAACTATTTGTAAATAATGCTAATAAAAGAATAAATATAGATAGTAATTTTATGTAACAGCCGACAATATACATATAAGATTAGACGTAAAGTCTCGGCAAGGTGCGGCCAGAGTGATAGTATGACGATAAGAGGTAATGCAGTAAATCTTTTCGATCCTACGGAAATTCACGGATACCTTGTGCCAATGCATTTAAAGTGATGGGTCCTGAGCAGAGATGGTCAAAGTAGTCAAGACGGCTACTCAATTAGAAGTAGCGACACTCAAGTATGAGTTGAAGTTGTACTTTTCGAAGCAGTCCAAAACTACTTCAAATAGAAGTCGAATTTGCTGTTTAGTAAGTACGTAGTGTTGAATAGCAGTCACAAGTACGTACTCATGGTTCGCCAAAATCTTGAAATTAACATAGTGTGGATTTGTGTTGCTATACATCCCATGCAGGAGATATGTATCTTCAACACCATAAGGATTCGATCGCATCATGTGATACAAATGATACCGTCCCAACTCCAAATAGAGCAATGATTTTATACCCTTTTTCACCCGAGTGCCAGGGGTCGCCAACTCAAAACTGGTCGCGCGTCACTTTTCAAAATTTGTAGAGGCCGCGGGCCGCATGACTTCAATATTGAGATAAAAATAGGCAACGCAGTTTAACAGCCACGTTTTGAACGCTGTGCCTTCTAACATGGGCGACTGGCATAGTTACCACAAAAGAAATAATATTTTATTGGAAGAAATACAAATACAACAAAAAATCACGATCACCACATCATTATATTTTGAACTATGAGCTGCGCACGATACCTGACAACACTCTGTAGCAACTAAAACATGGGGTGGCCGACCTCTTTGCTATTCACGGCCGCATTTCCATTAGTTATGTAGCCTATGGCTGCATTCCAGTACATAGCCGTAATGAACTAACGGAAGGCCGAACACCCACGTTAACCTGTAAATGCCTGTTGTCGGAGAACTCCGGACACCAAATTGAACACAACATCACTAGCTTCACTACACTCACCTTCTCCCTCGGTACTCGGAGTGGGCACGATATGATTCACAATTATTTGATCTCCTGCCACGAGGTTAAGCTGACATTTTGTGAGCTCTTGCTTGACAGTTCCACCTACGGCCAATGTTGTGCGTCCTAAGACGGAAGTGAATGTCATAATTAGGGCTGGGCAAAATCGAGTACCTGAGTGATTCGATTCTGAATCACGTATTATGCTTCGAGTCGAGTCGAGTATTCGAGTATCACACATTATGACGTCATAACAGAATGTGATATGTCAAAGTTCAAATGTATACCTTTTATGCCACAGCAAAGAATATAATGCCTGTTTTCCATCACATTAAAGATGCTTTGATATTTTGTCGACCACACCGATTTTATTACACTTCGTGACAAGGTTATGGGATGATTATGACTTCGAAAATGTGTTATTTCACGTAAGCTTTGTAGCTTTGTACTATGTTTCGTATGCTTCAATGCAGCCAATCAGTGTTTTAAGCCTTCCACAATGGAAACTAGCATCAATACTATAATGGTCGTTGATAAGTTATCTTTCAGTAGCGAGGAGCTTGTAATTTCAGTACTCGAAAATATCGTCTTTTACTACTCGACTCGAATCATTAAAATTAATACTCGATTCAGATTCGAGTACTCGAATCATTGTGCCCATCCCTAGCATAATACGGGCAAGTTTTAGGAAGATTACCGAATCAGCAAAATTAGGGATTCCGCTAGGCTCTATGAAAACCGTCGGTGGTTTGTTTATCAATATTTTGATATGCAGCTAGCGAAATGCTTTTTGATAACTTTTCAACTATTTCGTACCTCTAAGAATATCTTCAACTAGTTTTACGAATATTATTTTTATCAAAGGACCTCGAATATAACAGGCATTGGCCCACTTACTAATTGTCCCGGGTGATAAAGATGTTTTCATGACATCATGGACAGTGATGGAGTTTTGATCTTGACCACCTTCCGCCATGGCAATAATCACGTAATATTAAATGGCTAGCGTATCATACAGTACTGAAAATACATGGAAACAAATTGCAATTACAATACAGGATGGGGGAAGTGAGTGGCGCAGTGTGCTAAGCGACACCGTCACGACACCAATGGTTGTTGGTTCGGCACATAAGGCTCTGCCAAGTTTCGATGTGTTGCAAGTTTATCTGGGCTCCTCGTGGCTGACCTTGCTGCGTATGCAGTGTCGTACGAAAATCCCAGATTGAACAAGTGAAGTCGAGCCTCGAAAATTGGCAGCAAAAGACACCGACGAGGAGGCATGCAAGCGAGAGATGATGAATGGATGCGTGACTGAAAGTTGTCCGAAAAGAGTATGAAAGGGAAAGTCAAATGAACATTACAACATTCGTTATCATGGCGCAAATAACCTGATTAGGCGATAAGCGCCGAAATTGTTCAATAAATTAGGCAAAAAAATACAGGGATGAATTTGTCCCCCGCTAAGCCTACGATGACAACCTACGGACTACAGCAAACGAAAATAACTTCGATTATGAAATAACAGGAAGTTAATGCTGAAGTAACCAAGTACTCCAGCAGAGTCATATGTCGTATTTCGTTCAAAAGGAAGCACTTTAAACTCAGACTGAAATGTATTTGATGTAGATTTACGGTACTTCGGCAGGTCGTATTATTCTAACAGTAAAATAGCCATAATTGCAATTTATCACTGTGCCGCGTTTGAAAATTATTTTTCAAAAGTCAAACATGTTTTACCTGTTTTTGAATCATTTTTTGCGCTGAATATGAAAATGAAACCATTTTCTTTTTAATAAGTTCAAGTTTTTTCTTCATCACATATTTAATTATGCTAGCTTTGGTCATTATTGTACACAAAGATATTAAGTTATGTGGTCACTTAATTGGCCTTGCATGTTGTAAATTTTTGCAAGGTGGTATTGTTATTTGAATTCAAGGTTTTTGCAATGACAGCCGTTTTAAATACTACTAAAATATCATAACACAGTTGAAATATAGGCACTTACAAGTGTTACATCTAACCAAGAAAGCATAATTGTTTTCAATGGCGATCAACCTAACAGAAGAAGGTATAAGTTAATATGTTACACTATATAGACCAGTGGTTTCCAATGTGGGCGATATCGCCCCCCAAGGGGCGATTTGGCTGTCTAGGGGGGCGAAAATGACGAAGAGGGCGATGGGGATGCGAAAATGGACAAAAGGGCGACGGGGGGCGAAAATAGCGAAGGGGCGATAGGGGGGCGTTGACGCGTCAAAACGGCTGACCTTTTTTTTAGTCAACCCACGAGAATTTAGTTACAAAAGTGTAAAATTAGACTTCGAGCCGAAAAGTTGACCTTTTTTTTCAGTCAATCCGCCGGTGATTACAGTTTGTATGCCTAATTTTCGATACACAAAATTTGGGGTGCGATGATCGGTGTTGAGCTTGAAAAGGGGGCGATGGGTCGAAAAAGGTTGGGAACCATTGATATAGACACTTAACACAAATGTGTTTAAATGCCAATCCTAGCCGACATCGATGTGTGAAGTGTGAATTGAAAACGAAGTATTCAAAATAGCTTAGCAAAGAAATCGTTTGCGGAACATGATGGCAAATATAACTGATACTGATAGTGATATTAGGACGATAAATACAATAACAACATATGATGCAAGTGATTTATGCTGACAGTAAATGTTTCTTCAAATATTGTCTTCTTTGTGTGGAGTTATGTGGATCTGTCTTTAAGCACCAACGGTAATCTGCAAACATGATTAGGTCCCTGTATCCTTGATACCTTTCTTCCATCTGGCGAAAGTCTTGGTGGAATCTCACTCCTTGTTTATTCACAGTAATCACCACAGTTGACTGAAAAGTAATCCGAATAAGATGTCAGAAAGTGCATTTTTACAGACATCTGGGCTCGGAGGGATTGAAAGCTTTCAAGCAGCTCTTTCACCTGTGCTTCGTAAGCAGGGCTTCTATGGTTTCCGCGGAAGTTTAAAATGACTTCTCGAAAAGCTGCCCATGGGCATTTTGCTACTGCACCCGTGCAGTGAAGCCTTCGTCTTTGATCAGTTCACAGTTCTGCGGCCTAGGCCCAAATCTGATATTAATCTTGCAACTTCTTTACAGTATACTATAGGGCAGGGGTTCTCAAACTTTTTTAGACATGCAGCCTTTTTTATAGACAAAAATTTCCCGACCCATTCTCGTGATATTACGAAATATTAAAGAGAGAAATCAGATTGCTAGTAATCCCAACGGATTCCCAACGATTCAGTTAACGGCGGCTTCGCGAACCTCAATTTGAAAAACACTGCTATAGGGAATGGTGTTCGTCATAACTGGACTATTTTTGTCATAAAAACATCATTTCTAAATCCTTGTTATGACGTCACAAATCTTAATTGAATAACGCTGAAAGCTGCAATTTTCGAAAATTCAAATGCCATTTGTAAAAAATCTAGACCAGATTGAAGAAAACGGAAAACAGTTTTGGATTCAGCATCAAAAAGTACACTTAGAACCGTCAATTCTTTAGTAACCTCGAAATTACCGCAGCACAGTGTTATCAACTCCCCACAGAAGTATAGGGCACCACCGCAACGAATCGCAAGGGATTGAAGATTTAGTGCAGCTCATTAAGTTTTGGAGTCCGTCTAAAATGCCCGGCCCTGAGATCGTCAAATCTAATGAAAGAGTCGAATGAATTGATTGCATCTTTGGATTGAATGTTCTGACCAGAGTTGGAGCAATTACAATATGTCACTTCAATTACAATTACAATTACTCCCTTGCATGTTTCAATTACATTACAATTACAATTACTCAATGCTAAAATATCGAAATACAATTGCAATTACAATTACTGTTAAACATGTAATTGATTAGGTAGAGAGGTGTTCTTTGACAACCGTAGCGACGTAATTAGCAACAATCTCAAGTTATTCAGTATTCATGTTTCATTCATGATACGTAGAATACCCTTCAATTAAAAAAACTCGAACGTATTCGACCTATTCCTGATCATGAGTACTAAAAACTACAAACACAGCAAAATGTTTCAAGCGACCGTTACAAACCAAAAGTTTCAGCTACTAACAGCGAATAAGCTACAGGACAGTCAGAGTCATTTTAAAATGAAACTCTGACCATGGTGTAGGAAATCGTTCAGCACAGGTTTCAGAAGACTTTATTTGCTGTTCATTCGTTTTTGATATATAGTAAGATTTAGTTTAGCCCACTGTTTCCCTAACTTTTTTAGACACGCCCCTCTTTATGACAGTGAAATATTTCGTGCCCCCCTTATCGTCATATCACACAATGAAACCAGAATGTTTGCAATCCTTACAGATAGTTTGATGGTATGGAACAGACCTGGGCAAATGCGGCCCATGGTGCTATTCTGAGCGGCCTGTGAAATGTTGCTTGGAATTCAAAACATAAAACCTACATTTTGATGTTGCAGTGTGGACTAAAACCATAGGCTGTATAAACTGATCTGAAAATTCGTTTACTTTCAAGCCTGTTCATTAATACGCCTATACGTTCCTCGCATGCGTATTCCGGATTCTAAATAAAGTCAATGTAACAAATTAAAGTCACAAGATCTAACCAAACCTTATTTGTTGCCATTATCACATTAAGCCACGTATTACACGGTCTGTGCTCCAAATTGTTGCGGGATACGTTTCCAAATCCCTAATTCGTATAAAACGTCAATCAGTACCCGTGTCATCATCAAGGTCGTAACTGCCGCTTCCCAAACCTCCCAATTGGGGTGAATGGGAGAGTTCGAAGTGGGCCCAAAATTATTTCGCAAATCAACATAAATTATAGATTATTTTGTGAGAGATTTACCGCAGCTTCAAAAATTTTCATCGCGCTTAGCGTGATTTAATGTCAGTCAGTGTCTGCTTTTTAATATAGGTCTAGGGACCCTCAGAGATCCATGAATAAATAGGCATCATTTGTAAAACTAAAATAGGCATTTCCGTGTCGGCCATTTACGCTCCGCGACACAATAAGACTTTTGAAGTTTCGCCCGTGCGCGAAGCTGAAAATGACCGCCACACGTTGGCCGAAACTATAAATAGGCATATATATATTGCCAATTGTCCACAGACGAGAAATCGTCCTGTGCGTGCTATCTGAAGTCACCACTTCCTTCTACCAGTAAATCTGATCACGTGGACTGATAGAGGATGAAAAGTTAATAGCGTTATGTGCAATTACCAATTTTATGGAAAAATTCAGTCCTGAATATGATTTTTTTTTCTTGCGATTCGCGCGAATACGCACACCTGCACATAGGATTGCATTTAAAACAAAAATCAATTTAAAACAAACATGTTTAAAACAAGGTCCTTGTTTAAAATATGCTTTTTATTGTTTTTTTTCTAAACAATGACCTATAGAATATTCAATTGTGACGTCATAATGGATTGACATTGATAATTGAAGATATAGGATAAATATAGCACCTTTGACGAAATATCTGTGCTATTGCTGTTGAACCGACTATTTTGAGAATTTCAACCATCCCATATCGATATACGTCGGCTATATCGGGTGGTAATTCTCCGTAGGCTGATACATAGGTGCCGACTTTTATTTTTGCATGGGGTGGCGGCAGGCGCGTAGCCAGGCGGGTGTCGAAACCCTCTCTTTTTGAAACGCAAAACCCCGTCCTTTTGAAACGACCATTCTGACGCTAATATTCAGTTGCAATTCAATAAGTCGTACTATCAGTGCTACGCGGGGCCGCGACCAATTAGCGAGACTCGTCTGTGCACGCATGTCGCATCGCACAATGCAACGCGATCTCCCGCTGGGATGATTGCGAAATTAGGTCATTGAGTGCAGCGCACTCGGCATTCGTTGCTGAACTGAGCAGTAACATAGCGCGACAATTCTGGAAAACGAAAGACAGACAAGAATTATGATTACAAACGCGCGCGGCCAATCAGTAATATCCGTTACCGCCAACACAATGGGTTTTTACTTGGTATTGAGTAGCTCGCATCGCGCAAATTGGTTGCTGATTGAAACAGCGATTTTGACTGCATTGCTGCATTTCCCGATTTCCGTTCGCAAAGCATAATTGGATTAATGTTATGGGTACTGGAATAAATTGCAACTAGCAGGCACACACAATAAAACACTGTTCAACTACGAGCATATTTATCACAAAAATAGTTAACAAAACAAAATATTTTAAACCCGGATTGCGGCCCTCATCGATGCAAATAATGCACTTTAATTTGTAGAAGGTGGAAGTATATTGGTCGTCAAATCGCGATAGGAGATGGTGTTTCTCAAAGCGCGCGATGAAATCTAAGTTTCTAACGATGAGGTCGAATTTGTACATCTAATAAGGATCGTTAGTTTGCTGAAATCAGCATCACTACGCTGTGCGAAATACATATAGTTGTGGACAACTTTATCGGACTGTACAATCGGCCGACAAAGTTGTGCTGATAACGAAATGGCAGACGTGCCGCAAACCAGCAACAATTACAATTACATTTACGCGCTATCACGGACTGGCTAATTGACAGCGTTGATGATTTGAAATCGCCGACGGCGGGCGTTTAATCTTATTGTGTGGGGTGGCCGCCACCCCATAAATGTGTCATGGGGTGGCTGCGCCACCCCGTCACCCCGTAACTCGGCACCTATGGGCTCATACATTATGTTTTTTGGAAAGTATTTACACAATTATGGCATAATTCTACAACTTGAATAACACATAATTTTGTTTTTTTTTTGAAGGCGGCTTTGTTTGAAAGGCTGTTTCAAACACGTTTTAAAAAGTGTTTCAAAACACCGTTTGTTTTAAATGCAACCCTACCTGCACACGAATCGCCTATAACAGTAGAACGTGCTTTTTCTGGCGGTAGTAAAAAGGCCTCTCGTTAGGGGGCCTGGCGGGCGAAGCTCTTCTAAAGTTTGGTTTATGATCCAATGGGGGCCCAATACCAATATTTTTGGGGCCCTGACGAAGTACTGTTTGGGCAAGTGATTCCCAACCGCGGCCCCCAGCTAGCCTTCTTGCGGCCCTCACAAAAATATTGAGAAATCGATTTATGAAAAAATGTATATATTTATAAAATACTCTTGCTTGGCTTGGAGTCTGGAATTTTCAATTAGGATTGCAGAAAAGTTGTGAGTAGACTGTTAAGATTACATCACTGCTGTTTCAATGCAATGTGTCCTAACTTTTCAGTTGAACAAGCAGTACCTATAGATATAGGTATTGACAGGACCGTAACTGCCACACCCCAAGCCCCCTAATTGGAGGGAACGAGCTCGAAGGAGGGCCCAAAATTATTTAGTGAATTAGCATAAATTATCGAGTATTTTATGAAATGTTATGCAACTTTTTCAAAAATTTTCCGCGCTGTGCGCGATTTCAAGTTTCCAAGTACCTTAATTATTGGGTACTCTTCCACCAAGATAAAATACGCAAGATTAATAGTAGTGGGCATATCGGCGTTGGCCATTACCGCGCCACGACGCACCGAGACATATCAAGCTTTAGGCCATGTAACATGCGACTCCAAGAAGTGTGCCAGAACAATCGGCAGCGAGAAAACCTTGGCCGAAAAGGACTGCCCTTACGCTGACCGAAAACATCGTTTTGTATATACTAAATACATATAGGTATAATTGACCATAGGCGCCTAAATGACTGGCGCCGGATGTTCCTGTCTTGGCAATCTTAACCTCACGAGACAAATAGGCTACCATTCCGCAGTGAAGAATTATATGCCAGTAAAGAACTACCAATTTGAAATCGTGTGCATCTTTTAATTTAGTACGTTTGGGCAATTCTATATTTTTTGATATAGCAGGCTGGAGTTCACGAAATAACATCATGTAACGAAGTCGTACCAACGGGTGCGCCCGTCCGAATATGCTTAATTATTATTCACGGGGCCCTAAAGTTTCCAAGACACCTCACTCAGCTCTACCGGTAAATCTGATGACGTGAGCAGAGAGGACAAGTAATTGATAGCAATATATATGTAATCCCGATCTTATTGACCTATTATATTTTGAATTATCGAATATTTGCGCGCTCCACGCTGGCTCACTAAACGTTGACCCTAATTTCGTGGCAGAAGCGAACAATTGCGCGGGGGGTCGGTTTATCACCTTATGGGAGCTCAAGACCTAAGTGTTTTGGGGGCCTGACGAATTGCTGTTTCGTTCCTGTCAAACGGGTATACGCCCGAAGATGTTTAATTATTATTGAGTAGTCCTACCTTTTCAAACGCAACTCACTCGGCTCAACCGGTCAATCCGATTACGTGAGCAGAGAGAGGAAAAAATTGACACCAATATATATGCAATTCCCGATTATATTGACCGATTCAATCATGAATTATAAAAAAATTTCGCGCTTGGCGCGATTAGTCGAGGAAAGTTGCCTAAAACGGACACCGTATTTAGATGATAAATAGCGGTAAACAGCCATCTAGCCTGAAGGGGGCTGGAGGGTTTCGAAGTTCGGTTCAATACCCTGTGGGGGGGGGGGGGGGCAAAAGCAACGTTTTTGGGGGGGGGCTGACGAAGTGCTGTTACGGCCCTGGGTATTGATAACTAATTTACGGATAAATGTGCAACAAGTGACTCACGATTCAATACGCGGAGATGCGTTCTGCTTAGCCGGCAAAAAGCGGCATAATTGGTAGTCCTATAGGCTATAGCTCGCGACCCAAGCGTCCGAATAATTTGATATGTCAGTGTTTATCGAAACCAAGTGTCGCACTGATTCAAAAAATACGAATTGAAATCTCGCCAGGCCAATAAAACTACTCCGAAATAGCCAGCAAAGGTTGATTGTTCTGAACAACGGGAGCGCGGCAACACAATGGCCAATGGCAGGGGCGGGCAACTTCTCCATTCAGCGGGCCGGATATAGGAAAATTATGTACTTGGCGGGCCGAATTACTGAATCGATACATTATTCACCTATTCCACATATACAAGGAATAAATCGTATTTAATGAATGTATTTTAACGACAGCAATGTCACTTCAAAGCCATTTCTCGCCAATAATGACGAAGACAATGTGGATTTGAGAATAGCATTGTCACAGGCGCCGCCATGTTTGCTTCTCTCTGATTTATCATCACACGGTGCAATCTGTAATTAAGATTTCAAGGCGTTCGATAAGCCCGGTACTAGGGATGATGTGAACGCGAGGTTCACGTTCGCGCTCTGTATGTGAACCTCAGAAATTTAGAGGTTCACGTTCACAAATGAACCTTGGTAGGTTTTGCACTGTGAACCTTTTCCATAGATTACCATTATTCACGCCATTATAACATATTTGGTTGGAATTCTTTGCATTTCCACTTCGCACCACTCTATGCATCTCGCTGGCATCATTAAAAAATCAACACTAAACGGGCATGCACGTGATGCACCTTACCAATCTCAAAAATTTTGCATGCTTTGTTATAGAAGTTTGCTCGAAATATCCAGCTTTCCGTTTGTGAATATTTAGTGACTGACTCTCTGCTGTGAGCTTGACCCGCAATCATAATAAAAGCGAAATACACTACATGTAGTTAGTCAGCGCATGATGCTTATTCGACCAATTAATGAAATTTATATCATTGTCTGATGTAAAAAATCTAGCAGGCGCATACGGGGTCAATCTTGATTTCCTATGTTTATTGTATCATAAAAACCAAATCCGTGCGATTGGCGTGTTTGCTACTGCTGTATAACTTGCTAATGCGGTATTATCGTTAGCAAATATAGAAACCCATTTTACACGCTGCTCAATATCAGCGTAGCAATACTCGGACGCCGAATACGTTGTCCGATCTGGCTTAGACCGTTAAGGCGTAAGTTTATAATCCTTGCAAGTCCTCGTCGAAATTGTTGGCAAAGCGACGGAAGATATTGATTTTATGGGATTATTATATCATTTGATTGTCCCAGTTGATACACTAAGCGACGTTTAAAACGTCAATATGTACTTCATCATTGTGGCATTATTGGCCGAAGACGTCGCTCGCTAGGTATAGATAGGCTCTCTCTTCACTGAAATGTAGGGTTGGAATTAGCAATATGACGTAACGTGACGTCATGACGTTCACGTTCGTGTTCACACAGAACCTTTCAAGTTCAAGTTCAAGTTTATTCATAAAATTTCATCACATAATGGTCATGTCAAAAAACGAATGCCGAAAGCTGAAATTCAAAGATGGTTTGGAGCACTAAATATTTTTTTACTGAAGTCAGGGGTAAGCTCGTCTTTTTAAGTGTTATTGCCGAGCAGGTCAACGTGATTAAAGAGTATTATATAAATCGGTCTGGTGACAAAAATACAACTACGTGCACTCGGTGAAGGGAGGGCGAATCCCAGAACAACTGCAAGTTTTGCAGAACAACAAGGCTATTTCGCCAAATTGCACACTGCACATTGCACACTGCTCGGGCAGCAACCAATACAATAAGCTTTGTAGTATGCCAAATCCATTTAAATGCATTGATAGAAAAATCGCGAATAGAGGTTTGAAGAGAGTAGAAAATGAATCATCATGTTTAACTTCGTTTCGAAATATTAATGCAAATAAATAATATTTTTGGTAATTAACCGTCACACATTCTCATTTCCTAATATCAACACGTCCACTGTACATCATTTATGTGCTAACAGCGTAATTCACTGCATTTAATTTAGAAATAAAATTAACACGCTTGAGAATACAGCTAAGATTTGTGACTGGGGCCAGCAACGCATTTTCTGCTTCTGATTTCGCCCGCGGAGGAAAATAATTACCCACCCTTGGTATGGAAGGTTATGACTGTTGATGAGAAAATGCTCCAATATGAAATTAGGACTATACGCAGAGTAATAACTATGAAATGGAGATGAATCACGCTAAGCGAGGAAAAAATTTCAGTTTACCGGAGCTTCGCGCCTCCCTTCAGATGCTTTCACGCCACCCAAGGGGGCACACCCCCAGTTTGAGAACCACTGGTTTAGCCTATATTGTAATTCACAAAGTTTTCTGTTGCTACTGAAGTATGGGAAACAGTTAAGCATGGCTGAATTATCTAGTTATAACGCGGCACGCATAGAACACCGATGTAAATAGGCTAATTATTACAGGTGGCGACTGTGTACTAAGGCCTTAAGGCCTTGCGGCCCCTCGTCGTCATCCTGGTCCGTACCGGATTTTCACTGGTGTGACGAATAAATGATTGATTGATTGATTGATTATTTTATGTTGTGATTGTCAGGTTTCCATAAAAATGTAATTGAAATTGTAATTTGGCAAAATTTTCATCAAATCACAATTACAATTACAAATACACAAAATAGAAATGCTTCAATTACAATTACATGAAAAAATGTAATTAAATACATTCAGCTCAATTATAATTACAATTGATCCTACTCTGGTTCTGACATCGCAACTTCAATACGTACACGCGGAGCTTGCATAATAATATATCTTTCACCATCTTTTCTGTAGCATCCCATTCACCGAAGCCAGGTTGAAAACCGATGATCCAAACTATTGACTTACAGTTTAAGTATAATTTTTCAACAAATATATTCCCATACGATCTGAATACTCTGTCACTATGCACTTCATGCAGGAATATATAGCCTACTCAATGCACCAATAACAGTCAACGTGGCGTGTCATACCAGGCAATAAATTATACTAGGATTTGTCTAGTAGCCTACCTTAAAAAGCTGGTTTTATATTCAATCATTGACTCAGTCAATTCCAAAATACTTGACGTACTGAATTACAAAATTCCCGAAGCGAAAATTATATGTGTCCCACCGTCCGCATTTTCTAAATATAATCCCCAAGCTCCAGGAAGATAAGTTATGCCTTTACTGAATCTAATAGTCATATTTTTACACGCAAACCAGCTAAAATCGATCACCAGCTTAACAAATGCTTGCGCACATCACCTATGATGTTTGGTCTGACCCACTGTTTGTCAGAATAAAAATCCTGTCCTGATCCGCATCCGGCAAAACAAAAAATTCAGAATCTGGATCAGATCCTGTTCTTGAAAAAATGAACCGGATTCCTTTCCTGCTAGAATCAAAAATTCGTGATCCAGTTCTAAACATTGCCGCTGCCTTCACTAAGCATTTTACGTGATAAATCTCGCTTCCAATTATGCTCCTATAATATATACCATATGACCAGCATTCTGAGCTACTTACATGATGCATGTAGTTTTAATAGTTTTGAAATGACATGGCACCAAGTTTGACTCTGTGTCTGCAACTAAATTGCTATACGATATCGATCAGGCTCGAATTATACTACCTGTGTTAAGGGGCACTGCGCTCTAAAATGATGTGGTCTCAAATTGAAGGGCAAAACGAACAAAAGTTTTGGCCGCAGCTATTTCCTTCAGAACGCCACCGTAATGGAGCTGTAATGCATTGAAATTTCCGCAGGGCCTACACGCTCCAGGTGCCGCGGCTGCTTAACCCGTTGCATGGCACGATGTCTTCAACGTCGCACTTGCTCGACGCGATTAGGCAGTCACGCAGAGAACAACGCAGTTGATTCAGGTCTTCTACATGTAGACTTCAGTACATAGATTTGAAAGAAATGAAGAAAATACACGTCTCTGTTAACTCATAAATGCTGCAATGTGGTTATAATCTATATAATAGTATCTGGTATTGGTAATAGATATTAGCCTGTGGCATACACACCGACACCGACATACATGATATGCCGCTTGGCAAGGAAGGTACAGTATTAGATTTGAAATGTAAGCCTTTCTAAATCTTACAGTACCCCTCCATCCCAGAGATGTTGGGCACCGGACCAGAAAGTCATGGATTCCAGTTTTGCTGTTGATCACGTCTTTGGTCTGACTCCACCGATAACACTGGTCAACACATATTTTTAGGAAGACAAAGTAAGAGTTGTTTTGGGGGTTCTGCAGGGCACTGATTCCGAATATGACCTTAGTTTTTTCAAATTGGCTCTTGTTGTGGAGATAACCCATGAGGCTATTTTGACCAAAATCCCCCATTTTCGCGGATATGACTAGATATAACATCGGCTCAGTCGTACTATAAAGTTTAGGAATTCAATCTACTTGTTATTTTTACACACAGAAGACTCTTTTAAATCAAAATACAGCAACAGCACTATATTTAGGGGTAGTAGATATATCACAGTTACAGACTTTCACGGATATCATGTACATAAATAAACCCCAGTCATGTATATAAGTATTTACCTAGATAATCAAATAACGTGGCATTAATTCAATCACTTTTACGTCAACCACCAATCGTAAATTTGAAATAATCAATTGGAATATAATAATATTGATATATTTTAAATCACAATTGCTTTTTGTACGATTATCGCCTGTAAGCTGCAGTTTCTCGAAAGGTTCCGGCAATGGTATGACATAATATGACCAGTTGTTCATCTCATCTGTCCTGATATCCTTCTTTTATTGTTCTGATGTCTTGGTAAAACCTCTACCATTACTAAACAACAAGGAAATCAGGAAATATATCAAGATGACTGACAGGAACTGAGCTTTGATGCTCATGTTTGTGCTCAAGTTGTCGATATACAGATACGAATTTTCGGACCAACTGTTTGTAGTTGGGTGCTTTGTGATCATCTAAACAGTTATATTTACTACATGTTAGCATAAATTAAATGCAGTGAACTCCTTGCTAATGTGACATTGGAATCTCTCATCGGTATTCGAATATACTCGACACCAGATTTAAGCTTCTCGTTAGTTAGGGTTGCTAGGTATACCCACTTTGTTGACTCTGCGGAAAATTATCCATTTACCAGTCAAAAGAAATGAGACGCATATGATTATTGCAGTTAAGCCTTTGAAGGACAAATTCTAAAGCTTTATACTCCTATTTTATCTTAGTAGAATGACCAATAGATACAGGAGAATATGTATTTCCGTTGTGCAAAAGTACAATTTTCAGGCTTGACTAACTGCATTTTTTGACAAACAAATATTTTGCATCATGTCATGTTGATATTGATAGAATGACTGAGAATGACATGAGGGTTCTTCATAGTCGATTAGATATTCTTGCGCCGTATAATTTTTTTTTTTTTTAAAAGTACGATTTTCTTCCTATTAAGTGAAATATTTCAGGGTAAATACAGTAATTTTGGGCTTTTTAAGGGTATAAATATCTTCTGAAATAGAGCCAATCTGACAAAACTAATGTGATATTCGTAATCAGCAACCTCAAAAACCCCAGAAACGGCACTCAGATCGTCTGCCTAAAAGTATTTTTTTCATTTTGTTGGCCAGTGTAATTGATCCCACTACCTACAGATCAAAAAAGGGAGCTACACACATTATGCTATCTTGTCGTCTATGCGCGACGTGAACGTTGCCATTATAATTTTACTCGCTGATTAATGATCCATACGAGATTGTGACACAAGTTGTGAGTAATTGCTACTGGACGTAAGTATTGAAACCCGCTTAGCAGAAAGCTGCAAATATCGACGGACAATGAATTCACTGACGGTCGAGTTCTGGTGTAAATTTGTTGCGATGAAATATTGTGTACATGACATGATAGTAATGAATATATTGTTTGCATGATTTCAAGGGTATTGAATACCGAGTAGAAATGAGTTTTACGAATCCAAACATACATCAAAAGACTTTATCGGCATATTACCGCTAATGAAAACGAATTCACAATATTTCGCTGTTTATTCTGTCTGTGACTCATGTGTTCGATTTCGTTCCCACTCGTCTTGTTTATCGTGAGCGTTATAAGGCGTATTGTATCCCTGCGTTGCTGAGAACATTACCTCGTGCGAATTCAAGCGTACATTGCATGTATAGTATTTTGTCGGTTACTGTAATTCAGATTCACTTAGTCACTTTGAAACCCAATGTTAGTGTAATACAGTGGTTCCCAACCTTTTTCGGTGGCAGGGCCAAATTTATAATTTCAGAGTACGGTCGGGGCCGGACGAATACCAGGGCAATGAAAGAAACCCAAAATAGTCACTGAAAATATGAAAGTTGGCATTGTTCCGATCATTCGCTTGTCGCCATTGGCCAGGGGCGGGCAACATACGGCCCGCGGACACTTTTCCGTCTTACATGATAAGGTGGCCCGCGGCCCCAGTCTGCCGAGATTCTCCACTACTTGCTTACTACGTCAAATTTTCATGACTGTATGTTGTTATATACGTGTAAAGTGTATGCGCAGCGTGCGAGAGTGAAGCTTACGCGTAAGTTCGTCGAAGCGAGAAGACTTGCATTATCGGTATTTACGATGTTCTCAACCCTAATGTCGTTTGTGGTAATCGTAGAGGACGCGGACCGCATGAATCCAATATCGAGATTAATTACGCCACACAGCAGTTCACCAACGACGCTATCTCGTCACCTGCTCAACCCTAATCAATTGATATCTTGGTAAATCTGGGGTACCGGGTAGGGATGGTGTGAACCTCTGAAAGGTTCAGGTTCCACCTTTTTGAAAGGTTCTGTGTGAACACGAACGTGAACGTCATGACGTCACGTTACGTCATATTGCTAATTCCAAGCCTACATTTCAGTGAAGTGAGAGCCTATCTATACCTAGCGAGCGACGTCTTCGGTCAATAATGTCACAATGCTGAAGTACATATTGACGTTTTAAACGTCGCTTAGTGTATCAACTGGGACATTCAAATGATATAATAATCCCATAAAATCAATATCTTCCGTCGCTTTGCCAACAATTTCGACGAGGACTTACAAGGATTATAAACTTACGCCTTAACGGTCTAGGCCAGATCGGAAAATACATTAGGCGTCCGAGTATTGCTACGCTGATATTGAGCCGAGTGTAAAACGGGTTTCTTTGCTAACGATAATACCGCATTAGCAAGTTATACAGCAGTAGCAAACACGCCAATCGCACGGATTTGGTTTTTATGATACAGTAAACATAGGAAATCAAGATTGACCCCGTATGCGCCTGCTAGATTTTTTACATCAGACAATGATATTAATTTCATTAATTGGTCGAATAAGCATCATGCGCTGACTAACTACATGTAGTGTATTTCGCTTTTATTGTGATTGCGGGTCAAGCTCACAGCACAGAGTCAGTCACTAAATTTTCACAAACGGAAAGCTGGATATTTCGAGCAAACTTCTATCACAAAGCATGCAAAATTTTTGAGATTGGTACGGTGCATCACGTGCATGCCCGTTTAGTGTTGATTTTTTAATGATGCCAGCGACATGCATAGAGTGGTGCGAAGTGGAAATGCAAAGAATCCCAACCAAATATGTTATAATTACGTGAATAATGGTAATCTATGGAAAAGGTTAACAGTGCAAAACCTACCAAGGTTCATTTCTGAGGTTCACATACAGAACGCGAACGTGAACCTCACGTCCTATCATCCCTAGTACCGGGCTTATCGAACGCCTTGAAATCTTAATTAAAGATTGCACCGTGTGTTGATAAATCAGAGAGAAGCAGACATGGCGGCGCCTGTGACAATGCTATTCTCAAATCCACATTGTATTCGTCATTGTTGGCGAGAAATGGCTTTGAAGTGACATTGCTGTCGTTAAAATACATTCATTAAATACGATTTATTCCTTGTATATGTGGAATAGGTGAATAATGTATCGATTCAGTAATCCGGCCCGCCAAGTACATAATTTTCCTATACCCGGCCCGCTGAATGGAGAAGTTGGCCGCCCCTGCCATTGGCCATTGTGTTGCCGCGCTCCCGTTGTTCAGAACAATCAACCTTTGCTGGCTATTTCGGAGTAGTTTTAATGCCCTGGCGAGATTTCAATTCGTATTTTTTGAATCAGTGCGACACTTGGTTTCGATAAACAGTGACATATCAAATTATTCGGACGCTTCACTCTTAGCGAAAAGAGTGGTTATACACACCCCAAAAGGTGGTACACGAAAACAGAACTTACGTAACCCTGCCGGTGTGAATGACCAGAATCCACCCCATTCCTTACGGTGTATATCGGATATTTCACCCTAGCCATTAGAATTGATTGGGGCGGAATTTCAATATATACACCCCACTTGAAATCCTGCATCTTCTTCCAAATGGCACGCTATTGCAAATAAACTTTCTTGATTGCATATATTCGATATCAATTGAAGCATAATAACATAAAATGGAAACATATTTCGTGAAATAACAAAACCAGAGATCCCAGCGACAGAGAAAAAAAATTCACTGAAAATACTGCTCGAAGAACATTGCCCATGTAGTCGCCTCCTCCAGGTTTCCGCAAAACACTCTTGTACGGCGAAGGCTGAGTCACTATCTTCAGCAAGAACTTGTGGCATCATCCTGGAATCAAAATGCATATTCACAACCCAAATAACAGGCACATATGCTAACATGCATAACTTAATGAAAGACCACAAAAATAGAAGCCATTACAAAATATATATATATTTTCACATAGTACTTACAAAAAATCAGTTGTTACACTTGCTAAGGAATTGCAGCACAGACTGTGGTCCGATAAGGTGAACTTACCGCTATATAGGAAACATGTTCACACACGATCACTGTATGTGTGGGCAATTAGGCATCGACAAGATGGAAATTTATGGATCGTTTTCATGCAAACCGCATGTAACAGGCAGACTTGGACAACTAGAAAACGTTCCCTTTTTCCAAATTGGATCGGAATTATATTACAACTACAAATTTTATTTTCGAATTAGAGTAGAATTAAAATTTGAGCTACACAGTTGGAAATAAGATTAAAATTATAATTCTAGCTAACAGTTTTTTTCAAATTAGATTAGAATTAGAATTACTGAAATCGCCAAAAGTTGAATCAAACTCCGGTATTATCAAATCATAGTTCATCTTATGAGCATGAGAATAGCAAATGTCTACTGTACAGTAGGGGTGTTCAAAAATGACTTATTCTTTCAAATCTACTGGCTACTTGATAAAATTGTTACGTTACCTAATTGAAGCCTGCACACCAAATTTGGTTTGATTCCAACCAGTAGGCGCATTGCTACAGGAGAAGAAAGTTTTTTATTTATTATATGAAAATGAATGAAAAAAGATTTAAAATTTTCTGTTCACCCCATTAAATTGTTAGGTTGTCTATAGCAACAATGCTCAACCGATTTGGCTCAATTCCAACCAGTGGAAGCGGAGTTATTGCCGTCGCAAAATTTTGGATTTGAATAAAAGAGTATTTACGGTGAACGATTCTTTAATCATTTATGACTGTCGTGCCCACCGTAAATACTATTTTATTCAAATCCAAATTTTTCGAAATCAATAACTCCGCTTCGGCTGGTTTGATTTGAGCCAAATTTGGTGGGCATCGTTTCTATAGACAACCTTACAATTTCATGGGATGAACAGAAAATTTTGAATATTTTTACTAATTTTTAAATAATAAATAAAATAACTTTCTTCTCCTGTAGCAATGCGGCTACTGGTTGGAATTGAACCAAATTTGGTGTTTAGGCTTCAATTCCGTAATCTAACAATTTTACCAAGTAGCCAGAAGAATTTGAGAATAAAGATTCATTTTTAACACCCCTACCGTACAGCAAGCTTGGCTTGTTTCGCACTATACAGTTCTCCTGTAGCATTTCCAGGAAAACCAGACATTAGATTAGACTTAAAATTAGACCATAGACAGATTTCATACACTCGATTAGAATTGGAATTAGAGCATAGAAACATTTCACAAATTAGAATAGCTTCAATTAGGATAATTAGACAACTAGAATATCTATAGTTGTCGAAGTCTGTCAACACCGCCTACATCAGAAATAACTGAATATATTTTTGAAGATTCTTTCTGTTAGTAGTGTCATATGCCATTAGTAATTTTATATTAGTCGCGAAGATTCATATCGCAATTTTCAAAGTAGAATCCTCTGAAAACCTGCATACCATACTTCACTATTTTTCCAACATTTCGTATTCTACTTCCACTTGGCGTAGTTTTGACTTGTATTGGGAACTGTTGCATCTACTTGTAATCGAGTATAAATTGAAGTTGGTATTTCTCCATCGACTTGAGTAGCAACGCTGGTAACTTTGACCATCTCTGCTTTGGTTTACCTCATAGATGCGACTACGAAAGTTGACATCAGGTGTCATTACCAAAGTTGTCATACCTGCTGACTTGATAACGAGTCTTTCAGTTTTCGCAGCATACTTCTAAACTCGGTTAGTTCCTATGATATAATCTTGCCCTTGCAGCATGCAGTCTTTAAGCAGCATCCTAAAATTAGAAGAAAATCAGAGAAAGAGATGCATGGACTTGATTTAAATTTGACTACTTGGTATTAATGCAAAACACGAAACGTTTTCTAGTTGGTAAATATTGACTTTCAGAATGGATTCAAAGCGACCGCAGATACAGGTCTGATTAGAAAACCTTGACTTGCCTTATACATGGAAATTAGCAAATTAGGTGGATGCTAATGATTACCTTGCAATATGTGCTGTTTGACAACGATCCATCACTGTTTCGCAGCATACGGTTTAATGGTTCAATGCGACGTCGACTTGGTTGAAATGCCCTGACATGATCTTGTATAGTAGCATCCTAAAATTGAAATAATAACCATGAGGTATAAACGTTTAGTTGACAATTTGGATTGGATTCTAAACTCATCTGATATGTGCACTAGGGGTCTTCAAAAATGGATTTTTTTTTCTCAAATCGTACTGGCTACTTGAAAAAATTGTAATGTTACCTAATTTAAGCCTGCACACCAAATTTGGTTCGATTCCAACCAGTAGCCGCATTGCTACAGAAGAATTTTCTTTATTTATTATATGAAAATGAATGAAAAAAATTTGAAATTTTCTGTTCACCCCATTAAATTGTTAGGTTGTCTATAGAAACAATGCTCAACCGATCTGGCTCAATTCCAACTAGTGGAAGCGGAGTTATTGCCGTTGAAAAATATTGGATTGTAATATAATAGTATTTTTACGGTGACCGATTCTTTAATCATTTATTACAGTTGCGCCCACCGTAAATACTATTTTATTCAAATCCAAATTTTCCGACATCAGTAACTCCGCTCCGGCTGGTTTGAATTGTGGCAAATATGGTGGGCATCGTTTATAGACAACCTAACAATTTCATGGGTGAACAGAATATTTTGACTCATTTTAATATAATAAATTAAAAAAACTTTCTTCTCCAGTAGCAATGCGGCTGCTGGTTGGAATCAAACCAAATTTAGTGTGCAAGCTTCAATTAGGTAACCTAACAATTTTATCAAGTAGCGAGTAGAATTTGAGCATAAAAAGTCATTTTTGAACACCCCTACTGCACCGCAAGCTTAGCTCGTTTCGCATTATACAGTTCTCCTGTAGCCTTTTCAGGAAACCCAGACATTAGATTAGAATTAAAAATTACCGTAGACCACTGGTTCTTAACCTTTTTTCCTCCAGCGCCCCCTTTTCAAAAATTATCGTGCTCCAACGCCCCCCCCCCCAACTTCATAATGTAAGGAATGTAATAAAGACAATGAGTAAGAGGAAGGGCACTTCGCCAACCCCCTAAAAACGATTGCCTTGCGCACCCATAGCGTGATAAACCGAAATTCTGAGGGCTTCGCCCCCACGAACCCCCTATCGTGATTTCGATGGTCAGCAAAGTTTGTGTGGCCTGGTCGCCCTAGGTACCAAAATTTTCTATAATGCATGAATGAATAGGTGGTAATTACATATATATGTCGCGATAAACTGAGTGAGCTGTTGTATAGGAAGATAAATGGCACGCAATTAATAATTAAACATATTCGGGCGTGCCCGCAGGTACAATTATTCGTTACCAGGGCCGTAACAGCAGTTCGTCAGCCCCCCCAAACAAAAAACGTTGGTCCTGGGCCCCCATCGGGTGATAATCCAAGCTTCCGGGGGACTTCACTCCCAGAACCCCATTAGGCTGTTCTCTATTTGCTGAAAGCCTGTTAGGTATCTACATTGGGGGTCCATTCACTGAAGCAGCTATTCTCGCCTAGTCGCACGAAGCGCGAAAAATTTCACTAATTAATGAGTGAATTGGTCAATATCATCGGGAATTGCATGTAAATTGAGATTAATTTTTATCCTCTCTCTGCTCACGTAAACACATTTACCAGTAGAGCTGAGTGAGGTGCAATGTTCCCTCTAAGCTGCGCACGTGCGCAGTGCTGACACGGTCTCTGCGCACAGAAAATCTACGTTGCGCACAACAAGTCCGAAGTTATTACCTTTTTTAGTCGATACGCACTGTTGTCCAGGGGTCAGCGCAGTGAGTTGTTGAGTGTGCGCAGACACATCAAAACTTAAGCGAACATTGTGAGGTTTCTTGGAAACTGTAGGGCCCGTTACTAATAAATAATCATATTCGGGCGGGCGAACCCGTTGGTATGACTTCGTTGCATGATGTTATTTCGTGACCCCCTGTCTGCAATATCAAAAAATATAGAATCGCTCAACGGGGATATCGCCCAAGAGGAATATCCCTGTCGCCCAATCGTACTAAACTAAAAGACGCACACGATTTCAGATTGGTATTTCTTCACAGACATATAATTTTTCCCTGCCAGATGGAATTCGTCTTCTGGGGTTCAGATTGCCAAGACAGGAACATTCGGTGTCAGTCATTTAGGCGCCCATGGACAATTAAACGTATATGTATTTTGAAGGCTATATGTAACGGAGTTTTCGGTGTTAATTTGCTCTGAATACTCATTAAGGATATGTCCTATCACCACATCATCTACTGCGAAGCCATTTTTCTCCAGCGCCCCCCATACCGCCCCCCTGAGCCCAGCGCCCCCCATATCGCCCCCTGAGCGTTTCCGCCCCCTGGGGACGCTGGGGGCAAGGTTAAGAACCACTGCCGTAGACCATAGAAAGATTTCATAAATTCGATTAGAATTAGAATTAGAGCATGGAAACATTTCACAAATTAGAATAGCTTCAATTAGTATAATTGGACACCTAAAATATCTAGTTGTCCAAATCTAGCAACACCACCTGTACCAGGAATAACTGAATATATTTTTGAAGATTGTAGCTGTTAGTAGTGTCATATGCCATTAGTAATCTTATATTAGTCGCGAAGATTCATATTGCAATTTTCAAAGTACAAACTTCCGAAAAACTACTTACCATACTTAACTATTTTTCCGACATTTCGTATTCTACTTCCACTTGACGTAGTTTTGACTTGTATTGGGAACTGTTGCATCTACTTGTAATCGAGAATAAATTGATGGGGTATTTCTACATAGACTTGAGTAGCAACGCTAGTAACTTTGACCATCTC
Source organism: Botryllus schlosseri (assembly GCF_051294905.1). Classification (NCBI taxonomy): domain Eukaryota; kingdom Metazoa; phylum Chordata; class Ascidiacea; order Stolidobranchia; family Styelidae; genus Botryllus; species Botryllus schlosseri. The sequence continues at coordinate 14,559,313 of NC_137239.1, forward strand.
TGCTTTGGTTGACTTCATATATGCGACTACGAAAGTTGACATCAGGTGTCGTTAACAAAGTTGTAATACCTGCTGGCTTGATAACGAGTCTTTCAGTTGTCGCAGCATACTCCTAAACTCGGTTAGTTCCTGTGATATAATCTTGATCTTGCAGCATGTAGTCTTTAAGCAACATCCTAAAATTTGAAAAATAATCAGAGAAAGAGATGCATGGACTTGATTTAAATTTGATTACTTGGTATTAATCCAAAACACGAAACGTTTTCTAGTTGGGCAATATTGACTTTCAGAATGGATTCAAAGCGACCGCAGATACAGGTCTGATTAGGAAACCTCGACTTGCCTTAGCCCAGTGGTTCCCAACTTTTTTTGACCCATCGCACCCTTTTCAAGGTCAACATCGATCATCGCCCCCAAAATTTTGTGTACCTAAAATTGGGCATACAAACTGTAATCACCGGCGGGTTGACTAAAAAAAAGGTCAAATTTTCGGCTCGATGTCTAATTTGACACACTTTTGTAACTAAATTTCCGTGGGTTGAGTAAAATAAAGGTCAGCCGTTTTGACGCGTCATCGCTCCCTTCGCTATTTTCGCCCCCTTTGTCCATTTTCGCCCCCCTGTCGCCCCCTTCGTCATTTTCGCTCCCCTAGACCGCCAAATCGCCCCCTGGGGGGTGATATCGCCCACGTTGGGAACCACTGCCTTAGCCTATACATGGAAATTTGCAAATTAGCTGAATGATAATGATTACCTTGGAATATAAGCTGTTTGATAACGATCCTTTACTGTTTCGCAGCATACGCTTCTACCGTTAAATGTGATGTCGATTTGGTTGAAATTCCCTGATATTAGCTTGTATAGCAGCATCCTAAAATTGAAAAAATAACCATGAGGCATACGGTAAACGTTTAGTTGACAATTTGGATTGGATTCGAAAGGCCCAAGACATCCGAAATGTGTACTGACGTTGTAGCCTTGACTTGCTTTATGGTTGTAAATAAGCGAGTTAAAGTACAATTTTGTAACTCTCCTACGCATAGTATATTACTCACCAACAACATATTTGATTTCACATTCACAGAGTAAGAGTCTGCTACTAATAGCAATCAGTCCATGAATCTAACAAAAAGCAGATTTGTGCATATGCACAGATCGTGTGTATGTCATATCATGAGTCGAGAAGTGCATATATTATGATTTGTTTATATTGATCGAAAGGACAGTTTGATAAACTTTGGCAAGGCTATGTTTGCCTCTTCATATTGGTCAAAATATTGAAGACCCAGCTAATCCGTGCATTGTTGCACACCGAGTGCGCATTGCTACTCAAGCAATAGATGTAAATTTCTACTCAATGACAAGCACATAGAAGTGGCTATGTCAAATCCATGTCAAGCTGCTTCAAATTAAAATAAATATATGAACAGAACTCAGAGAAGTAGTTTCAAAAGAAGTAGTCTAGTTGATGGGTCACATACTCTTAGCAGATAGTCTGAGGGGGCCACTGCACAATATGTTCAATAAGGCAAGCCTGTTCCTAGTCCAGTCTCTCATATTCATAGTGATAGCAATATAGCATCGTCATATTTTCACCCATGTCATAATATCATTAACATTTACTGGCCCCAATTTACGGGGATCGAAAGCTTTCATCAAATGTCCATTGCTCACCTCAGATACCATTGCTTCATATGCTTCAGCCCTTTGCTGTTTGTATGTTACACTTGTTTTCTCATGAGAAGAAATCGATAATTTCAATCTTCAAGAGCCCCAAATTTGCGATCTTTGCCCATGCAAGTCTGAAGTAGAATAGATAATATGTTTACCTTCCTACCATAACATAACATAGTATATAATGTGTATATATGATAATGACAGGGTGATAGGCGTATAACATAACTCTGCATAGTCATAGGTAGGCTACCCTTTACACTTAAACAGGTCGTGATGTGCTTTGGTAATCAATATAACGACAATCGAATCGATTTTTTTTTCAATGCACTTACAAACGATGTTGCTCAAACCCAAATTACCGTAGTTTATCATCATAGCTGATGCTGGACCTGTCAACAGTATCTCCATTAGAGCCATTGAGCTACTGTGTCTTGGATATTGGTATCGGTACTGGTGATACAACAATGTATGTGAATTCAATGTATCGTCACTACCGGTACGTTTAAAATTCCAACTTGCTGCATATAATTCTGTTCAGTACAGCTGCGACACTGAGTAACAGGAATCGGATATGTACCGGAAAGGCAACGGAACAAATGTTCTTTACTACTATATAGTACCGATACGAAATGTAACTCACCATCCAGATATTTTCAATCTCGAAAGAGGCTTTCTTCACAGATTCACGACAACTAATGCGGTCAGTCGATCGCCAGTCTGGTCTCGTAAGCGCGGAAATACGACATATAACGAAACATTTTACATAGCTGTAGCGAAACATAGCAGCAGCTGTTCTGGTGACGACGGTTTGTATGTTCCATTATGATGTGACAATTGACTAACTGATGCAATAACTATATTGAAGTTAAGGATCTCCGGTATATTTGTATGTATAGTATCGGAAATATGGATTTGATAGCTGTGAAGCTGCAGATTCCATCATAATAAGCTTTAAAAAGTCTTGCAGTACTAGATTTCTCTTCATAGATCGAACCATTGATACGATCCGAAAGCTGTATGCGCATTGTCGGTTAGGCTTAGTGTGCAATTCATAAAGCTACCAAATAGTGAATAACACAACAATATAGATATGAAAATAACCAGGAAACTTTGCCCAATGTATTCCCTCTTTCGCCCAATTCAATGATTGTTCCGTGACGTAACCTCGTGTCCCATTCTAATTTGAATTCTTGCTACGCCCATATTGCGTACTGCTCACGTAAGTTTGTGGCTGAAATTTAACTCCTTCTAGTATTACCAGCTCTAAATACCCTTAACCTGCATTATACTGTGGTTATGCACTAATGCCGTGCGGAATAGGCCCGATATATTTTGTACATATAGCCTACGTACAATGTACAATCTACATGTACTGTACATTCGTACAATTGTGCATTTGACGTGGCATGAAAGAAATTATAAACCAGTATCGTGGCAACTTCATAATGTGTCTTATTTTTGCCACACACTTGAGATACATCGGTCACACTATAGTAGCCAGGGTGAAATTTCAGCCAAAGTACGAGTACCGCAGTGCACGATAAATGTGAATTACAATATGATATTGCGGACTTAGCTATTATTCATTCATGTCGATGTAGCACACGAACTTATACAACGAATGCTTATTTGTCACTGAAGCTGAAACTATATGCGTAGGCGAATTTACGTGATCGAACCGGGTTAAATCCATAAAAACTGACCAATGCAACATTGCCTAAGCCTACCCAAGAAGCCTTAAAGACACAATAAAGTGGGCGAAAACACTCATTTTCGGTGGATAACTCAACCCCAAAGAGAATATGTCCTACACGACCTACAGTTAGACACAGCAGAGAAGTTCTCAAGTGCCCATACAGTGATCAGTACAGTGATTCGACTGAATTTTTAACAAGAATGCAGACTTGCCGCACCCCTGCCTGCTTAACCAGGCTTCTGACCGACACAGACTTAAAACTTCAACAGTAAGTTTTGTGGAAGCGGCTGGCGCGGATTGAATCCCAAACTTCATATTTGTCTGACAAAAGGTGTAATCTCTAACAATTCACCCCAAATGCCAATGCTTGGGGTGTATATTTTATGGTATGGGTGTATTCAGCTTATTTCCACCAATAGCTGAGGTGTAAATGACAAATTTAGTACCTAATAGGTGTGATGACTCAAAACACACCCTAAGCTAGGGTGTGAATTGCGAAAACACACCATTTTCGTTTACAGTGTTGGGTCGCGAGCTATAGGACTACCAAGTATGCCGCTTTTTGCCGGCTAAGCAGAACGCATTTCGGCGTATTCAATCGTGAGTCACTTGTTGCACATTTATTCGTAAATTAGTTATCAATACCCAGGGCCGTAACAGCACTTCGTCAGCCCCCCTCCAAAAAAAACGTTGCTCTTCCCCCCCCCCACAGGGTGTTAAACCGAACTTCGAAACCCTCCAGCCCCCTTCAGGCTAGATGGCTGTTTACTGTTAATTATCAGCTAAATTGGGTGTCCGTTTTAGGCAGCTTTACTCGACTAATCGCGCTAGGCGCGAAAAATTTGTTAAATTCATGATTGAATCGGTCAATATAATCGGAAATTGCATATATATTGGTATCAATTTTTTTCTCTCTCTGCTCACGTAATCAGATTGACCGGTTGAGCCGAGTGAGTTGTGTTTGAAAAGGTAGGACTACTCAATAATGATTAAACATCTTCGGGCGTATACCCGTTGGCAGGAACGAAACAGCAATTCGTGAGGCCCCCAAAACACTTAGGTCTTGAGCTCCCATAGGGTGATAAACCGACCCCCCGCGCAATTGTTCGCTTCTGCCACGAAATCAGGATCACCGTTTAGCGAGCCAGCGTGGAGAGCGCAAATTTTCGATAATTCAAAATATAATAGGTCAATAAGATCGGGATTACATATATATGGCTATCAAGTACTTGTCCTCTCTGCTCACGTCACCAGATTTACCGGTAAAGCTGAGTGAGGTGTCTTGGAAACTGTAGGGCCCCGTAAATAATAATTAAGCATATTCGGACGGGCGCACCCGTTGGTACGACTTCGTTACAAGATGTTATTTCGTGAACTCCAGTCTGCTATATCAAAAAATATAGAATCGCCCAAACGTACTAAACTAAAAGATGCACACGATTTCAAATTGGTAGTTCTTCACTGGAATATAATTCTTCACTGCGGGATGGTAGCCTATTTGTCTCGTGAGGTTAAGATTGCCAAGACAGGAACATCCGGCGCCAGTCATTTAGGCGCCTATGGTCAATTATACCTATATGTATTTAGTATATACAAAACGATGTTTTCGGTCAGCGTAAGGGCAGTCCTTTTCGGCCAAGGTTTTCTCGCTGCCGATCGTTCTGGCACACTTCTTGGAGTCGCATGTTGCATGGCCTAAAACTTGATATGGCTCTTACTGAAATACAATTAAAAAGATGTAACTTGCAAATGATCTCTGTAACTCAAGTTTCGTGTTTTCAAGTAAGGCAACCTGCATGATGAGTAAAAGTTTTATGCCAATTCAATATCTCTGTCTAACCGGCATGTATATCACTAGGCCATGAAATCATAATCACAATCGTGTATAGACGGCTTGAAGATTTTGTTGTAATCGTTATGGTAATCGCGCATAAGGTTACCCCTAAAAAAAAAAAAAAAAAAAATAATCGCGCATAATGTAATCGCATGTGATTACATCTATGCAGGAATCGCGCCATGTCTGCTAGAGTATGATATCGCTGGCATGGCACGATTTTCGTGACTTCGCACGCTGGATATACTGTCATATTCATAAATAGTAGGGATGGCGTGAACGTGAGGTTCACGTTCGCGTTCTGTATGTGAATCTCAGAAAACTAGAGGTTCACGTTCACCAACGAACCTTGGTAGCTTCTGCCCAGTGAACCTTTTCATATATTACAATTTTGACGCCATTGTAACATCTTTGGCTGAAATTCATCGCATACACTCTTAGCGAAAAGAGTGGTTATACACACCCCAAAAGGTGGTACACGAAAATAGAACTTACGTAACCCTGCCGGTGTGAATGACCAGAATCCACCCCATTCCTTGCGGTGTATATCGGATATCTCACCCTAGCCATTAGAATTGATTGGGGCGGAATTTCAATATATACACCCCACTTGAAATCCTGCATCTTTTTCCAAATGGCACGCTATTGCAAATAAACTTTCTTGATTGCATATATTCGATATCAATTGAACCATAATAACATAAAAAAAACATATTTAGTGAAATAACAAAAACAGAGATCCCAGCGACGGAGAAAAAAATTCACTGAAAATACTGCTCGAAGAACATTGCCCATGTAGTATTGGGAAGTCGCCTCCTCCAGGTTTCCGAAAAACACTCTTGTACGGCGAAGGCTGAGTCACTATCTTCAGCAAGAACTTGTGGCATCATTCTGAAATCAAAATGCATATTCACAACCCAAATAACAGGCACATATGCTAACATGCATAACTTAATGAAAGACCACAAAAATAGAAGGCATTACAAAGTATATATATTTTCACAAAGTACTTACAAAAAGTCAGATGTTACACTTGCTAAGGAATTGCAGCACAGACTGTGGTCCGATAGGGTGAACTAACCGCTATAGGAAACATGTTCACACACGATCACTGTATGTGTGGGCAATTAGTCATCGACAAGATGGAAATTGATGGATAGTTTTCATGCAAACCGCATGTAACAGGCAGACTTGGGCAACTAGAAAACGTTCCGTTTTTCCAAATTGGATTGGAATTATATTACAACTACAAGTTTTTTTTTCGAATTAGAGTAGAATTAAAATTTGAGCTACACAGTTGTAACTTAGATTAAAATTATAATTCTAGCTAACAGTTTTTTTTCAAATTAGATTAGAATTAGAATTACTGAAATCGCGAAAAGTTGAATCAAACTCGGTTATCATCAAATCACAGTTCATCTTATGAGCATGAGAATAGCAAATGTCTACTGTACAGTAGGGGTGTTCAAAAATGACTTTTTCTTTCAATTTTACTGGCTACTTGATAAAATTGTTAGGTTACATGATTGAAGCTTGCACACCAAATTTGGTTTGATTCCAACCAGTACCCGCATTGCTACAGGAGAAGAAAGTTTTTTATTTATTATATGAAAATGAACGAAAAAAGAATTAAAATTTTCTGTTCACCACATTAAATTGTTAGGTTGTCTATAGAAACAATGCTCAACCGATTTGGCTCAATTCCAACCAGTGGAAGCGGAGTTATTGCCGTCACAAAATTTTGGATTTGAATAAAATAGTATTTACGGTGAACGATTCTTTAATTATTTATGACTGTTGTGCCCACCGTAAATACTATTTTATTCAAATCCAAATTTTTCGAAATCAATAACTCCGCTTCGGCTGGTTTGATTTGAGGCAAATTTGGTGGGCATCGTTTCTATAGACAACCTTACAATTTCAAGGGTGAACAGAAAATTTTGAATTTTTTTACTAATTTTTAAATAATATATAAAATAATTTTCTTCTCCTGTAGCAATGCGGCTACTGGTTGGAATTGAACCAAATTTGGTGTTTAGGCTTCAATTCCGTAATCTAACAATTTTACCAAGTAGCCAGAAGAATTTAAGAATAAAGATTCATTTTTAACACCCCTACTGTACAGAAAGCTTGGCTTGTTTCGCACTATACAGTTCTCCTGTAGCATTTCCAGGAAAACCTGACATTAGATGATACTTAAAATTAGACCATAGAAAGATTTCATACATTCGATTAGAATTGTAATTAGAGCATAGAAACATTTCACAAATTAGAATAGCTTCAATTAGGATAATTAGACAACTAGAATACTAGCAACACCGCCTATATCAGAAATAAATGAATATATTTTTGAAGATTCTTGCTGTTAGTAGTGTCATATGCCATTAGTAATTTTATATTAGTCGCGAGGATTCATATCGCAATTTTCAAGGTAGAATCCTCTGAAAATCTGCGTACCATACTTGACTACTTTTCCAACATTTCGTATTCTACTTCCACTTGGCGTAGTTTTGACTTGTATTGGGAACTGTTGCATCTACTTGTAATCGAGTATAAATTGAAGTTGGTATTTCTACATCGACTTGAGTAGCAACGCTGGTAACTTTGACCATCTCTGCTTTGGTTTACCTCATAGATGCGACTACGAAAGTTGACATCAGGTGTCATTACTAGGGCAATTTTTTTGACATGTCAAAAAAGTCAAAATTAGGTCAAAATTGTAGCGTTAGGTCAAAATTTGTCAAAATTGTTTACAAAATTTGTCAAAATTGTTTACAAAGTCAAACATTTTTTGACCTCTGCATTTCGTTTGTATCGTAGATTTTGCGCTGTCGGTGAACTTATCATTTGATATTTTACAGCTTGTAGCCTACTTTATAGGCCTACCGTTGTAAACGGACCATCGTCTGCTCATTGTGAATCATAAAGGGTCTAATGAAACAAATATGGACATGGTTTTATGGTCAACGTACCACAATATCCTAGCTGAAGCAAGAATGCTTGGACATTGCATGGTTCTTATATCAAGAAGCGCAAGCTTAAAAATTGTGATATAGACAACATTGTCAGAATGAAGCAACACGGTTTGTCACCAGCAGTGTGCACACAACTTGAGTGTTGTCAGCCAACAAATGCTGCTGTTGAATGTTCTTTCTCCGTTCTTGGCAAGCTACGTAGTAAGGACAGACACTTTCTACCCGAGAATGTAGGAAAGGATCTTTCGTTGTACTACAACAAATTTTAATTATTTCCACCAGAATACGTAATGTAACTACTGGAATTCTTCATAGGGTCAGATTTCGTTAAAATACTAGTTTTTCATGTAAAAATCTGTCAGTTTTTGAGCCAAAAACGTTTTTTCAGGCCAATCTACTTTGTAAGGACAGACAGTTCCAATCAGAAATGAAGATAAGTAGTACAATTTTAACATTATATGCGAAAACACCTAATTTGCATACGTGAGGTCAAAATTTGGTCAAATTTCAGTTTTTTAAGTCAAAAAAGGTCAAAATTAAGATTTTTTAGGTCAAAATCTTCCATGTTTTAGGTCAAAAAAATTGCCCTAGTCATTACCAAAGTTGTCATACCTGCTGGCTTGATAACGAGTCTTTCAGTTTTCGCAGCAAACTTCTAAACTCGGTTAGTTCCTATGATATAATCTTGCTCTTGCAGCATGGAGTCTTTAAGCAGCATCCTAAAATTAGAAGAAAATCAGAGAAAGAGATGCATGGACTTGATTTAAATTTGACTACTTGGTATTAATGCAAAACACGAAACGTTTTCTAGTTGTGCAATATTGACTTTCAGAATGGATTCAAAGCGACCGCAGATACAGGTCTGATTAGAAAACCTTGACTTGCCTTATACATGGAAATTAGCAAATTAGCTTGATGCTAATGATTACCTTGCAATATGTGCTGTTTGATAACGATCCATCACTGTTTCGCAGCATACGGTTTTATGGTTCAATGCGACGTCGACTTGGTTGAAATGCCCTGACATGATCTTGTATAGTAGCATCCTAAAATTGAAATAATAACCATGAGGTATAAACGTTTAGTTGACAATTTGGATTGGATTCTAAACTCATCTGATATGTGCGCTGGGGGTCTTCAAAAATTGATTTTTTTCTCAAATCGTACTGGCTACTTGATAAAATTGTAAGGTTACCTAATTTAAGCCTGCACACCAAATTTGGTTCGATTCCAACCAGTAGCCGCATTGCTACAGGAGAAGAAAGTTTTTTATTTATTATATGAAAATGAATAAAAGAAGATTTGAAATTTTCTGTTCACCCCATTAAATTGTTAGGTTTCCTATAGAAACATTGCTCAACCGATTAGGCTCAATTCCAACTAGTGGAAGCGGAGTTATTGCCGTTAAAAAATATTGGATTTTAATACAAAAGTATTTTTACGGTGACCGATTCTTTAATCAGTTATTACAGTTGTGCCCACCGTAAATACTATTTTATTCAAATCCAAATTTTTCGACATCAGTAACTCCGCTCCGGCAGGTTTGAATTGTGGCAAATTTGGTGGGCATCGTTTATAGACAACAATTTCATGGGTGAACAGAAAATTTTGACTCATTTTAATATAATAAATTAAAAAAACTTTCTTCTCCAGTAGCAATGTGGCTGCTGGTTGGAATCAAACCAAATTTAGTGTGCAAGCTTCAATAAGGTAACCTAACAATTTTATCAAGTAGCGAGTAGAATTTGAGAATAAAAAGTCATTTTTGAACACCCCTACTGCACCGCAAGCTTGGCTCGTTTCGCATTCTACAGTTCTCCTGTAGCCTTTTCAGGAAACCCAGACATTAGATTAGAATTAGAATTAGAGCATAGAAACATTTCACAAATTAGAATAGCTTCAATTAGTATAATTAAACAACTAGAATATCTAGTTGTCCAAGTCTAGCAACACCACCTGTACCAGGAATAACTGAATATATTTTTGAAGATTGTTCCTGTTAGTAGTGTCATATGCCATTAGTAATTTTATATTAGTCGCGAAGATTCATATTGCAATTTTCAAAGTACAAACTTCCGAAAAACTACTTACCATACTTGACTATTTTTCCGACATTTCGTATTCTACTTCCACTTGACGTAGTTTTGACTTGTATTGGGAACTGTTGCATCTACTTGTAATCGAGTATAAATTGACGGGGTATTTCTACATAGACTTGAGTAGCAACGCTAGTAACTTTGACCATCTCTGCTTTGGTTTACTTCATATATGCGACTACGAAAGTTGACATCAGGTGTCGTTAACAAAGTTGTCATACCTGCTGACTTGATAACGAGTCTTTCAGTTGTCGCAGCATACTCCTAAACTCGGTTAGTTCCAGTGATATAATCTTGCTCTTGGAGCATGCAGTCTTTAAGCAGCATCCTAAAATTTAAAAAATAATCAGAGAAAGAGATGCATGGACTTGATTTAAATTTGACTACTTGGTATTAATCCAAAACACGAAACGTTTTCTATAGTTGGGCAATATTGACTTTTAGAATGGATTCAAAGCGACCGCAGATACAGGTCTGATTAGGAAACCTTGACTTGCCTTAGCCCAGTGGTTCCCAACCTTTTTCGACCCATCGCCCCCTTTTCAAGGTCAACACCGATCATCCTCCCAAAATTTTGTGTACCGAAAATTGGGCATACAAACTGTAATCACCGGCGGGTTGACTAAAAGAAAAGGTCAAATTTTCGGCTCGATGTCTAATTTGACACACTTTTGTAACTAAATTTCCGTGGGTTGACTAAAAAAAAAAGGTCAGCCGTTTTGACGCGTCATCGCCCCCCCTATCGCCCCTTCCTATTTTCGCCCCCTTAGTCCATTTTCGCCCCCCTGTTGCCCCCTTCGTCATTTTCGCTCCCCTAGACCGCCAAATCGCCCACGTTGGGAACCACTGCCTTAGCCTATACATAGAAATTTGCAAATTAGCTGAATGATAATGATTACCTTGGAATACAAGCTGTTTGATAACGATCCTTTACTGTTTCGCAGCATACGCTTCTACCGTTAAATGTGACGTCAATTTGGTCGAAATTCCATGATATTAGCTTTTATAGCAGCATCCTAAAATTGAAAAAATAACCATGAGGCATACGGTAAACGTTTAGTTGACAATTTGGATTGGATTCGAAAGGCCCAAGACATCCGACATGTGTACTGATGTTGTAGCCTTGACTTGCTTTATGCTTGTAAATAAGCGAGTTAAAGTACAATTTTGTAACTATCCTACGCATAGTATATTACTCACCAACAACATATTTGATTTCACATTCACAGAGTAAGAGTCTGCTACTAATAGCAATCAGTCCTTGAATCTAACAAAAAGCAGATTTGTGCATATGCACAGATCGTGTGTAGGATGTCTTATCATGAGTCAAGAAGTGCATATATTATGATTTGTTTATATTGATCGAAAGGATAGTTTGATAAACTTTGGCAAGGCTATATTTGCCTCTTCATATTGGTCAAAACATTGAAGACCCAGCTAATCCGTGCATTGTTGCACACCGAGTTGACCGCAGTAGTGCGCATTGCTACTCAAGCAATAGATGTCAATTTCTACTCAATGACAAGCATATAGAAGTGGCTATGTCAAATCCATGTCAAGCTGCTTCAAATTAAAATAAATATATGAACAGAACTCAGAGAAGTAGTTTCAAAAGAAGTAGTCTAGTTGATGGGTCACATACTCTTAGCAGATAGTCTGAGGGGGCCACTGCAAAACATGTTCAATGAGGTAAGCCTGTTCCTAGTCAAGTCTCTCATATTCATAGTGATAGCAATATAGCATCGTCATATTTTCACCCATGTCATAATATCATTAACATTTACTGGCCCCAATTTACGAGGATCGAAAGCTTTCATCAAATGTCCATTGCTCACCTCAGATACCATTGCTTCATATGCTTCTGCCTTTTGCTGTTTGTATGTTACACTTGTTTTCTCATGAGGAGAAATCGATAATTTCATTCTTCAAGAGCCCCAAATTTGCGATCTTTGCCCTTGCAAGTCTGAAGTAGAATAGATAATATGTTTACCTTCCTACCATAACATAACATAATATATAATGTGTATATAGCTCAGTGATAATGACAGGGTGATAGGCCTATAAACATCTCTCTGCATAGTCAGTGGTAGGCTACCCTTTACACTCAAACAGGTCGTGATGTGCTTTGGTAATCAATATAACGACAATCGAGTCGATTTTTTTTCAATGCACTTACAAACGATGTCGCTCAAACCCAAATTACCGTAGTTTCTAATCATAGCTAATGCTGGACCTGTCAACAGTATCTTCATTAGAGACATTGAGCTACTGTGTCTTGGAGATTGGTATCGGTACTGGTGATACAACAATTTATGTGAATTCAATGTATCGTCATCACTACCGGTACGTTTAAAATTCCAACTTGCTACATATAATTCTGTTCAGTACAGCTGCGACACTGAGTAACAGGAATCGGATCTGTACTGGAAACGCAACGGAACAAATGTTCTTTACTACAATAGTACAGATACGAAATGTAACTCACCCTCCAGATATTTTCAATCTCGAAAGAGGCTTTCTTCACAGATTCACGACGACTAATACGGTCAGTCGATAGCCAGTCTGGTCTCGCGCGGAAATACGGCATATAACGAAACATTTTACATAGCTGTAGCCAAACATAGCAGCAGCTGTTCTGGTGACGACGGTTTGTATATTCCATTATGATGTGACAATAGACTCACTGATGTAATAAATATATTGAAGTTAAGGATCTCCGGAATATTTGTATGTATACTATAATTGATTTATCGGAAATATGGATTTGATAGCTGTGAAGCTGCAGATTGCATCATAATAAGCTTCAAAAGTCTTGCAGTACTAGATTTATCTTCACAGATCGAACCATTGATACGATCCGAAAGCTGTATGCGAATTGTCGGTTAGGCTTAGTGTGCAATTCATAAAGCTACCAAATAGTGAATAACACATCAATATAGATATGAAAATAACCAGGAAACTTTGCCCAATTTAGTCCCTCTTCCGCCCAATTCAATGATTGTTCCGTGACGTAACCTGGTGTTCCATTCTAATTTGAATTCTTGCTACGCCCATATTGCGTACTGCTCATATAAGTTTGTGGCTGTAATAACTCCTTCTAGTATTCCCAGCTCTAAATACCCTTAACCTGCATTATATTGTGGTTATACACTAATGCTGTGCGGAATAGGGCCGATATATTTTGTACATATAGGCTACGTACAATGTACAATTGTGCATTTGACGTGACATGAAAGAAATTCTAAACCAGTATCGTGACAACTTCATAATGTGTCGTATTTTTGCCACACACTTGAGATACATCGGTCACACTACAGTAGACAGGGTGAAATTTCAGCCAAAGTACGAGTACCGCAGTGCACGATAAATGTGAATTACAATATGATATTGCGGACTTAGCTATTATTCATTCATGTCAATGTAGCACACGAACTTATACAACGAATGCTTATTTGTCACTGAAGCTGAAACTATATGCGTAGGCGAGTTTACTTGATCGAACCGGGTTAAATCCATAAAAACTGAACAATGGAACATTGCCGAAGCCTACCCAAGAAGCCTTAAAGACATGGACAACAATAAAGTGGGCGAAAACACGCATTTTCGGTGGATAATTCAACCCCAAAGAGAATATGTCCTACACGACCTACAGTTAGACACAGCAGAGAAGTTCTCAAGTGCCCACTGCCCATACAATGATCAGTACAGTGATTAGACTAAATTTTTAACAAGAATGCAGACTTGCCGCACCCCTGCCTGCTTAACCAGACTTCTGACCGACACAGACTTAAAACTTCAACAGTCAAGTTTTGTGGAAGCGGCTAGCGCGGATTGAATCCCAAACTTCATATTTGTCTGACAAAAGGTGTAATCTTTAACAATTCACCCCAAATGCCAATGCTAGGGGTGTATATCTTATGGTATATGTGTGTAGGGGTGTATTCGGCTCATTTCCACCAATAGCTTAGGTGTAAATGACAAATTTAGTACCCAATAGGTGTGATGACCCAAAACACACCCTACGCTTGGGTGTGAATTGCGAAAACACACCATTTTCGTTTAGAGTGTATGAACTTCAGATCACTCTGTGCAAGGCGCTTGGCAGCATGAAAATCATCATTAAACAAGCATGCACCTTGACAATCTCAACGATTTTACACGCGTTGTTACAGAGGTTTACTCGAAATATTCATCTTAAGTTTTGTGAATGTTTCGAGACTCTCTGCAGTGAGGTTGACCCGCAATCTCTAGAATACATCGTTTTCTAATGTAAAAAATCTATCAGGCGTACGGGATACATCTTGATTTGATAAGTTAGTTGTGTCATAAAAACCAAATCCGCGCGATTAGCGTATTGACTTATGCTGGATAACTTATTTTACACGTTTTACGCCCTGCTCCTTGTCAACGTAGCAAGAAGCAACACTCGGACGCTGAATATAGTGTCCGGTCATATTCCTTTGCAAGTCCTCGTCGAAATTGTTGGCAAAGCGACGGAAGATGTTGATTTTATGCGATTATTATATCATTTGATTGCCCCGCAGTTGATTCATTTGACGACGTTTAAAAAAGTCACTATGTATGCTACTTCAGCATTGTGGCATTATGTGGCCCGAATCTTGGCTAGATATCGTGTACATTAATATATCACTTCACTGAAATGGAGGGTTGGAATTAGCAATATGACGTCTCGTGACGCCATGAGGTTCACGTTCGCGTTCACTCAGAACCTTTCAAAAAGGTTCACGCTCACACGAACCTGAACCATTCAGAGGTTCACACCATCCTTAGTGCTCATGTATGAAAATTGAACATTGAACATATGTCTGCTCTACAGTTAAATCCCCAGGAACATGGTTAGTCGGAAAAGGTAGCGCTAAAGAGACAAAGATTCTTAATTTCGCGATGGCTCGCTGTTAAATTATGTGAAATCAGCAGATATGGTTGTTGCATATATAATAGCATCTTAGGAAATATGTCGGAGCCGTAGCTAATCCTCAAATAACGGGCTTCAGCTCCGGCTCCAGCTCCGGTAAAAATGCACGGCTCCTGGGCTCCGACTCCTTGCTCCGGCTCCGCCTCCAAAACCTTGCTACGGACGACGATTACCACTCGATATAGCCGACGTATGCGATATGGGATGGTTGGAACCCTCGAACTAGTCGGTTCAACAGCTATAGTACGTAAATATAGATCATTGGTACGAAATGACTGTTCTGATGATGACCGCCGACCGATGCCGCATGACGATGTAATCCTGGTTAAAGATATTTTTTGTCCGTATATGACAGGGGTTGGAAGCCTATTTCGTCAAAGGAGTTATATTTACCCTATATTTTCAATTGTGCATATCAATCCAGTATGACGTCACAATTGAATTTGCGTGACGTCATGGCTTAGAAAAAAACAATAAAATACATGTTTTAAGCAAGAGCCTTGTTTTAAACATGTTTGTTTTAAATTGATTTTTGTTTTAAACACAACCCTAGTTACGTTTAAAATTATGCAGTGAGCTTAAGCGATGTCTGCTCCCCAACTATTCGAAATCACTTGTTGGTGACGTCATATTGGGTGATACGATTGTTGATTACAATGTTCTTTCCAATTCTCTACTAGTTGCCGACGGTTATCCCTGACGAGGGTCAGCCGAGAATATTCGGGTTTATTTCAATATGAATCTATTATTTAATAGTATAATCAATTAGGTATGTTCAAAAGAGATTTGGACGAGGGGTCGCATACTTTTGGAAAGTAATCTGAGGTGGCTACTTTATAGTATGGCGAGTGCATCACCGCGACCAAAACAAATGACCAACGATACCACAAATAGTTAAGGTATTCGAAAATATGTTCAATTACCGTGACATATAGTGGTCACGTTACGCGGCTCTTATGACAATTTCACAGGTAAAAGTGGTCAAACATATCCCAATTAGAAACGCCATTGATTGATGAACGAACGAGATTATAGACATACCGCTGAACACCCCGATGAAAATCTCCTAATATTTATATTTCTTGATCTTGGGTTATTATTAGGACAAGTTTTTGCAACTTTTGCAACTTTTTTTTACAGCTTCCGACAGCTTCGTAGATACTCAGAATCCATGTACTATGGTGTTTTAAGCTGTTTGGAGGGATTTTATAGTGCAACTTTTTGTAACTTTTATCTATTTTTCATAGCCAATTTTTACTGCAACTTTTATCAAATATTGCGTAAAAATGTAAAGAAGTGATTCAAAAACATGCTATAAACTATTTTTAGTATATTCTACTCTCTTCGATTTGCATAACAAAGAGCTATATGAAGCTTCATCTCACTGTTATCTATGACACAATGGAGAAAAGTTCAACTGCCCCTGCTAAGCACGAAGGTTAATTAATATGTAAATATATCATTTTATTAATTCTGTCGTTTAAATTTGAAATAGTTTCCCATTTTACGAACGCTCGGACGAGACCGCCGAAAATTACATTTTCACTGGGTCCCCTTCTTCAGGCTATTGATTTTAGTGAGTTTTTTAGTGATTAAAGTGAGTTTTTCTGTAATGCCTTGGGTCAAGTTTTCAGACCTAGGGGTTTGGGGCAATGTTCCCTCTAAGCTGCGCACGTGCGCAAATGCGCAGTGCTGAAACGGTCTCTGCGTACAGAAAATCTAAGCTGCGCACAAAAAATCCGAAGTGATGTTTTTTTTTAGTCGTTGCGCACTGTTGTCTAATGGACCACGCAGGCGCGCAGACTCGTGAAAAATTAGATGGAACATTGCCAGGGTAAAATAGTGTTATCACTGAAGTCCGAAACCGAGGTACAAGTGCGGCCCGCAAAGGTAAATATTGCGCTCCGTGAAGAAATGAGAATTTACAATCACGTACACCTCACGGAAGAGATTTTTTTTAGTATGGTCTGGTACGCTTGAGCGACACTGATATCATTTCAACAGCGCATTATTTTCTGGGAATGGCGAAATACCATGGTTTAACATGGTAGCATGAACATTGCGTAAGATTTACTCAGAACCGTAACTGCCGCACCCCAAACGCGCCAATTGCAGGGGCCGAGCTCGAAGGGGGCCCAAAATTATTCTGTTAAATAACATAAATCGATCGTGGTGTATTTTTTTGGAATTTTTCAGGAATTTTTTTCGCGCTACGCGCAATTTAATATTGTCACATATCTGGATTATTGGGTACCCTTTCTCAACAAAAAATATGCATGATTTATTGGAATGAGCACTGGGGCGTCGGCCATTACCGCACCATGACGCTCCAAGACATATGAAGTTAGAGGCTATGTAACATGTGACTCCGCGAAGTGCGCCACAACGATTATCAGCGAAAAAATCTTGGGCGAAAAAGACTGCCCTTGTGCTGACCGAAAACTTCGATATAATACATACATGTTTAATTGTCCATGTCCAATTGTCCATAGGCGCCTAAATGGCTGGCGACGAATGTTCCTGTCCTGGCGATCCGATTCCCGAAATAGGACAAATGCCATATCGAGGGAACATTATTTTTCAGTAAAGAAATACCAATTTGAAATCGTGTACGTCTTTTAGTTTACCACGTTTGGGCGATTTTAATATCTTTTGACATAGCTGATAGGACGTCACGAAATAGCATCATGTAACGAAATCATTATACCAACGGGTTCGCCAGAAGATGTTTTATTATTATTTAGAGGGCCTATCTATTCCAACACACCTCACTGGATCAGCTTTTCCACCGGTAAATCTAATTATGTGAGCAGGGAGAGGATAAAAATATGCAATTCCCGATCATATTGACCTATGCAATGATGAATTATATAATTTTTTCTAGCTTCGCGCGTTTAGGCGACAAGAACCACTAGACGGCCACTTAATGTAGATGATAAGTACCGGAAAAGCCTACAGCTCGAGGGGGTTCTGGTGGGCGAAGCCCCCCAGAAGTTTGTTTTATTACCCTATGGGTGGGTGGTTGCGCACAGTTGTCCAAGGGCCTGCGCAGTGTGTTGGCGTGTTTGCGCAGACTCGTGAAAAATTAGAGGGAACATTGGTTTGGGGTGTGTTATTCTACTTGTTTTAGGGGAGGGTTTGTCGCTATGCTGTTTGGAAGTTATGGGGAAAATTATTCCCGCATGGCGTAATTTTCTTGCTGTGTGCCGGGAAAAAATGTAATTTTTGGCGGATTCGTCAGAGCGTTAAATGGCGAAGTAACAAATTTGACAGCTCTGCAGGAACTAGGTTATACAACGGAACCTCTCGAGTATCTCATACCGTAATAAGTCAACAAAAATTAAAAATGCAACTTTTTACTGCCACTTTTGTTAAAATGAAATGCAGCTTTCTCTCGATTTTAGTGGAGCAAAAACTTGCCCTAGTTATCATACGTCCTCTTTCGAGAGGATTTGACTTCTTTTTTTCACAAAATTGAAAGCGTCCTTGGAGGACGCCTAAATGTCCTGTTTTTTTTTTAATTTTTCCTCTTTTTCAGACAAATCATTAAAATGCCATGAAAAAGTTGACTTCTACAGAATTGTAGAAAAGTGTGGAGTGCGGGAGTCGATCAGAATGACGACCTTTTTTTAATCAACACCACAAAAGTATCGTAAAAAAGTGGGTTTGTCGGAGTCGAGCCACAGTAATGACCTGTTTTTTATTCAACACGGAAGTATTGGTAGCACGATTTTCAAATTCACCAGTTGTCTTATCCGGTACTACAGTTTTCAGAAAGTCTGAAAAGTGTCCTCTCTTTCGCATCTAAAAATATGGTAACTCTACCACAGTCTACTTACAAGGAGTATGCCCGAAACCTGGATTAGGCTACACTGCTCAAAAGCTCTGATATCAGATCAATCTTTGCTACATTCCAAATTATTCTACCTATATGGTTGTGGCGCGTCAAAAATCCGCTAGCTGTAAAATTATAACGCGACGGCTTTAACGATGTCATGGCGCATTCGTCCCGCCGCATTGTGACTATAAGTCATTACTTCGACAAATTATGCCAAGTACAACTATAATTTTATTAAAATATTTTAAAATATGCTTTGATACGTGGTAAGCGTGAATATTACAATAGTCACATCTTGAGGATGTGTACGGAATGCCAGTCTGCAAGGTCCTTCAAATGAGGCCTACTTGGAAATACATATAATACCCCAATTTGATGCTGCGGCCCGCTGCGTCATCAAAAACTAGGAAAGGGACCCGTGAGCACATTTGAGTTTGATACCCCTGGTCTAAACTTTAGTCTCGGCCCGCCGACGTTTTTTCTGCTTCGCATTTGGCCCGCCGGAAAAATTACTTGCCCATTTCTGTCATACATAGTCCTAACCACAAACTTTACCCACATGCTGAAGTGTTGCATGCCCTACTGTAGCATGCTGAAGTGTCGCATGCTCAATGTCCATTGTCCACGGACAGTAGGTAAGGACACGACTAGAATTTAGTCACGTTTTGCATCGACTCGACTTGTACTTTACCAAATCACAACAATCGAGACATTCTATATGACTTGATAACACTGTGATACTTTGATAGCCATTCCTGGGTGTCTCAGAGCTATGTCAATGAGAGAATGCCGGAAAATCGTAAACTATGTCTCGTTAACAAAGATGCAGTGATGTTGACAGCATGATTTTCGAATCGCCGTCCTCGGATTCGGATAGGCGAGTCGCTGGAAGAACGAATTGCCCTCGTAGCGGTGACCACTAATATCACGAATCCATGTTTATGATTCACTATTATCACCACGATCACCATCATTCATGGTATCGAGCATTGCATACCACAAGGTTATCGAATCAGAACGTAAATGACAGCAATATATTTCCCACGTGCATCGCGCCAGTCACTTCAATACGTACTTATTCTTGTCAGAACCTGATGCGGCTACCAGCCTAAACCCTATTTTAAAAACGCTAAATCAGGGGTGGGCAAACTACGGCCCACGATGCGCATGCGGCCCGCGACAGCGTTCTGTGTGGCCAGTGAGAGTCTAAAGAAACTTATTAAATATATCGATAAAATGCGTACTAAAAATCGAATTATTGCAGGGACTTGATTAAACCTTTTCTTAGTATATTTCACCATGATAATTCTAAGGCAGTGGTCCTAAAACTGGGGGGCACGCCCCCTTTGGGGGCGTGAAGGCATCTAAAGGGGCGTGCGCAAAGCAGAGCTGAACTGAAACATTTTTCGCGCTCCGCGCGATTTCATCCAGTTCATACTTATTGCTCTGTATTTAATGGGAATTTCATATTTGAAAACCTCTCATCCACAGTCGTAACCTTCCATGCCATTATACTATCCGTTAGGTTTGCTAGCTAAGGGGGGGGGGGGGGGCGCGAAATCTTTCACCGTCATATGGGAGAGGGGGTGTCTTAGGAAGTTTGAGAACCACTGTTCTAAGGTAAATACTCCTTATAATATTTTTGTGTTTAATTTCTGGCGCGGCAGCCCGATCTAAAGGCCCACGCAGTTTAAACATCACATAAATCCTAAACGACATTGACATATTTCGGATCACGAGTGTGATTTCAGATTGACCACTCCAGTTTTAATTATTTCAGTAAAACGATTCGCGCGTGTCTTGGGTAAATTCGTTCTCTGTATTCGTAGAATAAGGGTATTTATATTTTATCTACACATAATGGAAGCGTCTTTGAAGCTAACATGGTTATCATGCTGTCAGCATTCTGTGTCCTGGAACTGAACCATAAGTGGAATTAGTATATCTATGAACAGATATATCGCTGCTCACAGATTTAAATTTCAATCCTGTTCTAAGATCGAGACAGCCGACTTTCATCTCTATAGTTTTTACAAATTGGTTATTGAGGTCGACCAGCCTATGAAATCTCGTCACTGTTTCTGGCGCGTGTACGATATTATCAACAGCACCGTAACTGCCGCACCCCAAACCCCCCAAATGGGGGGGGCCCGAGCTCAAAGGGGGCCCAAAATTATTTCGTGAATTAGCATAAATAATAAAGTATTTTTTGAAAATTTATGCCAAATTTTCAAAAATTTTTTCGCGCTGCGCGCGAATTCAAGAAGCCATTTATCTTTATTATTGGGTATTAGGCCATTACCGCGCTACGACCCACCAAGACCTACAATCAAGTTTTAGGCAATATAAGATGCGACTCCAAGAAGTGTGCCAGAACGATCGGCAGCGAGAAAACCTTGGCCGAAAAGGTCTATGCCCTTATGCTGACCGAAGACTGCGTTCTATATATAAAATACACATAGGTTTAATTGTACATAGGCGCCTAAATGACTGACGCCGAATGTTCCTGTCTTTGCAATCTGAACCTTACAAGACAAATACCATCCCGCTGGGAAAAAAATTATGCCAGTGAAGAAATACCAATTTGAAATCGTGTGCGTCTCTTAGTTTAGAAGCCTACGTTTGGGCGATTCTATATGTTTTGATATAGCAGACTGGAAGTCACGAAATAACATCATGTAACGAAGTCATATCAACGGGTCCGCCCGCCAGAAGATGTTTAATTATTATTTGCGGCCATCCCGTTTTCAAGACACTTCACTCAGCTCTACCGGTAAATCTAATTACGTGAGTAGAGAGGAAAATAAATTGATAGCATAATATATATGCAATCGCCGATCTGATTGACCGATTTTATCATACATTATCGAAAATTTTCGCGCCTCGCGCTGGCTCGCAATACAGTACCGATGATTTCGTGACAAACGCGAACAACGTGATGGGGGGTCGTTTTATCACCCTATGGGAGCCCAAGACCCACGTTTTTTGGGGCCTGACGAGGTGCTGTTTCGTTCCTGCCAACGGGTATACGCCTGAAGATGTTTAATTATTAATGGAGTGGTCCTACCTTTTCAAACACACCTCACTCAGCTTTACCGGCAAATCTGATTACGTGAGCAGAGAGAAGATAAAAGTTGATAACAAGGCAATTCCCGATCATACGGACCGATTCAATCATGAATTGTAGAAATTTTTCCGCGCTTCGCGCGCTTAGGCGACAAAATCTGATTCACTAAACAAACTCCCAATGAATATGATAAATAGCGGTAAACAGTGTATCGCCGGAGGGGGTCTGGGGGGCGAAGCCCCCCAGAAGTTGGGTCTATAACCCTATGGGGGGCCCAAGACCAAAGTTTTTGGGGGGGCCTGACGAAGTGCTGTTACGGCCCTGATTATCAAAGCAATGTCTGGTTTGCTTTAAATAAGCATATATATCATCTCCTTGTGCTCACTATATAATCAACAAATATCGCGTTTTGGATTATCATCCCAATTTTATATAGTGCGGCACGCGAATGGATTCAGACGTTGAATGCGGCCCGCGAGCTCAAAAGTTTGCCCACCCCTGCGCTAAATTGACATTGTCCGCATGATGACGTCATCGACTGTTTGAAAGCATAATGATGCACTTGAAGCACTGCCGGTGAGTTGAGCACTATTGTTGTTATCTCGTTCTGTCTTCCTCCGAATATCGGTTCGGTTCGGTTTATTAGCAATTTTTACCAGTTCAATACACCACAAAAATGCTATATAATGATAAGATAGGAAGGTGTCGAAGCGACTTGGATTAGTCTTTGGAATCAGACACCCACCTTGGCCTAGGCGATGCAAAGAGGGGCTTGTACAGTGAATGAAAAGTAAAAGAAGATAGTATAATAAAAAGCAAGCAGGGCAAGGAATGGGGTGGTATGTTACGGGAGACGAGATCGCTAGCTCAAGTCGTGGTCAGGTAATCTTGAGGGCGGGCTGGTATTTATTTTGCAGAAATTGCTTGTATTTCAACTTGAATGTGAACACTGAACATGCTCGTCAACTGTCCGATGGCCGGCGGAATACTGTTGCGCGCGTCACGTCCGGCATATTTGATAGAGCGATGATCTTTTCGGTCGATTATATACAGCTACATCATACTATAGAGATCTTTATAATCATATGATATATAATATTCCAACCCACTGAACAGCTAGTTGTGGCTGATTTCACGATTTGCAATCACAAGTCCAAAATTCCATATCAACACCAATAAACCTGCCGACGTAACCATATGTATAATATCTAGGGCTGGGCACAATGATTCGAGTACTCGAATCTGAATCGAGTAATTATTTTAATGATTCGAGTCGAGTAGCAAAAGACGTTTTTTCGAGTACTGAAATTGTACGCTCCTCGCCACTGAAAGTTATTATATCAACTAAATAATATATACTATTTTCCGCTGTGGAAGCCTGGAAACCTTGAGGATTGGCCGTATCGCAGCATGCGAAACATAGTACAAAGCTACGAACGTTACTGGAAATAAAATAACCCATTTCCGAAGTTATGATCCTCCCACAACATTGTCACAAACTGAAATGAAATCGGTAGAGTCGAAATAATACCAAAATATATGCAGAGGTGGTCAGTAACGAAGTACTTCTACTTTTTCGAAGTACTCAAGTAGTTTTCCTCTACTTCTGGTACTTACTCGAGTAGATCTGATTTTCGCTACTTCTATTTCTACTTGGTAATATTTGGTGATCTACTTACTTACTTTTCGCTATTTTCATTTTGTCAAGTAGAAGTAGTTCAATCCTCCATTCAGGAAGATAACCTGAGGATTTTCGGGGCTGTTTTCACGGAGTATAAACATTAAATTTTCATAAAAGTTGAGTAAAGCTCAGAATTTTCGTCGCGCTTAGCGCGCAGTGGATGCGGATGTACCAGTATCATTATACGAAAGTATCGTTGAATATAATTTAGGTAGCGGGTTGGCGTGGCTCCGTTCACACCACATTGTCACTCTTCGCCCATATGAAATATTTCATCACAGTATATATGGCTCATCACAACGTTTGAAACTGATGTTTCGCAAACTAGCATTTACTTATCATATCGTAATCCAACATGTCCATGGCGTGTCCTAATCTGGAACAGTGGACTCCGACTTTTTGTTAGTTTTAGAGCAGTTTTACCATACCACATAGCCACCTTTGAAACTTTCTGGACTAAAGACATGAAATACATGTTCCGCTTTTAGAAGTAGTATTTATAATTCACTTTCAATTCCCAGTATCATATATTTTGAGTTCTAATTAATATCAGTTCTTTTGATTGGATAACATACATGTTGAAGTATAAAAGCAAGTGTAGTAATGCCGTTAATTCCTGGAAATAAAGCTACACAATATGGCATTTTTCCGGTTCACCATATTTTTTATTAACGTTTACTAATCGCGCAAAGTATTTACACAACAACTTCTCCGTATTGCTCTACGACTAAACTACGGGCCTTATAATATGGGGGAGGGTGCCATACCATGATATTTTCTAAAACGTGCTGTTCGAGAAAACAGAGGATTAATATAGCATTTCCATATCAGTATCTCTCATTTTCATCCCATGATGCGGACGAATGCTTATGCTGTCGAAAATTGGATACCTCCTGGTATGCATCAATTTGAATCGTGCTCGACACCTTTCGCATAGTTCAATTTGCACCTTTTGGCAATCCATGTGAACGAATTATAGGATTGTTTTCACAACTACTTACTTACTTGAGTAGAGTTAAAGTCGGTCAATTCTACTTCTACTTCAAGTAGTTTTAGGTTGCTTGTGGATGAAGTACTTCTACTCGTACTTGAGTAGATTTTTTCGTCGCTTCTTCTACTTCTACTTGAGTAGCTTTCTTGACTACTTTGACCACCTCTGAATATATGTAATGTGATGAATAACAGGCATATTCTTTGTGGTGGCATTAAAGGTACATATTTGATCCTTGGCATCTTACATACTATTATTACGTCATAATGAGTGATACTCGAATACTCGACTCGAAGCATAATACGTGATTCAGAATCGAATCAACCAGGTACTCGATTTTGCCCAGCCCTAATAATATCATATATGTCGATTACGAAAGATCAACGGAAGTCGAGCGCTCAGAGTAAACTCATACAACAACAACAACAACAACATACCTGATGAGACGACAGGCATTTCCATGGTTACGACGAGAGTGATAATTATCTGAGTATTGCAACATTCATGCTACAAGCAAGTCGATTACCATGCAGATATGCTTGTTTACGTGGTTAAAATGAACCACATTTGTCATATATTCCGAGAGGCTTAGGCCTTGATACAGATTAATCATAGCGCATCCCCAAATTCCAAATCAACTGCAAAACATAAAAATCTGTTGATACTTTGATCCTTCTATAGGTAAAACGAATCGGTAAAACACGGTGCCGGTCTCTGGATGATAAATTATATGAAGAGAAGTGCATAAAATTCATGCTAAAGTATTCAATTGTTTCTGTTTGTCTTCTTTCAGAGTTCATTTAAGACACATCAGATGAACAATATCTGACCAAATTCGTATCCGGACAATACCGAGAATGCTATTACCGAGAATGCTATTACCGAGAAGGACAATACCGAGAATGGACATTACCGAGAATGGACAATACCGAGAATGGACATTACCGAGAATGGACAATACCGAGAATGGACATTACCGAGAATGGACAATACCGAGAATGGACATCACCGAGAATGGACATCACCGAGAATACTAATACCGAGAAGGACTATTACCGAGAATGGCTATTACCGAGAATGTCTATTACCGAGAATACTATTACCGAGAATGACCATTCTCGCTAAAGTCCATTCTCGGTACTGTCCATTCTCGGTAATATCCATTCTCGGTGTTAGCATTCTCGGTAATGTCCGTTCTCGGTAATAGCATTCTCGGTAATGTCATTCTCGGTGATGTCCATTCTCGGTATTGTCCATTCTCGGTAATGTCCATTCTCGGTATTGTCCATTCTCGGTAATGTCCATTCTCGGTATTGTCCATTCTCGGTAATGTCCATTCTCGGTATTGTCCGTTCTCGGTAATGTCCATTCTCGGTAATAGCATTCTCGGTAATGTCCATCTCGGTAATAGCATTCTCGGTAATAGTAGGGAACCGACCAAATTCGTCCATATATAGCTCTATTGATCGCTCTATTGATAGCTCTATAGCTCTATTGATCGCTCTATTGATAGCTCTATAGCTCTATTGATCGTTTGCTATACACGTTGACTTCCACATCATCACAGAAATTTCAATGGGTATTTTAATTCGCTAGCGTTCATATATGAATTTATATAACGTACGTAAAGCGCATGGTTACTAATATAATACAGTCAACGTCAGCAACAATCATATGAGCTAGATCTGTCGGAACGACCACGCAACATTGCAAAGCTTTACGTCTTGTGAGTCATATTGAATCGAGTCGCTAGCAAACAACCAGGTATATCTAGATATCTATGGATATCCATGGTAAACAACGAAATAGAAATGCGTTCGCCGACTTTATCATTATCAAAGAAATTGCTACCCCTTACTTGAGGTAGGCTACTCCGTAACATAGCTAGAACCTCAAAAAGGTCTGGTTGTTCGTCCAAAAAGTCGCTGCTAAAGAGATGCGATGTCCTTAACATAACAGAAATGCGGAAACTATAAATCACCATGTTTATGTACCAGTTCCACTGCTGTCCTTGCTCCTAATATTACAATGATAGATCGGAATCAACAGCGCATAAGTAGGCTACGGCACACGCGCGTCCACGTCATCCAATTATCATATGGTCGACCAATAACATCATCGCTCTATCCAACAGTCGATGAGCATATCCACATTCAAGTCGAAATACAAGTTATTACTAAATGAATACTAGTTCTCCCTCAAGATTACCGGACCTTTCGATCCCGCTACCGTGACATGTCACCTCATTTTGTCGCTTGCTTTTTATATTATCTTCTCTTACTTTTGATTCCGTCTGCAATGCGCATGCCTCCCCTTTACATCGCCTAGGCCAAGATGGGTGTTTGATGTCAAAGACTACTCCAAGTCGTTTCGACACGTTCCATTTTTTCATTATATCGCAATTTTGTGGTGTATTGAACTGATACAAATTGATGATAAACCGAACCGAACCGGGTTAGAGATATGCTAATGATGATATCTAATAGGCACTCCCAAGAACAGAAATCAGTCTCATTTCTGTATCGAATGCAAAGGATCTGATTGCCACTGCCTTATCCTGGCCTCTCCTGTGATATTTGATAACTTTCCGCATTGTAAGACTGTCGGCCTTTTACTATGTTATCATTTCCCAGATTCAATTGACTTGATGCGGGACACGGGTTTACATTGAAGGCGAAAGTTCTGTTTGTTTATTATAACGTCATGCGCTTGGCTTCGCCTGACTTCGCTTCGCACCAGCTATGAATCACAACGCTCGTCAAGCGTTTTTGGAGATAAGCGAAGCGCATATCCGCGCCCGAGCCTACGGTAACTCACTGCCTTCTATGGCGCACTAGACTTGCAATATCGAGGAAGCCGACGTTCGCATAACAGACATCCGCGATTGCTTGCGATTTCGCTTCTTGCAACCAGACGCCTCCCTTTAGATAAGTCTAACAAAGTCGTATAACAGACGAAATTAGTACTTTCACGTTAGAAAACCCAACGTTACAATTGACAGCGTCGAAGATTCACTAATCACAGAGATAGGTTTACGTACACTGTACAGCGATAAGAATCGAACCTGCTAATGTTAAGTATTAAAAGTATTAAAAGCATGCAATATAAATTGATAATAAATAAATAATAAATAACATATATAAAATAATAAATAAAATAATAAATTGATATCGTTTTCATAGGTAACTACTCGCGGAAACGAACACCAAGCTTATGGTTGTAAAGCTTCGACCTCAAATTCGGTGAATCAAATGCGTCGATGAAGTATGCAAGCTACGACTTGCTCAACTGCTAGGGCTCAGCGTAACTAGCTTCTGCTTGTTATTGTAACATATGTCCACAATAAATCTAATCGCTCCTTTCAAAGCTCGATCTTGATGATTAGAACAGGTACAGCTTAAACCCCTAATACGTTACAAAACATATTCGGCACCTTCTCTTACTGAAACTTGAGGATGAGAGCAGATACTTGAACAGATGATGAGAGCAGAACTATCCAGGATTGAACAACCGGATGAAACAAACTTGGCGAGTGGTTCTGAAGGAGCTAGCACACCCCCACGAGAAAGTAAGTGGAAATAGCAAGAACTTGTGTCACCCGATTCTTCAACAATTAACTCAGATCATTTACTGCAATTCAATTTTTGATGACCTTTTTGCCAACGTACCCAGCAACATACTAGGACACCTCACTGTCAGGAGATAAAGTGATCCAGCAATTTCAATTGCCATATATTCAATAGTTAGCTTAAAATGATCAAAACGGGCTTTGAACACCAACATCATGCTCCCATAAATTATCTTTCCAAAACTGGTAACTTTTGTTAAACCGACCAGAAACCACCCCCACTCATTTGCTTGTATGCGAGAACCTTCTATCAATGGGGTCACTTTGGAATTTTCTAGGAATCACATAGTCATAACCCTCTGCTAGCAAGTCTGCTATAAGAAGCGATTGCGACTTCAGGGCTTCGATACGAGCTTTAAATTTCTTGCTTGGACATGCAAATTTTTTTAGGTCTGTATCTGTTCCATTTGGTCAGCGCATTAGCGACATCTTGTAGCGAATTGAATTTGCCATCTTGTGAGACTATTGCATCAGACAAGGGATTGGGTGAATATCTGTGACAGCTATTGACAATTGTCCACCAAGCATTAACAAGGCTCACGAATGAAGCCATATCTTCCCTGTGAGGCAGGTAGCTTTTTCAAGCTGCAATAATCGACTCGTGGAATTAATCGGAAGATAAATTAACATTTTGCTTGTTATTGCTCGGATGCTGGATGTTGGTGGTATAGCCTTCTGGAGTGCAGGACTCCGTCTAATCTGATAAGCTGCTTATATTTCATCAGCCAGCTGGAAATCTGACAACTCATATTTCTGAAATACCCATTTCTTTGGTGGTTTTCTGCAAGGAGTCACAGTAGGGATCAGTGAAGGCCGCTGCAGGACCTGCTCGGCTCGAATGGCAGAGACTGGATGTTCATCCTAACGTAATTTTTTTCACGAGTAATAGTCTTTGATGTATGCCTACTTTGATTCAAAGTGCAGTACACAAATTACAGAATTCGCAGTTGGCACCCAATTGCACCTATTAACAAAAAAATCAATTTTTGGTAACTCCAAATCACAAAATGGAAAGAGAAACGACGGAACCTTTTCCCCAGTTGACAAATCTCCAGACTTACAACCATAAACACAACATTTATTTACCATGATTTTGCCTTAAGTCAAGCCTGAATTAGTAAGTATACAGTCAGTCAAAATCCGCTGGCAGGAAGGTCGCATGAAATATCACCATGACGTCTTGGCTAATAACGGTGGGCATATCACCGCAATGTAATAAGTTATTTACCAGCCATTACCCAGCTATCGTTGTGCATTTGCGTTACCCTGCCCAAATCAGACTACTGATATCTCGGAATATTGTAGCATATAAAAATGCGGAGGCGATAACTGGAATTCTCGTTCTGCACGATTTTCATATTCTAAGCCAAATTCGTGGAAAATTCTAGTGTTCCAGAAATACAGTTAAAAACGGAAGCTCATCAATGTCAAAAAAGAGATAGATGTACTTAAACTACGGTAGCCAATTGTAAGAGAGATGTCGATGACCAGCACAACAATATTTTAAGGCAGGCTGCTCTCGGAGGAGGCAAGAGATACTTTTGCCCAGACAGGACCGTGGACGAAATCAGCGGCACTGATAATAACAGAAAAGGCGGGCAGGATTTCGTGAGCATGTGGAAGTCTGCGACTGCAAACGGCGGGGAAAGGGCGAGATACGTGATCAACAGAGATGAATTGAACGCGATCGATGCGAGTGAAGCTGATCACCTGTGGGGTAGGTACTGAGGTGGTCAGTACTCAAGTAGATTCAGCCTATACTCGTACTTACTCAAGTGGTTGTGTTTTTAGACTATACTTCCATTTATACTCGACATTTTTGAAGCAAAAATAATTGCTTTTAACGCTTCAGAAGTAGAAACTATATAGTTTTCGGCTATATTGCATCATATTACATCACTTTGTAGCAGTGGTTACCAAACCGTGTTACGTATACAACTCGTGGTACGCGACTAAATTCGGCGAACCTATAAAATTCTGGATTGAGAATAAAATATGTAGATCAACATTTCTAATTTGGTTTGCATCCAAGTAACGGTGGGCCTATCAAAACTAGATTGAAAAAGTGACGCAGCGGAGCCTCATTTTCCCGGCTAGTGAGAATATTCAATGTTGTAATGGCTAGATAGCACAAACGCTACAACTATTATGATCGAATGCTCGCAGCTCAGTTACGACCCGTGGTTGAAATTAATCAGACGTGACACTGAGATGCAGGCAGGGAGAGATCCTCACTCTTCCAAAATCCTGCAAGAACTTTTTTGAACATAGATGTAAAATTCTTGAAAATATTTCCTGCGCTTCTCGTGATTTGCTGTCTTGGAGATTGTTAATTATCAAGCCTTGCCACATTTTCAAAAGATTCCATACTAGATCAGCATACCGAATCTTGCTTTCGCAGCAAACCATTTGTGCAAAACGGATCTCGGTATTATTAACTTGCGATCAAGCTAAAACAATGACCTTGAGTACTTTCGATTTAAATCATTGTTCCGGTCGAGATACCAAAATGGTACGTGAGCTCAGTAAGAATGCTAAAAATCGCACTCGTGAACAATAAGTTCGGGAAGCACTTAGGGTTGCATTTAAAACAAAAATCGATTTAAAACTAACTTATTTAAAACAAGGCCCTTGTTTGAAACTTTTTTTTGAAGCCATGACGTCATGAATATTCAATTGTTACGCCATAGTCGATTGACATTGACAATTAAAACTTTACGGTAAATACCGCTCCTTTGACGAAATATGTACTTACTATAGCTGTTGAGCCGACTATTTTGAGGGTTCCAACCATCTCATATCGTGTACGTCGTCTGTATCAATTGTCAATTGTCCGTAGGCTTATACAACATGTTTTTGGAAAGTATTTAGGCTACACAATTATGACACGATTTTACAACTTGAAAAAACAGATTTTTTTTAAAAAGGGCCTTAAGACACTGTTTTAAACTAAGTGTTTCAAACAACCATTTACACCCCTCATTTCAAAAGTAGCCACCACCGATTGACTACTGACGGGATATGTGACCCATCGACAAAATGTAATTTACTGGGGTAGTTGTCAGACCTCAATTTAGACGTATACGGCAAAGTAACAGCGGCAGAATGACCGGATTATAAAATTATAAGATCCTTATGTAATCGGGAGCTTCTCCGCATAGGATCCCTCTTGGAATTCAGTCCCTTGTGACAGTGTGAGCATTATACATGCCTACCATCGCAATAATTCATATGTTATTGCTTTGGCATGATACTGGAATTCGTGGATGAATCTCGATTCGTGCGGACCCGTGAAAGGTTCGGTTCTATACCAATACCGAGAAAACCATTACCGATAATGGACATTACCGAGAATGCCATTACCGAGAATGCCATTACCGAGAATGGACATTACCGAGAATGGACATTACCGAGAATGGTCATTACCGAGAATGGCCAATGTCAAGAATATAGCTTACTGGGACTGACGTTGCCGAGAAATTTATACCTGAGCATTGATACCGAATGTGGCAACGCCGTGATGCACTCACACGACCTGTGCATATGCATAACATGCCTGCATCGCATATATTGCATTCTCGGTAATGTCCATTCTCGGTGGTGTCCATTCTCGGTAATGTTCATTCTCTGTGGTGTCCATTCTCGGTGGTGTCCATTCTCGGTAATGGCATTCTCGGTAATGGTTTTCTCGGTATTGGCCGGACACCGAAAGGTTCGGGTTCGCTGTGGCCACGATCGAGAACACGAAGCATTTGTCGTCACGTGACTGAATATTGTATGGCAGATTGGTGTGCTGCACATACTCTCTGGACGTCGAATGATCAATTACAATAATTGTCGATCATTGTGCGCGACCCTGTCCGGATTCTGACTATTTAAAGCATTCGATGCACGCCGCCTTCTTATCTGACTAACGACTGACGCTGTACCACCAACGCTGTTTATTATATCCGATGTGTTATCCTTAGTCCGTTGATGTTTTCTGTTGCACAATAAAGTGCAGATCAACGTACTCGTCGACTCTCTGTTGCGACCCCCCGAGGGAACGCGACGTAGTCTTCGACTTAGACAGCGTGCCCATTGTCGGTTGCTCGATATATGAGTACCCGCCTAGATGAAATACGACAGCCGAACATGCGACAATTTATCATGTGACTTTAAAACTCCTAAATGTACCCTTGCCTTATCCTTAACATTGTACCAGTACAAATAAGGTATATAAACGTGAACGTCTCTCATAAAAGTGATGATCCTGCAGTGACGTGTGATATTACACACTAGCGTGAAAGTAAATTGCAATTTTATCCTTTTCAAAAATTGTTCGCACCTGGCAGAGACGAGAATGGATTAGGATTAGGGTTTTGGAAAACCGGATTTGTGAAATTTTGGCGGATTTGAATTGGATTAGGATCTAAGATTTTTTATGAATGGATTAGGATTAGGATTGGATATACCGATTTTCGGAAGACTGATGTCATGTGGCGAATGTCGACAAGGTTTCTCGTCCTACCATAGTTACCTCATGTATTTTGGCTCTCATTAAGCGTTTTATTTATTTTTATAGAATTATAAGCATAAGATATAGGCTTTCTAAGTGAAATTCTAAGTTCGAATCGAATTAGGATTAGGATTAGGATTAGAATTAGAATATGCAGAAATTTCGGATTAGGTTTGAGATTAGGATTTGAAGCTTCGGATATGGTTGGATTAGGACATATAAATTTCAAATCCGCTCATCTCTGGCACCTGGAAGTATGGACTACGATCTCGACGGAGACGCATCCATACATCATATGGCCTTGAGGAAATGACAAGGAAGGCCATAGTGATGTTTCAGAAAAACGAAAACGAATTCTATCTTTCGGTGGAATGTGCTCGAATTGTTCAGTATTAAGTAACTCGTTTAGTTTAACTATAAAATTGCTAACTATTATAATTCCTTTTTCAGATCATGCTCATCAAGGCAGTAAAGCGAAAAAGCGAGAATATATTCTTGTATTTTTAGATTACTGTATAGGCCGCCGTGGAGTTTGACTTGAAATATACGGGGATGTCAAACTCTCTCTATATATATTGGAAATGCCGAGTCTTATCAGCCCTCAAATCCGGTTGTCCGACAATGCTTACCGGAATCCGGAAGTTGTTTGTACTTTATAGCGAGTGTTGTTTCACAAATCAGGAAATTTATAGAAGTTCAATATAATAGCAATAACATATCTCTGGGAATTGAATAGTACATTCATATTGAAATGAACCAGAATATTTTTGGCTGACACTCGTGAGGGGTAATCGTCAGAAATTAGTAGAGAACTGGAAAGAACATTGTATAACAACAATCGTATCACAAAATATGACGTCATCGGCATGAAATTTCGGGTAATCGGGGAGGAGGCAGAGGTATTTTTATACGGCAACCAAGCCAGCGCCTACAGAAGGAGTTTAAGCACTATGAAGAAATAGAAAATTGAGCTTAAGCGCTCTCTCGGCCCCTATTATCATGTCTATAATTCGCGTGGGGAAAATATTCTTTTATTGTCGGATGTAACTCATGCCAATAGGAGTCGCGGATAGGTATCGAATGAATTCGTTAATCGGTATATGCACGCCGACGCCCTGCGCATCTCTGAAACGCGAGAGGTTCGTTACAAATAGCGAGTACGCACGGATGTTGGCGTTTTGACGTGCGAGTTAAGCTTGTGTTTGTGGTTGGTCGGGTCGCATGCGGTTATGAGTTGGAAGGTAATATTATTGATATTGTTGATAAAACACAGTGGCGCTTATCGCCTTTTCCAGGCTATGTGCACCATGACACGAATTTTAATAGTGTCCATAGTTACGCCTTTGCTTTTTCGTAACCTTTAGGATGACTTTCATTCTCATCTCCCAGTCAATCTCCAGTATCTCTCGCTAACATGAGCCTGTGCAGTGTGCACCCATCGTGGTCTCTGCTGCCGAGTTGTAGCACGGCTCACTTTCAGTCTGGGCTTTATTCAATGCACTACCGTAGTAGTGAGATCGGCGACGAGGAGCCCAGCGGAACCTCTGACACGTAGAAGTTGGTCAGTACCGGGATTTGAACCAACTTCCATTATAGTGTTGTGACTGAAGTGCTTGACCCACTGCGCCATACGTCAGCGGAACCAATGAATTCCACTGCCTACACTTCATGTTCAAAATTAACCCGACGACGATAAGAAATTACGCATTTACGCTTGATCGAGTATATTTCAAATTTCATCTTAGTCATCCTATTAGTCTCTTGAAGATTTATCTGCTGGTATCATTTACTCAAATAAATTGTTTACTACTGATGAAACATTTGTCGAGGCCAGAGTACTTGCTAGTTACCGTCTATTCTAAATCTATGTCTATGCAAATGCAAATTACTTCATTGCACCGCAATGATCAAACGATATGGTGACCATCTGGTAAACGGTAGCCTCTATAAATAATATGGACAGGCGGTGTGCAATACAACCCAGGTCGCGCATAGGATGCGTCTGAGTCCTGCATGGGTCGGTGCATGCATTTTATCTTTGGTTTGCTGCGGAGTAACGCAACTTATTGCATTGCCTTTCAATGAAATGCTGAAAGATATTTAGGAGGTTAAATATAACAGAAAAAAAGCTCAAAATCATTTATTAGTACCTGCAATGTGGCGAAGACAGGTCTTTTTTTCGGATTAC
Organism: Botryllus schlosseri; assembly: GCF_051294905.1. NCBI lineage: Eukaryota > Metazoa > Chordata > Ascidiacea > Stolidobranchia > Styelidae > Botryllus > Botryllus schlosseri. The sequence continues at coordinate 14,594,417 of NC_137239.1, forward strand.
TCTTGCAGCATTCGATGGCTTTCTGATTAATTTCGCGGCGGCAGGTTCTTAATTGTCCAGGTGTGAAGCCTATATAATGAATTTTATATGAAGGGTGATGGTTTCAGACAGAGGGACAGACAGAGCGTATGAAACAAGTGTCCTTAAACTGGGGTCCGTGACTGGTCAAAATTAAGGTTACAGGGAAAGGCTAAAACTATTGAAATCGCCACTCAGGGCAAGATATCGCTACTTCGCAGGAACCACTGGACTAGTGTACCATCATCATCATCATTGGTTTATTAGCAATTTTATCAGTTCAATACACCACAAAAAATGCGATACAATGAAAAGAAAGGAAGATGTCGAAGCGACTATGAGTTGTATATGGAATCAGACACCCCCCTTGGCCTAGGCGATGTAAAGAGGAGGCATGCACACTGAATGAAAGTAAAGAAGATACAAGATAGTGGTCCGGTAATCTTGAGGATGGACTGTATTTATTTAGTAGTAATTGCTTGTATTTCGACTTGAATGTGGACATGCTCATCGACTGCCGGATGGCCGGCGGGATACTGTTCCACACATCAGGTCCGGCATATTTGATAGAGCGATGATCTTTTCGGTCGATCATATATTTAGACGACGTGGACGCGCGTGTGTTGTACTTGTGCGTGTGTATCTCGCGACATAAATGAATAGGTAACTCTCTGTTTGTTCTCTGCTCTGCACGTGGGTGTTTCAAAGTATCATGACACACTATTTTGCTTTGGTGCGATTTGAGGCGACTATGCCTCGTAGAAAATTGCTACGTGGAAAATCTGATAATTGTTGATGATGAAAAAGAATTGAAGTTGCTGTGGACGCGTAAATTGTATCGTTAAAATAAGTGAGGAATATAAGCCACAAACTGGGACACCCCCATGACTCCTTTCACGCGTAATATCTCTATAGTGTTTCGAATGGCATTGAAATAACCAACCATACTAACTATAATGCTGTGTTACATTTACCTTCAAGAGTGATATCTCCACTTTGAAAAAGTTCATTCATAACGACACCAAAACTCCATACATCCGATTTCTGGCTGAATTCTCCCGAAGACCACGCTTCCGGTGCGATTGCGCCTAGGTCGCTACCCACAATATCTTCCCACCACTCACAGACCTCGTCGAAGCGGTGAATGTACCGAAATCTCGATATTTTCCAAACATTGCCGCCGCCTAGCAGCACCCCGCCGGTGCCGAGACAGCCATGGATGTAATTTTTCGAGGCTATGCAGTTCATTCCGTTGACAATCTATTGAATAGAACTTATGTCAGTGCCAAAGCAGTGTAGTAAGTAAGTATATGCATCATTTGCAGCGAATCCAGCTAAATCAGGGGCGGGCAACATACGGCCCGCGGACAGTTTCCGTCTTATACGATAATGTGGCCCGCGGCTACAGTCTGCCGAAATTCCCCGCGACTTGCTTACTACGTCACATTTTAGTGACTGTATGTTATTATATAGATGTATGCGCACTGCGCAGCGTGCGAGAGTGTTGGTCGAAGCGGGAAGACTTGCATTATCGGCATTTACGATGTACTTACCCGAATATCGTTTGTGGTAATCATGGTGTTTGTTACAATGGTCATTTACACCAGGCCGATATTTCTTACTTTTGATTCCGTAGCCTCCGACATGTAGCACGGCACGCTTCTAGGCTTTTGTAAGACACCGCAAACTCAAAATGGGTCGCGGGCTATTTTTCAAATGTCTTAGAAGCCGTGGTCCGCATGAACTCAATATCGAGATGAAATTGGCCACGCAGTTGCACAAAGACCCTATCTCATCACCTACTCAGCTCTAGTGAATTGATATCTTGGTAAATTTGGGGTACCGGGCTTATCGAATGCGTTGAAATCTTAATTAGTGAATACACCGTCTGTTGATTGATCAGAGAGAAGCAGACATGGCGGCACCTATATGACAATGCTGATCTCAAATTCACATTGTCTCCGTCATTATCGGCGTGAAATGGCTTTGAAGTGACGTTGCTGTCGTTAAAATATATTCATTAAATACGATTTACCCCTTGTATATGGGGATAAATGGGGGAATAATGTATCGGTTAAGCAATCCGACCCGCCAAGTACCTAATTTTCCTATATCCAGCCCGCCGACTGGAGAAGTTGCCCACCCCTGAGCTAAATGGTAACATTATAAATATAGGCTGCAATATGCTATACCCTCACAATATTAGGTTTGAATGCTTCAAAGATCGAATGGACTTCAATGGCAGTTATGATTATAATTAGTGAAGTGTATAAATCAATGGCTTGACTTACTTGCAAAGAAATATCCAGTCCGACTCTTAGGCTCTTGTCCATTCCCTGTAAATGTCTCTTAAGGCTGCCCTTGCCTTTGTAGCGTCCCTGATACGGCATGCAAAACCTAACAGGAACTTCGTCGTGTTCGTGGGCTCGGGACCTCGCCTTTCCGCGATCGCACGCACCGGTAACACAAATCCATATTGCTTTATACGCATATATTCATACAACGACATAACACAGCAAAACAGGCGCTTCTTCGATATACGCCCCAGATCGAAACAGTGCTCCCCATGACACCGACAAATGTTTCACATGAACACAATAAAATTTATAAACGTCAAAATAAATTGTTGTCTTTGTAGTGGAAGGGGGATATTATGGTTGGAGGAGAGGAGGATATTAGGACTGGGGAGGGAGGATTTTAGGGTTGAGTAGAGGGGGATATTAGAGTTGGAGAGGGGGGATATTAGGGTTCGAGGAATGATGGATATTAGGGTTGGGAAATGGGGATATTAGGGTTGGAGGAGAGGGGGATATTAGGGTTAGAGCTGGGTTAGGGTTAGGAAACGGGGATATTAGCGTTGGAGGAGAGGGGGATATTAGGGTTGGGGAGGGGATATTAGGGTTAGGGGATGGGTTTAGAGTTATGGTTAGAGCTGGGTTGGGGTTAGAGCTGTGTTAGGGTAACCCAAGAATAGGTTTGGAGTGCGGGACATGATATTCCACACTCTCCCGACCATAATATCCCCAACCCTAATCTTGGGATACCCTAACCCACCTCCAACCCTAATAACCCCCTTCCCCCGAAATACCCTAACACAACCCTAATATCCACCTACCCCCAACCCTGATGTGCCTAACCCACATCCAACCCTAATATCCGTCTCTCCACAGGCAAAAACAAATCATTTTGACGTTTATAAAATTTGATCATGTTCATGGGAAACACTTGCTGGTTACATGTGAAACACTGTTTCGATCTGGGGCGTATATCGAAGAAGCGCGCAAAACATACACTGGCATAATACTCAACCAACTACGTTACACACATAATCACTGCACAAGCCCCAGTAGCCTTGTCAACCCTAGACACATCCTACTGTACTACCCCACTTGAGCTACTACTTCAACTTCAAACCCAACATACTCGCTAACAACCAGCACCTCCAGCCACACTCCCAGCCAGACCAAGCACTCTTCCACTTCTCCCAGACTACCACGTGCAACCTACATACCGAACATTCTAGAAAAACAGCTCAATGACAGCACAATGTGATTACCAGGGCGTTACACCTTTCTCCAGGACAAGGCTTCGTGGAGTATCCTCAGTCTAATGGATTACCGGCAAAGGTGGCAGTTACAAATCAAATACTACACATGGGAATACTCACAATTTTAGAATTTGAAATTTGTTTAAATTGGGGATGATGTCTGTGGTTAGGAAACAAGTTGTAGGATATAATCGCGATGGGTTCACATGGAATACATATTTATTTTACTGTTTGATTATTGCATGAAAGTCAATCGTAGCACAACATATAACATTTTAAAGCGGCCGAAACCTTTACCATCACTCGTTGGGTTCTTACTAGCAAGCAGTAGATGATATGCAACCCATTTTCAACAAAAATAAAACATACATAGCTTACTAGATAGGTATTGCATATCTGTTTGCAGAGAACCGATTCCTAAGATGGTACTATGCTCCTTATGAAAATCCACAGCTAGTTCCGAAATGTTCAAGTAGATCTACTATAAATATCTTTAACCAGAACTTCTTCATTATGCAGCATTGTTACGGTTGGCGGTATATACCAATGATTCCGACCCATTCAACCATTCCATACTGTATATACGTCGACGATATCGGGTGCAAATCGTCCGTATTCTCATACTACGTGTTTATTTGGAAAGTATTTACGCAATGACATAATTATACAACTGAAAAACACAATTTATTTGAATTGCATTTTTAAAACACTGTTTAAAAAGACCATTTGTTTTAAAATCCTAACCCAGCTGTGAGGGTAGGATGCTTTGAAGACAATCGGTGAGAACTGGGTAATTTCTAATCTAGAAAACACAAAACTACGAAATTCTACTTTCGTAATTTCCGATTTCATACATCTGCCCCGATCCGGATCCGAGAATTTAAAAAATGCTAGTTTTAATCTAATCATGCCGTCGGATTACTATCCGGACAGAATCCAAGATCCTGATTATCAGTGCATCATGCAACATATCAATAATCTAGACCAGTGGTTCTTATGTAGGAGTTGAATGTCGCTCTTGAACTCCGCAGAACCCCTGAAACTGACTCATGGAGCCTTGGTGTTCAGTGGAACACCGGTTAAGAACCGCTGATCTAGACAGTGCAATCTTCATTGTAATGGGGTTTTCTATATGCGAACAATATTTGTGATCATTATACTCTCCTCCAAGTCCTGGTATCACTCACGTATGCGAGGAGTCGAACAATGTTACGATGACGTAATTGAGTCAATGCTTGTAGCTTTCGATTAAAAAATATTGTCACAACACTGTCGTCTAGCTCGACGCTCCTCTCGACGCAAACAAGCTGGTGTTTCCATATTCCTGCAAATAAAATTAACTATATTCAAAGTCATCATACCTCGCTAGGTTTTCTCACCTTCATAGAAATCGGTGTAAAACCCGCCACAAAGCATTGTTGTTATTGTTATCTCTTGATTGAACGTTACCTCTGGGTCAGGGAAATAATTGTTGGAAGCTGTAGATTGTACGCAGTGTGGATCAGTAACGAAATACTGCGGTTCGTAGTGTCAATATTTGCTACGATGATTAAGACTATAGACCAGTGGTGAAATTTGCTTCCCATTATACACCAGTGATACTCATATACCCTAAACATGGGTCGCGAAGGGTGTATGATTAGATAAATGCAAAAATCCGATACAAGATCTTGGAAGATTTAATAAACAATTGTACACTCCTGGGTAAGAGTGATGACGGACGTGAATCTCAAAACACGACAACTCCGAAACCAATTTCTCATTTCACAATTGCCCATCTCAATCGGAATGACCACTTCAAAAGCATGACCCATGTCCGTATTTTCTTTATAATTTTCAATTACATATTCAATGTGATAATTCATATATGACTTACACTCTTTTGTACTTTGTTTGATGCCAGGCCTCCACCTGCAAAAATATACGAATTTAGGAATCCGTATATCATCTATTAGATTTGTAATATAATATTTATGGACTTTTAACATAAAACTAATGACTTCCTGGGTAGTAATCGGGAAGCGAATGACTATAGTTATCAATGAATACACGTAAACTAGAAATGTGATCGCGATTGAGGCTGGGTCGAAGGTGCTGACTTTTATAGTCAAACAAATCAGCATCTAGAAACAGACAGTCACATGATCGAATTAATAACCTTTATTTTGGTCACCAGCTTCCCAAATGTCGCATTCAGCATACCCTAATTGCTACGGTTGCCGCGGACAATTTAACCCATCCGGAGGATCCCGCGATTTCAAAAGAAGTGAGAACAACAGGGATGCAGAATTCATCTTGAATTTCAAGAATTTAATTTACTTGCGATCGATTGCTGCTTTTGATTTCTCAATTATAGTCAATGCTTGAATAAGACTTAGTTGCAGATCATCATCGGAATCCGTTTGTTCGACTGAGCCAAGCGGTTGGACGTTCCATGTACTGTCGTCAGTCTCATCTTCGCATCCATAACCTAGTAAGATATCTGAGAATTGTAAATTTCGGATATAAGCAGTGTATGATCAATACTGGTAAGTTGCGTGAAGCATAAAGTAGTCCTGGATGGAATAACAAGGATTGAATTCCCACCATTGATTACTAGACCTAAATGGCTTATTATGATATAGGCTTTGGTTCTGGTTAGTCCGTTCAGAGACGTTTCACATTTCTAAACAGTCTTGCTATGTTATATCTCGATGAAACATATGAACCTGCTGACAGCCTGTAGCATACAGTGACGGTGTTTATAAAAGCGAAAAATTATATTAGGCGACAAATTGTTTTTTGATGTAGGATCAACAGTGACCAGATGGGTATTGATTAGGTTAAGACACTCCGCAATGAGAATGCGTTCGACAGCTAGAAGCTTCGGGACAGGATACGTTGGGACAATAACAATATATTGCGCCAAGGTCGATATAACCTATAGTACTCATTAGTTGCAACCTCACCAAAGTCGCACAAACCGACGTCTTCATTTGTACGCCAACATGGATGAGCGGCGATTTTCCAAATCGACGGTCGACAGCGCCTGTCAAGACTGAGAGTGGATTTTATCAAATGATTCATTTATTTAACTTTCGGAACCAATAAATGAGATAAATCGAATATTCCATTCTTCGTCTTATATTCCCATAGGTCTGATGTGATGCCAAACGGCGATTCGCCGTTACTAAAGATGTAGTACAGGATAACCCCCAAAGAAAAACAGTCCGACTTTAGCGACACGTATGAGTCGCCGAAGCCTTCAGGAGGTTGATATCCAAGCGTTCCGAATCGACATTGGGAGTAAACCATAGAATGCATTGATTTAACTTGCTGACTCAATCCGAAATCAGCAATCTTAATACTTTTCAAGTCCAGGCTGAGCAGAATGTTGGCAGGATTTAAGTCTTTGTGGATTATCAGCTGTTCGTGGACAAACACCATTCCTTCGACCAATTGCTTGCAATATCTCATCCACATATTCACGTTATACTCCGATGGGTTTTTCTTCTGCGATGTCAGGAATTGCTCCAAATTCATGTCATGACATTTCTCCAAAGCTAGATAGGTATACTCAAACAACCCATCGTTGATAATGTCTGACTGGATTAGCGAAATGACGTGTACATGGGGCCCGATTATTCGAAGACTGTTTGCTTCCGCAAAGCTTTGTTCATGTTTACTCGGAAATTTTACGGCGCATTCGCGAATATCAGTCACATGACTCATGATGTGCCCGACGAAGACATTTCCGTGGTTGGAAAGCTTCTTTCGGGGAAAAATTTTGATCAAATCCGAGATAGTCCTTGATTCTGTACGTAATTGAGAGTTTTGAGAGACCTTATTAAACAATACTAATGATCATATTTCCGTAACATCATATATGCAAAAACCAAAATATATATCTATACATATATATTACCATTAACATCAACATCTTCTACGGAATCGCTTTGATCGGTTATGTCGCGTTCGTCTGAAAATGTTGTAGAGTCGTTGGCAACTAGTTATTTATTTTGCACACACAATCGTACTTACAGGTCGAGCATTCACTATCGGACTGATTTTAAAAGGTAAAATATGTACAATTTATGCAAACACCAAAAAAAAATTCCCCATTGTTGCCATTAAACGAGATAATTTTGCATTTTTCGATCATACCTACTTCATTGCACTTGGTAACAATGCTGAGAATTGATCACGGTTTTACATCAATGACATTCTCACTGACGTTTACAGCTTCGTGTCACATGTTTCGGACGCTGCGATACTACCAACAGAGGTTTGTGGGAAAAGCATCGAAGCTATAATTCTAGCTGATAATATTTTGACTCATTTTAGTTCTCAAATAATTCTTCCCTCACTATACTTTGCTTGAATCACCACAATTAATTATAATTGATTCGGATTCATTTTACACGGTCCTACTCATTGTAATTGCGATAATCAACGTTCGTCTTTTACGCTTGATATTCTGTTATACAAGGTAGAATGTAGGGGCTAACGTCTAAGAGGTTAGTTTTACTTGGAAACATTCGTTGTATACTCTTATTTTTGCAAATCCTTCGGTTATATTGTCATAGTTACTTACAATTCGGGTTGCATTTAAAACAAAAATCAATTTCGTCAGTAGGCTCATAATACATGTTTTTCGAAAGTTTCTGCCCAATTATGGCATAATTTTATACAATGTTTGACGAAAAAAACAATGAGTCCTTTTTGAAAAAGCATTTGTTTAAAATACTCTTTATAAAGCTTGTTTTAAACAAATAGTTTTAAAACACTGTTTGTTTTAAATTCAACTTTACTTGCAATAGCGGTGGACAATTTAATTTTAAACAATAGTTCTTTTATTGCGAGCGTAGGTCGCACGTGCTTCAAGTCGACCTTACGCAATCGGTTAAAAGAGGGGTTTACCTCAGAATCCAGTAACCTAATCGGAAATATATATGAGATAAGTATATTAATTAAATGCCGATATTGCAATTAGTGCCTTGTGTTGTGAAGTACAGTGAAATCTGCACTACAGACACATTCCTGCACTGCAGTCTCGAAACTGTGATGTTTATAGCTCGTCGTATCCTTGTTGATTTTTTCTCTGCATTTCTTGTGGTTTTGTGTATTTATTTTCATTCGCTATGCGCCATTGATTGGAATGTGTATAGTCCTACAGGTGGCAGTTCAAAAATTTGTCAAAAAGTGTTTACGAAGTCAATTTTTTTTGCAACCCGCATTTTTTGTATCGTAAATGCTTGCACTCTCGATGAACCATATCCTATATCGGGGTGTTAAACAAACGGCCCACGGGTCGCATCCAGCCCGCCAGACGGTTTCATCATGCCCGCGACGCCATTTTGAAAAATGGCTGTATTATGCAGAACATTTCTAACGAATGTTAATATTTATAGTACGAAATACTTTCATTAAATAATCCCTCAAGACGGAAAATGTCTAGTGTGTTCATAGTAGACATTATAACCATCCGATAGCGGTGTTGCGCTTTCACTCTAGTCACAATTAGGAACCAAGTCGCTTCCATTGACACCAAATTCCGAGAAGGTAACAGTGAGTTCACAGTGTTATGGAAAAGTGAACCAAAAATAGGTATTTGCAGAAGTGGAAACGTCAGTAGTTAGAAACCTGTTTATACAAGTTACATATAGTAGAAACAATTATGAAACAAAAATATAATTTAAATGTATGTGGTTGCACTCATTTTTTGCTCATGACTTAACAGGTCCTCGGCCACCAGAGAAACCCAAATCGCGATACAATAATAATGAATCAAATTTCAACGTCTGCGCTTACGGTTAAATCGCATAGACCTGCCTGGGACTATATTGTCAGATTACGACTAAAACGAAGCAATCATTGGATTATGTCAGCATATATAATCGGTAAAGTCGCTGTTTTAGCAGTTTATCTATAATTATATACAGATGTGGTCAGTAACGAAGAACTTCTACTTTTTAGAAGTACTCAAGTAGTTTTCCTCTACTTCTGGTACTTACTCATGTAGATCTGATTTTCGCTACTTCTGCTTCTACTTTGTAATATTTTGTGATCTACTCACTTACTTTTCGCTATTTTCATTTTGTCAAGTAGAAGTAGTTTAATCCTCCAATCAGGAAGATAGCCCGAGGAATTTCGGAGCTGTTTTTACGGAGTATCAACATTTAATTTTCATAAAAATTGAATAAAGCCTAGAATTTTCCTCGCACTTCGCGCTCACGAAAGTATCGGTGAATATAATTTAGGTAGCGGGGTTGGCGTGGTTTTGATCACACCGCATTGTCGCCCTGCACCCATACGAGATATTTCGACACAGTATATATGGCTCATCATAACGTTTGAAACTGATGTTTCGCAATCTAGAATTTCCTATCATGTCGTAATCTGGCAGTCCATGGCTTGTCGTAATCTGGAAAAGTGGACTCTGACTTTTTCTTTAGTTTTAGAGCTGGTCTAGGATACCGCCTTTGAAACTTTCTGGACTAAAGACATGGAATACATTTTCCGCTTCTAGAAGTAGAATTTATATTTCGCTTTCAATTCATAGTGTCATGTACTTTGAGTTCAAATTAATATCAGTTGTTTTGTCTGGACAACATACACGTTGAAGTATAAAAGCAATTTCCGGAAATAAAGCTACACAATATGGCATATTTACGATCCACCATATTTTTTTATTAAGGTATACTAATCGCGCAAAGTGTTCACGCCGTATCCTATACAACTTCTCTTTATTGCTCTTCGACTACGGGTCTCATAATATGGGGAAGTGCGCCATACCATGATATTTTCTAAAACGTGCTGTTCGAGTAAACAGTGGATTAGTATCGCATTTCCATATCAATACCACAATTTGATGATGCGGACGAATGCTTATGCTGTCGAAAATTGGATACCTCCTGGTCAGGGATATCTAGAAACTCCGGGATTGGACACCTTTTTTCAAGGTGCCCTGAAGTAGGCCTATGTTGATGCAACCAAGCAGCTGCAAAAGACTTCGCAAAACATCAAGGACATGTCTTTTGTACATATTTATTAGGAAATAACACAATAAATAACACGAGGGATGTCAGTTGTCACGGTGACGTCACAGTCAGTTGTCGTGGCGACGTCACCATGACACAATTTAGCATTTTGCAGAAGCCTTTGAAGTCAGTTTGCGGATCTTGCGAAAGTTTTTTTTCGGTGCCTCTTCAAGCATCGGTTTGGCATTCAAACGCTTGAGGTGATTTTTTGCAAAACAATTGAAAGCACTTTGCACAATAAGGTTGAAGTTCAAATGGCTAGATTTACATTTGACATGCATGAGGTGACGAAAACGAGATGTATTAGACACAACATAACGCATTGCATTCAAATAAACATTGCGCTGATTCATACAGCACATCAACTTTTTTAACGTGTCTTCATCTGCTGAAACAGCTGAGAAATACTGCACAGCCAATAATGTAATGGCAAAGCAAATTTCAGTTGGTTCAGCAAGTCCTCCACGATCTGCCATGTCAAAAATCGTTTTATATCTCTCAGGAATGCAGCCATTAATATCTGGAACATTATTAATACCGGATATGAGCACGCCTCTGCAGTCGTCACAACGCCTACGGCGGAAAATTGAGCGACCAATATATCCACTAACAAAGACTACAACAGATGCATCAGTATCGTCCACATCATTTGTGACGACAGTTTTCATGAAGTCAGCAAGCCACTGGAAATCTTCGTGGTTTGCTGATGCATCTTCCTCGCCCGGTTCACAACTGATGATTGCTCTGGACAGTCCATCCCGCTGCAGCAGGCTTAGACACCGAATTTTTTTTTCTGCCAGCAGCAATTGCTTCACAGACATGAAGATATTACCGCCATTGCTCTGCCGATACATCCCAAATCGGGCTTCGATTGGGTCGGACATTATTTTCCCGGATAAGAAATATTCCACATTCTGAGTTACTTGCAGATGCTCCGTCAACGATAGCACAGCCCCCATTGTCTGAATACAGGCCATGAATGTTTCATTGCTGAGACCAGCACAGCCCGACTTTTGCCAATTCTTGAAAATGTCGATGGCTCTTCTCAAATAGGTAACACCGGGATGATCCTCACCAATTTGCAGTGGCGTGAAAAATGAATTTCTTTTCCGCACGGCTGAAATGAATATTTTGTCGCATCAGATAAAAGTCAAATTGCAGCAAGAAACCTATGTAATGAAAGTTTTACCTTTACTTGGGCTTTTAACAGACATGATATTCCAAATGGTTTGGATGAATTCAACATATTTTGCAGTTTGCAGAAATTCTGGATGTCCTTTCTCTGCGAAGTGCTTTAGTCCCGCTACTGTTGAATCACTAAACACACCTGAAGAAAAGGGCAGTAATCAGGTCATGATCTTTACCAAGGATTGTTCGAAGTCGAGACGGCGAGCTAACATTGACATATGATACTTACTCAAAGCGTGCTGAGGCGAAGTTCGGGCGATGCTGCTGGGATTAAGGGAAACTTTTTTGAGTTGATGTGCAACTTTCAATGTCTTGCCTTCTTCCAGAGCATAGAGGGTTTTGATATGAAGGAACTTTGCATGGCATGACACTCCCAGTATATCCTCATTGTCTTTAGTAGGGGGGTGCATCTGCTTCTTATTCACAAAATGGTTGAAGATGTTTTTGAAGTTGTGAGTGAAATCGAAAATCAAAAATAATTTTTCTCGGGGTCGATATGGATGTTCGATGCTATGACGAAGTTCTCCATTACAGAGATCCATGAATAATTTCCTAAAAATAAGTATTACGGTAAATGCATGTTTAACAACTTCAAAAACCAACAAGGATATAAAAACTCACCGGTTACAGACATGGTTGTCTGTTGATATTGCTACCACCAGTAGTATATCGTTGATCTTTTCCATCACTTCATCAAACCATGTTCGCAGCGTCTCAGTGTCAAGTTTGTCAACCGGAATGAGACAAACCACATCCTTGTACTTCCCAAAAAGTGATTGCACCATGAATGTTAACACCGTCTTAGCGGGATTGCCACTTTCCGTTAACCCGATGAAAGAACCATTTGTATATTCCACGCGCTGTGCGGTATAAACCTCGTCTATCATTAAGGTTACAATTTTTTCTCGGTCGGATAAAAATTTAGTCCTTTCCTTCAAATACGTCATATCAAGTTTGCCTGGCGACACTGTCTTATCTTCACATAATCTGCGAAGGTGGCGTACTGAAGGCAAAGCAAAAATGTTCAGAAGCTGTGTATAGAGAGCTGGACTTGTAAATTTCCACATGAAGGCAGTGGTTAGAAGATCTGTCGAGTATCTCCGGCAATTGCGGGTCACTTGACAGAGTGACAATTGCTCAATAATAAATCTGATCAACATTGGGTTGAAATCTGCACAGTTCGTAGATGACATTTGCACAGTCAGGTACTCCTCCAATAGAGATACAGTCAATTCTATGTAGTTGAAATTACTATCGCCGCTGGACAACGACTTGCATCTGGCAAGAATGTTGTTCAATTCGGATGTCTTCTGAACGTAACTTGCACTCAATAAATCGTCATAATTGGAAGGCGGAACAGGGGTGCCTTTAATGAATGCATGAATCTTCATGTCCTTCGATACTATCACAGAAGCTGTGAGTATGGGCGGCTGATGAATATCATTTGACGAAGTTATAAGATGGAACTGCAATGTCTCATCATCAGTAGAATAGACATACCCAGCAGGGAGAAGCTCTTTCTGAAACTTTTCTTTCAAAGAGAGTAGGTCAACCACACATTCTTGCTGAATAAACTCCTCATTGCATTTTTCTCTGCGGGAATTCTCGGTGGAAAGGCGAGCAGAGGAGGAGCAGTTCTTACTTCGAGGTCTCGGATTGGGGCTAGTTAGATAATTTGGCAAAGTTGAAAAAATATGAGGCACAGCAGTAGATTTGAGCCGTTGTCTCGATAATGCTACACAACCACGTCGTTTCAAGCGCCGAGACTTCTTGTCACTTGAAGTATATTCGAAATCGTCATTCGAAAAGTGTAGACGGCAAACTTTTTGTCCAGATGAAGCAACTAGAGCTTTTCTTGGGATTGCTTTAATCCATTTTTTGCGCAGGATAGGATCAGATGGAAAGCTATAGCATGAAACAACAGTGCTGTTGCTGCTTTCCCATTCATCTTTTGTCTTTTTATATCCAGATCTGCATCCCGGAACACAACATTTATAGCCCACTTCCCTGATGCAAACTGCTCTAAAATAGCACGTTATTTAGACATCTAAACACCACAAACCTACACCTACGTACCGGAAATTGTACAACATACCGGTACATCTAAACTCCACTAAGCTACAAGATCGCGGAAATTGTACACCACATAAGCACTTCCTTCGCTTCTGACAGCTGATCGCATGTGAATCGGCCGACTTTTGTTCCTATCTAAAGCAAACGAAGCTACACTTAGGTCGCGGAAGCGGTACGAAATATGAGCAGCTCCGTCGCTTCTGACGGCTGATCGCAGACTGTCGGCCTACTCCGGGCCGCGTTGTCTGACGTCACGCGCATATTGTCCAATCCCGAAGTTTCTAGATATCCCTGCTCCTGGTATGCATCAATGTGAATCAAGCGCGGCACCTTTCGCATAGCTCAATTTGCACCTTTTGACAATCCATACGAACCAATTACGATCGTTTTCACAACTACTTACTTACTTGAGTAGATTTAAAGTCAGTCAATTTTTCTTCTACTTCAAGTAGTTTTAGGTTGTCTATCGAATAAGTACTTGTAATCGTACGTGAGTAGATTTTGTCGTCGCTACTTCTACTTCTACTTGAGTAGCTCTCTGGACTACCTTTACCACCTCTGATTATATATTCTATAACTATTCAACTGGCCATTCATCGTAATTTTGCCAAATCCACTGTTTGCGAATGAAGGTGTTGACAGAATAGAACTCTGGTCCGCGATACACCACAATTATTATTACAAGGGCATGGATTTTGAGGGAACATTTTGGAATCATTTGACTGGTCCGGCCCGCGACTACTCTGAAGGTTTGAATCCGGCCCGCGACGCAAGTTGAGTTTGACATCAGCTGGATATAAAGGCTATGGATGAGCTTATCATTTGACATTTCACATCTTGTAGCCTACTTTATAGGCCTACCGTTGTTACCGGCCGATTGTCTGCTAATTGTGAATCATAAACGGTCAAATGAAACAAATAGGTTGACATGGTGTTATGCTCTACGTACCGCAATATCCTAACTGAAGCAAGACTGCGTAGGAATTGGCTCTTTTATCTAAAAGTGCAAGATGAAAAATTGTGATGTAGACAACATTGTCAGAATAAAGCAACACGTTTTGTCACCAGCAGTGAACGCATAACTCCAGTGTTGCCAGGCGTGATTCAACTACTGGAATTCTTCATAGTTCCAGAATTCGTTAAAATAAAGTTTTTTCATATATATATTTTCAGTTTTCAAGTCAAAAAAGTTTTTTTCAGGCCACACTACTTCGTGAGGACAGACAGTTCCAACCAGAAATGAAGATACGTAGTACAATTTTAGCAATATGTCGGAAGCACCTAATTTACATACATGAGGTCAAAATCTGATCTAAAGTAAGTTTTAGGGTCATGAAAGTCAAAATTTTGATTTTTTAGGTCAAAATCCTTAAACCGCCCTACTCATGAATCATGATTATCATGAATCATGATAATCGCAATTACTATGGTTGATTGTTTGGCCAATTAGGGATATAGAAACGTATCACGAAACAATTTGTAGCACAGACCGTGTCATGTGTAGTAATGTGACAATGGCAACAAATAATGTTTGAACCAAACTATACGGAAACATGTACTTGCAACTTCCTTTTTTACGGCATACTTTGCTACCTTGTCTTTATTGTGCATCTTTATTACATATGTGAGGTATGTAGATTACGTAACCGCGTACAATAATAAATATGCTTCAAAGTAAAATAATTTCTGGTTCAGTTTATACAGCCCATGGTTTTAGTCCTTGCCTTGATTTTATATTTCGAATTCCAAACAATTTTGTGTGGGCCGCACAATGCCCAAGTTTACTATACGAACATAATTTTCAATTTCTAGTCTGTCAAGATGCCGTTTGGAATGGTCGGACTGACATGGAGGGACCCCCAGAAGATGCGTTTATACTCGATATAATGTGGCCCCTGGGAGTTTTTCCCACCCCCTCTCCAATCTTCGGAACACCACTGTATATGCTATCATCATATATGTCTATTGCAAAAGACCATCCGTAGTCGAGCGCTGAGAGTAAACTAATATTACAACTTACCTGACGGGACAACCGGCAATTCCATGGTTACGGCGAGAGTGATGGTTTATATCAGTATAGCAATATTCATGCTGCCAGTCAAGTGAATTACCATACAGATCTGCGTGCTTACCTGATTAAAATGAACCACATATGTCATATAATCCCGAGACGCTGGGACCATGGCGCATCCCCAAATTCCATATCAACGACATAACGCGAAATCTGTTGAGACTTTTAATAATATGTATAGGTCAGTGGTTCTCAACCGGGGTCCGCGAAGCATTTTCAGGGGGTCCGCGCGAAGCCGCTAAATTTACAAAATAGCCGATAACCTAATTTGTATTTTTTAAATTGGGAAAATCACGATGTAGTTTCGCTTCATTACTAGTAGAACCCATATCAACAGAATGGCCGTCTCAGATGAAATAGCCTGCTGTGCAGGCTCATTTTAGTTGCCAAACTGCCAATTGCCTACGGATACAAATATGTTGCTGTACAGAGATGTTTTGTTGAGGAATGTGTAGAAAATAAATAGTTGGATTAGTAAAGTCAATCACCTGGTGACTTCGAAATGTTCACAAAAATGCATTTTCTCCTGTGAAATGGGCCTACATAACCATTTTCGATAATAACTTCAAGATGAGCTGCGGGATAGAAATGAACAGGCTTGACATTATATGTTCAATAAAAAAACTGTTTGTCACTTTTGGTGCCATAATTGTTGCGATCATCCTTAAATGTGCAGTCGGAAGCGTTACGCGGTATTATTGCATTCGCCACCACCTTTCTTTGTATAAATGGATTTCAGCACTCGTTAGTAGTAGTGTAATTACCCGCTGGCGAGGCGTAAAATACCGGAAACCAGAATGTTGCATTTCGGAAGTCAGAAACAGTGCATTTTGAGCTAGCTAGCAGTCGAAAATCGACCTACGGAGCTTCGAAAAAGCGTCATTGTGCGCTTCATGGACGCGTATTGTGTATTTCGTCGAACTAATTACACTGTATAACGTGCATATGGTTGATTTTCCGCGATCGGTTTTGAAAACAGGTGTTTTTAATGCGTAGTGACCTACATTCAGCGGGACAAATGACTATAGTATCCTGTCCACTATAGTGGTTGTATCGTGAATTGCTTCCCGTGGAACAGGTTGGTCTAAAAGCAATCGTGAGCGTACACAATACGAACCAAATACAACCGCTCAGCGCAAAACTGACTCACTGTGTTAAGTATATCACGAATCACATATGTATACATTTAATGTGTTTATTAGCCACCTGTAATCAAGCTCTTTACAAAAACACGAACAGTTTTATCATTCTCATATTTTTTATCACCAAAATAATTCAGATACTGTTCAGTTGAAAAACCTTGAGCTCTTTTAATCAAATATGAAATACAATGATCAGCGCACGTATCAGATTTTTTACTTTGAAGCTGTTGCCTGGTAACGGTGAAGTCCTCTGGACCTAGAAACTCGACTATCTGAGGTTTTAGGGGTGGGAAACCAAGTGAATCATGAAAATGAGTGGAGTTATTGTTATATACACACACCCAGTGAGAACCTGGTAACGTTGATTCGTCGTAATTGATGACAACAGCAAATTTCTGGTTATTTGGCTTTTTCGGTAGCTGATCCACAGCGTGAGTCCCTATGAATAGATTTTTCGTGTCAGGATGATTGAAGAGAATATTATTAATCTCATCCGTGTTCATATTTCCACGACCTGTCTTTTCTGGTTCAGTTGTAAGAGGTGTTGGTACTCTTTTAAGCACAGCAATGTCACAGACGTTGGTAGGGGCTTGGAGGTTGTCAAAACCAGGTGTACGGTTCCGGTTTTGTGTAGTTGATAACACCCTAAGCTATTGTCTGGGGTCAAATCAAACACGAACAGAGTATAACCGTTCATATAGTCGGTAGGTGATATATTTAAAGGTGCCTCACCTTCCCACCTCCCTGTCTCAGAAAAGAGCATCATATAACCTTCTAAACCCCCTGATTTTTCGAAATCGAAATGAAATTCTCTGCCTCGTAATTGATTACCACAAACAGCCAATGACATATTCTGAATGTCATAATGTTTAAAGTTGAATGGATTTTTGTTTCTAGCACCGTTAAACGCTGTGGTTTCAACCAAACCAATTACGATTTTTTTCGGCAAAGTCCCGTTAACTAACTCACGGTCAAGCTTCGTCAGTCCCCCCGCGAATGTATGAGTTGACATTTGAAGACGAGACCATGGATATTTAGCATTCGATTTCTGTAATATCGACTTGTGAGCTAAGCTGACACTCTCTGTAATTTTCATTTGTTTGACATATAATTCCATATCCGTGATTACAATTTTCACGTCTTCGGTGGTTCCAATAAGGCAGAATTTGTCGTCGTTACATGTGAATCGTAATTTCATATCGACATTATCCAGCATACATCTGGATTGTTCGAAAGGTCCCATTCGAATTTTACCAATCAACTCCAATGCTTTACTACTTTTCGTAAGACCTTTTCGCGTTACGTACCCTGTGTTTTCGGCGCCTACAGTATCCATAAATTTTGCGGTGTCTTTGTGGAAGCCCTGGCCACGAATAAAACTGTTAGATCCAGCGGGTGTGTCATTCAACAGTCGATAGATATACGCTTTGTATGCGTGGCAATTGTCTGAATTGGTGATTACTTCATTTCCGATAGTTACATCAATTTGTTTGAAAAGAGAATCTAATATATTGTTGACAAATGCTATTTCCGCGGCATCTGCTAAATCTGTTCCATCGTGTTTAGTAAGCTTTAGGCATAATCGTAAGAATGAGTTTTGCAGGTCGATGTATCTGTCTGTTTTAGGTAATGAAATTTCCATTACATTTCCCAGACTGTGTGGTTTAACGATGACATATTGTGAATTCTCTATCGAGGTTTGGGTATGAGGAACACTAAATATATTTAATCCGTTATTATGACATTCGTGGGAATCTTCATGCATCATCATGTTAATCGAAGATGTCCTTCTCTTTGCGGCGTCGCTTCTTAGAAATGTTTGATTTAGTATTTTTCTTTCTTTTTATACCATTGGCGGGTTTCAAAATTCGATCAATAACGCGAGTCCCAGCTTGCTTACTTCTTTTGAGGGCACTGGACTTGATGGAGTGTCCATTCAAAAGATCTCTGGCTATCTCACCCCCGGTACGTAACAATTGTCCGCCAGCGTATTTCACAACAGGGGTCACGAAACGACCAAGAGTTTTAAACAAGCTACCAATACCAGACCCTGTTTGGTGGCCACCAGCGAAATATCCAAATCCATTCCCTGTTTGATTATAATGGTTGTATACCGAGTGATGGTCGCAGGTGTACGCAACTTTCATAATTGCTTTCTAATGTTAAATGTGACTTGCAATGATTGGTTGTCTATATTTATAGGGTCACCAAATTCATTTCTCAGTGAAATACAAACGGAGTGTATTACATCTTGCGATATCGGAAAATAATATGGATTCGTCGATATCCAATTTTGTGACATGGTGTCAGGGATATATAGAACTCCGGGATGGCTGACTGCGTCAATTGCGTCATCGCGGTATTACCTAAGTGGGTCCAGATTCGCGCATTCAGTTTTGATGCACGTTCCGGTCAGCCGCTTCATCTGTGTGTAATTTTAAGTTTTTGAGAGCGGTAGAGGCATATAATATCCATGTTTATGTTATTATATAAAGCTTGAGGTTAACTAGGTTATGAGATGTTCAGGTAGTCTGAAACTTTGCGGTATTAGCCCTATTCCTTCAGCAGCAATTTACCGGTATACCGGTACGGTCATTTACTCGCATTCGGAATATCTCTGCTTCTGTAGTATCTTATGTAACATGTTTTGCTGCGCTGATGATCGTGAGAAGATGAAAAAATCTAGAATAATTTCCAACGTTAACAGTGTTATCCGCAGTATGATTTTGATTACGCCTTGCGGTATGTTTTTCATTTACCGGTGTGTTATGCGAATGTATGTCACCATCCATAAGGCTGTACATTGTACAAGTACAAGTGTACATTTACACTGTGCCGTGTCAACTATGAAGGCGACCGTTAAGAGGGACTTCGTCAGTTAAGATCGTGTACTATAGATTAATATGTGAATATGCAGGTAGTGCTGGTATTGTAGGCTTACCGGTATTCCAGATCATTGCTGGATTATTCCTAGTATGAATTGGAGCCACTGAGTACACCACCGGTGTGCACGATGCAAGAGGCATTTCAATTAAGGATAACCAAACATTTGAATCTAATACAAACACAACACAGCACGTCAAGGTCGTTGCAGTTGTAAGTGTCCATAACAACGGTTGAATCCAATCTCTTGTTACAGATACTATTCATCAGTTACATGTCTGGTAAAACAAGGCAGGCATATGTTTGTTAATGAACGGCACCTCAATGCTACAGTACTGGAATTATACTTCAACAGAAGTGCACTGTTGTGAACTGCCAATGGCTGACTCCCAGTATATGGCCACAACATTTGTTGACCATTTGCTCTTACTGAAGCCATGAAGATGCCGACTCCCTTGAATGGATAAGCCAACACAATCGTCAGGACACAATACGACCCTGAGATACGGCCTGTCTTTACCATATAGACACTTATAGCCTATAGGCCAGGGGTCGCCAACTCAAAATAGGTCGCGGGCCACTTTTCCAAATTCCTGGAGGCCGCGGGCCGCATGACATCAATATCGATATAAAAGTAGGCAACGCAGTTCAACAACCACGTCTGATAACTCTACGTTATTACAACGCTGTGCTTTCTAACATAGGCGACGGTTATAGTCACCACAAAAGAACTAATATTTTATTGAACAAACACAAATACAACAAAAAGTATCATGATCATCAATGTCATTATATTTTGGACTATGAGCTGTACACGATACCTGACAATGACAACACTCTTTAGCCGCTAAAACAGGGGTGGCCAACATTTTTGTAATTCACGGCCGCATTTCGCGTACTCATGTAGCCTGCGGCCGCATACCGGTGGTTAGTCGTGATAAACTAGCTGGGGCCAAATACCCACGTTATCATGTCCATGTCCATTGCCGGTACACTCCGAACTAATCTATATGCACATATCGGCTTACTATGCGCACCAAATCGTTAGTAGTTATGTTGTAAAGAGCCACAGAGATCCAATCTGTAGTCGCGCGAAGCGCGAAAAATTTTTCATGTTCATGAGTGAATTTCGTCAATAAATATTAGTATAGTTTCACATATTACTATAAAATATTTATCCTTTCTCGGCCAATGTGATCAGATTCCCAGATACAGCTGATGCAGGGGGTATCTGTGAAAACTTAGGGTTGTTATTACAAGTGTCGACAGCCGCATAATTTTCCTTCTACTGCTGCAGATTGGCCACCCATGGATTGAAGAATCAATATTGGGGTTAGCTATACACGGTAGGCCTACTTGCTAGACAGCTATCTCCTCGTAAAGCATGGTCTTTTGGAGCGCCCGAAGTCGTTTTGCAGGCGTCTCGGTCTTGGCAGTGGTGGGCCATTGCACGTCAAGGCAATATGCCCATTCGTACCAGCAAATTCTTCATCCATGGAATGATATTACCATGCCGAAGCCGTATCAACTAGTGAGTAATAGTGATAGTGGGCACATAGAATGGCTCACTTTGAAAAACAACAACATTATGTTTCAACTGAAATCAATTTTAGCGTTTCAACATGATTTACTAAGCGTTTTTCTAAATTTTTTTCAAATCAGGTCGCGGGCCGCAAAATAGGACCTCGCGGGCCGCATGCGGCCCGCGGGCCGCGTGTTTGAGACCCCTGCTATAGGCTATAGGCCTGTACGGTGGAAGAAGAGAAAACTCTGAAGATTGCTTTCAATTTGAAAGGTTTAGTCAAATCGTCGCAATAACGCATGGACCTCTCCTGAGTCGGCCCGAGGTAAGATTGGCTGATTCTAGTGATACGTTATTAAATGAGCGATTTACATTAATCCTGATGTGGTTAAAGTAGTCTGCATTGCTACTCAAGTAACAGTCGTATTCCAGGGCGTACTGATATTTAAACTTCCTCAAGTAGCTGTAGAAAGTGAAATGCCTGCAAGGTACTTAAGTTTGGAGATGGCTGCTTCAAAATTACAAGATGTATCTTCGAAAATATGCAACACCTACTTCAGTACTGCAATGAAGTAGAAGTTCTTCACTACTGACCAACTCTGCATACATCTATATATATTCTTAAGGGTAATTTGTGTCTCTAAATACATCATTTGCTCATTTTTGTTGCAGATTCCGGAAAAACAAACGCGATGTTCCAGCATTTGCATCACGTCAACAGTGGATATCCTGATATATTATACTGGGCACATTCCATTGAAATCTTGGCAAAGATTGCCACGATCTGAATATTTTGATCTTGTGCCTCCTTACCGAGATAATTTTTTGACATGGAATCATCTATCGCTCTATCAGAAAATCTGCAAGACAATGATACTGAATATTTCTTAACTGATAAATGGCATGAAATGCTTCAGGAGGCCCATTTGTGATGTACCGTTAAGCCACGGTGGTAATTTCTTCACTGCGGTCATGAAACTATTTCTCGGTGAACAAAATATCAGCTGAATTCAACAACTGGGTCTACCGAATGCTTCTTAAATTGATAATGATATGTACCAAACTTCTATCCCCCCGAGGCTACATTTGAACCTGAAGAGAAGTATCAATGGTGTGTTGATTTCTTGATCAACTTTCATTGAGTGACATAGAAGCTGACAATGCTGCTATCACAATTTCGAGTCCTTACAGGCCGTGCTATCTTTTCGTTATTTGAAATGCTCCATGGTAGGGGTGCATTTAAAACAAACGGTGTTTGAAACACTATGTTTAAAACATGCTTTAAACAGTGTTTTAAACGAAGGCCTTTTGAAAAAAATTCTTTTTAAGTTGTAAAATTATGCCAAATTGTGTAAATACTTTCCGAAATACGTGATGTATGAGCCTACGGACGATTATCACCCGATATAGCCGACTAATATCGATATGGAATGGCTGGAACCCTCAAAATAGTCGGTCCAACAGCAATAGCACAGATATTTCGTCAAAGGAGCTATTTTTACACTATATTTTTAATTGTCAATGTCAATCCAATATGACGTCACTATTGAATATTCTTGACGTCATGGCTTAAAAAAAGTATGTTTTATACAAGGGCCTGGTTTTAAACATGTTTGTTTTAAATGCAACCCTATACTCCATGGTAATTGTCGATTAACGCAAATTGAAACGGTTGATTTAATCAATCCTATTAACCCCCCCTCCCTTCCCAGCTGCAAGGTTTCCGACAATGGCTTGTAAATAGGTAGAAGACGCTGATATTATTCGTTATTCACTCTGTTATTTATGGCCTCATGCAGATGATATGATGTGTAAAAATTGAACACATTCATGATTTACTGAAATTCAAATTTGTAATAGTTTACTTGGTTGGCTATACAGCAGTGTCATACTTTACTAGGTTGGCTATACAGCAGTAAGGTTGTGATAAGGGAAGAATGTCTAGCTTACTCACTAACTATTCCGCAAAAGGTTGAGGATCGTTATTCTAGAAACAGCTGTATCGCTAGCTTGCAGAAAAGTGGATATTTCGAGGCAGATTGCAGGTAACTTTCTGGACCTACTTAGGTAAAGGCCAAAATGAAGTCAGCCATCCCGGAGTTCTATATATCCCTGCATGGTGTTATTTTGTAACGGGATGACACGAAGTAAATTGGCTAATGTGTCCCCGACCAATCGTGGGTTGATAATATTACAATAGACAAACAAATATCGTCCTGGTATAGGTTTGGTCAACGTCATATTCATCTCCATAAGCGCTATCTCACGGTATCTCGTAGAGATTTCGTTAACAGTGGACAGCCAGTGTTGGAAACCTATACCATTCCTAGAATTGGTCAGTGTTAAAATCATCGTAAATGAAGTGTCAACGTAGTGTGTATACCCTGAATCAACTGACCGAATTGGTCCCTAATGGAGATTTTTATATTCTGGATGTGATTTGATGATACTGGAAAATATATCGGTTTCTCATAAATGATCTCTTCGCAGTAACGTGGAGTGGTTTTGATTTGAATAACGCGAAGTAGTTGACTCATATAATCACCCACGTGACGATGCTTGACTGAGTCACAATAAACAAAAAGATATCTTATCTCAGTGGACACCGGTTTACACCTGATTAATGTGGAATTACATAGCCGTGATGTTAGGTCGCGTGTGACATTGAAATATTTTTCTAGAATACTGCCGGGGTGGATTGTAATATGTATCGGGGTTAGAATTCGGAATAGTTCTCCACTGATTTTCTCTATGTTATAAACAGTATTATACGCAATTCTTTCAGATAAAATCCTATGCATCAACTGTTTCGGGGTAGCATAATTTCCAATAGGGGCAAGGTATGTATCCAGTAATTGTTGTGAATTACGATACTCCCAAAGTTTTTCATTGCGTTCAATTATAATTTGATTGTTTAACTCAGTATTAAAACTCATGTCCATAAGTGAGATTTCATTGCAAATGATAGTCTTGGTAAGGTCGACTGAGAATTCCGCGTGATCACCAGAAATTGTGACGTATGTCATATCGAGTCCACAGCTATTCGGCGGAATAAAAGACTGACAGTGACAGGTCCTTTTTGAAATTTAATTGGATTACCGAATTTATCACGTAAATATACCCGTATTCGACGAAAATTGTTTTTCGCCAATGGGAAATAGTATGGTTTATGAAATACACTAGTTTGATTCTGGTTTGGTTCACATGTTACGGTGATGACTCGTAAGAGTGGTTGTAACTGATGACCATGGGGTCGTGGTTGAATCAAATCAGAATAGACATAAATTTGATCGATGCGATCTAATTTCACAGCAGGGGAAAATATGAATTCTATCGGCATAGTGGAATGCGGGGCATATACGTGCTTAAAAGCTAATTTGCTCAACACGGGGCCAATAGGAGACAATCCGTAAGTCTCTATTGATTTCTCGGCGTTAAGGTCTTTCGGTCTTGTAATCATACCCGGGATGTTATTATTTGTCGATATACTTCGCGTGTGTCTAACTCTGTGCGATGGTAAATATCGAAAAGCGATTCTAAACTCGTCATATCCTCGAATGATGAATATTTCACCCATGTAGTATTTTTCAAAAGATTCTAGCATTTCCGCGACATTGTGATAGGACCCTTCCGGAATATAATATTGCTTGACACCTGAATTTTCATCACCAAATCTGAACCCTATAGTATTTCTTGCCACTTCAATCCGGGGTTGAAAATTGTTTTCAAAACTTATTTCAGAAAGACCGACGACGTGTTGTGGCATTTCTAGTTCGCTGTAGAGTTCTGTTTCAAAATTTGATGGTGTATTTTCAAAAATTGACATACTAGCATTGGACGGTAAAGTTAACAGCATTTTATTGTATTCTCAGCGCACACGATGTGGAGACGGTTGTTGGAGTAAATACCCTAGACAGCTCGATAACAGCGTTAAATATATTTCGCGATCGGGTTTCACAGAAATTTGATACAATGAAAAAATGATTATTCCGACTAACATAAAAATTTGTACGACAAATACACACTGATTTTTATTTCAACCTTGAATTCGGTAACGCGACTTGTCGTGGACTGGGAATCCATATTTACAATATAAAACATAACTCAGGGCTTTATATAGTAATCCGAAACCCACGAATTAAATTTTTCGGGGTATCCAGACCATTTGACCAGGTACTCAGTTTTTCCAGCTTTCTTACGTGTAGACAGAATCTTTTCGACGTTGAAAATGTCGTTATCAATAATTACAGGTTGAATTTCCTCGCGTTGAAAACGACCGGATATAATTTCGTTTGCATAATCTTTCAGTTGATAACTAACCGGGTCCCGAGAAAAACATTTCGATATGAAAAATAGTTCTTCGCTCCAACCAGCCAATGCTGATTTTACGAATCGCTGTCGTGTTTTTGAAATCCGCACAGGGGTGCCAACGGATAGTGTTGGTTGCTTTGGTGTGATATCACCGTATAATCGATGAAAGACAGCCTCCTGATTTGAAAAATTAACATCAATTGGAGCACAGCCTATACTGGTATGGTAAGTCAAGTTAAATCCTAGGCACATTTCCGATAAAACATTGATGTAATTTAACGTTTTATTATGTGTAAAGTACCGGAATAGTATCTGTTTCACACTTCTGATGGCACGCTCGGATATAGACGCCTTCAATTCACTATGTGTGAAAAAGTGTTTTACTCCGTTCTGTTTTAAAAAACTCTGGAAGGAGCGGTTTGTAAACTCAGTTCCCTGATCGCTCTGAATGATGTGTGGTTTAATTTGCGTAAAGATTTCTTTGAAACATCGAATAACACCCTTTGCAGATTTATCTCGAAGTGGGAAAAGATATAGAAATTTACTGAATATGTCCACAACCAATAAGATGTAGTTGAAACCAGCATTTTCCGTTGCTAGGTTTTCCATGTGCATGAGGTCAGCTTCATATTGGACACCTAAACCCGATGTAATTACTTTTGGACGTTGAAACTTCTGTCGCACAGGGAAGTGTCTGGTATAGGCCTCGCGTCACCTAAGAAAGTCCTTTACCGCAGCTTTATTGCGCCCCCTGCCGAATACATACGCACCACGATAGCTACCGGGTCGATCCGGAGCGAAATATTCAGTAAACGCTCCATTTGAATCGCGACGGTGTCTTGATAGACCGCCCCCTTTTCGTTGTGACATGGGGCGAAGGGATTTTAGTTCTGGGTCTAGCAGGTGACTGGTTCGGTACCGGGATCTTTGAAGATTCAGGTTTGATTTTTATCATATGTCGTAACGCCTCCAATTCAGCATTAGAAAACAGGTTAGGTTGAACTGGTACATCAATTTTCATTGGTTGATTCAAAACATCGTGTCTGTTCTGGAACCGATTCAACGCGTCGTTATATAACGCCAATTTTTTATCCCGTGAAATATCCATTTGTAATATTTCATATATACGTTTATCGATGTCTGAATTCAGTTTTTGAATGTCGACATGGTTGAGTGGATTCGGCGCGACGTAAATTTTCTTGAAATGTGTCATTTCCTAAATAAATTCCCGAGTAATCCTGTAACTACTGGTAGTATACTTGATATTAGAGACATAAACATGCCACCATGTTGATTTACAAGAGTCTTTTTACGCCGCAATGAAACGTCTTTACTGGTAAGCTTCCTCAAGATGTTCCTATGGCAACACAAGCGTTTTCTCTGGGACGCTGATAGCGGTATATTTCCGTGTAATAAATTTTTCGCACACTCACAAATACAACGTATTAGACCTTCACTAGCCCCAGATAAAATCTCCTTGCGTATCGCGGGTTTAGCTTGATGCAAGAATGCTAACGTCGGCAAATGATCTCTTGTTCTACGCGGAATCGGAGTCATTTTGAAACCAGAACAGCGTACACTCCGGTATTTATACCGGTTGAGTGTAAATAGTCAATGTTTCACCCGGAAATATATTGGTCATGACCCGTCTATCATCGGGGCACTCTTGGGTGAGATCCAGGAACAAATACGAATGAGGTCTTTTGACAGCGTCTCTATAACATTCTGTTAGAAACTTAGACTTTGGGTACATTTGGCGACCCAATACGGATATTTGTTTTTGATCCCTAGGATTTTTAAACAGGCAGACATACATAGCCGACAGACTGAGGTCCCTGGCCCCTTTGCCCTGGTGATGGAAATTCTGGGTACAGAACGCTATTGATTTGGCACCATGGTGACTTATACGTATAAAGTATTCTACCAATTTTTCTGTCTGAGTCATAAAATCGTCAACTATTATCAATACGTCCTCATTAGTTGATTTAAGATCTTCCAAAATCTCCAATCCATTGTAAAATTCAACCCCTGGCATGGTCTCAAAAATACTCTGATAATTATTATAACAGTACACGATTCTAGAAATATTAGGTTTGATCATCGAGGCTGCATTCTTGATAAGTTTAGTTATGAACGTAGTTTTACCACTACGAGATGGTCCGGATAGGATGAATGAGAAAGGATGCTTCAATTCCATGTTGGTGTTTATTCAAACGCGAAAACGAATGTATTTATATATATATCACGAGTCTGCGGACTGGGAAAACCCACTGTTGTATTCATCCTCAAGTGGGATGTATAGTCCCAGTAAAGTTCGATTCAGTAGTTTGCCGCGTGTCACAAAGTCCTCATCACTGGCTTGTAATTTCGTCAGGGGTAGCTGTAAGGTCACGAAGGCTTTTTGATGGTCGTCGAGTAGTTGTTCCCAGTCTAGATATGAAATGATATTAGAGTTGTGTCAGAAAGTTATTTGTGAAAATGTCTACCATGAGAACACAAGATCATACTGCTATCTCACCTTGGGAGCATTGTTCTAAATCATCGCGTTGGCTTGAAATGCATTGATTGTAGAATTCATTCGACATATCATGTCTCAAATACATGTCGACGACTTGAATGCGATCGTGATAACGGTGCAGTGTCTTGTCGTGTAGTTGATCCAGGTTGGAATGTTGCAGTATAGATTTTAAGTAGTTAGTAGCCATCTGTAAAACAAAAACACAAATACATTAACCATCCGAGCACAAAACTGGTCTTTAACCCGATCAGATATTACATTTGAACACTTAAAATTGATAAGCATTATCACTAAACAGCAAAATATCACAAATTGGGATCGGCACAGTTATAGTTATCGGGGAAGCCGTCATTTCTCAATTCAGAAGGTTGTGTTCCAGCATCACTGCTTTCCGAATCTGAATGAGATCGTTTTCGAGAGTTGGCGGCACGATGGTCGTCGAGAAAGAACTGCAACGAACGTCGACGCATACAATTCTTGAAGTTGGCTCTTTTTTCCTCCCTATCGAAAAGTGGAATCCAAGTCCTGGTTTTACCCAAAACGACATAATTTGTCAGCTTGGCTCGATTGAAAATGTCTTGGTGATCGCTCGGTAGCTTGCGGTCTGGGAATCGTAGCTGTAGCAGTGCTTCCATGCATATTTCGCGAATAGAGTTCCATCTTTGCTCGAGCTGATTCAAGCGCTCTCTGTAATGACGGTCGGATATCGTTCCAGTGAGTGGTTCGTCGTGGGTCCCGACAATAGAGTGCTGCGTTAAATCCTGTTCCAACCCAATGGTTTGCTTATGCAAAGTATCCAAATCTAACTCTATTAAAACAGATTTGATGAAAGAACCTTCACTATTCATCTGCGAAAAACAAGAAAAAACATGATCAGAAATATACAAAAGCAACCGCATTACAGATTCAACGGAATAGTGGTGACACCATCGTCCAGAACATGACGCTTGGCGTAAAAATAAGACAAGGTATCGCGATGCTGCTGGTACGTGTAAATACCGTGATTATGAACCCTGAAACCTCTATTATGACCCCCAAAGGTTTTCGAGATGTCAATACTTCAAGGAATGCTTCAAAATTTACTTGACCAGATTTCTGAAGACCTTTCGAGGCGTACTTTTGTTTTGGACCATCACAAAAGTAATTTTTTGATTGGAGACCGCAAAATGCAGTACCGTCCTCGTATTCGACCTTGAACAAACCCGGTTGCCGTAGAAAGTATGCATAAACATCTTTACAGCATTGCCTTGTTCTATCGAATGAGATCGGGTTGGACAGGAACTCATTTCTATGCTCGTCGCAAAAATAGCGCGGGAACCATTTTTCATAATTCAGATAAAATTCAGATCTTTTTTCTGGGATTAGCATATCATCGAAAGAAGCTGAATGCCCACGTAAATTGAGTCAGTATCGCACATTAAGGAAGTCCATTTCCTGTCGTCAAAGTACGCACAGAGACAGTCGTAAAAAACGATAGTAATTGCTCCTTCGCGTATTGATAGACGAACCACCCGACATGAATGCAAGTATTCCATTTTATTTTTTTAGGCCTTTTGGTTACTTCGTATAAACTCGAGTTCAACTCTTCTACATTCACAAAAAACGGATCATTGACATTTCTCTGCAATTGACTTTTATCACAAAAACTGGTTCGTTTAAATTTGCGGGGGTTCATTATCATCTTCCCATATATGACATTCCCAGAAAGCTTATGAGTCAAGGCAATAATTTCTTTGTCCGGGTCCCGATCCCCTAGACGTCTAGCGTCAGAGACAGTTTTTGCGAATCCGTCAAAACAAGTTGATTTTGTAAACTCGATTGCCTCGTATACCCGTGAAACTATGAGACCATGTTCTATATACCATTTTATCAATGTCGACGACAAAAGAATTTTCTGGCCATAGTACGATGCAACCAACATACGTGTTGGTTTTGGTAATAGGTTGTGATCAGTAGCAAATTGCTTCATGTGACCTTTCAAGTCGTTACGTGAGACAAGGGTGTTTTTGAATATTGGACACAGTTCAGAAAAATATCTTTTCAAATGGGAAGGAGTGTAAATATCAACCAATAAAGCCCCAAAGAACGTTCCATCTAACACCATTTCAATCAACTTATGAGCTGTTAGTGACTTGTTGCGAATCAATCGAGGTCGAACACTGTTTATAAATTGAGCGATTTCAGAGTTTTCACGTTTTGAGACATCCCAGTGACATTCCCACATCGTGATAACACGATGTCCTAGGCTTCTGTAATATGCATGTACACGTTCTGTTCGTTCTCGACGCGTCGGGTCGTCATACGAAAAGCGGCATTTACTGTGAGAATGGGAAAAACAACCCAGAAACGATAACACAACGCCTCGACCTGATGGGTCACGGTAGAAACCATCTGCAGGGTACCCCTTGGATCCTATTCTTACTTCTGACCCATTGAAAGCATGGTGGACATGTACACCATGAACATGAGAATAGTACTGTATCCATTCATGTGCTTTATGACCAAAGGTAGGAGCAGTCTTGACCGGTTTAAATTTAGAACACTCATTATCAAGGCTTTTCCAATGAATGGGATAGCCGGCAGGTGACGCAATCGATACTGCGCGTAAGTACATCGAGTTGCAATCCATTCCTGTTATATACTGTGTTATTTCCGCGTCTTTACCATAGAAAAGTTGTTTTATGCGAGTTTCCCCCCTTTTTTGATATCTATTGAAGATAATTGAGGGGCCACCGACAAGATTTTCACGAAAAAGTAAAGCAAGATCTTCATGCTTTTCACTGAACAAGGTAAAGTACCTTGGAATGGAATTGAATATATGCCTCGAAACAACACCCGGCAGCGAGACAGCTTCTTTAAATATATCCACATTAAATTGAGACTTGAAAGAGTCGAATTGCTTTTCTAACCCTTCAATGAAGTAGTGAGTGTCAATCGCATTGTACCATTATAGATAGTCACGAAGCGATGTCATATTATGATCATTCCAAACCTTGAGGCAGTTTTCATAATCGGCTTTCGATATATTACAACGTTTTATCGAGCTATAAAATGACTGATGATTCGGGAGCATAGGGTAATCTAACAGTTCAATACTAGTTAGAAATTCATATGGAAAATGACCCTTTGCACCACTACATTTGAACGCTTTCAGATATTTTTCATAAGAAAAACCAGGTGCCAAGTAATTGACGATATCGAGGAAACGAAGCCTGTTCGTAGTTAGCGAGAGAAATGTGTTACTACGCTTCAAAACATTCAACTTTTCATCAACCAAAAGACGCAGCAAGTATACTTTAAGACAGTTCAAGTCGTATCTGCCACCATTAAAAGATATAACTGGTATTTGCCTTAGATAGCACATGAATTCATCTTGTAAACGTTCCAATGGTAAAGGCTTGTCCGAGGGGTCTAATACTTTCATCTTTGCGATTCTAGATTCAAACAAATCCAGATATTGACGGTATTCAACTAGCAACAGACTGAAGGATCGACTCTGAATTGTATGAAAAATCTCTACCATCTCTTCACACAACTGATTTGGGTCTCCATTCGAAACAATTACCTGTGGTTCCAAATACCCATCTACATTTGATGATATACTAACCGAAATTGGAATATGCTTCCACTCGTAAGTCGTTTTGGCCGAGGGGTCGAAATCACATTGTTGAAACATACTCTCGATATCGAAGGCGATACGATATTTGAAAAAACGTAAATGATTTGGAACAATTATGCCTTCAATCTCCATTCGTTCAAATACTGTCAAAGGTGGTCTATATATCCCGCCGGGAAATATCTCGACAGGTTCAGTCACGCAGTTGTGTCTGGTCAATTCATATTCAAGATTGAAAAATTTTCCACAAGATTCACAATGATAGCTTTCAAGGTATCTGTTGATCCGAGTTATCAAGCAAGCATGAGAATTTTCGAGGTGTAAATAAACAGGAGTGCCTACATAAGTACTACGTCGGACAGCAATAGCTTTACCATCGGTCTTACGATAGATAGATATCGCTACATCGAACAATGTTTCGATGTCAGGTAACATTTCAAAAGTTACACCACCAACAACGTTCACACCATAAACCTGGGTGTACTGTTCAGCCAATGATTTCGCATCACGATCGAGTGAGTGCGCAATGCAACGAAATACACACAGATTATCGTTATACCGATTACGATTTTCATCACGAAGTAGTGTCATGACACATCTCGATCTCGTAAGCCACAGTGGAAGTTTTACATCAGCACACCCTATCAATAACCGATCGCTAGGGAATACGTAAAACTGTATATTTGTTAGACAAACAGGCTGCGATTTAGTATCTGGTCGAGCTTTACGCAATACATCAAATGCAGTTTCCAAATTAATGGATTCTACAAATTTTTTAAACTGTATCAATGACGAAATAGCCAATGGCATATCCAGAACACGATCGATATTTGACGATGCATGAAAATAACGATATCTTAGAGTTTCGGTGTGGTATAGAATACTGCCATATGAATAGTTGACTTTAAATCTATATGATTCAGAGAAGAATATCGCTTCGATGTCCTCGCGAACAGCCGAGAGTTGACGATTTATAACCCGAATATTGTACACCACTCGAGATCTGCCTATGTTTGCTACATACGATTTTATGGCTTGCCAGTTCTGTGTTAAAATTTCTTGACGTTCATCACCAATATCTGGTGGAAATTCATCTTCCTCACAGATACGGTGTCTTCTGCGACGGCTCATCTGTAACATTGTATTCGATTTCAATTTCACACTCTGTATTCTAGTAATTAACGAGATAGTAATACTTACTTATATTTTTTCTTGAAATCTTGAGTTCTTTTTCACCTGTTAAGCAAAGAAACAACCTTCCTCAAATTATGTTCACCAACTTGAGGTAGTACAAACAGATAACTTACCGATGCAATAAGTTCTTTGATTGAACTTGGTTCTTCTCTTTCTCTGTTTCAATGAAGCAGGAAAACATCACGTTAACACAGACTTTAGTTTTTGAATTAGATCAGTGTATACTTACACGTGTATTGGTAAGATGTCCACGAGCGCAAATTTCACATCCTCTCGCTGCGGCGGCCAGGTGGAAAAGACCGATTTGGCTGCGTCGAGAATAATCTAGTGCGAGCACCATCTAGTGTTCACGATTTCAGATCGTTTGTAAACCTATTATCTGTAATTTCATACACATCACAGGAACATTCACATTCACACAATAAATACATTACACTGAATCACAAATTATATTTCAAGGTGGTTCTAATTGTTAAGAGCTGGTTCAGGAATTGGTTGGTTGCATCGTTCAGTTGGTTTTGAATCTGATCAAGATCACTGCGTTCAATAGCCGAAGCCAATAGCTTTTTTATTTCAAGAATGATTTTCTGCAGGGAAGGTTTCTTCTTTTCTGTAAGGGAATCAATTAAACCTAGAATCACGCCTAGGTGTGGTCTGACCACTTCAAGAGTCTTGAGATGGTCTCGAATTTTGTTGGCGGTGTACAGACATATCTTCTCCTCTTGTCGTCTCCCTCTCGATGTCTTCGGCCGATCTTCACCCTCGCCGAGTTTCACCTGGTTAAGAACCAAAGTTTTTTGTTTCGATTTAGAGAGACATATCTTTTTACACGGAGGTGGACTGGTTTGTTGCGAGGTTGTGGGTACATCTCGCTTTCTAGAACTTGATGGTGTCTCGATTGGGATCTGTGGTTTTGGTAGGCCAGAAAATAACCTTCGAGAGGTCGTCGGTTTTTCAGATGGTACCGCGGTTCGAACTCTAGATTTTGGAAAAATCTTACGAGGAGTTGCCGGTTTCTCAACTGGTAACACAGCTGAAGTTGTCGGTTCATCTGGAAGGGGTAAGTTCGAACGCGAGGTTGTCGGGTTGTCAACCGCAACTTGGTTCGAACCACGTGATTCCAGCCATGCCTGTAGTGTGATGTCACGGTGAGGCGGTTGGTTTTCGATAGGGGTCGTGGAATCACACTCAACGACCTCTGTCGTTGAAATAACGAGGTCTTCGGGTCGGAGAGCCTCCAAAATATCCGCGTCTTCTTCAAATTGCAGTTCAAAAGAATTAGGTTCATACCCGATGGTATTAAATCTGTTCAACTGAGCCTGGGCCATGATTAACACAAATTAAAATCGAGGTAGACTGATCGACGGATGATGTTCGGTATGAGCGAGTGGGATTTACCAGTTTACTGAGGACCGATTTATTCAAAACTACTTCCTCTTTCCCGCCATGCGTACCCTTCTTCCTATATGGCATCGTGTCACTCTGTTTATTATAACAACCTTTTATTCATTCTAATTTCCGATGTATGATCACTTAATTACCAGAATTTTTACAGTTTCTATTGTCAGTAACTACACAATATGGACTCAACTCACACCCGAGTGATTATAGAAAATTATCTACTTCACCATCACCATTTACCTGTCGCTGATTTGTGCGAAACAGAACAGTTGGTTCACGATATCGTTGATTTATACATATCGGATCAAATTGTTGAGAGCATCGAAAAATGTGATTTCACATCACTAACCAACGCGATTCTGGGATACGGTGTGGACTGGAATGGTGTTATGTGTATTGTAGCGATCACAGCTATGAAAAGTGATGTTCATACTATCTCATTGTACACAGATGCATCATCGAAATTCTTGAATACACACTTTATCTCACTGACAAATGATTGGGTATGCTGAATTTCAGACTACACAATCATAGAGCTATCACTATGATTTTATTTACAGAATTCCTGCAAGGATTATTTCAAACCAAGTCTGTTCAGGCGATTCATCAAACTGCTAAACCGAGTAACTACGCATTTATGGTCACGTGACAAGGTCTATAAAATACAGTAACCCCGCGACAATGATCATTATCTGGACATCATGGCAATGGAGAGTATACAAGGATTGACCATTGGAAAATCATCGGACCTGCGACTTGCAGTAAAGTTTGTTTCCTCCCCGAAAAAGGGACTCGTTAGTAGTTACCTGAAAGGTGTATTTATAGACAACGAGAACAATACTATACCCTTCACTTGTTTCAACCAAGAACTGTTCAAAGCCATCGAAAAAGCTTTTAGAAAACGCAAGCGACTACTCATCAAAACAGCCTGGGCTCGACTCGATAAGTTCACAGGGGAACCTACTTTGCTACTCGGTCGCAGTTCGTCTGTTACTATTCATGGCAGATCAAAACACACCCCAGACGAATACACCGTTGTAAGCTGTAACACTATAGGCAGCGAAAAATATATTTCAATCAATGCGATATGTACCGACCACGAGGAAAAATCCATCCCCGTCAATGGCGAAGACCTCAAACTACATAGTTTTACGTTAAGCGATGAAACCGGAACTGTCAAACTCGATCAATGGACCTCACCTGGTTTAAAAAAAGGGAAAAAGTATGCACTAACGCGCGTCAAAAATCAGGATGGAAGATTAAAGATTGACCAGTTAACTCGAATTCTAGAGTTACAAGAATGATATGTATGTGTGTCTACTGTTTCACAATACACAATGGTTGATGCGTATTTTCGTGTCATATGTGATTCGTGATATACTTAACACAGTGAGTCAGTTTTGCACTGAGCGGTTGTATTTGGTACGGATTGTGTACGCTCACGGATTGCTTTTCGACAACCTGTTCCACGGGAAGCAATTCACGATACAACCACTATAGTGGACAGGATACCATAGTCATTTGCCCGCGGTATATGTAGGTCACTACACATTAAAACACCTGTTTCAAAATCCGCTTCTGGAAAATCAACCATATGCACGTTATACAATGTAATTAGCTCGGCGAAATACACAATGCGCGTCCATGAAGCGCACAATGACGCTTTTCCGAAGCTCCATAGGCCGATTTTCGACTGCTAGTTAGCTCAAAATGCACTGTTTCTGACTTCCGAAATACAACATTCTTGACTTCCGGTATTTTACGCTTCACGAGCGAGCAATTACACTACTTACGGTCTGCACCTTCTTTTTTCTTCAACAGCATCGTCGTCGCAGGTGCCTTTTCCGTAGTTGAAGCAATATGCTCGAAGATTATATACTCAGCATTCAGCATTCTCATCAACTGCCTTTGCCGAAACCATGCCAGCATCACATATACATAACCAACGAAAATTATCTTAACAGTCCCCATCCTCGTAGTCAACCGCGTTGCGTCAATGCGTCATGTGAAAACAAAAGTTGCAAATCACTCCGCGGATCTCACGGCTTTTACTGCTGAAGCGTGAGAAGACGGCAGCCGCTTCGCTTCATTGGACTTTGTCGTGATAAAGACGAGACTCATGTGAATATTGGGAGTAAACCATGGAGCACATTGATTTAGCATGCTGACTCAATCCGAATTCAGCAATCCTAATATTTTCCAAGTCCAGGCTAAGAAGAATGTTGGCAGGCTTCAAGTCTTTGTGAATTATCAGATTTTTGCGGACAGACTTCATTCCTTCGACCAATTGCTTGCAATATGTCAACCACATATTCACGTTCATATTCACACGGAAATTTCACGGCGCATTCGGGTATGTCAGTTACCTGACTCATAATGTGCCCTACGAAGACATTCCCGTGGTTAGAAAGCTTCTTTCGGGGTAAATGTTGATCAAAACCGATATAGTCCTTGGTTCTGTATGTAATTGAGAGTTTTGTGAGTCTTATACTAGAAGATCATATTTCCGTAACATTATATATAATTCCACAAAATATGTAGAATTAGGGTTGTTCAAATTTGAAAATTTTTCCAGAAACATCGTTCGCCGTATTCCAAATGATACTTTAGTATATAAAACACTTTTATACGGGATTTTGGTCGTCTTCATCCTGATCTTCCTTACCCTCAAAGCCCCCAATGATCCACGGGGTATTTCTCCTTACTACGGGATATGTAGTGTTGACTATGTTACCGACGGAGATGGGATTTTGCAATAAATACATATGTTTTCAAAATTGTACTTAAATGCAGTCCTATAAAGGCCATATGCATCTCCATTTTTGTCTATCATGTTCATGGGAAGCATGTATTAGTCGCACGGTTGACATCGTGGGGGTTTGGATCGTACATAGGAGAAGCGCCGTTGGTTGCAAGTCGAGAACAAATGCGAATATTTTCTGCTAGTTTTCAGTCAGAAGATATTATTTAAAGGTATGTAATGTCAGTCATACTTTTCTAAACTTCAAATTATCCGTAAAATACCGAGTTATCTTATTTTATGGTAGACTGCAATTTAGTTGGAGAAGAATGTATGAAACAATGCATCAACACAATGTTTTGCACTTGACTTGTAGGTATTCTTGTCATATTCTACACTTTGGCAACCTATTTAACAGTTAGAACTTCTAACTAGAAGAACACAGTCCTGCGTTGTGGTAGTCTTGGGGCAATTTTCTTTCAGATATAGCAAATACTGTAGAACCTGATCTAGAGTCGGTAACTTGGAGGGACTAATACGTTTAGATGAATATCCGACCGAATAGGAACCTGGACATCAGACCAAATAGTGAGCAGACTTGAATCTTGTTCAGGGTGGGTCCGGAAAAACCCTTCTCCGCTTTGTTTCACACATTCTTCACCAACTTAATTGCAGTCCACCATAAAATAAGATTACTCGGTATTTTACAGATTATTTAAAGTTCAAAAAAGTATTGCTGACATTAAATACCTTTGAATAATATCTTCTGGCTGAAAACTAGCAGGAAATATCCGCATTTGTTCGTAACTTGCAACCCAACTCCACTTCTTCAATGTACGATTCAAAACAAGTCGATGACAACCGTGCAACAAATACATGCGTCCCATGAACATGATAGACAGGTTGTGCAGAGCAAAACGGAGATAAATATGGCCTTTATAGGACTGCATTTCAGTACAATTTCGAAAATATATGTATTTTATTGGGACATCCCATGTCCACACGGCCGTTTTCATCTGATAATGACACAAAGCAATAAATCGGTGACATGGTCAACACTACAAATCCCGTAGTAAGGAGAATTGCCCCGTGGATCTTTGGGGGCTTTGAGGGGAAGGAAGATCAGGATGAAGACGACCAAAATCGTGTATAAAAGTGTTTTTATGTACTAAACTATTATTTGGAATACGGCGAACGAGGTTTCCGGAAAATTTTTCAAATCTGAACAACCCTAATGTAGAATATTATCATTAACATCCACATTTTCTTCTTCGGTATCGCTTTGATCGGTATCGCCGCTATAGTCTAAAATGTTTTAGAGTCGTTAGTAGAACATGTAGGTTGGACATTTTCTTAAGACTAGGGCTAGGCCAAAAAGAGCACCCGCGTGATTGTATTGTTACTTGGAACCTTGCGACTCGGTTACAACCCTGGTATTATTTGACTACAGCTACTTCATTGGACTTGGTAAAAAAATGAGGGTTGATCACGGTTTTATAAGGATGGCATTCCGTCCGACGTGATATATTCCACGTTCGACCTTTATGTCTGATATTGTGCTGTATGTATGGTAGAATGCAAGATCTAACATCAAACTTAATGTTTTTTATTTATTTGAAACATACGTTATATACTCTTATTTGAGCAAATCCTTAGGTTATCTGGTCATGATTACTTACATTAGTGTGGGACAATTTAAAAACAATGGTTCCATTAGTGCGGGCGCATGCACGTACTTAAACGAAAAGCATTGGCAAGCATACTCGACCGGACTACATGGTTAGTTCATTCAACGATTTGAGCCCTTTTTAATGTGGGTGGCGTGATTTAATAGCGCTATACCCCATGTATAGCAGGTGAGCAATCATAAAAATGTCCGGTAAATTGGAAGGTGGTAACAAAACTGTTGTTTCCAGTATTCGAGGTTCTTTCTGTCGAGGCGAGTTTCCTTATTTTTTTAAAGTCTGGTACACTTAATCATTCGATCATATTGATTTCAACGGGTTGTAATTTATATTACTGCATGACGACACGAGAGTACGCAGACACTCATATTTTTAGCCATGCTAAATTCATAATGACCAGTTGCAAGTAATATATATTGCAAACTAAAACAAGCAACCCTGTATGTTTTATTATGTATAGTTATCTTGACGGTGAACTTAACGCAATTGAATATACTAGTTATATTCGGTTTCCGACACAGTTCCAAATGTCACTGCTTAGCGATAAATCATTCCAAAGATGTAATAGATGATAAGTTGACGTTGATTTTGCTGATGTAAAAACATCTCCTTCCCTATAGCTTAATTAAGTTATCGTACGCTCTGATCGCCCTACTACCTTAGTGACCCAGCGAACTACAGAGGCATCTCCCTGGTGCAGACCGCTGCCAAGCTGTTCGACCGAGTACTGCTCCTTCGCATACGTGAGCAACTCTCTACCAAGCTCCTGAATGCTCAGAATGGATTTCGACCATCTCGTGGTACAACTGCGCACATCCTGGCACTGCGCACAATCATTGACACCAGCCGCTCACACAAAAAGAATGTTGTGGCCGTCTTCGTTGATTTCGCGAAAGCCTTCGACTCGGTCTCGCGCCTAGCCATGGCGGAGATCCTCAGATTCTATGGAATTCCTGAGGTGATAACGTACGCCAATATGGCCCTCTACACTGACACACGAGCGTGAGTCCGAACAGATGACGGCCCAAGCGGAGATTTCAACACTTCGGCTGGTGTGCTTCAAGGTGACACCCTGGCACCATTCTTGTTCGTGGTCATCCTTGACTTCGTGCTACGAACGGCCTTCCCGGATACTACGAACTTCTTTGAATGGCGGCCACGGCAAGTACCGCGCACGCGTACGACTCGCGAGGCAATCCACGTAGGTATTCTTGCCTACGCAGACGACCTAGCCCTGCTTGCCCCGAACACCGCATCGGCACAGCGCCTCATTAACCAGCTAGAGGCCGCCGCCGCTCTTGTTGGCCTTCAGATCAACGCTAAGAAAACTGAGGTTCTGGGCATACCAGCTCTACCGGAGAACGCGACACCAATTCAACTGGGAGATATCGATCTCAAGTATGTAACGAGTTTTGTATACCTACCTCGGTATTGACGTCGCTGACTCTGGAAAAAGTGCTCAAGGCGAGGCGAGCAAAGGCCTGGGGCGCGGCAAGACGGCTACATAGCATCTTCCATTCAAGTGCCTCAACCCATCTCAAGACCCGCATCTTCCGTGCCACTGTCGAGCAGGTTCTTCTCTACGGAATAGAGGCACTCACGCCGACAGAGAAGCTGGCTAAGACGCTCAACGCCAACTACGACGCACTCCTCCGCTATGCACTCGGCATTCACCATCCGGAGCATATATCCATGAACGCATTGCGAGAACTCACAGGAACGGTCCCATGCCGTCTACTGGCAGATGAACGACGCTTCCGCCTAATCGGCCATCTAGTGCGGCATCAAGACGAGCAAGCAGCCGCCACCATCACCAATCACATTCCCACGGAGCCATGGCGCAGAGGTGGCTGGAATCGGAGAACATGGCACTCGACAATGGAGACTGATCTAGCGCAACGCGGGCTGTCGCTTGAAGACGCCCACGACCGCCTACGTTGGAGACGCTTAACACGAGCCCAAAACTGATTATCTCGATGTTCTTTTGTCTCCTGTTTTCTTTTGCCCTTTTTATTTTATCTAATTGAAAAGTCGATATATATATATACCTTAGTAATCGTCGGCTAGATCACTGTCAACGGATCGCGAGCACACACTGCGATAACACATGACGTAGCTCAAGTATAGCTTCGCCTACTAAGTTACTGCGGTTCCAAATATCCAACTGTGCATTGATCGCGTCGCGAAGTTGCAACAGCGAAAAAATGCGTGTTAGTAATTTTTCAAGCGGTTTATAAGCGATTGCGTGAGAGTAACGTCGATGCCACAGAGACGGTTTGGAACAGTACAATCCGTGAAAACATTTAATTGCAATTCGAAAACGGTGTCTTTCTAAGGAGAATTGCTACTGCCCAAATGTTTTTTTTACATTCTCAACTTCAATTTGAGACCGCATCATGTTTAGAGCACAGTTGTACAACTGCGAAATTTGCACTCAATTCTTTAAACAGGAACGTGAGTATGTGATTTTAGATGTTGTTTTCACGCTTTCGCTGATTAAAGATGTATGCAGCTGTTTCTTTTTCGTAAAACTTAAAGCTTTTTAGCATATGATTTTGTTTTTTACACATGAAAAAGCGAATTAGCGACGGTATAACGGCAGCTTGATAAAATGACAGTAGAGCTTCAGGAAATCCACAAAGATGTTGGTTAAAATCGGAACCTTAATGGTGGCCACCGGAGTTGGATCAATTACAATATTTTGGTTCAATTACAATTACAATTACAATTACTTCCTTGCATGTTTTAATTACATTACAATTACAATTACTCAATGCTAAAAATATCAAATTACAATTACAATTACAATTACAATTACTGTTAAATATGTAATTAAATACAATTATAATTACAATTACAATTACTTTTAAACAGGTGATTGATTCAGTGAAGACAACCATAGCGACGTAATTAGCAACAATCTCAAGCTATTCATGTTTCATTCCTGATATGTAGAATACCCATTAATTAAAAAAAAACTCGAACGTATTCGAACTATTCCTAATCATGAGTACTGAAAACTTCAAGCACAGATAAATTTTTCAAGTGACTGTTAATAACCAAAGGTTTGAGCGACTAACAGCGAATAGGCTACAGGACAGTCAATGAAATGTAACCAAACGATTAGGCTACTCAGAGCTGAGTCAGGATAATGAAATGTAATTGGTAAGGCGTCAGCGATAAGGATGATACCTATAAGGTGTGTAAAATTAAAATAAATGCAAAAGGAAAGAACCTCCTGATAGCTAAGAATTACAATATTTTGATTCGCATTTACATTTCCACTTGCTCGGAAACTGTTAGATTGCATTTGATGAACATAAGGGTGCAAAAAGTTTCTGGCCAAGATTGGAGGTAAGATTGGGATAACATCTCTACAAATGCGTGGTCAAGTTTGATGAAGCCTTGGTTGGAAACTTGAATTTTGTTTTGCTATTGTTGCAACAAGCCTCGGTACTGGTCAGAGATTTAAAAAAACTTTGACCGTGGTGTAGGAAATGTTTCAGCCCAGGTTTCAAAAGAATTTATTTGCTGTTCATCCAATTTTGAAATATTAAGATTTAGTTTAGCCCACTGGTTCTCTAACTTTTTTAGACACGCCCCCCTTTATGACAGTGAATATTTCGTGCCCCCCTTATCGTCATAGCACACAATGAAACCAGAAAGTTAGAAATCCTTACATCTAGTTTGATGGTATTGAAGGTCATGACAGTAGTAGTATAGATCGGTCTGGAGGTGGCAGGGGTTCTTAAGGGTGCGGTGGTGATGCGCCTGAAAACCCGGGGTGGTGACGGTACCCTTTAAGACCCCCATTGTGGTGACCCCCATTGTGTTGTGGTGGCCATGTGTTCTTATGGGTGCGGTGGTGATGGTACCCTTTCACGTATAGGCTGCGGCGATGATGTGCCGTGAAAACTCGTGTTGGTATCGGCTGCGGTCATGAGGTGATGTTGATTACGAAGTATATTGATCACGTGATTGGTCCTTAGATAATGTGAATATCACAAATTATTATATATGACCGATTCGAGTTAATCCTAACGTTTACGGTGAGTGCGACTTCAATATATCGTTATTCTTATGGCTGCGGCGGCATGGTAACGTAGCTGATAGACGCAACATGATAACGTTACAGGTATAGGGATCGCTCACACTGGTAGACGGTGGGCATGTAAACTATTGATCAGGGTTGGGATCAAGTCACTACCTTCGAGTCACGAGTCATTTCGAGTCATTGCACATTTTGACGCGAGTCAAGTC
Organism: Botryllus schlosseri; assembly: GCF_051294905.1. Lineage (NCBI taxonomy): Eukaryota > Metazoa > Chordata > Ascidiacea > Stolidobranchia > Styelidae > Botryllus > Botryllus schlosseri. Next base: position 14,637,605 of record NC_137239.1, read on the forward strand.
AAGTCAATCGATTTCCAAAGGTGACTCGAGTCAAGTCAAGTCAGTCGGTTTTTGAAGGTGACTCGAGTCAAGTAAAGTCAAGTCACGAGTCAAGTCACAATTCAAGTCAAGTTGCCTTCTCGAAGTATGAGACATGATTACGTCATTGCATTTTGATAGCTGTGTGAAATACAGATTGAGTGTTCATTGATTCTGAACCGATCAACGAATATAGAGTTAAATATACACGCAAGAAAGCGCTTTATCGCTCACATATGCGTAGAACTGTTCAATTGCGTAAGTAGTTGCCTAGCCTCAGTTTATAGTTACCATCCAAAATAGAGCGTAGAGAATAGAGAAACGAATTGATAAGATGCAATTTCATTTTTGATACAATTCGAGTCTGCGCCAATGGCCGAGGAGTATGTTATAAACTATATTCGAATTCAATTTTAATAAAACAAGAGGTTTGGTTAAGGTAATAACGGAGAACAGAAGTAGATATTTTACTATTAAATTACTTTACTACTAGTTTACGACAACGTAAGCTGGAAGCTTCGATCACCTCATTTGTGGTCAATTTATTTGTGAGAGAACAATGGAGGCCAAGTAAAACGCTCTCATGGGTTACACCAGCGGTTCGCAAACAATCCAAACATATGCAAGATACAGTGATTTTTATCGACACCGATTACTTGATGACTTGAAATTGACTCGTGAATTTTGCGCCGAGTCACGAGTCAATCCACATTTCTGATACGCCGAGTCAACTCAAGTCAAGTCATTTTAGCTTTGTGACTCGAGTCAAGTCAAGTCATACGAAAAAGGTTACTCGAGTCTGACTCTGGTCAAGTCATGACTCGAGTCATCCCAACATTGCTATTTATGACGTTATCAGTGACGTCACATGTCAATCAAAGGCAGGTAAAATAAGCGCCAATGTTGATAGCCACGAAATCCAGTTCGCCGAGGGAGACGGCATCCGCATGGGGATACCAGGTTGTCGGTTTTGTCCGTCTCGGTAGAGAGGATGGGGATAGGAAATTGCAAAGTATCAGTCCGAATTATGTATAGAATGTTATCATGGAATGGCAACGAACGATTTTGCAGCTTCGTTCCTCTTCGCTGAGGTTGGAGTGGAGAATTGTTTTGCGTCAGCGACCGTAAGGTTTCTGTTAATCCGAAAGCTATCTTCCCGAGAGCAGAATTTACTGAATCTGGTCTTGATCGAAAGCTATCTTTTGCACCGATGCCGAAAATATAATTAAAATATGAAATCGCATATTAAACGCATGCTAACTCCACCCTATTTTACTCCTAGGGACCAATAAGTCCAATAATACCAAAAGTTAAATGACGAGAAACATTTGCTGGTGACAACACAAAATAAGGAATGTAATTTACATGCATACAGTCGATATGAACATTGTACGATATTGCACATCCGGTCAACCTGTTGTGAAGCATGAACTTCGTTATTTATTCTAATAGCTATCAGTGTTGGGATGACTCGAGTCATGTCTTGACTCGAGTCAGACTCGAGTAACCTTTTTCGTATGACTTGACTTGACTCGAGTCACTTAGCTAAAATGACTTGACTTGACTTGACTCGGCGTATCAGAAATGTGGATTGACTCGTGACTCGGAGCAAAATCAACGAGTCAATTTCAAGTCATCAAGTAATCGGTGTCGATAAAAATCTATGTCTCTTGCACATGGTCAGATTGTTCGCGAAACGCTGGTGTAGCCCGTGAGAGCGACCAATCACTCAATTACCGTGCGTTTTACTGAGCCTCGATTATTCTCTCACAAATAAATTTACCGGAAACGAATTGATCGAAGATTACAGCTTACGTTGTCGTAAACTAGTAGTGAAGTAATTTAATAGCAAAATGTATATTTCTGTTCTCTGTTATTACCTTAGCCAAACCTCTTGTCTTATTGAAATTGAATTCGAATTTAGTTTATGTAGTCCCCAACCATTGGCGTAGGCTCGAATTATATCATATCAATTCCTAAATGGGTATAGTGTATTACATGTTATCAATTCGTTCTTTACTCTGTATTTTGGCTGGGAACTATTAGACTGAGGCTATCCAATTACTCACGTAGTTTAACACTTCTACGTAGGCCCCTATATGTGAGCGATACAGCGTCTTCTTGCGTATATATTTGAATCTGTATCCGTTCAGAATCAATGACCACTCAATATGTATTTCAGATAGCTAGTAAAATGCAATGACGTAATCATGCCTCATACTTCGAAACGGCAACTTGACTTGAATTGTGACTTGACTCGTGACTTGACTTGACTTGACTCGACTTGACTCGAGTCACCTCCAAATATCGGGTGACTTGACTTGACTCGAGTCAAAATGTGCAATGACTCGAAATGACTCGTGACTCGAAGGTAGTGACTTGATCCCAACACTGATAGCCATTCATTGATCTCTTGTAATCTGGCATCTGGTACACCCCAGCACACCCCATCGCAGGGATACACCCTTTAAACCAGGGGCGGACCTGATATGGGAAAAAGAAGTAGTAGCCTACTTGGCGGGCCGGATCACAGAATCGCTACAATAATCGCGTATTGATCCACCTATCCAAGGAATAAATCGTATTCAATGATTCCCAGTGGAATTGCCCAAACAACCAAACAATCAATGGTAAGGAAAATAGTTTCAAGAAAATCAAGCAACGCATATCACTTATTAATATCCCCCGTCCCCCAGTAATCAAATCTTTATTGAAATTAATCAGCAGTATTATATTACTTCTATATATCCTATATATTCCTTCCCTATCTCTATGCGCACAGTCGTGACACAACAAGCCATAGTTGTGATAAGCGTCGCTAATCTCAGTGAGTTGCTTAGAAAAATAAAGCAAGATACGAGATAAAAAAAGCAACAAACTCTGAAGCTCAAAAGATTCAACACCTTTTGATCATGGATGATCTTAAACTGTATGCGAAATCCGATGCGGACCTGAATAACCAAACGAAAATTGTTCATGAGTTTTCGGAAGATATAAAAATGAAATTTGGCTTGGATAAATGCTCATAAATAGGGCGATTTTTTTTGACATGTCAAAAAAAGTCAAAATTAGGTAAAAATTGTAGCGTTAGGTCAAAATTTGTCAAAATTGTTTACAAAGTCAAACACTTTTTGACCTCTGCATTTCGTTTGTATCGTAGATTTTGCGCTGTCGGTGAACTTATCATTTGATATTTTACAGCTTGTAGCCTACTTCATGGGCCTACCGTAGTAAACGGACCATCGTCTGCTCATTGTGAATCATAAACGGTCAAATAAAACAAATAGTGACATGGTTTTATGGTCAACGTACCGCAATATCCTAACTGAAGCAACACTGTTTGGACATTGCATGGTTTTTAAATCAAGAAGCGCAAGCTGAAAAAATTGTGATATAGACAACATTGTCAGAATGAAGCAACACGGTTTGTCACCAGCAGTGTGCACACAACTTCTGTGTTGTCAGCCAACAAATGCTGCTGTTGAACGTTCTTTCTCCATTCTTGGCAAGCTACTTAGTAAGGAAAGACACTTTCTACCCGAGAATGTAGGAAAGTATCTTTCGTTTTACTACAACAAATTTTAATTATTTCCACCAGAATACCTAATGTAACTACTGGAATTCTTCATAGGGCCAGATTTCGTTAAAATACTAGTTTTTCATGTAAAAATTTGTCAGTTTTTGAGCCAAAAACGTTTTTTCAGGCCAATCTACTTTGTAAGGACAGACAGTTCCAACCAGAAATGAAGGTGAGTACTACAATTTTAACATTATGTGCGAAAACACCTAAATACCACCAGAATACCTAATGTAACTACTGGAATTCTTCATAGGGCCAGATTTCGTTAAAATACTAGTTTTTCATGTAAAAATTTGTCAGTTTTTGAGCCAAAAACGTTTTTTCAGGCCAATCTACTTTGTAAGGACAGACAGTTCCAACCAGAAATGAAGATAAGTAGTACAATTTTAACATTATATGCGAAAACACCTAATTTGCATACGTGAAGTCAAAATTTGGTCAAATTTCAGTTTTTTTAGGTCAAAAAAAGACAAAATTTAGATTTTTTAGGTCAAAATCTTCCGTTTTTTAGGTCAAAAAAAAATCGCCCTACTCATAACTTACCTTACGACGTGGAAGAGCCACCAGCACAGGCGACATGAATTTCAAAATGGATGAAGCCATAACAGAATTGAATGCTGAAGATTACTATAAATATCTGGGGATCTGTGAAAGCGACAACATTAAACATGCTGAAATCAAATCAAATCTAAAAAAGAATACATTAGCAGGCTCAAGTCAATCCTCAAAACAGAACTCAATTCCAAAAACAAAATCAATGCCATAAACAGTCTTGCAGTGCCTGTCTTGAGATACAGCTTTGGTGCGGTGAACTGGCGCAAAGATGAAATCAAAGAATAGGACACAAAGACGATAAAAATGATGACAATGCATCACATGCATCACCAAAAATCTGATACGCAAAGACTGTACATCCCCAGAAAAAACGGTGGTCGAGGAATACAAGAAATTGAACGAACTTTCAAAACAGAAATCATCGGCTTTTCACAGTAGCCATGACATTTACTGCAAACTCATTGCACACGAAAACAAACAGCGCAAAACAAAATCCCTGAGCTATAAAGACACGACAAGTGCGACAGAGAAGTCAACATGAAACCAAGTAACCTGTACACTAGGGCTGTTCAAAGATAACTTTTTGTTATGGATTCCAGTCACTCAGTCATTAAATTGTCAGGTTACCCTAAAAAACGCTGCACACCAAATTTGGTTCAATTCTAACTCGTATAGGGCTCCGCAGATCCAATTAAATTTTTAAATTTAAACAGGAAAATTAAAAAAAAATTCAAATTTTTCTGTCAACCCCATGAAATTGTTGAGCTGTCTTCAGAGACGATGCAAAACAAATTTGACTCAATTCCAACTAATAGAATCGGAGTTATTGGAGTTTTTCGGTGATAGTCCTCGGATTATCCACCAATCAAGATTTTTTTTTAATTTTCCTGTTTAAATTTAAAAAATTAATTGGATCTGCGGAGCCTTATACTTGTTAGAATTGGACCAAATCTGGTGTGCAGCGTTTTCTTGGGTAACCTGATAATTTAATGACTGAATGGCTGGAATCCAGAAAAATAAGTTATTTTTGAACAGCCCTACTGTACGCTGCTGAAAATACTGTTGCCAAACCCACAACAATAGCAAGTAGTATATACGATCGCTCGTGACTTGGTGTTTTTAACATGGGGCTCTTATGGGCGGGGTGGCACGGTGCCGAAAAACCGGGGGTGGCACGGTGACCCTTATCTCTTATGGCGGGGGTGGCACGGTGCCATTGTGTCTTATGGCGGGGGTCGCATGGTTACCTTTTCGGGTATAGGCTGCGGCGGCACGGTGCCGTGAAAACTCGTGGTGGCATGGTTACCTTTTCAGGTATAGGCGCGGTGACATGGTGACCTTTCAGGAGAGATGATTTGACTAAGGTTGTGGCGATTCGAATATCAACAATAGCCGCGTTCACAAACTAACACATCAAAAAGGTGTGAAATAGGTTGCAAATCCCACGATCGCTCATGAGATAGCACCTAAGACATAGCCATCTCTCGCAACTTGTTGTTCCCAGAGCCGGCGTAGACGGCGATTCGAATATGTACAATACGAACGGACACAAACTAACACTTCAAAAAGGTGTGAAATATTTGTAAAATCCTACGGTCGCTCACAAGATACCACTTCCGACATATCGATCTATCACCCAATACACAACTGAAGTTGAATTGTAATTGAATGCGTAAATCTATCACCTCGACATCAAAATTCGAAAACAACAACTTGATGCTTTATGTTCTCACTCTAATTTCATGATAAGTGTAATAAGTGCCGAATAACAGATACACCACCGGCGAGACTTGAATACCAACAAATTGTCACTTATTTCTATTCTAGCCGTAATCCTTTGTGAAGTTAACGCTTATTCAAAAAGGTGTGAAATATTTGCAAAACCCCGCGATCACTGACAAGATAATGTCTCGGGCATAACCATCTTTAACGACTTGATGTTACAGGCATATCGATCACTCACGCGGTGAAATTTTCGTAAGCAGTTTGGGACAGAGCTTGATTTCAGTCGTAAGATTTAATAAGTAACGAATAACAGACCGCCAGTGTCGGTAACTTGAATAGCGACAAATTGCCACTTATTTCCGCTCTAACCCTAATCCTTTGTGAAGTGAACGCTTATTCAAAAAGGTGTGAAATAGTTTGCAAAACCCCGCGATCGCTGACAAGATAATACCTAAGACATAACCATCGCTCGCGACTCGCTGTTACATACATGCCGATCGTTGACAACGTAATATTTCGGTAATTAGTTTACCACAGAGCCGGCGTAGACGGTGATTCGAATATCAGCAATAACCACGCTCACAAACTAACAGTTCGAAAAGGTGTGGAATAGTTTGCTAAATCTGGCACATGGTAATGTTTTGGTAATTAGTTTGTCCCAGAGCCGGCGTAGACGGTGATTCGAATATCAACAATAGCCGCGTTCACAAACCAACACTTCAAAAAGGTGTGAAATAGGTTACAAATCCCACGATCGCTCACAAGGTAACACCAAAGACATAGCCATTTCTCGCGTCTTGCCATTACATACATCCCAATCGCTACAGTGTAATATGTCGATGGTTGTTGCTATCAAGTAATAAGTAATGAATACCAGTACCAGCACAGACCGTGATTCGAAAACCAACAATTTGTCACTTGCACGCGATCGCTATATGTTTTGACACTTCGCACCGTTTTCACATCTATAGAATCAATACCAACTATAATTCTACAAGAATCAAGAATCACAAGTATGTGCATTATACAGTTATTGTCTTTATTAACTTGAAATCAACCTCTTAACAAAAACACGCATCTTATCACTCGTCAACTCTATCATGAAAATCCTCGAGTCCTTATCATCAAAAATGTTATAGCGCGGCGTCGGAATCCATTCGCGGGGTGTTCTAAAGTTAAATCCAGATAATCCAAAATGAAATATTTGGACTTTGACATAGTCTGAATCGAAATATATTGACAAACATGACTACCAACTTTGATCCAGTCACATTTCAAGATCATACTTTGAAACAATCCTTGAAACTTACAACTCTATTCACGACTGAGTTTTCCGTTTACCAAATAGAGTTTCAGTAAATACTATCGCGATATTTTAATGTGTTACTACACACAATAGAATCAATCAATGAAATAGCACCTGTTGTAAATACTTCTAACTTGACAACCACTTGTGCATACCGCGATCGAATTGTAACGCGATGAGTTAAATCGGAATATTTCAATCTATTTGTCGAAACCTTGAACAAGCTATCTGGTTATTTTTTGTTGCAATCGAGTGAACGGAAATAGTATCACATCTCAACATTTTAACATCTTCCCATACACAAAAGAGTAAAATACAAAAAAGCCTTGTCAAGTCAATCCGTTACCCAACCAAAGCAAAAAGTATCATTATGAAAAGTAGACAAGACTATACGCGAGTAATCACCACAATCCAAAATCCTTAACAAGCTTGGTTGTATTCATATCCCTACGACACATCTTTTTTATTCAACTTTAAAAGTCGTTACTATTCTGTAAGATAAAGTAATTACTACTCGGTATATTTTATAAACCAAAGTAAATACTACTCGGTGTGCGGTTTGGGATTAACATAATATGTTTGAGTATGCAAGATTTGAAAGTCTACCCAACATGTTGAGAATTCATTTCTTACAAACGAACACAGGTGTTATATCAAAAATTATCATGATGTAAACATAAGGATTGACATATTGATTTGACATATGAGATTTTGTAATAGTTGATCATGACATTATTATTAAATTATTTGTGTTAATTAGATCTACATTGTGGTAAATGTTAGGGCAGCAACAAACTTTTCAGTACCAATGTTATTAACATATTAAGCTGTAAAACTATGTGTGTCTGAAATGTTCTTGATAGGAAAATTACTCCACCTTGGTAAAAATCACTCTGCGTATCGCAGATATCAGAAAATATTTCCAGTAACCAAGACTAAAGATGAAACGACAATATCGGTATTATTACATTCAACAGCCAGTACAATTATTAAAAACTATCGTTTGCGATAAACAGCACTAAAGATGTAATAATTCCAGTATTCATACATTGAATATCCGATACAAAATGTTTTATTATCCCGATTCCCAACGGGTAATTGAAACGACTAAGTGTATAATCAGTATATCACAATATCGTTACTATTGAATCCAACGATTTATTGTCGGAATTTGTGACAGAGAATTGAAACATATGCACTTTACAGAGTATGAAAATATCACTTTGAGTATCGAGTACCGATCGAAGCTAGCGATCAATTCTTAATCATTTCAGTAACTCCTCATTGTGCGTGCTAAATGTAAAATATCGCGAGGTTATACACTCTAAGACTTTGATTATTGTGAAAGTAAATTGTGATATGTTTGTTAGATGCATCCAATTCAACTAGAAGTGTCTAGTGCCCAACACTCGTAATATCAAAAAAGTACTTGCTACACTGTTATTTGCTAAACGTGTTTTGTATTGTTGTTCATTTCTAGTATTGATTGAAATCATTCTTGAATCCTCAAATAATAATTCCCGACATGAAACCAAGCCGCTGAAAGTCGTTACCATCACGAAGATACAATGTGTACGATGTTTGTCAAATGTGTCCTACCTGGCCAACAGAAAACAATTTTCACTAGCTTGGTAATGAAACCGAAGTCTCCATTCGATATTTTGTTTGTGTCAAATACTTTACAATGAACACATTTGCGTGGTTGAGCTTTACATCATCAAGCTGTTATTTGTAAATCAAGATTTCGGTAAACTTGTAAATGTATCGTTTAACTAACTGACATTTAGTGACTGCTGAACATACCAAACGATGCACATTCACTTACGAAATACTGTGTTGATCTTAATTCCCTTTGTCATGATAATCGAAGTACATTTGTTTCGAATTCGTAACAACCGACTATGACATGATAAATTATTGACAAGTTATGCTTAGAAGATTGGTTGCATATCGCGAAAAATAATATAGCACTCATATTGACACTCATATTACTTGAGTTGTTCCGCTTACTATATGTAAATGTAACCTCGTCCATCTTTCAACAACAAACAACGATGAAAAGTATGCAATCAAACACAACATGTTTTACTTTTATAGGACACTAATTATCATCTCATTTCATACTACGTGTATAAGAAAGATATTCATGACACACGAAAATATTCGATATTCCCATGCTACGAACCTGTACAATGATTGGTGACGCTTTCAAACTGTTTCGATGTCACAAGAACTTTATTGTCTGAATGGTTGTTCATGTATCTTATTAATCAAATAGTTCAACACAGAACAATAGTACGAACAGAAACATCAGAGTTGTTTACACAAAAGTTTGTATGTGTACAGTATGCGAATACCATGTGTAAGTCGAGTACAATTGTGGTATCCAACCGAGTTTAGTTAACACAATTTACGACACCAAGGTCGCGTCATCTTTCGTAAAACAACAATCCAACCAAGCCTTCAGGATATGTCCATGTCATAGCAATAAATCAGCTACTCCAACAACAGAGTGCATATGTTTTCTAGTTACGGTGCTTACATCTTACACACAAATCAATCTACTTTGCTAACGAAAAGTGGTGAGTCATCATATGGTTGTCCTCACAACTAAAACATACTATCATACAAAATGGTCGTTATAGTTTGCACACCAACGGTACATCGTACAAGTAACAAGTCTCGAGAATCCAGTTATTCAAAAAACGTGAAAGTATTTCTACACCAAGTCGTTATGTTGACGAAAGCGTTTATTGTAATATCATGATCGATTTGCATTCGTTGGTCACAAACTGTCACTACTCTAAATAATTCTTTTTCCCTCAAACACAAAAGCATACTTGTCGCCAATCGTTTTCATCAAGTACGAGCTCAAGAAACTTACTACGACATGAATTTTTATTTTTATGTTGTGTAAATAGGTAATAATTAATTCAAGTAACACTATATCAACATCATCGAGTTGTGCTAATAGATTTACATGTGGTCTTGTGGTTTTCGTCGGGACATACAGCACGAACTAACTGTAGACTCCTCTCTGTTGTACAGCTACTCGGTAATCGAAATGCATTAACATGTAAACAACGATCTTGTTTCGTCACACCAAAAATATGTTCACTGTCGCGATACTCCGCACAAGACGTGCATAGCCTTTTCACACTCGTAATAGTGTACCAACGTCAAGCGATAACGTTTAACAAGACCAACGACACTGAACCCACGACGTTTACCTATGTAAAATTACCACTTTCACTTGCCAGTCCATCGTTTACCTGACTAAACATAATATTTTCCTTTGGAGATCTGACGTTTACCCAGAGTAAGAAACCATTTTCACTTGTAAATATTTTTTTTCCTCGGCTAACAAACCTTTTTTCACTTGGAAATCTATATTTTCTCTGGGTAACAAACCTTTTTCACTTGGAAATATATTTTTTCTCTGGTTAACAAACCTTTTTCACTTGGAAATATATTTTTTCTCTGGTTAACAAACCTTTTTCACTTGGAAAAATATTTTTACCTAGAGCAACTGATCATTTTCTCCTGGGTAACAAACCCTTTTCGTCTGGAAACTATCATTTAACTGAGTACCAATACCGTTTTCACTTGGAAATACATTTTTTCCCTGGGTAACAATACCATTTTCGTTTTGAAAAATGACAACCACACCGACCAATTTGATATTTTTGTATATTGTTACAACGGACAGTGACAAAATATACACCAACAACGACTCCGATACATTTGTGTAATCGCATACTCACTTGCTCTGGCGCATCCCATCAAAATCGACGGTTAGCCACACACACACACAAACACAATAACAATGCGCTATTTCGATATGACTGCGATGTCCGGATTCGTGCTTTAGATTTTCCAGAACCAATCCGTCTAAAGTTGTAATCCCCCACCTTTTTAACTGATTGATACACGGATAACAATCTTCGGAAAATGTAGGAACGCATACTACCCATCGTGCTAACGATTCCAGGTTACTTGTGATTAATTTCCTTGCTCACCCTATACAGATTATACGTACAGCGATATGTAGCGGTAATCGGTTTGATCAATACATATCGCCCATTCAGTACGGAATTACAAACCCAATACAGGTCAGTTCATAACCGGATCCGGATATAACAATGCAAAGCGATAAAGCAGAACCAATGACCAAATGTAATTAAACATGTAGATTCACAACCCTTGATTTTTTTTTTGTGAAAAATGACAATACATATCGAATATATATTTTACGATGGTTCAACCCTACCAAGTATTCACGTAAATGTGGTTTATGACATTACATACAATGTATCAGTGTATCAATGTTGGGTGTTTATGCACACATCGGTTTGACCCATAGACACCATCATCATACCCTCCAGGACTTCGTTATTACATCGTGAAGTCAATAAAATCAATCGGTGGCATAGACGACAGAAGGTTTGGAGATCCAATGTAAAATTCAGACAAACAAACGGATATATTTGTCCATCTTGGTTATTCACTCAACTACCATTGGTGCTCTCGATACAGCGAACGGTACAGTATGCAACGCATATCATTAGAGTGATATATCCACAGGTAAATATGGGGCCTGGCCACAATAATTGTACGACGCCGACAAATCGATGCACGCAAGGTGTGGTTGATAATAATTGTTTCATGTGTCAAAGAGACAGCACTCTCTCGTAAAGGTTAGCAGACCCCACAGAAACACACCTTGGATTACATTATCAAATCGATTTTAAACTTAAGCTGAATCACTGGTGTTGAGAGTAGTGATATCCGATTTTTTCGAATATTCATATCGACTTAGTGAACGATCGGTAACGACACATATCATAAACATTATGAATATTAGTAATTCCAGTCGTATCTATCTTGTGTTGTTACAAGTTGCTAAAACCATCGAGTGAATCAGTGAACGGATAGTAATCTGGGTTAAATCTCGATACAATTATTGTGGCCAGGCCCCATATTTACCTGTGGATAGATCACTCTAATGATATGCGTTGCATACTGGACCGTTCGCTGTATCGAGAGCACCAATGGTAGTTGAGTGAATAACCAAGATGGACAAATATATCCGTTTGTTTGTCTGAATTTTACATTGGATCTCCAAACCTTCTGTCGTCTATGCCACCGATTGATTTTATTGACCTCACGATGTAATAACGAAGTCCTGGAGGGTATGATGATGTTGTCTATGGGTCATACCGATGTGTGCATAAACACCCAACATTGATACACTGATACATTGTATGTAATGTCATAAACCACATTTACGTGAATACTTGGTAGGGTTGAACCATCGTAAAATATATATTCGATATGTATTGTCATTTTTCACAAAAAAAAAATCAAGGGTTGTGAATCTACATGTTTAATTACATTTGGTCATTGGTTCTGCTTTATCGCTTTGCATTGCTATATCCGGATCCGGTTATGAACTGACCTGTATTGGGTTTGTAATTCCGTACTGAATGGGCGATATGTATTGACCAAACCGATTACCGCTACATATCGCTGTACGTATAATCTGTATAGGGTGAGCAAGGAAATTAATCACAAGTAACCTGGAATCGTTAGCACGATGGGTAGTATGCGTTCCTACATTTTCCGAAGATTGTTATCCGTGAATCAATCAGTTAACAAAGGTGGGGGATTACAACTTTAGACGGATTGGTTCTGGAAAATCTAAAGCACGAATCCGGACATCGCAGTCATATCGAAATAGCGCATTGTTATTGTGTTTGTGTGTGTGTGTGGCTAACCGTCGATTTTGATGGGATGCGCCAGAGCAAGTGAGTATGCGATTACACAAATGTATCGGAGTCGTTGTTGGTGTATATTTTGTCACTGTCCGTTGTAACAATATACAAAAATATCAAATTGGTCGGTGTGGTTGTCATTTTTCAAAACGAAAATGGTATTGTTACCCAGGGAAAAAATGTATTTCCAAGTGAAAACGGTATTGGTACTCAGTTAAATGATAGTTTCCAGACGAAAAGGGTTTGTTACCCAGGAGAAAATGATTAGTTACTCTACACTGCCGATATGAGATCCCAGAATCGCGAAATTATCCGCTTGAGGCATCACAAAGGAGAGCTTTCAGCGCATGGCCGCGAAAAAAGCTAGGCGCTATAGAGAAAATTTCTCTTTTTCCGCTTTGCGTAAGTTCTGTGTTCCCCGTCTCGCTCTTTTGCGATTCAACGTGCTGGGAACATGACATGAACTGATTTTGCTGCAGATTTCAAAACTTTTTTGGCGAGTAACGGTGTTGCATCGCGCCATATCAAGAAATTGGAAGGTAGATAAATAGCTTTAGCATTAATGTACCCTGTTATATAGATATCTGATATAAATTACGATCCTAATCTGTATATAGCTCACGCATAGCTTAAGCAATATGCCCTGTTATAACAGCTATAGCTATATAGCTCTCCGCTTTAAACTTGAAACATTGCGTAACTAGCGATTAGGGCTGGGCACAATGATTATAGTACGCGAATTTTGAATGAGTATCAATTTTACTGATTTAAGTGTAGTGGTAAAAGACGATGTTTTAAAGTATGAGACGCTCTTTGCCATGAGTATCAATTTTTCAACGGGAATTGAAGTTGTGATACTTGTTTCTACTGTGTTAGCATTGATTGGCCGTATTGCAGCGTACCAAATATAGTAAAAAGCTTTGAATCTTGTAAATTTACATTCTGTTATGTTGTCATAATGAGTGGTCCTAGAATACTCAACTTGAAGCATGAGTCGTGATCCATCAAATCACTATGGCACTCGATTTTGCCCAGCCCGACTAGCGATGGTAATCTACACAATTTAGTGAGCAGTTGTGATCGATGCATCTTGTAGGGTGTTAAATGGTGTTGCGAATTGTGATCTAGAATGTTTTTCTTTTCATTTTGTCTAGAAGTAATTATATTAGAGTGTCGTAAATGTCAAATGAAAAATCATGTTGGCTGTGCCCGTTCGTTGGGAGTTCAGATCGGATTACAAAACATTTCTTGAAACGTCACAATGACCATCCGAGTCTGATTTATACATGCAAGCTCTGTGGAATAGTGTTTCACGATCATCATCAGTTCAAAAATCATTGTCGGAGACGTCATAAGAGTCGAACGGAATTAGATTTGAGTGATATGCTCGATGAAACTACTAGTGGAAATAGTTCATTAGAGGTTATGGAGTGTGATCAATCATCACAGGTCGTTGCAAGTCCTGTCACATCTTCATCTATGGCTCTAGTATTGCCCCAGGCGGCACTTCTTCTCCGATTAAAAACAATCCATAAACTGTCTGATGCTGGATTAGAAGATATTTTGGCTTCATATGCAAAAACGCTAAAGATAAAATCGACTAACGAGTCAAGTTTGCCAAATGTTTCCATTGGAGAGGCGACGCTTCCTAGTCCTGAAATTTTTTCTTGCTTGGAAAATAAAGAAAAACGGCGGAAGTTCTACCAGGATCATTTCAATCTATTGGAACCAGAAAAAGTTGTGCTTGGTTTTCGCACTACTAACAAGAGATGCGGTAGAAGTTATCGGATTGTGCGAAAACCAGCCACAGGCTACTTTGTGCCTTTCCTGGAACAATTAGCAGCAGTACTGAATGGCACAAAAATTGTTCGCATGCCCCCATGTGTTGTCTATCACAGGTTTTCTATCATGAAAGATGTTTGGCAGGGTGAATATTTGAAAACTCATGAAGGCGTTGTTCGTAATCCTGATTGCCTCTTGTTTTCACTATATTCTGACGAATTTGAAATTGTTAATCCGATCGGAGCGCACCGCAAGTAACATAAAATTACTGCTTATTATTGGTCCTTGTTAAATATACCCAACCACTGCCGCAGCAAACTAGAGAGCATACAATTACTTTGCCTCGCAAAATCTATTGACCTGAAAGCATTTTCTGGTCACGATGCCATTTTGAAAGATTTTGTAAATGCAATGAAAATGTTATCGAATGGCGTGAAACTCACTATTAACGGGTCCGAGCAGCTTATTCATGGTTTCTTGTTGTACTGTATTGCTGACACTCCTGCTGCGCAGCAGTTAGCTGGATTCAAAGAAGGCGTTGGTGGGGCTGATAAGCCTTGTCGGACTTGCAACGTTCACAAGCATGAACTTGCTCATTATAATGCCCACGAGAATTGCCAGATTCGCTCGAAAGAGCAGCATGATGAGCAATTAGAGGCTTTGAGATGCTGTCCCACAAGTGCGGAACGGTCCGCATTGTCTCAGCAATTTGGGATAAATAACAGTACTTTTCTTAGTGATATTCCGCATTTTGATGTCACCAAGGGAGTAATTATAGACACGATGCATGTGATTTTAGAGGGCATTCTAAAGAAGGAAATGCAAGGGTTTTTATTGCATCAAATAGATGTTGAGTCATTATCGTTGTCCCGTTTGAACCATCAATTGCAAAATTTCGAGTACAGCGAGAACATGGCAAAAGACAAACCACAAATAATCGAAAGGAAGCATTTGCACCCAACCTCGAATCTGCCACAGACCGCTGCGAATATGCTCGTGCTATTGCAGACACTCCCATTCGTAATTGGCCCTTCAATGTCGGAAGACAATGAACGCTGGATGAATTTGATTAGACTGCTTAAAATTGTGCAGCTCTCATTTTCATTCATCAGCTCAGCAAACGTAGCATATGAGCTCACTTGCTTGATAGCTATTCACAATGAAAAATTTAAACGATTGTATCCTACCTTGTCATTCACACCCAAGATGCACTATATGGTCCATCTTCCAAATCAATTATTAAATTTTGGACCGCTAGGATTTCATTCATGCATGAGATTCGAGGCGAAAAACGGTTTTTTCAAACAAAAGAGATGGTTCAATTTAAACAATTTGCTCTTGAGTCTAAGTTTTCATCATCAAAACTGGATGTGCATAAAAATGATTGATGACGAAGGCGTGAGAAAAATCGATTTTTTAAAAGATCAAAGTGTTCTTGATGAGAAAACCAATGTACCAGTTACAGATTTTCCAGCTCTATTGGGGTTTGTCGACTGCCAATCAGATGCATTCTGTGTTACTGCTGCAAGAGTTTCACACAAAAATATCACTTACAAAGTTGGAGATATCCTTGTTGAACGGCTCAAAGATGATGGCTTACCAGAATTTATTTGTATTGATAAGCTGTTGTATGTAAATGATCAATTATTTTGCAACTACCATAAACTGGATGTTTGTGCTTTCAATTTCACAATGAATTCATTTGTTATTACACATAGCAATATCTGTGGGTTGCACTACATTTCTGGTCATGAATTTCGGTGGCCTCAAATCAGTCATATTATTGATGACCAGCAGTTTGTAATGACGAAGCATGTTGGACATGTGTACTGCTTGTAACGATGGGGATTATCTGTCATATTGATGTTACGTTCAAAACTGTTCCATTTTTTTAGAGAATGACGTCAATTCGTATAATTTTCCGGGCTTTGTGATAAAGACTTCTGGCAAATATTCACCATTGGTGTGACGCGCCATCTGTTGAATCTGCAAGAAGTAACAAGCTAATCAACTGAAATGTGTTCATGCAACTAAGTCTTGTTATTTCAGTTATGGAAAAAGTTGTCAACAAATCAAGGTCAAAACAATATATCCGATAAATCAGCCTCGATTGCTGAATCGGATACCACTTTGCCGGGAGAAGCGTCAGTTAATGAGGATTCAGATACCACCATGCCGGTAGAGCCGTCAGTCAATGACGATTTAGATACCACCATGCCGGTAGAGCCGTCAGTCAATGACGATTTAGATACCACCGTGCCCGTAGAGCCGTCAGTCCGTTGTGATTTAGCTTCTTCAGAAGCATCTATGCCAGTAAGTATTTGATAAAATTTGATAAAATTTTGCAATGAATTTAGCTAACCTGTATGCCTCAGCAGTCCACACTTCCTCAAGAAGACGACAACTCGACAGATCTCCTTGTGGATGATATGGTAAATATCCACATTATTCTAGAAGGACACCAACTCATCTTTTCATCGATTTTTCATCAGCCACCATCCAGTATCAAGCACCTCGATCCTCCGATGCCCTTGCCGGAATTCAGTGTGAAAGTTGAACTAGCGCTGAAGCAACGTACAGCTTATGAAGTCATCAACCTCGTAGTGGAGCAGTGTGCAAATCACATC
Organism: Botryllus schlosseri; assembly: GCF_051294905.1. NCBI lineage: Eukaryota > Metazoa > Chordata > Ascidiacea > Stolidobranchia > Styelidae > Botryllus > Botryllus schlosseri. The sequence goes on from NC_137239.1 coordinate 14,654,972, forward strand.
CTGAACAATGGTGACATGACCAATAAGTCATAGTATCGAAAGTTTGGGAAGGCACTGGTGGAAAAGTATCCGTGCTTAGGATCTACCTTACAGCACCCCCCCCTGGGTAAAGTAAACTGGTCTCGTTGGTCTAAATTCATTTGCACTGATCATCTCATTATTTTTCTAGAAAAATATCAACACGAAACTGTCTCAGAAATTGAGAGCGCTCAGACTTCTCAGACAACGTTCTGCTTCCTTTAAAAACGCTTCCGTGTCAGCAGTGTCAGGTAAATAGTATGTAATGTGGGTATAGAAGTACATAGTTTGTACTGCGAGCATATAGAAGTGGTGCGGTGATGTGCGCCGGTTTAAATTACAGCGTAGTTTGTACTGCGAGCATATAGAAGTAGTCTGGTTATGTGCGTCGGTTTAAATTACAGCGTAGGTAAACTAATATTTACACATACAGGTGGATTCAAGTTGACTGTTGGAGAAGCGACTCGTCAGCTGCAAAAGGAATTTGACAACGAGGACTGCAACTGGCAGAGAATCGTGACTCTTTTCAAACAATTGTACGGACACCGGCGTGCTCAGCTAACGAAAAAAGGGATCCCTCTCAATGAAATTCTGCAAACGTTCCCAACCTTGGGTGATATCAGACTGGTGAGCGCATGTATGATTTATCATTAGGCCTCTGCGATATCGAGTGCGCGTCAGTGTATTGACTCTGAATTGAGTATTACGGTCGAGACTTGTATTCCTGTATCACTCATTCTGATGTCACAACATGAATGATTTGGGGTAGGAATCATGTGCCTTTTATACGACCACAAATAATATAGTGATAGTTCTTAAAGGGGCACTGCGCTCTAAAAATGATGTGGTCTCAAATTGAAGGTAAAAACGAACAAAATTTTTTGGCCGCAGCCATTTCCTTCAGAACGCCACCGTAATGGAGCTGCAATTTATTGAAATTTCTACAGGACCAGCTGCCGCAGGTGCTTAACCCGTTAAATGGCACGATGTCTTCATCGTCGCACTTGCTCGACGCGATAAGGCAGAGAACGAAACTTAGACATAATACTGGAAAAACTCGTATTTTTACAGGTCAGGGAAGATTTCTGGAAGTTGATTGCACCAACTACAATTGATGAGATGAGAACTAATTACACAAAAATGATGCATACCTTGGATAAGATATTTAAGGTAAATTGGGACTTGCAAAGCTATTATGATTTAGAACTGATTGATAATAACTTCTCGATTTTTTGTTTTTCAGTTCAGTGTGAATGATCAACTGAAAAATCTGCTGAAAGTACAATCGCAACTCGCCGATGGCAGAGTCAAGTGGAAGAAGACCAACGCCAGCCTGAACTCTAAAAAGAAGTCCACAGTATCTGCATTGTCAGTGGAACAGGTACTTGATTAAAGCTACGTTTATATAATGATGTCAATCACTGATGCATGCAGCTGACTGTGTGGCAGTGGTGAGCGAGATAGTGTAATGGTTGTGCGTCCGGGTTCTCGATCGGTAGGTCGTGGGTTTGATCCCCGGCCGGGTCATACCAAAGACTGGAAAATTGGTATCCGCAGCTTTCCTGCTAGGCGCTCAGCAATCACGGATAGCATGGAGGAGAAAACAAACGGGGGCGCACACTAGATGACCTCGCGCTCGTATCGCAACTTCGTCGTCGAAGCATCTCCGATGGTGCAGGCGTAAAAGAATATCATATCTCTCTCTCTTAAACTGAGGGGCATGAAAGCATATGAAGGGGGTGGAAAGCAGTGGTCAACAAAAAAAGTTTTCTCGCTTCTCGCCATATACGTACAATTCATATTGTTCTGTGTATACTCCGGATTTAATACTTGAGAATTTTCTCATTTACAGTCATAACGTTCCATGGAATCGACTTTTGTGACATGACGATAAGGGGGCGTGAAATTTTACATTTATTGTGTGGCATGTCTAAATAACTTGGTGAATTACTGGTGTAGAGATGTTATCCCTGTTGTTGACAGTCGTATGCATTGTTTGAATTTTTAAAAAATACTTCCATTTCAGGCTCAAGATACTGAAATGACCTGCAGACGATCACACCCTCCACATTTGGTTGTTGCCAAGCACGAAAATGGCAAGATCCAGGGCTGGATTCTGGCTGATGGCCACCAAATTTCTTGCCAAGAATACGATACAGTCTTTGACATGCTAATTAATATTATGGCATGCTATTATGCCTGAAACCTATCATATCCGAAAGATTTTCAGCTTCTGGCTTTCGTCCAACATGTGGTAATAGGTGACAAAAGTGCTCAATATGTGTCTACCAGATTGGCTGATTTCTTTCTAAGATTTCAACAATCTGCTCCACAATAAGACTTTTTCCGGGTTTCTCACTATCGTTTTTTGAGTAGTACTTCACAAGTACGTTACATCGTACAAATCCTGTGAGGTTCACAAGTATACGTTACATCGTACAAATCCTGTGAGGTTAAGTTTCTCACCACATTTGTTTATTGAGTATAGTACTTTGGAGTACTTGTACTAAGTATGTTACATGATCCAAATTCTGTAATTAGTTTTTTCTGTAATTCTAAATCAAGAAATTCGGCTCTGATTTATGCTGGTATGTTACATGATCCAAATTCTGTAATTAGTATTTTTTTTGTAATTCTAAATCAAGAAATTCGACTCTGATTTATGCTGGTATGTTACATGATCCAAATTCTGTAATTAGTTTTTTTTTGTAATTCTAAATTAAAAAATTCGGCTCTGATTTATGCTGATGCAAGTCCTATTTCTTGCCTTCAATTTCATTGCGTTTAATTGTTGATTTCTTTGCACGTTCATTTTTCCGTTTATAATAAAATGTTCCATGCGGGATTAGAACAGTTTTAGATGTCGTCGAGTACACCAGGTGGTTTTAGTGTTACTTCGAGGTCAACAGAGGTCGACTCGACATGTACGCCAGATTATTTAGTATTCTATATCAGGCCGCAGTGAGGTATCACCTAGATCGGAAACATCTAATTACGGAAACACCTAAATGTAAAGCACAATCGACAACATCTAGGACATTTTACGTGGGATCTTTTTTGACGAAAAAAGTGTTGTCTTTTCTGATTTCAATGACATGAAAAAATTCGCAGTGTAGGTAAAAGTATTTTTCCAAGTGAAAAAGGTTTGTTAACCAGAGAAAAAATATATTTCCAAGTGAAAAAGGTTTGTTACCCAGAGAAAATATAGATTTCCAAGTGAAAAAAGGTTTGTTAGCCGAGGAAAAAAAATATTTACAAGTGAAAATGGTTTCTTACTCTGGGTAAACGTCAGATCTCCAAAGGAAAATATTATGTTTAGTCAGGTAAACGATGGACTGGCAAGTGAAAGTGGTAATTTTACATAGGTAAACGTCGTGGGTTCAGTGTCGTTGGTCTTGTTAAACGTTATCGCTTGACGTTGGTACACTATTACGAGTGTGAAAAGGCTATGCACGTCTTGTGCGGAGTATCGCGACAGTGAACATATTTTTGGTGTGACGAAACAAGATCGTTGTTTACATGTTAATGCATTTCGATTACCGAGTAGCTGTACAACAGAGAGGAGTCTACAGTTAGTTCGTGCTGTATGTCCCGACGAAAACCACAAGACCACATGTAAATCTATTAGCACAACTCGATGATGTTGATATAGTGTTACTTGAATTAATTATTACCTATTTACACAACATAAAAATAAAAATTCATGTCGTAGTAAGTTTCTTGAGCTCGTACTTGATGAAAACGATTGGCGACAAGTATGCTTTTGTGTTTGAGGGAAAAAGAATTATTTAGAGTAGTGACAGTTTGTGACCAACGAATGCAAATCGATCATGATATTACAATAAACGCTTTCGTCAACATAACGACTTGGTGTAGAAATACTTTCACGTTTTTTGAATAACTGGATTCTCGAGACTTGTTACTTGTACGATGTACCGTTGGTGTGCAAACTATAACGACCATTTTGTATGATAGTATGTTTTAGTTGTGAGGACAACCATATGATGACTCACCACTTTTCGTTAGCAAAGTAGATTGATTTGTGTGTAAGATGTAAGCACCGTAACTAGAAAACATATGCACTCTGTTGTTGGAGTAGCTGATTTATTGCTATGACATGGACATATCCTGAAGGCTTGGTTGGATTGTTGTTTTACGAAAGATGACGCGACCTTGGTGTCGTAAATTGTGTTAACTAAACTCGGTTGGATACCACAATTGTACTCGACCTACACATGGTATTCGCATACTGTACACATACAAACTTTTGTGTAAACAACTCTGATGTTTCTGTTCGTACTATTGTTCTGTGTTGAACTATTTGATTAATAAGATACATGAACAACCATTCAGACAATAAAGTTCTTGTGACATCGAAACAGTTTGAAAGCGTCACCAATCATTGTACAGGTTCGTAGCATGGGAATATCGAATATTTTCGTGTGTCATGAATATCTTTCTTATACACGTAGTATGAAATGAGATGATAATTAGTGTCCTATAAAAGTAAAACATGTTGTGTTTGATTGCATACTTTTCATCGTTGTTTGTTGTTGAAAGATGGACGAGGTTACATTTACATATAGTAAGCGGAACAACTCAAGTAATATGAGTGTCAATATGAGTGCTATATTATTTTTCGCGATATGCAACCAATCTTCTAAGCATAACTTGTCAATAATTTATCATGTCATAGTCGGTTGTTACGAATTCGAAACAAATGTACTTCGATTATCATGACAAAGGGAATTAAGATCAACACAGTATTTCGTAAGTGAATGTGCATCGTTTGGTATGTTCAGCAGTCACTAAATGTCAGTTAGTTGAACGATACATTTACAAGTTTACCGAAATCTTGATTTACAAATAACAGCTTGATGATGTAAAGCTCAACCACGCAAATGTGTTCATTGTAAAGTATTTGACACAAACAAAATATCGAATGGAGACTTCGGTTTCATTACCAAGCTAGTGAAAATTGTTTTCTGTTGGCCAGGTAGGACACATTTGACAAACATCGTACACATTGTATCTTCGTGATGGTAACGACTTTCAGCGGCTTGGTTTCATGTCGGGAATTATTATTTGAGGATTCAAGAATGATTTCAATCAATACTAGAAATGAACAACAATACAAAACACGTTTAGCAAATAACAGTGTAGCAAGTACTTTTTTGATATTACGAGTGTTGGGCACTAGACACTTCTAGTTGAATTGGATGCATCTAACAAACATATCACAATTTACTTTCACAATAATCAAAGTCTTAGAGTGTATAACCTCGCGATATTTTACATTTAGCACGCACAATGAGGAGTTACTGAAATGATTAAGAATTGATCGCTAGCTTCGATCGGTACTCGATACTCAAAGTGATATTTTCATACTCTGTAAAGTGCATATGTTTCAATTCTCTGTCACAAATTCCGACAATAAATCGTTGGATTCAATAGTAACGATATTGTGATATACTGATTATACACTTAGTCGTTTCAATTACCCGTTGGGAATCGGGATAATAAAACATTTTGTATCGGATATTCAATGTATGAATACTGGAATTATTACATCTTTAGTGCTGTTTATCGCAAACGATAGTTTTTAATAATTGTACTGGCTGTTGAATGTAATAATACCGATATTGTCGTTTCATCTTTAGTCTTGGTTACTGGAAATATTTTCTGATATCTGCGATACGCAGAGTGATTTTTACCAAGGTGGAGTAATTTTCCTATCAAGAACATTTCAGACACACATAGTTTTACAGCTTAATATGTTAATAACATTGGTACTGAAAAGTTTGTTGCTGCCATAACATTTACCACAATGTAGATCTAATTAACACAAATAATTTAATAATAATGTCATGATCAACTATTACAAAATCTCATATGTCAAATCAATATGTCAATCCTTATGTTTACATCATGATAATTTTTGATATAACACCTGTGTTCGTTTGTAAGAAATGAATTCTCAACATGTTGGGTAGACTTTCAAATCTTGCATACTCAAACATATTATGTTAATCCCAAACCGCACACCGAGTAGTATTTACTTTGGTTTATAAAATATACCGAGTAGTAATTACTTTATCTTACAGAATAGTAACGACTTTTAAAGTTGAATAAAAAAGATGTGTCGTAGGGATATGAATACAACCAAGCTTGTTAAGGATTTTGGATTGTGGTGATTACTCGCGTATAGTCTTGTCTACTTTTCATAATGATACTTTTTGCTTTGGTTGGGTAACGGATTGACTTGACAAGGCTTTTTTGTATTTTACTCTTTTGTGTATGGGAAGATGTTAAAATGTTGAGATGTGATACTATTTCCGTTCACTCGATTGCAACAAAAAATAACCAGATAGCTTGTTCAAGGTTTCGACAAATAGATTGAAATATTCCGATAACTCATCGCGTTACAATTCGATCGCGGTATGCACAAGTGGTTGTCAAGTTAGAAATATTTACAACAGGTGCTATTTCATTGATTGATTCTATTGTGTGTAGTAACACATTAAAATATCGCGATAGTATTTACTGAAACTCTATTTGGTAAACGGAAAACTCAGTCGTGAATAGAGTTGTAAGTTTCAAGGATTGTTTCAAAGTATGATCTTGAAATGTGACTGGATCAAAGTTGGTAGTCATGTTTGTCAATATATTTCGATTCAGACTATGTCAAAGTCCAAATATTTCATTTTGGATTATCTGGATTTAACTTTAGAACACCCCGCGAATGGATTCCGACGCCGCGCTATAACATTTTTGATGATAAGGACTCGAGGATTTTCATGATAGAGTTGACGAGTGATAAGATGCGTGTTTTTGTTAAGAGGTTGATTTCAAGTTAATAAAGACAATAACTGTATAATGCACATACTTGTGATTCTTGATTCTTGTAGAATTATAGTTGGTATTGATTCTATAGATGTGAAAACGGTGCGAAGTGTCAAAACATATAGCGATCGCGTGCAAGTGACAAATTGTTGGTTTTCGAATCACGGTCTGTGCTGGTACTGGTATTCATTACTTATTACTTGATAGCAACAACCATCGACATATTACACTGTAGCGATTGGGATGTATGTAATGGCAAGACGCGAGAAATGGCTATGTCTTTGGTGTTACCTTGTGAGCGATCGTGGGATTTGTAACCTATTTCACACCTTTTTGAAGTGTTGGTTTGTGAACGCGGCTATTGTTGATATTCGAATCACCGTCTACGCCGGCTCTGGGACAAACTAATTACCAAAACATTACCATGTGCCAGATTTAGCAAACTATTCCACACCTTTTCGAACTGTTAGTTTGTGAGCGTGGTTATTGCTGATATTCGAATCACCGTCTACGCCGGCTCTGTGGTAAACTAATTACCGAAATATTACGTTGTCAACGATCGGCATGTATGTAACAGCGAGTCGCGAGCGATGGTTATGTCTTAGGTATTATCTTGTCAGCGATCGCGGGGTTTTGCAAACTATTTCACACCTTTTTGAATAAGCGTTCACTTCACAAAGGATTAGGGTTAGAGCGGAAATAAGTGGCAATTTGTCCCTATTCAAGTTACCGACACTGGCGGTCTGTTATTCGTTACTTATTAAATCTTACGACTGAAATCAAGCTCTGTCCCAAACTGCTTACGAAAATTTCACCGCGTGAGTGATCGATATGCCTGTAACATCAAGTCGTTAAAGATGGTTATGCCCGAGACATTATCTTGTCAGTGATCGCGGGGTTTTGCAAATATTTCACACCTTTTTGAATAAGCGTTAACTTCACAAAGGATTACGGCTAGAATAGAAATAAGTGACAATTTGTTGGTATTCAAGTCTCGCCGGTGGTGTATCTGTTATTCGGCACTTATTACACTTATCATGAAATTAGAGTGAGAACATAAAGCATCAAGTTGTTGTTTTCGAATTTTGATGTCGAGGTGATAGATTTACGCATTCAATTACAATTCAACTTCAGTTGTGTATTGGGTGATAGATCGATATGTCGGAAGTGGTATCTTGTGAGCGACCGTAGGATTTTACAAATATTTCACACCTTTTTGAAGTGTTAGTTTGTGTCCGTTCGTATTGTACATATTCGAATCGCCGTCTACGCCGGCTCTGGGAACAACAAGTTGCGAGAGATGGCTATGTCTTAGGTGCTATCTCATGAGCGATCGTGGGATTTGCAACCTATTTCACACCTTTTTGATGTGTTAGTTTGTGAACGCGGCTATTGTTGATATTCGAATCGCCACAACGTTAGTCAAATCATCTCTCCTGAAAGGTCACCATGTCACCGCGCCTATACCTGAAAAGGTAACCATGCCACCACGAGTTTTCACGGCACCGTGCCGCCGCAGCCTATACCCGAAAAGGTAACCATGCGACCCCCGCCATAAGACACAATGGCACCGTGCCACCCCCGCCATAAGAGATAAGGGTCACCGTGCCACCCCCGGTTTTTCGGCACCGTGCCACCCCGCCCATAAGAGCCCCATGTTAAAAACACCAAGTCACGAGCGATCGTATATACTACTATAGCAAAAGCAGCACGAGTTCACTACAAATGTGCAAAACTCAAAATGAGATAAACGATATGGGAGTCGATGCCTCTTCATGGACAGCACAAGAAGTTAACTTCACGGCCCCATGTAGACGAGCTTTCATGGACCTTACTATCCAGCTCTGGCCTGAAACCGGCAAGCGAAGGATTCATTTTCGCAGCACAAGACCAATCGCTTCCTATCGCAAAAGAATTCTGAAGCAAGACACATATGGCAAATGCAGAATGTGCCACAACCAAAATGAAACTGTAGCACATCTCGTCTGGCTGTGACGCACTTGTAGCCCCCGAATACACACGAAGACACAATAGGATCGGTCACTATATTCATCTAGAAATATGCAAACATTTCAACATCACCACTTTGACAAAAAGTTGGTATGCCTACAGCCCAGCACCAGTGACCTAAAACGATCAAATAAAATTTCTGTGGGATGTAGGCCTACCTGTTATATTTATAACTGACCGCGAAATCCAGAGCAACCGCCCGCCCTGAACTGGCCGTCCCAGCTGATCACAACATATTACAAAAGGAATCAGAGAAAAAATCGAAATACGCAGAACTCAAAATTGAATGTGAAAAAATGTGCCGATGCAAAATAAACATTGTACCGATAATAGTCACTGGAGCCACTGGGGTAGTAAGCAAAAAACTCATGAGACATATCCCACAGATTCCGGGTAACGTTCGATTCGACATGATCAAAAATATCACGTTATTGGGGACTTTGCAATGTGCATATTCTTCGGAAGCCCTTGAATGCACCATTGGACTATAATTACACTTGTGCGCATGAATCACAGCATAATTTCGGTAACTTCAATTCTTCATTTTCCTTCACATCTACATTTGCTCTGCAACCCTTGCCAATTCTTCATCTACCACAATTATGTAATCTGACCTCTGCATGTATTGCATAGGAATAACAATGGAATTCGTCTTCTGAGGTTCAGATTGCCAAGACTGGAACATTCGGCGCCAGTAATTTCGGCGCCTTGGCTATGGACAATTAAAGCAATATGTATTGTGTATATATAACGAAGTTTTCGGTCAGCGTAAGGGCAGTCCTTTTCCGCCAAGGTTTTTACGCTGCCGATCGTTCTGGCACACTTCTTGGAGTCGCATGTAATATGTCATAAATCGTTATATGTCTTGGTGCGTCGTGTCGCGGTATTGGCCAACGCCGATATGTCCATTTCTAAAAATCTTTCGTGTTCTTTTCTTGGGGGAAGAGTACCAAAAAATCATGACATTTGGCACCTTGAAATCGCGTTAAAAGTTGCATAAATTTTCAAAAAATACTCTTTAATTTATGCTAATTCACGAAATAATTTTGAGCCCCCTTCGAGCTCACCCCCTCCCCAATTGGGGGTTTTGGGGTGCGGCAGTTACGGTTCTGACTGTATTATAAAAACCAAATCTGCTCAATAGGAACGTAGAAATACTCAGACGCCGAATACATTGTCTAGTCTGGCCCAGACCGTTAAGGCGTAAGCTTATATTTGCTTGCAAGTCGGCGTCGAAATTGTTGGCAAAGCGACGAAAGATATTGATTTTATGGGATTATTAGATCATTTGATGGCCCCAGTTCATATAGCGACGTTTAAAACGTCAATATGTAGGCTACTTCAGCATTGTGGAATTATGTTGTCTGAGTCGTCGCTCCGTATCGTGTACATTAATATAGGCTATCACTCCACTGAAATATAGGGTGGGAATTGCCAATATTCGTCGCGTGACTTCATGAGGTTCACGTTCGCGTTCACACAGAACCTTTCGAAAAACGTTCGCGTTCACACGAACCTGAACCTTTCAGAGGTTCACACCATCCCTAGCCACTCATCATAAATACCGCTTGGGACTTAGGAAGCTAATATTATTTGATCATGACATCGTAAAATTATTCTTCCTGTGAATTTGGAAATCCAGGAAATAGCATCAATCGTTTCTCCCCAAAGCTATCGGCATGGTCCATGTTCATCACGCCACCGTGGCCAAATCTTCCTGGTGCGTACACTCTTTTCTTCTCCAAGTCTTCCTTCACCATGCTCATTAAAGTCCGTACATCATGTTCTGCAGCTTTAACGGTGAACACATCCTTGATGCTTTGAATAAACCATGAGCCTGTCACAGTATTGCGAATGGAATAGCAACCCGGCTGCGTAGCGAACGCCAGCATCACGTTCTTCGTTGATAGAAGATATTGAGAGGCTTTATAACCAATCTCGGTTTGCTCTGAATCTGATACCTCACGCGTACGGAAATCCCTAACTTCCTCTTCCATTTGGTTTCTGTGTATGGTGCAACCCCGACACATTTGAAAAAAGATCAGCTTTGGTTTCCCTTTCAAACTTTTGCTCGATGCGATGCTTTCCACTACTTCGCGAGCCTTCAATGTGCTGCCATCGCTCCCTACTATCATGTCGCATTTCTCGCCAGATGACATGATTATGACGACACAGAAATCGGATGTTTCTTGGTGAGTTGCGAATTCTATAACTCGGTCGCGCAACTCCGAAGCAGAAAGATCAGTCTCAACCGCTATACTGCAGCCCATATCCTTCCATAATTGACACATATCGTGCAGATCTTTCTCCGATCCAATACGTCGAGGATAATCCCCACAAAGCGCGTTATTAACAATTAAAACGCGACCCTTTGGGTAATGTGATATCTGATAGAATTCCTTTGCGTTTCTAGAGTGATCAAGGAAATCTGTCAAACTTGCTTTGTTTACAGGTCTGTTGGATCCATTTGTTTTGGAGCCGCCATATTGAAGCGCCGGTGAGGGATCGTTCGCATCGCCTGAAATAAAGATACCACATGGAATTTCCTGTAACGATAGAAAATCTATATCCGAGTGTGGACAGTCAATAGACCACCTCGATGCACGCTATTGATTTGATGACCACAAGATCATGATGGATTTCGGGAATAAATTACAAGCAAAACCTGATTCATATGCTACGTCGATAGACCTCATCTCCCATTAGGAGTAGGGCCTAGCCTATACATGTTACAATGGACACACAATGGCATGACCAAGACAAACAAGAATTCACTCGATAAGAATGTCTACAATTAGATCTGTTATTGTTGAGCCTCTAATGCAGGGTTCGCCTCATAACACTGGTCAACACATATTTTTAGGCAGACAAAGTAAATGTGGTTTGGCGGGGTTCTGAAGGGCACTGACTCCGAATATGACCTTATTTTTTTCCAAGTTGGCTCTAGTTTTGGATATAATCCATGCGGCTATTTAGACTTAAATCCCATATTATCGCTGTATGGGCTGGATAAAAAAATCGGCTCAGTCGTACTATAAAGCTCAGAAATTCAATCTAATTGGTAATTGGACACGCTGAAGACTGTTTTAAATCAAAATACATCAACGGAATTTTATTTCGGATTATTAGATTTATCATAACTGGAGACTTTCACGCACACCATGTAAATAAACTTCAATCATGTATGTAAGTAATAAACTAAATACTTAAATAACGTTGCATTAATTGAATCAGTTTCATGTCGAAAACCTATTTTAAATTAAAAATAATCATGTGGAATATAATATTATTAACTTATCTCAAAGCAAAATTGGTTCTGGTACTTTTTTCGCTTGTAAGCAATTGAGTGCAGTTTTTCGAAAGGTTCCTGCAATAGTCTGTCACAATAGGTTGGTCGCATCTGCGCTGATATCTTTTTTTTGTTCTTTTGATGGATTTTGTGGAACCTTTTCCCTTTATATTCCCTCTAATCAACAATATTATCAGAAAATATATCATGATGCAGTGTTTGGATGACTCGAGTCATGACTTGACTCGAGTCAGACTCGAGTCACCTTTTATGCATGACTTGACTTGACTCGAGTAACTTTGCTGAAATGACTTGACTTGACTTGACTCGGCGTATCAGAAATGTGGATTGACTCGTGACTTGGACCAAAATTCACGAGTCAATTTCAAGTCATCAAGTAATCGGGTGGATAAAAATCACTGTATCTTGCATATATTCGGATTGCTCGCGAAACGCTGGTGTAACCCGTGAAAACGAATAATCATTCAAATATTGTGCGTTTCACTGAGTTTCGATTGTTCTCTCACAAATAAATTGACCGCAAACGAAATGATCGATGCTTACAGCTTACGTTGTCGTAACTCGAGTAGTAAAGTAATAAAATAGCAAAATGTCTATTTCTGTTCTCTGTTCTTACCTTAACCAAACCTCTTGTCTTATTGAAATCTAATATAGTTAATATAGTTCTCAACCATTGGCGCAGGCTCGAATTGTATCATCAATTGGTAAATGGGTAGCGTGTTGCATCTTATCAATTCGTTTGTCTATTCTCTGTTTTGGCTGGTAACTTAAAACTGAGGCTATGCAAATACGAGGTTCAACAGCTCTACATATATGTGAACGATACAGTGTCTTCTTGCGAGTATATGCAACTCTAATTCGTTCATCGGTTAGGAACCACTCAATCTGTATTTCAGACATCTAGCAAATTGAAATGACGTCATCATGCCTCATACTTCGAAAAGGCAACTTGACTTGAAATGTGACTTGACTCGTGACTTGACTTGACTTGACTTGACTCGACTTGACTTGAGTCACCTCCAAAAATCGAGTGACTTGACTTGACTCGAGTCACCTTTGAAAATCGATTGACTTGACTTGACTCGAGTCAAAATGTGCAATGACTCGAAATGACTCGTGACTCGAAGGTAGTGACTTGATCCCAACACTGTCATGATGACTGAACAGGAAGTGAGATTTAATGCTCATCTTTGCTCCAAGATTTCCATATCCAGATACCAATTCTTGGACCATTTACTGCATCCTAAGAGGAATTTCATGCAGTGAGCATCTTTCTGAAAGGAAAATGAAATCCTCAGTCCGTATTCGCATTTGAGATCCATCAAAGATTCCAGATTTAAGCTTTTGATATGGATACCAGGTATACCCACATTGTTGGCTTTGCGGAAAATTATCCATTTACAAGTGAAAAGAGATGAGACGCATAATTAGTATTTTGGTTAAGCATTCCAAGGACAAACTTGATAGCTTTATACTCCTCTTTCATCTTGGTAGAATGATCTATTGGTACAAGAGTATATATAATTCTATTGTGCAAAAGTTCAATTTTTAGGCTAGAAAAACTGTTTTTTAACAAACAAATTTATCGCATCAGGTCATGTTATTATTGATGGAATAACTGACAACGATATGAGTGTTCATCATAGTCAATTATCTATTTATGCGTAGTGTAAAGTTGAAAAATCTAAGATTTACTTCCTTCCAAGTGTAATAAGGGTTAAGTAAGACAGTTATGTTAAGCTTTTTAAGGGCTATAAATATCTTCTTTTCTAGAGCCAATCTGCCAAAACTAATGTGATATCCGTAATCAGCAACCTTGATAGTTTCATTTTGTTGACCAGTGTAATTGGTCGCGGGCCACTTTTCAAATTCCGTGGAGGCCCGGGGCCGCATAAACGCAGTATCGAGACAAAATAGGCCACACAGTTTAGCAAACACGTTTATAAAACTTTACTCCAGTATAACGCTGTGCTCTCTAACATGGGCGATGGGTATAGTAACCACAGAAGAAGCAATATTGTATTAAAGAAGTACAAATAGCAAAAAAATATCATGATCATCTACTTTATGTTATTTTTAACTATGCGACCATTGCACAGTATGTAAAACGGTCGAGCATTTTCTGCTACATTGCCATGGATAACATTTTCATAGAAACTTTTTATTCGACCGGGCGTGTGAGCTCAAAATCGCCGCAACACTCGAAAATTTACTGATCGTCCCCGAAATATTATCCCATGTTGCATAGTTCGCTCTATCGACTGGTACATATTTGTAAATCGGTTCTTGCGCGCATAATGTCTCAATAGTTGCGCTCCACGAGTATTAAATGCTCGAAATGCCTTTTGTAAAAAAATCGGTACATCGCCAGTACTGCACATTCTAGTCCATCACGCACTTGGCCCTTGTTTAAAACATGATTGTACTTTAATTTATTTTTTATTTTTTTCCAGCCAAGGCGTCACGAATATTAGACTGTGACGTCACATTGGATTGGCATTATCAATTGAAAATTTAGGGTAAATACGGCTCCATCATCATTAGAACACCCATTCCGTACTAAGTATTATATCTACTTGCTATAACTGTCGAACCAAAGACGATTTGAGGGATTCCAGCCACTCCATAACGTCTACGTCTACTATATTAGGTGCAAATCGTCGGAAGGCTTATACTACATGTTTTTCGATTGTATTTACACAATTATGGCATAATTGTACAATGTTTGAAAAAATAACACTTTTGTTTTTAAAAAGGCATTTATTTAAAACGCCGTTTATTTTAAGTGCAATCCTAGTCAGTCCATTTTTCACCAATAATATTGATAATAGCTATGAGCTGCGCACTATATTCAAAAATGTTTTTCAGCGACCAAAAGGAATCGATATTGGGGATAATGAGACACGTTACTAACTGAACGACTATCTCCTCCTATAACGCTTGGTCACGCATCGGGAATGCCAAAGCCGTTTTCTGAGCGTCTCGGTCGTCTTGGCTGTGTCTGAATCATTGCACGTCCAGGCAATATGCCCATTGTCCATTCATATCAGGTGATTGTCCCTCAATAGAATAATGTTTCCATCACCAAAGGCGTTTCAGCTAGTAAGGAACAGTGGTGCTGGTTGCATGTAAATGACATATTTTGAAACAAGTACAACAAACGTTGAAATCAAATATGTACATTTTCTGTTACCACAATAGGGTTTAAATTAGGCCGATCAATTGGTAGGATTTAATTCAGGTTTTGACCCTTGATCTTTTACTGTTGTTTTATTTTCTGGAAAAATAAGTGACCGTGGTATAATAATCTTCGCATGCTTCAAACTGCAATACGAGCATTCGAGGTTTTAAGACTTTCATAGCGAGACATTATATCGAAACTATAATTCTTGTTAACAAATAGGCTCATAGTGACAAGAATATTATAAATTAAGTAAATTAAGAAAAATTCATCTCTCACCACTCCGTCCCCTACTAAATACACAAAAACCGCGCTATGTTAAGTTTTCATATCACGATTGGCAGAACTCACTTTCCAAAGGACACCATAATGAACTATGTCTCCTGAGTAGGTATGGATTTCAATAAGATATATGCCTCTAATCCTAATGATTCATATATGACTTACGCTTTTTCGTACTTTGTTCGTCATCAGACATTCGCCTGCAAAAAACAAATATATATTCTTCAAAGGCAAGCAGCCGACTGTCGTAAGCATACAGACGGAAGTTATTATAATTAGGTAAAATCGGAAAATTCAATCTGTTGTTCGTGTAATTTGCAATATAATTTATTATTATGGGGAAACTGTTTGTGAATGTGTTCCGCGAAAGACAGAACCCCCGAATTTGAACCACGGTGCTGGTTTGGTTAGATGATGCAAACTGTGATGGAATGCCAATTCGGAATCCATCGACTGAACATCGTATTCTGATTAAAATCCTCATCTATTACACTAGGCAACAGAATGAAAAAAAATAGGCAGACCATCTGAGAGGCGTTTCTGGGGTTTTCGAGGTTGCTGATTGCGAATATCACATTAGTTTTGTCAGATTGGCTCTTTGTCAGAAAATATCTACACCCCTAAAAAGCCCAAAATTACTGTAATTACCCTTAAATATTTCACTTGGTTTGAAGAAAATCGCAGTTTTTTCTAATTTTTTACTGTGCATAATAGCTAATTGACTATGAAGAACCCTCATGTCATTCTCAGTCATTCTATCAATATTAACAGGACATGATGTGAAATATTTGTTTGTCAAAAAAGCAGTTTGTCAAGCCTAAAAATAGTACTTTTGCACAACGGTTATACACATTCTCCTGTATCTATTGGTCATTCTACCAAGACTATAGAGGAGTATAAAGCTGTAACATTTGTCCTAGAAAGGCTTAACTACAATACTCATATGCGTCTCATTTCTATTGACTGGTAAATGGATAATTTTCCACCGAGTCAACAAAGTGGGTATACCTAGCAACCCTATCAAAGGAGAAGCTTAAATCTGGTATCTGGTATATTCGAATACCGATGAAAGATTCCAATTTCAAATTAGCAAGGAGTTCACTGCATGTAATTTATCCTAAGATGTAGTAAATAAAACTTCTTAGGTGATCACAAAGCACACAACTGCAAACAGTCGGTTCGAAAATTCGTATCTGCATACCGAAAACTTGAGCACAAACATGAGCATAAAAGTTCACTTCCTGTTCAGTCATCTTGATATATTTCCTGATTTCCTTGTTGATTAGCGGGTAGAGGTTCTACCAAGACACCAGACTAACAAAAGAAAGATATCAGGGCAGATGAGATGAACAATTGAACATATTATGTCAGACGATTGCCGGAACCTTTCGAGAAACTGCACTGAATAGCTTACAGGCGAAAATCGTACAAAGAGCAATTGTGATTTAAAATATACCAATAATATTATATTCCAACTGATTATTTTAAATTTACAATAGGTGATTGACGTAATATTGATTGAATTAATGCCACGTTATTTGATTATCTAGGTAAATACTTATGCACATGACTGGGGTTTATTTATGTAGGCTACATGATATCCGTGAAAGTCTGTAACTATGATAAATCTGCTACCCCTAAATATAGTGCTGTTGTATTTTGATTTAAAAGAGTCTTCTGTGTGTAAAAATAACAAGTAGATTGAATTTCTAAACGTTGTAGTACGACTGAGCCGATTTTACATCTAGTCATTACCGCGAAAATGTGGGATTTTGGTCAAAATAGCCCCGTGGGTTATCTCCGCAACAAGACCCAATTTGAAAAAACTAAGGTCATATTCGGAATCAGTGCCCTTCAGAACCCCCAAAACCACTCTTACTTTGTCTGCCTAAAAATATGTGTTGACCAGTGTTATGGCTATTCTTAAGGTCGCTTTCGTGCATTCATCACGTTGCCCCCAAAAGCACGTGGTATAAAAAAAAAATGTAGATCGTTGTCGATATTAGAACAAAACCATTCATCGCCGGTGCCACACGTTCGACATAACTGGCTATCATAGGGGATTCTGATTTGAATTTTAGTAATTTGATTTACTTGCGGTCCATTTTTGCTATTTCCTTCTCCATTATAGTCAATTCTTGAATACATGATCGCAGTCTATCCTCGGTATCCGTTTGTTCGAGTAAGCACAATGGCTGGACCTTTACTTCACTGTCGTCTATCTCATTTTCGCATCCAAAATCTATAGTAGAAGCAAATATGACCATGGATCTGGCGTGGTATATTTTGGATACAAGTAGATGATCCCCATTGATTCGATGACACAAAGGCATAACGTATAGTCTTAGCCAGAATGCTTAGGAATAGGATCACCGGAATCGATTTTTAGACACGAATGATTTATTATAGCATGATTGCAAATATTTTTCATTCCCCACAACCTAAAACCCTTCTATACAACCCTTAAAGATGTCTCCTCCAATGAAATTTGTCAAGACCTAATATACTAACGGTGTGGTATTGGTGCAAGTTAATACGCCCAAGAATTGACAGGGAAGACCATGAGGAAAATCAATGAATGTGGCGGTTGCTGAAAACTCATCTGAACAGACAAGAATCAGAGTTCAAGATAACTAGGCTACATCTTCACTCCATTTTCTCAAACTTCAAGTTCACCAGAGTGATATGCCGGATGCCAAGGACGAGCTATTTGCTCGGTGCACACAACATCCCCGGGACGGCTGACAGTAGGCATTGACCATCGCATTTTACTGCAACATGAAACTTCCTGTGTACCTGTATGCCGCAGTATTATGCGAAAGCGCTATTGCGCGCCGCGCTGCTCGTGCTGAACGTGTTTGTTACCCAAATATTGGTGTTCCATAATTTAAAATGACTTTTTTGTGAAGGCGATAAAAATCGACCATGTGCCTACAGTCCAGAGCAATGTACTAGTAACTCTGTAACCACAGTGGAATAGTTCCTTCGTACATCTGTAATATATAGTATTTTCGATTATTTTGCAAGTGCTTCTATTCCCCACCCCACCAGAAAGCCCTTAATTCATGACAAGTGGAGAATTCTCCACCGGATGAGAGCTACTATACCGTATTTCATTCAGTAGGCTTCCGGCAAAGTCGATCTTCCCCTGCTCAAAATCTATTACAGAGACGAAATATCGAATGAAGCGATGAATAAAAAGAGGGATGACGCACATTCCTGCAAGTTTGGGATCGCATGAACGCGAACGTGAACTTATGACGTCACGTGACGTCATCTTGCTAATTCCAACCCAGTAATAAGTAGTGAGGGGACGCAATTTTAGTGCCGTCCAATCAGCGAAGGCCAATTCGTCCTATTTGCCACCCCCATTTTTATACCCTGAGGCTACATGTTCTAAAAGTGACCTATGCCGCGGATTCGAGAAAACTTTGGTTGGGTACAATTTCACGACGATCACCGCTAGAATTGCGCATATTTGGTATCTCAGCTGTTTTGAGAATATAAACTCTCTCATAATACATTTGAAGTCGGAATATGCTTTCATATGTATTTATGACTACTTTTATATGTATTTAAGACTACGTACAGTCGCGAGGGATATGATAGCGTTTTGATAAATACGTCATCACTAATTAATTAGTAGAAATATGATTTCGAGCGTAGAAAGCTCGTAGTTACGGTTTCTGCAGTCTCCACATTTTATGACTTAATTTCATTAGACGGATACAAGCGATACCCAAGGTCGGAGCTATGGAAACGAATCAGCGATGAAAACGCGATTCTATGGTCGTAAACAGATTAGTCGCATACACGCGAATCCCGCAGCGAAAACAATTGAACGAACTTGCCGCGGGTGCGCCATTCTCGAAGCTATAATTACACAAATACTTTCGCTGCGTGTACGCGATCCCCAACGTTATAACGATAGGGAAACATTAGTCGCATGAAAGCGAGTCTAATAGATATAACGAAGGACACAAGTTCGTCGTATGTACACGTTCTCAAGGTTGTAACAATAGAAATAGACTAGTCGTATTTACGCCATCTTAAAGACTATTACACCATGGATTTTGTAAAATGAATACCAATCTTATTTAACAGTCAAACACGTTACGGCGAATTTTGTAAAGTAGATATAAAACCTCTCGTTTTCGATGTTCTATAGACTTTACCACTCTAGATTTCGAAAAGTATATACTAATCTTACTACACAGCATCGAATTTTATAGAGTAGAAAGAAATTGCTTCTTGCTACGGTTTTTGTAAAATAAATAGTAATTTTATTATCAAGTCGAACAATTTTACATCGAATTATTAGAATCGACTATGTACATTGTATAGGCGCGAGGTTAAATAGAACTAACCTATCGCAAAACGGATTTTACGCAAAAGTTGCTATTGATCTATGTTGGTTTTGATAGTGTTCGATATCGAGGAATGAGACTAGATTTAGCATTCTATATTATCATGATAACATCACACACTGTGCCAAGTTTCAAGGTTATCATGATTAAGGAATTAATTCCGTTATGTAAGTTGAGTTTACATACGGCGTATGAGCTCTGCAATCTAGTCAAACGCATAACAGAATTCACGCAAAATTTGGTATTGCTCTGTGATGATTTAATGTTGTTCCATACCTATTTGGAAGGTAGTGAACTGAATTCGTTAAGTAGGTAGAAAACTACATTTACCAAACTCTTACACATCTACTAATCTTCTACACTGAATCTTTTTAAGTAGATAAAACGATAAACTAGTCACGAAGTTTGGATGCGCTATATTTAAGTTTTTAAAAATTATTCACACCCATGACTCGAAATGTTGTCAAGTAACTCATGTTTACGACATAAGATAAGCGCGAAGTGTGCAAATTTCGATGTTATACAAATCGAACAAACTTTGCTTGCTTTCAGAGTTGATAACCAAATGCATAGCAGAATTTACGCAGAAGTCGGTACTCTGAAAATTTTGCTAAGTAGATCTTTTCCGGTGTACTAAAGACTTTTACACTATGCTGGATTTTGTATAGCATATACTAATTCTACGAAACCGCATCGGACTTATAGAGTCGAGAGAAACTACTTTTTCCCAATGTATTGAAGACATCTTACACTCTGGATTTTGTAAAATTAATTACAAAACTTATTTAATTGTGGAACAATTTTACGCTGAATTTTGTAAAGTAGATAGAAAACGACTATTTTCGGATGTACTAAAGAGTGTTACCGTCTGGATTTTGTACAGTATATACTAATTTTCCTCCACCGCTTCGGATTTTATAGAGTAGAAAGAAACTACATTTTCCAATGTATTAAAAACTATTAACACTATGGATTTTGTAAAATGAATGCTTAACTTTTTAAACTGTCGGACTCTTTCGCTCTGTAATGATTTTGACGTTGTTCCAAACCGATTTGAGAGATAGTAGGCAACACCTAATTCCGTAAGGTCGATAGAAAACTCTTACACTTCTACTAAACGTCTACACTGCATCTTGTAAAGTAGAAAGAAAAAGAAAACATAAGATTCGCGCGAAGTACGCAAATTTCGATGTTATGCAAATACCACAAACTGTGCTAGCCTTCAGTAAAGACGTTTACGCTCTGGATTTTGTATAGTATATACTAATTTTAATGCAGCATCGGATATTATAGTGTAGATATAAACTACTTTTTCCAATGTATTAAATACTTTTGGCACTATGGATTTGTAAATTGAATGCTAAACCTATTAAACTATTGAGCACTTCTGCTCTGAAATGATTTTGACGTTGTACCATACCGATTTAGGATATAGTAGTCTACACTTAATTTCGTAAGGTAAAGAGAAAACTGCTTCTAACAAACTTTTATACTAAACTTCTACACTGAATCTTGTAAAGTAGTTAGAAAAGGAAAACTATTAACATAAGGTAAGCGCGAAGTACGCAAATTTCATAGTAGGTAAGTAAAGAAGTAGGCCTACTTGTATTTCATCAGGGTACTCAATTTGATTTTGGCTACATGCACCAAATACTCTAAAGCAGTGGTTCTCAACCTGGGTGGCCCGAAAGCATCTGAAGGGGCGCGAAGAAGCGGTCAACTGAAATTTTTTTCGCGGTCTGCGCGATTTACCTCCAATCCACGCATGTTTCTCTATATATAGAGCGAATTTCATATTTTTTAATTCTTTCATCAACAGTCATAATCTTCCATGCCATCAAACAATCTGTTGGAGTTGCTAGCATCTCGGTTGGATTTCGTGATATGACGATTAGGGGGGCGCAAGATTTTCCACTATTATAAAGGGGGGCGTGTCCAAAAAAAGGTTGAGAACCGCTGCTCTAAGGTGTTTATGATATTAGACTGCTTCAACTTCATGCTAGTTACAGTATTTAGAGGAAATTGATCTAGGATACTAACGTTTTTCTTACTCGGAAATGGCTACTTCTACATTAATCTATAGGAATTCTCGCTCGGAGCGAAATATTACGAGGTTTTGGATAATATCCATCATGTAGGCTCACTTCTAAGAATAATTCGTAAAATTCAAATTGCACAGTGAGAGTTTGCAGATTCTCGGTGTATTTTTGCTATTTTCCATTGCGATAAGTCATTCTGCAGCGCGAAAATGCATGGTAGGATATAGATAAAACTGGCACCGCTCATCAAGGCCATTGAAAAAAGTGCATTTTAACATTTTAGTAGCAGTAAATTTCTAGTAAAGTGCAAAAAGTGACGATTTTCGAGCCTAGTAAAAAAGTAAGTATTGAAGGTATAGTTTGCCTGAAAACCAAAAACTCTGAAATAGAAGTAAATGCAGTGCAAATAGATAATCACTTGATTAGGTATAGTGCAAGCAAGGAAAAACCTATACTTGAGTACTCCAAAATGTGCAAGTACTTCGCTATCGAGTCCCTCAACGTAAAAAGTGACTACGGTTTTAGACTATTTTTACCAGTAGGCTACTTAACAGTTTCAGTTTTAGATAATATTCGGAATAAAAAACTAGATCATTCACCCACTTGGAAATCTTTCCCGCGTCATATAGTTATAGCAATCGACGTGCCGATGATGTTGCAATAGGCGTCAGATAGACGTGGCAATTAGGGCGAAATGGCCTTCGCTGATTGGCCCGTGTATAAAATAAATTCCTTGCCCTCACTACTGTAATATATTAATGTATGATAACTAGCGACGACTCAGGGCATGTTAAGCAACAATGCTCAAGTACGAGATAATTTTTAAACGTCACCTATCAACTGTTACAATCAAAATCTAATAATTCCATGAACTCAATATCTTCAGTCGCTTTACCAACAATCTCGAAGAGGATTCGTTTAGACCCGACATATGTATTCGTAAGAGTGAAACACCGGTTTCTATACTTGCGTATTGCGCCAGACAATATCTCCAAAACAAGTTATACAGTAGCCAATACCCCAATCGCACTGAGTTGGATTTTATTGTACAATTAGGTTTTCAAATCAAGATAGATCCCATACGCCTGATAGATGTTTTACATTAGACGTCGATATCCTATTTATATCAATTTTATTGATGTAAATATTTGATTGGTTGACTGAGCACAATTCGCTGACTTCCTACGTGTATATTGTATGTATTTCGTTCTTGCTATATTGTGTGATTGCGGACAAAGCTCACAGCCGAGATTCACTAAAGATTCATAAACGGAAATCTAAATATGTTGAGCAACCTTACGGACAAATAATTATTTTTTAATTGGCAAGGTGAATGCTCGTTTGGTGCTGAATTTCTTTTCGTGCTGCCAGCGCTATGCGCAGAGTGGTCCGAAGTTGAAATGCTGAGAATTTCAACCAAAGACACTATAATGATGTGAAAAATTGTAATACCTGAGAAACCTCCAAATTTCCGAGGTTCACACACAGAACGCGAACGTGAACCTCACGGTCACTCCATCCCTGATGAATACTCTCGCCTGTTTTACTGTTCGGTCAACAATGGCCAGATATAGCAGGTTCTAGGTATTGATAAGTTTAACATAATCCAAAATAAAAATCCGTTTGACAGCTAGAAGCTTCGATGGAGAGCTTATGACACTATAGGACAATGACAACATACTGCACCCATACCGGTATACCACGATACACATTAATTGCACGCTCACCAAGATCACTCAGATCGATATCTTCATTCTCACTCCAGCATGGATGAGTGGCCATTTTCCAAATCGATGGTCGACAGCGCCTGTCATGGCTGAGAGTGAATTTTATCAAATGAGTCATTGATTTTACGTTCTGAACCAGTAAATTAGAAATATCGAATATCCCATTTTTCGTGTTATACTCCCATAGGTCTGATGCAAAGCCAAACGGCGATTCACCGTTACTCAAGATGTAATACAGAACAACTCCCAAGGAAAAACAGTCCGACTTTAATGACACGTACGAGTCCCCGAAGCCTTCAGGAGGTTGATATCCAAGCGTTCCGAATCGATATTGGGAGTAAACCATGGAACACATTGATTTAACTTGCTGGCTCAATCCAAAATCAGCAATTTTAATATTTTCCAAGTCCATGCTAAGAAGAATGTTGGCAGGCTTCAAGTCTTTGTGTATTATCAGCTTTTCGTGGACAAACTTCATTCCTTCGATCAATTGCCTGCAATATCCCATCCACATATTCACATCATACTCCGATGAGTTATTTTTGTGAGATATTAGGAATTGGTCCAAATTAAATTCATGACATTTCTCCAAAGCGAGGTAGGTGTAATCGGACAACCCATCGTTGTTAGTGCCTGAGTGGATCAACGAAATGACGTGTATATGCGGCCCGATCATTCGAAGACTGTCTGCTTCCGCAAAAGTTTGTTCCTGTTCATATGTAATTTTTACGGCGCACTCGCGAATGCCAGTTACCTGACTCATGATGTGCCCTACGAAGACATTCCCGTGGTTAGAAAGTTTCTTTCCTCGAAAAATCTTGATTAAATCCGAGATATCCGTTGATTCTGTATGTAATTGAGACTTTAGAGAGACCTTCTCAAACTACACTAGAATATGATATTTCCGTAACATAATATATTAATTCACAAAATATGTAGAGTATTACCATCAACATCAACATTTTCTTCTTCGGAATCGCTGTGATCGGTATGGTAGTTGTCGTCTAAAAATGTTTTAGAGTCGTTGGCAGAACAGGTATAGGTGGAACATAAAGGTTACCTAAGACTACGGCTGGGCCAAAAGGAGTAGCCTGCCTACGTGATTGGATTACGATTAGAGCATTAGACTTTCAGCCGAGTATTCGAGTGTCATTTATTATGATTCCAAAAGAGTAAGGATGATATGGAAGGTAAAATATGTACGTTATATGCGATCACCAAGAAAAAGTTTCATAGTGGCCACTAAATCAGATGATTTCGGAAATTTCGCTAGCGATTGTCTGAGAGTGACCTTGATACCATAGAGACGGATTGGAACGGTACGGTCCGCCAAACTTTTAACTGCAATTTGAAGACCGTGTCTTTTTAAGGAGGATTGCTACTGCCCAAATGTTTTCACACTTTCAACTTCAATTTGACACCACATCTTGTTTAGAGCGCAGCGTTCTGTACAACTCCGAATGTTATTCGCGTGCCGCAAATGACATTAGTAAACTAATGTTCTCTCAATGTTTTAAACGGGATCGTCGGTATGTGATTTTGAATGTCCTTTTCACGCTTTCGTTGAATAAAGAAGCATACAGCTGTTTTTCGTACCACTTAAAAGGTTCAGCATTAGAATTTTTACACATCATATAACGACGGTATAACAACAGCTTACTAAGAACACAATAGAAAGTCTGTGTGACGTCAAAACATATCGTATCACTTCCAAAATCCTAAATGTTACGTCAAATAGTTCCTGCTGATAATTTCTCACAATACTCAATGCTTATTTATCAGTCCAATATAATCGTTTTCTTAATAATAGCGCAAACACAGCACCTTCAAGTTATTTTGGGTATACATCGGACAAATCTAATACGTCCTGTTCGGTACGATGTTTGTATAATGTCGGAAACAAAGTTTCTGAGTAATAAAGCTAACCAAACGATATCAGTTAACAATTATCCTGGATTAGAGGAACTGATTGAATCGTGCGTAACTGCCATTGAGGGTGTCTACCCTCTTACATGTTGCACGGATTGCTTGGAAAGGGGTTTTATTGTAATATAGTGCTACTGAAGAATTTACAGTAGATTCGCACAGTAATTCTTGGCCAAAAGTGTTGATTTTGCTTTAAAATATATACATGCTATAGTTGCCTAAAGTTTCGAAATATATCATTTGGCTCTCACGGAATCAGAATTTATAAAGTAGGTAGCTGCAACATGTTCCCGATCAAAATGTCGCTTGTTCATTGCTCAACTGCCCTAGGCATACTCATGATCATCACGAGCACCGGTTGACTTGTTTGGCGAATCAGGGATAGAGAAACGTATCACGTAACGATTTGAAGCACATACCGTGTAATGCGTGACAATGGCAACAGAGAAGGCTTGAGCTAAACTACAAGGATACATGGAGTTATAACTTCATTTGTTACGACATGCTTTGCTACCTTGACTTTATTTTAAATATGTATTAGGCATGCGACATATGTAGTTCACGTAATCGCGGTACATAAATATACAGGCTTCATAGTAAAGAGATTTCCGGTTCATATTAGAGCCCGACAGATATTGGATTTTTGCACCGATGCCGATAAAACCGGTGTCTAATACCTTCACCTATAACACCGATATATTCAGCCGATATTCTAATAAGGCGGAATCTACCCAAAGGCGCATTTTCAAAACTTTGGAGCATTCATTTCAACCGCTTTAAGGCGATTGTCATTGTCATTCTTGAACATGCAATCAGTTATAAAGGTCATATCTGCGCACCTTTAAAGTGTAAGCTATATATAAAATATACGGCAGCAATATTCCCAATCCAGCGGTCAAGGATTATAGTTTTTTGACTTCCCACCACCATGTTGTGACGTCACAAAAATTACCGTTTTTTTCACCTCTAATGGCCAATACCGATAATTCTTTGGATTCCGAGAGACTCTTTTCGGGCCGCTTAAAATGTCGCCGCGGGCTGCACATTGCCGAGGTCTGGTATATAGCATGTATTATCAAGCAAAGTTCGAACTAAAGTTTGGATTTTTGGAATGAAATCGTTTCACTGTAGTCACCATTAGATACAGGGCGGGGATTTATAAGAATACAAAGACCAGTGCTTTTCAATCTTTTTGAGCACCATTCGCGCTGTTTTGACGAAAAATATTCATTCGCACAAACAACCGAAAATTGTTGTACAAAAAGAAAATGAATATACTTATCAATATTTTGTTCGGATGTTCAACAAGTAGGCTACCGTTTTAGGCCATCAAGTGTCTCTTTGAAAAGACAAGTCTCCTCGTTCTTTCAACTATAGTGCACTAAAATCCTTTTTGGCCAAATAAGTTGTTGTATTTTGTACAGGAACTTCTATACAGTGCTTGAATGGCCTGCAGGTCTTTATAAGCAGCATCCAATACTCCTATCAAAAATACACCGTATTTTCCCAGAGGGGCAAGTGCTTTTTGACGCAAGCAAAGATTTTAGTGACATATCGCGACCAAAGCCTAACACATCATGAAGAATGCATTTTTAACGTTAGCATGCGACGAGTTAACGGGCAATGGCCATGTATGACATAGAGAACGCGCAGACAACAATTGTACGCAACGCATCTCAACGAATCATGCTTGACGCACGCGATTTAAAATTGGAAGAATTATCTGATCTGATCGTGACATTCGTACTACTAATATATCGTCTACTCAGATTGCGAGGACGGGAATATTCGGCCGACGACCAAAAATATCAATATAGAAAGTTTTGGCCAATCAGCGACGATCATGGTTGGCCATCGTTTTATCGTCGCCCATCCTTTTGACACTATTGACACTGGCTCAGAGAGGCTGGCTCGGCAATGTTGGTCCTGCCGACGGCATACCACTAGACCTATGCATTCGAACGGCATCAAGTAGGCCTAATTCCGGAGCTATTCCGTTCTCGCATAATTGCGAATACAGGTAACTTCATATCTGTATATTATCTTTTGCGGGAGATTTACCAAAGCAAGAAATCTAGAAGCGCATAATCGCGCCAGGCGCGAAGGAAAATTCAACACAAATTCATTTGTCGCGAACTATTCTACTATGTGTTAATTTACAAATATTTGCGAAAACATGGAGCACATGGCCCCTTCCGTCCCTGACTAAGGAATATTGCCTTTTTAGTCATCAACTTCCCAATGTTCGTCGCCAGACTAATCAAAAGTTTGGTTGGCCTTGCAAGGTCATAATAAATTACGCGGGCTATGCGTTTATCGATAATATAACTTATTATGAAAATTATCGCGCGGATCGTCAAAACCTTTCGTGGGCCGCGGATTGGCGGCCCTTGTTCCGTACGTATGAAATAGCATCGGAAACGATCTATTGCGGGCGACATAAGCAGGCGCAATATAACGCCCAGTAAGGCATAAGCAGATCAATACGATTCTCGACATACCGTACCTTGCGTTATTGTATCCGCGATCATGTTCCCATCCAGATGCAACATTGCAGTATTTCGAAATACTCGACTTGCACAAATTCCCAGTAGAACAGTGGTTCCCAACCTTTTTCGTCTCGCGCCCCCCTTGGCCGATATTTGAGCTAAAATTCCCCCCTGTGAAAAAGTTGCCTGTGACTAAAATAGTGTGCTTTTTAACGCGCAACCATTTATTAACTGAGCAATTATTGGCGAAACATATTCAGATATTTCTGAACTATGGCGAATGCGCACTAAACTTTGGTAAAGTACAGTCAAATTTGACTTGTTTTTGGCCGATCGGGAAGCCGCTGACGAAAAATAATTCACCAAGTCCGCTTGCTATGGACTTGAGTTGAATCGATGAATTTAATACGGTATGTTTTTCACGTTAGCTCATAATTATGTTGGCCTAAAAAGTTTAACAATTTCACTAGCGGCCTTGTGCTGAATTCGGCTAGACGTTTACCTATGCTTAGTAGCAATTTAGTCGAGACGCTGTCGCAGACCTAACGAAATCGTCTCGTGAGCCTCACTTTATCAGGGGGTATAGTATCTACGGAAGACACCTAGCTTGAAATCCGCCAAAGAAACATACAGTTGTAAAGAACTAATTTCTACTTAACAGTTCTATACCATAACAATCTATAAACCTTGTGAACCCAGTGTATCTTCCGATACAATGCCAAAGCCAGATTTCCCCTAAAAAATTAAGACAGATTCTACCCTAAAAATTTCGAAATCCCCCCCCCCCCGGTTGGGAACCACTGCACTAGAACTTGATGATTTACCTGTGGATTTCTAAAGCAATACCGTTCTACATCCTATTGATTCCTATGGATTAAATTCGGCAAGCACTAGTTCCTTACAAACTAATTATTAACCTATAGCAAGATGAACATAAAACAAGCATTGTCGGTAAACAATCCTCTGTTTGCTCCACGAATAACGACAGATAGCTTTACATGTGTGTGCTAGAGATGATTCGAACCTCTGAAAGGTTCGTGTGAACGCGAACCATTTTTAAAGGTTCTATGTGAACACGAATGCGAACACGAACCTATGCCGTTTTCGTCTAAAGAACCATTTTACAAAGGTATAGCATTGTAAGGTAAAGAGTTTACTAGACTATGTAACGCAGCGTTGTAATGACTATAGCAGTGGTTCTCAACCTTTTTGTCTTTGCGGACCCCTCAGTTTTAGTTCAAAGTTAGCTCAATTACCGTGCAATCATCATCTGTATTGCTCGAATATCAACTGTAAGCTTTTGATAAATAGCAACAAAGTAACTTTTCCTGAAATTAACATCATACTATGTATGCTGACATTGAGAAGACTTTCCTTATTTAAAAGCGCACTCTGTATAGCTGCATTTCTTGAAATACGCGGCCGTGTCTTGAAAATTGTCGTCAGTGATTTGATATATACAAGTGTCAAAAATCCATTTCCACAAATGTGGGTGGTGCCGAGTGTAATAATAACGCGGAACGCTTCCAACAACACCTTTGCTGGGTATATCGCAACATATGACAACAAAATTGAGAAACATATCATTAATGAACATATAACGCACAGACTCGTTATTTCTATCTCGTAGCTCATCTAGGAGTTATTCTGGAATAGCGGTTACGTACATCACGGGGAAGAATGGACATTTGCAAACAATTTATACCCAAACCACAATCAAACATCTCTAATCAGCAATATGTTTGTAGAAAGAGTTTGCACAGTAGAATATTTCGTCTCAGACGGTCGTTCTGTTTATGTGAGTCCAGAAGTTTTAACAGTTATGGGGCGAGTCTACCTCGTGATTTCTCTAATTGAAATAAATTCAAATAAGGTTATCAGCCATTTGGCAATATTCAAGGTTTCGCGGACCCCCTGAAAATGTTTCGCGGACCCCCGTTGAGAACCGCTGGACCATAGTCATGCCTCGACTCAACTCGCAAGTTTTCGACGACTATAGTAAATGGCAGTGTTGGGATGACTCGAGTCATGACTTGACTCGAGTCAGACTCGAGTCACCTTTTTCGTATGACTTGACTTGACTCGAGTCACTTTGCTAAAATGACTTGACTTGACTTGACTCGGCGTATCAAAAATGTGGATTGACTCGTGACTCGAAGCAAAATTCACGAGTCAATTTCGAGTCATCAAGCAATCGATGTCGATAAAAATCATTGTATCTTGCATATGTTCGGATTGTACGCGAAACGCTGGTGTACCCCATGAGAGCCAATGACCGTGCGTTTTACTCAGCCTCCCTTGTTCTCTCACAAATAAATTGATCGCAAACGAAGTGATCGGAGCTTACAGCTTATGTTGTCGTAAACTAGTATAGTAAAGTAATTTAATAGCAAAATGTCTATTTCTGTTCTCTGTTCTTAACTTAACCAAACCTCTTGTTTTATTGAAATTGAACGCATATATAGGTATATAGTCCTCAACCATCGGCGCAGGCTGGAATTGTATCATATCAATTTGTAAATCAGTAATATACTGCATCTTATCAATTCGTTTCTCTATTTTGGCTGGTAACTATAATCCGAGGCCATGCAATTACTTACGTAGTTAAGCATTGCTACGTATATGTGAGCAACGAAGCGCCTTCTTGCGTTTATATTTAACTCTCTATTTGTTCATATGTCCAGAATGAATAACCACTCAATCTGTATTTTAGACAGCTAGCAAAATGCAATGACGTAAGCATGCCTCATACTTCGAAAAGGCAACTTGACTTGAATTGTGACTTGACTCGTGACTTGACTTGACTTGACTCGACTTGACTCGAGTCACCTCCAAAATTCGAGTGACTTGACTTGACTCGAGTCACCTTCGAAAATCGATTGACTTGACTTGACTCGAGTCAAAATGCGCAATGACTCGAAATGACTCGTGACTCGAAGGTAGTGACTTGATCCCAACACTGGTAAATGGTTGCCCGACATATGAGCATGTGACACGATGAAAAACGACAGATCAGCAAGCGACCATAGTGTCATAAATTATTTGGACACAAGCAAATCTCACAGCTCAGTGGAATTGATCAACGTGGCTAAAGGCAATTTGACCGTAATTTTTGACCGGCTTGCCGAGTATTAAATTTGATAAAATGGGTATCTATCGAAAGCTATCGCAGTACTGACTTCGAAAATATAAATTTTCTTCTGCTCGTGGCCCTGGCACCCCCCCCCCAAAAAAAATCAACCTCGAATGTTGCATTGTAACGGAGTTTGGTATTGTGACGCACCGATGCCGTCTGAGCGGCTGCGCAAGTGCGCACGAGAGTAAAATAATGAAATTAGTGCACGTGGTTAGCGGTCATCCTCACTTTATAAACGATATTGTCAAGCAATAAAATATGCGGCTGAAGGCCGACATTTCAACAAGATTTGGTGAACTAGATATTTGTTAACTAAAGTCAGCGGTGAACCTGGATTTCAGTTTATGATGAGCACCGAGCAGGTCTCCGTGTTAAAATATAATTTGAGGTGATCGGCATCATGAGAAAAACCATGCAGTCAAATAGATACACTCAGCTGGCTTTTTTTTAGTGAACAATTTCTGCCGCTTATCGCCTAATCAGGTTATTTGCGCCATAGCATTGAAGGTAGTAGGCTACTGTTCATCAGTGTCTTTGCCTTTGGTACTCTTCTACGGACGACTTGCTCACACGCATCCATTCACCAGCAGTCAATCTCGCTTTCATGCGCCCGGAAGAGTGCCAATGAGTACCAGTGAGGTTAGCGATGAAATGCTAACTTATTATTGTTAGAACCTGATACGGCTACCAGCCTAAACACTATTTTGGAAACGCGAAATTGACAGTGTCAACATGACGACAACATTGGCGGTCCGAAAGCATAATTGTGCACTTGAAGCTCTGGCGGTGAATTGCAGAGATGGTCAGTAACGAAGTACTTCTACTTTTTGAAGTACTTGAAGTAGATTTTTCCTACTCACAGTACTTTTTAAGTAGTTATGATTTTAAACTACTTCTACTTCTACTTGACAGTTTTCAGTATTGTAGGCAAAAATAAGCGTAGAATACCTACTTACTTACTTACTTGTGAACCACCACTCCTACTTCTACTTGAGTAGAAATTCCGGCGTTACTTCTACTTCTACTTGAGTAGCGACGGTGACTACTTTGACCACCTCTGGTGAATTGGGCACTATTGTTGCTATCTAGTTCTTCCTTCCTCCTAATATATTATTCCAACCCACTGAAAAGCTATAGCTGCGACTGATTTCATGAATGCAATCACAAGTCCGAAATTCCATATCAACACCAAAATACCTGCCGGCGTAACGATATGTATAATATCATATATTTTGCTTGCAAAAGACCATCGGAAGTCGAGCGCTATGAGTGAAGTCATACAACAACACACCTGCTGCACTTGAAGCACTGCCGGTGAATTGAGCACTTATTGTTGTTATCTCGTTCTGCCTTCCTATATAATATTCCAACCCAATGAAGAGCTATGATGTGACTGATTTCACGAATTGCAATCACAAGTCCGGAATTCCATATCAACAACAACATACCTTCCTACGAAACGATATGTATAGTAGTATATATCATATATGCAGCTTCCAAAAGACCATCGGAAGTCGAGCGTTATGAGTCAACTCATACATCATCAACAACAACAACATACAGTACCTGATGAGACGACAAACATTTCCATGGTTACGACGAGAGTGATAGTTTATCTGAGTAGGCTATAGTATCATTTATGCTACAAGCAAGTCGATTACCAGGTAGATGTGCGTGTTTAGGTGGTTAAAATGAACCACATTCGTCATAATCCGAGAGGCTTAGGCCTTGATACAGATTAATCATAGCGCATCCCCAGACTCCAAATCAATAGCATAACGCAAATATCTGCTGACACTTGGATCCTTTTATAGGTAAAACAAATCGGTAAACACGGTGCCGGTCTCTGGATGATAAATTATATGAAGAGAAGTGCATAATAAATGCATGCTAAAGTATTCTAATGTTTCTCTTTGTCTTCTTTCAGAGTCCATTTAAGACACATCAGATGAACAATATCTGACCAAATTTGTCCATATATAGCTCTATTGATCGCTCTATTGATAGCTCTATAGCTCTGTTGATCGTTTGCTATACACGTTGACTTCAACATCATCACAGAAATTTCAATGGGTATTTTAATTCGCTAGCGTTCATATATGAATTTATATAACGTACGTGTCGTAAGCGCATGGTTACTAATTTAATACAGTCAATGTCAGCAACAATCATATGAGCTAGATCTGTCCGAACGACCACGCAAGATTGCAAAGCTTTACGTCTTGTGAGTCATATTGAATCGAGTCGCTAGTAAACAGCCAGGTATATCTAGATATCTATGGATATCCCTGGTAAACAACTAAATAGAAATGCGTTCACCGACTTTATCATTATTAAAGAAATTGCCACCCGTTACTTGAGGTACTCCGTATCATAGCTAGAGCCCCAAAAAGGTCTGGTTGTTTGTCCGACAAGTCGCTGCTAAATAGATTCGATGTCCTTAACATAACAGAAATGCGGAAACTATAAATCACTATGTTTATGTACCAGTTCCACTGCTGTCCTTGCCCCAAATATTTCAATGATACCTCGGAATCAACAGCGCATAAGTAGGCTACGGCACACGCGCGTCCACGTCGTCCAATTATCATATGGTCGACCTATAAGATCATCGCTCTATCCAACAGTCGATGAGCATATCCACATTCAAGTCGAAATACAAGTTATTACTAGTGCAATTTTTTTTTGACATGTCAAAAAGTCAAAATTAGGTCAAAATTGTAGCGTTAGGTCAAAATTTGTCAAAATTGTTTACAAAGTCAAACATTTTTTGACCTCTGCATTTCGTTTGTATCGTAGATTTTGGCGCTGTCGGTGAACTTATCATTTGATATTTTACAGCTTGTAGCCTACTTTATAGGTCTACCGTTGTAAACGGACCATCGTCTGCTCATTGTGAATCATAAATGGTCAAATGAAACAAATAGTTACATGGTTTTATGGTCAACGTACCGCAATATCCTAGCTGAACCAAGACTGCTTGGACATTGCATGGTTCTTATATCAAGAAGCGCAAGCTGAAAAATTGTGATATAGACAACATTGTCAGAATGAAGCAACACGGTTTGTCACCAGCAGTGTGCACACAACTTGAGTGTTGTCAGCCAACAAATGCTGCTGTTGAACGTTCTTTCTCCGTTCTTGGCAAGCTACGTAGTAAGGACAGACACTTTCTACCCGAGAATGTAGGAAAGGATCTTTTGTTGTACTACAACAAATTTTAATTATTTCCACCAGAATACGTAATGTAACTACTGGAATTCTTCATAGGGCCAGATCTCGTTAAAATACTAGTTTTCCATGTAAAAATCTGTCAGTTTTTGAGCCAAAAACGTTTTTTCAGGCCAATCTACTTTGTAGGGACAGACAGTTCCAACCAGAAATGAAGATAAGTAGTACAATTTTAACATTATATGCGAAAACACCTAATTTGCATACGTGAGGTCAAAATTTGGTCAAATTTCAGTTTTTTTAGGTCGAAAAGGTCAAAATTTAGATTTTTTAGGTCAAAATCTTCCGTTTTTTAGGTAAAAAAAAATTTGCCCTAGTTATTACTAAATGAATACTAGTCCTCCCTCAAGATTATCGGACCTTTCGATCCCGCCTCCGTGACATGTCACCTTATTTTGTCGCTTGCTTTTTTTATTATCTTCTCTTACTTCTATTACTTGACCATCGCCTAGGCCAAGGTGGGTGTCTGATGTCAAAGACTACTCCAAGTCGTTTCGACACCTTCCATTTTTTCATTATATCGCAATTTTGTGGTGTATTGAACTGATACAAATTGATGATAAACCGAACCGAACCGAGGTACAGATATTCTAATGATGATATCTAATAGGCACTCCCAAGAGCAGAAATCAGTCTCATTTCTGTATCGAATGCAAATGATCTCATTGCAACTGCCTTACCCTGGCCTCTCCTGTGATATTTGATAACTGTCGGCATTGTAACACTGTCGGCCTTTTACTATGTTATCAATTCCCAGATTCAATTGACTTGATACGGGACACTGGTTTACATTGGACGCGAAAGTTTTGTTTGTTTATTATAACGTCATGCGCTTGGCTTCGCTTGACTTCGCTTCGCACCAAGTATGAATCACAACGCTCAGCAAGCGTTTTTGGAGCGGAGCGAAGCGAATATTCGCGCCCGGGCCTACGGTAACTTACGTCATTATATGGCGCATTACACATGCAATATCGAGGAGGCCGACGATCGCAAAACAGACATCAGAGATTTGTTACGATTTCGCTTCTTGCAACCAGACGCCTCCCTTTAGGTACGTCTAACAAAGTCGTATAACAGACGAAATTAGTACTTTCGCGTTAGAAAACCCGCCAACGTTACAATTGACAGCGTCGAAGATCCACTAATCACAGAAAAAGGCCTACGTACACTGTACAGCGATACGCATCAAACCTGCTAATGTTAAGTATTTAATTGCATGGTAAAATCAATAAAGCAAGTAGTAGTGTATTGAAGCTGATTATAGCCACCAATGAGATTACGCCACGTGTCCAGCCACGCCCACTTTCAAATTTAAATTTTCCCGCGTGTTTTTTTTTATTTTCCCGCTTTTTTTTTAATTTTGCTGTCTCGAATTTTAATGGATTATGAGAACGGATTCTCGCCGAGAATTGAACCGAGGACCTCACTACTCAGATATGAAAACGCACCTTCACCCGGAATCGAACCGAGAACCTTGTGTCTTATAACCCTGAACTGTAACCATTACACTATCGCGCTCGCTGAGGATTTGCGTAAGTATTGAAGCTTTTAACGGCGAATGAAAACGGCTCCTCTTCCTGATTCGAACCGAGGACCCTATGACTTGTAGAACAGAACCGTAACCATTACACTATCGCGCTCGCTACCAATCCCTGGCTGTATTGAAGGTTTTAAAAAAAGGTTGTCTAATAAGGCGCAAGCATTGAAAACACATTTGTTATTGGTGTGACAATCACCATATATTTTTCGGGATATCCACATGATAATGGTCCCTATTGACCTCAGAAAAGGATTCAGGTCCATTATCCGGCCTCAAGAAAGTTACCATTAAATTAGAGATGGCTACCGTACGCTTCCGAGCCCGCGCTCTCAATTGTAAGGCGAGGCGACGAGTGTACCAGTACCATTACAGACGTACAACGAACGATCAATGTAAGTGGCTCTGTAAATCATGAGCAATAATAAGCGACGAGTGTGCCATCAACATTATAGACGTACAAACGAGCATATTCAACTAGCATTGATGCTTTATCGATTTAGCGCAGTATGTGTAGCTGGATGCTAACCAATTCGCATTTAACAATGCGACCCGCGCACAATTATGTAGCCCGATTTTCGTTGAATATTGACGACCCCAATAAATCGAATGAGCTCTTTTCCGCGGACATCTATGACACAGCTGTCAGTCCAGTGGACACGAACTTGAGATTCCGTGGGGTTAAATTCCGCATCAAATAAGATCAGAGCGCCTTTTCTCGCTTTCAGGATTTGGACTGATGCGTCCGGCCTATGTCGCAACACTACAATATGTGGTAACACGAACCTGTGCACACGTACAGTTGTTATTTGTAGTGTCATCGTCGCCCGCCAATGCGATAAACTCCCAACGGCTGACACATTGGTCTTCAATCTAATACCAGCATATTTTTTGTAGGTCGAGAACAAGGGTAATTTAATTGCAGCTAAAATGCCTGCGGCTTGTTTTGGCTCAAGGGTCGAATGCAACATATGAATCCATTCGCGTTACGCACTATAGCCTATTTAGGATGATGAGCCAAAACGCGTAGGCGAGGACATGGAGATAATAACTAGCCTATATATTTAGAACAAATCAAGCATTGATTTCACGATAACGTATTCGTTATAACGTCGTAAAAATTTAGCGAGTTTTATAAGCTGCTTATCCTCAATAACCAATTTGCGGAAATTAGTGAAGAAGTGGATTGTACAGATTCTTAGAACTGCACGACAATCTGGTTATAGATTTGCTGATGCTACCTGCTGCCAGCATCATAACCAAGCAACCTTTACCTACCCGTCAGCTAATGTCTTACTATGTAAAACATGCATTCTGCACGTTCTTCCGTGTAGACGAACGTAATTTACCGATGTCCTAAATATTCAATTAATTCGGTTACTTTATGTGGCAGCTCATAATTTGAAATCAGCAACGACTTCATTACATTACAAGTCTTACAATTTCCGTTACTTCTTGCTCGTTTCTTTACTGCAAAAAGCGTTTATATTCAACTCGTCGCATTTTAGATTGCTTCGAGTCGTGGCGGTAGTTATGAATAAGTTAATATTGTGCCTACTGCCCAGTGCACCTATAGATGCGGAATCTACTTAACACGCGCATGGATCGCTTATTTCAAATAAATCGCATAAAGTAATAAACGTGCTGGAGTTGTCAATCTAAAATCACATTCATGACACGAAATGAGTCATCGCCATTTTGAATTTATGATATGTTTATAAACTACATTTGAAAATGCGTGGGCCCCGAAGTCAGGTTATTGCAACAGTTATAAAAAAAAGTACCATAGTGAGTTTAATTAGGTCGATAAAATATTATATATTTTTCGAATACATTTCATCCATATCTACAAATATATCTTGATGCTATCGTGAGGCACTAAAATATTCTCCGCATGCGATCCGCTAACCGTAGTTTGCTCATCCCTGGTTTTAATCGTAATCTTTCGAGTAAGTTCTGTTGGTAGGCAAGCCCTACCAGAATATATTTTGATAAAGGCAAGAGTAAATCGTTATCGAGCACCTTTCGTTATCAACTTCTTCAGTAACTCAAAATCGGTGACCGATCGCGACCTCTCGGAATAAATGAACAACATGCAATATGAACAGGACATGGAGCTACGATGTCCGATAATTCCTTTCAATTAAAGTAGAAGTATAGCCATTTCCGACCGAGTAAAACGTTACTCGGCATTGCGCTCTCGATAGTAGTGAGAAATGATATTCGTTTACTTTCGATAATATCCAACATACGGACTCATGTCGAGGGCAATTTTTAGAACTCTAATATCGCATAGCCTAACTTTGCAATATTTTTCGATTTATTTAGTCATGTTTTCCTTGCGATAGCCATTCAGCATCGCGAAAATTTATAGTACAATTTAGAATAAACTGCTAACTTTTATCAAGGTCTTTGAAAAGTACTTTTCAACATTTAACTATCATGACATAGTAAACTTCTACTCAAGTACGAGAAGTAGCGATTGTAAGATGATTAGAAAATAAGTATTACGGGCCCAGTTTTGCCTAAAACCTAAATCGCAACACGTTATCTGATCCATTCCGAATGACGAGATTAAATATCCCTGAAAAATGAATAATATTCATAATATTCACATTGCGATACATAAAATTTGCTCTGACATTGCCCATAGTGACCATTTAGAATTGGATAGTAAATGAGTCGAAATTTCTTCGATGCGCCTAGTGCACTAATTCGAG
Organism: Botryllus schlosseri; assembly: GCF_051294905.1. Lineage (NCBI taxonomy): Eukaryota > Metazoa > Chordata > Ascidiacea > Stolidobranchia > Styelidae > Botryllus > Botryllus schlosseri. Next base: position 14,693,788 of record NC_137239.1, read on the forward strand.
TGCTGAAATCCGAATCGAAAAATTTGTTATTATGATTCGAGTCGAGTAGTAAAACTTAATTAGCGAGCACTGAAATTACAGTAATATAGTTATATCACCGATACGAAATTTGATAGCCATTTCCCCGGAATAGTAATCAGTCCGAAACATTATGATAAATAGATAAGGTTGAAGAAATATAAAAATATCATCAATGGTGTATGTATTATGAAACTGGAAATATTTAATTTGCGGTAGCACGCAATTGGTTTCCAATTCGTAATTTCAACCGCATCGGCAGTTTTTTCATAAAAATAACTAAACAAATACTTTGATACTAATTTCGAAATAACGCAAATCTCTTAATGAATGTCCCTTGAATAGTAATTAATCCAAAACATTATCATGCAAGGTCCGAGAAACATAAAAATATCATTAATTTGGTATGCATTGTGAAACAGGCAATATTTTCTTTGCGGTGACCAGGGAATACGTTCTAATTCGTAATTTCAACCCCATCATCATTCTCTCATAATAATGAATTATCAAATCCTTGGATCCTAATTTTCAAAGTAGCTTAGATCTCTGAATGAGCTCTGACTCGCTGTTATCTTCAAACCATGGAATTATTACGAGTATCACCATCGCTCACTGAAGAAAGGGATGAAATTATATCCGGGGCATATTCCTTGGCCAGGAATTTTATCATGTACGAACTAGACGGGCCGAGCGTTAAAGCAAATACGAAAGCGGAGGCAACCTTACGGCGAGTTAGTGATGAAATGTTCGAGCGACATCGAACTGTCGTAAACGCAATCTCTAAACGTCTTCGATACAGTATTGTTGAAGTCGACGAAAAATATGGAGAATATTCTGCGGAAGAGCGGATGTTCCTGATGATAGCTGACGAAATTTTTAAAGATACCCAAGAGAATTGGGGTCGGATCGTATCTGTGTTCGTGCTCGGTAGCATTCTTGCTCGCAAAAACGAGGATGAGCATCACGGTGATAATATAGAAGGTATCATACAGTCAGTCGGGAATTACGTTGGTAGTAGAAGGCGAAAGTGGATAGCGGAAAATGGAGGATGGGTAAGCGATTTTACATGGCCTGATAAGGATTTGGCAATTATCATTTAGCTTGAGGTACTGTGTATCTGCTCTCGAGAGTCCATAACACCTATCGATAATGAAACTTAGCTTGCACTTCACAATTCGGTTTTCAATTTACATTTTGTCATAAGGCACAGTACTTTACATTCCAAGCGCTCCGAACTTTGAATTACCTAGCAAGTACGGTAACTTTCTTGTGCAAGATTAGGAAGGCTTACATTCTTTTGTTTGTTTCAGGACAGTTTTGTAGGATTTTTTGATAACGCAGCTTTCGATGATAGTAAAGTTTGGAAGAGGCTCATGCTTGTTGGAATTGGACTGACGTCTATTGCAATGGCAATAACAAGATCATGGATAGTCCTTTGCCGTACATCATGTAATGTTTTTTAAATAATATATTTCTTCGCCGTTTAATTACATAAATTTTACTGTAGGACGGATGCAGTTTCTTCTGAGATTACATTAAAGATTGCTCCATAAAACCGTCTTTATCTGGAACATTTTCATTTTTCAAATTTATACAGCTACGTAAGGAAATTGCTAGGTTACCTAGAAAACGCCGCAGGTCAAATTTGATCCAATTCCGACCATAGTAGCGACAAGGAGTTATGACAGCTCAAAATGATCCATCTTTCGAAGCCAAATATCGTTGGTTCTCCACGACCAAATATCGTGTTCTATAAATATTGTGTATATGGAACAGATATAAATGTTGCTATTTTGTTGTTATTTGCAAAGAATACTTTGCTCAGTAATTAATTTCACGGGGATTCTAAACCTCAATACATACAAGTGAGCAAAGTTACATTAACCTGCGTTAACCTGTAGTGTTATGTAACTACCTACAATTCTATCAAGACGTAGCGAACACGACAAGTAATATGGAGTGAAGGAATAAGGGCGCGAAATTCCAATGTATAGATGCATATTTAGGCGGAAATATCGTCTTACCGGACGAATGCAATTGTTTCCTTAAAGTTTTCCTGTCTACGCCATTCAAGCGCGGTAAGATCAGTTTGAGTTGGCGACATTCAGGATGATATTTCAAGAAGCTCTGAATGATAGTCACATATTTCTCGTCGATTCTTGTTCTATCGCTGTCACTGAGGTCGAATACCTTTAGCTGTTCAATAAATAATTGAATATTAGGCGGTTTAGGTCAATTTCATAAACGAAATCTGAACTAAATTGCTTTATTGAGAACCATGAGAGAGCAGAAAGAACTTACTGTAGTGCATCGCTTGCCCATCTCTTCACTAAGATTCCTGATTTGCATGGAAAGCATCTTGCAATTACTCAGGTTGAATTCTTCAACGCGGGTTTTGTGCAGGATTTCAGTTACTGTTTTGTAGCAGGAGGAAATGTCGGGATTTCTACTCAAATCTAGCGAATGCAGCTAAAACACAGTGTGATGTTCAGATATTTTACGACGCTACAAACCACTCAGTTGCTGTAATAATAATATTTATCGACGACAGAGCAATATTATCAATTTCTCCGCCTCATCGCAAAACTGGTGTAATACAGAAAATAATGAACGTCTATAGGATATCGAAGAAACGGCGGAAACTAGCATTAATATGAATGAGCGATGGAAAATCTTTCACTCATAAGCAAGGACACTTTCATCAGCAGACGTGATCAGGAATGCCTTATTGATGATAAATTCGCTCGCTAAATGCAATGCCATGCCTGACGCTGCTTGGAACTCGCATTAGTTGCAAACTATGCTTGATTATTTCACTAGTAAGAAAACAAAACAGATCTAGCTAAAATGGATCACCTCATGATTACCGAGACCATTGTTCAACGACGTTAATGAATGTTCATCCAATTCGCAAGCTGAAAGTCGAACTGCCTTCGTGTTATGCCTTTTCGCGAAACGTCCGATTTCTTGCAATCCTACCGGTTCCAAATCCGTATTGTAACTTAGATCGAGTTTATCAACCTACAAAATACAGCAAATTATTCTGAAAACGACACACAAAATTGCGGAAACGAGTGGCTACCTCGATTTCACCAAAACATTCAAAAGCATGAATTTCCTCCGGTGTGAGGTCGCATCCTTTCATCACAAGAGTAACCGCTCTGTCTTTACAAAATAAGGGCGGCAGTGCAGCCATACACTCTTCATCCAGACGATTATAACTGATGTCGAGATATTGGAGCTAAACGAATATGGGAAACTGACAACTTTACGACCAGAATTAATCGGGGATGAAGACAAACATTACAAACTTATAACAGAGAAATGTTGATTAGCCAGTCACGTCATAATAGATTGGCGAAATGTTCTGAGATTAAAATAGAATTTCTGTGATTCGTCTCAAATGGACTCTTTGCAAGCAGTCATAAAGAATGTGACTATTGACCACTACTGAACAACAATCGCTCAAGACAAGATCCATATGCCTTACTGTTTTTGACCTGCATGGCGTCGAAATCCTTTGACCGCAAGTGCGAGTTCACAAGTGACAAATAGGTTAGATCGCTTGAAATAATAGTCCCGAGTTGCGTAAAGTTGATGTTTTCGCCGTAGCTGAGATCGAGTTTTTGCAATTTAACCTATGGGAATGAGGTAATAAAAGTCTCATATCGAAAGGATTTATACTAGATTAGTGTCCGGATATTTTCATCGCCAATACCTGATGCTGTCTGATAAGTTGACTCAAAACGATCAGAAAATCGTTAGATCCGCTACTTTCTTCCAGGTTAAGTTCCGTCGAGCCACACTTTTTCATCAACTCGCAGATGGCTGGCAGGAGTTTGTCAATGCCATCGTGGGCTGTGACGCTGACTTTTTTTATTTGGACCTAGACGAGTGCAAAACTTTCCCCCATAAAACAGTAATTGAGGTGATGAATAATTAAACCCTCATCAACTCTCACTAGTCTAGTATGACTATTGCGATAAATGGCTACACCGGTGCGCGATTGAGCATTGTTCGGTACGATACCTTCAATTCACGCGTAGTAACAATATTAATATGAAACAATGCGGTCATGATGAAGGTTTTTTTAAAGCCTGCTATGTATATTATACGGATAAACATGCTTAAATTGAACGTGGGTTTATAATGCTCAGTGACTGTGAGCGGTATGTGTAAATGTGTTTACCTCAAATTCAAATTCGCGAATTTGGTCCAAGATCATCTTTACAAGGTTTTCATTGAGATGGCATTGGCGGAATTCTAACTCGTACATGCGAGATTTCTCCATGAGACCATTCACGATATTCTTTACATCCAATTCAGTCGTAGTTTTATGATAGATCCCACAAGGAATTTCAACTTCATCATGATCCATAAGTATTGATTGATGGTACATCCTGTTATCACCTTTAGCATATGTGAATCATAAATAATTCATGATCAGGAAATAAAATTAATATTAATTCTAATCAAACTCCAATGTGATTTTTGTGTCGGACTATTTCAATATTTCGATAAGTCGGATAAAATGATGATACGTGACATATATACTCAAGCAAGAAACCGCTCCAGTACCAACACCACCACGTATGCCAATAACATATGACTGAATCATGGTAGTTTGCTGAGTTTAGTCAGCCATTGTACAGTTTATGCGCTATGAGAATATCGAGTTAATCCAATTACACCATCTTAAATTTATTCAAGAGTCAAAATTATATTATTTTTCAGTATTGTATGGCCGAAATTATTAGAAATAAACATCCAAAAAGTTTAAGCTTCGGTTTTTACTTTATGAGAATAATTTTATATACTTTATTATAGTCATGGTAGGGTGCTTGTAATAACGAAGGTGTTTTTAACAACAAGCTATCAATAACTTCACAAATGACACAAGCTAATTGATAAATTTTGAAATTGCCTGTAAGATATTAAGCTAATTATCAGAGTCGACGGCGATAAAAGTATTTTACTTGAGTAATATTTATCGCTACATAAATATCGTTATGCCTTTGATACGATGTAAATAGTTATCTCGTGCGGCGTCCGTTGCGTGTCGTCACCCTTCGTACACCGTCGAGGAATAAGCTACCCGGTGCCGTTGACTTGTGATTATTTGTCGCAGACTTAAGTTGTGATATTGCAAATTTTGAGGTTCTAAGATGGGTCCGTTCGGGTAAAAAGGAGCCCACGAATGCAATAAAGAGACAATTCTGAGGATGCCGCCCGCCCCTATTTAATCCCTTTTATTGCCCCGAACCCCGAGCGGGGCGGGCGGCATCCTCAGAATTGTCTCTTTATTGCATTCGTGGGCTCCTTTTTACCCGAACGGACCCATCTTAGAACCTCAAAATTTGCAATATCACAACTTAAGTCTGCGACAAATAATCACAAGTCAACGGCACCGGGTAGCTTATTCCTCGACGGTGTACGAAGGGTGACGACACGCAACGGACGCCGCACGAGATAACTATTTACATCGTATCAACGGCATAACGATATTTATGTAGCGATAAATATTACTCAAGTAAAATACTTTTATCGCCGTCGACTCTGATAATTAGCTTAATATCTTACAGGCAATTTCAAAATTTATCAATTAGCTTGTGTCATTTGTGAAGTTATTGATAGCTTGTTGTTAAAAACACCTTCGTTATTACAAGCACCCTACCATGACTATAATAAAGTATATAAAATTATTCTCATAAAGTAAAAACCGAAGCTTAAACTTTTTGGATGTTTATTTCTAATAATTTCGGCCATACAATACTGAAAAATAATATAATTTTGACTCTTGAATAAATTTAAGATGGTGTAATTGGATTAACTCGATATTCTCATAGCGCATAAACTGTACAATGGCTGACTAAACTCAGCAAACTACCATGATTCAGTCATATGTTATTGGCATACGTGGTGGTGTTGGTACTGGAGCGGTTTCTTGCTTGAGTATATATGTCACGTATCATCATTTTATCCGACTTATCGAAATATTGAAATAGTCCGACACAAAAATCACATTGGAGTTTGATTAGAATTAATATTAATTTTATTTCCTGATCATGAATTATTTATGATTCACATATGCTAAAGGTGATAACAGGATGTACCATCAATCAATACTTATGGATCATGATGAAGTTGAAATTCCTTGTGGGATCTATCATAAAACTACGACTGAATTGGATGTAAAGAATATCGTGAATGGTCTCATGGAGAAATCTCGCATGTACGAGTTAGAATTCCGCCAATGCCATCTCAATGAAAACCTTGTAAAGATGATCTTGGACCAAATTCGCGAATTTGAATTTGAGGTAAACACATTTACACATACCGCTCACAGTCACTGAGCATTATAAACCCACGTTCAATTTAAGCATGTTTATCCGTATAATATACATAGCAGGCTTTAAAAAAACCTTCATCATGACCGCATTGTTTCATATTAATATTGTTACTACGCGTGAATTGAAGGTATCGTACCGAACAATGCTCAATCGCGCACCGGTGTAGCCATTTATCGCAATAGTCATACTAGACTAGTGAGAGTTGATGAGGGTTTAATTATTCATCACCTCAATTACTGTTTTATGGGGGAAAGTTTTGCACTCGTCTAGGTCCAAATAAAAAAAGTCAGCGTCACAGCCCACGATGGCATTGACAAACTCCTGCCAGCCATCTGCGAGTTGATGAAAAAGTGTGGCTCGACGGAACTTAACCTGGAAGAAAGTAGCGGATCTAACGATTTTCTGATCGTTTTGAGTCAACTTATCAGACAGCATCAGGTATTGGCGATGAAAATATCCGGACACTAATCTAGTATAAATCCTTTCGATATGAGACTTTTATTACCTCATTCCCATAGGTTAAATTGCAAAAACTCGATCTCAGCTACGGCGAAAACATCAACTTTACGCAACTCGGGACTATTATTTCAAGCGATCTAACCTATTTGTCACTTGTGAACTCGCACTTGCGGTCAAAGGATTTCGACGCCATGCAGGTCAAAAACAGTAAGGCATATGGATCTTGTCTTGAGCGATTGTTGTTCAGTAGTGGTCAATAGTCACATTCTTTATGACTGCTTGCAAAGAGTCCATTTGAGACGAATCACAGAAATTCTATTTTAATCTCAGAACATTTCGCCAATCTATTATGACGTGACTGGCTAATCAACATTTCTCTGTTATAAGTTTGTAATGTTTGTCTTCATCCCCGATTAATTCTGGTCGTAAAGTTGTCAGTTTCCCATATTCGTTTAGCTCCAATATCTCGACATCAGTTATAATCGTCTGGATGAAGAGTGTATGGCTGCACTGCCGCCCTTATTTTGTAAAGACAGAGCGGTTACTCTTGTGATGAAAGGATGCGACCTCACACCGGAGGAAATTCATGCTTTTGAATGTTTTGGTGAAATCGAGGTAGCCACTCGTTTCCGCAATTTTGTGTGTCGTTTTCAGAATAATTTGCTGTATTTTGTAGGTTGATAAACTCGATCTAAGTTACAATACGGATTTGGAACCGGTAGGATTGCAAGAAATCGGACGTTTCGCGAAAAGGCATAACACGAAGGCAGTTCGACTTTCAGCTTGCGAATTGGATGAACATTCATTAACGTCGTTGAACAATGGTCTCGGTAATCATGAGGTGATTCATTTTAGCTAGATCTGTTTTGTTTTCTTACTAGTGAAATAATCAAGCATAGTTTGCAACTAATGCGAGTTCCAAGCAACGTCAGGCATGGCATTGCATTTAGCGAGCGAATTTATCATCAATAAGGCATTCCTGATCACGTCTGCTGATGAAAGTGTCCTTGCTTATGAGTGAAAGATTTTCCATCGCTCATTCATATTAATGCTAGTTTCCGCCGTTTCTTCGATATCCTATAGACGTTCATTATTTTCTGTATTACACCAGTTTTGCGATGAGGCGGAGAAATTGATAATATTGCTCTGTCGTCGATAAATATTATTATTACAGCAACTGAGTGGTTTGTAGCGTCGTAAAATATCTGAACATCACACTGTGTTTTAGCTGCATTCGCTAGATTTGAGTAGAAATCCCGACATTTCCTCCTGCTACAAAACAGTAACTGAAATCCTGCACAAAACCCGCGTTGAAGAATTCAACCTGAGTAATTGCAAGATGCTTTCCATGCAAATCAGGAATCTTAGTGAAGAGATGGGCAAGCGATGCACTACAGTAAGTTCTTTCTGCTCTCTCATGGTTCTCAATAAAGCAATTTAGTTCAGATTTCGTTTATGAAATTGACCTAAACCGCCTAATATTCAATTATTTAATGAACAGCTAAAGGTATTCGACCTCAGTGACAGCGATAGAACAAGAATCGACGAGAAATATGTGACTATCATTCAGAGCTTCTTGAAATATCATCCTGAATGTCGCCAACTCAAACTGATCTTACCGCGCTTGAATGGCGTAGACAGGAAAACTTTAAGGAAACAATTGCATTCGTCCGGTAAGACGATATTTCCGCCTAAATATGCATCTATACATTGGAATTTCGCGCCCTTATTCCTTCACTCCATATTACTTGTCGTGTTCGCTACGTCTTGATAGAATTGTAGGTAGTTACATAACACTACAGGTTAACGCAGGTTAATGTAACTTTGCTCACTTGTATGTATTGAGGTTTAGAATCCCCGTGAAATTAATTACTGAGCAAAGTATTCTTTGCAAATAACAACAAAATAGCAACATTTATATCTGTTCCATATACACAATATTTATAGAACACGATATTTGGTCGTGGAGAACCAACGATATTTGGCTTCGAAAGATGGATCATTTTGAGCTGTCATAACTCCTTGTCGCTACTATGGTCGGAATTGGATCAAATTTGACCTGCGGCGTTTTCTAGGTAACCTAGCAATTTCCTTACGTAGCTGTATAAATTTGAAAAATGAAAATGTTCCAGATAAAGACGGTTTTATGGAGCAATCTTTAATGTAATCTCAGAAGAAACTGCATCCGTCCTACAGTAAAATTTATGTAATTAAACGGCGAAGAAATATATTATTTAAAAAACATTACATGATGTACGGCAAAGGACTATCCATGATCTTGTTATTGCCATTGCAATAGACGTCAGTCCAATTCCAACAAGCATGAGCCTCTTCCAAACTTTACTATCATCGAAAGCTGCGTTATCAAAAAATCCTACAAAACTGTCCTGAAACAAACAAAAGAATGTAAGCCTTCCTAATCTTGCACAAGAAAGTTACCGTACTTGCTAGGTAATTCAAAGTTCGGAGCGCTTGGAATGTAAAGTACTGTGCCTTATGACAAAATGTAAATTGAAAACCGAATTGTGAAGTGCAAGCTAAGTTTCATTATCGATAGGTGTTATGGAGTCTCGAGAGCAGATACACAGTACCTCAAGCTAAATGATAATTGCCAAATCCTTATCAGGCCATGTAAAATCGCTTACCCATCCTCCATTTTCCGCTATCCACTTTCGCCTTCTACTACCAACGTAATTCCCGACTGACTGTATGATACCTTCTATATTATCACCGTGATGCTCATCCTCGTTTTTGCGAGCAAGAATGCTACCGAGCACGAACACAGATACGATCCGACCCCAATTCTCTTGGGTATCTTTAAAAATTTCGTCAGCTATCATCAGGAACATCTGCTCTTCCGCAGAATATTCTCCATATTTTTCGTCGACTTCAACAATACTGTATCGAAGACGTTTAGAGATTGCGTTTACGACAGTTCGATGTCGCTCGAACATTTCATCACTAACTCGCCGTAAGGTTGCCTCCGCTTTCGTATTTGCTTTAACGCTCGGCCCGTCTAGTTCGTACATGATAAAATTCCTGGCCAAGGAATATGCCCCGGATATAATTTCATCCCTTTCTTCAGTGAGCGATGGTGATACTCGTAATAATTCCATGGTTTGAAGATAACAGCGAGTCAGAGCTCATTCAGAGATCTAAGCTACTTTGAAAATTAGGATCCAAGGATTTGATAATTCATTGTTATGAGAGAATGATGATGGGGTTGAAATTACGAATTAGAACGTATTCCCTGGTCACCGCAAAGAAAATATTGCCTGTTTCACAATGCATACCAAATTAATGATATTTTTATGTTTCTCGGACCTTGCATGATAATGTTTTGGATTAATTACTATTCAAGGGACATTCATTAAGAGATTTGCGTTATTTCGAAATTAGTATCAAAGTATTTGTTTAGTTATTTTTATGAAAAAACTGCCGATGCGGTTGAAATTACGAATTGGAAACCAATTGCGTGCTACCGCAAATTAAATATTTCCAGTTTCATAATACATACACCATTGATGATATTTTTATATTTCTTCAACCTTATCTATTTATCATAATGTTTCGGACTGATTACTATTCCGGGGAAATGGCTATCAAATTTCGTATCGGTGATATAACTATATTACTGTAATTTCAGTGCTCGCTAATTAGGTTTTACTACTCGACTCGAATCATTATAACAAATTTTTCGATTCGGATTTCAGCACTCGAATTAGTGCACTAGGCGCATCGAAGAAATTTCGACTCCTTGACTATCCAATTCTAAATGGTCACTATGGGCAATGTCAGAGCAAATTTTATGTATCGCAATGTGAATATTATGAATATTATTCATTTTTCAGGGATATTTAATCTCGTCATTCGGAATGGATCAGATAACGTGTTGCGATTTAGGTTTTAGGCAAAACTGGGCCCGTAATACTTATTTTCTAATCATCTTACAATCGCTACTTCTCGTACTTGAGTAGAAGTTTACTATGTCATGATAGTTAAATGTTGAAAAGTACTTTTCAAAGACCTTGATAAAAGTTAGCAGTTTATTCTAAATTGTACTATAAATTTTCGCGATGCTGAAAGGCTATCGCAAGGAAAACATGACTAAATAAATCGAAAAATATTGCAAAGTTAGGCTATGCGATATTAGAGTTCTAAAAATTGCCCTCGACATGAGTCCGTATGTGGGATATTATCGAAAGTAAACGAATATCATTTCTCACTACTATCGAGAGCGCAATGCCGAGTAACGTTTTACTCGGTCGGAAATGGCTATACTTCTACTTTAATTGAAAGGAATTATCGGACATCGTAGCTCCATGTCCTGTTCATATTGCATGTTGTTCATTTATTCCGAGAGGTCGCGATCGGTCACCGATTTTGAGTTACTGAAGAAGTTGATAACGAAAGGTGCTCGATAACGATTTACTCTTGCCTTTATCAAAATATATTCTGGTAGGGCTTGCCTACCAACAGAACTTACTCGAAAGATTACGATTAAAACCAGGGATGAGCAAACTACGGTTAGCGGATCGCATGCGGAGAATATTTTAGTGCCTCACGATAGCATCAAGATATATTTGTAGATATGGATGAAATGTATTCGAAAAATATATAATATTTTATCGACCTAATTAAACTCACTATGGTACTTTTTTTTATAACTGTTGCAATAACCTGACTTCGGGGCCCACGCATTTTCAAATGTAGTTTATAAACATATCATAAATTCAAAATGGCGATGACTCATTTCGTGTCATGAATGTGATTTTAGATTGACAACTCCAGCACGTTTATTACTTTATGCGATTTATTTGAAATAAGCGATCCATGCGCGTGTTAAGTAGATTCCGCATCTATAGGTGCACTGGGCAGTAGGCACAATATTAACTTATTCATAACTACCGCCACGACTCGAAGCAATCTAAAATGCGACGAGTTGAATATAAACGCTTTTTGCAGTAAAGAAACGAGCAAGAAGTAACGAAAATTGTAAGACTTGTAATGTAATGAAGTCGTTGCTGATTTCAAATTATGAGCTGCCACATAAAGTAACCGAATTAATTGAATATTTAGGACATCGGTAAATTACGTTCGTCTACACGGAAGAACGTGCAGAATGCATGTTTTACATAGTAAGACATTAGCTGACGGGTAGGTAAAGGTTGCTTGGTTATGATGCTGGCAGCAGGTAGCATCAGCAAATCTATAACCAGATTGTCGTGCAGTTCTAAGAATCTGTACAATCCACTTCTTCACTAATTTCCGCAAATTGGTTATTGAGGATAAGCAGCTTATAAAACTCGCTAAATTTTTACGACGTTATAACGAATACGTTATCGTGAAATCAATGCTTGATTTGTTCTAAATATATAGGCTAGTTATTATCTCCATGTCCTCGCCTACGCGTTTTGGCTCATCATCCTAAATAGGCTATAGTGCGTAACGCGAATGGATTCATATGTTGCATTCGACCCTTGAGCCAAAACAAGCCGCAGGCATTTTAGCTGCAATTAAATTACCCTTGTTCTCGACCTACAAAAATATGCTGGTATTAGATTGAAGACCAATGTGTCAGCCGTTGGGAGTTTATCGCATTGGCGGGCGACGATGACACTACAAATAACAACTGTACGTGTGCACAGGTTCGTGTTACCACATATTGTAGTGTTGCGACATAGGCCGGACGCATCAGTCCAAATCCTGAAAGCGAGAAAAGGCGCTCTGATCTTATTTGATGCGGAATTTAACCCCACGGAATCTCAAGTTCGTGTCCACTGGACTGACAGCTGTGTCATAGATGTCCGCGGAAAAGAGCTCATTCGATTTATTGGGGTCGTCAATATTCAACGAAAATCGGGCTACATAATTGTGCGCGGGTCGCATTGTTAAATGCGAATTGGTTAGCATCCAGCTACACATACTGCGCTAAATCGATAAAGCATCAATGCTAGTTGAATATGCTCGTTTGTACGTCTATAATGTTGATGGCACACTCGTCGCTTATTATTGCTCATGATTTACAGAGCCACTTACATTGATCGTTCGTTGTACGTCTGTAATGGTACTGGTACACTCGTCGCCTCGCCTTACAATTGAGAGCGCGGGCTCGGAAGCGTACGGTAGCCATCTCTAATTTAATGGTAACTTTCTTGAGGCCGGATAATGGACCTGAATCCTTTTCTGAGGTCAATAGGGACCATTATCATGTGGATATCCCGAAAAATATATGGTGATTGTCGCACCAATAACAAATGTGTTTTCAATGCTTGCGCCTTATTAGACAACCTTTTTTTAAAACCTTCAATGCAGCCAGGGATTGGTAGCGAGCGCGATAGTGTAATGGTTACGGTTCTGTTCTACAAGTCATAGGGTCCTCGGTTCGAATCAGGAAGAGGAGCCGTTTTCATTCGCCGTTAAAAGCTTCAATACTTACGCAAATCCTCAGCGAGCGCGATAGTGTAATGGTTACAGTTCAGGTTTATAAGACACAAGGTTCTCGGTTCGATTCCGGGTGAAGGTGCGTTTTCATATCTGAGTAGTGAGGTCCTCGGTTCAATTCTCGGCGAGAATCCGTTCTCATAATCCATTAAAATTCGAGACAGCAAAATTAAAAAAAAAGCGGGAAAATAAAAAAAAAACACGCGGGAAAATTTAAATTTGAAAGTGGGCGTGGCTGGACACGTGGCGTAATCTCATTGGTGGCTATAATCAGCTTCAATACACTACTAAAGCAGAGGTCTCAAACACGAGGCCCGCGGGCCTCATGCGGACCTCGAGACCATTTTCTGCGGCCGCGACCGTATTTTCGATTTCGCAGTATTCGACAATATTTAACTGCCATATATTTTTTTTATTTGAAAACTGGAAATTTGCCCCTAAACTACCCCAGAAGCTTGAAACTACTCATCAACCAGACTTGGACAACTAGATAATTCTAGATGATTCTAGTTGCATAATTTCACTAAATTAGATCGAAATGCCAGTAATCTAATTCTAATCTAATTTGTGAGATGTTTCTATGCTCTAATTCTAATTCTAATCTAATTTGTGAAATGTTTCCATGCTCTAATTCCAATTCTAATCTAATTTGTGAAATGTTTCCACGCTCTAATTCTAATTCTAATCTAATTTGTGAAGTGGTCCTGTGCTCTAATTTTAATTCTAATCTAATTTCTTGTTTTCCTGAAAATGCCTCGTTGTCCGCGGCATTTTGCAGCGAGTAACAAGAATAACCCTCTCGTGCAGGAAAATCTAGTGCCAACCGCCAAGCCACCAGCACATTACAATTGTGACGAATAATAACCATGTGCTAGCGAAACGGCGAAGCCGTTTCTGCTAGTGCGGAATGGTGCTGTTGGGCACAGGCGAATAGCTTTATTTTGGAAAAACTACAATAATAATTTAAAACTGAAACCAATTTCAGCATTTCAAAATGCTTTACTTCGCGTTCTTCCAAAATCACAAATCAGATTGCCGGCCGCATATGTCCCGCGTCTTGGTGAACCCAATGGTGAGTGCAAAACGAGCCAAGCTAGGTGTACAGAAGTTAACCATTCTCATACTTATGGGAACGCACAGTGATTTGATATGAACTGTTCTTGATTTTTTCTGTATTTATATCTCATTCACAATTTCATTTAATTTCCAAGTTTTTGCGAGTCCAGTAATTATAATTATAATCTAATTTGGAAAAAGCTGTGTAGCTCTAATTCTAATTCTAATCTAATTTGGAAAATTTTTGTTGCTCTAATTCTAATTCTAATCTAATATGGAAAAAACTGTGTAGCTCTAATTCTAATTCTAATCTAATTTGAAAAATCTGAATATTTTCTAGTTGTCCAAGTCTGCATCAAACTTCACTATTACATCACTTTGAAAAGTTACCACTGAGAGGAAGATCAATGAATAATTCGGCGATCGGACATTTCTATTGCTAGGGCACAGTAATCATTATATTCAAGTTGTCTTTAGATCTGTTCCAATATTCGAAGGTGAATCCAACGCTGATTTAGTTTGACATAGGCAATGACATGATCAATAGCCTTTGTTATCAGGAGTAGGCCTATGCCTGAAACCCGGATTAGGCTGTATACTGCTTCAGTGCTCTGATATCAGATCAATTTCAAATATATTCTACCTGTAATAGTGACACGTCAAATTTCCGCTAGCTGCAAAATTATAACGCGGCAGCTTTTACAATGTCCTGATGCATATTTACTCTCGCATGGTGTCTACAGCAGCTATGCCAAGTACAGCAACAATTTTATTCAAATATTTTAAAATGTGAATTTTTCGTGCCAATCGTGAATTTACAATAGTAAATCATATTTTCAAGATGCGTGTGGTATGTCAGTCTGCAACGTCCCGTCAAATAAGGCCTACTCGGAAATACATTGAATTCCCCTATTATTGGTGCTGCGGCCCGCGGCCGAGCACATTTGAGTTTGAGACCTCTGAATTAAAGTATGCAAAGAATAACTTCGTATCGTTTTTATAAGGAACTACTCACGAAAACTAACACCAAGCTTATGGCCATAAAGCTTTGACCTCAAATTCGGTGAATCAAATGTATCGATGAAGTATGCAAGCTACGACTTGCTCAACTGCTCAGGCTCAGCGTAACTATCTTCTTATTATTATTGTAATATATGTTCACAATACACCTGCTCGCCCATTTTAAAGCTCGATCTTTATGATTAGAACAGGCATAGCATCAGGGTTTCGATCCGAGCTTTAAATTTTTGCTTGGACAGGCAAAATTCTTCAGGGCTTTATCTGTTCCATTTGATCAGCGAATTAGCTAAATTTTGTAGGGAATTGATTTTAACATCTTGTAAGTTTGTTACATCAGACAAGGGATTGTGTGAATATCTGAGACAGCTATTGACAATTGTCCTCCAAGCATTAATAAGGCTAATGAATGAAGCCATATCTTCCCTCATGAGGCAGGTAGCTTTTCAAGCTGCAATAGTCGACTCGTGGAATGGAACGGAAGCTAAATTAGCATTTTGCTTGTTATTGCCCGGATGCCGGATGACGGTGGTATAGCCTTCTCGAGCGTGGGACTCCGTCAAATCTGATAAGCTGCTTATATTTCATCAGCCAGCTGGAATTGTTTCAATTCATCTTTCTGAAATACCCTTTTCTTTGGTTGTTTTCTGCAAGGAGTCACAGTAGGGATCAGTGAAGGCCGCTGCAGGACCTGCTCAGCTCAGTTATGACCCGTGGTTGAAATTAATCAGACGTGAGACTGCGATGCAAGCAGGGAGAGATCCTCACTCTTCCATAATCTTGCAAGAACTTTTTTGAACATAGATGTAAAATTCTTGAAAATATTTCCTGCGCTTCTCGTGATTTGCTGTCTCGGAGATTTTTAATTATCAAGCCTTGTCACATTTTCAAAAGATTCCATACTAGATCAGCATACCGAATCTTGCCTTCGCAGCAAACCATTTGTGCAAAACGGATCTCGGTATTATTAACTTGCGGTCAAGCTAAGACAATGACCATCAGTACTTTCGATTGAATCATTGTTTCAGTCGAGATACCAAAATGGAACGTGATCTCAGCAGTAAGAATGCTAGAAATCGCACTCGTGAACAATAAGTTCGGGAAGCACTCAGGGTTGCATTTAAAACAAAAATCAATTTAAAACAAACTTGTTTATAACAAGGCCCTTGCTTATAACATGTTTTTTATAAGCCATAACGTCACGAATATTCAATTGTTAGGTCATATAGTGGATTGACATTGACGATTAAAAATATAGGGTAAATATCGCTACTTTGACTAAATATGTACTTACTATAGCTGCTGAGCCGACAATTTTGACGTCGCCGACGTCGGTTGTATCAATTGTCAATTGTCCGTAGGCTCATACAACATGTTTATGGAAAGTATTTAAACAATTTTACAGCTTGAAAAAAAACATTTTTTTCAAAAGAGCATTAAAACACTGTTTAAAACATGTTTTAAACAAAGTGTTTTTAACAACCATTTGCACCCCTCCATTTCAAAAGTAGCCGCCCACCACCAATTGACTATACTGACGGGATATGTGACCCATCGATAAAATATAATTTTGAAAACTAATTTCCTGGGGTAGTGGTCAGACCTTAATTTAGACGAATACGGCAAAGTATAACAGCGGCAGAATGACTGGATACAAAAATTATGAGACCCGGATGGATTAGGGAGCTTCTCCGCACATGATCCCTCTTGCAATACAGTCCCTTGTGACAGCGTGATTATTATATATGCCTGCCATCACAGTAATTCATATTTTATTGTCTTGGCATGATACTGGAATCCGCGGATGAATCTCGATTCGTGCGGACCCGTGAAAGGTTCCGGTTCGCTGTGGCCACGATCGAGAACACGAAACCTTTGACGTCACGTGACAGAATATTGTATACTCTCTCGACGTCGAATGATCAATTACAATCATTGTTGATCGTTGTGCGCGACCCTGTCTGGATTCTGACTATTTGAAGAAGACATTCGTTCGATGCACGCCGCCTTCTTATCTGAATAACGACTGACGCTGTACCACTAACGCTGTTTATTTTATTTGATGTTTTATCAGTAGTCCGTTGATGTTTTCTCTTGTACAATAAAGTGTTGGTCAACGTACTCGCCGACTCTCTGTTGCGACCCCTAGAGGAAACGCGACTTAGTCTTTGCTTGAGGTATGAGCATCCGCCTAGATCAGTGGTTCCCAACCTTTTTCGACTCATCGCCCCCTTTTCAAGCTCCCACCGATAATCGCCCCCCAGATATTGAGAACCGAAAAATGGGCATAGAAACTGTAATCACCGGCGATTTGACTAAAAAAAGGTCATTTCTCGGACTTGACTCCAAAAGAACCGTAACAGCACTTCGTCAGCCCCCCCAAAAAACGTTGGTCTTGGGTCCCCCATATGGTGATAAACCAAACTTCTGGGGGCTTCGCCCCTCAGACCCCCTCCCACGATACCTCTTTACCGCTACTTCTCAGCAAAAATTGTTGGACTCTTTAGTCAGTCGGTTTAATTGGCGTGAAGCGCGAGAAATTTTGATCATTCATGATTGAATCGGTCAATATGATCGGGAATTGCATATATATTGCTGTCAATTTTTTTATCCTCTCTCTGCTCATGTATAGATCTACCGTTAGAGCTGAGTGAGGTGTCTTGGAAAATGTAGGGCCCGTAAATAATAATTAAACATATTCGGGCGGATCCGTGGGTATAATGACTTCGTTACGTGATGGCATGTCTGCTACCTCAAAATATATTAAAATCGCCCATACGTACTAAACTAAAAGACGCACACGATTTCAAATTGGTATTTCTGCACTGGCAATTAATTTTTCTCTGCGGGATGGCATTTGTCTTGTGGGGTTCTGATTGCCAGGACAGGAACATTTGGTATGTATATCGTATATATATATCGAAGTCGGTCAGCATAAAGGCAGTCCTTTTCCGCCAAGGTTTTCTCGTTCTTGCACACTTCTCGTAGTTGCATGTTACATGGCCTGAAATTTCATATGTTTTGCTGCGTCATGGCGTGGTAATGGCTGACGCCGAGATGCCCATTTCAATTACTCATGCGTATTATTTCTTGGGGGAAAGGGTATCCAATAAGCAAGAAATTCGACACCGTTGAATCGTTGAATGAAAACTTTTGAGAAAGTTGCTTAAATTTCCAAAATATTACTCTATAATTTATGTTAATTCACCAAAAAAGTTTGGGCCGCCGTTGAGCTCGGGCACCCATCCCAATAGGGGGTTTGGGGTGCGGCAGTTACGGTCCTGGACTCCAATATAGCCGTTTTAACGCGCCATCGCCCCTCTGTCGCCCCCTTCGTCCGTTTTCGCCCCCCTATCGCCCCCTTCACTATTTTCGCCCCCCTGGACCGCCAAATCGCCCACGTTGGGAACCACTGGCCTAGATGAAATACGACAGCCGAGCATGCGACACTTTATCATGTGATTTTAAAACTCCTAAACGTACCCTCGCCTTAACCTTAACATTGTACCAGTACAAATAAGGTATAAACGTGAACGTCTCTCATAAAAGTGATGATATTGCAGTGACGTGTGATATTACACGATAGCGTGAATGTAAATTTAACTCAAATCCTTTTCGAGGATTGTTCGCAGCTGGCAGAGATGAGCATGGATTAGGATTAGGGTTTGGGAAAACCGGATTTGAGAAATTTGGCAGATTTAGATTGGATTAGGATTTGAAATTTTTTATGTCATGTGGCGAATGGCGACAATGTTTCTCGTCCTACCAAAGTTACTTCATGTATTTCGGCACTCATTATAGGTTTTATTTATTTTTAAAGTAGAATTCCAAGTTTTAATCGGACTAGGATTGGGATTGGAATATACAACATTTTTGGATTAGGTTTAGGATTAGGATTCGAAGCTTCGGATTTGGTTGGATTAGGACATATAAATTTCAAATCCGCTCATCTCTGGCACCTGGAAGTATGGACTACGATCTCGACAGAGAGAGAGAGAGAGAGAGACGCAACCATACAGCCTAGCCTTGAGGAAATGACAAGGAAGGCCATATATATTTTACAGAAAAACTAAAACGGATTTACCTCATGGTGGAATGCGCTCGAATTGGTCAGTGTTAAGTAACTCGTTTAGTTTAACTATAAAATTGCTAATTATTATCATTCCTTTTTCAGATCATGCTCATCATGGCAGTAAAGCGAAAAAGCGAGAATATATTCTTGTATATTCAGATTACTGTGGGCCGCCGTGGAGTTTGACTAGAAATATACGGGCATGTCAAACTCTCTCTATATATATTGGAAATGCCGAGTCTTATCAGACCTCAAATCCGGTTGTCCGAAACTGCTTACCGGTATCCGGAAGTTATTTATAGCGAGTGTTGTTTCCAGAGGTGGTCAGTATCGAAGTACTTCTACTTCTTCGAAGAACTCAAGTAGTTTCCCTCTCGTTCTGGTACTTACTCAAGTAGATCTTTGTTCGCGACTTCTACTTCTGCTTTGTAATATTTTGTGATCTACTTACTTACCTTTCGCTATTTTCAGTTTATCAAGTAGAATTGGTTTAATCCCCCGATAAGAAAGATAGTCTAACAAATTTCGGGTCTGTTTGCACGTAGTAACAACATTTAATTTTCCTAAAAGTCATGTAATACCAAGAATTTTCGTTGCGCTTCGCGCATAGTAGATATAGAGTGACAAATATGTTTCAACAAAAGTATCGCTGAATATAATTTAGATACCGGGTTGCGCGGTTTCGTTCACACCGCATTGTGGCCTATATCAAATATTTCATCACAGTAAGTATGGCCCCCATGACGTTTGAAACTACCGTTTCGCAATCTAGCTATGACCTATTATACCTAGCAGCCCATGACTTGTCCTAATATGGAAAAGTGGACTTGGACTTTTTTTTAACGTTAGACCTGTTTTAACAGACCACCGTTGAAGCTTTCTGGATAAAAGATATGAAATTTATTTTCCGTTTTTTCGAAGAAGTATTTATATTTTTCTTTCAATTACGAGTAATATACGTTGAGTTCTAATTATAGTTTCGGTTCTTTTGTCTGGAGAACATACATGTTGAAGTATAAAAGCAAGTGTAGTAAACTAGTAATGCCTTATATTTTCCGAAAATGAAGCTATACACTATATGGCATTTTTACGATCTGCCAGAGGTGGTCAAAGTAGTCACCGTCGCTACACCTACTGGAATGCATCAATATGAATCAAGCTCTCTACATCTTCCGCATAGCGCCATTTTCAGCTTTTGACAGTCCACGCGAACGAATTACGATCGTTTTCACAACTACATACTTACTTGAGTAGAATAAAAGTCGGTAAATTCTACTTCTACTTCAAGTAGTTTTAGGTTGCTTATGAAAGAAGTACTTCTACTCGTACTTGGGTAGATTATTTTCGTCGCTACTTCTACTTCTACTTGAGTAGCTTTCTTGACTACTTTGACCACCTCTGGGTTTCACGAATCAGGAAATTTAGAGAAGTTCAATGTGATAGTAATAACATATCTCTTAGGGTGGATTGCACAGATGTCGATTAATCATTAATCGCCGATTAAACGTCAGTAATCGGCTGGCTTCCGTGGCACAGATGCCGATCTGCCACTAATCGGTGAATGCAGCCGTACAACTGGCCAAATCCAGAATGTATTGAAAAATTTGAAGCAAAAAAGTTATATGCATCACGACGCGTCGAACGGGCCAAAACTGGCCCACCTCCACCTCCACCTTGGAAAAGGTTTTCGATAGGTAATTTTACTGGCAATTTTTTAAAATTCGCAGAAGGAGATGTATTGTTTCCATCTGTGTTTATCGTGACTCTCTGCGTGCTTCATACTCGCGTTTTAACGCTCGTTTTGAACTGAATAGACATATTTTTATGATCATGAAAAACATGGATTTATCGTCTTTTTAGTAATTCCCAACCAACTAACCATATCCAGAGACTGCTGCACGTCATCAGCTATACGAAAACGACACATGGGGAACACTGCTCCGCAAATTCCTGATCTGAACCGCTCCTTAATCAATCTGAAATTGATTTTTATACCACTGGCCACTGGTATATCACTTTTCAGACCTTATTCCATCTCAAATTGAATATTTGAAACATCGGTATGACTACGATAGCGTATTCGATAGTCGCACAAACAATGGTGAGTGCATTTAGGACATGAACTTTTTTAATATGTTACAACCAACGGCAGAGGAACTTGCATCCAATTTTAACTTGCAACAGTCTGGCTTTGCTACTGTGCAGGTGCCTGAGCGGTATCGTTGGCCATATTATTGTTAGACTTGCAACTTGACTTTAAGATTTGACTTCGAGTCAGGATTTCTCATACCGTATGTCATATTAAAGCAGTGACTCGAGTCAAATCCATTCATCCTATTTCAAACAGGAAATTTTATGACTCGAGTCAAGTCATGATTTTAGTCATCCATCCTTCCTATGTTTCGCGAGGTTAAGATAGACCAAGGGTCGGCAACCTACGGCCCGCGGGCCGGATCCGGCAAGCCAAGCGAAATCGTCCGGCCCGCGAAATAATTAGTTACCACAAGAATACGGCCCGCCGTTTCGTAATGAGTTCCAATCTGCAGTGCAGCACTGCAGCACTGCTTGGTAAGAATGCGGCATCGCTACGATGTAAGTATCCTACGTCGTATTCGTCTATTGTTACGCCATAACTGATGCGAAGGCTGTTGATTAGTAGCCTATCTCGTACTAAAAGTAGGTGATGGAGAATGTATGTAGAGTAGACTAGACCAGTGCTTATAAAGCGTGTGTATCGCGCAACCATAGGTATACCATACTTTTAAGGGGTTGCCAATCTGATAGGGTGCGACATTGAAGGTACGGTTCCTCTGCTTCAAAAACGCTTGGAACATCTCAGACGCAATGACAAAATCTCAAACGTTCCGTTTCATTTGAGATAACCAGCCTCCGTAGGTTAGTCATCTGCAGTTTAATTCACTAGAAGACATTGTTCGCCAAGACAACAAACCTGAATAGTGTTTTGGACACAGTGGGGAAAGCTAATTTTGTCTCACGAACTTGATCACCGACAGTTAGCCTACCCCGTATATTACTAGAAGCAGATAATCAATATGGCGATGTCCTGTATATCTACCATGTTCGCACAATAAGTCGAGCCGCTATCCTTGCACGAGTGTATGAACTGAGAAACGAAATAGCAACTTTCCTTGAAAATACAAACATCGCCGTCTCATAATCTTGTCATCGAAAATGGGTATCTAATCTTTTTTTCGTAGTACATTTAACGTCACATCTAACAAATTGAATTTGCAACTTCAGGAGGAAATAACTGAATACAAGAGATGTTGAGGCGCATTCGAAACAAAACTGCGACTCTGGGAATGTCAACAGTAAAAAGAAAATTATGCTCAGTTTCTTATACTGGTGGAGAGTAAACCTCTAGTACCTAGGCTTACCATATTTTGGAAATCAAAAAAGAGGACACTTTTTCAGAAATTTGCAACTTGCAAAACCGGAGTGAAATTCTCAAGAATCGGTTAATTTTACCCACTTTGTGATCGGTTAACTAAACAAAAAAAAGGTCATCTTTTCGCTCAGAGCTAAAATCACCGTTTTTCACCCGTCGGAGCTTAACTTCTGTGCTAATATGTGGCATATCACTCGCAATTTGCTCTAAATCTGCTCTAAATCCTAAAAAAGAGGACAAAATCTCAAAAAAGAGGACAAAAGGGCGTCCTCCGAGGACACTTTCAAAAAAGTCAAAAAAGAGGACAAATCCTCTTAAAAGAGGACGTATGGTAAGCCTACTAGTACCAGCACTATACCTTTGTAACTGTGATATGAAATTTAATTACTGAATTTCCTCCCGCTTTTCCGACATTCGTTCTGTACAAAATAAATTCTGACTATACTCAGTACTCGGTTTAATGTGAGCGCCAATACCGTTGCCTGGAAATTTCAAATGGGCCCTTATGAAATACGATGCAGTTGAATTGAAAGACAAAATTTCATACAAATAGCATATCGCTGCATGACTTTGACAAAGAGTACGTTCTTGAAATGGGTCTTTAACCCAGCTTGACCAACAATGCAAAAGAAATGGCATCGACTTTTGATAGCACGTACGCATGTGAAAAATAGTTTAAAACAATGGTATTCACGAAGAGCAAGCTAAGATCACGTATTCTAATGCCCATAGACTGTGGTTTGATTGTTGCTTCATCTGACTTGTTATTAGAAGTTGAAATTCTTTCACAAAGCATGCTGCGCCAAGTGTCACATTTATGCTGCGTTGTTGAAGTGTAAATACATGTGTTTTGCCCTTTTTGTGATTTGTATGATTGAGATTGCAGCAATGTAGGGTACTAAACCGACGTGAGCGTTGAATATAGCATCAAGAAAAATTCCGGCCCGCCAAAAAGTTGTGCACTCGGAATTTGGCCCGCGACTAGCAAAAGGTTGCCGACCCCTGAGATAGACCATGAAAAAATAATTTGGAAGTAACTTTTCTAATGTATTTCTAACTAAAATTTATAAATAAAATGTTTATTCAGATGCATTTTCCCAAGATTCAGTTTGCACCTTCATCATCAACGAGGATGTGAGCACAGACGAGGCTTTTTCTTCATGTCACAACAGCGATGGTAAGTTGAGGTACTAATTTGAAATCCATATGAATCATGTTGGTACTAATATAGCCACACGAATACTTCAAATAGAACATTGCTCTATTGAATTTGAACTCTATTGAACCAATACAACTGTTGTTAACCATAGTTATCTTGCAGCAAACGAAAATGCTGCCCTTTTCGTTGTTGATGGCGATGTGACGCTTCCTTCAGTTCCCTCGACAGACTTCAGGATGGAACACCAGACCGGTAAGTGTTAGCATTAGCATACAATGATGGTGATGCAACCCACAGTTTATTCATTACTACATTCAGATATACAAGATGAAGCAGAACACAAAAAGCTCAGCGCCAATTGTCTCAAAAAAGCCAAAATTCCAAGTTTGGAAATACTAGGTGTGTTGATGAAAAAAATCATATTTTAACTATAATGTTGGTGATCAAAATGTGGTGTTCAGAAATGAGCGTCCTGGAAATGGCAAAGGAGCAGCATGATATCAGAATGAAATACTTTGAATTACAGATGCATGTCAAGTACCAGAAACTGGAAATGGAATAAAGAACTGCATAATTGAGAAAATACAGCAACGAATCGAAATAGCACAAAAACCAGATTGGACAACTAGTTAATTGACTGTATAATTAGAATAGTAAGTGCAAAATTCCAGTAGTATAATTCTAACCTAATTTCTGGTTTTGCTGAAAATTCTACAGTAGAACTCTACCAAACTAAGAGAGTTGTGCAGATTCAATTTTCACATATTCAGTAATCCCGATTCTAATTTAATTGAAAAATATCTACTGTATCTATAATTCTATTCTAATTTGGAAAAATATGCAGCCATAATTATATTCTAATTTTGAGAAGCTGATTTTCTAGTTGTCCAAGTCTGACCACACCATAGGCTACTGGATCTTGTAATAAAAATAATTGACGAGGAATTGAATGTGTGGTTATTGGTGTTCAAACACGAGATGACATACTCAAGACATTACAGACGAGTGATTTTGAACAATCTGTCTGCGCTGAAGTCGTGCTCGGTTGTGCCGTCACCTTATCGGTGTCGCTAACCTCCAGGGTATATTCCAATGGATTTGCTCTGTCTTTGACCAATCTTCTTGGCACTCTCTCTTCTGCTAGGCTCTCTAACATCTGGAGGGTAGCAAGAACATTGAGATGTGGATCCATTGTTATTCTCAGTCGACATTGCACTATATTAATGTAGCTCTGTATAAAACAGGTTGTATTGATTTTTATGGTTGATTAAATTCTTGATAAACTAAAGTGAGGTTTGGCTGTCAACAAACAAGATTACTCAACTGGGTAACAGCAGATAACTTTGCATTGCAAAATTGTAACATAAATGCATTACTATTCATACAGCACTTGAGCACATGTATGCACATGACTTATAATATGATAACATCGTCACATTGCACAACAGTTAGATCCTTGCAATGGCTGAAATTTACTTCTACACTCCTGCAGAGCCAATTGTCATTGGTATGGAGAAATCAAAATCGTATGCAAATGTGTGTGCTACAGAATCTACACAGACGTTTTGTATGAACTCAATTTGTATATCTTCACATTGGCGAAGCGGCTATCATGACTGCACCAATAAACGGAAAATAAAATTATATTTGAAAAGTATATATCTATAGTTCTAGATATCCCTGAGTAATGAGATAAATGTTCTGCAATATACGAAATTTGTAGTAGAGTTTCTGGCATAGCGATACCGGTATCAGGTGATGATTTTGGTACGCTATTCCTACAATACCTCTTTCCATAACCTCAAAATGTTTGTTCTGACGGGTTGTGACGTTCATAACCTTACTCTGTGCAGTAGCAACAGTTTTCGTAATCGTGGGGAAGACTTTCATTCTCTTCTCCCAGTCAATCTCGCTTACATGCGCATGCGCCCCCATCGTGGTCTCTGCTGCCGAGTTGTAGCACGGCTCACTTTCAGTCTGGGATATTTTCAATGCAGGACCGTAGTATAGTGAGCTCTGCGATGAGGAGCCCAGAGAAACCGCCGACACGTAGAAGTTGGTCAGAACCGGGATTTAAACAAACTTTCATAAGTGTTGTAACTGCAGTGCTTGACCAACTGCGCCATACGCAGTCGGAACTCATATCATATCGTCAAGAAAGCGATACGTCTTTTACGGTTAGACAGGATTACAAGTCAAAGTCTATCTCGGTCTTAGACTTACCAATGAACTCCACCGCCTATATACTTCATGTCCAAAATTAACCCGACTACGATAAGAAACTATGCATTTACGCTTGATCGAATGTATTTCAACGAATTATGCATCTTAGTAATTCTATTAGTCTCAAGAAGATTTATCTCCATGCATCATTTACTCACATGAAATTTCTTATATCTGCTAAAACAGCTGTCGAGGCCAAAGTAGGCCTACTTGCTAGTTACCGTCTATTCTATATGCATGTCTATGCAAATGCAAATCACTTCATTGCACCGCAATGATCAAACGATAAGGAGACGGTAGCCTCTTTATAAATGATATGGATAGGCGATATATGCAATACAACCCAGGTCGCGCATAGGATGCGTTGGAGTCCTGCATGGGTCGACGAATGCGTTTTATTTTTGGTTTGCAGCGGAGTAACGCGACTTATTGCATTGCTTTTCAATGAAATGCTGCAAGGTATTTAGGAGGTTATATATAACAGGATAAAAGATCAAAATAATTTATTAGCACCTGCAATGTGGCGAAGGCCGGTCTTTTTTTCGGATTAGTCTTGCAGCATTCGATGGCTTTCTGATCAATTTTTCGACGGATGGTTCTTAATTGTCCAGGTGTGAAACCTATACAGTGGATTCTATATGAAGGGTGATGGATTCAGGCAGATGGACGGATACAGCATATAAAAAAAGTGTCCTTAAACTGTGGCCCGTGGACTAGTTTCAAGGGATCCGTGACTGGTCAAAATTAAGGTCACAGGGAAAATTATTGAAATCGCCCGACAGGGCAAGATATCGTCACTTCGCAGGTACCACTGGACTAGTGTATCTCACGGCATAAATGAATGGGTAACTCTCTGCTTGTTTTCTGCTCGCTTTGGTGCGATTTCAAGCAACAAGGTCCCGCAGAAAATCTGCTACGTGGAAAATCCGATAGTTGTAGGTGAAGAAAAATAATTGAAATTGCTGTGGATCTGTAAATTGTATCGTTAAAAATATGTGGAATATAAGGCAAAAATTGGGATATCCCCATGACTCCTTTCAAGCGTAATATCTCTATAGTGTTTCAAATGGCATGAAAATAATCAACCATACTAATTATAACGGTTAATTACATTTACCTTGAAGAGTGATCCCTTCACCTCGAAAAAGTTCATTCATAACGACACCAAAACTCCATACATCCGATTTCTGGCTGAATTCTCCCGAATACCATGCTTCTGGTGCGATTGCGCCTAAGTCGCTATCCACAATATCTTCCCAACCCTCACAAACCTCGTCGACGCGGTGAATGTACCGAAATCTCGATATTTTCCAAACGTTGCCTTCGCCTAGAAGCACCCCGTCGGTGCTGAGACAGCCATGGATGTAATTATTCGATGCTATGTAGTTCATTCCGTTGACAATCTATTGAATTGAGCTTTATGTCAGTGTGTAAGCAAAGCAGAAGTTACAGTGAGTGTACACATCATGTGTAACGAATCCTGCTAAATGGCAATATTATAAATGTCGGCTGTAATATGATATTTCGATACTATCCTAGATTTGGATGCTTCAATGATCGAGTGCAGTACTTTTCAATCGTTTTGAGCGCCATCCGCACTTTTATTTTTAAAACGATTTTCATCCACACAAACCTCATCAAGTGTCTCATTAGAAAGACAACTCCTTTTCCGTCGTTTTGATTTACACTAAAATCCTTTTCGGTCAAAAAAGTGTTCATTTTAAATACAAGAACTCCTGGTGCTTGGATGGCCAGGTTTGTATAAAAACCATCCAGCATTCCTATTCAGAATACATCGTATATTCCGTGAGTGCAAAATGCTTGTTGGCAGAAATCGTATTTAAGAGTATGACACAAAGGTCTCGGAGGCTATAGTTCGTCGAAGGGGTGCAAACCCCGCATTTTTGTTTTATTGCTTCTGCCCTATGGCTTGGAAAATAGGTTCCAGGACTATCAATGAGAGTAAGCACATTAGAGCTCGATATTTTATGATACACTGAAAAACAGTGACCTTGGATATGTAAAAACTATTCAAATGAAATCGCGCGAAGAATTGTTTCCATGAATTTTCACAAATTCTACTTACATTTTATGAGACCGTTTTGGTCTGGGCACAGACCGTAGGGTGATTGATGAAGCATCTGGTGGGCTTAATATAAGTATTTGGTGTTCATATGGTTGTTAAATTTTGTGAATGAATTCTGTCAATAATATTTGTTCTTCCGACACATCACTATAAAATTTATATCCTCTCTCAGCCCACGTGATCAAAGTCAGCGGTAGAGCTGGTGGATATGATGACTTTGAAAATGCAGGGAACGTAATTATACATAGCTAGGTCGTGTTGATGTCACATGCATGAACCGAACTTCCGGTGCGCACCAGCAGGTTGCACACCCGGTGGTTTCCAAACTTTTAGGGTCGTGGTGACTCCATTTCCTATTTGTAAATATCCCTTGGTCCACCTTAAAATTTGGTTAGCTGATTACTAAAAAATGGTCAGCATCTTTGCCCAGACTTACTCACGGCCTATGTTAGAAACTGATTAAGTTCAACATCTTCGCGATCCACAGAAAAGGGCAAACGAACACAAGCTTGAGCACCACTATCTTTTACTAAAACATCCAAACGGCCTTGCCGGCACTATAGGAATATACAGTTCTCTTGGAATTGCGATCACAAATAGTCTTATTACAGATAATGGTAGTTGGTTTTATTTATTTCTATTGTTGTTTTTGCGAGGACAGGGGTACCCACACTAACATTAATATATATGACACTAAATCGCGCCCGGCGCGAAAAGAAATTTCCAAGTAAAGACTAAATCTTCCCCAAAATAAGATAGTGTTTCTGTTGATTTACGAAAAAATGTCAGCTCCCTTCAAGCCGTTAAAATTCCGGACAAATTTCCGGCATATTTCAGTGAACAGTGAAATTCCAGACGCATGGCAACCCTACAGTAACTTACAAATGTTGGCCTGTAATGATAGTATTTACTATATACTCTTCGTGCCTCGCAGTGTTGGGATGACTCGAGTCATGACTTGACTCGAGTCAGACTCGAGTCACCTTTTTCGTATGACTTGACTTGACTCGAGTCACTTACCTAAAATGACTTGACTTGACTTGACTCGGCGTTTCGGAAATGTGGATTGACTCGTGACACGGAGCAAAATTCACGAGTCAATTTCAAGTCATCAAGTAATCGGTGTCGATTGAAATCATTGTTCGGATTGTTCGCGATACGCAGGTGTAACCCGTGAGAGCGCCGAATCATGCAATGATCGTGTGTTTTCTGAGCCTCCGGTGTTCTCTCACAAATACATTCACCACAAACGAACTGATCGAAGCTTACAGCTTACGTTGTCGTTAACTAGTAGTAAACTAATTGAATATCAAAATATCTATGTCTGTTCTCTGTTCTTACCAGGGTTGTAATGACTCGAGTCATGACTCGACTCGAGTCAGACTCGAGTCACGATTTTTTTATGACTCGACTTGACTCGAGTCATTTTCTTGAAATGGGAAAATGACTCGACTCGACTCGAGTCAATATTTGGATTGACTCGACTTGTACTCGAGTCATTACGCATGACTCGACCCAAGTCATTGACTCGGCTTATTTTATATGACTTGAAGATGAAGAAATTTGCCAATCATAATGGCTAGATCAACGCATCCGACGAATTCTGCCGACATCGCTATTTGTCACCACTGCTTTCGTTGTACTTGTCTGATATCAGATATGCCGCCGTAAAAACAACAGAAAATGATACATAGTAGCAATGCATTGTACAAAATCGTCCAGTGATGAAGAGGTAATAGATCCTCCGCAATTAAAGTAGGCTACTCAAGACTTTTCAATTATACAAGCAAACAATTGGATCAAAGTTCAATTAGAGCCAATGAAATGACTCAGATGGTGAAGAGACTGATAAGCTCATGTGTAGATTTGAAGGCGATGATTCTTTGCATTTTTGGGCGACTAGAAAGAATGAGTATTAAATGCTCTTCAGTGTGGTTCAAAAATGCTTGTCAATTCCTGCATCGATTGCACTAGTGGAGCGTGTATTCAGTAGATGTGGATTCATTCTACGGCCATGCCGCTTTAACATATTTGAGGATCTCCTCTCCACATTAGTATTTTTGAGGTGTAACTCATTGATTTGATCTGCTGTCTGTGAAAACACACAATGCCCCTCGTTCATTTGACGTTTTGTTAGGTATGTGCATTGTGCACGTGAGTAATAATGAATGGCTAATGTTGTGTGATGTTTGTACAATATGGCTGTTCTAAAATAACTTCTATTTTATTTTACTGGGTGGTTACTTGATAAAATTGTTATGTTGCATAAAAGGAACACTGAATCTGGCTTAATTTGAAAAAAGTGGAATCAATGATGTGAGAGGAGAATATTGTGGATTTGAAAATAAATGGAGTATTTTAGTGAGAAA
Source organism: Botryllus schlosseri (assembly GCF_051294905.1). NCBI lineage: Eukaryota > Metazoa > Chordata > Ascidiacea > Stolidobranchia > Styelidae > Botryllus > Botryllus schlosseri. The sequence continues at coordinate 14,724,450 of NC_137239.1, forward strand.
TTCTTTCATATAATATAATTACATAGTAGTAAGCCGACTATTTTTTCATATCCAAAACATTCTACTCTAATAACTTCACGCTTTCTAGTTGGAATTGAGTCAAATTTGCTATGAATCATATTTTACACAATGTAACAATATCATGAGATAGCCGGTAAAATTCGAAAATCTCTATTTGTAATTAGTCTAAATTTTTCTTTCATAGCATTGCTTTCTACTGGTTGGAATTGAGCCAAATTTGATTTTTTAGGCAATCTAGCAATTTTAAGAAGTAGCCGGAAAATTTGAAAAAATGTTTTTGAACAGCCCCATTGTATAATTATTTCTCCAATGCTGTAACTGCGATGTAGTCTGTAATGCAATTGGGAAAACCTTTAGTATAATCAAAGGGTATCTGTTCTGTTGTCACTGCACAATGCACATAGTTGCATGCACGCTTTTACAGCATGCTGGCCTGTTGTAAATACTAGGGATGGTGTGAACCTCTGAAAGGATCTGTGTGAACGCGAACGTGAACCTCATGGCGTCACGTGACGTCACATTGCCAATTTCAACCCTATATTTCATGATTGACCCCGTGCGCTTGCTAGATTTTCACATCAGAAAACGATATCAATGTCATTGATTGATTGAATAAGCATCATTCGCTGACTACGTGTAGTGTATTTCGCTCTTGATATTGTGTGATTGCGGGTCAAGCTCACAGCAGAGAGTCACTGAATATTCATAAACGGAAGGCTGGATATTTCGAGCAAACTTTTGTAACAGAGCAAGTAAAATTTTTCAGAATGTCAACGTGCATGCTCGTTTAGTGTTGATTGTGCTGTCAGGGCCATGCATACATTGGCCAGTAGTTAAAATGCAATAAATTTGAACCAAAGATGTTATAATGAAGTGAAAATTGTAATATATGAAAAGAGGTTCACAGTGCAGAACCTACCAAGGTTCTGTTGTGAACGCGAACCCCAAAATTTCCGAGGTTCACACACAGAACGCGAACGTGAACCTCACGTTCACACCATCCCTAGTAAATACCTCTACATAAACATGCATCTATTGATTCTCGATCAACTAGTATCTTGACGTGAATTTGTTAGTTCTCTATCAGCTATTCGTGAACTATCGTCGATGTGCTCATAATAAAAACTGAATGCTTGCATTGGTGATGTATCAGACTGACAAGAGAGATATTCGATTTTAAGTTCTAAGATTAGTAAAGTTATCTTTAGCATCGGTAAATGAGGCCAGGACCTGTCCGTTATCTGCCTAAATAAACACGTGCCAAGACTCTGATAGGGACGAAATGAGCATGTTTCGCAAACAAGGAATTCGATATTACCCAAGCAGGATTGAAAACATGAGTTGAACATGACTTCAATACTGTGACTTGGACTCGACTCGAGTCATAACACCATGACTCGGACTTGACCCTAAAAACGGTGACTTGGACTCGGACTCGAGTCTGTGATGAATTGAAAATGACTCGACTCGACTCGAGTCAAAACCACAAAAGTATGATTGACTCGTGACTCGGAACCATGTGACTTGGTTACAACCCTGGTTCTTACCTTAGCCAAACCTCTTGTTTTATTGAAATTGAAGTAGTTTTGAAATTGAATATAGTTTATATACTATTCAACGGGTCCAAAGGGTCTCATATCAATATGTAAATGGGTAATATGTTGCATCTTATCGATTCGTATCTCTATTTAGGCTGGTAACATTAAACTGAAGCTATGCAGTTACTTAGCAGTATAACAGTTCTACGTATATGTGAGCGATACAGCGCCTTCTTGCGTGTATATTTAACTCTATATTCGTTCATCGGTACCGAATCAATCAATCAATCAATCTGTATTTCAGACAGCTAGCAAAATGTAATGACGTAATCATGCCTCATACTTCGAAAAGGCAACTTGACTTGAATTGTGACTTGACTCGTGACTTGACTTGACTTGACTCGACTTGACTCGAGTCACATCCAAAAATCAAGTGACTTGACTTGACTCGAGTCACCTTGGAAAATCGATTGACTTGACTTGACTCGAGTCAAAATCTGCAATGACTCGAAATGACTCGTGACTCGAAGGTGGTGACTTTATCCCAACACTGGTGCCTCGTGCTAATCGAACCGTTGTTACGAAAATATAAGGATTGTTCAGAGACAGGAAACAGAAATTCGCTTTTATGTCATTTCTCTCGGGTATGCCTGCCACTACACCCGGTTTCGAAGCAGACTATTGATTATGTAATAATTATACTGCGCAAATATTAATTCATTACGGCAGGTACGAGTGTAAAAGCTACGATTAGTGGTATCGTAAGCCAAAAAGGTTTTTTACAATTGCGTTGCAACGACGATGGTTATGGAGGCTCTGCATTTGAATTTCACATCAGGTTCATTTGAAGTAGGCCTATTCCACGCCAGAAAAAGTACCAATATATTTACAATTTTCATCTGCACTCATCTGCACTCATCCGCACCACGTCTTTCATCCACGCTGCAATTTTTATCATTTGCACGAGTGCGTACCATCCCACAGGTTCAAAAGCACTGATTGAGTAGATTCGAATGGCACTTAGGATTACAATTATTGAGTTCTATAAGAACAAACGTTCACAGAAAGACAAAAATCGTGGGTCTGACTTACCTGCAAACAAATATCGAGTCGGACTCTTAAGCAATTGTCCATTCGCTGTAAATGTGTCCGAAGGCTGCCCTTGCCATTCTCTAGGACAAGGCCTTGTGGAGAATCCGCAGTCTATTGGAATACCGACGAAAGTGACAGTCATAGATCAAATATTACGCATGGAAATAATCTCTATTTTAGAATTTGAAATGCGTGTGATTTGGGGATTCAGTTTGGGATAGCACAACAAGTAATAATAAGCAATTACTGTGTTGGGTTCATATGGAATATACATATTTATTTTACTGTTAGATTATTGTCTGAAAGCAAATCTTCGCACACATGACACTTCGTCATCCTCTCCCTCTAAAAAAACGTTGGTGTTAGGACCCGCATATTAGGCCCTACTACAAACCATACTTCCCCAACTTCGCGACGGGCGTTTTTACGACTATACCAGTAAGGCACGTTTTACTGTTATAGGGTTTATATGTATAAATGTATGTAGCGAGAAATCTTCATATTCAAGATGAAGTCTATAATGTTAGCAATTGCATATACTGCTATTTATTTGTCATCCTCCTCCAGTCCACGTAATAAAATTTACTGGCAGAGCTGAAGGAGGGGAATTTATGTTGGCCGAAATATTCCGAAGTCTTCGTGTTTGGTGGAGCGGTAATGACCGGCGCTGAAATGCCATTTTTTTACATAAATATTGCGTAATTTTTTCCCGAGGCGCTGAGAGTACCCTTATTAAAAATTGTGCATTTCGGTAACGTAAATCTCGCCTAAAGCGAAGTAATTTAAGAAGTTGTTGGAAATCTACCACAAAATACTATGTAGCCTAATCTATGTTGATTAGCGAAATAATCTAGGCCCCTTCGAGTTCGCTCCCCCCCCAATTAGGGGGTTTAGGGTGCGGCAGTTATGGCGCTGTTAGCACAACATATGACATTTTAAAGCGTCCGGAATCCTTACCAGCAATCATTAGATGATTTGCGAAAAAATCAATTTTTAACACTAATAAATCATACATAACCTACTAGATAGGTAACACAGATCTGTTTTCATGGATCCAAATACTAAGATGATGCAAGTTTCATCATAGGCGTAACCGGGGGACAAAAGACCTACGTATCTACGTACTATTAGATGTTATGAATATATGTTCTGTGAGCGAACAACATAACTAACATAACTAAACTTTCACTAAATCTACAATTTTCCAAATACCTCTGTGGCCCACATCGAGATGCCCCTGTAGCCCAATGATTGAGAACCCCCGCTCCATACAGTGCAATTTTAATTGTAGTGAGGATTTCCATATGCGAACAATATTTGTCCTATTTGTCCTATGGTATTACTCATGTATGCGAGCAGTCGAATAATGTTACGATGACGTAGATGAGTCAATGCTCGTAGCTTTCGACTAAAAAATGTTTTCACAACACGGTGGTCTAGCTCCATGCTCCTTTCGACGCAAACAAGCTGGTGTTTCCAGATTCCTGCAAATAAAAACAACTATCTTCAAAGTCAACATACCTCGCTAGGTTTTCTCACCTCCATAGAAATTTGAGTAAAAACCGCCACAAAGCTTTGTCGTTATTGTTATCTCTTGATTCGTCGTTACTTCTGGGTCAGGAAAATAATCTTTGGAAGCTGCAAGTTGTATGCAGTGTGGATCAGTAACGAAATACTGCCGTTCGTATGGTGTTAATATATTCTAAGGTATTCAGAAGGCTATAGACCAGTGGTGAAATTTGCTTTACGTTACACCAGTGATTCTCAATTACACAAACGGGTCGCAACCGCGCCAGAACAGATGTAATATTCGCAGAGGTTCTTGCGAAATGATTTAGTCGCGCCTCACGCTGTCTACGGTGGGTATTATGTACATTGTCAGGGTCAGTGTGATGAATACTATAGCCAATATGGGACACGCGATGAAAATTTGCTGCGACAATATGTATATCAAAAAATATGCCTCAACTAGCTGTTAGGGTGCAGCAATGAAATTTAATTGGATCTCACTTTACGATGGATGGATCTCACGCATATTTCGTGGGCTTTGATTCATCCATAAAATCCATACAATAGTTTTTGAATTCGCTATTCTAAGCAAGACTGACCATACCATATCACTATTGGAAACTATTTGTCTGGCAGAATTACAGTTCATTGCGATTTGATAAGGATGGTGCCACGGCTAATGTGCGAGGTATCGTCATATCAACTAAATATAGTAGCCTACATGATTTGATAAATGCTAAAATGCGATATAAGTTCTGGGAATATTTACTAATACCTGATAAACGAATATATAGACACCTGGGTTGGAGTGTAACGGGCGTGAATCTCAAAACACAACCACAGCGAAACCAATTTCGAAATTCACATTTTGTCATCTCAATCGGAATAATAACTTCAACTTCATGACCTATGTCCGCGTTTTCTGTATGATTTCCAATTACATGATCAATGTAATAATTCATATATGACTTACACTCTTTCGTACTTTGTTTGGCTTCAGACCTCCGCCTGCGAAATAATAACCTTTAAACGTAAACAATTTAAGGAAGGGACATATACACCGATGTCAATGAAATTTATCATGTAAACTCGTTTTTATGATAATTTGGAAATTCAATATTTATATACTATTTATTAAGGAGTATTGGGCCATTGGCTACTGTATAACTTAATTTCGAGGAAATATCTGTATAGTAACAATTAAGTATAAAAATTTCGATCTGAACAGTATCAATGTTGCAATAGTCTGACGCCTTTAGAATACATTGCCCGGTCGAGCCTAGGCCGAGCGTAAGCTTTTTATTCCCTTGCAAGTGGTCCTCGACAATATTGTTTGCATAGCCACGGAAGAAATTGATTTTATGGAATTGTTATAGCATTTGATTGTTCTAGTTGATACATTTATTTATGGTGAAAAAGTCATCATATACTGATATCTTACTCGAAAACCTTCATAATGTACATTGATGTGCAACTTACGAAAATTTAGTGTTGGAATTCGGATTGTGACGTTGCGTGACGCCATAGATTCGTGTTCACGTTCGCCTTCACACGAACTAAAACCTTTCAGTGGTTCGCACCATCCCTATTATTTATGTGATTTGCAATATAACATTCAGTAATTCATTCTGAGAAATTGTTTGTCGTAAACGTTGCATGTAAGAACGACTCCTTAATTTCATCCACGGTGATTTCAGTGTGAATCTGAGGCAGCTCGGACGTAATGCTGTTGTGAGATGAGCGAATGTTGGAACTGTGATAACAGGTGAGTTTTCCGAATCTATTGACTGTACAGCGATGTGACTGGTTTAATGGCCTTTCTTTCGACCCCCAGCTTCCCAAATGTCGCATTCAGCATACCCGAAGTGCTAGGGTTCCGCGAACTACTTGAACCTTCCAGAGGATGTCTCGTGTACAAAATAATTGAGCACAACTGGGGTACATAGAATTCGGCTTTGAAGTTGAAGAATTTAATTTACTTGAGATCGATTTCTGCTATTGAATTCTCAATTATAGTCAATGCTTGAAGAGTTAGTTGCAGATCATCCCCATTATCCGTTTGTTCGATTGAGCAGAACGGCTGGACGTTCACTTTACTGTCGTCAGTCTCATCTTCGCATCCATAACCTAGTAACAAATATGAGAATTGAACATTTCGGATCTAACCAGTGGAGGATCAGTGTTGGTTCGATGCAGAGAAGTAAAACGTAGTCTTGAACGGAAGAACCAGAAATTGGATTCACAACATTGATTTGTATAAGCATCTGGCTTAATACAATATCAGCTTTAGTCAGTTCAGAGGTGTTTCACATTTCTAAACAATCTCGTTACGTTACATCACGATGAAATATATGCACCTGCTTACAACCTGGAACATATAGTGATAGTGTTTATAAAAGCGAAAATTGTGTTACGCGAAAATTGTTTTTAATAGTTGGATTAACAGTCACCATGCAGTAATTTAAAGTAGGCTATTTATGATGTTTACATACTCCGCAGTTAAAATGCGTTTGACAAGTATACCACAATACACATAAGTAGCAAGCTCACCAAAATTACAAAGACCAACATTGTCATTTGTACTCCAGTATGGATGAGCTGCGATTTCCCATATCGATGGTCGACAGCGCCTGTCGTGGCTGAGAGTGGATTTTATCAAATGAGTCATCGATTTAACGTTCGGAACCAATAAATGAGAAATATCGAATATTCCGTTCTTCGTGTTATATTCCCATAGGTCTGATGCAAGGCCAAACGGCGATTCGCCGTTACTCAAAATGTAATACAGAATAACTCCCAAGGAAAAACAGTCCGACTTTAACGACACGTACCAGTCACCGAAGCCTTCAGGAGGTTGATATCCAAGCGTTCCGAATCGATATTGGGAATAAACCATCGAAGACATTGATTTAACTTGGTGACTCAATCCGAAATCAGCAATCTTAATAGTTTCCAAGTCGAGGCTAAGAAGAATGTTGGCAGGCTTTAAGTCTTTGTGTATTATCAGCTTTTCATGGACAAACGTCATTCCTTCCATTAATTGCTTGCAATATCTCATCCACATATTCACGTCATACGCTAATGAGCTTTTTTTGTGAAATATCAGGAATTGATCCAAATTCATGTCATGACATTTCTCCAAAGCGAGGTAAGTGCACTCGAACAACCCATCGTTGATAGTGTCTGACTGGATTAACATAATGACGTGTACATGGGGCCCGATTATTCGAAGACTGTTTACTTCCGCAAAACTTTGTTCCTGATCACGGGGAATTTTTACAGCGCATTCGCGAATGTCAGTTACTTGACTGATTAAGTGCCCCACGAAGACATTCCCATGGTTAGAAAGCTTCTTTCGAGGAAAAATCTTGACTAAATCCGAGATCGTCCTTGTTTCTGTATGTAATTGAGAGTTTTAAGAGACCTTATTAAATATAGTAGAAGAGCATCTTTGAGTAACATCATATATTGATCCAAAATATGTTTATAGAATATTACCAATAGCATCTTCACTTTCATGTTCGGAATCGCATTGATCAGTATCGTCGCTTTCGTCTAAAATATTGTAGAACCGTTGGAAACCTCTTTTATTTAGCACAAACATCAATTCCTGCTTGTATAACATTTAAGTATGACTAGAGGTGGTCAGAAGCGAACTACTTTTACTTTGTTAGTAATCAAGTTAGTAATCAAGTTAGTATTTACCTACTTTTATAATTTTGACTCGAGTCAAGTCGTCAAGTCATCAATAAATCACGATTCGAATCACTACGACCCTGTCCTCATTTCTTTGAAGGTATAAATGTTTTGCCACTGTATTTGTGATTATTTTCGCACATGAAAATCACATCTAGAATTGACAGTTGCCTGTTATGAGTGGATTTGTTAATTGATTTTATAGTAAATAGTGGAAGCTTCGCACATTATTTACAATTTACGAGTCTGGCAACATGCCGTTTGGAATGGTCGGACTGACATAGAGGGCCCGCCCCCAGAAGATGCGTCTATATAGATATATGGGCACCATGGAAGTTTCACCTAGCCCTCCATCCCCAATCCTAGGAACACCACTGTATAGTGTATATACTATCATAAATGTTAGGGTTATCATACGTCCTCTTTTAAGAGGATTTGTCCTCTTTTTGACTTTTTTGAAAGTGTCCACGGAGGACGCCCAAATGTCCATTTTTTGGGATCCTGTCTTTTTTTTAAATAATTTTGGTTACATATAGGGCAAAAGTCGACTGAAATACAGTAAATCAGCATTTAATTAACGCCCCGGCGGCTATTTCAGGAGCTGAGCCCGAAAGCTGACCATATTTTTTTCAACAGACCACGAAGTGGTAAAACACTCATAATACAACAACTTACCTGACGAGACAACAGGCATTTCCATGGTTACGGTGAGAGTGATAGGTTATCTCAGTTTAGCAACATTCACTACTCTGCTGCAAGCCAGTTCAAATACCATAAAGATCTGCGTGTTGATACCTAATTAAAATGAACCACATATGTCATATAATCCCGACAGGCTGGGACCATAGCGCATCCTCAAATTCCATATCAACAGCATAACGCAAAATCTGTTGACACTTTGAGCCTTACATAGGTGAATCTATCGGTAAAAGAGGGTATTCGATATCTAGATTATAATTAAAACGAAGAGAAGTGCTCGACTGTCTCTGTCTGTCTGCTTTTCAGAGACAATTTAAGACATTCCAGATGAACAATATCTGATCAAATTCGCCCGTACATTGATTATATAGCTCTCTGTATTCTTGTGACGGACCAATACCATTGATAGCATGCTACACTCAGACTTCCACACCATCATACACATTTCAATGGGTATTTTAATATGCGTGCGTTTATATATAGGCTGTATAGCGAATATGGCCGCATATAGTTGCTAATCCGATACGGAATACAGTCATGTGGGTAACACATGATATGACCTATATACATCTGACCGAAGGGACATAATACAATATTGCAAAGCTTCACGTCTTGTGAGTGGTATTGAATCGAATCGCTAGTAAACAACGAAGCCGCAATGCGTTCGCCGACTTTATTATCATGAGCTCAAGAAAATGCCACTCGTTAGCCTACTTATCACAGTTACAGATATGCTAATGATGGCATCCAATAGGGTCGCACAACCGCATAAACCAGTCTCATTACTCTTTCGAATGCAAACCGTCACATTGCAGTTGCCTGACCCTATGGCATCTCCTGTGATATCTCATAATTGTTGGTATTGCCGGGCTGTCGGTTTTTTATGCTATATCAACTCCCAAATAAATTGACTTGGTAGTAGTGATACTGCAGTAATTCAGAAAAGATGAAAATTGTTCAATTGATAAAGGGTGCGAGCATGCGAACAAGCCTATCATCAATACGACATAATGGACTATCCTAATGGATCCAATGTTTTTTTTGCAAGTCCCGCGTACATCCTGATGGTAATAATGAAGAATGCGCGCCAGAAAGGGTTAAAAGCGAAGACTCGTCACCTCCATAGGATGGATTGGAACGGTAGTTTTCGTGAAAATTGTTTAGATGCAGGTCCAATACGATGGCTATCTGCTGGCAGCTTCCAAAATATCATTAAAACATTCCTCGATAACTTACGACCAATTCATATTTAGACCGCAGTGCCCCTTTGACAACTGTCCCTGAGATAGGCAGCACCAATACTTTTCGTAGTACGAGATTAGCAGGTCATTGTATTTGTTTACATAGTGCACCTTTCTGTATTATACTAGCGGTTATGCTTTCATCCATATGCAATATTATATATTCCCATGTCGCATCGTATACCTGTCGAGCTTGATAGTAGAACTGTGAGTTTAGAATACCGCTTTGCATTTCATTCGCTAAATCACACGGAATGAACATTCAACACTTTATATAAACCGCGGAGGAGCAATCCTTTGTTTACTCTGTGACTGTGATAGCTTTTGACGTTCCATTCATACTATAAATTTTATGGCACGTACGACGTACGTGTACGTAGGCCAATATGTTTAAGACTGACGGACACCATACCAGCAAACAGAATATTCGCACAGAATATTACAGTATCGCCGCTCGTGATCGCTATCTTTTTCATTTGAAGTCCTTGAATCAGCTATTATACATTTGCAATAGCCGATCCCCGTTCGCCAGAAGAACATCTCTATACTCTGGTAATAACTCATGTGTTTTGCCTAGTTACTCGGTTATTTTTATAACAGAATTTGTCTCTATATGTCAAGCGTTCTTTGTGGAGCCATAAAACACAGACAACTGTATCCTAAAACCAGGCCCGCCATATGTCCTCTTTTAGGGGTATTTGTCCTCCTTTATCGAGAAGAGTGATCTTCCGATGACGCTCAGAAATACCCAAATGTCCTCTTTATTAGCATTTCGAGTTCGTTCCATATACTTTCAACAAAACTTTTAGAGGAGACTTTGTTTTTATTTCCGCGATATTTCTACATGTATGAAACATGCTGCATAACTGGTTTAAAAATGATTTCCAACAAATTGCTCTAACTTCTTGGTTGTTAATTGCAAACACAGTTGGACGTTCTCTGTAACATCTGGGCCTTTTTACGTGGGAGGATGTGTTGCAATTTTCCTTGACGCTGTCACAATGGTGCAAAGGCAAAGACAGCCTATTAATTGGATCCGTATCAAGCATCTTGAAGGTTGTATAAAATTATATTGCGTGTACACAATTTCACCTTCTCGTTAAAAATGATCATACAGCATTGGCAAGAGCTAAGGGCGCTGCAGACTATTCATGTGCTGAATCTGAAAAATAAAGTTAGTTTGCTGTTTTTGTGTCTGGCTTTGTAACTTTTCCTTTAACTATACCCAGGAAATGCAAATGGAAATAACCACCAAACTTTTTTCATTTGACCGCACCCTCTAATCTGGCCTGAAAAGCTTGGCTACGCTGTTGATGCCAGTTACCAACGGGTTATATAGCGTAGCGCCATCCAAACAGGCGTCCCGGGTTTGATTCCCGCCGTCGGAGGTTATTCTGGGCTCAATGACCGCGAGTCGTTGTTCTTACGGCTACAAGAAAAGCCCAGAAAAAATACCCGATAAAGAAAGGAAAGAGCAAGAAATAGCTTCTAAAAAGGACCGACGAAGAATGAATAACATCAATGAAGACTGTGACATCGGGCACTAGGTCGTGGTGGATGTCAGTTCCCAGAGATCCCCACTGGTTGGTCGTTCGGCATCCCCCTATTTGTACATTACATCGCATTGTGTGTCTTGTATAACCCATTGTGTGTGTGTCTTGGGCAGATGAAAATATAATATGTCCATTGATTAAAACAAAATACCCAGACAATATAAACGTATGGTGGTATGAACTAAAGATGCTTGATTTCCGGGAATTGCCCAAACAACCAAACAATCAATGATGAGACAAATAATTTCAAGAAAATCAAGCAACACATATCACTTATTAATATCCTCGTCCCCGTAATCAAATCTCCATTGAGATTAATCAACAGTGATATTTTACTTCTGTAAAATTTAATCGTTTATGGGCTGATATTGAACCCTATCTTTATTCGCACATGTTATGTACTTGTACACTGTGTATTGTACAGTCGTAACGTAACAAGCCATAGTTGTGATATGCGTCACAAAACTTGTTTTTAAATATAATCATAATACATACATACATAGCTATCATACATACATACACTGGGGGTAAGTAAAAAGAATTAATAACAAATATTATTATTACCGACAACGTCACATAATTCACGAAAAACCGCTTGAATGATGCTGCATATGTGTGATATCCCGCAACCATTTATATACATCACGGTATCGCGCTGGGCTATGCGTTTCAATGTAGCACATTCTAGAGTATGCTTCAAGATTCAAGCGAGTTACTTCTGTAAGGTTATTGAAATCTCTTCTTTATCCGTCCTCTTGTGAAATAGATTTCCTTAAGCAGCTTTCCGATGAAACGCTGTATGATACCGAGTGTTTACCGATAATACCGATAAAAATCAAAATAGTGCAAAACCTTTATGTCACCTGCAATTCTTTGACATCCGGTCGTTTGTTGAGATTAGGCTCAAAGCATTTGATCACAGTCCTTTTATAGATATTGTCGCGGTGCATTCCTAACTGCTTGGACCGACAATCTGAACATCGAAATTAATAGATACATTCAAGTTCACTCCATCAGGTGTGGATTGTGAATGGATTAATGTGGAGATGCAGCAACACAAAGCTGAGAGGTCGTGAGACACTCGCCAATCATGCAACCCTACTACTTTTACATATTTATTTATTTACATATTTAGAGAGAGAGCGAGAGAGAAATATTTATTGATTCGTCCAACCGTAAAGAAAATAACACTGACGCATGAACTAATAACAAGTAACTTAACGATGTTGGACAGGGTGTGATCGATATGACTATGGGTAGGGTCAACTGATCACACCCTGCATTCAACAATTACAGATATTATTTATCAATTTCGTTGCAGTTGGTTGGGATGGGATTATGAAATTCACCATAACAGTAATAACAATAACATGTAAAAATTTGATGGGACAATTGGAGTCAGTAATAGATAAAGGTGTCTGAATAATTTATTTTTAAATGATTTATCCAAGAGTATGATGAAATTGGCGCTGTATGATAAATGTAGAAACTGCTAATGTCACGTTAGTTATCCATGCCCCTAGCTGCAACGATTCCGTGTAAGGTTGACTATAGAATGTGCTAGGAGTAGCTAGAATTAAAATTGGAACGTGGTTGTCAACAATCACTTGTGAAGCGTTTACTTCGAATGTCTCCCAGTCCTTATACCCCACCCTTCCAATGATATCTTAAAGTCGAATCTAAATTTCTGGCACTTCATTTAACGCGCGCAAGTCAGATGTTACAGAAGGAGCCCCGAGTATACGAAGACGCGCCGAAAATCGTGCGAGCTTTCACATAGCATCTTGTCCTTAGAAATTCGAGTCGCAAGCAGAGTATATATTCATAGCATATATTATGCACTATGAATTTTCTTTTAGAGTAAACCTAGGCCTCTTCGGGCTGGTATGATGATGTACTATCCAATGACGAGTTGGCATGTAGTGTCGTGATGGAGGATGTTACATATATAATATATGCCACTTATTTCGAATGTAAATTGTGCCGCACATTCACTATTTCGATTTTAACTTAATTGAATATGTGACTTAGGAAGCACAGACGCTGGTGTATAAGATCGTCAAGGCGCAGGGTCTCTGCGCCGTAAGACAATATTTCGATAACGAGGATAAGTATGAACAAAGCCTTCATAATCGAATCGAGATAATTATATTAATTATAGTGTGCGGCGTTCCGTTCCCATAAACCCGCCAAGAAGACAGTAACAGTTATCCGCGAGTCTGCAATGGGGATCACTAATATATGGTAGTAAAAATATTCCTATTTTTATTTATAGAGCTCTAGGGGATTTAGTGGCTATGGACAACGCAATCGCTGCGACGAAGGAAATGACATCAGATCAGGACAATCTGTTAGTCGTAACAGCTGATCACAGTCACACCTTCAACATGGGAGAGTATGCCATTCGAGGAAATCCAATACCAGGTAATTAGTGGCAATATCATGCTAGTGATATCTAGATGCCCACATGGTGTGTAAGAATAGTTTTAGCATCCCTCGGAAGGGATTTTGTGCAGGTAATTTGGTAGCCTACCATTGTGTATGGAATAAATTGCACTTACATATAACCGGCGACCACCTCTCAGAATCTCTGGTTCGTTTTCTTTCCATGAGCTTGATAAAAGGCTAGTGCTACATGGATAATTGTTTGGCATGGATAAAAGTACAGAGGCTGTCAGCCAAATCCTAATCGAACAACGCTGGCGGCGATAAAAATGGAATACATTGTTTTACAGGACTTGCTCCTTCTGATGACGAACCGGATATAGCTTTGGACTTGAGACAATTCACGGCGGTCGGGTACGGAAACGGTCCAGGCTACCAAGGAAGTAACGTGGACTTTCAAAATCTATCCAGGGAAAATGTCACATCAGAATCTGCAGGTATCCTCTCCACTTTCGCCTTCATGGATTTTCGTATTTTGACTCAAAGTCACTTTTGAGTATAACATCATCCTGTTCAATTTTCAGCGGATCTCAATTTCATGCAGCAAAGCGCCGTCCCACTAGGTTCCGAGTCCCACGGTGGAGAAGACGTCGCCATCTTAGCCAGCGGGCCTGTAGCTCATCCCATTCATGGTGTACACGAGCAAAATTACATCGCGCATGTGATGAGGTTGGCAAATATATCACAAGCTGTGTGTATATGTAGCGATTTGATTCCGATATATTCATCAGGTAAGTAGTTAATATGATCGGTCGTAACTTGGTGTTTTTAACATGGGGCTCTTATGGGCGGGGTGGCACGGTGCCGAGAAACCGGGGGTGGCACGGTGACCCTTATCTCTTATGGCGGGGGTGGCACGGTGCCATTGTGTCTTATGGCGGGGGTCGCATGGTTACCTTTTTGGTTATAGGCTGCGGCGGCACGGTGCCGTGAAAACTCGTGGTGGCATGGTTACCTTTTCAGGTATAGGCGCGGTGACATGGTGACCTTTCAGGAGAGATGATTTGACTAACGTTGTGGGTATAGACCGCGGCGGTGTGGTGTTGAATATGTATCAGATAAATAGTCATGTGAATGAACCTTTGTTAATGTGTATATCGTAAATTATTATATATGATGTAGTTTAGTCGTGACAAATGACCGATCGTGTTCTAAGTCTTTCCTCGCTATTGATTCCTACGTAACCTGAATAGCACGCCGACTTTCAGATCGGATTATTCGCACCTTCCGTACCGCTGTTTCGCACCTACAGAATAGTCTGCTGTTCACAGTCGCAACAAGAATCACAAGTATACACATTATACATGTTATGTTCTTGATCTTGTTTGAACAATAACTCAATACGACGAGGTTGCAATACGAAATCAGTATATTATCAGCAGAATAACTTTACGGCAGCGACACGATCCAGAGTGCAGTTAAATGAAAAGAGCACGAGACAACAGAACACAGGATATAAATACAAGCACGACACACGAGGGAATAATGATTGGCGGTAATTACTAATCCTATAGAAAGAAAGAGTTGTACGACACTAAAACGTAAATGCACGAACATAACAATACATTCATTTATTACTCTGAAATCAAACTCTTCACAAAAGCACGCACAATCGTATCATTCCCTTTTTATCATCCCCAAAATTATTCAAGTATTCCTCGGCTGAAAACCCTTGAGCTCTTTTTATCAAGAATGCTATAGCATGATCTCCACACACATCCGAAGTTTTACTCTGTAACTGTTTCGCAGTCACAGAAAATTCATCCGGCTCCAGGAATTCGATTATCTGAGGTTTTAGTGGTCCGAAACCTAGCGAATCATGAAAATGAGTATCGTCATCTCTGTATATAGACACCCAGTGGGACCCAGGCAAACTCGACTCGTCGTAATTAATGATGATAGCGAATTTTCCGCTAATTGGTTTCTTCGGCAACTGGTCTACTGGATAAGTCCCTAGATATAGACTTTGTGTGTCAGGGTGGTTATAGAGAATACCATTGCTTATTTCTGATCCAACCCTAATCCTTTGCGAAGTTGGTGTTTATTCAAAAAGGTGTGAAATAATTGTAAATCCTACGTCGCTGACACGATAATGCATCAGACATAGCGATCTAGTTATAGCACGGTGTTGGAATCTATTCGGGTTCTATAGATAAATTGAGGTAATCCGAAACCAAATATTTTGACTTTGGCGTAGTGTGAATTGAAATACGATTGACAATCATGACTACCAACTTTCCCACAGTCCCATTTCGATATTATACGCACATTGATTTGAAACAAGTAATGAGACATTTCCACTCTATTCGCAATCCTGCTTTCCGTTTTTCAAAGAGACTTTTAACATCTTACCATACTCAAAAGAATTATTCACAACATTAACCGGTGGTAAAAATCTAGTTTTCACTTACTTGATTATATCACCACAACTCACAAACTTGAAATAATTCATCCTGGCTGTATTCGTATGACCGATAATTTTTATTCAACTGTAAAAGTCGTTACTAATCTATAACACAAAGTAATCACTACTCGGGAAATCTAGTTTTCACTTACTTGATTATATCACTACAACTCATAAATTTGAATTAATTCATCCTGGTTGTGCTCGTATGATCGGTCTTTTTTTATTCGATTATAAAGGTCGTTAGTATTGTGAAGACAAAGTATTTACTAATCGGTGCATATACGATTTGACTTGAACCTATTATATTTTGAGTATACGAGATTTGAATGTCTGAACATTAACTGAGAAATAATTTATCACAATTAAATCCGTAAAAGATATTTGAATGTCAGCAACTCGGTAAGGTCATAGTTACTACCACATTACCTAATTTACCCGACCAACTCGTCATGATCATTCCCGAAATCAACATAAACATGACTACTGACTTGAGTCAACCACAAAACAGCATCAAGTTTTAAATCCGCTTGTAGCTTACGGCCTATTTGAATGCGGGTTATGTTTTGTTGTAATTGAGTGTACGGAAATAGTATTACGTCTCGTCATCTCACCATCTTGCCATCAACAAAAGAGTAAAATACACAAACCTTGTCAAGTCAATCCGTTTGTAACTCACCGAACCAAAGCAAAAAGTGTCCATACGAAAAGTAGACAAGACTACGCAAGTAATCACTACAACCCACAAACATATCAAGTTCGGTTTTAGGCATATACCACCAACTCGTCTTTTTTGTTCAACTGTAAAAGTCGTTACTATTTTGCAAGACAAAGTAATTACTACTCGATAGATTTTGTAAGACAAAAGTAATTACTACTCGATGCAGAAGATTTGAAAGTCTGGCCATCGTAGTTGAGAATTCATTTCTTACAATCGAACGTAGGTGTTATATCGAAAATTATCATGATGTAAACATAAGGATTGTCACATCGATTTGACATATGGGGTTTTGTAATGGTCTATCATGACTTGATTACTAATTTATTTGTGTTAATTAGACCCGCCGATGTGGTGAAGGTTATTATGACAGCAACAAACTTTTCACTATCATGGCTATTAACATATTGAGTTGTAAAACTATACGTGTCTGAAATGTTCTTGATTGACAAATCATTCCACCTTGGTACAAATCACTCTGGGTATCGCGGATATCAGAAAATACTTTACAAATGTAATCGTTTCAGTTACCAAGACTAAAGATGAAACAACAATTCCGTTTGCTGGCTAACAACCGGGCAATACTTTATTGTCAGAATCTGTGATGGTGAATTGAAACATACTCATCTTACGCAGTACGAGTAAATCACTTTGGACTCCGGGCGGCGTCGTTTAATCCGTGTTAAACTCTGTTCACACTCTCTGTCGAATGTGTGAAATGTAAAACATTACGAGGTTACACTCTAAGACTTTGATCAACAGAGAAACAATTTTGAATATCTTTACTGGATGGATCCTATTCAACCGACCTTGGATAATACAAAACTCATAACAATAATAAAATCGAAGTATGTGCTACACTGAAATCTAGAAAAATGTGTTTGTATTGTTGTTCATAGTAGTGATATCGATTTGAACCTGCAGAATAATTGTCATCATCTAACCAAACTAATGAAAGTCGTTGTCAATTTGTATGATGTTCACTGAATGCATACTAGAACTATTTGTGCAACACACACGAGCAGAGAAATTGGAAATTTTCCCATTGCCATTTGTCAAAGTAAATGTCGTCACAATACTCAGTCACTAAAAGACCATATACTTGTATGTGATTGAATCACCAACAATTAACTCGCTAAATCAAATCGTAAGGTAATTTCACGCACTCAGCGGATATTAAACAACGTCGCTTTATCGGTGTGGGTCGTTTTTTCTAAATACAAATCATATCTGTCCAGTAGAAAACAATTTTCACGCACTTGGGTAATGAAACCAGTGTGCAATATCAATACAAGATATTTTCGTGACACAAAAAATAATCAACTTACTCGATATTCTCGTAAAACGAAACTGTACACAGGTTTCATGTTTTTTGTATGACACGGAATTAATACCGATCGCAGTAACTGTGTTCGAAATGACTTTCATACAAATACACTCTATGTGGTTAACATTCTCATTGATTCTATTGTGATCAATGTATACTATATGTATTCTGGATTCATTTCGATATGGCTAAACATACAACCTCGACAGATACGAATTGTCACACACTCAACTAATATCATACCAAATAGTTATTTACAACAACCAAGACACAGAAAATTTGTTTTGGCCGTTTCGATTTTATTACTGGAGGTACTCATCACTTCGCTTAATACAATCTAGATTTAAACCCCATCGAACCTTTGGTGTCTATCGTTTTGCTGGATACGAATTATGTTAGTCTAACAGTAAACAATTTTCACAATCTTGGGTTATGAATTCAATGTGTTGGCGGTCATTCATTATTTTGTTTGTATCAACTAGTTACTTTGTAGGGTATGAATGAGCACCCTCCCACAACTCTTACAAAAGTACGAAGGATATTCACATCACACAAAGTAGTCGACTTTACTTCATATCCTCACACTACGAAACCAAATGGTTGTTTAGACTCTACAAACTTTTTTACACGAATGGTCATACATCTAAATATTCAAATAATCCAACACACAACTATAGTACTTACAGAAATATCATAGTTCTTGTAACAAAGGTGTTTATCGTAAGTCCTACACAGTCATGATAGCCGTCCGAGTTTGACTTTTAGAAAATATTATATCGATACATCTTTCAAAAACAAAACCATGGTCACTGCTTGAGAGACCTGCCGATGATATCACAATAATACAGCTACTTCCACAAAAAAAAGTATGTATTCGACTTACTTCCAACAAATCTAACACGCAAAACAATTTACTTTGCTAACGAAAAGTGCTGAGTCATCATATGATTGTCCTCACAACAATACAACTAAAACATACTATCATACAAAATGGTCGTTATAGTTTGCACCCCAACGGTACATCGTAAAAGTAACAAGTTTCGAGAATCCAGTTATTCAAAAAACGTGAAAGTGTTTCTACGCCAAGTCGTTATGTTGACGAAAGCGTATATTGTAATATCATGATCGATTTGCATTTGTTGGTCACAAACTGTCACTATACTCTAAATAATTATTTTTCACTCAAACACAAAAGCATACTTGTCACCATTCGTTTTCATCAAGTACGAGTTCAAGAAACTTACTTACTACGACATGAATTGTTATTTTTATGTTGTGTAAATAGGTAATCGTTATTTTTAGTAACACTTTATCAATGTCATCGAGTTGTGCGAAAAGATTTACATGTGGTTTTAATCGAAGTACACAGCACGGTCTAATGTAGAGTCATCTCTATGGTACAGCAACTCGGTGATCAAAATGCATGCATTCACATTTAAACAGCGATCTTGTTTTGTCACGTGGAAAAATATATTCACTGTCACAATACTCTGCACAAGACGTGCAAATCCTTTTCACCCTCGTAATAGTATACCAACGACCACCGACGACAACGTTTAACAATACCAACGACACTGGAAACACTGAACCCACGACACTTACCCGAGTAAAAATACATTTTCCTTTGGCTACATGACGCTTACCAGAGTAAAAAATATCATTATCACCTGGAGATCCACCGTTACCCGAACAACAAAACCATTTTCCTTTGGAGATCTATCGTTTACCCAGTGTAACAATACATTTTCACATGGCGATCCATCGTTTACCCTGAGCAACAAACCTTTTTCACTTGGAAATATATTTTTTCCCTGAGCAATAAACCATTTTCACTTGGATGTATATTTTTTCCCTAGATTACAAACCATTTTCACTTGGAAATATATTTTTTCCCTGAGCAACAAACCATTTTCACTTGACGGTCCGTCGTTTACCTGAGTAAAAATATCATTTACCTTTGGATATCTGGCGTTTACCCAGTGTAACAATACATTCTCACTTGGCCATCTAACTTTTCCTAGAGTAACAATACCGTTTTCACTTGGAAATCTGACAACCACACCCGGCAATTTGGTGTTTGTTGTATTGACGACAGTTGGAAATTGATGACAACGAACAGTGACGAAAATATACACGGACAAACGGTTTCAGAGTATACCCGCGTTGGCCGTATCACATCAATATCATCGGTTAGCCACATGAAATAACAATATGCTATTGTACATCGAAATGTATGTTTTGGAAATTGGACAATAGGTTTCGATATGTCTGTGATGTCCAGGTTCGTACTTTGGATTTTCCAGAGTCAAAGTGCCTGAATAAAACACCCCCTCGACTTCGGTAAATGTTTGGCACGCAGATAACGCTGGTCGGAAATCGTGGAATTTATGTTTCCATCGGGCTAACAACTCCAGGTTACTTGTGATTTTTCTCACACGTGTTTACTATGTTGTGTCGCTCTTTATTGATCAATACATAACACGCCATTAAGTTTGAAATAGGAAACCCCGAGAAAGTATTAACCGGATCCGGATATCAACTCTGAATCGATAAACCATATTCAAGTAAACATACCACAACCCGGGTTTCCATGAAAATAACAAGACATCGCACAAATCAAGTATACTTCGCGATTATTTGCCCACACAAGAATCCCATAAGCGAGGTGTATGACATTACATACATCATGGATAACATCGTGTCTAGCATGACAAACATCATGGGTGACAAATTCGTCTTCTCAAGTCTCGCCATGCACTGACTCTGTACATTCAATGTGGGGTAGACGACTTGGAGACAGACAAACAGACATATTTGACCGTAACATGGTTATGCGTTCAAATACCGTTGATGATATCGATACAGTGAACAGAGCATTCTGCATACCGATACATTCATAGTCATATATGCGAACCATGTACTATCATGTACCCCGATTTTCGTTGAATATCCACGACACCAACAAATCTGTACATTTCTTTTCCCTCAACCTCGACGATAGAGTTGGCATCCCAATGTATCAATCGAGTGTATGGTTCAAGTATACTATACGTGTCTGAAATGTTCTTGATTGACAAATCATTCCACCTTGGTACAAATCACTCTGGGTATCGCGGATATCAGAAAATACTTTACAAATGTAATCGTTTCAGTTACCAAGACTAAAGATGAAACAACAATTCCGTTTGCTGGCTAACAACCGGGCAATACTTTATTGTCAGAATCTGTGATGGTGAATTGAAACATACTCATCTTACGCAGTACGAGTAAATCACTTTGGACTCCGGGCGGCGTCGTTTAATCCGTGTTAAACTCTGTTCACACTCTCTGTCGAATGTGTGAAATGTAAAACATTACGAGGTTACACTCTAAGACTTTGATCAACAGAGAAACAATTTTGAATATCTTTACTGGATGGATCCTTTTCAACCGACCTTGGATAATACAAAACTCATAACAATAATAAAATCGAAGTATGTGCTACACTGAAATCTAGAAAAATGTGTTTGTATTGTTGTTCATAGTAGTGATATCGATTTGAACCTGCAGAATAATTGTCATCATCTAACCAAACTAATGAAAGTCGTTGTCAATTTGTATGATGTTCACTGAATGCATACTAGAACTATTTGTGCAACACACACGAGCAGAGAAATTGGAAATTTTCCCATTGCCATTTGTCAAAGTAAATGTCGTCACAATACTCAGTCACTAAAAGACCATATACTTGTATGTGATTGAATCACCAACAATTAACTCGCTAAATCAAATCGTAAGGTAATTTCACGCACTCAGCGGATATTAAACAACGTCGCTTTATCGGTGTGGGTCGTTTTTTCTAAATACAAATCATATCTGTCCAGTAGAAAACAATTTTCACGCACTTGGGTAATGAAACCAGTGTGCAATATCAATACAAGATATTTTCGTGACACAAAAAATAATCAACTTACTCGATATTCTCGTAAAACGAAACTGTACACAGGTTTCATGTTTTTTGTATGACACGGAATTAATACCGATCGCAGTAACTGTGTTCAAAATGACTTTCATACAAATACACTCTATGTGGTTAACATTCTCATTGATTCTATTGTGATCAATGTATACTATATGTATTCTGGATTCATTTCGATATGGCTAAACATACAACCTCGACAGATACGAATTGTCACACACTCAACTAATATCATACCAAATAGTTATTTACAACAACCAAGACACAGAAAATTTGTTTTGGCCGTTTCGATTTTATTACTGGAGGTACTCATCACTTCGCTTAATACAATCTAGATTTAAACCCCATCGAACCTTTGGTGTCTATCGTTTTGCTGGATACGAATTATGTTAGTCTAACAGTAAACAATTTTCACAATCTTGGGTTATGAATTCAATGTGTTGGCGGTCATTCATTATTTTGTTTGTATCAACTAGTTACTTTGTAGGGTATGAATGAGCACCCTCCCACAACTCTTACAAAAGTACGAAGGATATTCACATCACACAAAGTAGTCGACTTTACTTCATATCCTCACACTACGAAACCAAATGGTTGTTTAGACTCTACAAACTTTTTTACACGAATGGTCATACATCTAAATATTCAAATAATCCAACACACAACTATAGTACTTACAGAAATATCATAGTTCTTGTAACAAAGGTGTTTATCGTAAGTCCTACACAGTCATGATAGCCGTCCGAGTTTGACTTTTAGAAAATATTATATCGATACATCTTTCAAAAACAAAACCATGGTCACTGCTTGAGAGACCTGCCGATGATATCACAATAATACAGCTACTTCCACAAAAAAAAGTATGTATTCGACTTACTTCCCACAAATCTAACACGCAAAACAATTTACTTTGCTAACGAAAAGTGCTGAGTCATCATATGATTGTCCTCACAACAATACAACTAAAACATACTATCATACAAAATGGTCGTTATAGTTTGCACCCCAACGGTACATCGTAAAAGTAACAAGTTTCGAGAATCCAGTTATTCAAAAAACGTGAAAGTGTTTCTACGCCAAGTCGTTATGTTGACGAAAGCGTATATTGTAATATCATGATCGATTTGCATTTGTTGGTCACAAACTGTCACTATACTCTAAATAATTATTTTTCACTCAAACACAAAAGCATACTTGTCACCATTCGTTTTCATCAAGTACGAGTTCAAGAAACTTACTTACTACGACATGAATTGTTATTTTTATGTTGTGTAAATAGGTAATCGTTATTTTTAGTAACACTTTATCAATGTCATCGAGTTGTGCGAAAAGATTTACATGTGGTTTTAATCGAAGTACACAGCACGGTCTAATGTAGAGTCATCTCTATTGTACAGCAACTCGGTGATCGAAATGCATGCATTCACATTTAAACAGCGATCTTGTTTTGTCACGTGGAAAAATATATTCACTGTCACAATACTCTGCACAAGACGTGCAAATCCTTTTCACCCTCGTAATAGTATACCAACGACCACCGACGACAACGTTTAACAATACCAACGACACTGGAAACACTGAACCCACGACACTTACCCGAGTAAAAATACATTTTCCTTTGGCTACATGACGCTTACCAGAGTAAAAAATATCATTATCACCTGGAGATCCACCGTTACCCGAACAACAAAACCATTTTCCTTTGGAGATCTATCGTTTACCCAGTGTAACAATACATTTTCACATGGCGATCCATCGTTTACCCTGAGCAACAAACCTTTTTCACTTGGAAATATATTTTTTCCCTGAGCAATAAACCATTTTCACTTGGATGTATATTTTTTCCCTAGATTACAAACCATTTTCACTTGGAAATATATTTTTTCCCTGAGCAACAAACCATTTTCACTTGACGGTCCGTCGTTTACCTGAGTAAAAATATCATTTACCTTTGGATATCTGGCGTTTACCCAGTGTAACAATACATTCTCACTTGGCCATCTAACTTTTCCTAGAGTAACAATACCGTTTTCACTTGGAAATCTGACAACCACACCCGGCAATTTGGTGTTTGTTGTATTGACGACAGTTGGAAATTGATGACAACGAACAGTGACGAAAATATACACGGACAAACGGTTTCAGAGTATACCCGCGTTGGCCGTATCACATCAATATCATCGGTTAGCCACATGAAATAACAATATGCTCTTGTACATCGAAATGTATGTTTTGGAAATTGGACAATAGGTTTCGATATGTCTGTGATGTCCAGGTTCGTACTTTGGATTTTCCAGAGTCAAAGTGCCTGAATAAAACACCCCCTCGACTTCGGTAAATGTTTGGCACGCAGATAACGCTGGTCGGAAATCGTGGAATTTATGTTTCCATCGGGCTAACAACTCCAGGTTACTTGTGATTTTTCTCACACGTGTTTACTATGTTGTGTCGCTCTTTATTGATCAATACATAACACGCCATTAAGTTTGAAATAGGAAACCCCGAGAAAGTATTAACCGGATCCGGATATCAACTCTGAATCGATAAACCATATTCAAGTAAACATACCACAACCCGGGTTTCCATGAAAATAACAAGACATCGCACAAATCAAGTATACTTCGCGATTATTTGCCCACACAAGAATCCCATAAGCGAGGTGTATGACATTACATACATCATGGATAACATCGTGTCTAGCATGACAAACATCGTGGGTGACAAATTCGTCTTCTCAAGTCTCGCCATGCACTGACTCTGTACATTCAATGTGGGGTAGACGACTTGGAGACAGACAAACAGACATATTTGACCGTAACATGGTTATGCGTTCAAATACCGTTGATGATATCGATACAGTGAACAGAGCATTCTGCATACCGATACATTCATAGTCATATATGCGAACCATGTACTATCATGTACCCCGATTTTCGTTGAATATCCACGACACCAACAAATCTGTACATTTCTTTTCCCTCAACCTCGACGATAGAGTTGGTATCCCAATGTATCAATCGAGTGTATGGTTCATCAGGTGTAAAATCCAAATCAAATGTAACCAAGGTATCGTTTTTCATTTTCAATATTTCCACTGCTGCATCTTGTCTGTGTCGTAAAACCACGGCGTGGGGCCAGAGGAATCTATGGACAGTTACGCGTAGTCTCATCCTTACTCGTGTATATTGATCAGGTAACGACAAAGTTTTTTCAATTGTCTTGCGGTGATGGTTCGTTTCGAAATGCAAGCGGATGAACTAGACCAAAAGTTTCGAAGATGTGTTTTATAATTGCTCTAGGTGTGAAATAGGCATCACGCTCTTGCAGGGGGATCAACACGGATTTAGTCTTCACACCGCAGAAACAAAGTAACCCGGATTACATTACAAAACCACAATCGAATTAAGATTTCCATACGCGGAATCACTGTTAAAGACGTCTGACTGCGACGTTGTAACCGTGTAACGAATTCTCATGCTAAGGTCATGTTACGGTCAAATATGTCTATTTGTCTGTCTCCAAGTCGTCTACCCCACATTGAATGTACAGAGTCGGTGCATGACGAGACTTGATAAGACGAATTTGTCACCCATGATGTTTGTCATGCTAGACACGATGTTATCCATGATGTATGTAATGTCATACACCTCGCTTATGGGATTCTTGTGTGGGCAAATAATCGCGAAGTATACTTGATTTGTGCGATGTCTTGTTATTTCCATGGAAACCCGGGTTGTGGTATGTTTACTTGAATATGGTTTATCGATTCAGAGTTGATATCCGGATCCGGTTGATACTTTCTCGGGGTTTCCGATTTCAAACTTAATGGCGTGTTATGTATTGATCAATAAAGAGCGACACAACATAGTAAACACGTGTGAGAAAAATCACAAGTAACCTGGAGTTGTTAGCCCGATGGAAACATAAATTCCGCGATTTCCGACCAGCGTTATCTGCGTGCCAAACATTTACCGAAGTCGAGGGGGTGTTTTATTCAGACACTTTGACTCTGGAAAATCCAAAGTACGAACCTGGACATCACAGACATATCGAAACCTATTGTCCAATTTCCAAAACATACATTTCGATGTACAAGAGCATATTGTTATTTCATGTGGCTAACCGATGATATTGATGTGATACGGCCGACGCGGGTATACTCTGAAACCGTTTGTCCGTGTATATTTTCGTCACTGTTCGCTGTCATCAATTTCCAACTGTCGTCAATACAACAAACACCAAATTGCCGGGTGTGGTTGTCAGATTTCCAAGTGAAAACGGTATTGTTACTCTAGGAAAAGTTAGATGGCCAAGTGAGAATGTATTGTTACACTGGGTAAACGCCAGATATCCAAAGGTAAATGATATTTTTACTCAGGTAAACGACGGACCGTCAAGTGAAAATGGTTTGTTGCTCGGGGAAAAAATATATTTCCAAGTGAAAATGGTTTGTAATCTAGGGAAAAAATATACATCCAAGTGAAAATGGTTTGTTGCTCAGGGAAAAAATATATTTCCAAGTGAATATGGTTTGTAACTCAGGGAAAAAATATATTTCCAAGTGGAAAAGGTTTGTTCCCAGGGATAAAATATATTTCCAAGTGAAAAAGGTTTGTTACCCAGGGAAAAAATATATTTCCAAGTGAAAAAGGTTTGTTGCTCAGGGTAAACGATGGATCGCCATGTGAAAATGTATTGTTACACTGGGTAAACGATAGATCTCCAAAGGAAAATGGTTTTGTTGTTCGGGTAACGGTGGATCTCCAGGTGATAATGATATTTTTTACTCTGGTAAGCGTCATGTAGCCAAAGGAAAATGTATTTTTACTCGGGTAAGTGTCGTGGGTTCAGTGTTTCCAGTGTCGTTGGTATTGTTAAACGTTGTCGTCGGTGGTCGTTGGTATACTATTACGAGGGTGAAAAGGATTTGCACGTCTTGTGCAGAGTATTGTGACAGTGAATATATTTTTCCACGTGACAAAACAAGATCGCTGTTTAAATGTGAATGCATGCATTTCGATCACCGAGTTGCTGTACAATAGAGATGACTCTACATTAGACCGTGCTGTGTACTTCGATTAAAACCACATGTAAATCTTTTCGCACAACTCGATGACATTGATAAAGTGTTACTAAAAATAACGATTACCTATTTACACAACATAAAAATAACAATTCATGTCGTAGTAAGTAAGTTTCTTGAACTCGTACTTGATGAAAACGAATGGTGACAAGTATGCTTTTGTGTTTGAGTGAAAAATAATTATTTAGAGTATAGTGACAGTTTGTGACCAACAAATGCAAATCGATCATGATATTACAATATACGCTTTCGTCAACATAACGACTTGGCGTAGAAACACTTTCACGTTTTTTGAATAACTGGATTCTCGAAACTTGTTACTTTTACGATGTACCGTTGGGGTGCAAACTATAACGACCATTTTGTATGATAGTATGTTTTAGTTGTATTGTTGTGAGGACAATCATATGATGACTCAGCACTTTTCGTTAGCAAAGTAAATTGTTTTGCGTGTTAGATTTGTGGGAAGTAAGTCGAATACATACTTTTTTTTGTGGAAGTAGCTGTATTATTGTGATATCATCGGCAGGTCTCTCAAGCAGTGACCATGGTTTTGTTTTTGAAAGATGTATCGATATAATATTTTCTAAAAGTCAAACTCGGACGGCTATCATGACTGTGTAGGACTTACGATAAACACCTTTGTTACAAGAACTATGATATTTCTGTAAGTACTATAGTTGTGTGTTGGATTATTTGAATATTTAGATGTATGACCATTCGTGTAAAAAAGTTTGTAGAGTCTAAACAACCATTTGGTTTCGTAGTGTGAGGATATGAAGTAAAGTCGACTACTTTGTGTGATGTAAATATCCTTCGTACTTTTGTAAGAGTTGTGGGAGGGTGCTCATTCATACCCTACAAAGTAACTAGTTGATACAAACAAAATAATGAATGACCGCCAACACATTGAATTCATAACCCAAGATTGTGAAAATTGTTTACTGTTAGACTAACATAATTCGTATCCAGCAAAACGATAGACACCAAAGGTTCGATGGGGTTTAAATCTAGATTGTATTAAGCGAAGTGATGAGTACCTCCAGTAATAAAATCGAAACGGCCAAAACAAATTTTCTGTGTCTTGGTTGTAGTAAATAACTATTTGGTATGATATTAGTTGAGTGTGTGACAATTCGTATCTGTCGAGGTTGTATGTTTAGCCATATCGAAATGAATCCAGAATACATATAGTATACATTGATCACAATAGAATCAATGAGAATGTTAACCACATAGAGTGTATTTGTATGAAAGTCATTTCCAACACAGTTACTGCGATCGGTATTAATTCCGTGTCATACAAAAAAACATGAAACCTGTGTACAGTTTCGTTTTACGAGAATATCGAGTAAGTTGATTATTTTTTGTGTCACGAAAATATCTTGTATTGATATTGCACACTGGTTTCATTACCCAAGTGCGTGAAAATTGTTTTCTACTGGACAGATATGATTTGTATTTAGAAAAAACGACCCACACCGATAAAGCGACGTTGTTTAATATCCGCTGAGTGCGTGAAATTACCTTACGATTTGATTTAGCGAGTTAATTGTTGGTGATTCAATCACATACAAGTATATGGTCTTTTAGTGACTGAGTATTGTGACGACATTTACTTTGACAAATGGCAATGGGAAAATTTCCAATTTCTCTGCTCGTGTGTGTTGCACAAATAGTTCTAGTATGCATTCAGTGAACATCATACAAATTGACAACGACTTTCATTAGTTTGGTTAGATGATGACAATTATTCTGCAGGTTCAAATCGATATCACTACTATGAACAACAATACAAACACATTTTTCTAGATTTCAGTGTAGCACATACTTCGATTTTATTATTGTTATGAGTTTTGTATTAACCAAGGACGGTTGAATAGGATCCATCCAGTAAAGATATTCAAAATTGTTTCTCTGTTGATCAAAGTCTTAGAGTGTAACCTCGTAATGTTTTACATTTCACACATTCGACAGAGAGTGTGAACAGAGTTTAACACGGATTAAACGACGCCGCCCGGAGTCCAAAGTGATTTACTCGTACTGCGTAAGATGAGTATGTTTCAATTCACCATCACAGATTCTGACAATAAAGTATTGCCCGGTTGTTAGCCAGCAAACGGAATTGTTGTTTCATCTTTAGTCTTGGTAACTGAAACGATTACATTTGTAAATTATTTTCTGATATCCGCGATACCCAGAGTGATTTGTACCAAGGTGGAATGATTTGTCAATCAAGAACATTTCAGACACGTATAGTTTTACAACTCAATATGTTAATAGCCATGATAGTGAAAAGTTTGTTGCTGTCATAATAACCTTCACCACATCGGCGGGTCTAATTAACACAAATAAATTAGTAATCAAGTCATGATAGACCATTACAAAACCCCATATGTCAAATCGATGTGACAATCCTTATGTTTACATCATGATAATTTTCGATATAACACCTACGTTCGATTGTAAGAAATGAATTCTCAACTACGATGGCCAGACTTTCAAATCTTCTGCATCGAGTAGTAATTACTTTTGTCTTACAAAATCTATCGAGTAGTAATTACTTTGTCTTGCAAAATAGTAACGACTTTTACAGTTGAACAAAAAAGACGAGTTGGTGGTATATGCCTAAAACCGAACTTGATATGTTTGTGGGTTGTAGTGATTACTTGTGTAGTCTTGTCTACTTTTCGTATGGACACTTTTTGCTTTGGTTCGGTGAGTTACAAACGGATTGACTTGACAAGGTTTGTGTATTTTACTCTTTTGTTGATGGCAAGATGGTGAGATGTCGAGACGTAAGACTATTTCCGTACACTCAATTACAACAAAACATAACCCGCATTCAAATAAGCCGTAAGCTACAAGCGGATTTAAAACTTGATGCTGTTTTGTGGTTGACTCAAGTCAATAGTCATGTTTGTGTTGATTTCGGGAATGATCATGACGAGTTGGTCGGGTAAATTAGGTAATGTGGTAGTAACTATGACCTTACCGAGTTGCTGACATTCAAATATCTTTTACGGATTTAATTGTGATAAATTATTTCTCAGTTAATGTTCAGACATTCAAATCTCGTATACTCAAAATATAATATGTTCAAGTCAAATCGTATATCCACCGATTAGTAAATACTTTGTCTTCAGAATACTAACGACCTTTACAATCGAATAAAAAAAAGACCGATCATACGAGCACAACCAGGATGAATTAATTCAAATTTATGAGTTGTAGTGATATAATCAAGTAAGTGAAAACTAGATTTCCCGAGTAGTGATTACTTTGTGTTATAGATTAGTAACGACTTTTACAGTTGAATAAAAATTATCGGTCATACGAATACAGCCAGGATGAATTATTTCAAGTTTGTGAGTTGTGGTGATATAATCAAGTAGGTGAAAACTAGATTTTTACCACCGGTTAATGTTGTGAATAATTCTTTTGAGTATGGTAAGATGTTAAAAGTCTCTTTGAAAAACGGAAAGCAGGATTGCGAATAGAGTGGAAATGTCTCATTACTTGTTTCAAATCAATGTGCGTATAATATCGAAATGGGACTGTGGGAAAGTTGGTAGTCATGATTGTCAATCGTATTTCAATTCACACTACGCCAAAGTCAAAATATTTGGTTTCGGATTACCTCAATTTATCTATAGAACCCGAATAGATTCCAACACCGTGCTATAACTAGATCGCTATGTCTGATGCATTATCGTGTCAGCGACGTAGGATTTACAATTATTTCACACCTTTTTGAATAAACACCAACTTCGCAAAGGATTAGGGTTGGATCAGAAATAAGCAATGATATTCTCTATAACCACCCTGACACACAAAGTCTATATCTAGGGACTTATCCAGTAGACCAGTTGCCGAAGAAACCAATTAGCGGAAAATTCGCTATCATCATTAATTACGACGAGTCGAGTTTGCCTGGGTCCCACTGGGTGTTTATATACAGAGATAACGATACTCATTTTCATGATTCGCTAGGTTTCGGACCACTAAAACCTCAGATAATCGAATTCCTGGAGCCGGATGAATTTTCTGTGACTGCGAAACAGTTACAGAGTAAAACTTCGGATGTGTGTGGAGATCATGCTATAGCATTCTTGATAAAAAGAGCTCAAGGGTTTTCAGCCGAGGAATACTTGAATATTTTTGGGGATGATAAAAAGTGAATGATACGATTGTGCGTGCTTTTGTGAAGAGTTTGATTTCAGAGTAATAAATGAATGTATTGTTATGTTCGTGCATTTACGTTTTAGTGTCGTACAACTCTTTCTTTCTATAGGATTAGTAATTACCGCCAATCATTATTTCCTCGTGTGTCGTGCTTGTATTTATATCCTGTGTTCTGTTGTCTCGTGCTCTTTTCATTTAACTGCACTCTGGATCGTGTCGCTGCCGTAAAGTTATTCTGCTGATAATATACTGATTTCGTATTGCAACCTCGTCGTATTGAGTTATTGTTCAAACAAGATCAAGAACATAACATGTATAATGTGTATACTTGTAATTCTTGTTGCGACTGTGAACAGCAGACTATTCTGTAGGTGCGAAACAGCGGTACGGAAGGTGCGAATAATCCGATCTGAAAGTCGGCGTGCTATTCAGGTTACGTAGGAATCAATAGCGAGGAAAGACTTAGAACACGATCGGTCATTTGTCACGACTAAACTACATCATATATAATAATTTACGATATACACATTAACAAAGGTTCATTCACATGACTATTTATCTGATACATATTCAACACCACACCGCCGCGGTCTATACCCACAACGTTAGTCAAATCATCTCTCCTGAAAGGTCACCATGTCACCGCGCCTATACCTGAAAAGGTAACCATGCCACCACGAGTTTTCACGGCACCGTGCCGCCGCAGCCTATAACCAAAAAGGTAACCATGCGACCCCCGCCATAAGACACAATGGCACCGTGCCACCCCCGCCATAAGAGATAAGGGTCACCGTGCCACCCCCGGTTTCTCGGCACCGTGCCACCCCGCCCATAAGAGCCCCATGTTAAAAACACCAAGTCACGACCGATCATATTAACTACTCAGGTATGCTGCTCGCCTCGGAGACAATAAAGATCACTGCCTATACAGACCGGAGCCGACGGTTAAGACTACGGAGCCAACATTTGAGACTCCACCGTCGTACACCATTGAGTTTATTGGCGATAAATTAGCCCCAGCCGAGGCGACTGCAATCTTGAATGCTTTCTTCGTGTTGGAGATTATATTGTCGTTTTTTTATAATTTGTCTATTAGGAGTCATGATTAAGAAAAAGTGTATAAAGTTGGCAAATATTGATGTATAGTTTGATAATCTTCATATTATCATAGAGGTTGACTAAGAAGGAAAACAATACATGTCAATTTCTTTTAATGTAATCAAGTCACACCGTCAATCAAGATGATAGGATAAGTAACTTTTGACTCATGACCAATCACTTTATTTGGCACTCAGTCTTGAGAAGCTTACTGATTTAGCGACACGAAAACTAAGTGAAGTGCTGCGTTGCAGATGTGCGGATGAATATACCAAGATGAAGTTACCATGCACACAGTAGAGATGAAAGTATTACACTGGTCAACACAGTTTTTGTTGACTTTGATCAGGCAATTGATTTTGACTAACTTTTGGGCACTGAATTAAAAAAGGACTTCCGTTTTTCTCTATCACGTCAAGGTTTGGGTTAGGCACCCCCCTCATTGCCTCAAAACCCACATAATAGCTCTACTTTTAATATTTTATGTTAATTGTATAAAACGTTTCAAAACCTACAACCAGTCGAAAGTAAATCATTTGCATCATTTGCACTGCTTTATTTGGTTGATTTTAACTGATATTGTTTGTACAGGACAAATGGAGTGCGAGTTTCACGGTCCAAATTCACGCTAATGACCCATAATTCTGTAGGTTGTCTAGTTTGATACTCGAGCAATAGTCAGCTAACATATATAAGCTCCAATCTACTCTGGTATCTTATCCCCATCATCTTCAGATCTTGGGGGACATTTTCTCCTTAGCCATCTCTGACTATGTCAAGGTTTTCAGGGAAATTATTAAGATTTTTTTTAATGTCTGCTGTCCGGCATAAACATATGGAAGTGGCACATGTGTATCAGGGTTGCATGTGCTGTGTATCCTTATTAGCTGAAAAACAAAGAAAACACAATATTTCAAAGCTGACACATACGATCCAATCGTGCTCGTGATATTGCAACAATTCTATGTTTCTGTATTGTTCTCAATGTTTCTGTATTATTCATGAAGACTAACTGAGTGTGCAATTATTACTGCGCCTAAGACGTTGCCATTTTGGAAAATGCCACACTTTAGGATCCTTTTTGAGCTACCTATAGGCATTTGTCATTCACTTGAGTTCTAAATGGGGATTCCTAACTCCTCCAGTAATCCATTGTGACAGTATCATGGCAATACCAGCAGGGCTTTGGAGCAGCCGTAAATTTAAACTGCTCCAGCTCCGGCTCCGGAGCTTTCTTCTATCATACATTAGCTCCGGCTCCAGCTCCGGAGCCGCATTATTACCACTGCTCCGGCTCCAGCTCCGGCTCTGATATTATCGAATGGGCCAGTCTATATCAGGGCTGGCCAACCCGAGGGCCAAATGTGGCCCGCGAGAGGGTTTTGCGTGGCCCGCGAGGTAATTTCCTATATCGAAAATAAATTGCTCAGATTGGTAACTTGCAATGCCAACCAAAAATTACAAGTCTGGCTGCGACACTTGGGATTTTGATGACTAAAATATCAGTTCCGACGTATTGGCAGATCCAGGGTCCAGTCACATTTTCAGTAAATCGTCGTACATTACAATAAACTAAAATAGTAGTGAAATTTTTCTTCACGCTTCGCGTGTTTAATTGTCACACGATTTCTTGCTCGGTAGCCTACCCCCTACTGAAAATGAAAAAAAGCCTAATTTACCCGATTGAGTCTAACTGTATTCGCAATTACGGGAGAAAGTAATTTCGCGTTTGGGCTCGCATAATAATCGTCGACGATGAAATGTAGGCACAAAATGATTGTCGCATATTATCGGAGATCTTCGATATCGATGGGGCCAGACGCCGAATAGTCGTGTCCTTGCAAACTGAGCCTAGCTGGTGGTATACAGTGGGCCCGCAATATATTCAAGTAATAATATTATTGACCTAGTTTATTTATTAACTTTAAAAATTTTACCCGCTTGTCGCGGCTAGTGGACCGCGCACTCGTTCCACAATTGCATGTGCCCCTTTAGCCAAAAAGGTTGGCCATTCCTGGTCTATATAGATTACTAATATACCCGTAGGTTAGTTATCTATAGTAATCTAGAGTCTGTTAGCCGTCAGTAACATCCGATGTAGCAACGAAGACAACACATAGGTGCCGCCATGCCGGCTTGTCATAATGAATACTTGTCAATTGTTGATAACATCATAGTTGCACTAGAACGCACTTTACTCTCCGCCATTGCTGTGCACAGCATTAAAATTCAGGCCTGCTTTTCAATTGTGATGAATGAGAAGATGAGATTGCTGCATATATAATGGCATCTTATGAAATACGTCGGAGCCGGAGCTACTCCTCAAATAACGGGCTCCAGCTCCGGCTCTGGCTCCGGCTGAATTTTATGTAGAGCTCCGGCTCCAGCTCCGGTGAAAATGCACTGCTCCGGGGCTCCGGCTCCGGGCTCCGGCTCCGGCTCCAAAGCCCTGAATACCAGTATCACGGCAATACAAAAAGCTACCTAAAGTAGACCGACGAAGAAAAGACTGATTCTCCTGATCGAAAGTGAGATACCTTCTCTACCTTGCCAAATAATATTTTCTCACTTGGTAAGGATGTAAAAAGTTCCGAAAATTTCTATTCCAAGTCCCAAAGCTTACGTCAGATCAATAACTTGTGTTGGTGGACTACTCTACATTCTGAATCATCTTCGATTTAAAAACCTACATCATTAGGCCTGCTATCCCTAAGATATTCATCTTGTTCCAAATTATCGAGCGTATAGGAGTTTGAGGTTATGCTGGATAAGCTGAATTGGGCATTGGACCTACAGCTGATAGTAGCCTAAATGTAATGTTTATCATTCTTGCCATCCTGCATGTTTGCATCATATATATGTGTGAAATATCCTCGGATTGTTGCGTTCTCTAATCAAAAATGGGAGAAAGCATAGGCCTAGATCGACACCACTACCTTTATTCTTAATAATTCAATTGAAACCTTGGCTAGATAACTTATTAGATGGTAAAAGTGTGGATTGTTATATAGTATGGAAAAGTAATATGGCTAAATTCGTGAAAATTTGCATATTTTGGGCATATGTCGTAGAGCAGGGGTCGCCAACTCAAAATCGGTCGCGGGTCAATTTTCAAAATTCGTTACGGCCGCGGGCCGCATGACTGCAATATCGAGATAAAAACAAGCAACACAGGACAACCACGTTTTGATAACTCTACGTCAGTACAACGCTGTGCACTCTAACATGGGTGACGCTCATTGTAACCACAAAAGAAATAATATTGTATTGCAGCATTACAAATATAAAAAAATATATATCATGATCATCACTTTCATTTTACTTTGAACCATGAGCGGCGCACGATACCCGTCAACTCTCTTCAGCAACTAAAACAGGGGTGGCCTACCTTTTTTGCCGTTCACGGTCGCATTTCTATTACTTATGTAGCCTACGGCAGCAATCCTGTGCATAGTGGTAGGCCAAATACCCACGTTGAAATATCCATGTCCAATTGTCCATTGCCGGTGACCTGCGGACTAATCTATTTAGTCATATCTGCTTACTATGCGCACCGAAACTTGATTATAGTCATGTTATTAATAGACACAGGAATTCGTTGTCTAGTTGCGCATGGCGCTAAATTTTTTCATGTTCATGAGTGAATTTCGTCATTTTAATACTTGTATAGTTTCACATATTACTATCCAATATTCATCCTTTCTCATCCAAAGTGATCAGATTCACCGGCAGAGTTGATGCAGGGGGTGCCTTCGAAAATTTAGGGAAGTTATTAATGCGATGCTGCATCTTTAGGGAGAGGCAATTGTTATTAGTCCCTTTTGTTGCATGTTGCTAGTTTTTGGCCTCCCATCAGGATTGTCGGTATAGTGGAAAGATAGTGGATTTGCCCAAACGTAGGCCTACCAGAAATAATAGTTCTTCGGGATGAGGAGAACACGATTACAAATTGGTATTTCTTTATGGAGGGCATCATTTTCCTCGGCTGTTTGCATCAGTACTGTGGGGCTCCGATTACAAAGGGCACTGCTGTATTACAATCGAAAATCAACTCGCATTGAACCGCGCATAGCGCGAAGAAAATTTCAAGAATAATTCAAGTCTCTCATTAATTAGGTAGTCAATTCGTAAATTCAATTTGCATAGTGACGGCCGCCAACACATCCTAATCGGCCGCATATGTCAACGGCCGCATATTTTCCTTCTACTGCCACAGATTGGCCACCCCTGGACTGAAGAATCGATATTGGGGTTAGCTAGACACGGTACTTGCTGGACAACTATCTCTTCGTAACGCTTGGTCTTTTCGGGAGCCCGAAGTCGTTTTCTAAGCGTCTCGGTCTTGGCCGTGGTGGGCAAATGCACTTCAAGGCAATATGCCCAATGCCTTTTCATATTAACAAATTCTTCCTCCATGGAATGATATTACCGTATCAGCTAGTGAGGAATATTGGGCACAGGATAATTGCTTAATTTGAACAACAGCAACAACAATATGTTTAATCTGAAATCAATTTCAGGATTTCAAAATGCTTTACTAAGCGTTCTTCCAAAATTTCAAACCAGGTCGCGGGCCGCAAAATATGACCTCGCGGGCCGCGTGTTGGTGACCCCTGTCGCAGAGCAAAAACTGGACGTGATAGAAGAAAACCAGTGGAATTTCTGGGATCAGCACGCCAAAATTAGCCTAGCTAGATCAAGTGGAAAATCGAAATCGCCAAATTTTTTGTTCAAAATTGTTGCCCAGTGTTATGTTTGTTTCTTTTCGAGATTAGGAACCGATCTTGTTTGAGGAAAAGGAATCCTGATCCACTCCGATCCTGTTTTCGTCTCAAATACTACAATCGTGATCCAAAGATATCCTGCACAAGGTCGAGCATTTATTTTACCCTGTCGTCGATATTTTTTATCACGCCGCAGCAATGCATTGAAGTTTGCTATTAGGGATTTTTCGAAATATTGGTGCAATGCTGAAGTCAGCTGATTCTAAGTTCCTACTTTTGTGCGCAATAAATTTAGAAACCTGTCCTTATCCGGATCCGGCAGTTTGGCAAAAATATGTGAAACCGCGTCCGATCTCGACCCCATCCTACCCCAAAATCTTGCCGGGTTCCTGTCTGGTTAGAATCGCAAATTTTGATTCTGTACTTCTCTAGAACACAGATTGCCATCACACAAGCTCGGGAGTAGGGGAGATGTGGTACCGATGGATCACTGGGATCAAAAATACTTTGAAAATTCTCTATGATAATTCCATGATTACACTCCGTGAACTTGTCTACCATTGCTTGCTGGCAAAATCTTTCCTCACATACAAAAAAATTCGACGTGCGCGAGCTATGGGGTCTCTCACAGATGTTTTTTGTTTTGGGGGGTGTAAAGTAAATTTATATCGACATATACATTTTTCTTTGTAACCTTTGTAACGAACAAACCATCAATCATTTTTATTGTGAAGTGCAGGGCTTGTATCAGGCTATATATTGGCACCTATTATTATTTTCAGTACTTTCATTGAGTGGAATTTTTTTCGATTCATGTATAAAATTCGTAGGGTGGGGACCGATGATACAATAGCCAAATCAAGCAAAATAATCAAGCATACTAATCATAAAACAAATGAAACATGCCTACGTACAGAAAATCTTTATGTCATAATTGCATATGATGTTTTATCGCTATAACGAGGTGTTTGGAAGTCACACTGTCGATTTTCCGGCAATATGTATTTATACCCTCAAATTTATAAGTCCGAGCCTAAATCGAAACGTGATTTTATGACAACATTTGAGTTAATATTTATTCTATTTCTTGACGGTTGTGATCAAACATTCTTCTTTGGCTTACTGCAGCTTAGATTATAATACTGAGCAAGAAAAGTTGTCACATCTGAGGTATTTAGGGTGTATGTGTCATAGGTCCCCGGGTCTTGTGCCATTGGACCCACCGGGTGGGGACCGATGACACGTTCGAGCAACAAATTTTGAACGGCCATAGATATTTTTTTGAAAAGACGGATATTCATGTATATGTGCGCGATAGGTAGAGCTTGTATCAAAGTGCTATGCCAGCAAAAGACCTGCTGTTTTCGGCTGAACATTTTGGGGCCAGTGATCATTTTCCAATTTTTGATCCATCGGTACCACATCTCCCCTATATACTAAACGTGATAGGTGACAACCACAGCTAATTTTCTTAACCCATTGCGAAAACCACGGTCTATCCGAATTTAGACAGTGACGAATGATAGAACACAACTTGAACTCTTTCTTTCGTACAACTCCGCCGTCGCCATCGTGTCGAAAATAAATCGTAAACTTCAAGTATTTGTGTAGCCAAGCCTGCTACGTCATCGGAACTCATACTCATATCATATTGTCAAGAAAGCGATAAGCATTTTATCTTTATACAAGGTGACGAGTTGAGGCTTTTCTCGGAGTATATGCATACCAAATGTTATCAAACTCCACCGCCTATACTTCATGTCCAAAATTAACCCGACTACGATAAGAAAATTACGCATTTACGCTTAATGGAATATATATTCAACGAATTTTGCCTCTTAGCCATCATAGTCTAAAGAATATTTATCTACATGCATCATTTACTCAATAAAATTATTTTACTTCTGATAAAACAGTTGCCGAGGCCAGAGTACTCGCTATAGTTACCATCTATTCTACATCTATGTCTATGCAAATGCAGATTACTTCATTGCACCCCAAGGATCTAACGATAAATAATATGGATAGGTGGTATATGCAGTACAACCCGGGTCGCGCATAGGATGCGTTGCAGTCCTGCATTAGTCAACGCACGCGTTTTACTTTTGGTTTGCTGCGGAGTAACGCAACTTATTGCATTGCTTTTCAATGAAGTGCTGAAAGGTATTTAGGAGGTTGTATAACAAGATAAAAGCTCAAAATCATTTTATATCACCTGCAATGTCGCGAAGACCGGTCTTTCTTTCGGATTAGTCTTGCAGCATTCGATGGCTTTCTGATCAATTTCGTGACGGAAGGTTTTTAGTTGCCCAGGTGTGAAGCCTATACAATGGATTGTATATGAATAAGAAGCAATGGGATCAGATACATCAGAGGTCTCAAACTCCTTTTTGCTCGCGGACCAATTTCCTGGTTTTTGATAACATCGCGGGCCACTACTACAATGATAGGGGTATTCAACGTCTTTACAAGTATGTAAGTAGGCCTTTTTTGACGGGACCTCGCAGAAATCGCCCTCAGAGGAAGATATCGCCACTTCGCGGGACCTACTGGACTATTGTATAGTGTATTTGACCTCATAAATGAATGGGTTACTCTCTGTTTTTCTCTGTTCCGCACATGGTGTTTTTAAAGTATCAGGATATATCATAGTTTGCTTTTATGCTATTTTAGGCTACAATGCTCCGTAGAAAATGTGCCACGTAGAAAATCTGATAGTTGTAGGCAGGGTTGCATATAAAACAAACGCTTTTTTAAAACACTTTGTTTAAAACATGTTTTAAACAGTGTTTTCAACAAAACCGTTTAACAAAAATTGTGTTTTTTCCAAGTTGTAAAATTATGCCATAATTCTGTAAATACTTTCCAAAAAACATGTTTTATGAACCTACGGACAATTACCATCCCGATTCGGCCTACGTATATCGATATGAGATGGTTGGAACCCTCAAAATAGTCGGTTCAACAGTTATAGTACAGATATTTCGGCAAAGGAGCTATATTTACCTTATATTTTCAATTGTCAATGTTAATCCATTATGACGTCACAATTAAATATGCGTGATGACGTCATGGCCTAAAAACCAACAAAAAAAGACAATAAAACATGTTTTAAATTAGGGCCTTGTTTGAAACACGTTTGTTTTTAATTGATTTTTGTTTTAAATGCAACTGAAAATGTTTCTGATCTGCAAATTGTATCATTAAATATCTGTAAAGAATATAAGGCACCAATTGGGATTCTCCATGGCTCCTTTCAAGCTCCTTTCAATATAGTGTTTTGAAATGCATAGAAAGGACCAATCATAATTATTGCAATCGTGTGCTACATTTACCTTCTAGAGTGAGATCTTCACCTCGAAAAAGTTCATTCATAACGACACCAAAACTCCACACATCCGATTTCTCGCTGAATTCTCCCGAAGACAATACTTCCGGCGCGATTTCGCCTTCGTCGCTTTCGACAATATCTTCCCAGCCCTCACAATCCTCGTCGACGCGGTGAATGTACCGAAATCTCGATATTTTCCAAACATTGCCTCCACATAGAATCACTCCGCCGGTACAGAGACAGCCATGTATATAACTTTTCGATGCTATGTAGGTCATTCCGTTGACAATCTATTGAATAGAACTTTATATCAGTGTCAAAGCATTAGTTAGTCAGTCAATACAAAATGTGCAACGAATCCGGCTAAATGGCAATATTCTATATACCGGATGCAATATGCTATAATAGCTAGAATATTATAGTCGATTTGAATGCTTCAATGATCGAATGGATTCCAATGGCAATTACGATTATAATTAGTGAAGTCCATAAGTACAAATCGTTCACAGGAAGACAGAAATAATTGGTTTGACTTACTTCCAAACAGATATCGAGTCTGACTCTTAGGCTATTGTCCATTCGCGGTAAATGTGTCCGAAGGCTGCCCTTGCCATTCTCCAGGATGAGGCTTCGTGGTGAATCCTCAGTCTAATGGAATACCGACAAAGGTGATAATCACAAATCAAATACTACATGGAAATACTCCCAATTTCAGAATTTGAGATGCGTGTAAATTGGGCGATTATTGTTGGAAACAAGTAATATGCTATAATCGCGATGGGTTCACATGGAATATGTATTCAATATACTGTTAGATTATCGCATGAAAGTAATTCTTAGTACATCATATCAAATTGTAAAGGAAACGACACCTTTACCATCACTTGTGTTCTTACTAGAAAGCAATAGATAATATGCAACAAATTTTCAACAATAATGAAACATACATAGCCTACTAGATAGGTATTACAGATATCATTGCATGGATCCGAATCCTAGGAGTGACTTGATTTTCTCATGAAATTCCACAACCAGTTCCGAAACATTCAAGTGGACCTACTAATAGACAGTCTTATTCCAATTACGCGTTGGCATGTTAATAATAATTTTTATGGCATAGCTGTGAATAGGGTTGCATTTAAAATGACATTTCTAAAATATGATTTCTTTTTTCATCATAACGTCATGAATATTTAATTGTCACGTCGCATTGGATTAACAATGACTATTAAAAATATATGGTTAATATGGCTCGATCCCTGTCTTAAAAAGACCAAAAATATATTAGTCAGGATTTCATCGCTACCCAGCATTTTTCCGGTTGGCTATCTTCATCATCATCGAAACATCCATTCGGTTCCAATGATTCCGACCGATTCAACTATTCCATGTCGTATGCGTCGACTATATCGGGTGCAAATCGTCCGCAGGCCCATACTTCGTGTTTATTTCGAAAGTATTTACACCAGTGCTTCTCAACCGATGGGTCGCGAAGAATTTCGAAATGTTAAAGTTTCTTATTACATTTGCCAAATGTTGCGAACACTCATGTTCTCAAAATTAGACGAGCAAATACACGTCGGCTCTAAATTTTATTGCGCCATAAGCGCATCAAGCAACGTCCATGTGCTCACAATAATTCGTGAGCCAGGTTTTCATGATAGACAGGAGAGTTAAATCGGAGAGTGTGTTACTGTTGTTTTTGTCGTTGTTGTTGTTGTTATTGTTATTGTTGTTGTTGTTGTTGTTGTTGTTGTTGTTGTTGTTGTTGTTGTTGTTGTTGTTGTTGTTGTTGTTGCTGTTGTCTGCATAAACATGCATTAAACCTTCTTACATGACTGGTAAACACACTAAATTTAATGGTAGCCAACGATTACATGGTAATATTGATCTGCGGCCCACAGCACTTTTTGATGTTTAAATGCGGCGGCACGTTAGACATGGGCTGTTGAGAACCCCTTTGGTAAAAGAACAAAGTCATAAAATATAATTTATACACAAAACGAAAACATTAGAATGAGTATTTCTGGCAAATCATTGTGACTTCTGCTATTCCCCTTCAGATACCAGTTCGGAAATCCGAGGAATCACCTGCTGCGAAAGTATCATCGTATTGATCGGTCGAAGCGAAACAGCGTGATACCAATTTCTTAATGACAAATGAGCTTATAGATATCGGAGATATATCTGTCATTTCCGTAGGACGGGGTTTCGATCTCGAACCCAACCTC
The DNA here is from genome assembly GCF_051294905.1 of Botryllus schlosseri. Classification (NCBI taxonomy): domain Eukaryota; kingdom Metazoa; phylum Chordata; class Ascidiacea; order Stolidobranchia; family Styelidae; genus Botryllus; species Botryllus schlosseri. Next base: position 14,767,303 of record NC_137239.1, read on the forward strand.
ACCTTAGTGCGCTACTGCACACGACTCCCACCACAACGGCCACAATACGACTACTGACAAGGCCTAATTAACTGCAACCCATGATGGTCAAGACGGGTGTATCATCACAAATCATGTGTGTGAGTTGAATGTCGCTCTTGAACTGCGCAGAACCCCTGAAACTGGCTCGCAGAAGCCTATAGTGCTCCGTGGAACACCGGTTAAAAACCACTGATCTAGACCAGTGGTTCTTAACCTTTTTTGCTCCAGCGACCCATTTCAAAAACTTCTGTGGTCTGCAGCCCCCCTATTTTAGTACCATTTGGTTCGAGCCCGGCGTTGCCTACAAATCCCGAATTCACCTCTGCGATTGGCAATATGGGGAAGTTGATTGTATCATGCTTCGTTTTATTGCTTTGTGTGACTTTTGCTCATATCGAATTTAGTACTGTCCTTAGTTATTAATTTAACATGAATGTATTCCAAGTAAAGCAACCCGTATTATAAACGTTCATGTGAGGGTGATGGGTCACAACACTAAACAATATGATCCTTCGTGATACGGCGAATAAATATTCTGACGATTTAATTTTGTATACCTCCCAAATATAAATATATTTAGTGAATCATTTTCGCCAAACAGCTTCAAAGCATCTTTAATGTACAAAGGGCTCTCACTCTCAAAAGTGGTACACTGCCTCTTTCTTCGATTTTGACACGCTGTGGGCTGCAGGATACAATACCTACTTCGAAACATTTTGTTGAATATAGCCCTAAAAAGCGTGGCGGTACTGTGTTAACAGGGATTTTTCGATCTAGAAGTACGTGCAATTCATTCAACATCAATTATAATATCCCACTTCAAACTTTGTCGGAATATATTTCGCGCGAAGCGCGACGAAAAATTTCGAGAGTCAACAGATTTTGTCGAATGTTAATTTGCATTGAGAACTCATTAATCATATATCCCTACTACACCATCTATACTTCCATTTTTCTTCCCCATACCGCCCCCCATACCGCCCCTCTGAGCCCAGCGCCCCCCATATCGCCCCCTGAGCGTTTCCGCCCCCTTCAAAATCCAAATCGCCCCCTGCGGGGCGATGGGAACAAGAACCACTGATCTGGACGGTGCAATCATAATTGTAATGGGGGTTTCCCTATGCGAACAATATTTGTGATCATTAGACTCTCTTCCAAGTCCTGGAATCACTCACGTATGCGAGGAGTCGAACAATGCTACGATGACGTAATTGAGTCAATGCACGTAGCTTTCGATTGAAAAATATTGTAACAACACGTTCGCGTTCGTCTAGCTCCATGCTCCTTTCGACGCAAACAAGCTGGTGTTTCCAGATTCCTGCAAATATTCATTACTAACTATCTTCAAAGTCCTCATACCTCGATTCCTAAATCTTCTCACCTCTATAGAAGTCGGTGTAAAAACCGTTACAAAGCAGCGCCGATATTCTTATCTCTTGATTCAACGTTACTTCTGGGTCAGGGAAATAACCTTTGGAATCTGTAGTGTAGATTGTACGCAGTGTGGATCAGTAACGAAATACTGCTGGAAGGCTATAGACCAGTGTTGAAATTTGCTTCACGTCACACCAGTGATTCTCAAACACCCTAGACATGGGTCGCGAAGGGTGCAAATTCGAGTTGCAACCACACCACGGCGATCGTTTAACAGGTGGAATATTTTGCCGCAGTTCTTGCAAATCGATTTATTCGCTCCTCGTACGGTTTTCGATGGGTACTATGTATATTTTCAGGGTAAGCGTGTAGGGTACTATAGCCAACATGTGACACACGCTGAAAAGTTGTTACGACAATATGTATAATATCAAAATAATGAGCCTAAACTAGCCGTTTGGGTATATTTAGTAGGCTTGGATTTATCAAAAAACCTCATCCAATACTTTTTGAATTCGCAATACTGACCAACCATATTAATATTGGAAACGATATTGTCATGGCAGAATTACTGTTTAGTGCGATTTCATAAGGCTGGTGCGGATACTAATGCGCGAAATATCGTCATATGAAGTAAATATAGTACGTGATTTGATAAATGCTAAAATCCGAAACAAGCTTTATGGAAGAATTATTAATACCTGGTAAACAATTGTAGACTCCTGGGCTAGAGTGATGACGGAATTGAATCTCAAAACACGACTAGCTGAGAAAACTGTTTCTCATTTCACAATAAGCCATCTCAATCGGAATGATATCTCAAAAACATGACCTATTCATGTACTGTCTGTATGATTTCATATCACATAATCAATGTAATAATTCATATATGACTTACACTCTTTTGAACTTTGCTTGTCATCAGACCTTCTCCTGCAAAAAATATCCGACTTTAAAAATTCGTATATCATTTATTTGATTCGCACTATAAAATTTGTTGACTCCTAAAAAAACGAATGACTTCCTGGGTATAGTATTCGGGAAGCTGATCTGGTGACTATAAATAAGTGATCAATAAATTCACGCCAACTGGAAATGTGACCGGGATTAAGGCTGGGTCAGAAGTGGTGACTTTTATAGTCGACAAAATGAGCATCTAGGAACAATTAGTCACATGATCGAATTAATAACCTTTTATTTTGGTCACCAGCTTCTCAAATCTTGCATTAAGCATACCCTAAGTGTGACGGTGCCGTGAACTATATTTACCGCTTCCAGAGGATCCCGCGCGGTCAACAGAATTGACAACAACAGGGATGCAGAATTCATCTTCGAATTAAAAAAAAATATAGTTTACTTGCGATTGATGGCTTTTATTAATTTCTCAATTATAGTCAATGCTTGAAGACTTAGTTGCAGATCATCCTCGGAATCCATTTGTTCGACTGAGCGCAACGGTTCGGCGTTACATTTACTGTCGTCAGTCTCATCTTCGCATCGATAACCTAGTAACAAATTAGAAAATTGTACATGTCGGATATAAGCAGTGGATGACCAATATTGGTTCGATGCGGAGAAGCATAACGTAGTCTTGGACGGAATAAACAAGGATTGAATTCCCACCATGGATTTCTAGACACAAATGGCTTATTATGATATAGGCTTTGGTTCTGGTTCGTCCGTTCAGAGACGTTGCACATTTCTAAACAATCTTGCTATGTTATATCGCGATGAAACATATGAACCTGCTGACAGCCTGTATCATACACTGACGGTGTTTATAAAAGCGAAAAATTATATTAGGCGATAAATTGTTTTTAATGTAGGATCAACAGTGACCAGATGGGTATTGATTAGGTTAACACACTCCGCAATGAGAATGTGTTTGGCAGCTAGAAGCTTCGTAACAGGATACGTTGGGACAATGACAATATATTGCGCCAAGGTCGAAATAGCCTATAGTACTCATTAGTTGCAACCTCACCAAAATCAGATAAACCGACGTCTTCACTTGCACTCCAACATGGATGAGCAGCGATTTCCCAAATCGACGGCCGACAGCGCCTGTCAAGACTGAGAGTAGATTTTATCAAATGATTCATTGATTTAACTTTCGGTACCAATAAATGAGACAAATCGAATATTCCATTCTTCGTGTTATATTCCCATAGGTCTGATGTGATGCCAAACGGCGATTCGCCGTTACTAAAGATGTAGTACAAGACAACCCCCAAAGAAAAACAGTCCGACTTTAGCGACACGTATGATTCACCGAAGCCTTCAGGAGGTTGATATCCAAGCGTTCCGAATCGATATTGGGAGTAAACCATTGAATACATTGATTTAACCTTCTGACTCAGTCCGAAATCGGCAATCTTTATACATTCCAAGTTCAGGCTGAGCAGAATGTTGGCAGGCTTCAAGTCTTTGTGGATTATCAGCTTTTCGTGGACAAACTTCATTCCTTCGACTAATTGCTTGCAATATCTCATCGACATATCCACGTTATACTCCGATGAGCTTTTCTTGTGAGATATCAGGAATTGATCCAAATTCATGCCATGACATTTCTCCAGAGCAAGGTAGGTGTACTCAAACAACCCATCGTTGATAGTGTCTGACTGGATTAGCGAAATGACGTGTACATGGGGCCCGATTATTCGAAGGCTGTTTGCTTCCGCAACACTTTGTTCATGTTCACGCGGAATTTTTACGGCGCACTCGCGAATGCCAGTTACCTGACTCATAATGTGTCCTACGAAGACATGCCCGTGGTAACAAAGCTTCTTTCGAGGTAAAATCGTGATTAAATCCGAGATAATCCTCGATTCTGTATGTAATTAAGAGTTTTGAGAGACCTTATTAAATATAGTATAAGAGCATCTTTGAGTAACATCATATATTGATAAAAAAATGTTTATAGAATATTACCATTAACATCTCCACTTTCCTCTTCGGAATCGCATTGATCAGTATTGTCGCTTTCGTCTAAAAATATTGTAGAACCGTTGGAAACTATAGGAGGATAGAACTTTGTATATTTTTTGTCATTGATATCATTGACGTTTTTTTCGGCACATAGGCTACACCAGGGGTGGGCAAACTTTAGAGCTCGCGGGCCGCATTCGACATATGAATCCATTCGCGGGCCGCACTATATAAAATTGGGACTATACACCAAAACGCAATATTGGTATTTGATTATATCATATAGTGATGACATGGAGATAATATATATGCTTATTCAATGCAAACCAAACATTACTTTGATGATATCGGACAAGCGTGAGAAACAGTGGCGAGATTTCATAGGCTGGTCGACCTCAATAACCAATTTTTCGGTTATCCCAATTCTTAGAACAGGATTGAAATTTGAATCTGTGAGCAGCGAGTAGTTCATAGATTTACTAATTCCACTTCTACTACTACAAACACGCTCCACCATTAGGCTATCTTGTCGCTATAGTTCTTTTATTTGCACAAACATCAATTCCTGCATGTATGGCATTTAAGTATGACTAGAGGTGGTCAGAAGCGAACTATTTTTACTTTTTCGTAGTAATCAAGTTAGTATTTGCCTACTTGCACTACTTACCCAGGAGGCTTTTAGAGTGCTTGCGCTTCTACTACAACAGTTTTATCCAAATTACTGACTTCTTACAACTATGATTTTTAAAGGATGAAGGTAGATTGGGGATCACCTTACAATTGTAAAAAATACCTCAATTAATATCCCCTACAACACGGTAGCTGAATGTACGGTCGCATATGCATCTATTTATAGTGTGATTAGTCATTTGCGTTAGTCGCAGGGATCATCTTGCATGTTAAAAAAAGCCAACTCGGATTAACTGTTAAGAGTTAAGACCATTCTAACAAATCTAGTTTTCTAACGTAACGTCCTATTCATACCTTTTATTTTACACCAGACCAATATCATTTTGTATGATTTCTGATTGATTTTCATTTAATTGTTATTTTTTAAATTTTGGTGTCATATTTGCTATCTTAATTTTGATTTCTACTTTTTTGCAGTACTAAATTCATCAATTCAATTGTCTGGTCATAGTAGCCGCTTGTTGTTGTTGTTGTTGTTGTTTGTAGTATTCATGGTGTTTTCTACTACTATGGTCATTTACACCAGGCTAGGGCTGGGCATTATGATTCGAGTACTCGTATCTGAATCGAGTATTTATTTTGATGATTCGAGTCGAGTAGTAAAATTCAATTTTTCCGAATATTGAAATTATACGCTCTTTGCAACTTAAAGTTAATTTACTAACGAGAATTATAGTTTTGATAGTATTTTCCTCCGAGGAAGCCTTAAAACCTTGATTGGCCGTGTCGCAGCATACGAGACAAAGTACAAAGCTACGAACGTTACTGGAAATAACACATTTCCATGATCATCCCACAACATTGTCAAGAAGTGCTATGAAATAGGTATAGTCCAAAAAAATACCAAAGTATCTTTAATGCGACGGATAACAGTCAAAAGTCAGTCAATACTTTTATAATTTTGACGCGAGTCAAGTCACCAAAAATCACGATTCGAATCACTTCGACCCTGTCCTTATTTCTTCGAAAAGTATAAAGGTTTGCCACTGTATTTGTGATTATTTTCGCACATGAAAATCACATCTAGAATGCACAGTTGCCTGTTATGAGTGGATTTGGTAATTGATTTTATAGTAAATAGTTGAATCTTCACACATTATTTACAATTTGCCTGGCAACATGCCGTTTGGAATGGTCGAACTGACATAGAGGGCCCCCCGGATATGCGTCTTTATAGATATATGGGGACCCTGGAAGTTTCACCTAGCCCCCCATCCCGAATCCTAGGAACACCACTGTATAGTGTATATACTATCATATATGTTAGGGTTACCGTACGTCCTCTTTTAAGAGGATTTGTCCTATTTTTTGACTTTTTTGAAAGTGTCCATGGAGGACGCCCAAATGTCCATTTTTTGGGATTTTGCCTTTTTTTAAGGAATTTGGTTACATATAGGGCAAAAGTCGACTGAGATACAGTATATCAGCACTTAAGTAACGCTTCGGTGGCTATTTCGGGAGCTGAGCCGGAAAGCTGACCATATTTTTTTTCAACCGACCACGAAGTGGGAAAACACTCATGATACAACAACTTACCTGACGAGACAACAGGCATTTCCATGGTTACGGTGAGAGTGATAGGTTATCTCAGTTTAGCAACATTCACTAGTCTGCTGCAAGCCAGGTCAATTACCATACAGATCTGCGTGTTTACCTGATTAAAATGAACCAAATATGTCATATAATCCCGAGAGCCTGGGACCATAGCGCATCCCCAAATTCCATTTCAACAGCATAACGCATAATCACATAGGTGAATCTGTCGGTAAAAAGAGGGTTTTCGATGTCTCGATTATACATTAAACGAAGAGAAGAGCTCGACTGTGTCTGTCTGTCTGCTTTTTAGAGACAATTTAAGACATTCCAGACGAACAATATCTGATCAAATTCGTCCGTACATTGTGACGGAACAATACCATTGACAGCATGCTACATTTAGACTTCCACACCATCTTATACATTTCAATGGGTATTTTAATATGCGTGGGTTTATATATAGCAGAGGTCTCAATCTCAAATGTGCTTGCGGGTTATTTTTCCAGTTTTGACGACGCCGCGGGCCGCAGCATTTATAGGGGTACTCTATGTCTTTGGCAGGGATGAATTTTCCTATTGAAAATGAGCCGATCCAGTAGACTGACAGTAAACACACATCGTCAAAATGTGATTTACGTTTGCATCAATTTAGGCCTGGCACGAAAAGAATAATCACATATATAACTATTTGAATAGATTTGTTGTTGTACTTGATATATATTAACTATAAGATATAGACACCATATGGGCGGACAAATGCATGATGCCATCATAAAAGCTATCACATTATAATTTTCAGCTACTATGAATATTTTGAATCCAACAGACTGATAATAGAGACTGATCTGATATCAAAACATTTTTAAGTTGAGAATTGTAATTCCAATCCCGGATTCGCGTATACTTCTGATAAGTAGGCTATTAATCTCAAGGCCAAATATCATCAAATATAGGAGAAGAAAATATATAAATATAAAATAAATGTATTAATGAATGTGTCCAAGTGATGGAAATGTCGGAACGCCGAACGGCCCACTGCTGTTTTATCGTTGGAGCATAGTGTCCTATATTGTGTCGACACAGACAAATCTCACTCGAAATCAATCGAAAGCTGACTCTGCACTGATTACGAAAATATAAATTTTATTCCGCTCGTGGCCCTGGAACTCCCACAATCAGCCTCGAATTTTTCATTGTTATGGAGATTGGCATTGGGACGCAACAATGCTGTCTGGCGAAACGAGAGAGTAGCTCGTGACGCAACAATGCTGTCTGGCGAAACGAGAGAGTAGCTAAAGAAAAAAAGACCCAGACAGCATTGGGACGTCCCAATGCCAATCTCCATAACAATGAAAAATTCGAGGCTGATTGCGGGGGTTCCGGGGCCGCGAGCGGAATAAAATTTATATTTTCGTGATCAGTGCAGAGTCAGCTTTCGATTGGTACCCGTTTTACCAAATTAACGCTCGGCAAACCGGTCATAAATGACCGTCAAATTGCCTGTAGCCAAATGGAAATTGTGACGTGATACAATTTCACTGAGCCGTTAGATTTGCTTGTGTCGACACCATATAGGACACTATAGTTGGAGCGTACCACTACGGTACTCGATACCTTCAAGTGGCCTTAATAACATGGTTTAGCGACCAAGGATGTAACTAACAGATTGCGAATGGTTGCCATAACTATACTTATGCTTATAGCTAGCGAAATACCAAGCTGCGACCATCTGATCTATTACTATTCCCCTGATACGTGATTAGTTTGTTGCGTCCATGGTTCTAACAAATTTACGGCATTCCGAGTCACTTCAAGTCCATTCGAGTCATTTTCATTTTGTCACCTAGTTAGCCCGAGTCTGAGTAATTCTAAGAAAGGTCGCGTCCAAGTCCAACTCACAAATTTCAGTCTAGAATCGTCCAAGGGTCCGGTTTTGTCATCATGAATTGGAAATTACCGAAATAGTGAATGTTCCACTGCATGGTAGCGTTTGCAATTGACGTGATAGTGAAGTTCGATGAATACTTTAAGGCTTTCGGAGCAATTCAAGAGGGAATTTTCACTTTATAACCTGAAAAGATATATGTGACACTTTTATTTTGTAAAATTAATAAAAATCTAAAATGTCGTCGCGGGCCGCACAAAATGCTTTGGCGGGCCGCATGCGGCCCGCGGGCCGCGTGTTTGAGACCTCTGATATATAGGCTATATAGCGAATATGGGCGCATACAGTTGCTACTCCGATACGGAATACAGTCATGTCGGTAACACATGATATGACCTATAGATCTGACCGAAGGGACATAATACAATATTGCAAAGCTTTACGTCTTGTGAGTGGTATTGAATCGAGTCGCTAGTAGGGCTCGGCACAATGATTCAAGTACTCGAATCTGAATCGAGTATTAATTTTAATGATTCGAGTCCAGTAGTAAAAGACGATTTTTTCGAGTACTGAAATTGTACGCTCCTCACAACTGAAAGTTAATGAACTAACGAGAATTATAGTTTTGATAATATTTGCCACTGAGGAAGCATTGAAACCTTGATTGGCCGTGTCGTAGCATGATAGACATAGCACAAAGCTGCGAACGTTACTGGAAATAACACATTTCCGAAGTCATGATCGTTTCACAATATTGCCAAGAAGTGCAATGAAGTCAGTATGGTCGAAAACATACCTAAGTATCATTAATGTGACGGGTAACAGGCATTATGTTCTTCGTGGTGGCATAAAAGGTACATATTTGAACTTTGGCATAGTACATTCTGTTGTGACGTCATAATGAGTGATACTCGAATACTCGACTCGACTCGAAGCATTTTACGTGATTCAGAATCGAATCACTTAGGTACTCGATTTTGCCCAGCCCTAGTCGCTAGTAAACAACGAAGCCGCAATGCGTTCCCCGACTTTATTATCATGAGCTCAAGAAAATGCCCCGCGTTACTTATTACAGTTACAGCTATGCTAATGATGGTATCCAATAGGCACGCGCAACAGCATAAACCAGTCTCATTACTCTTTGGAATGCTAACCGTCACATTGCAGTTGCCTTACCCTACTATGGCCTCTCCTGCGATATTTCATAATTGTTGGTATTGCCGGGCTGTCGTTTTTTTTGCTATGTTATCAACTCCCAAATAAATTGACTTGGTAGTAGTGATACTGCAGTAATTCAAAAAAGATGATAAATGTTCAATTGATAAAGGGTGCGAGCATGCGAACAAGCCTATCATCAATATGACATAGGCTAATGGACAATCCTAATAGATCCAATGTTTTTTTTTGCAAGTCCCGCGTACATCCTGATGGTAATAATGAAGAATGCGTGCCAGAAAGGGTTAAAAGCGAAGACGCGTCACCTGCGTGGGATGGATTGGAACGGTAGTTTTCGTGAAAATTGTTCACATGCAGTTCCAATACGATGGCTATCTGCTGGCTGCTTCCAAAATATTAATAAAACCTTCCTCGATAACTTATGACCAATTCATATTTAAACCGCAATGCTCCTTTGGCAACTGTCCCTGACATAGGCAGCACCAATACTTCTCGTAGTACGAGATTAACAGGTCATTGTATTTGTTTACATACTGTACCTTTCTGTATTATACTAGCGGTCATGCTTCCATCTATATTCAACATTATATATTCCCATGTCACATATTATACCTGTCGAAATGTGAGTTTCGAATACCGCTTTGCATTTCATTCGCTAAATCATGCAGAATGAACATTCAACACTTTATATAAACCGCGGAGAAGCAATCCTTTGTTTACTCTGTGACTATGATAGCTTTTGACGTTCCATTCATACTATAAATTTTATGGCACGTACCACGTACGTGTACGTATGCCGATATATTTAAAACTGACGGACACCATACCAGCAAACAGAATGTTCGCACAGAATATTACAGTAGCGCCGCTCGTGATCGCTATCTTTTTCATTTGAAGTCCCTGAATCAGCTATTACACATCTGCAACAACCGATCCCCGTTCGCCAGAAGAACATCTCTATACTCTGGTGTAGAGATATAACTCATGTGTTTAATCTCGTTAATCGGTTATTTTTATAGCAGAATTTGTCTCTATATGTCAAGCGTTCTTTGTGGAGCCATAAAAATACAGACAACTGTATCCTAAAACCAGGCCCGCCATATGTCCTCTTTTAGGGGTATTTGTCCTCCTTTATCGAGAAGAGTGAATGATCTTCCGATGACGCTCAAAAGTACCCAAATGTCCTCTTTATTCACATTTCGAGTTAGCTCCATATACTTTCAATAAATCTTTTAGGTGAGACTTTGTTTTTATTTCCGCGAAATTACTACAGGCATGAAACATTCTACATAACTGGTTTAAAAAATGATTTCCAACGAATTGCTCTAACTTTTTGATTGTTAATTGCAAACGCAGTTGGATGTTCTCTGTAACATCAGGGCCTTTTTACGTGGAAGGGTGTGTTGCAATTTTCCTTGACGCTGTCACAATGGCGCAAAGGCAAAGACAGCCTATTAATTGGATCCGACTCAAGCATCTTGAAGGTTGTATAAAATTATATTGCGTGTACACAATTTCACCTTCTCGTTAAAAATGATCATACATCATTGGCAATAGCTAAGGGCGCTGCAGACTATTCATGTGCTGAATCTGAAAAATAAATTTAGTTTGCTGTTTTTGTGTCTGGTTTTGTAGCTTTTCCTTCAACTATACCCAGGAAATGGAAATGGAAATAACTACCAAACTTTTCCCACTTGACCGCACCCTCCCCCTCACCCAAAGGAGGCGCTCCCCCAGTTTGAGAACCACTGCTCTATGGTGTCCATTCCCGGTAACGTCCATTCTCGGTAATGTCCATTCTCGGTAATGGCATTCTCGGTAATGGTTTTCTCGGTATTGACCGGACACCCATCACAAAAGCTGTCGCGTAATAATTTTGCAGCTACTAAAATATTTTAAAACAGATTGACAACAGACAATTGATCCAATATCCCAGCATTTTACGGTTGAGCATTGTAGCCTAATCCAGGTCTCGGGCATACTCCTAATAAGTGGGCTATTAATCTTATCGTTATCTTTGATCAAATTAAAACGTAAATAACAGATTGCCGTTGGTTGCCATATAGCTACTTGATTAGATGACGAAATGAAGTGATTGGCGGGCCGGATTACAGAATCGATACAATAATCGCGTATTTATCCACATATGCAAGGAATAGTAAATAGTATTCGATGTAAACTTAAAATTTAAAGCAATAACCAATAACAGTATTTAATGAATTTATTAACCTAATGTAGACCTGCTTCAATAGCTGTTGAGATCAATCAGACATCTGTGGTCATTCAAAGTTGTCAACAAGTTCTTTGAGCCCTATGTGGGCCGTATGTTGCCCACCCCTTCACAAAACAGTATGGTACACCCAGGGCTGTGGAGTCGGAGTCGGAGTCGGTGGAGTCGGAGTCGCGGTGATTTTCGCTTGATGGAGTCGGAGTCGGAGTCGTGAAAACTATAATAGCTGGAGTCGGAGTCGGAGTCGGTGGGAAAATACTGACTGGAGTCGGAGTCGGAGTTTGTGATAATGACTATGACTTCGACTCCGACTCCGACTCCAACTTCTATATCACGAAAACATTTGCTTTCAAATAATTTTCAATACAATTTTTATGTACCACCAATCACTGTTATTAATAACCATACAGATCAGGTGCGGCCAGCCCGTGGCACGCAGGCCAAATTTGGCACACGAGAAGGTTAGGTGTGGCCTGCGAGGTAATTCTCGAAATTATTTATGACATCAGGTACAATTGCAAGGCCAACCAAAATTTGATTAGCATGACCGCGAAATTTGATGATGACTAAAACAACAGTTCTGACGCATTGACGTATCCAGGGGCCAGCCACATTTATCCCAGATCTTCGTGTATGACCATGAAGTAAAATATTTCATAGCATATTTATTTGACTTGAAATTTTTCTCGGTACTTCGCATGATTCATTGTCACTAGATTTCTTGCATTCAGTATTTGAGCCCCCTTCTGAAAATTATAAATACATATTATTTACAGAATTGAGTCTAACTATATTCGCAATTAGGAGATACGGCTTCGCTTGTGCACTCGCAGCGAGATCGTCGACAAAACATTTGCACAAAATGATAGAGGCATGTTCACTGATACCGTCGATTTTGCTATGTCTAAACGTCGAATATTCCTGTCCTTGCCAAATGAGTCCAGTGTTATACAGATGCGACCCCCAATGTATGTTAGCGACATATTTATTGATATAGCTATAGCCTAATTCAGTCGTTATCTTGCAAAAAAATTTCGCGCATGGCGCGACCATGGCCTGATTGCGCACTGCACAGTTGCATGACATATTGTTATCAATTTTAGAGCGTCTTAATATAAATCTTGTTTGCAATGTTACCTAATTCGGTTCGTTCCTATATCGACGACTAAAAAAAGGTTATCCACATTCCAGTTGCCCGTGCAATGGTTCGTAAATCTCAGGTGTCCCTTTCGCCGAAAAAGTTGATCACCCCTGATATAGATAAAATTAGACATTACTTGCAAATTACAACTCAGTTGCAGAGGGGAAGAAAATCGCAAGATGCGTTTTCGCGATGCAGTCAATATTGATGCAATTTTTGGAATTACACCATGATACTGTGACAGAGAAAATGCATCGGCTGGTTTTGTAAAAATGATGTAAATATGACCAAACGATGCTTCCCACATGACGAAATTAAAAATATTTGTTGTGTAGCTTAGCTGTTTGGATCGAACAAATGATTAAGAAAGACTGCAAGTCCCAATCCTTGAATACTTGATTAACTACATGTAGACTAGACATAGACTATGGTCTTTGACTACTTAACTAAATTCCATTTACGACCAATGTATATTATTAGTAGTAAGAGTGTTTGTGCTTGTAATCAGGATAGTGTGCAATGACAAAATTAGTAAGTTCAATTTCTTTATTAGTTGCTGAGTCATATACATGAGCTACACTTGGATTTTTTATTTACATTTTTATTATACAGGATTGGATATCTGCCATATGTGAATGATCCATACATTTCTGGATATTAGAGAGTCCATGTTATAAAAACTTGAATAAGGAAGGATATTTAGCAAATCTTTCTTTCATGTTAACTGCATAGTGGATAATTCGAGCTGTGCCACAATGAAACAATTTAGCATGCCACAGTTAATCATATGTTTGCATGTGTTTAATGGTTGTATGATAGTCATTCAACCGACAATGTGGCATATAATTTTCGAAGTAAATTGGTAATAATACTGGAGTCGGAGTCGGGAGTCGGAGTCGGTACGTTTAAAGACCCAGGAGTCGGAGTCGGAGTCGGAGTCGGTACATTTAAAGACTCAGTAGTCGGAGTCGGAGTCGGTATATTGAAAATGTGTGGAGTCGGAGTCGGAGCCGGAGTCGGTGGTAAAATTTACCGACTCCACAGCCCTGGGTACACCCCGGGATGTACGATAAACCCGGTTGAGGAGCCACAGTATAGAGGATCTGGCCCCTAAAACCATTACCACGCGACATCAAGCGCTTGGGAACGATAATCTGGTCTGAAAAGCTTGGCTACTCTGTTGATGTCCGTTCCCAACGGGTTATATAGCGTAGCGACATCCAAACAGGCGTCCCGGGTTTGATTCGTGCCGTCGGAGGTTACTGTGGCATCCGTGACCCCCGTGTCGTTGTTCTTACGGCTACAAACAAAGCCCAGAAAAAATATCCGATAAAGAAAGGATAATAGCAAGAAATAGCTTCTAAAAAGGACCGACGAAGAAAGAATAACATCAAAGAAGACTGTAAATGTGCAATGTGCATACTGCATAGTTTAATTCCTTATGGGCATGGTGCAATGTGCATGGCACAGGGTTTAATTCGATTATTCGATTTGTTTCAACCGGAAAATACCATATTCAGATAAACTTCGTCGACATCAGATGGACTGGTAACGAGTGCACCAATATCGAACGTCAAACCATTGGCCATTTGGTACAAAATGAATTTTTATTGATCACGTCGTAATATCCGCCCATATTGCTCTTACTACAGTAACAGTTGAATAATAATCGCATATTTAAAAATTGAATTAAGCTGTATGGCTTATTGTTAACGAGCGCAGTGCCAGTGTTAAAACGCCGCATCAGAATTTTAACGCTGTACACAGCAATGGTACGGAGTAAAGTGCGTTCTAGTGCAACTATGATGTTATCGACAATAGGGTCCATCAAACACTAGGTGTCGCCAGACTTTGGGTGTTAACCGCCGTTGTTCCGAAGTTTTAATTCATTCTTTAACGATCTCACGGTCCAAGTAGAGCACGTTGTAGCCATTATTTACAGTCGGAAAAGCAGCCTACAGGTTTCTGACAACGGTATCGCGTACGTAACAACTGCGGTTACCACCCAAAGTCTGGCGACACTTAGCGGTTTGATGGACCCTATTGACAAGTATTCATTATGTCGTCACAAGCGGGTACGGCGGTACCTATGTCTTCGTTGCTGCATCCGATGTTACTGACGGCTGAGACTCTATAGATTACTATAGATAACTAACCTAAGGCCTACGGGTAAATTAGTAATCCATACAGAGCAGGGGTGGCAAACCTTTTCGGCTAAAGAGCCACATGAAATTGACGAATGAGTGCGCTGCCCACTAGCCGCACCAAGTTAATATTATTAAAGTAAATATTATTATTACTTGGGTATATTGCGGGTCGACTGCTGTATACCGCCCGCTGGGTTCAGTTTGCAAGGACAGGACTATTCGGCATCTGGACATATCGATATCGAAGATTTCCGCTAATATACGACAATCATTTTGTGCCTACATTTCATCGCCGACGATCGTTCTGCGAGCACAAACGCGAAAATACTTTCTCTCGTAATTACGAATATAGTTAGACTCAATCGGCTAAATCAGGCGTTTTTTTTCATTTTCGGGTGAGGGTAGGCTACAAAGAAATAAATCGTGTGATAATTAAACACTCAAAGCGTGAAGAAAATTTTACTACTATTTTAGTTTATAATGATGTACGACGATTTACTAAAAATGTGACTGGACCCTGGATCTGCCAATGCGTCAAAACTCATATTTTAGTCATAAACATCCCACGTGTCGCGGCAAGACTTAACATATTTTGGTTGGCCTTGCAAGTTCACAATCTGAGCAATTCAATTTCGATAATATAACAGAATTTTGATAATATAGCGGGAAATTAGCTCGCGGGCTACTCAAAACCTTCTCGCGGGCCACATATGGCCCGCAGGTCGCCGGTTGCCACCCCTGATATAGAATGACACCTTCGATAGTTTTCAGAGCCGGAGCTGGAGCCGGAGCAGTGGTAATAATACAGCTCCGGAGCTGGAGCTAACGTATGATAGAATGAAGCTCCGGAGCAATGCAATGCTGAGCTGGAGCAATGCAAATTTACGGCTGCTCCAAAGCCCTGTTTGAGGCTGTTGCTGACCTCCGCAAAAATGTGTCCCAACACCCTCAAACAGAGCTTACTACTATGATCAGCTATTAACCAGACGAGGTAATCCAGGCTTTCAAGTGTTGACCCAATAGCAACTATAAAGTGATTATATATGTCCAATAGGGCTGATCAAAAAATACTTTTCCGTCAGATTTCACTGGCTACTTGATAAAATTGTTAGGTTGGTTGAAAAAATGCTGCACGCCAACTTTGGCTCCATTCCTACCAGTAGAAGCGAGATTCGTGCAGTGGAAAGTTTTGAATTTATCATTGAAAAACAAAAAAATAAAAATTCAAAGTTTTTCTGTCTACTCCTTAAAATTGTTAGGCTGTCAGTAGAGATGATGCACACCAAATTTGGCTCGATTCCAACTAGTAGAAGCGAATTTATTGCAGTAGAAAAATTTGGATTTGAAGATAATAGTATTTACGGTGACTGACTCTTTAATTTATTTATTATAAAATCATGGAATTAGAAAATTTTCTACTGTCATGACTTCGCTTTTAGTGGTTGGAAATGAGCCAAATTAGGTATGTTTCATCTCTGCTGACAGCCTAACAATTTTATGGAGTAGACAGAAAAATTTTGAATTTTATTTTTTATTTTTTCAATGATAAATTCAAAACTTTCCACTGCACGAATCTCGCTTCTACTGGTAGGAATGGAGCCAAAGTTGGCGTGCAGCATTTGTTCAACCAACCTAACAATTTTATCAAGTAGCCAGTGAAATCAGAAGGGGTAGTATTTTTTGACCAGCCCTAATGTCCATGCCTAACATAATAGAATTTCGGATCCATAGAGCCACCTCTAAACATTATTGAATATCAATATAATTTTACACTATGTGTTTTTTAACCAAAAGGAACATTTTGGCAGGGTCAGACCAACAACTTTCCAAAATTCGTTTTTAAGGACCACCCTAAAATGTCCACTGATTAAAAAAAATACCCAGACAATATAAACGTATGGTGGGATGAGCGAAACATGATTGATTTTCTGGGAATAGCCCAGACAACCCAACAATCAGTGATGAGACAAATAATTTAGAGAAAATCATGCAACACATATCACTTATTAATATCCCCGTCCCCGTAATCAAATCTTCATTGAGATTAATCAACAGTGAAATTTTACTTCTGTAAAATTTAATCGTTTATGGCAGGGCCGGGCAACATACGGCCCGCGGGCCGGATCCGGCCCGCCCACAGATCGTGGTCTTAGGTTATGATGTGGCCCGCGTCGCCGTCTACATGCATTTAGGCGCAAACATTTCGGACAATGAACATTATTAGCAAAACAAAGCGACGTTCCAATACAACTGGTGTTCACCGCATAGGCGTAGCCAGGGGTGAATGGAACCATGCCGTTCCCAAATTTTTCGATAATATTCGTAATATCTATAAATATAGTACAATAATTTTGGGCAGATGGATTCAGATTAAAAAGATTTCTTGCGCTTCGCGCGATTTGGGGTCTTTACGTGCGGTGTCTTCATTGCGAGAATAAGGTGTCATAAATACACTAGAATAGCCCGAGGCCGTGGGATTGCGAGAGTTTTTAACGAAGTATAATTATTAAAAATGAACACACCCGAAGTGAATAATCTGCGACAAGCCCATATTTTTATGGCATGATCAATGTTAAAAATTATAATAATATGTTGTAAATTTTCGAAGAAAGCACTAATATCATTAATCCAATTCATTCATTTATTCAAAAAATTATCGCGATTGGCGTGACTAGAAGCCACATACACAATGATTTCATATCACCGATTTGGGCTCGCCCGTGAATTGGTCTCCCAATACCAAGTAAAGTTCGCAACTGCAAGAATGTGTTCGTCTCGAAATTGTATATAGGCCTACAAAGGGTGCAGAGTAGTAGGGACGGATCTGTGGCGCGTTCCCACGGGGGAGTTCCCCTATACCAGGGGTGGGCAAACTACGGCCCGCGGCCCGCATGCGGCCCGCAACACCATTCTGTGCGGCCCGCGAGAGTCTAAAGAAACTTTTTTTAAATATTGATAAAATGCGTACTAAAATCGAATTAATGCAGGGACTTGATTAACTATTTCTTAGTATATTTCACCATGATGATTCTAAGACAGTGGTTCTCAAACTGGTGAACACGCCCCCTTGAGGGCGTGAAAGCATCTGAAGGGGGGCGCGAAGCTGGGCGCAACTGAAAAAAATTTTCGCGCTTCGCGCGATTTACATCAAATTCAAAGTTATTGTTCTGTATTTAGTCTGAATTACATATTTAAAAATCTCTCGTCCACAGTCGGAACCTTCCATGCCATCAAACTACCCGTCAGCTTTGCTAGCATCCTGGTGGCGTTTTGTGACATGACGAGAAGGGGCGCGAAATCTTTTACCCTCATAAGAGGGGGGCGTGTCTTAAAAAGTTTGAGAATCACTGATCTAAGGTAAATACTTAATATCACAGCGGAATAGCTGCAACGAGATTGACATAATTTGGATCACGAGTGAGATTTCAAATTGACCACTCCATTTTTAATTATTTCAGTGTTGTTCTTATAAAAAACGATTCGGGCGTGTCTTAGGTAGATTCGTTCGTATGCGTAGAATTGGGGTATTTATATTTTATCAACACATAGTAGAAGCGTGTTTGGAGCTAACATGGTTATGATGCTGTCAGCATTGTGTGTCCTGGAACTGAACCAAAAGTGAAATTAGTAAATCTATGTACAGATCGTTGCTCACAGATTTAAATTTCAATCCTGTTCTAAGAATCGCGCCAACCGACCTTCATCTCTATAGTTTTGGGAAATTGGTTACTGAGGTCCGCCAGCCTATAAAATCTCGCCACTATATGTTTCTGACGCTTGTACGATATCATCAAAGCAACGTTTTCCTTGTTTTAAATAACCACTTATCTCCATGTCCTCACTATATAATCAAATATCAATATTGCGTTTTGGTTAATATTCCCAATTTTATATAGTGCGGCCCGCGAATGGATTCAGATGTTGAATGCGGCCCGCGAGCTCAAAAGTTTGCCCACCCCTGCCCTATACTCATAAGAATTTCAGAAATCCGGCCCGCCTTATCTTCATGTTCCCCTATCCGGCCCGCCGGATGGAAAAGTTGCCCACCCCTGGTTTATGGGCTAATATTGAACCCTATCTCTATTCGCACAAGTCATGTACTGTACATTCGTAACGCAACAAGCCATAGTTGTGATATGCGTCACAAAACTTGTTTTAAATATAATCATAATACATACATACATACCTATCATACATACATTCACTGGGTGAGTAAAAAGAATCACAAATATTATTATTAACGACAACATGTCACATAATTCACGAAAAACCGCTGGAATGATGCTGTATACGTGTGATATCCCGCAACCATTTATATGCATCACGGTATCGTGCTAGCCTGTGCGTTTCGATGTGGGACATTCTGGAGTATGCTTTAAGATGCAAGCGAGTTACTCCTGTAAGGTTATTGAAATCTCTTCTTTATTCGTCCTCTTTTGAAACAGATTTCCTTAAGCAGCTTTCCGATGAAACGCTGTATGATACCGAGTATTTTTCACCGATAAAAATCAAAATAGTGCATAGCCATTGATGTCACCTGCAATTCTTTGAAATCCGGTCGTTTGTTGGGATTAGGCTCAAAGCATTTGCTCACAGTCCTTTCATAGATATTGTCGCGTCGCATTCCTAACTGCTTGCACTGATAATCTGAGAAACGAAATAATTAGGTACATTTAAGTTTACTCCCTCAGCTGTGGATCATGAAATTATTCCTGTGAAGATGCAGTGACTCAAAATTGAGAGGCCGCGAGATACTCGCAAGTCATGCAACCCTGGCAGGCACCATGAATCGAGAATACGTCTTGATTCTGCATGTTGGCCTACTACTTTTCAGTGTTGGGATCAAGTCACTAACTTCGAGTCACGAGTCATCTCGAGTCATTGCACGTTTTGACTCGAGTCAAGTCAAGTCAATCGATTTTCGAAGGTGACTCGAGTCAAGTCAAGTCACTCGTTTTTGGGGGTGACTCGAGTCAAGTCAAGTCAAGTGAAGTCTCGAGTCAAGTCACAATTCAATTCATAGTGAATTTTCGAAGTATGAGTGACGATTCAAAGTCATTACATTTTGCTCGCTGCATGGAGGACAGATTAATTGGCCATTTATCTTGAATCAAATAACGAATATGAAGTTAAATACATGCTAAAACGCGTTGTACCACTCACGCACACGCAGAACTGCTAATAAAATACGTGAATAACTGTATAGCTACATGTTATAGTCTGTTATTGACATCCAAAATGGGGGATCGAATACGAAGCCTCGAAAAGTTGAAACAAATTGATATCGTACAATACACTTTACCCAACCATCCATACATCCGTGAGAATATAAACGCATAGACTAGGATGGTAAATGTGAGTGTTATGTTCATGCATTTTACGTTGGTATCGTTTGCCTCTTATTTGTCTAGGATTACTAATGACTGCCAATCATTATTTCCTCGTGTGTCGTGCTTTGTATTTATACCCTGTGTTCTGTTGTCTCGTGGTCTTTCATTTAACTGCACTCTGGATCGTGTCGCTGATAATATACTGATTTCTTATTGCAACCTCGTCGCATTGAGCTATTGGTCAAACAAGATCAAGAACATAACAATTGGTGTCAGAAGTGGGATTCGAACCCACGCCTCCATTAGAAATTCAGATAGATCAACATGCCCTGCCCTCTTTAGATGAAATTCTTCACAAGTTACAGGGTGGTTGTATTTTCACGAAAATTGATCTTGCCGATGCTTATTTATAGCTAGAATTAGATGATGATGCGAAGAATTTGTGTGTCATCAACACGCAATTCGGTCTATTCTGTTATCGACGCATGTGTTTAGGAGTCGCATCTAGTCCCGCAAATTTTCAACGCTGTATTGATGCCATGATCGCCGGCTTACCCGGTGTTGCTAGTTTTATCGATGACATAATCGTTACTGGCATTGATGAACGCGATCATTTTCGCAACTTATCGCTACTCTTTGAGCGCCTCACCGAATACGGTTTCACCGTCAACTTCGCTAAATGTGAATTTTCAAAAGTAGTATCGAGTACATTGGTCATATAATCGACAAGGACGGCAAATGCCCGTCTAACAAATCCGTTGAAGCAATCAAACAGTTGCCTAAACCTCGGGATGTTCGCCAGCTACAGGCATTCCTGGGCAAAGTCAATTATTATCGCGCGTTTATTCCTAATTTCACGAATAAAGCCGCTGCCTTGTATCGCCTTCTTCAAAAAGACACGAAATTCATTTGGAATACGGACTGTGACGCAGCTATTCGCATTCTCAAAAACGACGTAATCGAAGCTACGCAGTTAGCCCATTATGATGTAAACAAGCATCTCATTTTGTCAACGGATGCTTCTCAATTCGGAATCGGCGCTGTCCTCTCAATTGAGCACAATGGCGAAGAGAGACCGATCGCGCACGCATCGAAAACGCTTTCCGATTCGCAAAAATCCTACTCTCAAATCGAGAAGGAAGCTATGCTATGTCAATTATTTACGGAGTCACTAAATTTCGTCAATTCTTGTATGGTAGAAAATTTACGCTCGTAACGGACCACAAACCGCTTTTAGCTATTTTCTCGCCGGACAAGAAAATTCCCGTGATTACAGCGATGGGCACTAAAGCTCATGGCTTATCAATATGACATTCGCTATAAACCGACTCATCAGCGCGGAAACGCCGACGGTTTATCTCGCTTACCAAAGGGTCCAGACCCTGAGTTTGACGAACTGGAAATTCGTGAAAACGCGGAGATCGTTCACACTATTAATATGGCATTCGATGGCTTACCGTTAACTCGCAATGAAATTCGCGACGCGACGCTGAAAGACAAAACCATGAAACTAGTCAAATTATATGTCACTCATGGTAACTGGAATCCAAAGACGCACATTGATGATTTGTCTTGGTTTTCGACTCGCAAACATTCGCTTTCTCTGCACGAAGACATAGTCATGCTCAATATTGATGGTTTTCAGCGCGTAGTAATTCCGCAGTCACTTCGCTCGCGAGTCTTATCATTGTGGCACGAAGGACATTGGGGTATCGCGAAAATGAAGCAGATGGCTCGACGCTACATCGCATGGCCTTCCATTAATCGCGACATTGAAAATCTCGTTAAGAGTTGCGACGCTTGCCGCAAAGTAATGAAAGCGCCTGATCGTCAGTATCGCGAATAGCCTAAAACTTCTGAAAGCTTTGAACGAATTCATTTGGATTTTGCAGGTCCAATAAACAATAAAATGTTTCTTGTCATCGTCGATGCGCATTCGAAATATCCTTTCGTTAAAGTAATGAATGTCGGTTCTACCACAACCTTGTGTGTGGTCAACGCTTTGAGGGAAGTCTTCTCTATCGAAGGCTTGCCCATAACAATTGTCACGGATGGCGGGCCGCAATTCACATCGAATGAATTCGATACGTTTTGTTCTAATTTGGCAATCAGCCATATCGTATCACCGTCTTTTCACCCTGCCTCGAACGGGGAAGCGGAGCGTTTCGTCCAGACTCTAAAAGCTGGATTGATAAAAAATTGCGACGGGGGAAAAGATCTCAACTTCGCGCTCCAAACACTTCTCGCTACGTATCGATGTGCACCGCACCCGGGCATAGACTGGAAAACGCCTGGCGAGATTTTACATGGTCGGCAGCCGCGAAATCTGTTAAGTTTGTGTTCTCCCTTCGATAAATCGAAACCCGTTACGCCTAGACAATCAGTCACTCATTTCGAGATTGGTTCCTCGGTTTACGCTCGTAGTTACCGACGGGGACCAAAGTGGGTTGCTGGCGTGGTAACGGAAATACTGGGACGTGTTGTGTACATAATAAAACAAATCATGGGTATTGGAGAAGGCACAAAAACCAACTCCAACCACGCTTGATTTCAGCGGGCAATGATACAGCCACGCAGGAAGTTGCTCAGCCTCAGCAACCACAAGTTGAGCAACCATTGGCACAACGTCCTGTAGCTAGTCCTGCTCGAACGTCGGGCAGACGTTATCCGCCCAGAATTAGGACCCAAACTGATTTCTATCGGCCAACGTAAATTACCTTGTACTCCTAACTTACAGGGGAGGACTGTTATGTTCATGCATTTTACGTTGGTATCGTTTGCCTCTTATTTGTCTAGGATTAGTAATTACTGCCAATCATTTCCTCCTCGTGTGTCGTGCTTCGTATTTATACCCTGTGTTCTGTGGTCTCGTGGTCTTTCATTTAACTGCACTCTGGATCGTGTCGCTGCCGTAAAGTTATACTGCTGATGATATACTGATTTCTTATTGCAACCTCGTCGCATTGAATTATTGTTCAAACAAGATCAAGGCCATAACAGTGAGCGCTATGTGCAATGTTAGTACTGGCCACTGAGCCGTTTAAGAAACAGAGATACGTTACTATTAGATCAATCTACTACTACTACGACAACGTAAGCTGTGATAATTTCGTTTGCAGTTAATTTATTTGTGATATAACAATGTAGGATCCGTGAAACGTACTATCAGTGAATGACTGGTTGCTTTCACAAGTGACACCGGCGTATCGCGAACAATCCGAGCATACACAAGATGCAGAGATTTAATCGACAACGTTCACTTGATGACTCGAAATTGACTCGTGAATTTTGCTCCGAGTCACGAGTCAATCCACATTTCTGAAGCGCCGAGTCAAGTCAAGTCATTTTGGCAAATTGACTCGAGTCAAGTCAAGTCATATGAAAAAAGTGACTCGAGTCATCCCAACACTGCTACTTTTACATAATTATGCAGTACTGTGATGAAATAGGCGTTGTGTGATAAATGTAACAGCTGCAATGTGACACTAGTCATCCATCCTCCTAGCTACAACGAATCCATGGAAGGTTGGCCATAGAATGTGGGAATTAAAATTGGACTGCGGTTGTCAACAATCACTTAGGAAGTTGTTACTTGGAATGTCTCCCCGTCGTTATACCCCACCCTTCCAATGGTATCTTAAAGTCAAGAGGACCATAGGTACGAAATCGCACAAAGCATGAAGAAAATCATTTAGCTGAATAAATCTGTTCAAAAAATATCCCACCTTGCCAGTGGTCATTATAACTTTCAATGAGCCGCGACACACTTGAGCTAATTTACAAGCCTTCACGGTACTCCAAATCTTCGCTGAGTCATAAAACCAAAATCTATCATAAAGCACATCTAACTACGCATCTAATACATTACAATAGATGACTTCTATTGTACCAGTCCATAAATGCGAGGCTCCACCTTGAAACATAATACTGTCATAGTACTCTAGGGTCACCATATTTCTGTGACCCAAATTCCGAACACTCTTTAGCACCCCCTAGTGGATTTCAAGATGAGTTATGTCCGTCAATATGCCGTCACACTAGCAAAGCTTTGCTTATAGACCGGAGGTGGTCACGATCCGGTTCAGGAATACGTGGCAGTGTGTTGTGTAACCGGGACCAAAACCACATTTTTCAGCCCCTCCCCGTCCAAATAAGCAATGATTTTGGGCCCACCATAGGGTAATCGATGCAACTTCTGGGGGTAGGGGTCTTGCTATATGCATCTGATATTCTGGTTTCTATATTCATCTGGTCTTTAATTTTTTGAATGAATACTGTCAATAATATTGCTCTTCCATATTAATATATACTGCCATCACCATCACCTCTGTGATGGTGCTCTTAGTCTGAACGCAGACAGAGCTAGACCTATATATATAGTTTTAACTTCTCTCCGCTCGCATGGTCAGAGTTAGCGGTAGAGCTGGTCGAGGATAATGACTTCGAAAAAACAGGAAGGGTAATTGTACATCGTTAAGTCGTGTGCATTTCACACCGAAAAGAATTTTCATCAGCCTTATGCCAGTGCGCACCACGGAGCTTTATGAACACCCCACATCCAGTGTTTTCGAACCTTTTATGGTCGCGACTCGATCTCCGATTTGAAAATGTTCCGTGACCCAAATCAAAATTTGATGAGCTGATTAATAAAAGAAGTCATTACCTTCGCTCAGAGTTGCTCACAGGCTATTTTGGAAGCTGATTACGTTTAACATCTTCGCGAACCCCAGAATAAAGGCAACGACTGCAACGTTTGGAACCAATATCTTTGAATAAAGCATTTAAACGGCCTTAACCATCTCTAATAATATACCGAATATGCAATTTCAATTAGGCTTATTTCAGTGAATGAAGGTTATTTTTTATACATATTTTATTGCAGTTTTTGCGAGGGTGGTAGTCCCCATAATAACATCAATAAATGTGATAGTAAATTTTGAGCAGCGTGAAGAAAATATCATGTAGCATGAATATTCCGAAAAATAATGTTTTTATGTTGATTTACGAAAAAATACGAGCCTATACGTGAAGCCTTCAAAATTCCGGACATTTAGGCATATTTTAGAAATTCCGCCCGGACGCAAGTTTGAACAGTGAAATTCCGGACATGTCCGGGTAATTCCGGACGTATGGCAATTGGCAACCCTGTAGTACTCTTCAATTGAAACGCGACAGCATGACACCAATTTCTTAGTGGTGATAGAATTGGCACTTCAAAAGGACGGGGTTTCGATTTAAAATCCCAATCTCTCCTGAGAACGAGACTGCACATGCCGTACCACCACAGTCCACAACAATCACAATTCGACTACTGGTCGGGTCTATATTTACCAGCAACCTATGATGGATAAGACGGGCGTATCATCACAAATCATATGTATGTGGGGAGTGTGTGTCTTACTTACCCCCAGCGGAATCCCTGACACAAACTCACGGAAACCCTAGTGCTCCTTGAAAAACCACGTAAAAACCACTGGTATGGACTTAATCCCACTATGCATCTTGTACCTTATGATTTGTTGCTTCGTGTCCCCAAGGGGTCCACATACCCCTGGTTTAGAATCCATGCTGATAATCTTCGGGAGTCGGGAGCATACCTGGTTTTGTGTAACGGAAAAACCACTGTAAAATAATGCAATATTCACCTAAAAGTTTCTGATCTCCATCATAAAGCAGCTCCTTCATGAGTACTCCGAAATTCCATACATCCGATTTTTCACTGTGCTCGCCGAAAACAACAGGTGGCATTCCACCACCGAGTACATTTTCCCACTCAAAATCGTCGTTGACGTGATGTACGAACCGGAATCTCGATATTTTCCATAGATTGCCTTCGCAAAGAAGCACCCCTTCGGTGCAGAGACATCCATGAACATAATGCTTCGATGCTATGTATTGCATTCCATTCACTATCTTTAAAAATAAAATAAGAATTAGGGAATGTAACACTCTAACTTTAGCATGCACAGAGGCCTCAGACACTCGAGAGCATTTCGTGCGGCCCGTGATAAAATTTTCGATTTTCACGTGTTTGACAATATATAAATGCCACATACATCTTTTCAGATTTGAAAAGTTGAAGTTCCTTCGATAATTTGCTCCGAGAGTCTGAAACTATTTATCAAATTTCACTGTCACATCAATTGCAAATGCTACCATGCAGTGGATGATCTATTATTTCGTCGCATTTTCAATTCATGATGAGCCTTAGATGATTCGTGACTGAAATTTGCGACTTGGACTTGGACGCGACCTTTCGAAGAATTACTCGGTCTCGAGTTGACATGACGACAAATTGAAAATGACTCGGATGAACTCGGAGTGACTCGGAACGCCGTGAAATGGTTAGAACAGTGGACGCAACAAAGCAGGCGCGTGTCATGGGAGTAGTAACAGATCAGAAGGTAGCAGCTGGTGTTTCGCTATCTAAAAAAGTAGTTATGGCAACAATTGACAATCTGTTAGTTACATCCTGGGTCCCGAAATCTATGTTATCCGAGTAACGTAAGTGGTATACGCTCCGTCGATGCAACACCAATGGCGTTCCGACATTTCTGTTACTATGACACATTCATCGATATATTTTCATTGTTGTTTTTCTGCTCCAATATTCGAATGTACGCCTAGATCTAACGTTGTTTTCATTTGACCAAGGACAACGACAAGATTAATAGCCCATGTGGCCGTGTACTCATCATTGAATTGGCGTGTTTGGCGGCCTTCAACATGCAATTTGAATTTACGAATTGCTCACTTTTTTTTAGAGATTTGAATTAAACTTTAAAAAATTCAGCATGACTTGACTTTCCAGTTTTAATATAGTAGGGTCCATGCAATCGGAGCCCAAACATACAAATGCGAATCGTAGAGGAAGATGATGAGCCCCATACATTAATATCGGTTTGGAATCGTCTGCGTCTCACACCAGACCGGGTCAGACCAAAGACCTGATTAGTAACACTGGTATTCATGGCTTCCCTGCTTGGCGCTCATGCATTACTGGAATAGCATGGATGGGTGGTGCAAGACTTGGAAAGCCGTAAAAAGGCTATATCTGCACTTCCTTGTCCGGCGACATATGCACATCATGCACTCATGGTATGTATATCGCAGATCGTGTGTATGTGTATCCTGAGTCGGTGTATATGTCGCAAAAACATCAAGGACAAAAATAAACTATACGTCCGTCCGTTCTGGTACAATTCATATTTAGAGGTCAAGAAATAACGAGATGCATAGAGGAGATTAATAACTATCCGAAGATGCATCATTCTTAACTATGTGGCAAAACTTTTCGAAGACTCCCCCTTCATCTGCTCAACCAGTGAATCTGATCACTTCGGATAAAAAATAATAGATATATTTATATCAATATGTGTAACTACCAATATTATCGACGAAATTCATTTATGAAGTTCAACAAATGTTCGCGCGACAAGACAACAAATTCGTATAGCATCAATACTCGCGATTTTCGTGCGTATATGGTAACGCTGCGGGGCCGTTCTGATTCTCCAATTATCAAATCTCTTGCGCAAGTAAATTTCACAAGAAAACAGTGATTGCATATCACACCACAATTCGCCATCCGATGTCCCCCAGCAGCCAACTTAAAGTGGATATTTGGGGTCCAGATGGCTCATTGCGACTGGTCACTGGAATATGACCGCACGCTATATATGTAATGGAAATGCGGCCGTGAATAGGAAAAAGGTTGAACGCCCCTGCATTATGATAATTGACACATTGATTTTACTATGTCCATTACCTTCTGGGCACGCGCATTTTAGAATATATATATGAGGACAATGTTGAGCTTACTAAGAAGAATGCATTCGCCTGAGTCACCTGTGAAGCGATCTCAAATCTCTCATCAAGTTTAAGAGTGTTGCCCAATCGCCGAATATGATCGCGAAGGTTGCATTCCGAGTACTCAAGGATGAGGCTTCTCGGGACGTCCGCAGTCTAATGAAACAAGCATACTTCCATATTTGGGAAATTTTAACAGACTCACGACAATGATCCAACTTTGGATTTGTCAAATCAATTACATATTTCGGAAAATCGTTCACTGACAGGTTTATTCGACCGTTGTCGCGTTACAGCTTACACTTCGCTTATCGTAATAACTTCCACTCCGTAAATTACCAAGAGGAGTTTTAAAATCGTAGACTCTGTAGCAGTGGCAATGTTTCATATATATATATATCAATTTGTTGAACTTGGAAGTCATTTCCTGCTCTTTGCTCGGACGGTCACCACGCAACATCTATTTGACATATGCATCATTGTAAATCAAAAATATGTAGTTTGTCTCGAGCGACGTTACGCCATGTCGGCCTCCAACACGCATTGTAACTACATTAAATATGTTTTATCTCATATGAATTCAGATGTTGGCTAATGAAGCTTTGACTTACACATTGGCGGGAGACTCGGACATTTTATCCGCTGTCTCAAAAACCATAATGATTGTAGCGATGTAAAATTGTGTTCTAGGATATATTCTAATTGGATAATAGCTTTGTTTAATTTAATTTTGTGGATGATATCTCCATAATACTTATATTATAGCAGTGCTTTGCCTCACTAGTTTTACATGTCATGGACTTCCTGTAGTGATTCCCAAATAATTCCATATATATTTTACGTTCCGTCTTCGATTAAGGCCACCTATATTTCTGCCGACTTATGACACAAAGAAATTGGGGATAGAATTGGTGTATCAGGGATATTTGAATGGACATTATCATCCGAAATAATTATAATGTAAACGCCAAAACATTTCCACACGAGAAAAATAGAATATTATCTGAGAGGTTAGGCAAATGCTAAAGTATATGGGAAAAGAATCAAATATAAAAAGGAAGAATGTTGCTATATGGTATGGAAAATTGTCAAGTATGGTATGGAACGATTGAATCGGGTATGGAGTATGCAGTATGGAGTATGGAGTATGAAGTATGGAGTATTTCCCATTCTATACCATATACCATGTACTGATTACACCACCAGTCCTCGTAGCCATTTGTCGGAAAAAGATTATAGCGACCACTTCAATGGACATGGACCGACGCGCTGATGTCGCGACATTTGTCCTCGCGACAAAACCATAGGATTGAAATTGTAGATTTGAATGTTGGCTCACCCCATATATGTGTCACGGTTGCAAATGAATAATGACAAACAAAACCATTTGCGTTGCAATCGCTAATAAAAACAGATGATTAAGAACAACTCTACGGCAATAACAAATAAATCCAAATGCACCTGTTTTTGGCGGATTGTGAAACATTCAGTAAATTAGATCCATTAAACAACTCGTGCTCACGGCCTTTTTGGTGTTCTCGCACACGTTCCGGTTTTACTCACGTATGCGACCAGACTTATGATGTTACGGTGGCGCAGCTCAGTTAATGCGCGCAGCTTTCTGGTGAAAAATACAGCGGCGGTCCTGACTGTCCTCTCCTCGCTCCGTTCCACGCAAACAGTCCGATTCTTCCAAATTGCTATATAAGTACAATCGCACATACATGGCGGGTTCAATGGCACACATGCATTTGGGACTTAGTTTTCTCACCTTTGTAAAATGTTGTATAAAGACCGGGAAACAGTTCGTCTGTGATTTGTATTTCTCGATTCAATACCACTTCCGTAACGGGGTAATCATAATCATCTTCGAAAGCAGCTAATGGTGAAAACAATAACGTGTACTGCATATTAGCAATGGAAATAAGCCTTGGAAAAATACTCCCATAGCGTCTTACAAAGAGGTTCAAGAAAGAATAAAGAACTAAATCTATGGTAAATGTGGGCTTCGCATCCAAAAAGAGACTGTACCACAAACATGGTTATATTTTCCGATATTTACAATTTTATTGCCATACCGCTCTGCATCCAGGCGATGCGCGTTTAATGTGCCGTTTGGAGTGTTTGTACATTGTGTACCCAAACTTTTTCAGCTTGTGGCACACTTGTGGTACACACACAAGAAAAGCTGTTTTAGAATTATTTTTCCAAGTGGTAATGCCATGGATGTGTTTGCTTATTCGAACATATAGGCTACGAACGAAACGGGGTTACATTGTTTACAAACATGCGCGCAGTTCGTCATCAATTGCAAGCGTCTACCTACAGCTTTTAATTTCAGGCCAAACAGTAAACAGATCCATTCGAATGACAACATGATTATGATTTCTTTTGCACTGAGCATGGAATAGGATTTCGAAGCAGACAACACAAACTCATCCACAGTGTAGCAACACTATTCCAAAATACAGTCAATGTTTAGTTTGATTATTATCCCGATGTATAAAATAATCAATGGCGGCAACATATGGGAAGCTATAGGAGACTAGCTTGTTTCATCCAATAGAATGCATCGAAACAACCAATCAAATTATTAACTCGAACTTACATTCTTTAGGACTTTGCTCATTACTTGGCCGCTCTCTGGAGAAATAAAATAACACTAAATCAATTAGAAATGAATATAACCTGTTGCGTATATATATAAAGCCTATAATCATATCAATACAATAGCAATTGTTCTAATGAATAATTAGTGTAGGTAACCTAAACCTACTTAGAATAAGTAGAAGTACTTCACTGCTAACCACATCTGCATTTTGAAGACATGAATAAAAGCACAATTAAGAAAGTATTGTTGCAGTATAGTATACCTAATATGGTTGCAATGTATACATAGATAAATCCACATAGTGAAATCTGTAACGTATCGTGGGCTGCAATCATTTTGTAAATTACATATATAATACTCACAATGCCCATAGATATCAAAGACGAACTGTATCATTTACATTTAGGCGATTGTTCTAATTCAGGGGTTCTCAAAGGGTGGGCCACAGAGCATTTTGAGGTGGGCCACAAAGCTATTTCAAAATTTTTAGACTTGCTGTAAGTTTAGTTATATTTGTTATGCTAAACACTAGAAATGTATTCATAAACTTTTCATCTTACTCTGATGAGACGTAGTGGCACGTTTGGAGTCAGCATGTACAAGTCGAAAACGGGAGGGACAAACGGCGGCTTTTTCTACTGGCTATGACAAACTACGGCTAACAGCAAATAAAGTTATTTCGAATATATGATAACTGGAAAGTAATGCTGAAGTAACCAAGTATTCCGGCACGGTCATATGTCGACTGTCGTATGCCGTTGAAACGGTGTGCAATAAACTCGGAATGAAGTGTATTTGATGTATAGATTTACTGTACTTCGGCGGCCGTAAGACAAAAATTGCGATAATTGAAAATTATTAGCAACTTCTGGTGAAGGTATACTGCACCAACGCAACGAATCGTAATCGATTGCGGATTTAGCGGAGCTCATTAATCTTTGGAGTCGATTTAAAATGTCCGGCTTGGAAATCATTGAACATAATGTAAGAGTCACATGAATTGATTGTATAATTGGATTAAATATTTTGACATCGCAACTTCAGTTGGTTTGGTACAATACATACAATATACATTGTACAGCATGCATATTAAAAAAAAAAAACTATTTCTCCATTCTCTGTAGTACTAGCGCACCATATATTAATGAATTGTTTAAAGCTGGCCCAGAATGATTATATCATTCCCCACAATAGTGGAACCAAAACCCCAATCACACAGTGGATGCGGGGATTTGATCACTGTGTTTCGCGGCGCGAATGGAGCAGCGGACGATCATAATATACACAGAAGTTTTAGCATATGAATCTTCCAGGGCCGTAACTGCCGCACCCAAATCCCCAATTGGGGGTTCTCGAAGGGGCCCAAGATTATTTCGTTGGTCGTTTGTTGAAGGATATTTATTCAACTCAAAAATTTTCGTCGCGCTTTGCGCGATTTCATGTCCCTAGAGGTCTAGATTTAAATATCTGCAGTAAATTAAGAGAAGAATGCGCATATTTTAGAGAAATAGGCCTATTGGCGCCGTCGATTACCACGCATTGAACGGGATTATGACTCTAAGATAAGAGATGGGCCACAGCACATTTTCAAACCGGAAAATGGGCCACGGCCAAGAAAGGGCTGAGAACCCCCGTTCTAATTCCACTATACTTAGCTATCTATTTTACAGAGGTTATATGTCAGAACGACAGAGATACAACAGATGCACAGAGATATGTCAGATATGATATACTTGCGATTAGTCGCCGCCGTCACTTTCTCCAATATCGACAAAGTGCGGGCAGTTCGATCAGCCGCATCATCGGAATCCTCCGTTTCAGAAGAGCTCAGTGCTTTATCAGTTGATTCGATGTCCTCCTCCTCATCTTCACATCCGTAATCTAACGATGCACGAAATGTCCAGATGTGATCAAAATGAGGTCATCGTTGGGACAGAATTAGAAGTAACGTTTTAAACTTCTATTCAGGTGTAAGTAGGAGTATAGCGTTTTACAAGTCAGTGAACTAGAGGTATTCTAAACCTAATTTTGCCTAAGACTCTGAAAACTGCTTATTTAAAATGGAAGAAGCCTGAAACCATTATAAATTGAGCAAGGATAGTGCAAGTAGCTTAAACCTTTTTCAGTATATTTCGAAAAGTAGATGTACTTCATTACTGACCAAATGTGAAAGATGAATGGCACATGTATTTATATTAGAGTGTCTTAACATCACTATGACAGTGGAAAGCAACAAAGGAACGACCTTCGCCATCTTCAACTCTCTCATTAACATTTGTCACGGCTGCAATGACTCGAGTCGCAATTTTTCGTTGACTCGGCTTGACTCGAGTGATTTTCTTAAGAATGGAAAATGGATCGACTCGACTCGAGTCAATTTTTGTAAGGACTGCGCTTGTAGGCCTACTCGAGTTATTAAGGCTGAGCACAATGATTCGAGTATTAATTTTAATGATTCGAGTCGAGTAGTAAAATATGATTTTTTCGAGTACTGAAATTATACGCTCCTCGCAACTGAAAGTTCATTTATCAACGAAAATTATAGTTTCGATACTAATTTTCACTGTTGAAGCCTTGAAACCTTGATTGGGGGTATCGTAGCATACCAAAGATATAGTACAAACCTACGAAGGTTACTGGGCGTAGCACATTTCCGAAGTCATGATAATCTCACAACATTGTCACCAAGTGGAATGAAATCGATATGGTCCGAAAAATACCAAAGTATCATTTATGAGATGGAGAATAGGCATTATATTCTTTGTGGTGGCATAAACGGTACATATTTGAACTTTGACGCATAACATTCTGTTATGACGTCATAATTGTTGCTACTCGATTACTCGACTCGAAGCATATTACGTGATTCAGAATCGAATCACTCAAGTACTCGATTTTGCCCATAGCCCTAGTTATTACGCATGCATCGGCTAAGTGATGGGTAGAGTGGGGCAACGCGCCTACCCTAAGCGGGAAACGTCATAATATCCACCAAACTAGTCGAAACGAATTGAATTTCGGAATTTGCACGCGAGATATCGTCCCCACTCTACCACAATCGTCTGGAAAGTCCAAGTATCAATTATCATATGTAAAATCATCATTTATCTATGTTCATCAATTTGACGTTTTGCTACATGGGTGGGGTAAAACGCCTCCATTGGCGTTTCACCCCGTTATACCCTACTAAATACCGCATGGCACTCAGTAACCGATGAATACTTAATCCATATACCGACATACAAGCGTCTCCGCATCCATGGCGTAGCCTATCGGTTCTTTTGAAAACAAATTCCATCCAGAAATACCAACTGAGTAGGATAAGTCAAAAAACAAAGTCGTAATTTCTTGATATGCATCTTGTTTAGTCAGAGGGATAGCCTATATTCACCAGCCGAATAGCAATTTCAATAGAAATGGCGTTCTCCGAGAAGGCATCCTTGAGGAACCCATAAACGCTACTCAATCCATATTTTCTGTACTTTAAGGGGTGGGGCGTTTTACCCCACGGGAGAGTTAGGCGTTTTAGCCTCGAGGTCGCCATTGTTTGCCGATCAGCTACCAGGTGGTTATTATGTGAATTCGCCTCCGGACTGTGGCTTAAATCCAACTACGCCCTGGTAAGTCATAAATAGGACCGGAAAACTAGCTGCAACACCCGTTAAATATGACATTTCACTTGATTGTAAAAGGCTCTCTTTTGGTAAGAATATGTGTAAAATTCATAAATTCTCATAAAACGTTACAGATGTTCATTAGGACGTGGAAATCAAAGTGGCAGTTTCGTCTGACCATTAGGTGATATTCGCAATACTGTGACGCATTCAACGCTAGCTTTGTTCTATTACAGTGCTCTTCAACCTTTTTCGTCGTGGTACACCCTTTTAACATTTTCTCAAAACTCGTACACCCCTGACCGTATAATACACCGATAACGCCGAAAGCCGCATTTTGATTACATATACAATACGTCCGGATTCTAACGGGGATTCGCCATGGCGCATGGACGACAAATGCTCATATGAAATTTGATACTGGGAACTTAACACCACGGAGAGCCCTTGTGGTGTTCTGTGCCTTCACTTATTTCTTGAGATATGCAATGCGCAAATTATCTTACTGTAGAAGCAAAACATCCCAGCAGGCTTACAACATATAATTTATGTACCAAAATCGCGAGTATAAATGTCAAGAAAAGACACTAGGATTATGAGTGTAGTCGCGCAGAGCGCGAAAATTTTGCCCCTTGAATGGATTTCATCGTAAATGTTGGTAGTTTCACATATTATTGTCAAAAATTTAATAATTCTCAGTTCACGTGATCTGATCAACCCATAGAGCTGATGGAGGGTGTTTTCGAAAATATTGGGTACAATATTAATGATGATGCATCTTGCAGTTCCTATTAATCACTTAGTTGCATGTTGTTATTTCTTGGCCTCCCACCAGGATTGTTTGTATTGTTCCTAATAATATTTTATTACACATCAAGAACAGTGGTGATAATCGCCTGTTTAGAATTCGTGCGCCACGACAGTGCATTTCCCAAAGTTCAGTATTTTTGCTTTGGGTAATGAGGACGACTTTTGCTTGCACGCGCACTCCCAATCTTAATGCTCTCTCACTAACGTGCGTCCACTTTCAGGACTTTGCTGCTGACTTTGAAGCTCGGTTAACTCTTATTATGGGCTTTTCATGACGCTACGTTAACAGGGGTCGGCGACGAGGAGCCTAGATAAACCTCCGACACATAGAAACATGGCAGAGCCGAGACTAGAACCAGCAACAATTGGTTACATAATGACGGCCGCCAACACACGCTAATTTAAATATGTGTAGAAGATCGCAAAATTATGGTTATGCGGCTGAATGAGGCCGTAAGTCCGCAGGTTGAGCACCCCTGACGTAGCCGAAATAAGGTTGGACATTTGGGCAAGGCTGCAACGTATAGTAAATGATAATGCAAATGAGGGCTCGAGGTTACTGGACCACCATCTAACGCAGTGGTTCGCAAACTCGACCCCGTGGCTGCGTAAGTAGGCTATGTATTCTGCACTATTCATAAGCTGGCCGCAGGAAGCACAAATTCAAAATGTCCGAGATTTAGCGGTGGTTTCCTCGAGAATCATCAGACAGATATCGCAAGCTGAACACATGCTAACTCCACCCTGGCTGTACTCGAAAAGGAAGTAATAAGTCCATTACCAAAGGTTGTATGATTAGAAACATTTGCTTATGACAGGGGTCGGCAACCTTTTGCTAGTCGCGCGCCAAACTTCGGGTGTACAACCTTTTGGCGGGCCGGATTTTTTCTTAGTACTATATTTTACGCTCACTTCGGTATATTATGCTACATTGTTGCAATCTCAATCATACCAATCCGAAGACACATGTATTTACACTTCAACGACACAGAATAATTGTGACAATTGACGCAGCTTGCTTTGTGAAAGGTTTTCAACTTCTGGTAACAAAGTCAGAAGAAACAAGAATAATACCCTATTCAAAATGGACGTCCGAAATACGTGATCTTAGCTCACTCTTCGTGAATTGCA
Organism: Botryllus schlosseri; assembly: GCF_051294905.1. Taxonomy (NCBI): domain Eukaryota; kingdom Metazoa; phylum Chordata; class Ascidiacea; order Stolidobranchia; family Styelidae; genus Botryllus; species Botryllus schlosseri. The sequence continues at coordinate 14,803,736 of NC_137239.1, forward strand.
TTGTTCAAAACTATTGTTCACGTGCGTACGTGCTTCCAAAAATCGATGCAATTTCTTTTGCATTGCTGGTCAAGCTGGAATAAAGACCAATTTCAAGAACGTACTCTGTGTCAAAGTCATGCAGCGATATGCTCTTTGTATGAAATTTGTCATTCAATTCAACTGCATCGCATTTCAGAAAGGTCCATTTTAAATTTTCAGGCAATGGTATTGGCGTCCACATTAAACAGAGTACTGAATAGTCAGAATTCATTTTGTAGAGAAGGAATGTCGGAAAAGCGGGTGAATATTCAGTAGTTAAATTTCGTATCACAGTTACAAATGTAATGTTGGTACTAGGTTTTCTCTCCTCCAGTATAGGAAAGTGAGCATAATTTTCTTTGTACTGTTGACATTTCCAGAGTCACAGATTTGTTTTGAATGTGCCTCAACATCTCATGTATGTAGTTGTTTTCCCCCTGAAGTTGCAAGTTCAATTTGTTCAGATGTGACGTTAAATGTACCAGGAAACAAGATGAGATACCCATTTTCGATTACAAGATTACGAGTCGGCAATATTTGTATTTTCGAGGAAAGTTGCTATTTCATTTCTCAGTTCATACACTCGTGTAAGCATAGCTGCTCGACTCATTGAGCGAACATCACAGATATAGACCTACATGACATCGCCATATTGATTCTCTGCTTCTAGTAATATCTGGCGTAACTGATTCAGTTGATGAGACAAAAATCATATTAACAGTTTTCCCAATTGTGGCCAAAACACTATTCAGGTTTTTTGTCTTGGCACACAATGCCTTCTGGAAAATCATACCATAGACAGGCTAACTAACATACGGAGGCTAGTTATCTATAATTGAATATAGTTTGAGATTCCGTCATTGCGTCTGAGATGCTCCAAGCGTTTTTGAAGCAAAAGAAGAACACCTTTATTGTCACACCGCGTTAGAGTGATTAGCCCTTTAAAAAAGCATGGAACACCTTCGGTTGCGACATACACCCGATTGATAAGCACTGATCCAGTCTAGTCTATCTCCATCTCCTACTTCAACCACCTTCGTTTTATAGCGTAACAATAGACTAATACGATGTAGGCTACTATTATATCGTATCAATACCGCATTTTTTCATGCAGCGCTGCACTGCAGATTGAAACTCATTATGAAGCGGCGGGCCGCATTCTTGTGATAGCTAATTATTAGGGATGGTGTGAACGCGAGGTTCACGTTCGCGTTCTGTGTGTGAACCTCGGGAATTTGGAGGTTCGCGTTCACAACAGAACCTTGGTAGGTTCTGCACTGTGAACCTTTCTCATATATAACAATTTTCACTTCATAATGACATCTTTGGTTCGAATTTATAGCATTTCAACTGCGGGCCACTCTATGAATGACGCCGGCAGCATTAAAAAAAACTCAAAACGAGCATGCACTTTGACAATCTCAAAGATTTTACTTGCTTTGTTACAAAAATTCTGCTCTAAATATCCAACTTTCCGTTTGTGAATATATTGTGACTCTCTGCTGTGAGCTGACCCGCAATCACATAACATCACGAGCGACATACATAACATGTAGAGAGCGATTCAACCAATCAATGAGATTGATATCGTTTTTTGATGCAACAAATCTAGCTAGCGTACGGGGTCTATCTTCACTTCATATGTTTACTGTATCAATAAAACCAGATCCGTGCGATTGAGGTGTTGGTCACAGCAGTATAACTTTTGGGGTAGCCTAATATCGGTAGCAAGTATAGAAACCTGCATTATACTCTGCCCAATACCAATGTAGCAATACTCATACACCGAATACATTGCCCGGTCTGGTCAGGATCGTTAAGGCGTAAGCTTATATTCCCTGGCAACACCTCTTCGAAATTATTGGCAAAACGACGGATGATATTGATTTTATGGGAGTAATATATCATATGATTGCCCCAGTTGATACATTTAGTGACGTTTAAATCGCCAAAATGTACTTCAGCATTATGGCATTATGTGGCCCGAGTCGTCGCTAGGTATCGTGTACATTAATATAGGCTATCACTTCATTGAAAGATAGGGTTGGAATCAGCAATATGACGTCACGTGACGTCACGAGGTTCACGTTCGTGTTCACACAGAACCTTTCGAAAAGGTTCGCGTTCACACGAACCTGAACCTTTCAGAGGTTCACACCATCCCTACTAATTATTATTTCGCGGGCCGGACGATTTCGCTTGGCGGGCCGCATCCGGCCCGCGGGCCGTAGGTTGCCGACCCTTGGCTTATGATATAACATTGTACGATATTACACATCCAGTCATTCTGTTTTGAAGCATAAACTGGCGTATTTTTGTGATAGCTATAGTCATCGTATCATCGGTTCATCATAATGTGGATCTGATACACCCCTGCACACCCCATCCGAGTGGTACACCCTTTGAAAATTCTGGTACACCCTAGGGTGTACGACAACTCCGGTTGAAGAACACTGTTCTATTATATTGATGGTAGGCGTCTTACCTCGCCGGTGCGTCTTACTCCACTCTACCCTATGACCCGACACATTCTATATGACTTTCTCAAGTCTCGTGTATGAGGGCCGATTAATTGAAAAATATGATCTGAAACTGTATTTCATTTATTTGACTTAACATGTTTAGAGTGAGAAATATGAGTATGTTATGGCTCCGAAGTCTTCGACATCATCCGAGAGTTTTACAGAAGTGCGTTGAACCAAACTTGAACTCGATACTGATCAGCAGACATGGGGTAATCACGATTAGTAATCGTAATCGATTACGACGATTACAGCATTTTCAAGTAATCGTAATCGCAATCGATTACATTCGAAAAAAATCCGAAGTAATCGTAATCGTAATCGACTACTTCCTATATCTAATCGATTTCTTTGTGAAGGAACGATTACTTTTAAGTTGTACAAGGACTACCAACATTCGTGAACAAGGAAGATGTATTATACCAGGTTCATGATAGCACAAACGTCTGAGTTTTAAATGCCATTGCTCATTATTACGTGGCCTATTACCTTGGCTAGTCATTGCGTAAGAAGTATCCCCAGTACAATAGATATTCGATGTACGTTACGAACAATCGTGTGATTGTTTGCACATCCACCGTGCTGTATATCATGTTATCAACACGTTCCACACGCCAGTACCCCGCAGCAGGATAATTAATCACCACTCTACCTAGTAACTTGTGTATTGATGTTTGGGTACGCAAACGCAGTTTGACCGTTGCTGCTTGGCGAGCAGTAGGCCTATGTAGTACGTACGTACACCGGGCAGAGATTTGAAATTTTGTACTCGTCAAATAAAACATTACGGTTTCCACAACGAAGCAATAAAAATCAACAGTTGCTGATATATATCGCAGCCGAGCCGTTTTTGCCGTTTCTCGTAGCGGCGGCTTGCAGTACATTATCTGTATTTAGTTGAAGGCAGAATTTTATGTTCTCTTCATCTTATTCTCATATGACTCTACTTGAAACATGCGCTAATCGTTATTTCATAATTCTTTACTCAACATTGGGACTTGCCGCCATAGCCATGGGCTTAAATATCATGTTAGCGTGGGTTGTAGCTAGAACCAGGTCCAAAACAGCTATTCGACCCCCAGTCCAAACGTTAGTCTTTGGCCCCCATAGGATGGTAATTTCAAGTTGAAGACTGAATTTCGTCAATAACGTTGGTAACCGCATTACATTATTATTGATTGTTAATCCTCTCTCTCTCTCTCTCTCTCTCTCTCTCTCTCTCTCTCTCTCTCTCTCTCTCTCTCTCTCTCTCTCTCTCTCTCTCTCTCTCTCTCTCTCTCTCTCTCTCTCTCTCTCTCTCTCTCTCTCTCTCTCTCTCTCTCTCTCTCTTTCTGCCCCGATGGTCAGATTTACCGGTAGAGCTGGGGGCACGTAATTCATAATTATACCGCATGTTATCTTGTCATATTTACTTATTTACTTTAGTGTATGTTGGTAATTCGTGACTTCCGGTATGTTACATAATCAAAATATATTGTTGTATCCCTAACGTAGCAGACTAAAAGAAAAACTTTCGTGAGACGCACACACAAATTGTAATGTCTTTAATGCTCGTGGGTGTCCGGGTGGCATTTGCATTGTGGGCTCGGATTGGAAGGCCCGGATTATTAGTCACGCCCACCTAGCGCGGCTATTGACAATGGACACATACCCTAAGTTTCGGCCAAGGTCTTTCTTTATTAGCTCTTCACTAGTTGAGCTCAAGAGAACTCGGCAAAGACAATGTCATTATAAACGAGTGGTTCTTAACCTTGCCTCCAGCGCCCGCCAAGGGGCGATTTTGATTTTGAAGGGGGGGAACGCTCAGGAGCAATATGGGGGGCGCTGGGCGCAAGGAGGCGGTATGGGGGGCGCTGAAAAAAATGGTTTCGCAGTAGATGGTGTAGTAGTAGGACATATCATCAATGAGTTCTAGGTGCAAATTAACATTCGGCAAGACATGTCAAATCTCAAAATTTGTGGTCGCGCTCAACGATGATGCTTGCTAATCTGTTTTCCTAAATGTATTGGCATATTATAATTCATGTAAACTGAATTGAGCATACTTTTAGATCGCCAATTACCCGTTAAAACACTGCCGTCTCGATTACTAGGGTTATTTTCAACAAAATATTTCGAACTAGGAATTGTATCCTGCAGCACGCAGCGTGTAGAAATCGAAGAAAGAGGCACTGAATATCACTTTTGAGAGTGAGAGCCCCTTGTACATTGAACATGCTGTGAAGCTTGGTGGACAAAATTATTACGTAAATATACTTGTATTTGAGAGCTGCAAAATTATATCTTCAGATCATTTCTTCATCGTATCATAAAGGATGATTACTATTTAGTATCGTGGTCTACAACCTAACATGACACGTTGTGTCATATGAGTTGCTTTGTTTGGAATACATTCGGTGCAGTACTAATATCAATTTGAGCAGATATTCTTATGTTCGTGCATTTACGTTTTAGTGTCGTACAACTCTTTCTTTCTATAGGATTAGTAATTACAGCCAATCATTATTTCCTCGTGTGTCGTGCTTGTATTTATACCCTGTGTTCTGTTGTCTCGTGGTCTTTTCATTTAACTGCACTCTGGATCGTGTCGCTGCCGTAAAGTTATTCTGCTGATAATATACTGATTTCTTATTGCAACCTCGTCGTATTGAGTTATTGTTCAAACAAGATCAAGAACATAACAGATATCTCAATCAAATTATCAGTTGATTTACTATAGTCACACAAAGCACTAAAACAAAATCCAATATAACTAATTTCCCCGCATTGCCAATCGCAGATGTGAATTCGGGATGTGAACATTAGGGTTATGACTAAAAAAAAAAAAATTGCCTGTAGCAGGAATTGATGAACATTTTGATATAAATTAATAAAATTATAATGATTTTGTTCAAATCGAAAAAAATGTCCCGCACAAACTAACATCAATTTTCGACACTGGTCCGATTATGGAAAAAATTTAAAATTCAAAGATATTCTTTGCTACAAATTTAATCTTCAAATATATGTCCTTTTACACTTATTGTAAAGTTCATTCATCAATTTGACTTCCCTTTCTGTTATTATGTTAGTGCCAGGGACATCAACGACGGACATATCCGACTTCCAATGGGGTTTGGGGCACTTTATCGCTGCAGCACATTCGACCGCAAAGATAGCAGCAAATAATCTTTGGTATATTCTAGAGCCCGACCGATATTGGATTTTTGGGTCGATACCGATAAAACCAATATCTCACACCTTAGCCGATAACCCCAATACATTCAGCCGATATTCAAAAGAAGTTGGATGTATACATAAGCACATTTTCAAATCTTCAGAGGGCATTTATTTGAATATCTTTACAGCCCTCTGAACTTGAACATGAAATGAACTAGAAAGGCTGCATCTGGACACCTGTAAAGTGTAAGCTATATGAAATATATCAATATTCTCAGTCTAGCGATCAAAGATTAGAGTTTTCTGGCTTCCTTCCGCCATGTTGTGACGTCACACGCAAATTGCCGTTAAGATTTCAGCTCCAATGGCCGATACCGATAATTCTTTCAAAGTGTGATATCATCTCGATATTATCGACGAACCGATAATCGGTCGGGCTCTAGTATATTCCATCTTTAGACATATGGTTAGAATACCAGTCTTCCTGACACGCATTTGCGATGAATAAGCATCTCCAGAGTTATACTCTATCTGGGGAAGTGGAAGTACGCAACGCAACCCTTGAGCACCCTCTCGCATTGCGTAGAGATGGAAGTTTATGTCATTTGATCAGTGATAATCTATACCAGTGATTCCCAACCGCGGCCCTCAGGGCCGCATGCAGCCTCCAGCTCGCCTTCTTGCGGCCCCCACAAAAGTATTGAGAAATCGATTTATGAAAAAAAAATTATATTTATAAAATACTCTTGCTTGGCTTGGAGTCTGGAGTTTTCAATAAGGATTGCAGGAAAGTTGTGAGTAGACTGCTAAGATTACGTCACTGCTGTTTCAATGCAATGTGCCCTAACTTTCCACTTGAACGGGCAGTACTTATAGATATAGGTATTGACAGGACCGTAACTGCCGCACCCCAAGCCCCCCAATTGGAGGGAGTGAGCTCGTAGGGGGCCCAAAATTATTTAGTGAATTAGCATAAATTATAGAGTATTCTATGCAACTTTTTCAAAGATTATTCGCGCTGCGAGCCATTTCAAGTTTCCAAGTACCTTAATTATTGGGTACTCTTCGACCAAGATAAAATATACGCAAGATAGAAGTGGGCATATCGGCGTTGGCCATCACCGCGCCACGACGCACGAAGACATATAAAGTTTTAGGCCATGTAACATGCGACTCCAAGAAGTGTGCCAGAACGATCGGCAGCGAGAAAACTTTGGCCGAAAAGGACTGCCCTTACGCTGACCGAAAACTTCGTTATGTATATTCAAAATACATATAGGCATAATTGACCATAGGCGCCTAAATGACTGGCGCCGAATGTTCCTGTCTTGGCAATCTGAACGTCACGAGACAGATAGGCTACCATCCCGCAGGGAAGAATTATATGCCAGTAAAGAACTACCAAAATTGAAATCGTGTGCATCTTTTAGTTTAGCATGTTTGGGCGATTCTATACTTCTTGATATAGCAGACTGGAGGTCACGAAATAACAAATAACATCATGTAACGAAGTCGTACCAACGGGTCCGCCCGTCCGAATATGTATAATTATTATTTACGGGCCCTACAGTTTCAAAGACACCTCACTCAGCTCTACCGGTAAATCTGATTACGTGAGCAGAGAGGACAAGTAATTGATAGCTATATATATGCAATTCCCGATCTTATTGACCTATTTTATTTTGAATTATCGAAAATTTTCGCGCTCCACGCTGGCTCACTAAACGGGGATCCTGATTTCGTGGCAGAAGCGAACAACGGCACGGGGGGTCGGACGACGTGTTGGGGGGCCTGACGAAGTGCTGTTTCGTTCTTGCCAACGGCTATACGCCTTAAGATGTTTAATTATTATTGAGTGGTCCTACCTTTTCAAACACAACTCACTCGGCTCAACTGGTCAATCTGATTACGTGAGCAGAGAGAGGATAAAAATTGATACCAATATATATGCAATTCCCGATTATATTGACCGATTCAATCATGAATTATAGAAATTTTTCGCGCTTCGCGCGATTAGTCGAGAGAAGCTGCCTAAAACGGACACCCGATTTAAATGATAAATAGCGGTAAACAGCCATCTAGCCTGAGGGGGTCTGGGGGCTTCGAAGTTCAGTTTATCGCCCGTTGTTGAGCCCAAGAGAAGCGTTTTTTTTTGGGGGGGCTGACGAAGTGCTGTTACGGCCCTGAGTATTGATAACTAATTTACGGAGAGATGTGCAACAAGTGACTCACGATTGAATACGCCGAGATGCGTACTGCTTAGCCGGCAAAAAGCAGCATAATTGGTAGTCCTATAGCTCGCGACCCAAGCGTCCGAATAATTTGATATGTCGGTGTTTATCGAAAGCAAGTGTCGCACTGATTCCAAAAATACGAATTGAAATCTCGCCAGGGCAATAAAACTACTCCGAAATAGCCAGCAAAGGTTGATTGTTCTGAACAAAGGGAGCACGGAACACAATGGCCAATGGCGTCAAGCGAATGATCGGAACAATGCCAATTTTCATATTTTGGTGACTATTTTGGGTTCCTTTCATTGCCTTGGTATTCGTGCGGCCCCGGCCGTACTCTGAAATTCTAAAGTTGGCCCTGCCACCGAAAAAGGTTGGGAACCACTGATCTATACTATTTTCTTTGAAAGAACGGCATGTTCTGCACATGTCATAGATAAACTTAAAATCATCCCTTCATCCTCGGTTTGCTAATATTTTCATCTGAAATTCGTGCTTGGTGGATTGCACCTAGTTTTTGAAATGTTTTACCACATCATCTCCAAATTTGAAGCTAAGAGTTGGATTTCTTGAAGACGTTGGATCGAAGAACTCTAATATATGCTTTAAGAATCGAAAATATGATGTTGGCAAGGGATATGAAAACCCATGCTCATCGTTGCATTTCGCAGTTTCGAAACAACGCCATTCTGCCGTCCAGTATCAACATATGCTACGGTGTCACATATGATATATGAGATTTTCAAATTTTCCTGTACATCATATTCTTCTAAGCGGTTTTCTAGACCGCTGAAAATACCTAGAGTTGTTTTACTTTCGCCTTTTCGAACACCCAGTTTGATTTGTGCCAGACAAATTGAAATTATACGATATATACAGTCTACATCTAAAATCGGAATTAATAATTATTTATTAATTATTTAATATTAACTGCAAACAAGAACACGATAGAAATAATTCAGTCTGGGCAATCAAAATGTACCAAAATACTATTTTAAATCTTCGCAATTGGAATTGGGTCAGTTAAATTCAAATCAGTCGATAAATAAATTATATAGTATGTATCTACAAAAGAAAGCCTATCCTCCATACAGTGAAAACTGGAAATTTTTTGTGCGGGAGGTTTTTGTTCAAACAGTCTTAACTTTTGTGAGTTTTGAAATCAGGACACAAACGCTCATCATTTGTGACTACAGGACACACAAAATTTTGAATTTTTTTTTCTAGTCATAACCCTAGTGAACATCCGGTTCGAAGCACATAGTATGAGCCCATACCTGATGGAAGTTATGAGTTATAACAACCTTGATGTGACCCCGAGTATAGCATATACAATTAATACATTATCCTTTAGTCGAGCGGTCCTCGAGCGTGATTGAAGTGCGAAATATTTCCAAAAGTCTCAACTCGAAAAAAAACACGACTAGACTTTGACCTCTTACCAGGGCCGTAACTTCTGCACCTCAAAGCCCACAATTGCTGGGGGCGAGCTCGAAGGGAGTCCAAAATTATTTCGGTGAACGAACAGAAATGATGCATAATTTTATACAACTTATACAACTTTCTTCATTTTTTTCGCGCTACTCGCGATTTCATGTTGCCAAATTTTTGATTATTGGGTACCCATCCCCCACGAAAAAATACGCATGATTTATACAAAAATAGAAAAAGGCATTACCGTGCCACGATGCAGAAATATATTTGGGGTGGGGGAGGGGCGCTACAGAACGGCAATCTTTGAAAAGGGGCACTGGAGGGAAAAAGGTTAATAACCACTGTTATAAACTATACCAGTGGTTCTTACCACACTCACCTCGTACATATGATTCGGGTGACACGCCTGTCTAAGCCATCTTTGGGAAGAGGAAGTTCGGCGCGATCAGTAGGCCGTAGTGGAATCGTAACTATTGTGGCGGTACGCCGTGTGCAGTGGCGTACGCAGGGTAGGCGTTCGAAATTGAAACCCCGTCCATCAGTAATGCCAATTTATGCCTATTATCACGCTATTGCGTTTCAACCGCTGGCATTTTCTCTGAGGCATGGGTACCCAAACTAGGGGTCGCGACCCCAGTTGCCCCAGTGGGATCGTTTGCTATTCTTCGGGGTCGTGGAGACGAAAATTAAATACCATTAACTGTTGCAAAAATGCCAATTGAGAAGATGCTTTCGGCGACTCATTTCTGAAAATTTTAGTTTATTTTCCAAAATATAAGAAAAACCACCATCCCGGAATGCGAACCGGGCAAACCAAACGGTAGGTAAGACCATGTGTCATTTTTACAGCGCCATCTACCGGTACTATATGATTGATTTCAGGAGCATAAAACAAACTTCGACGGTGATTACCCCTTCCAGGAAAGCTACAAGTTACCGGTTGTGTTATGTAGGCCTATTCCAGTATAATGCATACACACACACTCAGCCTAATTGCATCTGCATTTCGAATGAAGCAGTATTTCACGTAGCCGTAGCAGTACTTGACTACTTCGATTGGTCCATTGGATATAGATAGAAATCGTTCCAAAAGAATTATATACGTTTATATTGTCTTGATTGACGGAGGTTGAAGAGTTGAAAAAATTGCATGATTGCGTCCCACATATGTGAGTTTTGAGCCAAGGTACTGAACACATTTTATAGTTTAGCACGCCAAATTTAGAGGTGGGGTCGCGGAACATTTCACATCGAAATTTGGGTTCGCGGCTGCAAAAAGTTTGGGAACCACTGATGTTGTGGGATGTGGTCGATTTTTGATTTTACGACACACCTAAAAATTTTGGTTTCCGAAGGCTTACAAATTACTGTAAGGATTCCCAAGCTTATTAAAGGTTAAGAAGCACTGATTCTGATCGATGCAAAATCATAAATGTTATATCCAGTGTAGTGACATGCTTACCGAAATCACATGTGTCGGTATTTGCGGTCCAACACGGATGAGCTGCAATCTGCCAAATTGATGGTCGACAACGCCGGTCGCGACTGAGCGTGAATTTTATCAAATGAGTCATCGACTGCACGTTCGGAACCAATAAGCCAGATATTTTGAATATCCCGTGTTTCGTTTTATATTCCCATAAGTCTGACACATTGCCGAATGGCGATTCGCCGTTGCTAAGGATGTAGTACAGAACAACTCCCAAAGAAAAACAATCCGATTTCAACGACACGTACGAGTCACCGAAGCCTTCGGGAGGTTGATACCCAAGCGTTCCGAATCGATATTGGCAGAAAACCATAGACGATGTAGATTTAACTTGCTGACTCAATCCGAAATCAGCAATCTTAATATTTTCCAGGTTCAGGGTAAGCAAAATGTTGGAAGGCTTCAGGTCTTTGTGTATTATCAGCTTTTCGTGGACAAACTTCATCCCTTCGATCAATTGTCTGCAATATCTCAATCCCAAACTCACGTCATACTCCAATGAGCGTTCTTTGCGAAACTTCAGGAATTTATCCAAATTCATTTCATGGCATTTATCCAATGCTAGGTAGGCCCGGTCAAACAACCCGTCACGGAGAGTGTCGGACTGGATTAACAAAATGACATTAGCATGAGGTCCAATTATTTGAAGACTCTTTGATTCCGCATAACATTGTTCCGATTCCCGTGGAATTTTTACGGCGCATTCGCGAAGGCCAGTCACATGACTCAATATCTGTCCTACGTAAACGTTTCCTTGTTTTGAGAGTCTTTTATGCGTAAAAATCCTGATGGTATCCGAAATGTGAATAAGTCCTGGTAATGTAGGGAAATAATACTAGGATGTTCATTATGGTATGTGCACTATCGAGAAAGCTGATACATAACGCGTCGAATGCAGCACCATGTAGGCAAATGCAAGTTTCAAATCATCATATCCCGATGGATAGGCTATTTCAAGAACATACATTGCAATAGGGAAACCCGATTGGGAATATATTAAGACAAAACGGACATGAGCTAATTTAGTATTTGTGAAATTCAAATGCAGCAGTAAATAAAAAAAAATTGAAGAATCACATGGAAATAGGTTATTAAATGCCGCGTGCATTTGTGCACGTCTAAATCAAATCAAGCATGATGCAGACGAAAATAAACTTCCCGCCTGTCCTCCTATCGTTACTACAACGTTTGAAGCGATAAATCTTATAAATCCTGGCAATATTTATTTTGATTTTAGCCTGATGAAATTAGAACAATTCCTCTTTGGCTGTAAATTACAGTGTAAATTTATAAATCACTATCCACACATATATCCAAAATGTCACCGTCAATATTTGCATTCTCCTCTTCAGAATCGGATTCATCAGTATCGTCATTTCCATGTAACGGCCCTTCCATGTAGCGTAGCCTGTATTCTATTTTACGGATATATGTATCCCTGGAACAATGCATATTGGTCATCATGATTTTCGGCATTTCGTCAGTCGAACTACATATGTGGCTATAACGGAATATATCATGATGAAGTCATTTCGTGAATATGTTAAGCACAAAGCTCGATGACTGAATTGTAAATGTAGAGACAATTATTAATGTTAATCATCGAAATATAACCAATTTCCAAGCAACAACCGATACGACTTTCATGATACCTATAGTGCTTGCCGAGAAATCTAGATACGAAATGTTTTATTGCTATATTCCAGTATTTATGTGAAATGTTAATATGCGTTGTTCCGAAATTATAATAATCTGTTCGAATTTACAATCGGTTTACTAATGACAATATATCGTTTGGCGGTGAACAACAAACGTCGTTGTTATATGTGTGTCAACAAGTCAGGCTGTCGCGTGTTATGTAAAGGTGATTGAGGTCTGACCGTCGAAACAAAAATACCCGCAGTGATAGCAAAGTGTATAAGCAACCTCCTGAATTCAGATCAACAGCAACGATTGCATATAAACATTCGCCATGCGTTATAGTCGATACAGATAGGATATTGCACACATTTCTATACGGTGCTATGTTATTCTGCAGAACACTGACCAATAAATATATATCCATATCCATCCAATACATTGGTGAAAATTGATCCAATAATGTCGGACGATCCAATAAAGGCACTCCTAGTTGGATTCGTCGGTGATTTTGTATACATTATATAGTCTCATAGTCCAGGTCCAATGAATGTAATATTTTATCCTCCATCACATTTTCACACGCAAAACATGCAGTGAAGTATATCAAACTTTAAATAAGTATTTTGTCAAAACCGTCATCACTATTTCAACAAAGATCATTGGCTGCTAAAAGAAAGTATACATGCAGTTCAGGGCCGTAACAGTACTTGGTCTCGGGCCCCCCATAGGGTGGAAAACCTAACTTCTGGGGGGCGAAGCCCCCCAGAACCCCCTCCCACTATACGCTATTTACATAAGGTGTACGCTGCTTCATCATTGGTTGTCCGTTTAGTCAGTCTGTTTTGCTTGCCTAATCGCGCCAATGCGCGAGAAAATTTTGTAATTCACGGCTTAATACGTCAATATGACGCTGTTTATACATGGGGTGTCCGTTTAGTGAGTCAGTTTTGCTTGCTTAATCGCGCGAAGCGCGAGAAATTTCTATAATTCATGACTGAATCTGTCAATATGGTCGGTATTACTTATATATTGCTATCAATTTTTATCCTCTCTCTGCTCCCGTAATCTGATTTACCGGTAGAGCTGAGTAAAGTGTACTTGAAAAGGTAGGACCCCTCAATAATAATTGAACATCTCCGGGTGTATACCCGTTGGCAGAAACGAAACAACACTTCATCAGGCCTCTAAAACCTTGAGTCTTGGGCTCCCATAGGGTGATAAACCGACCCCCCCCCCCCCCAATCACGTTGTTCGCGTTTGTCACGTAATTACAGTTGTACAGTTCAGCTAGCCAGCTCGACGCACGAAAATTTTTGATAATTGATGATAAAATCGGTCAATAAGATCGGAAATTGCATATATTTTGCTATCAATTTCTTGTCCTCTCTACTCACGAAATCAGATTTACAGGTAGAGCTGAGTGAGATGTCTTTGAAACTGTAGAGCCCGTAAATAATAATTAAACATCTTCTGACGGGCGGACTCATTGGTATGACTTCGTTACATGATGTTATTTCGTGACCTCCTTTCTGCTATATCAAAAAATATAGAATCGCCCAAACGTAGCCTACTAAACTAAAAGATCACACGATTTCAAATTGGTATTTCTTCACCGGCATCTAATTTTTCGCTGCGGGATGGTATCTGTCCCATGAGGTTCAGATTACCAAGACAGGAACATTCGGCGCCAGTCATTTAGGCGACTATGGACAAATAAACCTATATGTATTTCGTAGCCTGTAGCCCAGTGGTCGGGAACCTATGGCTCGCGAGCCATATATGGCTCTTTTGGGTGTAAGATATGGCTCTTTGAGAAATTTCCAATTTTGTGATTAATTTTCAATATTGCAGCAACCTGTGACCAAATTTCCAAGACGACCAGAATAATTATTCTCGTGACATCATAAACATGTCTTTGAGAGTTCAAGTCAGTGGGATATGCAGGGTTAGGGGCTCGTACCGCTCTCTATTCAAAATCCCCAAATTTAAGTTGCTATCGCGCGTCGCGCCGGCGACTAACTCGACTCGCAAATTCGATAACCCGCCATCGCGCACTTCGAAAAATTGGATTACACGATATCTTTATTGATCAAAGAGAATGGCAGACATGGCCACGCTTCTAGTACAATAATGCAGTTTTCAAATACATATTGTTTTCCTGATCTACGCCGAGAAATGAACTGCCTTGAAAGTGAAATTCGCAATTACAAATTCAAATTAAAAACAACGAATAGCGATCCATGTTCTTGATTGGTAAGTAGGCTAGCTTTCTAGCACCGCCGTAAAATGTAGGACAAGTGTATAGCGCAGCGTTATGTACACCTTATACTTTAGAAGTCGATGCGTACCTAGATTTTCGGAATCAGCGTAACAATTACATTTGATTAATATCTGTGACTATAAATTCTAAGCTATTTACAATGAGTTGCGCTATCACAGGTGAGTCTTGGACCGCCTTTGCCTCATCTGTGCCTTACTTCTCCTTTTGCGCTTTATTTTCGAACAATAAATATGAAAATTCCGTGATTTTGGGAATAAAAATGTTCAAAGTCAGAAACATAGTTAGAAAATACCAATAATCATTGAAAGTTTCACAATTTTCCTTCATTCATCCCTGACGACATCTGAGGCACATGGGGCGAGATAGTGCAGTGGAAGGCAGAACAGTAACAGCACTTCAGCAGCCAGCACCAAAACGATGGTCTTGGGCCATCCATTGGTTGATAAACCAAACTTCTGGAGGGCGAAGCCCTTCCCTCCGCCCTCCTTAGGCACCTATGGACAATTAAATATAAAGGCCCATGTATATAAGGGCTCTTCAAAAATGACTATTTTTCTCAAATCGTACTGGCTACTTGATAAAATTGTTAAGTTACCTAATTTAAGCCTACACACCAAATTTGGTTCAATTCCAACCAGTAGCCGCATTGCTACAGGAGAAGAAAGTTTCTATTTATGATATAGAAATGAATAAAAAAAAATTGACAATTTTCTGTTCACCCCATGAAAGTGTTAGGTTGTCTATAGAAACGATGTTCACCAAATTTGGTTCAACTTCAACCAGTGGAAGCGGAGTTATTGCCGTCGAAAAATTTGGATTATGAATAAAATAGTATTTACGGTGCCCACCGTAACTACTATTTTATTCAAATCCAAGTCCAAATCCAATAACTCCGCTTCCACTGTTTGGAATTGAACCAAATTTGGTGAACATCGTTTCCATAGACAGCCTAACACTTTCATAGGGTGAACAGAAAATTTTCAAACTTTTTATTATTTATTTTTATATGATAAATAGAAACTTTCTTCTGTAGCAATGCGGCTACTGGTTGGAATTGAACCAAATTTGGCGTGTAGGCTTAAATTAGGCAACCTAACAAGTTTATCAAGTAGCCAGTGCGATTTGAGAAAAAAAGTCATTTTTAAAGAGCCCTGATGTATATATATATATCGAAGTTTTCGGTCATCATAATGGCAGTCTTTGTCGGCGCAGGTTTTCTCGCCGCCTCTCATTTTGGCACACTTTTTGGAGTCGCATGTTACATTGCCAAGAACTGCAAATCTTGGTGCATCATGGCGCGGTAACGGCCGACGCCGAAATGCCCATATTTCTATAAAACATGCGTATTTTTTCTTTATTGGTGGGGGGGGGGAGTATTAAATAACCCAGATATTTGGCAACATTAACTCACTCTTTTTAAAAGTTGCATAAATTAAAAAATATATATAATTTATGATAATTTACGGTCATGCGCAGTGGTATAATCCGCGGCTGCAGCACCAATGGGTGTGGGTTCGAGTCTGACCGAGGTCGACTTCGGAATTTCTTTACGTAAGTGTTGGAGGTTTATCTAGGCTCCTCCTCGCCACCTCATCCGCGTAAGCGGTGTCTTACAAAAAGCATAGAAGTTTATTTTTGTGCACAGCACAGGTTCTCTGTACGCGCAGGCCGTGCCAGCATTGCGCGCACGGCCGCAGCTTAGAGGGAAAAGTGCTCTCGATATTTATGAGTCAAGGTATTTCTGAATTCACTTTGACAAAACAAATTAAAGTCCACGACAGAGCGATCAACAAGTGTTAGAGGTTTATCTAGGCTCCTCCTCGCCACCTCATCCGCGTAAGCGGTGTCTTACAAAAAGCATAGAAGTGGGCCGTGCTATAAGTCGGCAGCCACAGAAAAAATTAAAAATATCGGCCTGGTGTAAATGACCATCGTAGTCGACAAACACCATGAATACCGCAAAAACAAACAAACAAACATTTGAGGAACTGCAGCACTTGCCGTCCCTGACCCCACGTCGCTGACGTATCACATCCGGCAATGGGTAAGGCGCACACTATGAATCACGTATATTAGTGCTACCAACACGTCACGAATTTTGAATTGTGACGTCACACTTGATGGGCATGCATGGCTCTTTGGTAGTTACAATCAAAAATATTGGGCCAATATGGCTCTTCGGTAGAAAAAGGTTCCCGACCCCTGCTATAGCCTATATAACGCAGTTTTCGGCCACCATATGGGCAGTCCTTTTCTGCCAAGGTTTCTCGCTGCCGATCGTTCTGGCACGCTTCTTGGAGTCGCGTGTTACATGGCCTAAAACTGTATATGTCTTGGTGTGTCGCGGCGCGGTAATGGCCAACGCCGATATGCCCATTTCTATAAATCTTGTGTATTTTTCACTGGGGTAAGAGTACCCAATAATCATAACATTTGGCAACTTGAAATTTGTGAAAATGTTGCATAAAGTTTCAAAAAAATACTCTATAATTTATGCTAATTCACCAAAAAATTTGGGGCCCCCTTCGAGCTCGCCCCCCCCCTAATTGGGGGGTTTGGGGTGCGGCAGTTACGGCCCTGATGCAGTTGATAGTGGCGGAACAGATATTTCATGATAGAATGTGCGATCCGCAGAGCGCAGAAAGTAGCGGGACCTGTACGAAAGGTGAAATTATAACACTACGCTTTCTAAAGATACTGCATATACTGCATGGTGCATGGGACACCAACCTTTTTGAAACCAAGAGCTATACTTCTTGGGTACTGATTATTGCCACATTCCCCCCGTATATCCGTGCTCAGTTGGATTTCTTCCCTTCGCTTTAGAGCAGGGGTGGGCAATTATTTTTCTTCGCTGGCCAAATAAGGAGCCGAAATATGTTGGCGGGCCAAGTCAGATATTCTAGAATATCCAGCCTATTGATTTTATTTTTAAGTTGGAAGCGGTGTATTACACGAATTGGTGCTCAGTTGATGTGTTGATATTGAGGAATGACATAGAGACGGTTAAATACCCAAAAAATATCTATTTGTCGTCATATTTGAAACAATATGAAAAATAACTCTCTTTAAATCCCTATCCGCGTTTTTATATCAATGCCAGACCCCATCGAGATGCCCGATGCACGGGATGTCTTATATGCCCTAATCGCGCGAAGCGCGGAATTCTTTCATGATTCATGATTCAATCGGTCAATAATATTGGTAATTGCAAATATATTGCCATTGTTTTTAACCTCTCTCAGCCCACGTTGTGGCCTACTCAGTTTTACCGCTAGAGCTGAGTGAGGTACTGTCTTGGAAATAGTCGGGAGGGCCAGTTGGTAAAATTACTTCGTTACATGTAATTAATTCGTTACCTCCCGTCTGCTATGTGAAAAGATATTGAAATCGCCGAAGCGTACCAAACTAAAAAGACGACCCGATTCCAGATTGGTATTTCTTCACTGGCATATATTGCCTATGGACAATTGGACTTTGTGGTTTTCGGTCAACATAAGGGCAGTCCTTTTCGGCCAAGGTTTTCCGGCTGTCGAGCTTTATTCCGTTTACTTGGTTAATTTGATCAGCAGCTGCAATTGCAGTGCCTTCTCGGAATCCCGTGTTGGCCTAAAGTCCATTTAGCTGTTTGCGTCGTGGCGCGGTAATGGCTAAAGCCGAAATAAGAATTTTTAAAACCATTGAATGAAGTTGCATAAATTTTCAAAAAAATGCGCTATAATTTATGTTTACTCATGAAATAATTTTCGGCGTCCGTCGAGCTCGCCACGCAATTGGGGGGTGTGAGGTGCGGTAGTTACGGTCCTAATCATAATATAAAGCTTATTGTCTTGGTAGCTGGTTTCTGAGAAGTGTGCAGCTTGCCGAAATGGACTTGTTGATTAACGAAAGTTGCAGTTATTAACCATCTTTGAATTTCAACTTTCGGCTTTCTTTTTTTGACATCCTTTATGGGTGGTGATATATTCATAGAAATCATGGGCATTGATTCACTTTTTTCATGAATGATCGATTTGGAAACACAGACCGTGTAATGCGTAATGTGACAATCGTACCAAAGAAGGTTTGGTGACTTCTTGTGACTTTAATTCTAACGGCATAACTTGCTACATTGACTTTATTTTTAATCTGTATGTTTTAATCTGTATTAGGCATGTGAGGTACATATAGGCTGCGTAATCACGGTATGTTAATGAACAGGCTTGCTAGTAAACGAATTTCCGGTCCAGTTTATACATCGTATGGTTTTAGTCCACGCAGCAGCACTACAAATTAGGTTTGATATTTTAAATTTCAAGCAGCCTTTCGCGGGCCGCACAGAATCGCTCGGCGGGCCGCACTTTCCCCAGGCCTGCTTTAGAGATTCAGAGCACTGGGCAGGGTTTCTCCCCTTACCAAGAACAGAAAACTCTCACTCACCGGGACTACCGCCAGAGTCTCCGGCCTCAGTTGCGTTGCCGCACTTCGCGCCGAAGCGCCAATTCCCGCGGCGTTTGCGCGTATCATCTTCTACATTGTGGTAGATTGTAATACGCCCTCATATTGCTTCCTGATCTCAACTGTGCAATTTACCATAACTGTCCTTTGAGCCATTAAATTCCAAATTTCATCGATCCTTCAACATTGTTCAATACTTAATATCAGTATTCCTACCTGCAGGTTATACCACTTTTACGACTTCTCTGTCATATACCACAGAAACGCTATGCGCAGAACTCTCGCTTGATCATTGTCAAACACGATATATGGTGTAGTATAGTTATAGGCTCGCGTTATCGTATCTCATCAAACCACAGTGAGTCAGAGCTTCACTAGTTTCGGCATCTATAGTCAGAATGCGACTGTCGTCCCAATATCATTCACAGAAAAGGCTATAGTCATATATGTAGATCTCGTATCTCCATCAAATCATTCTCGATGCTCACGCAGATGATTCCACTTCAGATCTCGTAAAGTCGTAATACACGCGTAGGTATATTCAGTCTATCCCAGTGGTATTCTCATAGAATCCTGTCGTGATCGTAACATTTCATTCACAACTGATAACGTTATATCGTGTGATAGATTCCTTCAATTTTGATCCGTATAGTAAAAGCTACATTATGTTCCGAAGTAACATATACCAGAAGGCAATTACCAACCGTGGTGCACCAGTCCCTTATGGAAGATAAGCGCCAGTACCACTTTTTACAATATTTATAATACTGATAATAATATTAATAAGTCCAGTGGTATCGGCATTTTTGATCTCGCGGACCGGCAACCCTTGTTAATATATGTTACAAATGCATGCAACTGAAATGTAATATTAGAAGTTTCGTGTAATGCTGTCGTTTTGATATTAGATATTTAAGCGTTATTCCATTGAAGTTTATGCCAGGCAACGCTCGCGAAGTCTTGTTAAAAACCACTAACTTTTTGTGATTGTTCTGTACCATTTGTTTGCTATTGCCTCTATGACACTGCCAAGTGTCGCAATATTGCACTATCGGTCTCCGTAGCTTATTATATATAACTTGCCTGATAACAGTTGATACTTATAGACAGATTAATGTGGTATAACACTTGCACCATTGAGACGTATACGTCCGAAGTAGACCACGACCTCTCTATTACAACAGCATGCAAAATACGGTACAAATTTCTAAATTAGTTTGAAACTTGGTATTTTATTTCTATAATTATTGGACAATCCAACTTCTTGCATTTTGGAATTGAAATATAAAATTCTAATATATTTCGAAGCCCGGCAGGAATCGCACGGATTTGGTTTTTATGATACAATAAACATATGAAATCAAGATTGACCCCGTACGCCTGCTAGATTTTCTACATCAAACAACGATATCAATGTCATTGATTGGTTGAATAAGCATCATTCGCTGGTAGCCTATACCTACACGTAGTGCATTTCGCTCTTGATGTAATGTGATTGCGGGTCAACCTCACAGCAGAGAGTCACTAAATATTCATAAAGAGAAAGCCGGATATCTCGAGCAAACTTTTGTAACAAAGCAAGTAAAAGTTTCTAGACTGGCAAGGTGCATACCCGCTTGGTGTTGCATAGCGTGGTGCGAAGTTGAAATGCAAACAATTTCAACTAAAGATGTTATAATCACGTGAATGATGGTAATCCATGAAAAGGTTCACAGTGCATAACCTACCAAGGTTCTTTTGTGAACGTGAACCTCTAAATTCCTGAGGTTCACACACAGAACGCGAACGTGAGCCTCACGTTCGTACCATCCCTACTGTATATAAATTGAATGGGAATTGCGTTTACTTTAAAGGCTGTCGATTGTTTATTTGTTCACAGTGGTTACGCAGCCTACGTTCGTCGTATACGTAATCTATATTCAAAATAAAGTCGATTAACATAGGTTAATTTAAGTCAGGATTGTGACATAAGCACGCAGTCACTCGAATTCGGAAAACCTGCCAAAACGACGTGTCTAGCTATAGGCGTTGGTGTGATTAAATAGAGGTAACAGTGGTTCTTGTTTACCATTGTTTTGAATATGTGCGATAAATATCAATTTTGTACTTCAACTCCAACTTCCTAATTGCCTAATAGTAACGCATCAACCAAGCAGCTTATGTTAACAACGTTATTCAGTGTTTTAAATTTAGAAATTACTAGAAATTGAAACACCGCAGAATATAGCCTATAGTGCAAACTTTTGACTTCTCTTGGCAACGTATTTCCTGCCTGTCCTTCCCAAAATAATTATTGCCCATCTGTGACGTAGAGGTTCCCAAGTTGCTGTTGTTGTTGTTGTTGTTGTTGTTGTTTTTGCTATTCATGGTGTTTGTCGACCACAATGGCTATTTACACCCAGCCGAAATTCGTTATTTTTGATTCCGTAACTGCCGACTTGTAGCACTGCCTACTTCTAGGCTTTTGTAAAACACCGCATACGCAGATGATACGGGGGCCTAGATAAACCTCCAACACTTATGTAGGAATTCTGGAGTCTACCTCGGTCGCACCCGAACCTACAACCCATTTATGTTGTAGCTGTGGATTAGCCTATACCACTATATGCGGGTTCCCAAGTCATGAAAGGTGAACCGTATAGAACTGGATTTCATTCTCCGAGGCAACGCACAAATTTTTTTATCGGAAATATCAGAGATTGAATCGACATTTCAAAATAACGGGGTTTCAAGTTTGAAATGTGAAAAATTCCGGCCCCAAAACCCACCTGCTGGCTACATCACTGTTGGCAGCGATGGCTCTGAGCGAGCAATGGCTGCACAAACTTCATTCAACAGGACACCGGTCTCTCAATTCACGAAAAACGACGCCACGTGTGTACTAGTTGTTTTCTAGTTTTTCTAATGTGCAACTAGAACTAAAACTACTGAATTTCCTAAAATCTGCAACTATAACAAGAGAACTACTCACTTTTCGATATCCGCAACTAGAGCTAGAACTAGAATTACTCAAAAAATCGTCCGTTCCGGAATATAGAGGTCTACAGCGTTATTAAGTGCCAATAGTGTGACGGACGCGTCAAGTAAAGTCGCCCTTAATTATAACCTAATTGTGGCGGTCCTCACTCACGAATAGGCCTACCGTGACAGATTCGACTGTTACATTGCGATGAAGCAGGCTCAGTTACATATAAAAATCAATTCAAGTCAGAACAGAATAATCCTCCAACTCCTTCCAGCCAACCCTAGACAATTAGGACAAATCAATTTACGCCCCCCCCCCCCCACCCGCCCTTTCCTAGTAGGCCTCCATAGTGATGAAGGGATATTGATTTCCGAGAATCCGAATCCGTCCGACAGCTCGAGACTCAGAGGAACTATCCGTCCGAATCCGAAAAATCTCAATTGAATATCATTTTTCGAAGAATCTGAGCTAAGTAAAAGTTAGCGATCCGTTACAAGGGCCATGGTTAGGGTTAGCTGATTTCTATGCAGGCTACTTGAATCTTTGACAGAAAAATGTTAGAGTGCCCCCATTTCTATGATACGGTGTTGACTTCCGCGTTTGGTTGATGAGCTGGCATTTTTTTTCTTTGGGCTTAAAATCGAAAGTTACGTCTGGTCAGAGCTATCCACGCTGTCTCCGGTGAGGACATACGAGCGACATGTCAAGTAAGATCTGACTCGCTAAACCGCACAATTCGTGCAATCATTCGTTTTCGATTTATTTATTTTGTGGCTGGCCAAGTAGGCTATAGCTGATGTCAGGTGTTCTCATGCGGCGCCTTGTACTCGTAGTAGGGTACGTCTGGTATAGTAGTGGGATTTAAGCAAGATAGCTCGACAAGGTGCCTGGTCCTACTCCAAACCGCTCCATCTCTGGATATTATCGAAAAGAAGAATATTATTCGAGCTGCCGCGGTCGGTTAATCCACGGCCTTTGGACGAAATTAGCCTATGACTATCTGGGCAAGACAATTTTACCTCGACTCAGCAGACACTAACGTGGAATCACATGAATACCATCACAAACATATTCCATTACGAACAAAACCCTCAAAATGTCACTCTCTAGTACAGGGATGGCCACCCTGCCGCTGTAAAAGGAAATTTGTGCGGCCGTAGACACTTATTTCATTAGCATGTGTTGGCGGCAGTCGACATGAAAATTGAATTAACGGATAGACTCCCGAATTTTTGATATATTTTAATTAATCTTGAAATTCAATGTGACTTCAATTTCGATTTCTATATAGTCGTATAGCGCTCTTTGCAATCTGAGCCCCACACTACAGATGCGAACAGCGGAGGAAAATGATGCATCCCATATAAAATCACCAACTTGGAATCGTGCGATCCTTACGAAAGAAATTTGTTTCTGGTACGTTTGGGAGATTCCAGAATCTTTCAACCATACCGACAATCCTGATGGGAGGTCAAGAAATAGCATCACCCGTCAAAGTGACTATAATAGCAATTGGGCCACTCGAAGATGCATCATCATTTATAACTTGCGCTAAATTTTCGAAAAAACTCCCTCATCAACTCTACCGATGAATCTGATCGCATTGGCTGAGAGAGGATAAATATTTTCGAGTAATATGTGCAACTACGAATATTAATGACGAATTTCATTCGTGAAACAGAAAAACATTTTCGCGCTTTGCGCGATCGTAATCGCTTCCAGGAAGTATTCCTGACATGACCACTATGTAGCGATTTCGGTGCGTATAGCAAGACGATATGAAAAAGTTTATAAGTCCGGAGTTCGCCAGAAATGGACATGCACAGTTTAACATCGGTATTTCGCGTCCAGTTCATTACAATTGTGTCCTGGAATCCATATAAGTATTAAGTAATCGGGATGCGGCCGTGAAGAGCAAAACGGTTGCCCATCCCTGTTCCAGCACCATACTTGCATAAAAACGGCTGCATACATTACATTTTGGCTTGATTTCAATTTTTACGGTCCACCGGTCCGCCGAATATCTTTTGAAATTTTACCGGTCCGCGAGGTGAAAAAGGTTGAGAGCCACTGGCCTACACAACACATGACTCAACTTGTAACCAGAGGTCACACCAAAGCGGTTACACATTCGATTCATCTCATTGATGAAAGTTTAAAGTATACATCTAGGGATGGTGTGAACGTGAGGTTCACGTTCACGTTCTGTGTGTGAACCTCGGAAATTTAGAGGTTCGCGTTCACAACAGAACCTTGGTAGGTTCTGCACTGTGAACCTTTTTCATATATAACGATTTTCACTTCATTATAACATCGTTCGTTTAAATTTATTGCATTTCAACTGCAGGCCACTCCGTGCATGGCGCTGGCAGCATAAAAAAATCAACACTAAACGAGCATGCACCTTGACAATCTCAAAAGTTTTACTTGCTTTGTTGCAAAAGTTTGCTCGAAAGATCCAGCTTTCCGTTTGTAAATATTTAGTGACTCTCTGCTGCGAGCTTGACCCGCAATCACAAAACATCACGAGCGAAATAAGCTATGCAGTCAGCGAATGATGCTTATTCAACCAATCAATGAGATTGATATCGTTTTCTGATGTAGAAAATCCAGCCGGCGCACGGGGTCAATCTTGACTTCATGTTTACTGTATCATTAAAACCAAATCATTGCAATTGAGGTGTTGGCTACTGTTGTAAATCGTGCTAATGGGGTAATATCAGTAGCAAGCATAGATACCCGGTTCACACTCTGATCAATACCAATGTAGCAATACTCGGATGCCGAATGCATTTTCCGGTCTGTCATACGAAAAAGGTGATTCGAGTCTGATTTGAGTCAAGTCATGACTCGAGCCATCCCAACACTGCTACAAGCGGCTATATCTGCATCTTCCTTTCCCGGCGGCATATGCACATCATGTAATCAAGGTATGCATATGCGCAGATCGTGTGTATGTATATCATGATTCGGTGTATATGCTGCAAAAACATCAAAGACAAAAATAAACATTCCTTTCCTTATATTCTCTGGTAAGTCTTCGTCGAAATTGTTGGCAAAGCGGCGGAAGATATATTGGGATTATTATGTCATTTGATTGCACCATCACTTCAGTTGATATATTTGGCGACGTTTAAAACGTCAATATATACTTCAGCATTGTGACGTTATGTAGCCCGAGTCGTCACTAGGTATCGTGTACATTATTATAGGCAATCATTTCATTGAAGGATAGACTTGGAATTAGCAATATGACGTCACGTGACGTCATGAGGTTCACGTTCGTGTTCACACAGAACCTTTCAAAAAGGTTCGCGTTCACACGAACCTGAACCTTTCAGAGGTTCACACCATCCCTAATACATACCATAGGCCTGTGGGTCGATCTCTAACCGCAATCGTTGAAAAATTGAACCATTCAAGTCCTCTGAGGATCAATAACACTGGTCAACACAATTTTTGTTGACTTTGATCAAACAATTGATTTTGACTAACTTTTGAGCGCTGAATTCCAAAATGACTGCCGTTTTTCTCTATCACGTCACGTTTTTGGGATAGGCACCCACCACATTGTCTCATAATACCAAATAAAAGTGCTACTTTAAATATTTTGTGTTTATTGTATAAAAAGTTTCGAAAACCACAAGCAGCCGAAAGTGAATCAATAGACTTCAAATAAACATTGGCACTGCTTTCTTTGGTTAATTTAAATTGATATCGCTTCTGCCGGACAATAAAGTTTCAGGGTTTCAGGGTCCAAATTTACGCTAAAAACTCATAATTCTGTGGGTTGCCTCGTTTGATACTCTAGCTCTAGCATTAGTCATCTAACATACGTCAGCTCCAAACTACTGTGGTATCTTACCTCAAAGATGTTCAGATATTGTGGGACATTTTCTCCTTGCCCATCGCTGACTATGCCAAGGTTTTCCGGGAATTTATTTCGATATTTTAGATTTTTTAATATCTTCTGTCCGATATAAATAGGCTTACCATATTTTGGAAATCTAAAAGGGGGACACTTTTTCAGAAATTTACGACTTGCAATACCGGAGAAGAATTCTCAAAAACCGGTGAATTTTTCCCACTTTGTGATCGGTTGACTAAAAAAAAAGGTCATCTTTCCGCTCAGCTCAAAATACCGTTTTTCTCTCCACATTGCCAGGTGAATGACTAAAAAAAAAAGGTCATCTTTTCGCTCAGAGCTAAAATCACCGTTTTTCGCCCACCGGAGCGTCACTTCGGTGCTAATTTGCGGCATATCACTCGCAATTTGCTCTAAATCTGACCTAAATTTTCAAAAAAGAGGACGTATGGTAAGCCTATACCTTACGGCCTTAAAAAGCGGGACGTTTGGCTGACTGGTCGGGACGCCGGGACAAGACGTTAAAAAGCGGGACTGTCCCGCCTAAAACGGGACGTATGGTAAGCCTAGACATAAACATATGGACGTGGCACATGTGTATCAGGGTTACAGGTGCAATTTGCATCCTTATTGTCTGGCCACTGGGAAAACCAATATTTCAACGCTGACAGATATGCTTGTGATATTGCAAAAATTCAACGTTTCTGTATTATTCACGAATACTAACTGAGTGTGGAATTGTTAGGCCTATTGCACCTGAGACGTTGCCATTTTGGAGAATGCCACATTTTAGAATGCTTTTCAGCTACCAATAGACATTTGCCATTCACTTGAGTTGTAAATCAGGATTCCTAACTCCTCCAACAACCCAGTATCATGCCAATGCCAGTATCATGGCAATACACAAAGCTACCAAAAGTAGCCATATGATGAAAACCCCGCTTCTTATGATCGAAAGTGAGATATCTTCTCTTTCTTGCCAAGTAATCTTTTTTTCAATTCGCCAGGATGCTAAAAGTTCCGAATATTTCTATTCCAAGATCCGAAGCCAATGAATGACCATTCAACTTGTGTTGATGGCAGGGTTGTAACCAAGCCACATGGTTCCGAGTCACGAGTCAATCTTACTTTTGTGGTTTTGACTCGAGTCGATTCGAGTCATTTTCAATTCATCACCGAGTCGAGTCCGAGTCCAAGTCACCGTTTAAAGGGTCAAGTCCGAGTCATAGTGTTATGACTCGAGTCCGAGTCCAAGTCACAGTATTGAAGTCATGTTCAACTTATGTTTTCAATCCTGCTTGGGTGATATCGAATTCCTTGCTTGCCAAACATGCTTATTTTTTCCCTATCATAGTCTTGGCACATGTTTATTCAGGCAGATAACGGACAGTTCCTGGCCTCATTTACCGATGCTACAGATAGACGGGACAGGCCGCCAATATGATAACTTTACTAATCTTAGAACTTTAAATCAAATATCTGTCTTGTCAGTCTGATACATCACAAATACAAGCATTCAGTTTTTATTACGAGCACATCGACGACCGCACACAAATAGCTTATAGATAATTAACGAATTCACGTCTACATATACTTTCTGATAGAGAACCAACGAATTCACGTCTAGATACCAGCTGGTAGAGAATCAGCATATGCATGTTTATGTAGAGGTACAGTTTTGCTTTCACATTATCAGGTGGTTGACCAAAAAAAGGTCAACTTTCCGGCTTAGCTCCCGAAATAGTCGCCGGAGCGTTAGGCTACTTTAGTGCTGATTTACTGTATCTTAATCGAATTTTCCCTACATTTACCAAAAATTCTCAAAAATGAGGACAAAATCTCAAAAAGGAGGCTACTTCTTAAAATTGTTAGATTTCCTAAAAGAACTTAAATTTGGCTCAATTCCAACAAGAAGAAGCGAAATTATTAGAGTGAAATATTTTGAATATGAAAAAATAGTCGACTTACTAGTACTATTTAATTTTATCATATGAAAGAATTTTTCACAAAAAATACTCCATTTATTTTCAAATCCAAAATTTTCTCCTCTCATATCATTGATTCTACTTTTTGAAATTAATCCAGATTCAGTGTTCTTTTTATGCAACATAACAATTTTATCATGTAGTCACCCAGTAGAATAAAAAAGAAGTTATTTTTGTCAGCCCTATTGTACAAACATCACACAACATTAGCCATTCATTATTACTCACGTGCACAATGCACATACCTAACAAAACGTCAAATATTCGGAGGGTATTGTGTGTTTTCACAGACAGCAGATCAAATCAATGAGTTACACTTCAAAAATACTAAAGTGGAAAGGAGATCCTCAGATATGTTAAAGCGCCAGGCATGGACTTGGAATAAATCCACATCCACTGGATACACGTTCCAC
This sequence comes from Botryllus schlosseri, assembly GCF_051294905.1. Taxonomy (NCBI): domain Eukaryota; kingdom Metazoa; phylum Chordata; class Ascidiacea; order Stolidobranchia; family Styelidae; genus Botryllus; species Botryllus schlosseri. The sequence continues at coordinate 14,832,179 of NC_137239.1, forward strand.
TGGTGCATTAGATGCAGGAATTGAAAAGCATTTTTGAACCACACTGATAAGCATTGGGTACTCATCCATTCTAGTCGCCCAAAAATGCAAAGAATCATCGCCTTCAAATCTACACATGAGCTTATCGATCTTTTCCAAGTACTTGACCGTCTAAGTCAGGGGTCTCCAACACGCGGCCCGCGGGCCGCATGCGGCCCGCGAGGTCCTATTTTGCGGCCCGCGACCTGATTTGAAAAAAATTCAGAAAAACGCTTAGTAAATCATGTTGAAACGCTAGAATTGATTTCAGTTGAAACATAATGTTGTTGTTTTTCAAAGTGAGCCATTCTATGTGCCCACTATCACTATTACTCACTAGTTGATACGGCTTCGGCATGGTAATATCATTCCATGGATGAAGAATTTGCTGGTACGAATGGGCATATTGCCTTGACGTGCAATGGCCCACCACTGCCAAGACCGAGACGCCTGCAAAACGACTTCGGGCGCTCCAAAAGACAATGCTTTACGAGGAGATAGTTGTCTAGCAAGTAGGCCTACCGTGTATAGCTAACCCCAATATTGATTCTTCAATCCATGGGTGGCCAATCTGCAGCAGTAGAAGGAAAATTATGCGGCTGTCGACACTTGTAATAGCAACCCTAAGTTTTCGCAGATACCCCCTGCATCAGCTGTATCTGGGAATCTGATCACATTGGCCGAGAAAGGATAAATATTTTATAGTAATATGTGAAACTATACTAATATTTATTGACGAAATCCACTCATGAACATGGAAAATTTTTCGCGCTTCGCGCGACCACAGATTGGTTCTATGTGGCTATTTACAACGTAACTACTAACGATTTGGTGCGCATAGTAAGCCGATATGTGCATATAGATTAGTTCGGAGTGTACCGGCAATGGACATGGACATGATAACGTGGGTATTTGGCCCCAGCTAGTTTATCACGACTAACCACCGGTATGCGGCCGCAGGCTACATGAGTACGCGAAATGCGGCCGTGAATTACAAAAATGTTGGCCACCCCTGTTTTAGCGGCTCAAGAGTGTTGTTATTGTCAGGTATCGTGTACAGCACATAGTCCAAAATATAATGACATTGATAATCATGATACCTTTTGTTGTATTTGTGTTTGTTCAATAAAATATTAGTTCTTTTGTGGTGACTATAACCGTCGCCTATGTTAGAAAGCACAGCGTTGTAATAACGTAGAGTTATCAGACGTGGTTGTTGAACTGCGTTGCCTACTTTTATATCGATATTGATGTCATGCGGCCCGCGGCCTCCAGGAATTTGGAAAAGTGGCCCGCGACCTATTTTGAGTTGGCGACCCCTGGTCTAAGTCATTTCATTGGCTCTAATTGAACTTTGCTTCGAGTAATTTCAAAAGCTAGCTCAAACGACTTCAAGTAGAAGTAGAATTGACTGACTCTAAATCTACTTAAGTAAGTAAGCAGTTTTGAAAACAGTCCTAATTCGTTCGCATGGACCGTCAAAAGCTGCAAATTGAGCTAACGGAAGGTGCAGGGATCTTGATACGTTTCGATGCATCCCAGGAGGTATCAATTTTCGACAGAATAAGTTGTCGTTCGCATCATTGGATGCAAATTATAGTATTGATACGAAAATGCGATACTAACCCTTTGTTTACTCGAAGACCCTGTTATAGAAAACATCACGACATGGCGCCCTACGCCATATTATAAGGACCCTAGTTTACGCGAAGAACAGTGCAGAGAAGTTGTATCGGATACGGTTTCTACACTTTGCGCGATAGTATACGTTTTTAACAAATATGTTGGATCGTAAAGTTGCCAGTTAGTAAAGCTTTATTTTCGGAAAACTGACGAGGTATTACTACACTTGCCTTTATACTTCAACATGTGTATGTTCTGCAAACAAAAGAACTGAAAATAATTAGAACTCAAAATATTCTACTCGGAGTGGAAAGTGAAATACAAATACCACTTCTAAAAAGCGTAAAATATATTTCATGCCTTTCATCCAGAAAGCTTCATAGATGGTATGGTAAAACATGTGTAACGTTCGAAAAATCCGGAGTCCACTTTTCCGGATTAGCAAGACACGTCATTGCCCGCCAGATAACGATATGATAGGTATCTCCCAGATTGCGGAACGGTAGTTTCAAACGTTTTGGTGGGCCATATTTACTGTGATTAAATATTTGATATGGGCGACAATGCGGTGTGAGCGGAACCACGCAATCCGGTACCTAAGTTATATTCACTAATACTTTCCTGAAAAGATATTTGTCACTCCATAACTACTCTGCGCAAAGCGTAACAAAAGTTCTGGGCTTTACTTGACTTTTATGAATATTAAGTGTTGGTACTCCGTGAAAACAGCCCCGAAATTCCTCAAGCTATCTTTCTTATTGACGGAATAAGCTACTTCCACTTGACAGACTGAAAATAGCGGAAAATAAGTAAGTAGATCACAAAATATTACGAAGTAGAAGTAGGGAAAATCAGATCTACTTGAGTAAGTACCAGAATTGGAGGGAGACTACTTGAGTACTTCGAAAAAAGTATATAAGTACTTCGTTACTGACCACCTCTACCTATAGCTGATAGTAAATGTATATGGTCTATTTTTGATGCCATATCCTGCAGTTTGCATCAAATATGCGTCCGAATTATCCTCGGATGATTGCATCCTCTAATCAAAAATGGGTGAAAGCATCATCCTAAATCGATACCAGTACCTTTTTTCCTAATAATGCAATTGAGCCCTTGGCTTGGTATGGGAAAGTAATACGGCAAAATTCGTGAAAATTTGCAGACTTTGGGTACATGCTCTTCAGTTTAGTTCAGTTCGGTTTATTAGCAATTTTTATTAGCTCATTACACCACAAAATGCGATGCAATGAAAAGATTGGAAGGTGTCGAAACGACTTGGAGTAGTCTTTGAGATCAAATACCGACCTTGGCCTAGGTCCTAGGACCTAGACGAAGTAGAGAAGAGGCATGCACAGTTGCACACTGAATGAAAAGTAAAGCAGAGAATATAAAAGGCAAGCGACAAAATGATGGGGCAAGTCGTGAAAGGCGAGATCGATGTTAGTTCGTGGTAATCCTGAAGGCTGACTATATAGTAATAATTTAGAAAAAATTGCTTGTATTTCGACTTGAATGCGGACATGCTCGACGACTGTCGGCTAGCTGGCGAGATGCTGTTCCACAATTGGGGTCCGGCGTAGGCCTACTTTATAGAGCAATGCGTTTTTGGTATTCCGTCGTGATCATATGGTAGTTGTTCTTCGTTGACGCGCGTGTGCCGTACTTGTGCGCTTTTGACTCCGGGGTGAAGTAGGCAAGCAGTCGTTGAAATTTGAGGGACATTGACCTCAATGGAACTGCTACATAAACTTGGCAATTTCTAGCTTCCTTATATCTTCTATGGTTAGAACACCAAATCTTTTGAGTGGTGATTCATCAGTTGCACATCCAGGCCCCAGCGGGGCTTTGGCAATGATACAGCTGATTTTTGCAGTGGTTCACGGCGTTAACCCGAAGGCTATAATGGGACGTCCAATCATGCACTTTGGACATTTAATCACGGGTGACGTCATTCAAGCTTGCAGTAGTAGGTGCGTGAGATAGGAGGTGAGTGTCGTCAGCGAACAGATGGTATTCAATGATGAGGTTTCAAAGATATCATTGACATATAAAAGAAAAAGGACAGGTCCAAGAACTGATCGAGCCTCGCGGAACACCACAGGTAACAAGGAAGGGGAGAGGACAAGGTGTTGGATATTGAAACCATTTGATATCTCTCAATCAGGTAGCTTTTCATGAGCTCTAGTTGCGGACCCCGGAACCCGTTGCGACAATTTCGAGAGAAGAATACTGTGATCGACACAGTCAAACATTTTTTTTTTGACCAAAAATGCTTCACCCCACACTTCGTTTCTCCAATATGTCATAGGACTGTTCAGCAGGGCATGCGAGGTTCGATGCTTTTTGCGGAAGCCGAATTGTTGTGGAGAAATGATAGATATCTTGGCGAGGAACGAAGATAGGCGAGAGAAGAGCAATTTTTCGAACACTATTCCAATACATGGTAGGACAGATATAAGTCGGTCTCAGTAATCTTCATTGGTTTATTAGCAATTTTTATCAGTTCAATACAGTTATAGTTGGTGACACTTTAGTTCTATCTCCGTAACCACGTAATTTCAAATGAGGTCAAGTATTCAAGCGTAAATAGAGCTCAAACTTGATTCAAAGTTACAAGTACAAATTATAGAAAACAATATAATATGATCTTATCAAAATTACTAATGAAAAGTAGATTGAAGAAGTAAATTTGGACAACGACGCTTATACGTTCGCAATTCAATCAACGGTAATAGCTTTCAAAATACACTACCAAAATTCTCCGAGTTCAAAAATATATCACGTTACCATTTACAGAATATCGCCGCGTCATTCCTACGTTCCTACATTCAGTTGACGGCTTCGTAGCAGTGATGAGCGGACTGTAATATTTCTCGATCCAAGTCCGATCCAAGTCCGATCCTGAAAATTTTCAATTCAGTCCTAGTCCATCCTGATCCAAAAATATTTTCAAAATTTACCGTCCAAGTCCGGTCCTGAAAATTTTCAATTCAGTCCTACTCCATCCTGATCCAAAAATATTTGCCAGATTTTCAGTCCAACTCCATCCTGATCCAAAAAAATTCAAAATCTCAAGTCCTATTCTACAACTGAAAAAACAGGACATGTTAGGGCCGTTATATAAACACTGCACACCCAATTCGATTCAATTCCAGCTTGTAGAAGCGAAGTTATAACAACAGGAGAATTTTCAATATACTAAAGTATACACATTTTTGATAGTGGCTGCCCGTCCCTACGAAGTTTTGTAAGAAATTGGTGCATTACATGTTCAATTCAATTCAAACCAATGGAAGCATTAAAATCGTGGTATTTACTGTGGGAAATTCTTTCATCAATAATTATAGCTCTACAACCCTATTTTGAACAGCTTCTTGGAGGTACATAACTTGAATAATGAATATACAATTGACTGATATATTCATATTGAGATTTACCCAAACATTTTCGGCAGACACTCATCAGGGATAATCGTCAGCAACTAGTAGAGAATTGGAAAGAACCTTGTATATCAACAATTGTATCACAAAATATGACAGGCAAAAATACGTCATCCGAAAATATCCGGGTTCATTCCAATATGAATATACTATTCAACACTACACCTACACCGGTTGGAATCCAACCAGTGGCATCTTTAGCCAGTAAATTTGAGAAAAGAAGTTATTTCTATCCAACACTAATGTAGGCTACTTATACAAAAAATGACTAACATATTCACTTTCAGGGGCCATTACACAACAAACTTGCCATAGTAGTTTTTTCCATTAGCACATAAAATATCATAGACGAAAGAACCAGCCGAATCACAATATATAGGTGAGGACTGAGCAACTATACTACTGCCCAAATATCTTGTGAAATAGTCCCAAATTATCTCAAGTATGGTGATGTGTTGCAATAGGCATTAAGCATTGCGTTACCATCAAGCTTACTTTAGGCTGCAGAGAGAATATTGTACCACCAAGACTTGATACAATTCGCGCTCTTCTATTATGCCGGTAGGGTTGAATTCAACTCAAGTTGAATCAAGAAGTCTACAACAGGAAAAGTGGCACGAATATAGCATACGAACTAGGCAAACTTTTCCTACGGATCAGCAAACCTAGTAGTATCTCGACTCGACCTAAATACACGTGTCCAGAAAGAGAAACATATGTAGTAGCCCAGATGGCGAAGGATTGTTAACATTATGCAAACAGGCTGTTGCACTTGCGCCACTTGGCAGCAGATAAAGTGACCTGGACCTAATATTTCGATATGCACCTATATGCGAACATCAATTCCATATCTACAATTCTAACATTAAATACTTCTTTAGGTGCTTATGTAAACAGCACTTGATAAGATCTAATGTTCTGTTAACAAATTTACATTGCTCCGGTTGAAGAAGTTCGAAAGTGCCAATGTGCCACACGGGCATCGCTAAAAGACGGAATAGCGGCAACAGTGGAAACAGCGGTGCTAACCAGCATGGAAATGTGCCAAAGCTCTGTATTTTGGCTTCTAAATGCGTCAATTGGCAACACTGACAATAATTCTTCTCTCCCGCCGCCCCTCACTTCTGGTTACGAAACCACCGTGCCCGAGTCCGGATTTTAAAATGCTAAAAATCCAAGTCCAACCTGTTTTTAAAAAATCACAATCCTGTCCGATCCGGATCCGACATTTTTTTTCAAAATCACAATCCGGTCCGATCCGGTACCAACGAAAATAACCCATAATCCTGATCCTGTCCAATCCAAGTCCAATCCAATGCTCATCTCTGCTTCGTAGCTTCATAATTGATAGAGTTCAGTGGTTTGCCTTAACAATATGTTACAGATGACTGCACATTGCAGCTGCAACTGGATCATTGCTGTGGCTGCTTGTTGCAACACTTCGGTCACTTCGGTGAAATATCCGTCATCGGCGTAGATTTGTCGATGAACTGCGAGAAGTAAAGACATTGTTCTCATCAGTGCAGATGAGTAATTTGTAGATATGAGTAATCGGCAGTTGACAATTGATATTGCTATCCTCGCGTTGCCGGGGGAAGCATTTTGGAGCGACCATCATGGAGAAAGTAAGCTGTATACGAATACGATAAAAATCATTCAGCCGCCAAGAGAACTAAATCATAGATTTTACGAAACAGAATGCAAGAAGAAGAAGAAGATACACGGCGTGTCCAGATTGCTGGGCAGTGCCGAGGATCCATCAATTATATCACTGTCGAGCCAGCAGTATTTTGCACAATGTTCGTAGTCAACTCGTACAACATTTTGTTCAAACAATACATTTATCAACGAGTTGCGTCGGACCACGGACTAGCCTATCATAATAAAACAACGGACATATCATGCAGCGCAATCAAGGCGAATCAGAGTGACCCTAGTTACATGCTTGAAAGAAATATTTCTGCGGAGACTGCCTCCTGGACTCTGTATCTGAGCATAGGGCGTGAGTATCAATTTTTACGTGCGTCTTTGTTGTTTCCAGACATATTTTTCTTACCAAATAACTACAAATGTTCCAAATGGAAGGGTTTGTAGGCCTGATTTATGAGGATTATATGAGCTCTCTTTTTGATAAACATGTTGAAAAATTGAGTCTCCCGAAGTACCAGAATTTCTTACTCATCTGGACTTACATTGCAAATGAATAATTGCGTACCGTATGGGATATATTGTGTATAAACACACAATTCTGATATTTGTCAGACTTCGATCGAGACCAAAGTGCGAGGTAAGCCTAGTTAGTATAAAATTTCTCCAGGTTGCCATGTCCTATTTGTATCCATGAGGATTAATTGCAAGTGACAGATTGTTTTTATAATATGCAGTTCAAATCGTACGATTTTAATAAACTTGGGTCACTAATCACTATACTCACTAGCAATGTTCCCTCTAATTTTTTACGAGTCTGCGCAAACACGCAAACTCACTGCGCAGGCCCTTGGACAACAGTGCGCAACCACCCCCCATAGGATAATGAAACGAACTTCAGGGGGACTTCGCCCCCCAGACCCCCCGCCGGCTCTACGCTTTTTTTCGGTACTTGTCATCTACATTAGGTGCCACTTTAGTGGTGATGTCGTCTAAACGCGCGTAGCGCGACAAAATTATATATTTCATGATTGAATCGGTGAATATTATCGGGATTTGCACATATATTGCTATCACTTTTTATCCTTTCTCTGCTCACAAATTCAGATTTACCGGTAGAGCTGATCGAGTAAGGTGTGTTGGAATATATAAATAATAATAAAACATCTCCGAGCGTACCTGTTGGTATGATGACTTCGTTACATGATGCTATTTCGTGACCTCCTATCTGCTATGTCGAAAGATATTGAAATTGCCCAAACGTACTAAACTAAAAGACGTACACGATTTCAAATTGGTATTTATTTACTGGCAAATAATGTTCCCTCGATATGGCATTTGTCTTGTTGTGGGACTCGGATCGCCAGGACAGGAACATTCGGCGCCAGCCATTTAGGCGCCTATGGACAAATAAACATATTTGTATATATATCGAAGATTTCGGTCAAGGGCAGTCCTTTTCGGCCAAGGTAGTCTCGCTGCTGATCGTTCTGGCGCACTTCTCGGGGTCGCATGTTACATAGCCTATAACTTCATGTCTTGACGCGTCGTGGTGCGGCAATGGCCGAGGCCCAAGTGCCTATTTCTATAAATCATGCATATTTTTTGTTGGGAAAGGGTACCCAATAATCAAGATATTCGACAATATTAAATCGCGCATAGCGCAAATTTTTTTTCAAAGTTAAAAAAAGAGACACTTCACAAAATAATTTTGGGTCCCTTTCGAGCTCGGCCCCTCTAATTGGGGCTTTGAGTGCGGCAGTTATGGTCCTGGATAAATCTTACGCATTGTTCATACCACGCGGAGAAGACTATTCGTTAGTTTCTCAAAAATTAACTTCGAGCTAGCCCACTGTTATTTATAACTTTGTTAAACCATGTTATTTCACCATTCCATGAAAATAATACGCTATTGAAATGATATCAGTATCGCTCACGCGTACGAGACCATACCAAAAAAATCTCCTTCGTGGGGCTCACGTGATTGCAAATTCTCATTTCTTCACGCAGCGCAATATTTACCTTTGCGGGCCGCACTTCTACCTCGGTTTCAGACTTCAGTGATAATACTATTTGCCCCTGGCAAAGTTCCCTCTAATTTTTCACGAGTCTGCGCACCTGCGTGGTCCATTCAACAACAGTGCGCAACGACTAAAAAAACATATTTTCTGTGCGCACATTAGATTTTCTGTGCACAGAGACCGTTTCAGCACTGCGCATTTTCACACGTGCGCAGCTTAGAGGGAACATTGGTCACTAGCAATTGGTCACTGCAATGTCAGATAACATCCTTAAATTCCATTGCAACACCATTTCAGTGACAAATCAGTCTATATCAGTGGCTCTCAATCATTCTGCTGGTCTGCCAATTTTAAATCTTGATTGCGAAATGCAAGTTCAACGCTTGTTCTTAGAGAAATGAAACAAATTTTAAATTTATTCGTAAATTTGTTATGTAGGCTATTTTTCTGCACGCCATGTTTTGATACGGTAGAGTTCATGGCCAATTTGAACGTCACACTACATCAAATTGCTGCAAGTGTTCTGCAAAGCTGTTCAAAAGCAACCTGTTATATATAAAACCTGTGAGAACATTTTGAGCAAAATTGACATTTGGCGGTATAATAGCTTCTCGCAAGCAGCAAATTCGTAAATCTTGCAAAAGAAACCAAAATAACAAAATCAAGTGAGTGGTTTCTAATAGCACTTCGCCTGGTAGAAACTTCAATAGTACCACATATAACACTATACAATAGCAAAAAAGCTGATGCCAATTTCTCATTATATTCATGTTTCCAAATTTTGCTTCTGAGTTGCATACATTTGCCGTGATTACATTTTGTGGTAACTTTAATTTTCGAAAGTTCAACGTTACGTGCAGTTCGTTTTGAAATTTTTCCGGACCCTAGGTTGAGAACCACAGGTCTACATGGTGCCAAAGTGAGCCTTATTTTCAGTATTCGTTCCTGAATTATTTTCCGACGTCCTACTGGGATCGTGGGGAGACAAAGTTGGACGGAAGCCACCAATTCTCCTTTCGCTATTTGGGATGATATTGCTGCCGTCATGCTTTCTGATCGTAGCTACTTTTGAGCTGAGCCTTTATTTTCTCTTCATCGGTCACATACTGACCGGTTTGCTAGGTGATTTTTGCAATCTTCTGGGTTGTTCCTTCTCGTATTTGTCTGATGTTACAACGCCAGCGACGCGGACATTGCGAATGGCTGTGCTGGAAATGATTGTAGGTGAGAGTTTATTGCTGCTATATCTATGATTTGCTTTTCCGAGTGAAAACTGTGTTATTTAAAACAGTGGTTCTCAAGATGGGTGATAGGGAAATTGGTATTTCTGCATCAAGACTGTTGAAGTAGAGTTGTATTATATTAACAAAACTACTTGCAAGTAGTATAAGTAGATAGAAAACGACTGATGTAGTTTGTAGAACCCACCAGATTAGATGAAAAAATCGTACCAAATTACTCAGATAGTATCTGTTACTGATCACACTACATTTCTGTAGTCTAATTGCCTGTCCTGTTTAATACTAACTCATTGTTTATCCCCGTAGGTATGGGCGGTTTTGTGGCGTCAATTACAAGCGGCCTATGGGATCTGAGCAAGGGCTATCAGAATCCGTTTTGGTGCATCTTTGGATTGGCCGTCTTCGGTTTTGTGTACACTCTGTTTCTTTTACCTCCGAACACTGATGAGAGGATTGAACACAGCTTCAGGTACGATATCATTGCTGGCTGCCATTTGATTCTTGGACTGGTATATTTATGTTCTCCGTTGAAAGGTATTCTAGTCTTCGACTGTTTGCTGGCTGCTCCTGCCGTGATTTTTCCTGGTAATGGGGCTAGTGTAATGATGGCGAGTATGTAAAATAGCAAGATCAGTGTATTATAGTGAAGCATTCGAAATAGCGAGTGTCATAACTGCAATTTGTCAAACTTGCGAGTTGAAAATTATGAGGAATTCGAATTGCCGAGATAGCGTAATGGTGAAGCGTCTGGCTTCTTGGTCGGTAGGTCCTGGGTTCGATCCCCGGCTGGGTCAGACCAAAGACCTGATTAGTAACACTGGTATCCATGACTTCTCTGCTTGACGCTCATGCATTACTGGGATAGCATGGAGGGGTGGTGCAAGACTTAGAAAGCCATACAAGAATATATCTGAACCTTTCTTGTTCAGCGGCATATGCACAAATTGCACATCATGCACTCATGGTATGCATATGCACAGATCGTGTGTATGTCTATCATGAGTCGGTGTATAGCCTATGCCGCAAAAACATCAAGAACAAAAATAAACTACGTCCTTTCCTTTGTAAGAGCAAGGCATTCAATACCGTATAGCAAACTCTCTGTTTTGAATGTCTTGCAGTTATAATACGTGCCGTTTGGACACTCATTTTCTTGAATGCCTTGTCATTTTGACATATCCTGTTTCAAATTCCTCACTATTTTCAATGGTTTGCTATTATAACACCTACTATTTTCAATGCCTAGCTCAGGGGTGGGCAAACTACGGCCCGCGAGAGTCTAAAGAAACTTTTTTTAAATATTGATAAAATGCGTACTAAAAATCGAAATAATGCAGGGACTTGATTAAACTTTATCTTAGTATATTTCACCATGATAATTCAGTGGTTCTCAAACTGGGGGCACCCCCTTGGGGGCGTGAAAGCATCTGAAGGGGGCGTGAAGCTAAGCTCAACTGAAAAAATTTTCGCGCTACGCGCGATTTACGTACAATTCATCGTTTTTGCTCTGTCTTTAGTATGAATTTCACATTTTCAAATCTCTCATCCACAGTCGTAACCTTTCACTTCCTTGTCATTAAACTATCCATTAGGTTTGCTAGCATCCTGGCTGCGTTTTGTGATATGACGATGAGGGATGCGCGAAATCTTTCGCCATCATAAGGGATGGGGGGGGGCGTGTCTTAAAAAGTTTGAGAACCACTGTTCCAAGTTAATACTTCATGTTTTATGTTTAATTTTGCTGCGCGACAGCCTGATCTCAAGGCCCACACAGTTTAAAAGGTTTCAACTGCTAAACATCACAGAAATCCTAAACGAGATTGACATAACTCGGATCGCGAGTGAGATTTCAGATTGGCTACTCCTGTTTTAATTATTTCAGGGATGCGCTTATAAAAAACGGTTCGCTCGAGTCTTAGAGGTAGATTCGTTCTGTGTATGCGTATAATTGGGGTATTATTATTTTATCTACACCTGCGTGTTTGAAGCAAACATGGTTATGGTGCTGTCAGCATTGTGTGTTCTGGAATTTAGGCAAAAGTGGAATCAGTAAATTTATGAACAGATCGTTGCTCACAGATTTAAATTTCAATCCTGTTCTAAGAATCGGGATAACCGACTTTCATCTCTATAGTTTTTACAAATTGGTTATTGAGGTCGGCCAGCCAGCCTATGAAATCTCGTGACTATGTTTCTGACGCGTGTACGATATCACCAAAGCAATGTTTGTTTTGTTTTAAATAAGCACATATACTATATCCATGTCCTCACTATATAATCAAATACCAATATTGCGTTTTGGTTTGTAATCCCAATTTTATATAGTGCGGCCCGCGAATGGATTCAGATGTTGAATGCGGCCCGCGAGCTCAAAAGTTTGCCCACCCCTGGCCTAGCTGCTTCAAAGGCCTCACTGTCTTGCTACTCGCATATTTTGAATGTGTCGCAATTATGACGCTTGATGTTCTGAGCGTTCCCATCCAATTCATAGATGATATCATAACTACTACTATTACCATATTGTTCGTGTTCTACCGAGCCTGGGGTTGCCACAGCAGATCAGTGATTACATTATGAATTGTCTGAAGTTTCACCGTCACTGCAGCAACATTGCCCATTTACCAAAGTTTTGGACATGTACTGCTTAGCAATGGATTCTGCCTGCCAGTGGCTGTGTACTTGATCGACGGTCGCTAATGTGGTATCTGGATGTAACTAATGTTCTTCAGACTGAGACCAGCGGGGTAGGCCTAATTTCTGAGCAACCACGACTGTCCCCTTGATTATTGGCTACTTCTATTTCTCAAATGTTAAATGTTGACTTTTTCTCCAATGACAGTGGATGGAAATATTCAAAATTATCTCCCATTCTCGCCACTGCGAAATTACATCTCATGTCAAAATTATGTCTCAGTCAGCTATTCTCGGCTCGACCGTTCCTGCACATGTACCAGGTTCTGAGACCGAACGCGAACAACCGCCACGTCGCCTTGCTGCTTTTTACACTTTGCTTCTGCATTCTGATGACGACGGGCACCGGTTTAATAGGACTGCTCGTTGTTTACGAACAAGGCATTCCGTTTTGTTTCAACTCTTTGCTTATTGGGTAAGTCGAGTAAGGGCTGTTTAGGATTGCACCTCTATACCATGGTCTGGCAGTTCAGGGTGTCATATCATCTTTCTATCTGGGATTATTTATGTATGTTGTAATTTCATATATGAAATAATGGTTGCATTTCTGACATATGTATTATTAGCAGAGTGTAATTAGGAATGTGAATTATGCGTGTTGTCAATGTGGATGTTCCAAAAACAGTATGACTTGCCGAAATATTTGCATATTATTGGGTAAGCAATTGAATGTACTGGTGCGAGAGAGCGAAATTGATGTGTAAAAACGCTATCTGGTAATATTCCAATAATTAGTGGTTAACTGTGGGGTGATTCCGTGTCAAGGCCCAAATTTGCACACAGATTAAGTATCTAATTTGGAGCATAACGAAGTTTCAACAAAATCGGATAATTCGTTTAGAAGGTATTGCATTTTGCTGGAAGAATTGTTTTCTCGATTTGAAGCTTACTTTCTCAACCAGAGTATTATTGAACCGTTTTATAATTGGGCTTACAGTCCATCATTTACAGGCATCGATCGATGGCACTCATTTTTCCATCGTGATATGATAGGCCTATCATTTGTTGCGTAACATGAGATTATGTAATTGCGGCAAATGATTCAATGACTTGTGAACCTTGCCCTGTCGCAGAAAATGACCCGTTTCCAATTCGTTTCATATTTGTCACACATCGGTAGCGGATTACGATTGTCACGTTACATCTATTTCTGAAAATTTGTGTCACACCTGATGCGTATAACAGTAGGTTCATTGGATATGCAGAAATCGTCACAAGTCTCTGATAGATTGATGTTTTAATCTTCCCCAGTGCAAAGGTTTCGATACTTGCTTTCATCTAGCAATGCAAAGGTTGCTTGACTCATTGCGCTCCGCTCACAACTGTCTTTGTCTGATGCTGGTGTGATTCAAATTTTATTATGTAACATTGGATGTCCGGAAGGCTATTTATTATTCATTCAGTTATCAGACGTGGCCAGTACCAAAGTCATTTTTGGACTACTACCACTTCTACTTCACGGTCTACGCATTATGAATCTAAGCTACGTCCTTTATACTTTTTCGATTTTGTCAAGTGTACTATGGATGGAACCATATCACCATATTCCAGTGACAGGAATTGCCATGAAAACTTGGCGATGCGTGACCCTCTACTCTACTGCAATGACTACTTTGATCACCTCTGTTTATGATACACTAATCATAAGGGCGAATATTTTTTACCTAAAAATGCACGATTTTGCACTAAAAAATGAAACTTTTGACATTGAAAACTGAATTTTGTCAAAATTTTGCTCTCCAGTATTTAAATTAGGCATTGTTGCACATAGCATTGAAATTGTGGTACATGTGTGGTTGAAACTGTGTGTCCTTATGAAGCAGCTTGGCAAGATTACAGAAAAAACGTTCAACAGCACCAATTGTTTGTTGGCTATATTGAATTGCAGTGTATAGGGCCAGAGTGCTAGTAACACATCCGTTGTTTCATACCAAGAATGTTGTCTACATGAAATTTAGGCCGTAACCCAAATCTGAGTTTTGTTAACAACTCACGACACACCCATACTTGGAAAACCACTGTGCTGCAAGAACCAATGTCCATCACGCAGTCGAGCTTCAGATTCAGATTTGAGATATAGGCATGAGCTTGTAAAAACTGCTGACCTACTAAAAATTTCACTTGTTTTTTCCTGTGATGATCATCACGCCATATCAACTTATTTGTTTCATTCGATGGTTCATGATTCACAACGAGTAGACGATGGGAAGACTATAAAGCAGTCTACAGGGTGTAAAAAAAGTTCACCGTTTAGTGCAACCGTCACGATACCAATGAAATGCAGTTTGTACTTTCGACAGTTTTTTGACCCAACGCTACAATTTTTCCAAATCGCCCTACTAATCATGTATATTTGCCCCTGAATTTACACGACTATGAAAAAGGCAGTATTGTCAACCAAATCGTGCAGACATTTGCCCAACTCATGCGCTCTTTCAGAGTGGAAATCGCATTCTTCTTAATCCTTATACCAATTTGTATCGACGCATCGCTATTTTTCGAGCACTGTATTCTGACAGATGGGCAGTGCCAAAGTCTATAATTGCCATTTCATTTTACAGACTTATGAGCGGTCTGGGTCAGATGTCTTATTTCGTAACGCTGGTCATACTCAAGATGTTCTCTGGTTTCTCAACGCAACCGAAATTGGTTACTGTCGGGGTCATTTTAACCATCGCATCACTCATTCTGTTTACATTCTCAAAAAGTACTTGGATGCTCTTTTTAGGTAAGTAATGACAACTGTACTACCCCACAATTACAAAATATGTTCCGTAAACCGGGGTAACTTTGGACAATTTTCAACAATTCCGCTTTGTATCTCGGAAATGCTGGAGTGTAGGGGAGGCAAGTTTTGTGTTTTTTAGGGGTCATGGAGCATAGATTAGAATTACCTAATCCAAAATCTTCATGGTCATAAATTAGTACCTTATTTTTGTAAATTATCTGTGTCCAAAGTTATCCCTGCATGAGGGGTAACTTTGGACAATGTAGTTTTTTGTATGCCTTTACACTCAATTGTTTATGAAACCTCGTAAATGAGGCTTATTTGGTAAGAGTTGATGAGAGCAGTGGCAAAAACTGAAACAAAATAGTATATGTCTGGCCTATTGCATGATATTTACCTAATCCCCCCCCCCCAAAAAAAAAAGTATATAGGTAGTTTATGAAGGCTAATGGGCTCTTATTCATCTCTTATCTCAATTTATATATATCAGTGTCAGCAATCGACAGAAAACGTTAAACATATTAACATGATTTATTGCCGATTTCAAATGTATTACTGTTCTGTAAAAGATACACTTTCCCTTTCCTATCTCCTCTGATGGATATATTTGTCGTAATTTACGATATCCCATATTCAGCAGGCGCATCTTTAGGAGTATGTGATAAGTTTTTGAAGTAGCTTACACCGGATTACAATCTCTCAGCTCATTGCCTACCAATTTTTTAATATTTTGGCAAACTCTTATTTATTAACCTTCTTCTCATTCCATTTTAAAAAGCCATCAGACCGGTAATAAGGAATATAGCTGACCATACACTTTGACACAGATGAAGCAGCCACTTTCCAGAGCTCTAAATATCACATTTTACACTGTCCAAAGTTACCCCGTTCTGATAAAATTTGACGGGGTAACTTTGGACATCACATTTTCTTGTATTGATCTAAGGATGAGCCCTCTGAGATTTTTGCCATGGATTAAGACTGCTTAGAGGTATCTGCTGCCAAGTTTCCAATCGATGAATCACATGCTATCTATGTTTGGTTGTAAGAAGTTTAATCGCCATCAATTTTGATGAAATTGACCCCCGCCATTAATTTATCAATGTTGGGTCAAGTTTATCTGGTAGTGAAATGATTCCACCTTCTATTGAGACTACTTGTGGTACAGTTGCCATATGAAAAAGAATTGGACATCCAGCGGCAACCTTTTTCCATCAATAACCATTTAAATCTTTTACTGCTTAGTGTCCAAAGTTACCCCGGTTTACGGTTGTAAAAAGACAAAAATTCACGTGAAATCAATTCACCGGTTATTTTGAATGGATAATCCGCATATCCCGTATTCGTGGTCGGAAATAATTCAGGCATAGGATTTTCCTAATTCACGTCATCGTTATTTGAAATTTTAAAATACATCATTACCAAGTTTTCTGATTCCTAATTATTGAATCCCTTTATTTATCCTTTGCCCGTTGGAAGTATCTGATTGGAGAGAAAGGGGATTTGTTTTTAAACTACTTCTATAGCATGTGAACCCAAATCCCTTGCTTTTATCTTTTGTGGGTGAATGAAATTGCCTGAACTCTAACTGTTTCGACACATACATCTTCATGGCTCATCTCGTATTTTTGAAAGCTTACTTTGAAAGTTTTCGGAAGATGTCGATGCTAAAATTGAGAACAAGTCAAAGCAGCTTTTTAAAGCTAAGCGAGTTCTATTCTAGTTGACACTCTCTTTACCTCAATTCGAGTCTGTTAGTAGCATTTTTGGATGCTGACGGGTTGGCATGTATCATAATAAATAAATTTTTAACTTCAAACAATCCGATTTCATAAAATCTACAGCATCCGTTCTAAATAAGCTTTACAAACTTGAAGTGGCTTTGGGGTTAACTGTGGTTAAGTTTGGTCATCTCTAGTAAGGGTTAAAGGAGTATGGCCTTACAATATTGAGGCACTGTCAGCAAAATCTTTGACCTTTAACCAGATCTAACCTTATCCAAGCGCGTTGCAATCTAATGATTGATCAAACAAAAATATTTGGGAACAACTAAAGAAGCAACTCATTGCCAGCAGTTCCTTTTGTACAGCTCAAGCTCTGCAATTGCTCTTCAATTTGCCTTCGCCTATTCTTCGAAGTCAGACTTCGCGAGTCGTGAATCCCAACGAGGTCGGCGCCATATTCGCGGTGTTGGCGTGCGCTACGGCTGTGGGTGAAATATTGGGAACTGTGCTGTTCCAAGGTATCTATGCGGGCACAGCTGGTACGGCTCTGCATGGTGCTGCATTCCTGGCTGCGTCCGCTCTGTTGGTGGTGATGTTGCCCATTTATTGGTGAGTTGAAAGAGAAGAGTTCTGGCAGTCCACAACGTGGGCATATGAGGTAAACTTTTCCTCTGATGTAAGTAATAGAGGTCGACCGATATTGATTTTCACAGGCCGATACCAATACCGATATATCGGCTCACTCACAAGGCCGATACCGATATCATAGGCCGATATTAATATGGAAGGAGCAGAGAACAATTTCACCAAAAATATTATATATTAGGCAAGATGGCACTTGTACATGCCACAGAAAGCTGAACAACAAACGAGAAAACTGAAATTGAAAAGAATTATCGCTTACTTGTGCACATTCTATGAAATTTGGGATAACCCAAAAAGCAAAATTGAAACAGAATTGCAGATCAGTCCAGAAAAGGTAGATTGTAATGCAGGAAGCATTGTTTCTCTGCATGCTCACCCAGCTAAACTCGTCCTGCAAGGCTAAATCTGTCATATATCGCCCTTTGCGTCGTCGATTTCTTGAGATTGAGAACATGGAGCATTGAATTTCCGAAATTTTTGAATTTTTTTAAAATATAAAATATCGGCCTTCATAGGCCGATATCGATACTCGGGAAAGCTCTAACTATCGGCCTCGATAATCGGCCATGTCGATAATCAGTCGACCTCTAGTAAGTAACAGTTGTTGCACTACCCATGGACGCTGTGATAATATTCATCTGTGACCTACTGCTGTATAATGAGATATCAAACACTACTCTCCTAACTTTTAGGCAATCTGTAGGCCCTTGCATTTATCGACACAGCTTACAAAGGTCTACAAAAGTATGTAGTGCCTGCCATTTATGCCATTATGACAAGGCTGCGATATCAAACATGCAAATCGGAAAAATATAATACATCTCCAACTAGAAAAATGGTTAAACAATAAACATACTGTAGTAAGGTACTTCTTGATTTACAAATACAAATTTGACCAAAACTAACTCGACCCTGATATTACCTTGAGTCTACCTTGGGTAGGAACTACTCATACAGACACAGACAGTACTCAACCGTGACAGCGTTGACATTGCCATATTTTATGAATTATTAAGTGCATTGTGTTTGTAATGTCACAATGTGTTTCATTTTTCTAAATACTTTTTACCAAGTGTCACCACTCACCACTGATTTTGAAATAATGGAATCTATATACAATGATCCTGTTGCTGACATTTACTAACATTGGTAATAATGCAATTACTGGCACTGTATAGTTTTCACGACATTCCTGTCTTGGTATGTTTATTGGAGGACTATGGCCTACTAATTTGCTATCTCCATACTTGCAACAACTTCTTACTGAGATATATATAGATAATGCTAGTAACAGACAGCATCATTGATCTGGAAAAAGATTTGGAAGCCAAACAACAAACTGATGCCAATCAAAATTGATATATCAACACGGAATATGTACCTTTTGATATTTGTTAGGCGATATCATGAAGATGTTGTTGTATTTATTGCAGTTTACTGACTGACTGATAGCTAGATTCGAAAATATGGTCTGGAACATCACCGAAATCGTCAATAGTAGATGAATGTCATTGCGTGAAAGTTTTGATGGGGTCAAAAGTTTGGAACTGATTAAATTGTAGAAGATCTCGGGGTCGTGGCAACCATTCCTTATCCAAATAAATCGTCTGTCGTGAGCAATTTGTTTCATTTCGCTATATTTTCTGTTTTTAGGACAGGTTATCGGTTCTCTGGACTCAGAACTAGCCTTTCTGATGCTCGATATGGCACGCTGTCTGGGGGAGAATAAAATTGGGATATGCTTCCGTGAATGGAAGCCGGGAGATTTTGATACGTATCAATTGTTGCCGTTTCGTTTCCTGCATCAGAAAATGTGTCCAGTACACTGTATTTATCAGATATGTTTTGCTTGTGCAGTATATATATTTTTTCTTGCATTGCTTCCGCAACTTTCTTGGTAGGTTATATCTGTATCTCTATTTTTCAAAGTTGTGGTTGCACTCGATTTGGTTGCCTCGAACTTGCCCTCTGGTTTCAATGCGTTTGAAATACTGATATGCAATTATCCTCTTCAGTGCTGTAACATGTAGTCTGTGTGATTTCGTTCTTTGTTTCAATGCTTCCGCTTGTAGCAATATCTGTGATGACTTGAAAACATGGCGATGCTGCAGACTTCATTTGTCAGAGTGCTTCGATTTCGGAGAAAGACAGAGAGAGACTTATATTCATCCATCCTTAATATATGGCAACGGGCGCAGATTTAGTGTCGCAAAATGCAGTACTTGGCAGTGATGATTGTTTGGAACTTTTGTTGCCAACTAGTCTGTCACACGGTTCTTTATCTGGTCACCTATAACAGTACTAACATCATATATGGACTCGTTGCATTTGTGTCCCACACAGTGGCGGCTCGTGACAATATCGGGTGGTGAGGCAAGGGCTGCAAGCGACATCAAGATGACGTCACAATGGCGTTTTCCAACGTAAACAAGTAACTTGGTGGTACGGTAACACGAGCGACAACAGTGATTTTAACGTATGTGTCGCGAGAGGTCTGCTGGTGAGCTGTGACTTGAAGTGTGGTAACGGCGTGCGGAACAAAGATTCGACAAGGTTCATGTTCGCACTACACCTGACTAATTATCTGCAGAAATGGAAATGACTATAATAACTCGAGAGATTGCGTAAGCTTAACTGGAAAGGTCAACGAGTTCGGACACATACGCAATTGTTATCTCATAGATTGGACATTAGGGCTCTTCAAAAATGATCTTTTTTCTCAAATCGTACTGGCTACTTGATAAAATTGTTAGGTTACCTAATTTAAGCCTACACATAAAATTTGGTTCAATTCCAGCCAGTAACCGCTTTGCTACAGGATAAGAAAGTTTCTATTTATTATATAACAATAAATAATAAAAAAATGTGAAAATTTTCTGTTCACCCCATGAAATTGTTAGGCTGTCTATAGAAACGATGCTCACCAAATTTGGTTCAATTCCAACCAGTGGAAGCGGAGTTATTGCCGATGAAAAATTTGGATTTGAATAAAATAGTATTTACGGTGACCGATTCTTTGTTTATTTATTATAGTTGTGCTCACCGTAAATACTATTTTACTCAAATCCAAATTTTTCGACGGCAATAACTCCGCTTCCACTGGTTGGAATCGAACCAAATTTGGTGAGCATCGTTTCTATAGACAGCCTAACACTTTCATGGGGTGAACAGAAAATTTCCACATTTTTTTAATATTTATTGTTATATAATAAATAGAAACTCACTTCTCCTGTAGCAAAGCGGTTACTGGCTGGAATTGAACCAAATTTTGTGTGCAGGCTTAAATTAGGCAACCTAACAATTTTATCAAGTAGCCAGTACGATTTGAGAAAAAAAGTCATTTTTGAAGAGCCTTATTGGACATGTCATATTGAATCCAAAACATCATTCTGAAGAACTACGGATAGCAGCCTCGGAAATTCGGTCCCGGTACAGCATAGGAGATTTTGGCCTTGAGGCTGGAGACTGTCACACGACACATACAGCTTACGGTCTATTGTGTCTACATGTCTCCTGCAAAATCGCCTTTGGAAAATATATTACCGAATAAATACGTGATTGAAAGCCAAAACTTGGTACACTGTTACATGAAATCATCGAGAAGTAGCCTCATGACCGTTTTCGGTATGGTACACTGTCAAAATTAATACGAACAGACCAACTCCGAATTTTGCGTAAAATTTACTGAGGAATAGGCTGATCAAGCGATCAGCTGTTAGCCGCCATCGAAAACGAAACAGCTATCGCGCTTGACAGGGGTTGTAATTGTAAGCAAATGGCCTGAAGGCCACAATTGCGCGGTGAAATTGACATTGAAGAATATAAAATAAAACTAAATATTTGAATGCAAACCGAGGATGTTAGTAAACCGTTTCATGATATCATCATCTCATCAACTATCTCAGTATGGAACACAGTTAGCGTTAACACAGATACACCGGCTTTTGAGTGAAATCCGCAATGCGTGAAGTAGGCTAAGTGTCAGATCAGCGCACATCTCTACCATACTCGACCTTGATAACAAAATTGCTGCCCGAATCCTTGAGACTAGGCACAGCGTTCGATACTAAAATCAAGACATACCATGCAAAAGCTCATGACGGATCTAGCTAAGGAGCATCGTTAAAATCAATGGAGACCAATACCCGCTTTGCGTAAAATATGTTTGCGATAAATGACGAGTCAGCTCTCACTCGACTTAGGAATCGAAATTACCACTAACATACTTCAGTGACAAACTTGAAACTTGGTACAGCGTTCGATACTAACATTAAGACTCACCGTACCAAATGTCATGACCGATCTCGGTATGGAACATCGTCAAAATCAATGAACACCAATACCGGCTTTTGAGTAAAATCTGTTTGCGATACACGACGGATCAGCACACACTCAACTTCGGAAACGGAATTACTACCCTTAACTTTCAGTAGAAACCCTGAAACTTAGAACAGTGTTAAATACCACCATCACGACATGACATACCAAGTTTCAAGAATTATCATGGAGTGAAACACCATCAAAATCGACCTATACCAGCAAACATACGCGCCGACTTTTATTTTTGCATGGGGTGGCGGCAGGCGAGTAGTCAGGGGGGTGCCGAAACCCCCTCCTCTTGAAACGCAAAACCCCGTCCTTTTGAAATGACCATTCTGACGCTAATATTCAGTTGCAATTCAACAAGTCGTATTATCAGTGTTACGCGAGCCACGACGCGATCTCACGCTGAGATGATTGCGAAATTATGTCATTGATTGCCGCGCGCTCGGCATTCTTCGCTGAGCAGTGACATGACGCGACAATTCTGAACACGAAAGACAGACAAGAATTATGATTACAAACGCGCGCGGCCAATCAGTAATCATCCCTTACCGCCAACACAATGGGTTTTCACTCACTATTGAGTAGCTCGCATTGGTTGCTGATTAAAGCATCGATTTTGACTGCATTGCTGCATTTCCCGATTTACGTTCGCAAAGCATAATTGGATTAATATTATGGGCATTGGAATAAATTCCAACTGGCAGGCACACACAATTAAACACTGTTCAACTTTGAGCTCCGAGAATATTTAATACAAAATTGCTTCACAAAATACTTCAAACGCAGCTTGCAGCCCTCATCAATGCAAATAATGCACTTTAATTTGTAGAAGGTGAACGTATATTTGGTCGTCAAATCGCGATAGGAGATGGTGCTTTTCAGAGCCCGCGATGAAATCTACGTTTCTAACGATGAGGTCGAATTTGTACATTTAATAAGGATCGTTAGTTTGCTGAAATCAGCTTCAGTACGCTGTGCGAACTACATAGTAGTGATCAATTTTATCGGACTGTACAATCGGCCGGCAAGGTTGCGCTGATAACGAAATTGCAGACATGGCGCAAATCTGCAATAATTACAATTACAGGGTGCGCTGGTCATACCTAAATACCCATATTCGGCAATGGCAACGAGCACAATGTGTTCAGACGCGGGCATAAGTTTTAATCAAAAAGATACAAAAACACGAACCATATTACACTCAAAGATTGTTACTGTTTGGCGTAAGTGTTTCTGCGGACAGTAGCAGGCCTACAATCTACATGCGGATGCGCTAAATCAAACCACAGCCGATAGTGCACATGAGATATCGATGACCCATCTCGCATACAAACGATTCTCGCTAATTTGCAGTACGCAGCATCGA
This sequence comes from Botryllus schlosseri, assembly GCF_051294905.1. NCBI lineage: Eukaryota > Metazoa > Chordata > Ascidiacea > Stolidobranchia > Styelidae > Botryllus > Botryllus schlosseri. The sequence goes on from NC_137239.1 coordinate 14,855,652, forward strand.
TAATACGAATTAGTGAATTGGCATTTCAAAAGGACGGGATTTCTAGTTATAAATGAGAAACTCCCTGGCTAGTGTCTACGCATCTGTGGTTTTAATGCCGACAAGGCGCTGGTTAATATCAGCCCGGGACTTACGGCCTACGTAGGCCCCGATCAGCCAGCCGAATTTGATCGTAAAATGGTGCGCTTTTAATTATCCACGTGTTATTGCAGTAAGAGCAATATGGGAGCATGCCGCGACCTTATCAATAGAAATACATATCCCAAAGGTTTGAAATTCGATCCGCGATATGGTTGCGCTCGACAGAGTCCGTCTAGCAATGAAGTTTATTGGAACATAGAAGTTCCCGTTCAAACTAATCGAATGAATTCAGAATTTGCGCCATCTAGAAGCTCGTGTTGCATCAATATTTGACGACGTAATTCAACGCCGTGCACTGCACAATGCGCAGTATTAATAACAAATCAAACTCTGACAAGTGATATCGAGGGAATACGAGTGTATGAAGCAGGGTGGAGGCCAAAAAGCTGAGTAAAAACATCCTGGATTTTCGCTTAATCTGCGAGTTCCAAGATCTCCCGATTTAGAAGTAGATGATCCGCACGCCAAAACATTGGATGTTCGTGCGAAGTTAGTAGATCTACAAATCCAGGATGTATGACGCTATTGCGTCAAAATGACGCAAAATGTAGTGATCCGTGGAAGGTTGCCATGTCAACCCATCGACTTCGTAGTAAATATTATGCTTTGGCCATGCTGATTGGAAATGTCGTCGATTTTGGTCATGTGCTATGAATGCCATCGTTTCCTAGGTAGACTTATGAAATTGATTTGAAGCCACTTTGCAGCTTTAATGCATATTACTCTGTAGTTTATTCACAGTTATAAGTTCTAAAGACGGCATTGCAAACTGGTACTGTTGTTATTACTGTCTGTAGTATGGATATTTTGGACAACGTACACTACAAAAAAAAATAAGACATTTTTTATCTTATTATCTTAAAGTGACTTTTTATGAAAAAATGTCTTAAAGACCAATTAGTCTTACCAAGTACTTTATGTCTCAAAAGTAAGCCAGAAATTGATCGAAAATGGTAGCAGTGCCTTGGGGGCATCCTTTTCAATGTTAGGGGTCTGAGCGGAGGAGGGGAAGGATGAGAGAGACCAGAAATTGCAGTGTTGAGATGATCCTGTACTAAGTTACAAGGTATTCACTAGATATAGTTATCAAGGTACATGCCACTTACTACTCACGTGTACTATTCAGATCAATATATATATGGTTGTCTGAGTCGAAAATAGCATTTATGGTGAGTGGGTGGTAAAATGAGACCAAATCATCCTCATTTCTTAAATTTGAGACCAAATTTGTCTAATTTTGAGACCAATTTGTCCAATTTTTTTTTGTAGTGTAGTTTGTATGCAATTATCATTAAACATTCTGTAATAACATGATCATCAGTCAATAAGGAGAAGCACAATTGAGTACCGGTAACAAAATATCGCTAACATGCAATATTCACTATCTTTATAATGAGCCTCAGATAAGCAATTTCAATCTACAATGACATAACTATTACAAACCTCGCCAAATTTATATGCTTGTGTACCTTAATCTAGACTTTAATCCTGGTGGCGACCAGGATCAAGAAGCAGCAGTCTATACTCAGTCGGTCCTGGCAGAATCTTACTAATCTACCTTACTGGTCCGCAGAAAATCTAGCAACGTGCAAAATCCCCAGATCTTTTATTTGATCTATATTTTTGGCCTCCACCCTTAGCAGCCTATAGATGATAGCAAACAAGAAAGCGCGCATCTAATCAGTAATTCCACAACTTGCGCACAGTACAATGGGGTTCCAGCTGGGAACTTCAAAGTCTGACATCGCGACAATTATTTGCTCATTATAACGACGTTTGAGCTGCATTGTTGCATTTTCCGATAAAAGTTGGGTTGGCAAAGCTTTGTTAAAGTAATGAATATGCGCCCTTTGCACAGGAATGACTTTCAATTCGCAGGCATACACTAACACACTGTCCCATTTCGCGCCCCAAGCCTCCAATTAAAGAGACTATCACGGAACTAACTCACGAATTATTTTGTAAACGAATATGGGCGCAAATACAATTTTATTGAGAGGAGGAGAGCTTGAATTCGCTCGTCTGATTGAGAGAGAAGATTGTGTTTGTTAGCGCAAGCGTGTCGAAATCGACGTCGTAAACGAGGTTGCTTCGATCGTCTGATTACTGATGACCAGGCCTGTTTATTTTTGGATATTGGATTTTATTTTTGGAGATTCTCCAAAAATAAGATTTGAAAACATCCAAAAATAAGATTTTTTTTGGATGATGTTTTTCAGTGAAATAAACAAGTCAAAGCGATGTAAACGACCAGAAAACTCATAAAAACACACAAAACATCATCTATGTGAGGGAAGGGGTCACCGAAACGCTAAAACTACTTCCACTCAATCCACTTCACGTTTCTGCTGACCTTGCCTGCCTGCCCGCCCCTCCGCCTTTGTACTCCTATAAGTTTCACAGTGCGAAATGTAGAGAAGATGGGAAGGCAGCTTGAGTGAGGCAAATGGAACGGCGAAATCATATACAGCCACCTCTGTCACAATCACATCGTCCACACGATGACGGGACTCATCTGCTGATGCTTCAGACGGCAACACAACTTGATCATGAGTAGATGGAAAGCGTGCGCCCCAAGTTTGTTGACGCTCGTTTATTGTCAATGAAGAGGGTGGCCTCTTGGTTGACTGGAAACCGTACCAAACTCCTTGATGTTATGGACGAAAACAGTCCGGCGTGTGCAACTTCGCTGCAGTGGTCCATCTGATCGTTCTCGATCGCATGGTCACGCTCGCACATAGCTGAGCACCACCGTCACGAAGCTCCATGGTCTTGACGTTCTGATCATGGAGCAGCAGGAGCTCATGCGCCTGGTCGAACGCCTGTGTCCAGGTGAGGACTGGGACGAGGACCGCCACAAGGAAGGTCAGAGGGTGTTGGGCTGTTGGTCTGCCAAGTTCAATGAGGCACGCATGGGATGAGGTTCCAAGCGCATTACTGACGAGCGCTTTTCAGGAGCAAAGGCTTGGAAGATTGGAAAGTTTGAAGAGTTAGACATTCCTCCATTTTTGGACCCCTAACCTCGATGTTTCCCACAATTGCGACGTTCGAAGGCCAATATCTCGAAAATCAAGGGGGGGGGCGTCTCGCAGTGATTAATATTCTTTAGAAGGCATCCTCCAGGCCAAATACTAAATTTGTGAAGAATGTTTTGAAAAGTTAGATCAAGATCACTGATGATATCTATGTGTTGGAGGACTTGAATACATGATAATAACATACTTTTGGTGGATTTTTTCAGTAGTAATAGGACTCAAAACACCTTCAATTCTTATTTTTGGAGATCCTCCAAAAATAAAATTTTAAAACATCCAAAAATAAGCTATTTTTGTTATTTTTGGAGAAATCCAAAAATAAACAGGCCTGCTGATGACGGATTACAATTTATTGGGGCGTTTTAAGCACTAGTTCGTCGTCGCCAACGCAACTGCGTATTCAATTATTCGCGCGCGTATCGGTTAATGGTAAATAGTTGGCATTGACGCGCAATCACGGGCTCACTAATTGACAGCGCTGATGATTTAAAATCGCAGAAGGCGGGTGTTCAATCTAATTGTATGGGGTGGCTTCCACCCCATAAATGTGTCATGGGGTGGCTCCGCCACCCCGCCACCCCGCAACTCGGCGCCTATGCCAGCAAAGATCGACTCAACGCATATGACGGTAACCGAGTTCAGATATAGATACGATTGTTACATCACACCTTAAGGGCAACTAGGCTATGTTGCCCCGGTTGCTCGGTAATTTTATGAGTAGGAGAGAGTAAATCACCGTTTCTTTATTGGGCGCGGCTTTGAGAGAATAGACAGTGAAAGCTTGTTATGAGCGCTACCGGGGCATGCCCCGGCTAGGCATTCGCAAAGCAAAAACACGAAGAGAATTCGATTTTCGCAGAGACTTCGCTATAGATGGGCATTTACAAGCGAAAGGACAAGAAGAATACGATTTTCGCTGTGATTTCGGTGCGTCTATAAATGGTAAAGAATTGTTATTGAACAGAATTTTAGGTGGGGCAATGCCCTAGTTGCTCTATAGGACGAGCCGCCACTGGTCCCACACATCTCTTTTGTGGTATTCAAACACGTACGATTATAGTCCATCGTTCGGGCTCTAATCACTATGAACTTGCTGTTTTCAATTTCGGTCAACTAAATTTTATGATTTGATAGGAGTGTTCTCCTATCGCGATTCCAAAATATGGTAACCTTAGTTTAGTATACGTGTTACGCAGACTTGGTCGGCAACGAAATATGTCGAGGCACTTCAAAAAGTTTTTGTCTACTGCTCCAAGTAGTTATAACTTTGGACCAGACCCGGGCAAAGTGCGGGCCAAATACGTCGACCAAAACCATCGGCGTTATAAACTGGACAGGAAATTTGTTTGCTTTGAAGCCTGTTCATTAATACGCCACGATTACGCTGCCTATGTACCTCGCGTGCGTAATCTATGTTCAAAATAAAGTCAATGTAGCAAAGTATGAGTACTGTGTAGCAATTAAGGTCACAAGAAATCACTCTTTCCATATAGCAGTGGTCGAGAACCTATGGCTCGCGAGCCATATACGGCTCTTTTGGGTACAAGATATGGCTCTTTGCCAAATATGTATTTTTTGTACCGAATCGACCAATATTGCAGCGACTTGTTAGTAAATATTCATCACGGCCAGGATAATTATTCTCGTGGCAGTATAAACATGTCGCTGAGAGGTAAAGACAATGCCGTCTTCAGGTTTAGGGGCTCGGACCCACTCTTTTCTAAATCCTCAAATTTAAGTTACTGTTGCGCCGGCGACCATAATATCACTCGCGAATTCGATATAGGCCTACCTGACTCGAAATCTTGGATTGCGCTATACGTTGATTGATCAAGTGAATAGCAGACATGGGGACGCCCATCTCACAACGCAGTTTTCAAATACACATTGTCTTCCTGATTTACGGCGCGAAATGAACTGCCGTAAACGTGACAATCACAATTGCAAATTCGAATTACAAACAACGCCATAGCTGTCTATTTTCTTGATTTGTTAGTAGCTCTATAGTAGTAGGGTTACCATAAGTCCTCCATTTGGAGTATTTGTCCTCCTTTTTCAGGTTTTTGAAAATGTCCTCCGATGACGCCATATTTTTGTGAAGCAAATTCCGGACACTCTTTAGCGCCCACTAGCGGATTTTAAACATCGTTTTTCAATATGACGTCACACTAGCAAAACATTGCCAATCGACTGTATACAGGAATGGAGTGGAACATAGGTCATGAAATGGGCCATCTGTAATGTGATGATGGTGATTGATACTTGCTAGGGTCTGCAATGGATTTCTCCATTGGCCGGATGAAATCGTCTGGCGCCCCGTGTCTGGCCTGTCGGGATTGTGTTTGACAGCCCTGCTATACTGTTAGGTCGGGCCGGCTATCTGATTGTGTGTTTTTTTAATCAGGTCCGAAACAACATTTTTCTGCCCCCTTCCGCCTAAAAAATTGCACTGATCTTGGGCCCACCATAGCGTAATCGATGTAGCATCTCGAGCTATTACTGTATGCATTTGGCTGTTAAATATTTTGATTGAATTCTGTCTTGATTCCTTCATTAGGCTACTATGAAATGAAACAGCAGGTTGCGCATCCGGTGATTTCCAACTTATAATGGCCGCGACCTCATTTCAAACTTGATAAGCTGATTACAAAAATATTCAGCTTGCTCAAAACTTATTCCCGGCCTAGGAAGGGGATTACGTCCAACCTCATCGCGATCCCCAGATAAAGGCAAACGACCCGACTGAAGCATCCAATCGGCCTTAACCAACTCTAGGAATATACCGTTAGCTTATAATTGCGATTACGATTAGACTTATTTCAGTAAATGATGGTTATTCATATATATTTTTGATTGCATTTGGGTGAGGGTGGTGCCTGGTGCTCATACTATCAATATACGTTGCATTACCTCGCGCGCAGCGCGAAGAAGAATTTCGAATTGCATAAATCTGCTTAAAATAATAATTTTTATGTTGATTTACGAAACACTTTCGAGCCTACTTCAAGCCTTCAAAATTCCGGACATTTAGGCATATTTTAGACATTCCTCCCGGACGCAGATTTTTCAGTGAAATTCCGGACATGTCCGGGAAATTCCGGACGTATGGCGACCCTATAACCTAAATGTCCTCCTGCTTGTCAATTTGTCCTACTTTACAGCTTTTACAGCTATGATAATTGACAGATTCAACTGAAAATGGGGATAAATATATGACGCTGCATAGGAAATTTGTGGTTCGATCGAAAGCGAAGGCCTTTTTTTAGTCAATCCACCATTTTTTTCTGCAAAAATAGCGAAATTTGCTGATTTCAGTAACCAATTTTCTGATTTTATAAAAGTGTCCTCATTTCCCGATTCCAAAACATGGTAACCCTGTGTAGTAGTCTACTGGCGATAGAATGTAGGCGTGCAACGCAACGTTATATGCTGCCGCCGAATACTTTGTGAAGTGAGAAGTTATTCAGTATTTAGATTTTCGAAATCAGTGCGACAGTTACATTTTATTAATATCAGTTATAACAAATTCGAAGGTATTTAGGATAAATGGCGTTATCAGTAGCGAGGCTTGGCCCGTCTGTACCCTACCGCTCGTTTTGCGTTTAATTTTCGAACAGTAAATATGCAAATTATGTAAATGTGGAGGGAAAATGTTCAAAATCTAGTCACTCATAAACATGAATACAAAATACCAATAGTAATTATAGGTTTCACAATTTTAGTTCACTCATCTTGACGACAGGTGAAGCAGTGCCTCACTTGCCTCCCCTGACACTACGTTCCTAATGTATCACAGCTTAAAGTGGGTTGGCCAATATACTGCTGTAGTGACCATGTTTGGGTTCACATACGCATGTGATCATGGGTTATCGCATTTAAAAGGAGCATCGCGACGAACCAACGTTCCCGTAACTAAAGTTTCGCATCGCTCAAATAAGGCAACCAGCATGATTAGTACGAGTTTTCATTGAGAAAATGTGGCGCACACGATTAATGCCATCTAGTTAGTTTGAGTGCCACAATGACGTCACACATTTTCAATTGTGACGTAACAGTTGATTGACATGTATGGCTCTTTGGGAGTAATGGAAAAATAGGGTCAATATGACTCTTCGGACAAAAAAGGTTCCCGACCACTGCCATATAGTTTAGTTCCAACCTTTCTGTTGCCATAGTCACATTACGCATTATATAAGGTCTGTGTTTTAAATTGTTACGTGATACGTCTCCTAATCCCTAATTCGTAAAACTAACTCAATCAGTGCTCGCGATTACTATATGACCAGGGTTGTAACCAAGTCACAAGGCTCCGACTCACAAGTCAATCTCACTTATATAGTTTTGACTCGAGTCAAGTCGAGTCATTTTCAATTCACCACCGAGTCAAGTCCGAGTCCAAGTCATCGAGCAGAGGTTCGAGTCCGAGTCATGGTATTATGACTCGAGTCCGAGTTCAAGTCATGGTGTCGACAGCTCAGTTTCCAGTTAAAGTTTTGTTAAACCCCCTTTTATAACTCTGTTTGGTGATATCGAATGGTTCGCATCTATAATATACAAAATTTCCACACTTTTAACAGTTTCTGGTCGCATTTTCAAATACCTGTATCAATAGACGACATCTCAATAGGGTGGTTACTTTACTATACATCGAAATTACCATGAAATGTCGGTATTGGCCGACTGAGTCTCGAGTCATATGACTTGGTTCGAGTCATGCGCAATGACTCGAGTCCAAGTCGAGTCAATACACACATTGACTCGAGTCGAGTCATTTCCGTACTTTGAGAAAATGACTCGAGTCAAGTCGAGTCATCTGAAAATCGTGACTCGAGTCTGACTCGAGTCATTACAACCCTGTAGATGACTCGCGTCATACGTATCACCCATAAGGGATGAACGGGCATGTCAAAAAAGGAAGTCGAAAGCTGAAATTCAAAGAAAGTTTAGAGCACTAAATATTTGTATACTCGAGTCAGAGGCAAACGTTTTAGTTTGTGCCGAGCATGTCGCCGAGATTAGGGATTTTAATTAAAGTCTTATGACAAAAACAAGAAGATAGACACTCGGTCAAGGAAAGGCGAATTGCAGAAAAAACTGTAAGCTTCGCTCAACATCATAGCTATTTAAGCTGCACATTGCTCGGAAGGCAGCGACCAAGACAATAAGCTTTTTACTATCCCAAGTATGTTTCAGTGTAGTGGTTCCCGAACCAGGGGCATGAAAGCATCTGAAGGGGGCGCGAGACCGCGCCATTTACCCCAGCTCCTAGATTTTGCTCTGTATTATCCGACTTTCTTATTTGAGAATTCTCTCATCAACAGCCATCACTTTCCATGCCATCAAAATATCCGTTGGGATTGCTAGCATCCCGGCTGTTCTTTTTAATCTTTTGTGATATCATGATAAGGGCGGCGGGAACTTTTTCACTATCATAAAGGAGGGCGTGCCTAAAAAAGTTTGAGAATCACTGTTTTAGTGTCTTAATAGTATAACGTGGATACGGATTGAAAGAGAGTTGAAAATGTATCAGATTTAGCAGTGTTTCGAATCATGACGGCAAATAGATATTTTTCGAATTAACAGCCACTTTCTCGTTACCTAACATCATCACATTCACCGAGCAGAATTTATTAACAATGTAAGTTAGAAACAAAATTAAAATACGCTGCAGAATATAGCAAAAAAATTCACGCGGCCCGCCAACGTATTTTCTACTTCTCATTTGGCCCGCGGAGAAAAATAATTGCCCACCCCTGCTTTAAACTATAACCTACTCTTCAATAATTTGGCGAAACTATAGGCCCAGATTACATACGTTTTTACTTGTTAATAATCTCTTTACTAATTACTACCAAGCGTGGACGGCGTTTGCTCTATACGTCTACTTGAGTACCGACGATGACTATACTTTCACTGCATCTGGTATTACTTATTGAAGCATTACTCGTCATTGCAACATTACGCATGTTCATTTCCCATGACCTTACTTGAAGCGGGTTCCGATTTCGATACTCTCAAAATAAACAATTTGACGTCAGTCATCCGCTTATATGTTAGCATGGGTCGTAAGTAAAACGAAAATTATTGTCGGTGACAAATCTTCAGCGATAAAGTTGCATAAAGCATATTGTATGACGATGACTATAGGAAGTAATAAATTGACCTTTAGCACACTTTTCAAAAATTGTTGTCTCGCGATTAGGGCTGGGCACAATGATTCGAGTACTCGAATCTGAATCGAGTATTAATTTTAATGATTCGAGTCGAGTAGTAAAAGACGATTTTTTCGAGTACTGAAATTGTACGCTCCTCACAACTGAAAGTTAATGAACTAACAAGAATTATAGTTTTGATAATATTTTCCACTGATGAAGCCTTGAAACCTTGATTGGCCGTGTCGTAGCATGATAGACATAGTACAAAGCTACTAACATTACTGGAAATAACACATTTCCGAAGTCATGATCGTTCCACAACATTGTCAAGAAGTGCAATGAAGTCGGTATGGTCGAAAACATACCGAAGTATCATTAATGTGACGGATAACAGGCATTATGTTCTTCGTGGTGGCATAAAAGGTACATATTTGAACTTTGACATGGTACATTATGTTGTGACGTCATAATGAGTGATACTCGAATACTCGACTCGACTCGAAGCATTTTACGTGATTCAGAATCGAATCACTCAGGTACTCGATTTTGCCCAGCCCTACTCGCGATGCTGCCTTATCTTAATTGTTGTATTGTCTATAAATATGTGTTCAAGGCTCAAATAGGAAGCTAAATAAATGTAATCGCGAATTTCAGAGATTACTTTTCATGTTATCTTAATCTAGTATTTCGGTATTAGCCTATTCTGTAATCGTAATCTGGTTTCAGAATCGTAGTCGCAATCAATTACGTTGATTCTGTTATAATCGCCCTATATTTCTGCTTGAATAATATTATATTATATACTATATTAATCAATGTTGTGGAATATTGGCGCACCGGAATGTTTCTGTGGCAATTTTAGGGCGACCGTTACTGTCACGGATTCTATATACGCTCACAATACGCGAATGTAATGCTTTTGCCATCAATGAGTAATTTCATTACCTGCGATATTCTGTCCGGGTCACCGCAAAGCTAATTTCCGGGCTCATTGTGTTCAAAGAGATTTACAATCAACTCTTCGGAAGATCACACATTATAGCTCACTGAAGACATATTGTTGCAATTGTATTGAAGTAAACCAATATGTGAAGTACAACGTACGACAACTTCAGAACAATTAATCCGACGCGATATAATCTTTTGGAAAAGCAACGCTATGACGACGCAAGAGGTTGTACAAAATTTAGTAATCTAATTCAATGTAATTCCGAAATAAGATTCAAGTGGCCGAATAGAACCATACAAAAGGTATGAACGGAGACCTCCGTCGCATTATGAGCTGTTGTTACAACTCGAGGCAATTGCTAAGTAATGCATCGTGGGCTTCACGAGCAATCACAGCCAAACGGTCACGAGACTTCGAATTCCCTCAGCGCAAAAAATTAGCCGTCAATCATTAATATAATCTTCTCGATCGTGCGCGATTTATGTTTGCGCTTTAGCTAGCGTCAAAGGCCGTGATAGTTTCTTTACGCTTCCAACCATGACGGCGATATCGATGAAGTATGTCTTCCTCGGCTGTATAGGTTTGGCAGTGTCAGTTGGGTTTTGGGTTAGCAGGCGGATAGGTACAGTAAGCGATTCGGAGACCGGATTTGTCGTACCTCAGACATCTGACAACATGGACGCGTTCGTTGGTGAATGGGTTTTAGAAACAAATGATAATTTCGACGCCGTTTTAAAGGAACTTGGTGAGCTACAAAACTACGTATGGAACTCGCATCGCATCAGTCACGATTTATGCAAAACCCGTTGCGATTCTGCATATCAGAATATAATTGCATGATGTCACTCTTAACGTGGCATCAAGATATTATCGTCAACTCTGTATTTTGTAATATTGTCTCCCTAATATTGGCTACAATCGGCTATAAAATTTAGCTCAAGCGCAGTGACCTGAACGACAATAGTGCCGTGCTGAGTCGGTGTATCGGACCGAGATAGAAGTCTTGACTGGTGGTATATATCGCTGCATTTCCTAGTTTGGTTCTACAGGTCACACTCCACCGACCACTTTACGCATGTTTCGCGAGCTTCGGATGTCGCTCGCGACCGCAAAAATTGCAACCACTGGTGAATTCGCGCTCGAGCTTGGATGCTGCTTGCAGCAGCAGCGAGAGTGCTGATTCACGCACATGTGATGCGTCCGCGTTTATTTTAACGTTTCGTGCTTCACTGATTATTATGACCAAAGGATCAATCAGTACACTCGGCGCATTTGGACAACCAGTAAAACGCAAGCTTCAGATCAAATCAATCCAACGTTGATCGCTTAATCTTGGTTTGAACGGCTCTGTGCGTGAACTTCGTTTTCCGTAGACTAAACTCTCGTACGCAGCGTTGTTTTATGCCCTTTGATCAGTTACCGATATTACTCTACCAATACATATGGCAGCTTCGTAGGAGCCATCGTGCAGGCCCACATAAAGGTAGCGTAGCCATCGCATGATGTAAATTTGTGGGACGTGAAAAATTTGTCTATTCACGTAAACACGCGTCAACATAGAAAGCATGAATCACAACGCATACAAATGTACATTCGCATATGGCTGATTGAAGTTGCAACCGTCAAAGAATGACATTCGTACCACCGGCTTCTCGCGACTGATGCAACCACGGAACGGACTGCAGTCAAAGCCTGATCGACTATAACGTTGGTTACCAAATTTCCGAAAATGTTCCGCCATCCACCTTCAAATTTATTTAGCTGATTACTAAAATAAATTCAGCATCTTCGCCCAGACGGCCTATTTGGGAGCTGATTGCCCAAAATAAAACGAGAAAAGGTCAACACTTTCGCGGCCCATATAGAAAAATTCTGATTAATCGCACTTATTTTGTAATGTCCCTTCCAATCCCGACATGAAAAGCTTCTAACTTGGTGTATATATTTTTATGATATATTTCTTTCGCCTCAGATACAATACGCCTGAAAAAAAGGAACGAAAAATAATTATAATATTAAATATAATTACTATTATAATTAGAAGACCCAAGTTGGGATCGCGACTCGCGAGCCATCGCTGCAGACGTCGATCTAGTATTTGCCTAAAGACGTGTCTGTATTTAGGAGTGAATTCAATCCAAAGAGCTTTTGCGGTTCGGCTCACCACACACATGCACATCACAAAAGTAAACGACAACGAATTCGAACTGAAAACCGTCACGGGTCCAGTCAAGAAACTCCGTCACATGAAATTCGGAGTGGAATTCGACGACGAGGCGCCAACTGGCGGTCAAATGACGGTAAGATGACTACCCGAGGGATTACGCTAATTTAATGGCTCAATTTGAATTTTGGTACGGACATAAATCATACCGATCATGAGAAATTTGCACTCTCTGGCTACCAGAGGTGGTAAAGTAATCATCGTTGTTAATCGGGCATGAGTACCACTAACGCTTTATATGTATAGTTCCTTACAAGTAGAGGTAGGAATTGCAAAGACATCAAAACTACTTCAAGTACATGAAAATGAAGATATTGGTACCTGGCAGCCTACTCAAGCCTGTTAGTGGTGTTAGTGGCCATTTTCTCAAGCAGTGTGGCCATTTCCGAACATCTATATACGCGAATAACGCAGAATGACCGATACCACTGCAGACACCTGCAATGTTGGCAAATATATTCAGTTACCGTGATGGAGGGTCTCGGTCGCCCAGTTGTAGCGACAATTTTACTGATAACTCTGATACAAGCGCATCCCTAGATACATTGACAGTTTACATAATCAAAATCGTAAGAACAAACTGGTTTTGCCTAAAAAAAGTATATGTAGAAAATGAAGATATTGGTGACAGCTTTCGAAGTCGCAGGGTGCATCGGTACGACTAACGCACGTTGACCACTGACACTGCAAATACCTGCATTATTCGAAAATGCGCTCTTTCACCCCGTAGTTGTCATGACAATTTCACAGATACAAGTGATGCATCCGCATTCCAAAACTCATTTCTACAATACGTCATATTTTGTGATAGGATTGTTGATATACAATGTTCTTTCCAATTCTCTGCTGACGGTTACCCCTGACGAGTGTCAACCGAAAAATGTCGGGTTGTATATCAATACGAATATAGTATATTCAATTGTAGGCCTACAATACAAAAGTGTAAGAAGTATATAGTTTTTCCTAAAAACGGATAAGTAGGAGTGGAAGTAGTCAAATTCATAATCACTTAAGTGGTACAAATAAGCAAAACCTACTTGAGTACCCGGAAAATGTAGAATCACTTACAATTACCGCCTCTTCCGTCTACGCCACTACTTAAATCCTATCACACCCACTTAATTCCCTATGTTGCAGGGTTCGTGGAAATTCGAAGACGGCAAAATGGTCGGCACATTCTACTTCAAGAAAGACAATAGAAAAATGGTTATAGAAAGATTCAAAGAAAACGGAAAGCTTATAGAGGTACTGTGTGTTTAATTCAGTAGCTCCCAAGGGGGCCGATATCGCCCCCCCTCCCAGTTGGCGATTGTGAGAAACAAGGCGGCGAAAATATATTTAATAAATATATTTATAATATATTTAATAAATATTTAATAAACACCGCCAAAATATGCACGCGAAGACAAATTCTTCCAAAAAAGGTCAACACAACGGAAAGCAGTAGAAGAAACCGGTTTCATCTGCGATCAGAGCTGGGTGAACAAATCTCCCGTTTATATGTCCTCTTTTTCGGATCCCTACATATTGTGGGGGGGGGGGGATTTGTGTCGAGCTAGATAAGGGAGCGATGAGTCGTAAAAGGTTTCGAACCACTGGTTTAATTGAACCACCACAAGTGTTCTATAACGCTCTTTCCATGCTTCCAGATAATGACAGTGGGGGAGCACACATCTAGAAGAACGTTCAAACCGAAGTGAAAGTGCAATATATCTTTATTGTTTTGCGTTGCAAATATATTTATATATGCAATATTTTGATGATAAATATGAACAAGGGTACGATTTTGTAAAGTATGATGCGTTCGAACTTGTTCACGTAGTGGTGGGAGCGCTTGCATTCGCGGGGAAGTGGCTATCGCTTGGTGCAGGTTTTCGAGTTAGGGCAGTGGTTCTCAACTGGGGATTCGCGAATCATTTTCAGGGGGTCAGCGGAGCCTTTAAATTTGCTAAATTACTGATAACCAATTTGTAACTTTTTAAATTATTAAAATCACGAGGCAGTTTCGCTTCAAAACTGCTAATGCTTCAGTAAGCACATCGACAGAATGGCCGTATCAGATATAAATATCCTACTTTGGAAACTCATATAATTGTAAAATTGCCAATAACCTATCAGTACAAACATATCGCTGTTTAAAGATGTTTTGTTGAGGTTTGTTGAAATTAGTTTTTTCTAGTCCGTCTCAAAAAAGGGAGTAACACATCACGGACTCCATTTTCTCCAGTGATAGGCCTACATATAACCACTATTACAGAATATATTGGAGATGAGCAGCTATATAGAAATGTCTATAGTCTGGGCGTGACAACTTCATTAAATAATCTGTTCCTCAATTTTGGTGTCATATATGTTGCGATCTAGCTCAAAGGTGTCGTCGGAAGCGTCGAGTGGAGTCCATTCGCCGCCACATACCTTTGTTGAATTGGATTTTCGGCACTCGTTGATATCAAATCGAAGGCGTGCATTTTCAAGACACGACCCCATATTTCAAGAAATAAGAAATTTAGCTGCAGAAGGCCAAATTTCTACATATAGTATGATCAAGATTCAAGACACACACAATGTACAATGCGATACACGAGACCCAGTAATGATATAGGAGGATCCGAAACGACCAGTTGCAGAGTTGGGCATCCACGGCGCGGTCTATAGTGCTCGACGTCGCAGTTTCTCGATGTTAATCTTTATTCGGCGGTCCTTTTTAAACGCTCTGTCTTGCTCATTTCCATTCGCTTTCGTTCTTCATCGAGTATTTTTTGAGGCCGTTCAAGAAAGGCGAGACGGGGAATAGGCGCCCAAATGAACCTTTTCAGGGGTCTCAAACTCAAATGTGCTCGCGGGCCAATTTCCTAGATTTTGATGGCACCGCGTGCCGCAGCATCAATAGTAAGGCTATTCAATATATAATTTCCAAGTAGGCCTTATTTGATGGGACCTTGCAGACTGGCATTTCACAAACATCGTGAAAATGTTATTTACAATCGTACTGTTCACGCTTTGTACGGAAGAAATCACACTTTCAAATATTTTAATAACATTGGTTTTGTACTGGGCATCATTCGTCAAAATAATGAGTTATAAACACCGGGCGAGAGGACAAATGCATCATGGCACAGTAAAAGCCGACTCGATATAATATTGCAGTCAGCGGACATTTGACCAAATATTGATCTCATATAATAGCATTTGAGCAGTGTTGCCTAATCCGGGTTCCTGATTTAGTCCTAATAAGTAAGCTATTATCCATGTCAGTGCCAATGTCAAATTAAATCAAGGAACAGGTCAATCCCAACTTAAATATAATAATTATTGTGCCATGGTAATAGCAATGTTTCTTAACCTATTTAGCTATCGTACTCCTGTCCTGGTACTTTCAATTAGATTTCTAGTGCCCCTGTCCATTTTCAACACAATTTCATATTTTTCCGATTTTAGCTAATATATTTGTGGGTTTTCATGAAGACAGACTTTTCGTAGAAGATAAAACCAAGCCTTCGGTCATCACTTCCGCTCAGAGCCCAAAAACACGTTTTTCACTCCACATTGCCAGGTGGATGACTATAAAAAAAAAAAAAAAAAAAAAAGGTCTTTTTTTCGCTCAGAGCTGAAACCACCACTTTTCCCTCCGAAATACCCGCCGGAGCTTCACTTCTGCGCTAATTTGCGTCATATCACTCGCAATTTCCTCTAAATCTGACCTAAATTTTCAAAAAAGAGGACAAAATCTCAAAAAAGAGGACAAAAGGGCGTCCTCCGAGGACACTTTCAAAAAAGTCAAAAAAGAGGACAAATCCTCTTAAAAGAGGACGTATGGTAAGCCTAGATAACTTGAATTATCTACATTAGTCTTTAAAATTCAAATTTGAAAAAGAGCGTGCAAACTCGTTACCATTCTTAGACGTTCTAGTGGAACAACAGGGTATTAGCTTCGTCACTTCGGTTTACCGAAAGCCGACGTTTACAGGACAATATATAGGCCTACGCTGGAATTCGTTTAGCCCGAATCGCCGTAAACTAAATTTGATTGGCACGTTGGTGCACAGAGCCTTGATGATATGCTCGGATGTAAAATTAAACGCGGAGCTTGAATATATCCGCAAAATTCTAATCGATAACGGGTACCCCGAACATATCATCAAGAGTTATGTGGACAGAAAACTCAATAATTTAAATCCCAGCAAATCAAAAAACAGGAGCACACGGTCTGAGGAGAATGTATATATACATTTACCGTGGCTGGGCCCAATCTCTCCCGTTTTGAAGAACAGTTGATTTCTGCAGTAAATAGCTGTTACGATAACCTAAGAACTAATGTTGTATTTACCACCAAACAATTGCTTCCTGCAACGCGCACATATGTTCTTCCTGCTTCTCAACAATGCAATATAGTCTATGGTTTCAAGTGCAACTGTGATTGTCGGTACATGCGAAGAACAACTCAGCGCTTGCAGGAACGCATCAAACAACATGTTCCGAGCGTTATTAGATGGCGCACATTGGACTCTCGCAAAGATGCAGCCGCGACTGATCTGCGATTGCTAGAGCGTAATCAGGCCATGGATAATTGGATATGAACTCTGCAACCTGCGCTGAAAACTATCGCGACGAAAGATTCTCTATATTAGGTAGACGCCGCACTCAATTCCATCTCTCTGCACTGGAGTCGACTTATATTAAAATCCACCGACCGCGCTTGTGTCTACAGAAGGAATTTTTGGTCAATCTAGAAACTGGCCACTAGTTGCGCTCGCGGTTTGCCTACATTTCATGTTTTTTGTTTCTATGACGTCATAATTGGTTGTATGCAATGGAGCTAGATGCATGTTTTTGAAATTCTCCATTTGATGACGATTGCCCTTGAAGAGTGTCAGCTCGAAAAGCTTCGGGTTTTATTATGTTTCCGACAATTATATATGGCTGCTAACTACCTATATTAAAATTTAAAAGTCGATTCACATAAAATGGCGCGTGTAGCGCGAAGAATATTTTTCAGTCGCAGAAAATAGTCCGCTTCTATGGTTGGTTTGCAAAATAGTTTTAAGTTCCAGATAACATATAGGCATAATTCAACAATGCATTCCGTACCCCTTTTGATGTGGTGCTTCGTGTCCCGAAGGCGTCCATGGAACCCTAGTTAACCCTACTCGGGCGGCCGGCCCCAAGTCCAAATTTCAATGCACTTGCAATTGCAATGGACTTGAGGCCGGCCGGCCGAGTAGAAGCACCCCGGAATATAAATGTCAAATCGCTGCCGTAGAATCCATTGGTGTTACAGCTGTGAAACGTAACACTACTTCACTCGCCACCGGCGATATTAACATGAACTGAGACCAAAGATCACCCAGGATGGTAGCTAACTATACATTATGAGGGAAACAGAATGTCAATGGTTTCTATGATGACTTGATTTAATACGCTACGCAACGCAGGCTACGACCCTTTGGTGCATTACTATTCCCCATGACAGTTTGATCTTTGATAGTTTGTTGCGTCCGTGGTCGTACGAAGTCATGGCGTTCTGAGTCACAAAAGTCCTTCTCTGATTTAAATGTTTGACCCGACTCAATTCGAGTCATTTTTAATTTATCATCCAGTCATTCAAAATAATTTTACGAACGGTCTCGTCCAAGCCCAAATCACAATTCTCATTCACGAATCATCAACGCGTCATGTTTTATCATCATGAACTAGAAACGTGAAATCATAGCCGACTTTCATCGCATGGTAGCTTTTGAAAGTGACGTGATAGTAAAGTTTGATGAGATTTCAGTTGATTGGAATAGTTATAGGTTAAACTTCAAGTTCTCAAATCTAAAAAAGATGTTGAAAGTTGAATATATTGTCGACTACTTGAAAATCCAAAATGCAGTCACGGGCCGTATGCGTCGCGCATGCCGCGTGTTTGAGATTGAGACCCCTGCTCTACACTGATCGAACCCGAGCGCTTGCGTAGCTGTCGCTGGATGTCACCAGTACGATCGCTTTTACCGTTCTGCTTCGGTGATTTTTGCTTACAATTTGGTAAGATAATTGCACCACTGAGTCGATTTCGGCATCTCGTCCGGCCCCCATCTGCAACAAAGAATACATATGGCCATATGATATATCACTCTTAGCGAAAAGAGTGTGTATTAGGGTTATGACTAAAAAAAAAATGCCTGTAGCAGGAATTGATGAACATTTTGGTATAAATTAATAAAATTATAATCATTTTGTTCAAATCGAAAAAAATGTCCCGCACAAACTAACATCAATTTTCGACACTGGTCCAAATATGGAAAAAATTTAAAATTCAAAGATATTCTTTGCTACAAATTTAATCTTCCAATATATGTCTTTTTACACTTATTGCAAAGTTCATTCATCAATTTGACTTCCCTTTCATTCATCAATTTGACTTCCCTTTCTGTTATTATGTTAGTGCCAGGGACATCTACGACGGACATATCCGACTTTCAATGGGGTTTTGGGGCACTTTATCGCTGCAGGACATTCGACCGCAAAGATAGCAGCAAATAATCTTTGGTATATTCTGGAGCCCGACCGATATTGGATTTTTGGGTCGATACCGATAAAACCAATATCTCACACCTTGGCCGATAACCCCAATACATTCAGCCGATATTCAAAAGAAGTTGGATGTATACATAAGCACATTTTCAAATCTTCAGCGGGCATTTATTTGAACAGTCATTGTTATACTTGAACATGAAATGAACTAGAAAGGCTGCATCTGGACACCCGTAAAGTGTAAGCTATATGAAATATATCAATATTCTCAGTCTAGCGATCAAAGATTATAGTTTTCTGGCTTCCTTCCGCCATGTTGTGACGGCACACGCAAATTGCCGTTGGTTTTTCAGCTCCAATGGCCGATACCGATAATTCTTTCAAAGGGTGATATCATCTCGATATTATCGACGAACCGATAATCGGTCGGGCTCTAGTATATATTCCATCTTTAGACATCTGGTTAGAATACCAGTCTTCCTGACACGCATTTGCGATAAATAAGCATCTCCAGAGTTATTCTCTATCTGGGGAAGTGTAAGTACACAATAATGGCCCCTGAGCACCCTCTCGCATTGCGTAGAGATGGAAGTTTATGCCATTTGATCAGTGGTAATCTAAACTATATTTTCTTTGAAAGAGCGGCATGTTCTGCACATGTCATAGATAAACTTAAAATCATCCCTACATCCTCGGTTTTCTAATATTTTCATCTGAAATTCTGGCTTGGTGGATTGCACCTAGTTTTCGTAGTGTTTTACCACATCATCTCCAAATTTGTAACTGAGAGTTGGATTTGTTGAAGACGTTGGATTGAAGAACTCTAATGTATGCTTTAAGAATCGATAATATGATGTTGGCAGACAATATATTGTGGTTTATGAAAACCCATGCTCATCATTGCATTTCGCAGTTTCGAAACAACGCCATTCTGCCATCCAGTATCAACAGATGCTACGGTGTCACATATATGATATATGATATTTTCAAATTTTCCTATGCATCATATTCTTCTAATCGGTTTTCTAGGCCGCTGAAAATACCTAGAGTTGTTCTACTTTCGCCTTTTCGAACACCCAGTTTGATTTGTGTCAGACAAATTGAAATTATACGATATATACAGTCTACATCTAAAATTGGAATTAATAATTATTTATTAAATATTTAATATTGACTGTAAACAAGAACACGATAGGAATAATTCAATCTGGGCGATCAAAATGTACCAAAATACTATTTTAAATCTTTGCAATTGGAATTGAGTCAGTTAAATTCAAATCAGTCGGTATATATATTATATAGTCTGTATCTACAAAAGAAAGCCTATCCTTCATACAGTGAAAACTGGAAAATTTTTGTGCGGGAGGTTTTTGTTCAAACAGTCTTAACTTTTGTGAGTTTTGAAATCAGGACACAAAAGTTCATCATTTGTGACTACAGGACACACAAAATTTTGAAATTTTTTTCCTATAGTCCTAGTCCCTAACGCACACGGCATTCAAGCGTGCCGTAACTGTCAAGAATGACGAATTGGATTTAAAAGGTGTCAGAAAAACAACACGCCTGTTACTAGCATTGTATTCATAAAATGAAGTAATGTCTTCTATCGTGTTTTGTTCATTACAATATGCGTAGAATAGTGAGCTAGATGTGTCTATAAGAAAAGATTGACCAAAAACATAGTTGAAAACTTGTTATTGAATAGTTAGGGGCTCATAGAAGTTAGCGTTGCGTTAGGATATGTATTAGATCCATCAATTTCTTATGACAGCTCTGTGCGAAGTTTCCGTTTGTTTGCGTTCCAAGAGTAATATAGGTATGTCCTCTAAAATTGAAACATAAAATCGCGAAAGCGATGGCGCGAAAAAGCGTGGATTTTAGGAAATTACCGAAGGAGCCCTATGTCTGAATATTTATCAGCGTTGGATATCATTCGTAAGGGCACAAATAAAAGTGAATTGCATAGCCATTGCGCGCAGCCTCTGCTTACGTGGAAACGCTGTTGCATCTCGCCCAAGAAAACTCCAGCCTGTCGCATTTGAGGAGGCCTTCGTATCCATCTGGATTAAAGTAGCAGCCTATGCATCAGGGTTGCCATACGTCCTCGTTTAGGAGGATTTGTCTTCTTTTTTGACTTTTTTGAAAGTGTCCTCGGAGGACGCCCAAATGTCCACTTTTTTCAGTTTTTGTCCTCTTTTTTGAGAATTTCGGGTAAATTTAGGAAAATTTTGACAGAGATACAGTAAATCGCAGCACTGAAGTAATGCTCCGGCGGGGAAAAAGCGTAATTCGTGGTTCGAACCAGAAAGTTGACCTTTTTTTAGTCAACCGACTATACGAAGTGCAAAATTATTATAATCTTTTCAATATTTTCCTCCGGCATTGCAAGTCTGAAAATTTTGAAAAAGTGTCCTCTTTTTACATTTCCAAAACATTATAACCTTACTATACATTATACAAGCAAAACTATAGGCCTATCGGGAAAAGTGGACACGATCCCTACAAGGACACTACGGAAAAGTAGAAGGGTATGACCTTGCTGATGACCAATGGCCTTCAGCTTTAGGGGGCCAAGAAAGATATGCTGAGATTGATAAAGAGGCGATAAGTCAAACGAGTTTTGGAACCACTGATTTGGGCTAAGCGACAAGCGAAGCAATAGGATCACTAAATACAGACACATGTTAAGTTCAATGTTTTTAATGCAATATTGGCGAGCAGAGGTGCCCCGCAACGGGGAAGTACTTCTATTTTTTCAGCTACTCAAGTAGGTTTCGCTTACTTACTACTCGAGTAATTATGATTCCAACCATTTTGATTTCAATATTCACAGATTTTGTACAGGGGCCGCGCGCTGGAATATTGGTATTCCCTGCTGTTACGTAGAGCGAATGTGTTATTGGCCTTTATTTGTCAGCGGATGAGCGAGAACGATCCGTAACTCGCACCACTTTATTATCATCATCATCATCATCATTGGTTTATTAGCAATTTTATCAGTTCAATACACCACAAAAAATGCGATACAATGAATAGACAGGAAGATGTCGAAGCGACTTGGATTTGTCAATGGAATCGGACACCCACCTTGGCCTAGGCGTAGTAAAGAGGAGGCATGCACACTGAATGAAAGTAAAGAATACAGTATAGAAAAAGAAAGCGACAAGAAATAGGGCGGCATGTCATGGGAAGCGAGATCGATAGGTCAGTCGTGGTCCGGTAATCTTGAGGATGGACTGTATTTATTTAGTAGTAATTGCTTGTATTTCGACTTGAATGTGGACATGCTCGTCGACTGTCGGATGGCCGGCGGGATACTGTTCCACACATCAGGTCCGGCATATTTGATGGAGCGATGATCTTTTCGGTCGATCATATGATATTTGGACGACGTGGACGCGCGTGTGTTGTACTTGTGCGCTTTTGATTCAGAGGTAAAGAAGTCATTGAAATATTCGGGGCAACGACCGCAGTGAAACTGATACATAAACTTGGCGATTTCTAGTTTCCGCATATCTTCTATGTTTAGGACGCCGAATCTCTTCAGCAGCGACTTATTGGATGGGCAGCCAGGCCCCTTTGGGGCCCTAGCTATGATTCGGAGCACTTTATGCTGTAGTTTCTGCAGTGGCTTGAGTGCAGTTTTACTGGCAGCCCCCCAACAGAGGATGCCATAATGTAACTTCGATTGGATTAAGGATTTAAAGAGTATCAGGAGAACCCATGCTGGCATGAAGCGCCCAAGGCTGTAGAACAGGCCGCACTTCGGTGATAATTTAGTTTCTAGGGACTGAATATGACTCTTCCAGGACATGTTCGAGTCCAGTAAAACTCCGAGATATTTGGCATTATCTGTGTTGGAAACGGGCTGACCAGCGATATTAACGGTTAGGTTATTTTTTGAATTGACTGTCAGCAATTGCGATTTCGAGGCGTTTATGCAAAGGTTGTTCTGGGCTGTCCACTCATGGACTCTGGGCATTTGGTCACCAGTCAGGGCATCCAGCTCTGCCGTCGAAGATGCGGAAGAGAGGAGGTGAGTATCATCAGCGAACAGTGTGGTGTTCAATGAGGAGGTTTCAAAAATGTCGTTGACATATAAGGTGAAAAGGACCGGTCCAAGTACTGAGCCCTGGGGCACACCACAGGTCACCGGGTGAGGAGAGGACAAGGTGTCTGAGATCGCAACCATTTGTTGGCGTCCAGTGAGGTAACTTTTCATGAGCTCAAGTTGTGGGCCCCGAAGTCCGTAACGCGCCAATTTCGAGATGAGAATTTTATGATCTACGCAGTCAAACGCTTTTTTCAGGTCGAGAAAAATGCTATATCCCACATTTCGCTTCTCTGAGATATCATAGTACTGTTCGGCCACTGTTAGGAGGGCATGAGCGGTTTGGTGTTTGTTTCGGAAGCCAAATTGTTGAGGGGAAATGACAGACATTTTGGCGAGGAATGAGGACAGGCGGGAGAGGAGCAACTTTTCGAACACAATCCCGTTGCATGGGAGAACGGATATCGGACGGTAGTTGGTGACATTAGTTCTATCCCCAGCTTTGTGTACAAGTCTGAAAATTAGGCCTGCCAAGCGTATTGTGCGCGAAATACCGTATACACAATGGATTTTGGGTGCAATGAAAAACATCCATAACTGACTGTGCTGATTACAAATCAACTTTAAACCAATGATAAATATCATTGCTTTACATTTTAATCACGGAGCTATAATTGACAAATTTTGCTGGAATAATAAGGTAGTATTGCGGGGCCAGGAACTATCGCTGATGGGCTTAACAAATATAAAATGACTACATCGGTTCGTTCAAATACAAAATATATGTTAAAGTATATTTAATTGCTTCGTTATTAAATATCATTTCTGCCAATGTTACCAAATCGATAAATAATTGCTTCGCTCGAGTAATCATTATCGCAGATTGTTTACAATGCATTGCATGAGTAATTCTTGTAAAAGATTTTGCAAAATATCTGTTCAAGCCGTGCGAAGTTGCCACGGACGCGCACCGCGCACGAGTACCGCCGGCTACGATGTTGTTATAGCACTGAAGTTGGGCTTTATGAAACCCGAGAGCAGAGCGAATAGTGTAAGTGGTGGGTAGTGATAAGTAAATGTACAATTATTCATACGGCTCTCTCGATAGCAGTCAAGTATAGCCGTTAAGTAGGTGAACGTGAAGGCAGATAAAAGCCAACTCAGAAAAATTGTAATATATTTCAATCTCGATGCTGTGATTTCGAAATGAGAAATTGATCTAAATTATACTGTTGAGCAATCGATATATAGTAGCAACTGTGGGATATAAATTTGTATGTATTTTTATTCGAAACGGGGTAATGGTTGTAACGTAAGTGATTAGGTATCTGTTTGGAATCGGTGTCCTGTGCTCACACTATATTATATTTTTTAATTATTTTTTATTAAATTCCTTTAAATTGGAAAATCATCGCTGCTCACCTGATATATCAGGCAAAAAGGCCAGCGATCCATGAATAAATCATTATTATTATCATTATTAGTAACATGCATTTTGCATATCATGACTAAGATGTGATAATGATAATGTTTTCAACCTCAAATGCATAAGCGGGGCTCATCATGTCCAACAACTTCTGAAAGTGTTTCAACGTCAATGAATCATGAATGTTTTTAACGGTCTGCTAGTCGGAGCAAATCATGTTGAAATTAGTTACCAAGCAGCTATCTATTTCCAATCGCAGGTATAATTTGCGTATCAAATTGCCTTCATCCTTTTACTTTTAATTAAAAAATCATCGCAAGTCCAATTATGAGGATCAATGTTATGATTGTTATCGCACAATAAAACGTTAATACTTGTGTATGACAACACACCATTTTATATATGCTGCATTGTGATTCCAGATGCATCAGGTCTAGATAGTTTGACTTCGAGATGGCGTGGTATAATGTCAATAAACAGTTCCCTATGATAGTATGAGATATTGTACTTCCGGATAGATTTTAGAACCAGAGGCTGAATTGAATGCAGAGCACTTGGATCTGATATTATTTAACATCTACTCAGAGCTTTCTGGATGAAATTTGACCGAGATATGGAGAAGTCGGCATGATCTTTACATTATAGTCACCTACTTGAGGAAGAGTATAGATGTCAGTACATTGCAGGGATTTGTGCTGAAAGAGGGTGCTAGGAAGGGCATTAAATAACTCATAAGATACGGTATCCTACATATATAAATTAGACTCAAAAGATCATCAAAATATGTATATTAGTTTCTGGTGTGTTATGTCTTCATATAGTAGTCTATTCAGCTTTTACAAAGAAGTATGAGCTTCTGATTTATTGTACCTAATCGCCGATTGAGCTTGATACATGGCTGCCCGGTGCTTCTGATTTTTTGCCTACTTGTTGCACTTACTCATGGGGATATCCTGTCAGACTACTTCCCCGTCTAGACCTACCCAAGGGTTTGTGAAGTAAAACTATTTACATTTTCACACTTTGTATTTTTAAAGTAATTTCGGGATAGATCTGTATCCCTTTACGAGTGCAACCGTCATGATAACGAGCTAAATAGCCCATTTACCATGCCAAATAATATTGTGAGGAAATGTCCACCTATTTCCATTGTCAATTTCATGGCTGTAACCAAGTCACAAGGTTCCAAGTCACAAGTCAATTTGACTCTTATAGTTTTGACTCGAGTCCAGTCGAGTCATTTTGAATTCACAACCAAGTCAAGTCCAAGTCAGCGAGTAATGGGTCGAGTCCGAGTCATAGTGTTAAGACTCTGGTCCGCCTCCAAGTCATCGTGTTTACTGTTCAGTATTGAGTTCTAGTTAGGTTCAACTCAATTCTATGAAACGATCAGGTAATACTGAAGACCTCGGATTCATAATATACTCTTTTTTTCTTCACCTCAACATGTTTATTCAAACAGATAAAAGACAGTTTTTGGGGCTATTTTTCAATTATATGAGACTTCAATAAGTGATATAGAATGTTTCAAATAGGATTTCCACTCTTGAAACCCCCAGCACCCATGATTGGCCGTATCGCAGCATACATAACATGGTAAATAACTAAGAACGTTACTAAAAATAACACATTTCCGAAGTCATGATCATCCCACAACATTGTCAAAAAGTGCAATCCAACCGGTATGGTCGATAAAATACCGAAGTATCTTGAATGTGATGGATAGCAAGCAATATATTCTTTGTGGTGGCATAAAAGATACATATTTGAACTTTGTCATATTACATTCTGTTATGCCGTCTTAATGAGCGATACTTGAATACTCGACTTGGCCCAGCCCTAGTGTCAAGTAATATGACTTGGTTCGAGTCATGCGCAATGACGTGACTACAAGTCGAGAGTGAATACATAAATTACCTCGAGTCGAGTCATTTAACAAAATAATTCAAGTCAAGTCATCGAAAAAGTGCGACTCGAGTCATTACAACCCTGCTCAATTTTGTGCTAGCCACCGCAATGCATCTTTCAATTTCAAAGATATCCACTCCCTCTTGGCTACTAAAAGTATGCGTTGGCTCGACCACATCTACTTTCCGTACCTACTTGGGCTACTTGATTATTTTTGAGACCTCTCAATTTTTAAGCAACTGGCCGAGTAGTTTTGGCATATTTAATTGAGAAATGCAAGTTACTACTAAGTAGTTCTATTTCAAACTCAGTAGTAATGCTGGCTAGTTTGATTCCCTCTAGAGAGTTGAACAAGTTGGGAAATATTACAATTGTGGTAATCTATGTATGACTCAGCCCAGTGAGTCAGTGACGTTATTACAAAATTGTGTCAGATGTGCGAATGTATCTCAAAATATCTAATATCGTATGCACTTTTTTGTAGTTTCTCTTTGCTAACAACTACCGGTACCGACCGTTATGAGTCTATCAGGAAGCATTCAATTTCATGTCAACGGAAAGGAATATGTCGGTAAGTAGGTTTTTTAAAGTTTGGTTTGGGCGACCGCTAAGAGACCTCAAGTGGTTCATTTAAATACCAAAAAATAGCCTAGGCAAACCTAGGCATTTAAACAACATACAATCAACGTAACATAAAATGAATTAATCGACAAGGCACAGCTTAAATGATTGTGACAACGACCAAACAGCCTGCCCAACACGGCCGCCTAACAAGCTGCACAATCAAACAAACTGTGCTTGTTGGCTTCTGCTTGTTATGTTTCCACATATAAAGTCTGATCATGATGCGCCATAAATCAGAAATAAACAGTATTGAAGGTGCACTTCTTTTGTGAATAACTCTTTGACTCAGCAGTTAGCTCTACCTCCACTTGTTCTTCCGGACTTGTACTATTGATCGTATGCTATATTCTTATTATCGACAAGATATAGCGAGAAACAACAATTACTTTGCTACTGTAGTTGCAAGTCCAAATTGTAGGAAACCTCTGGAGAAATTCGGGGAACTGTTTCTATCCCCCCCCCCTGAAAATCATTAAAAAAACACTGGTTGGTAAGTACCACATGTTCTGTGTGTAAGAAGGAGAGAGCTATATATCTATTTCATGTTCTATTTTCTTTGTTTTGCAGTTTGGTGCAATCCTAAATAATATGTGATTCTTAAACTGGTCAATCACTGGCGGTTTCAGCAATTGACTCTATTTAATTTTTCTCCAATTCTTACCGTCGTGTCACTGGCGTCAATTGTATGTGTCAAATTCCACCACATATATGACGTTAATAGGGTGGGGTGAGGGAATTTGAGCATATTTTCATGTTGGAGCTGCTGTCATTTTCAAAAACTGTCAAATAAAAAGGTTGTTGGTTGATATTGGTTACACTGTATGGTTGAATTTGGATTGCAAATCGTTTGAGGATTCAATCGCCTTTAAGTAGAAAAATATCGCATTTATTTTAACAAATTAGGACACACAATTCACCTCAATTTTGTGGTAAAATTACGTATACTGTTCAAATAGCACTTGAATTAAGCCTTATCCCCATGTAGAGATAGCATAGTGGTAACGATAAGTGCCCAGCAATCCGATGGGACCGGTTCGATTCCAGTCGGAGGTGTATCTGGGTTCCTCTTCCCCCGCCATTGCCGTTCTTACGGCGACAAAAAAGCCCCGGAAAAGACCCGACGGAAGAAAGCACTCACAAGCAATGGAAAGAACTAGTAGAAAGGGCCGTGGCTTCAGAAAGATCAACATCGAAAATAACTGTGACATCGGGCACTCTAGGCCGAGGTGGATGTTAGCGTAAAGGATCGCCACTGATGCGAGTTGTTCGACATCCTCCTATCTTTTCATGACATCGCATTGTGTCTTATCGCATTGTACATTG
Source organism: Botryllus schlosseri (assembly GCF_051294905.1). Lineage (NCBI taxonomy): Eukaryota > Metazoa > Chordata > Ascidiacea > Stolidobranchia > Styelidae > Botryllus > Botryllus schlosseri. The sequence goes on from NC_137239.1 coordinate 14,884,001, forward strand.
TGTGTGACTTGTCCAGATGAAAAATATAACCTTACGATATTAATTAAAAATGAGTCATTGTATGGGAAAATTGAGTATATTAACAGGCTTTAAAATAGAAACTAGTACGAAATCTGTTAGAGTTGGTTAAAGAAAAACGTTCATAAGTTTGTGCGGCTGCCAATATTGCTCTATGATTTGTGATTAAGCACTGATTTTCAATAGAAGGCGGTTTCGACTAAAACTATAACAAGTGTCCGTTTTTCAGATCAATGCTTAATCAACTATTAGGCTATGTTTTCCAATGATGTAATCATGAAAGGTTGTTGAAATTTGTGAAGATTTAAATCCTGGACATATTTTTCATGATTTCCGATCTCTTTGTTATGTAGGCTTGAAATGCAGTAGACATAACAATTATGAACTATATTGAGTCATTAATTTACGATGGGTTTGAATATTTGAACAAGGAAACTCTTCGAATACGCTTTATTCATTATAAAAATACGCTAATTAGGACCATGAAAATCAATAACCACTGCCGCCATGGCAAAAAATGTACTAAAACTAGTAAAATGTTTTTTCATTGCAGAGTCATATTATTTATATTGTGTTTTATAAATGTAGGCATACCAAATAATAATATGAATGTATTGTTGGCAGCAGCATTCAAATTAGTCACTACAAAGATACGTATTGTGCATTGCTAATGTAAGAGTTATTCATCATTTTTAGATTAGGATATGGTCTCTTGACACCTTATGCCAATGCAATAAAAGCAAACACGGAATAGCCTTGAGTGTTATTAATGTCACTATTGCGGCCTCAGGGGTTGAGGATAGTTTAAGATATCGAGTTTGTAAATGAATCATGTTTATGTGCGGATTTCGATTCCCTTGTAACATTTTGACATAAGAACTGTTGAGATGAACCAGGCTAACCTCCTACTTCATCAATTTCATTTTCCTAGCTGCAATTATTCGACTATGCCCTTACCTCAACTGTAGCCAGAACGTGGATACCAGTATAACTTACTGTACTCATTTGTCAGTGAATATTTTTCGACAATGGTGTTTTAGTGTGGTTTCGATAACAGCCATGACAGTCAAAAAACATGAAAACCACAAACTGGTAACTTTCTGTGAGTCACCAGAGATAGAACTTTGTTAATTGGGGGGTGATTAAATTTCACGATAATATTATCTGATGTCAAAATTTTGCAGAGCACTAATCTGACAAATGTTGAGTCTTCTCTAAACTTTTGCTGGATTATCAAGGTATTTCTAACATGGTTTATGACAAATTTTCACGGTCTTTGACACAATGGAAACCAGGCCATTATATCAGATCCAGTTGGACTTTGGTAATTTTTATATTGATTACATTATGCATACAACAGTCAAGCATACCTAAAACTCCAGAGATATCTAGAACTCCTAGTTCTAGATATCCCTGACAACAGCTTATCCACTTTGTGTAGTACCGTGCAATACACTTCTGTACTTGAATTTTTTTCGTTCAGTATTATAAGTGGTCTAAACAGAGTTGGGCTGACCAGTGAGCACTTTCGCTCAAATAGGAAGATTATCATTTATCATCAGAAAAATTGGGCCGTACGTTCTTGTAAAACTCATTCGCGCTCCATACCCCTCTCAGGAGTATTTAGCTTTTACGGATTTAATACATATGCAAGCGTATGGCGCTATTGCTTTCATGAAAGCAAAGTGGCGTAATATCATATTTTGATGTCACTCTGATTGATTCATTATTTTTCCAGTGAACAATGCGCAGTTGGGAGTCAGTTTGAATTCCTGGCTGCGTACCAGTGGAAGGCTAACAGGAACAAAAGTTTTGTGCAGGGAAGGAGGATGCGGCGCCTGTGTTGTGATGGTAACAAAGAATCACCCCGGTACATCACTCACGAAAACATTTTCCGCAAACTCAGTGAGTTGAATTATGTGGTCTAAAATGAATACCCCGTCCTGTTTCTCATATTTTTGAAATGGTTTTTATCATATTCGAAGGTGATAAAATGCCATCCTCTTTTTTCGATCATCCACCTGTGAGCAATGGGGAGGGGTGACCCGCAGCCTGCTTGTGTTCTTACCGTTGCCTGAATCGCTACTTTGATAAAGTAGGGGAAGGTGGGGTGGTATTATAAGGAGAGGTCAAATGAGTACGTTCCAGTAGAACTTTGAGTGACTCTTGGAGGGGTTGCCAGTGAACCCGTCCCTCGGTGAACCCGTCCCGTGAACCCGTCCCTCGGTGAACCCGTCCCTCGGTGAACCCGTCCCTCGATGAACTCGGCCCTCGGTGAATTCCGCCCTCGGGAAATTTTGAAATTAAGTGTATTAACAAGTATTTATATGAATTATTAGACTAATAATGTTATTATCAACTGATTTTTCGATCTTGTAAGGAGGTCAGGGCATGCGTAGATCACGCAGTCACGGAGTGATCAGATCACGTGATCACGATTGCGTGGTCGGCTCATTGTTGAATTGACTTGGTGAGGGGCGAACGTGCGACGTTCGACATCCTCGTATCTGTTCATGACAACGCATTGGGTCTTATCGCATTGTATATTGTGTGTGACTTGTTCAGATGAAAAATATATCCCAACGATTGTTATTGCTCACATATCAACCACGCGTGGTCTGCTCGTTATTGCAACTGTAGGTTGAGGTGGGGTGTTGGGGTTGGGTAGGGTAGGGGGGGGGGGAGACATTAGGGTTCGGGGAGTGGGACATTGGGTTCGGGTAGGATACTAGGGTTGGGGAGGGGGGATATTAGGGTTGGTGGAGGTGGGATATTAGGGTTAGGGTTAGGATATTAGGGTTGCCGGAGGTGAGATATTAGGGTTGCCGGAGGTGGGATATTAGGGTTAGGGTTAGGATATTAGGGTTGCCGGAGGTGGGATATTAGGGTAAGGGTTAGGATATTAGGGTTGCCGGAGGTGGGATATTAGGGTTGGGGAGGGGGGATATTAGGGTTGGGGAGGGGGGATATTAGGGTTGGGGGAGGGGGGATATTAAGGTTGGGGTAGGATATTAGTTTTAGGATATTAGGGTTGCCGGAGGTGGGATATTAGGGTTAGGGTTAGGATATTAGGGTTGCCGGAGGGGGGACATTAGGGTTGGGGTAGGATATTAGGGTTGCCGGAGGTGGGATATTAGGGTTAGGGTTAGGATATTAGGGTTGCCGGAGGTGGGATATTAGGGTTGGTGGAGGTGGGATATTAGGGTTGGGGGAGGTGGGATATTAGGGTTGGGGGAGGTGGGATATTAGGGTTGCTGGAGGTGGGATATTAGGGTTGCCGGGGGTGGGATATTAGGGTTGGGGGAGGGGGATATTAGGGTTGCCGGAGGTGCCGAGTTCATCGAGGGCCGGGTTCACCGAGGGACGGGTTCACCGAGGGACGGGTTCACCGAGGGACGGGTTCACGGGACGGGTTCACCGAGGGACGGGTTCACTGGTAATCCTTGGAGGTACAGAGCTACAATATACTATGGGATAATATAATCATTATTCACATTACTTAAACCCGAATATTTTTGGATGACACTCGTCAGGTGTAATCTCATCAGCAATGTTCTTTTAAATTCTGTTCTAGTTGCTGAATACGAATACATTATTCAGTTGATGTTTAATACTAGTACTCAATATCTAGGTGTTCGATTTAAGGCAGGCATTTCCTCCCTTCTTCCCCAAAAAATTCTGATGGAATTTTTCAAGTATGTATTGCCAAATTAAGCTGCTTTTATAGCTCAAATAAATGTTGAACAGAAAGAAATTAAGATACAGTTATTTTATTTGTCCCTTCTCAGTGAGATATTGGTTGCTACCCGTAAGTTCCTCTACACGTGGAACCTTGTCTGGTCCATGTATCACCGGCCTTAACATATAGAATGCACTAAGAAATTGGTATTATATTGATGACTTCAAACCTACCTTATTTCGGAGGGCTAGGCGGCTGGCTGGCAGGAAGTAAATACGCATTTTTATGAGACAATAAGGCTCTTTAGTAAATAGCAATTGATGATATGTATGTAATTGTTTGTTTTTTTCACAGAAAAGCTCGTAATGGCATAATATCATTTACAATTCCAAAATTTACCTGTACTGTGAAATCTGTTTAAAAACCTGCTGTATGGCCCAAGGATCTAGAACGAGTAGGCTACCCCCGGTTGGGAACCCCTGATTTAGGGAGTGTCACGTCAGGCTTCAATAAGTATTGCAACCAATTCACACATACCTAGTGGTGACATAATGGCTGCACCATTGCCTTTCTTGGCAGTGACAAATCATTTGCCTTATGGTGTTAGCATGCAATTTATATTACTGCTCAATGCACATGTCAATAATTTAATAATTTTGAACAGGAAAGTCTTAGACTGACAGCTATCTCATCACCTCATTAAGCTTGTCAGTTCGTTTAATACAAAACCGCTATGCATTTTTGAAATTATTCAATTAACGTTCTGAGAAAGTACGCCACTTCTGCTCCAGAGACCTACTCACATCACTGATCTCACTGTGGCCATTTCTTTTCAAGTGTCTCCTGCCATTGCTGTCTGTGGATGGATGTCGAATCACCACTACTGAGGGATTGATCGAAGATGGAGGCACTTACAACGTTATTCAAGAACGGGTGGCACATTTTAATGCGACACAGTGTGGATACTGCACTCCTGGATTTGTCATGACTATGCATAGGTGATAATTGGTTTGACGCTATTCTTGCTTTGATACGTGTTGCTACTGACTTGTCGATGGAAAGGTCATGGAAATGCATTAGAATTTATGATGAATTTTTAATGTAGTATGCTAGCTGATAAGTCTTTATGATTTGTAGTGTGATGATGAATTCAATCACCACATGCGACATGAACTAATAATGTATGGTACATCTTGGGAGAGGGGGCAGAGATGAGAGGTGGAAGGTTTCTCCTATAAATCAAATAAATGAAAGAGAAATATCTAGTGGGTTGGGATGCTCACATTATGACTGATTACTGCTAGCTGCCTATTTGGAATCTGTCCCAATCAAAATCGCACAAGAGGACTTTCCTACAGATGACTTCAAGCTAACTTGAGGTAATAACAGGATTTGATTTATTTCTACGAGAAGATTTGAATACTCATTGGTAGACAAAAATATGTCTTGCTTGTTTATTTTGTCCGTCTGTGTTTACAAATTGTTGTTTTTTAGTAAGTTCAGGCACACTTGGTTTTTTAATACTGAAATACTGCTACCTGATGTTCACTTCAAGCACATTTATCGGTATAGGAAGCTTATTGTCACAAATTACACTATAATAGAAGAATCCGTTGAAAATACGAATAAATGGGGTATTTTTGAGTTCGATATGTGGAAAAGAACAGATTTAGGCCACACACTTTTGTTCCACCGATCTAATTGTGTTTCACCTTTCTCACATTCTCGTGGTTTCAGTACAGACGGACCTACTAAAACATTTGATATAGGCGGTTAAAATGTAACATAGTTTGAATAAAATAGAAAAATAACAATGAAAACGTTCAATTTCGGCGATATCTTGGAAAATAGAACCAATCTGCAGAAACCAATGCCATTTTCGAGCACAACGCCCCCGATTTACCCTAAAATCGTTCTCACCTACCGTGATGAAATTTTTTTGTTGTCCATTTTAAATAGCTTCATTAATGCCACCGGTTCTTAGCAACCTCCATTTTTGTTCTCTAGTCTACTGCAGCGCAACCCGAATCCGACCCAGGCTGAAATTGAGGAAGAATTTGACGGAAACCTTTGCCGCTGTACCGGTTATCGACCTATATTTGACGCCATGAAAAGCTTTGCGTCCGATGCAGATCCAAAGCTGAAAAAAATCTGTCAGGATATTGAGGTTTGTAGGCTATAGTTTCCAAATACAGAAATATTACTCCGTGTGATGCACATATTTACCCAACATAGTACGATGTAGTAATAGTATTACAAGCACTTGTTGTTTCAATACCGATGACAGATGCAGAGTTGTTGTGTTTTGATCGCTTTTTCAGCCGGTGGTTTTAGATCATAAAATGAAGAATTTGTGACACTTAGGCTTAACCCTATCGCTATAAGATTTGGGTAGATTCAAGATGATATCTTATAGAAAAAATTGCAACTACCACAAAAAATTGAAATTTTAGCAATTTCCAGGGATAGCTTAGCCCCTTAAACGGGTTGTGGAGCAAACATGCATATCTAAAATGTTCGGATATTATTTGAAGTGTAGGCCTATCTGGTGAAGTATGAAATGTAAATCCCTTTGAGTAGTAGTAGCCTAGAAGGGAGATTGTTTTAAGTGGTCGGTAAATGCGATAATAGATGGCCTGATCATCTCATATCATATACGGTACTTGTTCTTTACACTATGTCTATAGCCAGTTGATTGATCGATACTTACGCAGAATCGCTAAGACTCACTCCTTTCTTACCATTACATCCCAATTACGGATGCACACAGACTATGGAATTGAGAAATGAATAAACAATATAAATTATATATTCTTATAAATTATAAATTCTTATAGCATGTTGATATATTTGGTATAAGGGGTAATTTGGAGAAATGTTGGCAGAAGATTTCTGATAAACACTGATGAAACTCATTAACAGGACCTGAAGATTTGTCGAAAGGTGTGCGAAGATAAGAATGATCATTGCTACAAGTCTTGCGGGAGGTACGAAGCAGATGGGAGTCATCCATTGGTACGCAGGCCAAAACAGGTGAATGGGCGATTTGATTTGGAATTTTACCAATGACTTTCCATAATTTGTCGCGAGCAATCCATTTATACACGAGGTAAAATGGAGGAATTTTGATTGTGTTTAGCATTTGCCAACGTCCATCAAAACAGTGCACTGCCATCATAGCTATAGTTTATGGTACCTGCGTATTATGATTCTCAGTTTTGCGCGACTATTTGTTACAGGATGCCCCACCCAGCCCACCAAAGCCTTTGATGTTTCGTTCTCAAATTGACGACGATGCCGTGGTGTGGATTCGACCTTTGACTCTCACAGAACTGACTCATAGAGTAAAGGCGTTTGTGATGGACGGGAAGACAAATATCAGATATGTCGTTGGTAATACCAGTACCGGTAAGTAAGTTCCGTTTGTTATAAATTTTTATCAGTTCAATACACCACAAAATGAAAAGATAGGAAGGTGTCGAAACGGCTTGGAGTTGTCTTTGGAATCAGACACCCACCTTGGACTAGACGATGTGAAGAGGAGGCATGCACACTGAATGAAAAATAAAAGAAGATCGTATAGAAAAGCAAGCGACAAAAAAATGGGGTGGCATGTTATGGAAGGCGAGATCAATAGGTCAGGTTGTGGTCCGGTAATCTTGAGTAGTTACTGTGTAACCAAATATTAATTTTACTGGGGGTTGAAAACGGTCGTGTTATTCTTTTGAGGTAATTAAATAGAGGATATGTTGAAACTGATACTACATTATAAGTCAAAATAATATCGTGGTTTGCAGACTAAAATTGCTCCAATCTAACGAATAAAATGAACTGTTGGAATGTGCTCGAGTAGTGTAGAATGACATATCTTGGATTCGTATATGACAGTAGCCCGTGGTGATTTTGCAGATCACATATTCAATTGCTGTGATTACTGCAAAAGGCTGTTTAAATACCATATATTTTCCAGCCAGGTTTAGACACTGACGTTACTGTCTTGTGGCTGTGTTGGTTTAATTGATAAAAGACAACAGATACATATCAATAAACACAAATATATCAATGTATAACATTGACTCGGTGATTTTTGTTTCATTTTTTAAATTTTGATATAGCCCACATGGTCTCGTTTATATGCTCACCAACTCTAGTTAAGCTTGGCACGATAAAAAGCACTGATATTTGGTTAACAGGAATTTGGGTTTATGGGGATGGGTATATTGCGTGGTGATGTTTGAGTAGTGGTCATAAAAGTATATCCTTTGCAAATTACTCCTGCTAAGGAAGCGATAATTTTTGTTTCTGGTGTTGAGTTACAGAAGCGCTCGTCAAGATCGAGTACCCTAGTGATCTGATTCCTAATTGATTATTAGGCTCTGATTGGAGTATTCTGATAATACTACTCTTCCCCTTAGCCTCACCAGAATAGAGTTTGAAAATTAGACTACATCTTTTAATTATGCAACCTCAAAGCAAATAATGTATTTTTTAAACACCACTTGCGCCACTTGTGGCAGCAGTCAAGAACGCAGCCCACGACACGCTCGGTGAGGCACAAAGCAATTCACGGCCAAAATTAGCCTGGGAGTCCGACCCAGTGGTGCTCACTGCACGCCAGAACCTCAAGACTCTCAGACGTGCCGCGTACACCTCTGGAACACTGGACGCACATAGCGATGCTAACGAGGCCGCTCTGCACTTGACTAACGTTTACAACGCTGCTCGCAAGGAACGAGTCGAAGCTATTGCTCTTTCCGGGGAAAACGAGTTTGAAGCAGGCCGGTCAAGAGCAGCCTGGAAAGCCATCGGTGAACTAGTTGGCTCCAAGAGGACCCGCGTGAAGGCCTGTATGCAAGACCTCGCATCACACTTCGAGACCCTCTTATCTACACCTGCACCGGACATCGATGTGCTCGTTGCACCGCCTTCATTAGCAGCAATTCCTCTCTCGATCAATACAAACCTGATCACGCTAGCTGAGCTCAGGATGGCCATGCGTGATGTACCACAATTCAAGGCCACCGGTACGGACGGCATCCCAACGGCTGCGTACACCTCGGGCGTTGCACCTTTTCTCCTCGACGTTATGAACGGTGTCCTTGAAGGCGGCCCGGTGCCGCCCGAGTGGCTCGAGAGCGAAATCGTGCCTATATACAAGAAAGGCGCTGCGAGTGACCCAGCGAATTACAGAGGCATCTCCCTCATGCAGACCGCGGCCAAGCTGTTCGACCGAGTACTGCTCCTTCGCATACGTGAGCAAGTATCTACCAAGCTCCTGAATGTCCAGAATGGATTTCGACCATCCCGCGGTACAACAGAGCATATCCTGGCACTGCGCACAATCATTGACACCTGCCGCTCACACAAAAAGAATGTTGTGGCTGTCTTTGTTGACTTTGCTAAAGCCTTCGACTCGGTCTCGCGCCAAGCCATGGCGAAGATCCTCGGATTCTATGGAATTCCTGAGGTGATAAGGTACGCCATTATGGCCCTCTACATTGACACACGAGCGCGAGTCCGAACAGACGACGGTCCAAGCGGAGATTTTACCACTTCGGCTGGAGTGCTTCAAGGTGACACCTTGGCACCATTCTTGTTCGTGATAATCCTTGACTTCGTGCTACGAACGGCCTTCCCGGACAACTCGGACTTCTTTGAATGGCGGCCACGGCAAGGAACGCGTACGCGTACGACTCGCGAGGCTATCCACGTAGGTATTCTTGCCTACGCAGACGACCTCGCCTTGCTTGCCCCGAATACCGCGTCGGCACAGCGCCTCATCAACCAACTAGAGGCCGCCGCCGCTCTTATTGGCCTCCAGATCAATGCCAAGAAGACTGAGGTTCTGGCCATACCAGCTCTGCCGGAGAACGCGACACCAATTCAACTGGGAGAAGTCAGGCTCAAGAATGTCAAGAGTTTTATATACCTCGGTATTGACGTCGCAGACTCTGGAAAAGCACTGAAGGCGAGGCGAGCAAAGGCCTGGGGCGCGGCAAGGCGGCTACATTGCCTCTTCCACTCAAGTGCCTCACCCCAACTCAAGACCCGCATTTTCCGTGCCACTGTCGAGCAGGTTCTTCTTTACGGAATAGAAGCACTCACGCTGACAGAAAAGCTGGCTAAGACACTCAACGCCAACTACGATGCACTCCTCCGCTACGCACTCGGCATCCACCACCCGGAGCACATATCCACCAATGCTCTGCGCAAACTCACAAAAACGGTCCCATGCTGTTTGCTGGCTGCTGAACGACGCTTACGCTTAATCGGTCACCTAGTGCGGCATCAAGAAGATCAACCAGCCGCCGCCATCATCAACCACATTCCGACGGAGCCATGGCGCAGAGGTGGCTGGAATAGAACCACATGGCGCTCAACAATAGAGACCGAGCTAGCGCAACGCGGGCTATCACTCGAAGACGCCCACGACCGCCCACGCTGGAGGCGCTTAATAAGGGCCCAAAACTGATTATTTTGATGCTCCTTTGTTTCCTGTTTTCTTTTGCCCTTTTATTTAATTGAAAGCCGATATATATATATATTAAACACAATAGAAGTAATTTGGTATTTTTCCATCATATCTATTTTATTGCGGCCTGATCATTACTTCACAGAGATGCAATTTCCAGCTTTCTGCTACATGTTTTAGATCAGGGGTTCTCAACCCGCGGCCCGCAGACGCTTATTTTGCGGCCCGCGACATCTTTCACTATGAACGCAATTACTACTGGCACAGTATTGTTACATATTAATATAGATAATTAGCACACTTATCGCACCGTCTCTGTTTCGTTTGATTATACTGATTTTTTTTTGTGTTCTGGTTTCTTGATATATAGTCGAGTTTAGATTCTTATTGTTTTGAATCGGTATTCGTACAGTTCCATCTGGAGTTATACATGTCGCCTGATCATAGAAAAAACCGTTGCTAGCTAGGTGTCAAGCCCAGCAATCCATATTTTGAGGCATTGGTAAAATTTCCGACTACGTTACAGACGCATGGTTCAAAATTGCTTGGAATATCGCTAAACCCAAGAAATCTGCTAGAAAAGGTGTGTTTTCAACAAAACTTTACTATACTGTGTCAATCTTTGCTGTTTCCGGAATTTAGCAGCAAGGAACACGTCACCTTACAAATTTCGAAGCTACATTTGTCTGATTCAACCGTGACGAGAAGAGAAAAAGCAATGTCAGTCGATCTTTTGTGGCATATTCTGAAACACGTTGCTGCGTAGACTACTTTAGCCTAGCATTGTACGAATCCACGGACATTGCAACGCTAATTAAATGGGAGTATTTTGTCGGAGTGGACATATTTGTAAAGGTAATGCTGGCCGGGCAAACGTGGGGAGAGGGGACCAGCAAAAAACATCAACTTGACAAAGCTGACTTTTGTCCCTATTGGTGCAGGGCTCCAGCCATGGGAGGAAAGAAGGGTTGATTGGTTTGGTCAGAAATTACCCCGAACATTAAACTTCTACTCATATCACTGAGAGCTCAAAGTGACAATGGCCTCTCTAACGAAAAAGTTACCGTAATTTTATACTTGCTCGCTCACGCATTGAAACAGACAGTTGAGTTCTCTCTGATGCAAGGGTTTGAAGCTGCATATACCGACTTGGGAACGATTGCAATGCACGCTCGATGAAGAGATTTACTTGTGCCGCCGGAAGATGAGACAATCTCACTAGAGACAGCAACTGAAAACTTATGGACGTTGTCCATCAATGCTGTAGAATGCATAAAAATGCACTAAATAACCATATACGACTGGTCAATAGGCTACATAAGCCTAAATTTAATAGTAGTCCACAAATACACGGTAATAATGTTCTGCGGCCCGCAGAGGTTTTTGCTGTTAAAATGCGGCCCGTTATACAAGGAAAGTTGAGAACCCCTGTTTTAGATGCTGAGATATGATCAATCGATGTTTCAAGGCCTGAAAGAAAGTATCAAAACTAAAATTATCGTTGATAACAAAACTCATACAAGCGAGGGCGGTATAATTTCAGTATTGAAAGAATTAATCTCTCTCTATTCAACTCAAATCATTACAATTAATACACGATTCGGATTGAGTACGCGAATCATTGTACCCAGCCCAGTTATAAGTCTATTGCACCTACCGATACATTGTTTTTCAATCACACATTCCGGCCTCAATGAAGGTTTAGTAAAGTCACCTTCACCATATTGCAGGTGTCTACAAAAAGGAAGGAAAATTTGATGTTTACATTGATAGCAAGGAAGTCAAGGAGTTCTATGCAGTAAGTCAAGTGCTGATGATGAATATTATTTTATTAAACAGTAGGCTGAAGATGTACTGATGGATGCCCTTCCTACAACAACTCTATCCATTTACCCGGGCTCAGGATTGGCACCGGAATGGATTTTGGTTGTCATGTGCTGGGTTTTAAGGTGCAGCAGCGATACAAAACCACTGAGCTGTGGTGGCCTAACACTATATAGGGAGAAGCCTTGTTATATTAACATGGTAACATAAATACCAGGCATCTATCTGCTGCTGAATATTTTGCATATTCTATTTAGGAACAGAATAAACTAAAAAATTACTGTTATTGTTATGTTTCTCCATTAACAAACAACGATGGATTATTGTGCTTAATAAGCATGTATCAAAAATATGTTTTTTGGAATTTCATGAGACAAATCTGTTTGCATCCATATGTGTGGGCTGATTAAATTTGTAGTCACAAAACCCTACCCCCACGATGTCATTGCAACGAAAACCGGTATAATTTGTGATTGCGTAGTTGCTAGTCGCCCTTAATACCTTGATTTTTTCTCTATAGCATTATAACATCAATTTCTTCCTGTATCCGTAATGACCTAGACTTTTCCTACCAAGAAGTGTAATGAAAGCTGTATTACTGAAAGAGGGCCTGAAAGCATGATAGCACGTACTGATGCCGTAGTTAATAAGTCAATTGTTCCAGTAATTGCGCTTCTAATTGTTCTCTGAGGAACTTGATTCATGATCTTATACTTTGCCTTCATTCAGGATCGGCCTGCATACTCCTGTTATGCCTTTTGGAGAAGGTAGAGTTTATGTATCTTGCGTTTTGTTCCAGGCAACAGATTCTGACAATACCTTGACAGTCGGCGCTAATGTTTCTCTAAATGATTTGATTGAGTCCTGTCAAACTCACTCTGAAGATTCGGAGATTTTTCCAGTTATGGCGAAACATATCAAGAAGGTAGCCAATACGCCAGTGAGAAATGTAAGTACACGCTATGATGCGATACAAATTCTGGGACAAGCCTTTATTTATTCCTGTCGAGTAACTATTCTCAGGTTGCATCTTGGACCGGGAATATAATGATTAAGAAGTTACATCCCGAATTTCCGTCTGACATTTTCACACTTTTTGCTGCTTTCAACGTCAAAATCGTTGTCTATGATTGCGTTACGGAAGAACAAGCTGATTATAGCCTGACTGGTGACAATAACTTCATGGATTTGGATTTGACCGGAAAGGTAATATTGCAGGGGTGTTCAGTCGGTGTTCGACAGATGCGGTCAAATTGGTGAAATTTTAATCGAACACATAATTTAAGTACTGGGAACTGACTGGTCAAAGCTACTTCGAGTAGCAATGAATACCACATAGATGGATAATTGAAGGAGTGAATACAGTTGCAAAGTAATTTAAAGTGAATTGTCATGAGTTATCTCTATCAAATGTCTACTGGTACATTTAAAATTGTGAGGTGTGTCATTTTTGCTGATGCAGAATGCCTTAAAGTGGTAGTAGCATAACCTATATTGGTCATTATCACCGGTTCAGGTAACCGGTAATTTCTTAGTACCAAGATAAAAGCATTGAATTCAAGTTAAGTCTAGACGAGGCCTGAAACTAAAAATGTATGTTTGTGAAGAAACTTCTTTAGATTGAAGTTGTGTGATGGTTTACATCAGGGGTGTCAAACATACGACCCGCGGGCCGCATCCGGCCCGCCACACCATTTCATCCGGCCGGCGAGGTCATTCTGAGTAAATTGAAAAATTCTTGTATTATACAGTACATTTCTAATGGAATTAAATGTCGAACATGTTTATCGGCCACACTATTACCATCTGTCGACAGTGTTGATTTCTAACTCAAGTAACCTAACTATAAGGAGCAGGGCGTTGACATTGACACTGCATAATGGGAAAGCATAAAAATTGCCCATTCTGTTCAGAGTTTTCTGGGAAAGAGGAACAAATAATACGTATTCACAGAGGCGGAAACGACAATGAAACCGCTTCCATTAGAAATGTGCTGTATAATACAATAATTTTTCAATTTACTCAGAATATATGAATATTAGACATGAATATTATAATAGCTACATGAAGAAAAGAATTCAAATATCTCTGGTCGCACTGCTGGTAACATTACTCTGACACCGGTCTCCAAGAGAAATCGAATAGTGAATTGGTCATTTAAAAATGATGAACAATATTCCAGTGGCCTCGTTTACAATCTCTTATATTCCTCACAACGAATACGCAGGGCGCATCACGACGCATCACGATTACAGCAAGACAATATTGAAATCTTCCAAGTTATATCTTCGTTAGATACTCTGTTTTAGTGGTTTACAACTGAATTCAATCGTCCAATCATCGCATATTGTCAATTCCATTGTTTGCGAATAACGGTGTGGCTAGAATAGGGCCCATATGATCCGTGATATAATATATCATAGTATTTTGCCTGGCGGTTGATAATACAGCATTCCAGTGAAAAACAAAGGTATGTATTGGACTTTGGAGGTAACATTTTGGGTCATTTGACTATGGTCCGGCCCTTGAGCGATCTAAACATTTGAATCCGGCCCGCGACCCGAGTTGAGTTTGACACCCCTGGTTTACATAAAATATGAAATCTAAATAAGCTATTTGAAGAACTCCAATTTTAATACTCAAATTCTAATACTCCGATCCACAACCCAGGCCATTGATGTCCATCTGTAAATGCTGTAAAATTGTACTGTCCTCATTGAATGTAGTTCTCCTTTTCAGGCTAAAACCACTGTGCTTGAAATTTGTTATAATAAAACTTGGAATTTACCAATCCAATTCATTTCAAAAGGTAGTTTAAAATGATGCATAATTGCATAAGGGGCATATTCTTACAACAATCAGTTGGGGTACAGATGTTAGGAGGGAGTGGCGCAGCTGGTTAAACACTGCAGTCTTGATACCAATGGAAGTGGTATAGTATCCCGGTCCTGGCTATCTTCTATGTGTCGGACGTTTCTCTGGTCTCCTCATCGCGGATCTCGCAACTACCCTTGTCCTTTCCAAGTAGAGACTTATTAAGAAAGTGATTGGAGTAGGCTGACTCTGGATCTCCCTTCTCAACTGGTACGAAACAAGACGAACAAGTGGACGAATATCTTATTAGAATACCGTTGAAAAATTGCGGGTAATATCCTGGTAAGACCCAATACTTCAGTAAATAAACAATAAATGGGCTCAACAACAACAACAAAACGAAGCTGGCTGCTTTCACCACGTCGCTTACGAAAATGAACGCACGTGCGCTCTAAAGCAGTTTAAGTGGCGAGTGAGCCATGAAGAAAATTATATCCACCATGACAACCGTAGTGCATTGAAAAGTCCACACCTAAACTGTGCCGTGCACTTAAGAATGACTGCTCAGATCTGACCTTATAAGATTAATGTAGGCCTTGTAATGTTTTTTTTTGCAATGTTACAAATTGCCATATATATCACTGTCATTATTGAATTATGCACAGTGCTTCAGAATGAGTGATCATGTTACATCAACCCGGTAACGTTTTCATGACTACTGACATCAGTTGCAGCCTGTTACTGGCTAATACTAATGTTCTTCTTAGGTGATTTTGGCTTGCAAGATTCCCAAAGTCACCCCGTCAAAAGACCGCAAGTTCAAGGCGTTGAGCTACAAAATTATGCCACGGTCACAGGTGAGTCTTATTCCGACTGACTCTTTTTGAAATCTTCTACTGGGATGTATCTTCATTGTGTGACAGCATTATGTAATTTAGTGGTACCGGTAGTGCATTTTCATGCTGATATATGTAGAAAATCGTTTATTGGCGATATCTTCATTCAAACTCCACCATAGGCCCGTGTTAATATCAATGCCTCTTGAGGCATACCTGGTACACAATTTTTGGTCATGTCGGTGTGACAAAATTGGTCACCTTAAATACTATTATTTCAAAAATGACCGAAATTTCAATTTGACTGACCCCAGCTTCTACTGGTTGGCATTGAGTCAAATTTGATATGCAAAGTTTTTTTAGGTAACCTGACGATTTGACAACTAACCCAATGAAATTTGAAAAAAAAAAGTTTTTTTGAACACCCCTAATTGCAGTCTTCATTAGCGGTTCTTAGACTTGCGCTCTATTGCTGTTCGTGTTTAGTAGCCACATTTAGTTTTCTAGCAGAGATGCGACTTAGAAGATGGTATCATCAAATTTCAATATCTTGTTCCCTTGATGACTCTATATCAGGGGTGGGCAACCTGCGGCCGTGGAGGCATAATTGTGCAGCCGTGAGCGCGCGATGTAAAATGCATGTTCTGGCGGCCGTGTGTTGATGGATGATATGTTAAATGTATGATAAAACTTATTACGACGATGGAGGGTAAAGTTAAATCAGTGTGTTAAACTCTTTCACTGCATAACCTACTCTGTGACTACGTGTCCAGCTGCTTCAAGCGACATAATATGATACTGCAACCAACCGACTAAAAGGCGGACCTACGGGGCTCGTTCACTTTCGGACCAAACTCACCACAGCCTTACGGAGAAAATGTGTTTTGGGTCCGAAAGTGCACGAGCCCCATCTTCGTCCCGGTTCGTCAATTTCAGATTTGCTTATGAGGCTTCTAGCGGTACGAACATGCGACTATCTCGTCCGTGTGCACCTTATCGAGAGTTGAGGGCACAGTAATGATTGCTAAATGTAGATCTGCTTTCCATCTGTCTGTATTGGAGTCAATTATTATGAAATTGACCAATCCTCATGTATGTGGGCAGAAGGAGTTTCTATACAATATTAAAATTTTCCATTAACATAAACCGGTAATTGTATGTGTAACGCCTTCAGTGAATTGGATAATTTTATTTCCATTCCTCTCTTGTCATGCGTACCGGCAAAGCTGACTTTGCCTAGTACCGTTTTATTATTGCATGGTTACGCCACACTTTGCCAATTTCGGTTAAGTATGAGGACCAAGGACTAAGCTTAGTCAGTCTTGTTACGAAGTCCAAATGTGAGTGGCCTATTCGCGATACTGCGATAGGTTGAACTGTAGTAATAAAAGCCTTGGTAAGCGGATAACATTGTGTGGGTGTGGGTGTATTGAGCAAACGGAAAGAGAATACATTGAGACAAAACTTTTTCCTTGGCCCAATTACATTATAAAGTTAGTCTACATCGCATTATGTCCGTAAGACGAAAAAGAACAGTAACAGAGGAGAAGAGGGCATTTAATATCAAATGGGAGTTGGATTATTTTATGGTAGAAGCGCCAGCCCATACTATGATGTGTCTAATATGCAATCAAGTGGTCAAAACTGTTAAAGGAGATAATGCGAGGCAGCATTTTCGTCGTCATATGTCACACAAGTACGCAAAAATGGTAGGTGAGTCGAGGAAAAGTTGTCTCAAAAGTTTGAAGAAAAGTGTGCGACTCCAGACATCTTGCATATCAGCTTTCATTCAGTCGAAAAATAAGTTGTGTGAAGCGTCTTATACAGTCGCATATCATCTTGGTGCAGCGGGAAAGCCTTATTCAGACGGCGAACTCCATAAGCGATGTCTCATAGACGTTGTTAGGTGCATTCATCCTGGTAAGGAAACTGATTATTCTTCAGTTGCTCTCTCGCGTCGTACAATTCAGCGTAGGCAAGATGATATCGCCAAGCAGTTGACGATCTACCTACAGACAAAGGTTAACGAGGAAGCAACTTGTTTTTCACTGGCTATCGACGAATCGACCGACATTAAGGACTCTGCACAACTATTGATCTTCATTCGCTCTCTGTCTCCAAATTTTGAGTTCTGCGAAGATCTGCTCTCAATGGAAACACTCTCCACCCGCACTCGTGGTGAAGACATATTTGGGGCTGTTAAGAATGCTTGCATTCGCAATGGATTACACTTGAAAAATCTTCGTGGTATTTGTACAGATGAAGCACCTGCAATGCTAGGTAACACAAATGGCTTTGTGACAAGATTTTCAGAATTTGTGTCGAAAGAGTACGATAATAACCAGCTCACAAACCTTCATTGTATTATCCACCAAGAAGCCCCGAGTGTCAAATCTGTTGCCCTAAATGACACATTGAAAGACGTCAATCGTATCATCTTGAACATTCGTACAATTGGTCTTCATCATAGGCAATTTCAAGAACTTCTGCAAGAGCGCGAAACGTCGGCAGAAGACATTCTGTACCACGCCGCAGTTCATTGGTTGTCCCAAGGAGACACATCTCGTCGTGTTCTACAGTTGCGAAAAGAAATACTGGAATATTTTTCCACAAAAAATAAAGACTGCCCCTTACAAAATGAGAGCTTTCTCATATATTTGGCGTTTCTTGTGGATTTTCTGTCCCATGTTAATATTTTAAACCGAAGCCTGCAAGGAAAAGAAGCAACGATATGCACCATGTACAAAAAAGTATCGGATTTTCGTGACAAATGTCGTCTCCTTAAACATCATATTCAGCAGCGTGATTTTTTCCATTTTACACAACTTAAGTCTCTCATCGACAGCTGCGAAATAAAGGTAGAAAAGATTCTGATCACTTTATTTTCGGGGGTTTTTGATACTATGTTGCAGGATTTTGCAGATCGTTTCAAAGATTTCCAAAAAATCTCACATACATTACGACTTGTTGCCTTTCCTCACCTGGTGGAAACGGAAAGTGCTCCGCCACACCTTCAGATGGAGCTGTTGGAATTGAAGAATGATGAGCAGCTGGTGACAAAGTTCAAGTGCGAGGAAAATTTGATTGACACGTGGAAAATAGCCCATGGATATCCACTTTTGCGAGAATTGGCTAGAGAAACTCTTGTTATTGTCGGAAGCACTTACGTGTGCGAGTCTGCCTTTTCGCAAATGAAATACCTGAAAAACGAGTACCGAACTCGCTTGCTGAACGGAAACCTAGAGTCGCAACTAAGACTTATGGTGTCGCGTGAGGTTGCCAATTTTGCAAGTTTGTCTTCTCGTATGCAAGATCAAGGAAGTCACTGATTTCAATGTTAGAGACTTTCCTTAAATAAATTCGTTTCAAAATATGTTTGATATTTATTAGATATGATAAGATTAGTAGATATCAAGTTTTTAAACAAAGCTAAAATGTCTTCCGAGGGCAGCCAAATTTCCTCGTTTTAAGCAATTACACCGTATTTATGCTTGTGGATTGCACTAAAGTTGCATGAAATGTGAATTTCGGCATTAGCGAGGGCAATGGGCATGGCTGACTTTATCAACCCAGATAACGTTGACTTGGAAACGGGTATTTTGGGATTCAAAACGGAAAAATGATATTTCTTTTAGTCAACTCACATATGGCGGCCGTATGGCGTCGAAGTATTCGAAATGCGGCCGTGGACACCGAAAAAGTTGCCCACCTCTGCTCTATATGTTAAGAACTCATTAGAATACACAGTCGTCTTGATGTCTTCATAATTGATTTTTTTTCAGAAATTGATAGTATAGCATAGTCTAAGGATTCAGTTCTGCACCAATTCAGTATTTTCTACAGATAGGCTAGACGCTGTAAGAAGCTGTTTACTGAATGTTGGCAAGCATTTTTCGAAGTTCCACAGAAGTCAAATATATAACTGCAATTTTCTGCAATTTTCACTATTTTTAAAGGGTATTTCATCCTGAATCAGCTTCCCGTCTGCTTTGTAAAGTGCCTGACACTCAGTTTTATAGTTAAATAGTCTGCTCAATCGCAATTCCCTCTGTCTCAGAATTCATACGCCTACGTAAACGCGGCTTTCTCTGCTTCTGTCACCAACGGCGTCATCCACAATGCGAGTATTTCGATGGGCGGTATCAACAAGGACTTTGTACGCGCTACCAACACCGAAAAATATCTGGAAGGCAAAAATGTGAACTTGGAACTGACCTTGTCAGGTACGAACCTTTCAGAAGACTTTGTACCATGGGTGACACGAAAATCAACTAAAATACCATGGTTAGGTAACCTTTATGTGCATCATACTGGCCACTCAGCAGGCTACCCAATTAGGCGTACAATTCAGTCTTTCTGGTAATGTGGCACCATCCTTATAAGCGGCAAGAATGTACATTAGGAAAGAAATGGAATTCCAGATCTAGTCCATATCCGTATTTGAGATATGTTAAAATTAATTTGAACTTGGACATTCAATTATTCTTGACTTTCAAGTTTTATAAGACTTTCAAATTAATTTAATACGTTACTTTGCTCCTTGGCCAATCTGATCACTATAATCAGTCATTTTAAATGTAGCAATTATATTTGAATATTTCAGGAGCTTTGGAAGTATTGAACGATGAAGTCATACCAGTATCGTACAGTGCAGTCGAGACATCACCGGAATATAGAAAATCAGCTGCGTTGGGACTCTTTTACAAAGTATGAAATCTAAATAGTATGGTACATTTGTATCCTGACACAGCATAATAATTGTTGTATTAGTCAATTGTATTGTGTTTTGTTTTCGATCGCATCATCAAACGCAGTATAGGAAAGACTCTAATGGTGTGACACTAGAATATAATGATATCAATTAGATATTTATCCTTTTTTCAGTTCTATCTGTATCTCTGCGACACGTTGCCTGCCAATGCTGTTTCGGCGATTGAGACATTGGAACGTCCTGTTACAAGCTCGACACGTACCTATGATTCGGATGCAAGCATGTTTCCTGTTACGGAGCCTATTCCAAAGTTGTCTGCTATCAAGCAGGTAAAATTATACCATATGAGTTTCATTGTGTTGTATTACTTTTCAAAATCATTTCACAATGTCCTCCTAGATTGCCGACATGATAGAGCGCGGCGCTGTTGTTCCAACAGAGTATCTATAAACCCTAAATCATTGGTACCACTAGTATTTTTATCTGCTCGAGTCAGACCGTGTACAATAGGAATGCAGGTGATCAATCTAATACAGGGGACACCAACCTTTCTGAAACCAAGAGCTATGTTGTGGTTACTGATTAATGTGACCGGTTACTAGTTAGAACAGATAACCCTTACCCACCGGAACTCTCACCAGCGTCTCCGGTATCAATTGCATTGCCGCACTATGCGCCAAAGCTCCAATCACAGCGTCAAATCTTGAGAATATTAACTAGATTCATGTTAAGCCTCCGCGTGGGCGAAGACGAGCAACGCCTGATTGAAAACTGTGTGCGTATGTTCAACTGCTGTTGATATGAAACACTTCTTCACTTCGACTTCCAAATATCTCATTTGAATATTTGCTATTGCATTATATATTCGCTACTGCGACCATGGGCGACTCATTTGATTCTCGCGGGCACCGCGTTGGAGACCCCTGATCTAATAATATCCACTTCGGCCTACTGGTATATAGATTTGATTTGTGGCATAACGGTGTCATCGATATTGTGGTACTATATCGATATTCTGATACTCGGGCATTCTTAGATGCTTTCATTTCCATTTTTATCCATTGTGTTAGTCTTTGGCCTGGTCTTTCTCTGTGCTTTTTTGTAAAGACGTCATCCGAACAGCAGATAAACCTCTGACAATTCGATAGGTACCTCTGCCGTAACTCGAACCAGTGCTTTCTCATGTCATTAGATTAATCACCCGTCATTCTGTAGATCAGTGTTTCCCAACCTTTTTGGATGTCGTAGCCGCAAGTAAACACTCGAAAATTTGAAGGTGGCTACAGCCAACCTCTGGATCTAATTGAAAAGCATGCGCATAGATTCTATATCGGTTATCTGGACATTGATAGACTCAGATTTGCGAGTGCTATACATTGTAATAAACTGAAAATGAATAACATTAATACAACATACTATTATGTTGTTATGTGATAGCTCTTCATGCATTCCATCACTTACTGCACAAGTATAGGGTGGATTTAAACGGTGAGTAATATTGAACTTATCCTAACTTATACTTGACTATGAGCCGTTATTTCAATGTTAGTCAAATTGCGCCGAAATTTATTCTTCACAGACACGATATATCAAGTTCTATGGCCAGCGGAACTCAAGATATATCCTTGTCTGACGGGTATTCATCCATGTATATGACACTAGTCTGCAAGAATTCTCTTTCCCGGTTTTCAGAAGCGACGTTGGACGGATTTAGACATAATTAATATCCCACATTTTAGCATTCATATACAGAAATTCACAATAACTATTTATATAGATCAGGGGTGGCCAACCTGCGGCCGCAGATGGAAATATGTGCGGCCGTCAAAACGTAATTCAATTAGTATGTGTTGGCGGCCGTCGACATGCAAATTGAATTTACGAATCAGCTCTCGAAATTTAGAAAGATTTTCATTTATCTCGAAAGTTTTTTCGCGCTACGCGCGATTCAATGCGACTTCAATATTTGATTTTAATTAGTGGCGCCCTTTGCAATCTGAGCTCCACAGTATAGATGCGAACAGCAGAGTAAATGATGCGCCCCATATAGATGTACAAACTTGGAATCGTGTGCTCCTCACGAAATAAAATTATGGTTCTGGTACATTTGGGCGATTCTAATATATTTCCACTATACCGATAATCCTGATGGGAGGTCAAGAGACAAACAGCATGCAAGAAAGCGACCAATAATAATCGGCCCACCCAAAGATGCATCATCATTTATAACTTGCTCTAAACTTTCGAAGACACCCCTTCCATCAACTCTTCCGGTGAATCTATTCACGTCGGCTAAGAGAGGATAAATGTTTGAAAGTAATATATGAAACTACCAATATAATAACGAGATTTATATGTGAATTTAAAAATTTTGCGTGCTTGGCGCTATAATGACCGCTCCCATCGCGTGACCACTCGAGATTTCAGACGGTATAGTTTGTTTGTGGTATTCATGGTGTTTGTCGACTACCATGGTCATTTACACCAGGGGACCATATAGTAAGCCGATATCAACAAATAGATTAGCCCGGAGTGGACATAGACAGTTTAACATGGGTATTGGGCGTCTAGCTAGTTCACTATGACTATGCCCTGGAGTGCGGCCGTGGGCTACATGATTAATCGAAATGCGGCCGTGAATAGTAAAAAGGTTGGCCACCCCTGATATAGATCATATCGATTCTCTCGGAAGTACAACTCGTGCTACATTAAAACACCCAAATTTGATCCTAAGTATTTGTTGCAATGCTATATCGAGGCAGAGAAAAATTGAAAATTCGAGTCTTGAGAAAATATTCGGTAAAATTGCGATTGAGTTATTGACTTTCGGCCAAATCTGCGTCTGTAATTTGTTGCTCCAGAGAAATGTGGTCCTTTGTCCACACTGGCCAGGATTGATTTTGGTTCAATATCAATTGTTTGACAGGCTTCAGGCGAGGCAAAATTCATCTCGGATTTTTCAAACCACACTGACGAACTGTTTGCCACCTACGTTATGGCCGAGTATGGAAATGCTGATATCGAAGATATCGATTTGTCTCGGGCTGAGAAGATGCCTGGATTTCACAGTGTGATCACTGGTAAGACATATGTTGTCGGAAAGTAGCAAATAAACTTTAAGATTTTGTTGTACACAAAGAGGTTTATCTACATGCACCACTTCTTCAATGGTGTTGCTTTCATCCTAGTCCGCATTCTACTTGGGCAGTTTCTAATGTAAGAAGACTTACTTTTCGATTTTCCAATTGATCCAGGTGGAAGGTATTAGTGAACACAGGGCTAGAAACCAATTACCTCTACTTTTTATTGGTGATCAAGTAAGATTTACCTATTGCACTGCTTGCTCCAGTGGTTTTTGTTTTTAGACTACTTAACAGTTTTTAAGGCAAAATTGCTTACTGCTTACCAGGGTTGTAACGACTCGAAGCATACTGCCACCAATTACGAGTTCAAGTATATCACCTTTTGATATCAACAGACAACATCCGCTTTATCAGCAAAGATTGACAATATTGTTGATATTGCATAGAATTCTGATATCATTCATACTCTAATAACGACATGTACCACATGAACAGAATATCATACAACTCCAATTAAGTATGTCAGCAATGATAGTTCGCTTATATATACGTTGTTACATTGCAGCTGCTGATTTACCACCAGAGATTCGAAACACACTGACTCGACCTCCAATGCAGCCACAGCCAATACTAGCTGATGGACATACGAACTTTGCGGGTGAACCGGTAGCCATTGTGCTAGCAGGTGAGAGGAACGGAGTTCATTTGGACAGTTGAAATGCAGCCTGCTATTTCCGTATTTTTGAAATGCCGCTATATTAATCTACATTACTCTATTTTCAACTGTTCAAGACAGTCCATGTACAGTACATTATACACTGTGATACATGATACACTATGTACTAAGGAGACGTGAAGATATCGATATGACTAAGCACTGTCTATTAACAAAAGTGCCACACCGGCTTACTGAAATTAATGATAGTGATCACTATTATATGTTGTTGGGATCAAGACACTAATGCCTTGTTACTAGTTTTTTCCAGTCACCGCAAATTTTGACTCCAGTCAGGTCATTTCAAATCTGTTCAGTCAAGAGTCAAGTTATGCAAGGTATTAAGAAAGTCATATATGGTGATTGTTTCTTCAGAATTGATCTTTAGGAGTCTAGATGGCTTGGTTTAAATGATTCTGTGATACCGAGTCTTCCGTATATACCTTGCTTATCAGTTTATCATATTTCTCCCAGTTATATTTGTGGTGCGCATATTTATTATTGATTTTTGAGAATCGGTCTGCGGTATAATTCCTTTGTCAAACTTTGTGCTTGAATCACTTCCAAAAATGTCATTGACACTTCGTCGCACGTAATCAGGATGTATTTCGTTATGGTACTGAAACTGTACTGCATTTCATCTTCAGACTCTGAACTCCATGCCTCTGAAATAGCCAAAGCCGTCGTGGTAACCTACAAGAATATCAGGCATGCTGTTTGCGATCTCGCCGAAGCAATTGACCGCGAAATGTTCTATGAAGAGGGCGATGACCTTGAACGAGGGGACACGGAAAAGGCTTACCATGACGCTAAATTTAAGGTATGTGTTTCGGAGTGTTATCTACCTAGCAAGCAATCGTATAACCGTCGGTGGTCGTGTTAATGGTAGAACATCGAAGGTTAAAAGCGTTATAATCCGGGTCCTGGTTGTGTTTGCATCCTGACAGCAGCCATTCATTGATAATTCTCATCTCATTGATTATTTATATGTCTTACCGGTTTAAGACTGACAACATGAAACAGAACAAATTCGAATATGCACACAGCACAGTTGCCTACAAACAGACTTCAAAATGCGTAATTGATTTGCGTTAACACTCCTCCTCCATTTCCGGCTGTCCACGTCTCTGATTACGTTCGTTATGAATCCCTATTACTGTTCACTATGATTTGAGTTCGGTACTAGAATCTGAATCAATCATTATTACGTTATTTTTTAGTACTGTAATTATAGTTTTCATACTTTTTGTTGAAACCTCGATCTGCCGTATCACAGCATCCCAGACATGCGGCACAAAGCTACTTGGATTCGACATTTGTGTGAAGTATTGATCTACTTGCAGATACTGTCTCAAAGCACAATGAAATTGGCATGGTCGAAAAATACCATATTATTTTTAATGTGGCGTATAACAGGCATTATTTTTTGTGGTTGCATAAAAGCTACATATTTTTAATTACCCTAACGTTCGTATTGTTATGATGTGATAATGAGCGACACTAAAGTATTGGACTCTACACGTACCAAGTACAAGAATTGAATCACTCAGGAACTCGATTTTACCCACCTCTATTAATCATGTTTATGTGCAAAATTACAAACCATGATCCAAGTTAAAAATTTCAAGTTCCCAATTTATGCCGTGGTGAAACTGAGATGGCATAATGATCAGTTTGGAAATCCCGTTTTAAAAACCTTTTTTCTTTTTGCCATTGCCTTCTTTTTCCGTGATATTAGAGATTCGCTGAAAGACAAGTGCCGATTTCGGCAGGTTACAGGACGAGCCAAGATCGGGGCGCAGTATCACTTCTACATGGAGCCGCAGGTCTCGAAAGCCATCCCTACTGAAGATGGATTTGAATTGAAGATGGCCACCCAGTGGCAGTACATGGTCCAGCAGAATTGCGCCTATATTTTGGGATATGACGTCAACAGGTGGGGGATCTGTTCAGGAATACGCTGGTCAGTGATCGCCACTAGTGAGACTGTAATATCCTTGTCGTTGTGCGAGTTCTTAACGCTAGTTTGTGTATGTTGGGGAGATTGTGCGTTTTGGCTAGTTTGTGTGTTTCGGGCTTGGCACAATGATTCATGTAGTCAAATCCAAGTTGAGTATAAATGGTAATGATTACCGTTGTGTAGTCGAATTTTTTAAGCAAAAAAATATGTGTATTCACACCAAGACTACTATTTATCAGCCAAAAATATAGTTCTAATACTATATTCCCACTATTTGAGCCTCGAAAGCTCGGTTGGCAGTAACATTGCGTTGAAAAACATATTGCACGAGCTTACGTATACTTGTGGCAGGGTTGTAACCAAGTCACAAGGTTCCGAGTGACAAGTCAATCTCACTTTTATAGTTTTGACTCGAGCCAAGACGAGTCATTTCAATTCACCACCGAGTCAAGTCCAAGTCACGGAGTAGAGTGTCGAGTCCGAGTCACAGTGTTTTGACTCGAGTCCGAGGCCAAGTCATTGTGTTGACTGTTCACTGTTCAGTTCCGAGTTAATGTCATGTGAAGACCACTTTTTAGAACTGTGCTCGGTGAATCTAATTTTCCTCACATTCAACAGTTTCTGGTAGCATTTTCAAGTACCAGTACTGATAGACGAAATAATAATAGTGTCATGAATTTACTACCATTCTTCGAAATTACAATGAAATACCTGTCTTGGTAGACCCCAGTTTCGAGTCATATGTCTTGGTCCGAGTCATGCGCAATGACCCAAGTACAAATTGACTCGAGTCGAGCCATTTTTCATTTTTAAGAAAATGACTCAAGTCAAATTGAGTCACCAGAAAATCGCGACTCGAGTCTGACACAAGTCTGACCCGAGTCGAGTCATGACTTCAGTCATTACAACCCTTACTTGTGGTACTGTGTTTCTGTCAAGTAATGGTCCACGCTTGGAAGAGTCACAAAGCGATACAAAATAGTGTTGGTTCTGAATTACAAAATTACCTTGCACGATGAGTAACTGTGATGATTTTCCTCATAGCCGCAAACAAGATTGATATTCAAATTTTTGATGTCATTATTACTGTTATAGCATCGTAATATGTCGTACCGGAATACACGAATTGGTATCGAATCTCTCAGGTATTCGATTATTCCTAACTCTTTTCTAGGACTGTTGCCATGAGCTGTTGCAGTGGTCCTAGTCTACCAGAATCATCCACTTCAGTTTACGATGTAGAACGTATGTTGGAAACATCAATGTAAAACCTGACCGAAATAACATAGAATAGTTACTATATCTAAGACCACAGCCAAATGAGAATAGAATGAATACATATGCAAAAACACGATGGGTGCAAGCCACGTCATCAGGCGAAAATGAGCAATGCATCATGGTAGAATGCAAGCAAAAAGCAAAAATGCATGATGGAATAAAATAACCCAGTAAATTTTATGACGGAGTCTGTGCGGCACAGAAAATTACAAGTCGTTCAAGTTGTATACAAGTCAAAAAACCAGTTATGTGGCTTCAGAAAGTATGATAGTACATGAAGTATTCCAGCCCATGAATTGAATTTTTATTGAATTGTTCAATGCGATCAACACTACTATTATTTTCATCTACTGTAGACACAAGACACGTCACTGTGTAATGAATGAATTTGAAGGTATCGAAACGACCATACGCGGTCAATCAATCTGAGATCAAAATCTAAAAAGAATCCTAAATTGGCAAGTTATTTAAGTATGGGATCTGCTTGACTACACAGAAAGATAGAAGTAGGTCATCAGTTTGCTTATTTGAGACACTGTTTGCCTTTCTAAGTAATTGCTAACAGTAGGACTAGTAGTAGTAATTAGTCTTTCCATTAAGAAGTATGGTTTTCAAGATACCTATATAGTAGGGATGGTGTGAACGTGTGGTTCACGTTCGCTTTCTGTGTGTGAACCTCAGAAATTTAGAGGTTCACGTTCACAAACGAACCTTGGTAGATTCTGCACTGTGAACCTTTTTCATATATTACAATTTTCACTTCATTATAACATCTTTGGTTAAAATTTATGGCATTTCAACTGCGGGCCACTCTATGCATGGCGCTGGCTTCCAAAAAATCAACACTAAACGAGCATGCACTTTGACAATCTCAAAAATTTTACTTGCTTTGTTACAAAAGTTTGCTCGAAATATCCAGCTTTCCGTTGATATTGATATTGTTGTCTGGTGTAAAAAATCTAGCAGGCTTACGGGTTCAATCTCGATTTCATATGTTTATTGTATAATAAAAATCAAATCCGTGCGATTGGGGTGTTGACTACTGCTGTATAACTTATTTATGGGGTAATATCGTTAGCAAGTATAGAAACCCGTTTTATACTCTGCTCAATAACAACGTCGCAATACTCAGACACCCAATATGTCTGGCCTAGATCGTTAAGGTGTAAGCTTATATTCCCTTGCAAGTCCTTGTCGAAATTGTTGACAAAGCGACGGAAGATATTGATTTTATGGGATTATTTTATCATTTGATTGCCCCGGTTGATACATTTTGCAATGTTTGAAACGTCAAAATGTACTTCAGCATTGCGGCATTATGTGGCCCAAGTCATCGCAAGGTATGGTGCTGTACATTAAATCATAGGCTATCACTTCACTGAAATGTAGGGTTGGAATTAGCAATATGACATCACGCGACGTCATGAGGTTCACGTTTACGTTCACACAGAACCTTTCAAAAAGGTTCGCGTTCACACGAACCTGAACCTTTCAGACGTTCACACCATCCATACTATTCGAGACGTTTTGATACATTTCTGTACCAATGTATCTGTAAAGCACATAACTTTAGTGATGATCTAAAAGCAATGGAGTTGCATGTACCAATAATAATACAAACATGTAGCGTGATTGCACCCTTACATGGTTTGAACATATTTTTAACAGGGTGAATTTGCGCACTGGCAGAGTTGGTGGGGCGTACGGAGGAAAAGGGACAGCCAGTTGGTTGTCAGGTGCCATACCAATTGTTTCAAGTTACATCACTGGTATGTTCCGAAACACTAATGACACTTATCATTGGTTGCTGTGTCAGTTTATAACCCAGTGTAACAACATACAAGTTATCAAGTTTTTTGTTGTTGTTGATGAATTGATAACTTTGAATGCCTCAATCAGCAAGTTCAGTGATTCCCAAAGTGGGCGACAGCGCCCCCTGGAGGTGTTAGCGAGTGTGAAGAGGCTGTTAAACAATGTTCCCTCTAATTTTCCACGAGTCCGCGCGCACTCACCAACTCCCTGGGACAACAGTGCGGAACGACTAAAAAAAGGTCATCTCATAACTTAGACTTTTCCGTGCGCGTCCCCTTAATACAGACGCCATTGTCTTGACCACACATAGACTTGCCTCAGCTAACGCATGAATAATGATTCTGACCGAAAGAATGTAGCCATATTTACAGATAAGATGTAATTAAGTACTAATTTGAAAATTTATCAGAGAGCCATATATGGTTTGTGAGATAAAGGTTCCCGACTCCTGATACAGACCATTCTTACATGCCCATACTACCCAAGTTTAACGTAGCTCAAACATGTATGGTACCTTGGATATATCTAGCCTGTCCAATTTGACCACTGCTACCGAAAATCTCATTATCCTTACCTCCACCTCAAGTGCAGTTTGTATGATATCTGCAATAGTCGGATGGTAAAATAGTATTTAGTGATGTAATAACGATCAATTCTATTTATTTAGGACGTCCGGTGCGATTTACCGCAACGTTGGAACAGTGTATGGAGACGTTTGGAAGACGATCCGAGTATATTATGGATTATAAAATAGGTAGATAATAAAAAATAGAATATTCCCCTATTGTATTTTCCATGTGTGAGTTGAAGCCTGATTTTGACTAGTGATATCCACTTGAAGAGTAACCGATACATTCAACATTGGACAAATGACATATACACATATATATGTTGTGTTTGTGTCGAATGATGTAACTTGCAGAGCATCCAATTTTCCCATTTTTCCAAACACCCACTTTCCCACACGTTTTCCAAGTGCGCTCAATCCACGAGAAGTACCAAATTGTTGGAACTCCATTACAAGTAGAAGAAATTCTGATGATTTCTACCTTATTACGAGTAGAAGTAGAAACTGTCAAGGCATTTGAACACTACTTCTCACGTATAAGTGGAAAACAATGTCTGTGACACACTCAAATAAGGAGGTTGAAGAAGATGAGTCATCACCGAGTTTTGCACTAATCAAGAATCAATTCACTGAACCGAAATAAAGTGCCCACGAATTTACCCAAACCAATACAATCGCTGATAAAGTGAAGGATGATTTGTGTCTAATCTGATAAAATCGTCCATATTGTTGGCCGTAGACTCTGATGATGTTTGATTCAGGTGTTGACAGTGATGGGCTCCTACAATCGATTGAAGTGGATTACTACGCCAATTGCGGTAGGTTTCTGACCCAAGCCGAGTACTGGAAAGGAGCTATTGCGAGATTTTCCGATAGTGGTGAGTGCATTGTTCTATGTTGCGCAAATATGTGGAGTTCTGCTTCACCGCATATCAGACCGTCTCTGGGTGTGTTCCTTACTCTAGTTAGGGGTTCTTAACCAGGGGGTAACTTCGGGGCGTATGGAGCACCTCATCAGGGGATACGAGATGGATTGTGGAATTAGGCCTATACGGTAACTAGAGCCTAAAATGATTTTGCAAACCATAGTGGAATATTTTCTGGTTCAAACATTTTCGTCGCTCTAGGTGCGATTTCATATGGATGGTATTTTTAATTCGAGTGGAGCTGCCATCACAAGTTGTGTTGAAAATGGAGAAATTTAATTGCAAGCTCAAGTGTTTCTATGTATATATGTGGCTATCCAATGGTGGGTCGTGAAAATTTTGCAGTGACTTGCCACTTTTTATCCATAACTTCGACTTAGAACATGCTTCCATAAAAACAGCACCTATCCACTCCTTCAAATCATATTTCCCTGCTCCAACACCCGAATGGTCAAAATCTCACGTACAGACTTCCCAACCATGCTTCATACCAAGCAATATATGTTCCCCTTACATCTCTCTCTCTATCTCTCTCTCCCTCTCTCATTTGACACAAGGCCAGCGTTACAGGGTTAACATCATGACAACGATGTTTTCATGATGAATAATTCAAAAATGCAGTTCTCTTGATGTGTGGGTTTCATTTTATGTACACTATTGATACTTATCATTCACTAAACACTGTCTTTTACTCTAGTGTGCCTAGTTCATAATCTACGATTGCACCCGTTGATTGTAAGATGTGGGACTAATAAAAAAAATCTGCATTCGAATCTCAAAATCTCTTTGAGCTAACTGGTAAAATGATCATGTCAAATCTTATTCCAGAATTTGTTCCGCTATTTGTAGGCACACCTTGTCTCTTTTCGTCACAGGATACTTTTGCCCGAACTGGAAATTGTCAGGGAAAAACGTCCGTACCAACATGCCTGGCACCGCTGCTTGTAGAGGTCCACAGTGAGTATTCATATACCTATGTACCTTTATTCGGTTATAGTGTTAGCATAGGCAATTGATAAGTTATGGGAATATTAGATTACACAATAACAGAAAATATATATAATTGCAATAGATTCATATTGAAAATCCGAATATTTTCGGCTGGCAATCCTCAGGAGTTTGAGGTGATAATCGTAGTAATCATCAGATTATATATTTTCATCCGATCAAGACATATAGGGTGGAGCCCAATTCCTCTGCTGAGCATCGATTCTCTACTCAGTAACGATTTCGTGACTCAACTAACGCCAAAAAGTATGCTCACACTCAAATACGTTCGGATCGACTCTCAAATTTAAGTTAGCGCTCCACGAGACTTGAGTGTCAATTCTTACGGTCGAACAGCCAGCTGTAGGCATTTTAGGCAGCACTCGGTGCAGGTTGGCCAAATATACCGGAGTACCGGTATGGTCGTATTCGATAATGAAATACTCTTATTGCGTTCTGCTAAACGAATGAAATCAGTGGCGCCTGTACCATTTCGATCACCCTGGATCACCGGTTCTAGAATACTGCCTTAGACCCTTTTCTTCTCTTTCCATTCGCCCATTTTTGAGTATATTCTTCAACGGGTCATTTTCTTGTCTTTTATGTCATCTCTAGAACACGGGGGAAAATTAGACTAGATAAACCTCTGACGCGGAATTAAACTTGGCCCCCTGCGCAGCTAGCATTGGATTTCACCACTACACTATCTCCCCCGTATCATCAGCTCAATGTTAAGCCAAGATTATTCAAATTTTCATGCCTGTCACGACATATTTAGTGAGGAAACTGTTGATATAGGCCTACAAAGTCCTTTCGAATCCTCTACTAGCTGTTGACGATTACCTCAGACGAGTGCCAGCTGAAAATATTTGAGGTTATATCAATGTGACTATATATTATTCAATTGTATATTGAAGCTCGGTACCTTCAAGAGTTTTTTCCAATGAGTGTCACAGCAACGTATAGCAGAATTCTCAATTGCATAATAATGTCTAATATATGTCTATATTGCTTTGCCGAATACATATTATTGAATGAAACATGATTTATAATAATAATTATGAATATAATAGATAAGATATTATCAAGGAGAAAATGTCTGTCATGTGAATTTTAATACAGTCATGTAATATTGTGTATAGAGGTATGATACATGATTATGAGTTATTATGATATCTCTCATGCGTCCAGGGCAACTCAATCGTCCATGTTTATGGAGATGGTTCTCGAGCATGTTGCAAAGGTCGTAAAGCAGGATCCAATGGTCATCAAGCAAAAAAATCTCTACAAATCTGGGCAAGTCGACCTTTCCGGAGCGACGTTGACAAATTTTAAGCTTCGGGACATATCACAAAGTATGCCTGTTTGTCACCGGCAAACACAGCCTACAACACAGCAACACATGATATAATCAACTTTCTATCACAGCACTTCTTACAAATGCCGGTGCTGCAGCGAGACAAAAGGAAGTGGACACTTTCAATAAGGAAAATAAATTCAAAAAGAAAGGACTCGGCTTTGCGCCGATCAAGGTTGTGTAAGTTTCCCAATCGGTTAGCTTTTGAAAACATGACAAGGCGTTTGTAGTTTTAGGTTGCATTTCAAAGTATATGAGGCTTTATCCATAGCACCCATTTAATCTGGTTCTATTGGGAATTGAATTTTAACAGAAATTCGTTTTCGTAGCGGGTTGTAATCGACTGGGTACATGTAGATCACTATACCATTTGTTGAATATAGGATTTCAGACAGTTTCTGTGATTGTCTCACTTTTCCAATGGTTTCCTAAAATCTATTTAGAATCGCATGGGACAGCTTTTGCTTCGGCTCTCAAGTCAGCATTTTTGCCTCCGATGGGACTGTGATTTTAACAACCGGTGCTGTTGATGTCGGACAAGGCGTCAGTACAAAAGTAAGAACATTGCTGCTTCGATTGCTTTGAGTCTTTAACCTCTTGGTGGCGGCACCCGCTTTTAAGTCGGATTTTAACTTTGCCACTGCATATTTATCGTTCTAGTGAGCGTAGACGGTTGGGATTTGTTGCAAAGGGTAGATATGTGTAATCACTCGGGAAAGCAATCACCGTATCGACCACAAACTCTCTTGAACTTCGTTGTAATTGTATCTAATGTTGATGGCTTGCGGCGAAATCGCGTGTCACACGTCAGTGTTGAATTGAGTGAGGTATGTATCATTGTTACGTAACAAATACACAATAATTCCACAAAATATGCCCCTCAATATGCACCAAGTTTTTACGTAATCACTCGCGAACACAGCTAGGTAATTCTTCCAGTGAAGGCTTGATGTAAAGCTGAGATTCTGCAGTTGTCACAGCATCAGTAGTACTGAGTTCCGACGCCGCCTAGCCCTATCGGAACCACAGGCGCGAGAGTGAGAGAAATTCATTTTTCCAAAAACAGAAGTTGTTTTGCGGAATGATTACGGAACTAAATCGAGATTTTACAACCGATTGGATGGCGTAGTCAGTAAGTGCTATATCCCAGCTTTCGTGAGGTTCGTCAGATGGCGAGTTCGGACCCCATTAAGTAGCCTTTTTCTGCGTTGAAGTTTTCGAGTTTTTTGTTTCATTCCCGCTGCCGCTGCCAAGAGGTTAAGGGTCATTTGGTTTGTGAACTGCCTTTGTATATAAAGATAACCCCACCATTTGGACGTTTCCCATTTTGGATAGCATGTTTCTGACATTATCTCTCTAATGCATTCATGAATATGGCCACACATAGTCCATAAAACCCTATTCCTAAGGGTGGGGGCCAAAAATATAGATCAAATAAAAGATCTGGGGATTTTGCACGTTGCTGGATTTTCTGCGGACCAGAAAGGTAGATTAGTAAGATTCTGTCAGAACCGACTGAGTATAGACTGCTGCTTCTTAATCCTGGTCGCCACCAGGATCAAAGTCTGGATTAAGGTACAAAAGCATATAAATTTGGCGAGGTTTGTAATAGTTATAACATTGTAGATTGAAATTGCTTATCTGAGGTTCATTATAAAGGTAGTGAATACTGCATGTTGGTGATATTTTGTTACCGGTACTCAATTGTGCTTCTCCTTATTGACTGATGATCATGTTATTACAGAATGTTTAATGATAATTGCATACAAACTATGTAATAAACGAATTCAGCCGTTCTCTTGCATTGGAAACAATCAACCAAGCCGTGAAATGCCACATCACCAAACATGGCAAAAAACAGAACAGCAATTGAAGGTTGCTTCAAAACAAGAGAAAGTGTCAAAACTGAAAATGACAGAAGGCCTTCGGAACATTCAATTGGAAGAGTGACTGAAGTTATGGTATCTGACCCGGTAACGGTGATATTTATTTCAAGGTAAGTTTGTAGACATTAATTATATCCATAATATGGCGCATATCAGTAAATTAATGGTTATAGCTGTCATACCAGCACAGGTTCTGCCACTTGAACATCATTTTGAAAGTGATTCCACTGTATTGTCTATAGTTACTGCAGAAAATCAATCATGTAAGTTATTTTGCGAGAGAGTAATGAGAACTTGTTCGATACATTGACCACATCGAGAAGTGTTCCCCATGATGATGATCGGTTCATGTCAGAGGCAACTCCTCTCGTTATTTTCATCACTACTTTTTGCTAACATATCAATTGTAAAAGTGTAGATATATATTATATCGAATTCTCACCCGGTGGTGTATTAAAGGGAATGCATTCACGATATCAAACGTTCTTGTCATACATTCAGCGATTTTATAATGAGATTCTTTGTTAGTTGTCAAATGATCAGTATTTTCCACCATCACTAGCAAATATGCATGTGCAATTGTGCATTGTACATGTGTAAACATACGTATAGCCTCAAATCCTTCTGAAACATTCACATTTTTTCAGAAACAAGCTACATGGAATCGCAGTCAACATACGTGACAAAGACAAGTGATCTGCCACCTGGTATGTAGCTTATACTCATTTGAATTTCAAGTCGAGTTGATATTTCAGAATATACAATCTTGCAGTTTAGGGGAGTTTGGCAAACTTTTGCTAACGAGAGAGTTGGAATTGGTGTTTGACTGCTCGAAAGATTGCTGATTACCAGTGCAATGCACATAGTTACAATCCTGTAACAATTGATATAAGATGGTATACAATGGAGCCTGATCGATTATATCGCTTTGCCGATAATATAGACTCGATATCACTCTTTGAAAGAATCGTTGTTATCGGCCATTGGAAATGAATATGTATGGGCAGTTTTCGTGAGGTCACAGCATGGTCATAGGAAGTCCATAAACTATACTCTTTGACCACTAGACTGAGAATATTGATATATTTCACATATATTACACTTTACAGGTGTGCTGATACAGCCTTTCTAGTTTATTTTCTGTCCAAGTATAGCATTGGCTGTAAAGCTGTTCAAATAGATGCCCTGAAGTTTTTCAAATGCGCATTTTAAGGTATTCCACACAATTTGAATATAGGCTATAGTCGTTATCGGTGAAGGAGTTGGATATTGGTTTTATCGGTATCGTCCCAAAACTCCAATATCAGTCGGGCTCTAGTATATAAATACAATACAATGAAAACCACCAATTCTGCACTTTGTGATGAGCTGGTTGCGGAATACAAGTTTTTAATGACTAGAGACTGACCAATTATTGGTTCACGGCTCATATCGAATGGATACCCCACTTGGAAACAGATATTGATATCATCCATTAGAGGAAAAAATATCAGCCAACAAGACCAGGAGAATTTCCAAATGATTTCTTTTGTGATTGGCTTCTTAATACAAGTTTTAGTTTAATCATAGGTTACTACATCATCGCAGAGTCACTATGAACTTCTTTTAATTCAGAAAAACAATGAGCTGAGAATTGAACTGATGGTGTGCAAGATTGAGGAGCTCAAAGAAAGAAAAGACATGAGAGACGAAGAAAGATATTTCAGAAAGCAAGAATTCAAAATGCGTATTGAAGAACATGCGATAAAAATGGAAAAATATAGATTAGACCTTGGACAATTGAGGAATTAGTGACATCTGTAATGCAATATTTCTTTGTTCAATTATTTCATTGTGCCTTCCTGTCAAGTTATGTAAATAGCCGAATACGCATTTTCTGAAAAGCAACATTTCTTATAATATTTCATTGTGCCTGCCTGACAAGTGTTCCTCACCTTACAGGCAATGTTCCCTCTAATTTTCGACAAGTTTGCGCACACTCAGCAACTCACTACGCAGACCCTTGGACAACAGTGTGTCAATGTCTGTAAAAAAAGTCATCACTTCGAATTTTTTGGTGCGCAACTTGGATTTTCTGTGCGCAGAGACCATGTCAGCACTGCGCATTTGCGTACGTGAGTAGCTTAGAGGGAACATTGCTTATAGGTATTATCGACGGTGCAAATTTTTTGAAATGCAACATTTCTTTATAATATTTCATTGTGCCTGCCTGCCAAGTGTTCCTCGCCTTATAGGTATTGTCGACGGTGCAAACATTTCGGTACATTTTTTCAATTCATATTTGTCAATTTGATTAGAAGTAATGGGACACCTGCTCTTTGTTTATTATCTACAGTGCAATTGTAGTTGAATCTTTCATTCCACGAAGTCATGCACATTTCATTCTCTTTATTATTTTTACACCAGCACGGTTTACTGTGTTCGTTAAAATTTTAAAATAAACATAATTAGTAGAAATATGTGTTGATGTTATTTTCAAGATCGGCTATTGCGTCAGTGTATCCAACTTCAGATGTTATATCCGTAGCTTCCCCGGGAGCAACTGCAATATCAGGAACTGGCTCATTGGTTTTTGTAGCAAAATTGTGCAAACATATTGTTGCAATGATTGCCGGGATGGTGTTTTCGATTTGCATTCGCATAGGATTTGGAAACGCTGTTTGAGGACGCCAAAGCATTGCTTGATCAGCACGCGTGTCTTTAAGTGCATATAGCTGTATTTTTTTTCTTGTGCAGCCTGTGGATTTGTTAATGGAGTCATCAGGTACATTTTTAGAGCATAGAGCCTCTGTCTCCCAGCAAAGTCCCATTGTATTTTTTCTGGCCGAGCTCGTATTTTAATCTGGAGTTTACAAAAGTTCTTGAGTCATGAGTACTCCCTGGCCACCTCACGACAGCATTAGTCACAACCGGCATTCTCTTGGCATTGCAGTCCATTTGACAGTTCAAAGAAAAATATCCTTTCCTGCAACATTTCTCTATTCTCTGACAATGCCCAAGAAATGCAGTGGATAATTCGGCGTGCAGTTGTCCGGGTTACACCAATCAAGTCAGCATCTCTTTGTTGAAAATGATCGTAGCAAAAAATCGGAGAGCACAGAGTAATTACATCATGGGGTGCAAAGCTTGACACCGTACTTCCAACCATGGGCTGTCTTTAATCATCTCCAATAGAATTACCGTAGCTCCCTTCTAGAATCTGTAGCGGTCAACGAATTCATTTTCTGGGTATTTTAAAAATAAGTCCGATATGTCTGCCAAGTAATGCCTGGGCACAACAATTGTATTCTCGTCATCCGAACTGCCATCTACGATGTCCAAATTATCCATACTACAGACAGTAATAACAACAGTACCGGTTTGCAATGCCGTCTTTAGAACTTATAACTGTGAATAAACTACAGAGTGATATGCATTAAAGCTGCAAAGTGGCGTCAAATCAATTTCATAAGTCTACCTAGGAAACGACGGCATTCATAGCATATGACCAAAATCGACGACGTTTCCAATCAGCATTGCCAAAGCAATATTTACTGCGAAGTCGATGGGTTGACATGGCAACCTTCCACGGATGACTACATTTTGCGTCATTTTGACGCAATAGCGTCCTACATCCTGGATTTGTAGATCTACTAACTTCGCACGAACATCCAATGTTTTGGCGTGCGGATCATCTACTTCTAAATCGGGAGATCTTGGAACTCGCAGATGAAGCGAAAATCCAGGATGTTTTTACTCAGCTTTTTGGCCTCCGCCCTAAGTGTCTATTAGGTCATCGGTTGAGTGCAAGGGTGAGATTAGGTTACTGGTTAGCGTTGGGGGTGAGGTTAGGTTGGGAAGTTGAATTTGATTGGGTGAGGTTGTTGATTGTTCGGTGAGCGTTTTTGTAGTTATGTTATGTACCAAATAAATTCTCTCTTTCTCGCTTTTTAAGAAACTGTTCGAGAGAAATGGGAAAATAGCATTCAGAATTTATTTAATTCCTGGTCCCCTGATGTTGATAGATACTACTTTAGGTTTGAAGTTTATATTGTGTTGTGGGCTAGGGTTTGGGCGAGATTAGTTTAGGGTTGAGGGTAGGGTAGTTTGGGTTACGTTGTTTAATTGTTCTGTGAATGTTCTGGTACTTAATGCTGAAGCCAAATATATTGCATGTCCGTCGTTCTATTGGAAAC
Source organism: Botryllus schlosseri (assembly GCF_051294905.1). Taxonomy (NCBI): domain Eukaryota; kingdom Metazoa; phylum Chordata; class Ascidiacea; order Stolidobranchia; family Styelidae; genus Botryllus; species Botryllus schlosseri. The sequence goes on from NC_137239.1 coordinate 14,923,102, forward strand.
TTTGAAGTAAAAATGAAAATCAAGCACTTGAAAGAACGTCATTTATGGCCTTCCGCAGTTAATGAACGCTAATTTAGCAAATTGTTAACCTGGTCTTCGTACAGCAATTTAACCGCTTGAAACTGGCTTCCGTGTCGCTCATGATTATTACAGTGAAGCATAGGGTACAGTTGGGATTCAATTACTGCTGATCACTGAAATTTCGCTTGGGAATTTTTTCAGCTTATTCAAGTTGCAGCACACATCCTCGGCATACCGATGGATTTGATCAGGGTTTCTGAAACGACAAATATCATGGCGCCGAACAGTGGCCCTTCTGCCGGCAGCATTACTTCTGAGATGTGCGCCAAGGTACCCATATTATTTCATTGTTTTCTTTTAATGACAAAATGACGTAGGCCTTGTCATCTTGGTCACCAACGGGGTCAATTTTGCCTGTAATGTAGCTGATATTTTTGCTTCCTTGCTATGAGTCAAGGAATGCTGATTTCCTTTTTAGAATTGATACAAATTCAACAACTTCAAGACTGAAATCCTTTGCATCTACTTGCTAGGTACTTGCTCAAGCCTGATAGCAAGCCTACTTGACTAACATCTCTTATCCCATTCTCTCCTTTTAAATTCGTTCTTATGTATGGATACTGTTTCTCATTGGGTCTGTTGTGCATGCAGCATATATTCAATATGTTTGCAGGCCAATGTATTTGTACGCCAAGCTGTAACTGTAACTGATTGACTTCAGCAAGACATTTGAACTTCTTCCTTGCTTTTTGTTGTGTTACTATTCCTGTGGTGTCTTGGATTGATGAAAATTGTTACTATAATGACTCTGAAATATTATCCTGTTTCAGGGCGTGCTGGAATGTTGCAAAATGATGAAAACCCGTATCGACGCCGCAACAGAGAAGCTTCAACTCTCCAGTGACATTAGTTGGAAAGAGAAAGTGGAAAAGTGTTTTTACGAAGGTGTAGATCTGACAGCCCACTATTGGTAAGTGATGGCTGTGTCAACTCTTATTACCACCACACAGTACGAAGAGGTGTTTTGTAGTTTCAGAGAGGCATTTCTATTCAAATAGCAAGCTGCACCATAAATTTCTACTTACTTGCAAGTTGATATATTGATTCCCAAGACACATCAAAGTTAGTTGAACAAGAAGGATAAAATGAAAGTTCTGAAACGTACCGGGGTAATTAGTGGGGCGATGACTTTTGACAAGGCAAAAAAAGTGAAATTTTTGTCAAAATTGTAGCATTAGATCAATAAATGGTCCAAATAGTTTAGGAAGTCAAAAATTCTTTGGCACACTGCATTTCGTTGGTGTCGTAGAGGTTACGCTGTCGGTGAACTTTTCATTTGACATCTTACACCTTGTAGCCTACTTCACAGGCTTACTGTTGTAGATGGCCCATTGTCTAGTCATTGTGAATCATAAATTATCGATTACAACAAATAAGTTGACAAGGCATGATGATCAGCACACCTAAAGTGAGTAAAATTTTTAGTAGGTCTGAAATTTTTTCAAGCTCACTCCGATATCTCACTGAATCTAAAACTTGACAGCGTAGTGGACATTGGGTAATATACCATAGTGATTCTCAACGTTTGGATCGTGAGATGATAAAAAAACACAGAATTCTGGTCTAAAAAGCTTGATGTAGACAACATTGTCCACATGAAGCAACAGGTATGTTACTGACACTCATGCAGTATACTCCAAACTTCAATGCTGCTACCAAACAACTGCTTCTGTTGAACGTTTTACTTCATTCTTGACAAGCTAGTCCGTAAGGACTTCAGTTTCAACCAAAAATTTAGAAAAGTGCAAGAAAATGACTACAATTGAAACATTTTGTGCAGCAATGCCTAATTTAAATACTTGATTGCAAAATTTTGTCAAAGTTAATTTGTTTACGGTCAAAATATGTAAATATTTTCCTTTTTTTGAGCAAAATCTTTCGTTTTTAGGTCAACAAATAATCGCCCCAGAAATTAGGTTCAAAAGTAATATTGGTTCAGGAGTTGCATGCTTTTATCAGGTATACGCGGTTACTTTCCGAATTGCAAGATATATATTCTCGAGTGAAATAAAATGAAATTGCAAATAGGTGCGATCTCCTGATATATTCAGTTACTGCGATGCAAGGGCTATTTTGCACAGTTTTTATGACAATGCAACACATAAAAGTGATATAAAAGTGTATCCACTTTTCAAAATCTACTTGAGTATCCCAAAATATTACATATACATCGTTACTGACCGCCTGTGGTGAATTACAAATCTCAACATAGTGTGAAGTCGGCTATTTAATTTTCATTTACACAAAATTTTGGTGTTGTTTTCCAGGGTTTATCCAACTGAAAGTGTTGCCAAGCGTTACAGTGTTTGCGGGGCAGCACTGTCGGAAGTGGAAATGGATATATTGACTGGAGAATATGCTCTGAAGAGAGTCGATATGATCTACGATTGCGGGAAAAGGTTTGCTTATTTATTTAGTCGATAGCGTGCGTCCAATTTTAACCGAGTTATCTTATCTGTGAATATTTACAAAATGCTCGGAATTAGTCTTCGTGGGATTTTCCAATGGTAACACACTTCTAGTTCCGGATAAATATGTCCAGGATTATCTACATGAAGTAGTGAACTTCCTGCAATGATATCTTCCACCACTGGGGACACTTATCTCCATTAAATCATTTAAGATAAATTTGTGATAATGCTAAACCTCGTACCCCACGGATGTCACACATACGGCCAACAAGCCACATCTGGCCTGCCAAACGATTTCTTCCGACCCGTGAAGCGTGAAGTCAGAGTAGAGATCTTCAACAATTGTTGAGATTTTTAGTGATACATAGTTTCAAAATAATCCTTCAAGACACCATTTATGTCGAGCAAGGCTTCGCCATATTTTAACCATCCGACAGTGGCATCGAAGGTATCACTCTAGTCATCAATACAAACAAGTCACTGACATTGACACACAATTCCAAAAAGGTAAAAAAGTGCATACTGAGTCAGAAAAATGGACCTAAAAAAACGCCGAGGCGAAACCGTTATATGCTCGTTATATGGGAAATATAACTTTTTTTTCAAATATTTGTGGTCGCACTACTGTATCACTTCTGACTCAAATGTACCCGGCTTCCAGAGAAACCTGAATCGCGATTAATAATAATGAAGCAAATTCCAACATCCTCGTTTACAGTTGTTAGATTAGAGCCCTTATGATCCGTAATATAATGTAATATACTATTGTGGATAAAGGCTTGATATTAAAGTACTCAAGTGAAATACTTGGGCATCCATTTTGAGGTAACATTTTTGAACTATTTGACTACAGTATTTGCTGTGTGTTGAAAGCTCCTGTGCTTTTTGATCAATAGGGGTTAGCACATCACATTTTCCAATGTTGGTTGTACCTTATATTTGCATCCTGTGATTATGTATATCAACCATGTGTATTAATATTGTTTTCTTGCTGTTGCGTATCTACAGCGTCAATCCTGAAATTGATGTGGGGCAAGCAGAAGGGGCCTTCATGTTTGGCGTGGGATACTACACAACTGAAAAGTTGATATTCAATCCAGAAAATGGGCAATTGTTGACGCACAATACATGGGAGTACAAACCCCCGGCCAGCAAGGTGAGTCTGCGCTGGCAGTTTTTTTCAATTAATTCCCATTTTCTGCTAACTAATATGTTGGTATCCTTGTGAAGAATTGCACATAAATTCATGGTTCACGGATCACAAAGAATCCTGTTTAATTAGCAAGCAAGGGATGCGATAAGTCATGCGAATGTACTCACACAAAAACCATGTATATTTTGTCATGTCATGTCTAATGCCTCGCATTGACTGGCATTTGTGTTGTAAAAGGCTGACACACATGAATAAGTGCAGCCAAATATTCTGGTGAAGGAGGCTGCAGTTACCAAAGTATTAGAAAAATTTAGATCTCATTTGACGAACGGCCCTATATATATATATATGTCAAAAAAATAATGATTAACCTCTAGATTACGATCGACGTGCACCGCTGTTATTGATGTTGTGAAACACACATAGTGTATTGGGGATTCAGGTGGTCCCGAGCTTATGGCTGAATTTATCATCGGATTAGAGGATAATTTTTTTATTGCAGTATTCGGGATGCTTTGAAGACATTGACTCTTGACTAGGGTACGCGAATCCGAGTAGAGTATTGAGATTCGATTTTTCCAAGAACCAAAAACATAGGCTACACTTTATACCAATAGCAATATATTTTCAACAATATTTCTGTCGTTGGAGTCTCAGTGAACCGTACCTTAGCATTGAAAAATGGTAATATATTTCTTCTGGCCGCAATGAAGTTTCCAAACTTTCAAGTCATTGTCACGGTCATAGGTTGAGCTCGAAAGTGGTTGCAGGTACATGACTTATTTGCATATGGCACATAGCCTGCGAAACCTAACACTATTGCCCTACCTCGCCCAGACATTGCTTCATTGATCATTTGCTACCATCGTTTATTTTTTCTTTTTCCTTTCCCTTTTTTACAATCAGTATCTACAGCCAGACTGTATAGAGACAAGTGTACCTGTTTGATGTGGGTGTGATCAGACTGGTTAACCTTCAACGTCGTATCAATAATTCCTATCTGATACCGAATACTGTGCATGCATATTTTCCGTGCCACCATCATTGCCGCCTGTTTGTTATGTATTTTGGTTGGTTGAAAAAATAAAGACTCTCTCTCTCACTCTCACTTGTGATTCCTGTTTCTCTATTGCAGGATATTCCAACAGAATGGAACATCACCTTCCTGAAAAACGAAGAGGAGGAAAATACTAGTCTCAGCTCCAAAGCGGTCGGAGAACCTCCGTTGCTTCTCTCATCGTCGGTGGTATTTGCAATAAAGCGTTGTGTCGAGAGCTTCAGGAATGACGGCACCTATTTTGCCATAGGTTGGTCGCTTTCCACCGCTGTGGTGGTCCCATACTGATTTATTTTTAAACTTATTCGCTATTATATATACATTTAAACTTACTCGCTATCATATACATAGTCGAGACGATCCAATATCAATCATATCATTATGAATTGTTACCAGCTCTAAACTTTACGAGATTGCAATGTAATGAAAAGATAAGAAGGAGTCACAACGAGTCAATCAATCACTCACATACACACACACACACGGATAATATTAAAATAACCTTTTACCAACGCGAAATAACAAAATGCTTCACAAACTGTAGCCTACATTGTGATTCCTTGCGGCTGTGGAAATTCACCATTGAAACTAATGGAAGGTTATCCCAAATTGATTCTCTCCTTGACTAAATGTGAGATGTAAAAAGTGGGAAATCCCACTGTAAAAGATGTTGAAATGGAAGTGTGGGTTTCTGAATGCAACCATCCGTGTCAATAGTGTGCACATGGATAAAAAGGTATTTGCATACCTGGTAAAATAAAGAAATATATTTTTCTGTCTTTGAGACCTTGTGAGTTGATACAGTATCTAATATATTGACATGATACTGATAAAACAACTTAACCTAGTAGTTTTGGTCTATCTGATAGTGCATTACTTTGAAATTTATTCGAGTAACAAACTCCTTCTCAGGTCTCGGGGGTTTATCTAGATTTTTATCCCTGGCTCGAGTACTTACAAAAACACTAGAACATAACTGATTGCGCCTGAATTCTTCGGCAACCCATCTGATATATGTATATATGAATCAGATAAATAAACTCTTCGACAAAAGGCTAGTGACATTGAACTAATATCAGGTACTGCAATGTCCCTCTTATCACTACTGCTCACTGCACTTTTTGAAGAACTGTGGCAGTGCAAATTATCTGACATGTATTCCGCTTCATTTTCAGACATGCCCGCCAGCGTGGATAACGTGCAGCAACTCTGCAAAGTCAAGATTTCGGATTACAAAATTTAGATTCTAACACACAATTTTTTCCCATCACACTATATCTATCAATCATGAATATATGTTCCTACTAACTTCTAACCTGTATCCTCCTGTTGATCATTAGTCTTTTAGCCGTTGGTCCATTCTGTTTCCGAAATAATAAGTTACTGGTCATATCGCAGAACTAGTGCCTCGTTTCTGTTAATGAGCGGGCTTTGATAGACTGAAATCTCATAGGAATGACTCCTGAGCATGTGTGAGTCATATCAATCAGCTTGAATTGGTAGCACGCTACATATCTAGTATGTGGATTGTAGAGAATGTAGTAAAGGATGGATGTTAATGAAAACTACTTGTCTCAGGCAATCGCTGCATTCGACTTGGGAACAGTCTTGAAATGCCTATGAAATCGAAACATACTCTGGCCATTTAAATGCGGTGTTATGATACTATAGCGCAGTGTTGGGATGACTCGAGTCCCCTTTTTCGTATGACTTGACTTGACTCGAGTCAAAATGTGCAATGACTTGAAATAACTCGTAACTCGAAGGTAGTGACTTGATCCCAACACTGCTATAGTGTGACATTCCTTCAGCAAGTGTACAAATCCGTTCTTTGTCATTGAAAATTTATGTCTCCTAATATTCATACCTTTCATGCCTCTGGTGATGTGCAAGATGTTTCTTGAATGTAGTGTAGAAATATAAGTTTTGTTGTCGTCTCATCTTCGATTACTGTAGCAGGCCTGTGCGGTGTACGCATAACAGAGGGTAGCCGAAGAGTAGCCACCTCAGTTCGAGTTAAAGATGATTATCTGCTAAACTATATAGATTGTATTCGGAAGGAAAGATTTTGATCATGCAATGAAATGCCGCGCTGTCTCCTTTGTAAGAGAACTATGATGGTTTCATGATACCAGGGGACTGCTGGCATGTTTGTGAAATTCGAGAGTGATTTAGGATGGCTCCAGATCCATGAGCAGAATGCAATTCATGTCTTCTCTGATACCAGTTTTATCAAATCTTGTGCTCAGGCAACCAGTGTTACGATTATCACAGGTCCCTTTGGCCATATGGACAGAGCTTTGTAACCCAAACGCAGTTTGCCTTGCAAATTACCAGTGTCCACACCTGTGTAAGACACTTAGACGCTACTTAATGGAGACTTGAGTGGTGTATGAAAATGCAGAGACAGTATGATATGATGATTCAACTTACAGAATCTTACTATGACATAGGGATAATGTATCGGTAAGTGATAACTAGGGCAAGTTTTTGCAACTTTTTTACAGCTTGCGGCAGCTTCCTAAATACTCGGAAGTTATGTAGAATGCTGTTTGAAGGAATCTTATAGTGCAACTTTTTTGCTGTTTTTCATGCAATTTTTTCGATTTTTCATGAAAGATTTTTTAATTTTTCACCCAACCAACTTTTTACTGGAAATATTTGGCAATTATGTCAGTGTTTTTTGAGAATGTTGGTGAAATACACTGCCAAATTCGACCAAAATACTGTAAATCAGCATTGAAGTAATGCTCTAACGGGTATTTCGAGAGCCGAGCCGGAAAGTTGACCTTGTGGTCTTTTAGTGCAACTTTTGTGAAAAATTAAATGCAACTTTTTACTGCAACTTTTGGGAAAAATTAATGCAACTTTTCACGGATTTACCTGCAACAAAAACTTGCCTACAGCAGCCTTGTCACCTGGCAGCTTTTTCAATGTCAATTTTGTAACCTGCTCGGTAGCCAGACATTGTACACTCGGGTGAAAGAAATGATAGATCAATACTAGATTGTTAAACTGTGATGCAGGCTCATGCAATGTCAACATAACGTTGTTTGCTCTACTGCTTTGCCATTGCAGACACATCGATGCATAGTTTCCTGAATTGATAAATAGTTGCCTGTGAGCTTTTGTGCATTTGAAAAGTTGTGAGGATAAGCAGCAGAATTGAATGCATTGATATTGTGAAAACTGATTGAAATTTTATCAACAGTCATTCATTGCGTGATAGTGGCAATTTCTGCTTGCGGAGGACATGTAGCTGTGTTTTCTGGTAATTTCTCTATGAATATGCAATGTTATTATATCTACCATCCTCAAATGACTTGTGTATTGTAAGATGCGCACTATAATATAGGCTATCAAATACTGCTGAGAAAGAAGTGGGAGCATTTCTGGTGTATCCTACTAAACTTGATGATTTCATGAAAACTCCCAGTGATCCATGTGAGCTACTTTGATGCATACGACATTTATAATACATAATGTTGTGAATGAAAACAATTACCATTTTATGTCCGTTTTGACACCCATTACTGCATTTAGTGCTAGCATGAGAAATTAGTTTCAAATACTCCGATACTCTCGGAAAGAGCATAGCCAGGATGGATCCAATGAATTCAAGCATCCAATTTCATGTCAATGGAAAGGAAAATGTTGGTGAGTGTCACACAACCGATATTTTTCAATTTTAACTGACAGAAAAAGGTATTATATCTTTGTGGAATACTCACACCTCACTGTAATGATCTTTTTATTACATTTCTTTACTTCAAATACGATTGTGAAAGTTTAAAAAATAGTACTTGTGTAATACATGTCAGAAGGGCCACTCAGCTATTTTCAACAATGGTCCAGTTACAAAAGATCAAGTTTGGTTTAGGTCCGTTATAACACTCATGAAATAATGTACAGTCATACAAATGTTATTTGATATAACTACATACAAAATCAGGTAAAGCAGTTGAAGCGATAAGCGAAATGGATTTTGTGTTCTGTTGATCACACCTTGTCGGAGAACTGGCCTTTTTTATATAATGGATTTGTTTTGTTGAAAAGCCAAGTAAATATACTGAGACAAACAAGGTCCGGATTCAACACTGAAAAGGTTCGTCAGTTGAGCAGTCATGCCATAATGAATGCATCATGACAATGGCAATATAATAGAGTGGTGCCATGCAAACATGTACAATTCCATATTTACAAACAGATTTGTTTGCCTCTGGTTTTATGTAGTGCATTTATTATGTTGAATCCATGGTGTGCAATAAATGTCCTCTTCCCTATTGTTACTGTGACGGTAATAACTGCCTTTTAATTCTACTAAATCCAGGTCTATGCTAGCACAATGTTCGAACATTGTTAAAAATGGATACGGAGTGGCTGGTCTGATACTGAGTTTGTTGGTCTGGCCTCACATGACTAATACATTATTCTAGAATCCAGAATTCTGAGGTCGCTTCTGTCTCAATATTCCTCTTAGAAGACTCCGTGTTTCTTTGGTCGGATTCTGTGTCAGTTATCGAAGTGCACAGATCTTTTGATGAGTGTACTATAGTCACTAATTGCCCGCCTCGACAAGACACCTCCAGATATAAGAAGTCTGAGGTTGTAAGACTCAAGGCTCTCAACCAGATACATATTGCCCACTAGCCAGTCATGGATGATAGTCTGCTACACGTTAAAGTAATACCATGAATGCCTAGTCAACTGCAAGTGGAATTTAGACATTCTCAACTAGAAGTTAAAAGTAATAGGTCAGAGTATTACTCAACCGGATTAATTTTTTCAGAATTACATTTTCTTATCATGATACTGTGGCGGTGTCACCCCATTGTTGTCACAATTTCTGTCACAACCGTGATCATAATGTATTTGAACATTGCATTTTACTTTACAAAGTCGAAACAGTGAATTTCAAGTAATTTGACACAAAAATATTGAAGTAGAAGTGAAGTGATGTAAGTAGACAATGATTGGTACTCTACTGGTATGTATTTAGTAGAAGGTGACAAATAATGAGACCCAGGTCCTATCATTATCCGCAGCCAAATTTATTCTTTTATTTTTGACGAACAACATATTTTCTTGGTATTTTAATCTTCTCATGCTTCATTTTCTCAGTGAGCAATGTCGAGCTGGGAGTCAGTTTAAATTCCTGGCTGCGTACAAGCGGAAGATTAACGGGAACAAAAGTAATGTGTGCCGAAGGAGGATGCGGCGCCTGTGTTGTCACTGTAACAAGGCCTATCCCTGGTACTTCCAGTTCAAAAACGTTTTCTGCTAACTCAGTGAGTTGAATATGCTTTTCCTACAAAGTATTGACTCGTGGTACTGGTTTGGAAAAAGTATTTTATAGACTGGCTGGAACAATATGACTTTGTGTTGCTGACTTTGTGTTGTAGATGTAAGTAGATATAAATACATGACGAGAAGTAAATAAATATATGAAAAACATTGAAATAAATATGTGTGTTTCGGTATGGAAATAAAGGAATATGAAAATATGAGCAATAGAAACATATTTGGTATGAATTGGAAAAGGTAGGAGAGATAAGAAGAATGGCAAAAACAAATTGTTGATTGGAATATGCCTTTTTTTACCAGTGTCTACTACCGCTGCTGTCTGTGGATGGATGTCAAATCACAACCACTGAGGGATTGATCGAAGATGGTGGTTCTTACAATGTTATTCAAGAACGGGTCGCACATTTTAATGCGACACAGTGTGGATATTGCACCCCTGGATTTGTCATGACAATGCATAGGTGAAAGCTGGTTTGCCCATTTTACCTAGTTCTATGCATAATAAACATTAAGAATATGTGGAATAAATAGTCACGTAAGTATATTCGAATTTCTTTGGCGGAAAAGGTTACTCTCTGTAATTTTCAGTGCCAATCTCCCTCGATTTATATGGTATTGGCTAATATAAATATTTTGCGTAATAAAGATTAATAATAGTTGAGTGGGAAATGTATGTATATCATACGGAGTTACGCCTGATGGCACGAAAGGATGATAAAATAAGTTATTTTTAATTTCATAGCATTTATGCTTGAGTTAACGATCCAATACGAAAAAACTAAAAATTGTAATAGGACCATATTATTGAACTTACTCATATGAATTATCTTTTATCATCGTATGCGACTCAAATTCAAGCCATAGCTCATATAAGTAATAGGCAAGAATAAATTTGTGTGGATATGAGATGCATGCAATGGCCAACACCCTTCTACAAACCACAATCATCCATAATGTGATAGTTTGTATATCAATACACATTTGTATAATAATATAAATGCACTCACCTTATCTTTTTACTTCCTTTAGCCTCCTGCAGCGCAACCCAAATCCGACCCAGGCTGAAATCGAGGAAGAATTTGACGGAAACCTTTGCCGGTGTACCGGTTATCGGCCGATCTTCGACGCGATGAAAAGCTTTGCATCCGATGCAGATCCAAAGCTGAAAAAAATCTGTCAGGATATTGAGGTTTGTGTGATTTCATGATTGGGACATCTCCAGTTTGTATTTACGAAAAAATTAATTGTTTAAAAAAGTTAGCTTGATGTCACTGTGTGTCGTAGTAAAATCAAATAGGGGTAATTTGAAATTTATATTGTGTATATTGTGTTCGACTGATGAATTTTGGTCAACCTTATCAACAGGACTTGAAGATCTGTCGAAAGGAATGCAAAGACTGGAGCGAGCATTGCTACAAGTCTTGTGGCAGATATGAGGCAGACGGGAGTGATCCACTGATGCACAAGCCTAAACTGGTAAATGTAAAATTAGTTTTTCAATGACTGACGCAAAGGGCTCAAATTTGAGCTTGACACTGACTGGAAGGATATGTGTCAAGCTGTCTTACTCAATTTTTTATCCTCCTGAAAGGGCTACCACATAACACCCCTCAAATTAATGCAGCACATAGGCATATTTTTAAAGTACACTCTGTAACTAAACCATTTCAATTTCTCGATTAAGGTAGTCTACTATTTCTGATGTCTGGAAATAGGCAGAAAAACCCAATTTTCCTTTTCCAGTCTCATTGCACTGTGAGCTTGAACTTTCTACAGTAATTATTTTTGAAGATACCCGGTAAGTATATGAAAACCACCTTAAACAACCAGGTCAAAGAAATTGACTGTAACGCACATCACATGTATGTCTACAAAGAAACCCCTGTTGCTTTTACACCCATTCAGTGAATTCCCAACTTCCATTGCTTAATCCGTGGATACTTACGCCAACAGAAAAGTGTATGCTAACAAAGTTAAGAACCACAGCGCTATTCAGTTAATGTTATACTGCTAGTCCCTATTACGAACTTCAATATTGAATGTTTATCTTCTACAGGACACATCATCAAATGCGCCCAAATCTCTAATTGTTCACTACAAAATTGGTGACGATACAGCCATGTGGATTCGACCTTTGACTCTCGCGGAGCTAATCCAGAAAGTCAAGGAGTTTGTGATGGATGGAAAAACAAACATCAGATACGTTGTGGGTAATACTAGCACTGGTAAGCTACTACCTATATATCGGTTTAAAAAAATGTGTTCCTCAGTGTTAGTATTGCACAAGGTTTTAAACTTGTAATACCCTAATAAAGAAAGTAACTATTGGTAGTAAATTGATACAGGATTTGTATATGATGGTATGCTATGACTATTCCATGGTATGTTATTATTTCACAATATTGTTTATTCTTGCATATTATTTGAAATCTCTGTTTTACCAGAGTCGTCTTCACTATATTTCAGGAGTCTACAAAAACGAAGGAAAGTTTGATGTCTACATCGATAGTAAGGAAGTCAAGGATTTATATGAAGTAAGAGAAATAATGATTTTGCAATACTGCATTGTCGAAATTGTGCTTGTGCGGACCGCGTGCCATTCAATATTAGTATTTTAGAAAAAGATATCTCAATAGGCCACAGTTCCACACCGCTGTTGTAAACCATTATTCAAAAAGATATGTGAAGAAGCAATATGTCAGTCTCTCTTTCAAACATTCATGTAGTAAAGCCAAGTCACCCGATTTTATATTTTGTATTAATAAAATCAGAAATTTCATGCTTGAGCATTTGAGATCAATACATCTGTTTCTTAACTATAAACACATATATTATCGAAAAATGTAGTATCTAAAACGTATGTCTTTTCTCTGCTTCAAAAATCGAGTGTCGTGAATATTAGAATACTGTACTTGCTATTATTATGCCAGAATGTAAAAACTCAAAAAGCATCTAATGAAAAAAATATAGGAAGCACAATTGCAATTTACATATATACAATGCTTTGGAGCATTATGATTTTGTTTTTATTGCAATTACAATTACAATAACTCTTGATGGCTCTAAATGTGGTGTGAGGATTTTGTGTGTTTTGGAAGTTTGTAAAAATCCTATTTCACTTTTTCCAGATAACAAATTCTGACAGTACTTTGACAGTCGGTGCAAATGTCTCACTAAATGATTTGATCCAGTCATGTCAAACCTACTCCAAACAATCAGAGATATTCGCTGCCATGGCGAAGCACATCAGGAAGGTAGCCAATGTGCCAGTGAGAAATGTAAGTTTTTTTACACTATGTCAGACATATTCTATGCCCCAAAACTGAATCGGTAAATAGTAAATTCAAAACATTATTCAAAATTATAATTTTTTCACCCAAATTATTTTCAGGTTGGATCGTGGACAGGGAATATCATGATAAAGAAACTGCATCGTGAATTTCCGTCTGATATTTTCACACTTTTCGCGGCTTTCAACGTGAAAATTGTAATCTACGATTGCATAACGGAGGACCAAATCGATTACAATCTCACCGGCGACAATAACTTTATGGATCTGGACTTGACAGGAAAGGTAATGGCAGGCTGTTTTTTTCCCAAAACTTGCTGAAGCTATCACTTGCTGAGTAATGGCGGCATTTGTTTGTGACAGGTGATTTTGGCTTGCAAGATTCCCAAAATGACCCCACCAGCTGGCGGTAAATTTAAGGCGCTGAGCTATAAAATTATGCCGCGATCACAGGTGAGTTTTTTGTGTCTTACATCCGAAATGTACTGATCGATCTGCATATTATTCATTTTTGGAATATTTGATGGGTCCTTTGCTATTATGTGTACCTGAAGCAGAATATTAAATTTAGGAATGTGGCATTGATATGTTCTCACTGAAATCCGTGATTTTACAATTGTTCCATGTCAAACATGCTCAAATTAAGGGAAAGGAACTTAAGGATTCATATATGACTTGTTATTACATTATTTGCTCACGTCTAAAACCCGTTTTTCTGAAAGTGTCTGATACTGTGTTGTAGGCTACAACGAGGATAGATTTTTCAATCATCATTATTTCCCAGATTGAATCCATAGTGTCAAGTTCCACACTATCAATACATGGAGTAATAATTTGTTCAATTGTAGTTTTCTTTCTACCAGAATGCCCATGCCTATGTGAATGCAGCATTCTCGGCATCTGTAACAGACGGTGTCATTCATGGCGCGACTATTTCAATGGGCGGTATCAGCAAGGACTTTGTGTGCGCGGTTAAAACCGAAAAATATCTCGAAGGCAAAAATGTAAACTTGGAACAAACATTGTCAGGTAGAATTTTTGGGTAATATTTAGGTTAAAGGCAAAAGGTTGATACCAAAATGGTAGCATGCAACAACTACTCTTACTGGGGGCAAAGGTATCTGAAGGCCTTACGAATTTGTATCGTCTCCTAGTCAATATTGCTACCATACGTTTTCTTCTTTCTCTGACGTGACGAATACAAGACTGTCCATCTATCCCCGTCCATCGTGCAATATTCAGCAAAGTTACGTTCAATGCACTGTGTTTTGCCCATGTTATATTGGATAGTATCTCAAATTTTACACTTGATTTGGTATTACAGAAGCTCTAGAGGTGTTTAACGATGAAGTTGTACCGGTATCGTACAGTGCCGTCGAAACATCACCAGAATACAGAAAATCGGCTGCAGTAGGAATCTTTTACAAGGTAATCAATCTATATTCCGCAGGACCATCGTATCATGAAACAGTTCAATAAGGCTTGCATTAGTACAAAACTTGAATGTATGACCGACCAATTGGATATCTATTTTTTCTCTAGTTTTATCTGTATCTCTGCGACATGTTGCCTGCCGATATCGCTTCGACGATAGATACGTTGGAACGTCCGGTTACAAGCTCCACGCGGACATACGATTCAGATGCGAGCATGTTCCCTGTCACGGAACCCATTCCAAAGTTGTCAGCTATCAAACAGGTTAGGACAGGAACCTTGGTTCAAAATTTTTTTGAAGGATTCAACTCCATTTTGTGTGGCAATTCGCCTGTCTTTTCATTGGATGCTCGAAGTATTACATTACTACTGCAGAGTTGACCAGATCATACCACTCATCAGAGATGGCCAATTAACTTGCTCAATATTATTATGAAATCGTTTGCCAACATGACGATATGTACCATGAACCAAATCCTATCCCCTTCAAAAAATACAAACATTCCTGAAAGATTAGTAAGAATGATGCTTACACCTTGTCTATTTGCACATATTTACATGCTCTAGTGTCGTTATGAATATGACACGTTATGTTGACAGGCTTCTGGAGAGGCGAAATACATCTCGGATTTTACAAACGACACCAACGAGCTATTTGCATCGTACGTTATGGCCGAGTATGGAAACGCGGATATTGAAGACATCAACTCATCTCAGGCTGAAAGCATGCCGGGTTTTCACAGTGTTATCACAGGTGAGACATATACAATGTAGTTGACAATGATTACTTCTACTTTTTCGAAATAGCCAGGTAGGATTTGTGAATACTTAGGCCTACTCTTGTGGTCTTCATTTTAAGTGACTTTCACTTTTGCTCCAGTAGGATTTGTGGGTAAATCAATGTGATTTGTATCATTTTTATGGCTTAAATTGTATTCGCAATCAATTGATGTAGAGCCGGTATAACGTGAGTCTAATACAGCTTGAATTTTGCATATTTGACATTTTGCCTGAACTCATACTATATTACCCATATACGGTACTAGAGTCCACCGTAGCCAAGGGACTAGCATGATGTAGCTGGATTTATACTGATAGAGCAATAATAAATCAGCGGTGGCGTATTATGTTGTACTGTGAAAATTATATTTTTCAAATTCCTCACACAATTCACTCTAACTTGCACTGATAAAAATCATAAATTTACATTGTTTAATCGCGCACAGCTGCTGATCTTCCAACTGGGGTCCAAAACACATTCGCTCGACCACCATTCGGACCGCAGCCGATACTGGTCGATGGACATACAGACTTTGCGGGTCAACCCGTAGCCATTGTGCTAGCAGGTGAGATGAATAAATGAAGGTTAATAGGTTTATCTATTATTATCCTACGATAGTTTATGTTTTGCCTGTAGAGAATACCAATGCGAAACTCTTACCCCTGCTTGGTCACTTGCTGTGTAGGCATACATGTATTTCTCAATCATATATGCTTTCCATTACTGGATTTCTTTATGTATCTCAACAGTTACGAATTCTGTATCCTGCTCTAGCTGTCTTACATTATACAGTCACGGCAAAAAATATGATTACATTCAGCTGGCATAAAAAACATTTTATGTACAATCTGGAATGGTGTTTTAGCTCACTTCGTCCAACAAATTATTTGCATCACAAAGACACGTAATTTTGAGGCATAAGTGTTCTGCGTATCATATTTAGTCAGTGTAGAGATATTTATGTCTGCTTTGTAGAAGTATAACCAAGGAAATCAATTATCTAAGCAGGCGTGTTTAGCAAACCGATTCTTTCCGTCATGTCATCAATTTCCCCTTAAGACTCTCAATTCCACGCGGAGCAAATCGCCAAAGCCGTCAAGGTGACATACAAGAATATTGGGCATGCCGTCTGTGATCTTGCCGAAGCGATCACGCGTAAAATGTTTTATGAAGGTGGAGATGAGTTTCAACGGGGAAATGCGGATGAGGCTTACAATGACGCAAAGTTCAAGGTGTTCTTTTCTGTCTTTCATCTTTGATTCTGACAAGCTGTAGGTCCATGGCAACATGACTCACATGAAAGCAGACCAAATAACTGTTATTGAATCTTGGCTCTTACCTATGGTTAGCAAAATATGACTCTTAATAATATGCCATGTTTTTAGTGGTCTGTTGACATATGTGCATGTGAAACTTTAACATGCGACGGTTGAGCATGCGGGTTAAAGTTAGGTTTGGGTTGTGTTGGTGTTGGGTTTGGATTAGGGTTAGGGTTGGAATTGGCTTTGTGGAAAGGGGTTAGTTTTAGGCTAAGAAAGTCACATCCTCAAATGCCATATGCCCCGATATTCGGGCTACCGATTTTTGCATGTAAACTCTCTTTTTTGCTTCATGGTATGTGATGGATGTTTACATCAGTGGCATAAATTTGCTTATCTAAATGGAACCAGACTATGTCTGTAACATCACTAATGGTCTAGAATCTCACCCAATAAAAGTTGTTAGTTATAGTTGACAAGTTGAACATGACGACAGTGTGTGATATGCCAACTATGTTTGGCAGTTTGGGAAAATGTAGCTGTTAGTCAAAAATGCCATGTATTGTTTGACACCTTGAGATCACACAAATAAATTTCTTTGTGCCCTAGTGTCCTGATTATAATTTGTTTTTGTCATTATCTGACTATTATTTATATAATCATATAACAGCACAGAATTGAACAGCATAATTCTTCATTGAAGAAATTTGCAAATTAGGCACTTGAGAGATGGCTGGGGTTTTTGTCAAGCTCTAACATAACGAGATCAAATTTGTCCATAATTCCCTAACGTTGAAACATATCATTTTCCCGAAAATTGCTCACCCTGATCATCCAAATATTTTCCAAACCTTCCAATTACCATAGAATTGCATTCCTCCCGATTTTGAGTAGCAGGGTGCTAACTATGGCACTAGAAATACTTACTTTCATACCAACTCGCAGTTAAATTCATTTGCGTTAAAATTTGGTATTGTTCATTTTGTTAGATTTCTGGGAGAGCCAAGCTCGGTGCGCAATATCACGTTTACATGGAGCCGCAGGTTTCAAAAGCCATCCCGACCGAGGACGGCTTTGATTTGAGAACAGCCAGTCAGTGGCAGGACCAGGTCCAACAAAATTGCGCCTATATTGTGGGATTTGACAACAACAGGTGGGACTCTACATGGCAATCTAAATATACCAAACAACATAAGTACTCCAACGGAAACAAATTCTGGACTATTGTTTCTTGTTAACCCAGAAAATGCAAGAAGTTTATGACATGGGACAACTATTGGTTCCATGCATACAACTATTTTAATATATCAAGATACAGATGGCAATGACATTTTAAATTGTGACATGAATCTGTCAAGAAACTTAGTTTCAATACTGACAAAATGTGATGAGCAAATAATCACCTTTATCAAAGTCAATCGTACAAGTAGAAGAAGCAGTATGTAAAAAACGAACCCCCTCCATTAATATGGGATGAAAGTGAAATATCCTATTCAAAATTAACCACCGCCTATTCAGAGCAGCGTTACTCATCCTTTGGTGAAAGTGTAGTCTCAATCCTAATATGCTATTGCCTGGTTGCAGTCACATGATTGGTTGCGCACAGCAAGCGACCGGTTAGGTAGCTATTCTATACCGTGTTTGTGCTTGAGATGAAGTTTTAATTTAAAATCTGCATTTGTGTGCAATGTGCATTGTACACATCAATTTTTGTGGATATAGTAATTTGGGTCTTGGCTATGTTAGATGCGTTTGCTCTGTAAGTGGTTGGTACTCTACACGCGAAAAATTCGGTGAAATATCGAGTGTTATATAGTCGTATTGCGGTACCTAAAACTGACATCAAGGTAAAAAATTCATCTAGTCTACATATACCGGCTTATTTCATTGCAGTATCAGTGACAGTTGATTTTACTTGTGTAGATTGCAATACTTGCTATGATTATGTGAACTTTACCATAAGCACAAGAGCAGAATAGAGTACCTTGTTAAGCTTTTATCGTTGCTATGTGCAAACAATCATGTGACCAAAATCCTGCAAACAGCCGATTGAACCATGTCAGGTACTGTTTTATATGTCTATATGTGAAAAACAGATCTCTTTATATTATAATACCTCACAGCTTTTCTGTTAAGAATGGATATTAACTTATGTATATTTTATCCCAGATTAAGGGCTGAATTGATGTATTATTTTACCTAAAACTGGTCTCATGTGTTCTGTGCAGGGTGAACGTGCGCACTGGCAGAGTTGGCGGGGCTTATGGTGGTAAAGGAATGGCAAGTTGGCTCTCCTCTGCAATCACACTGGTTTCAAGCTATATAACGGGTATGCTGCTGTTTGGTAAAAGTCATGACTTGTGGTACATTTTTCTGTAATTAACTTTCCGCTCATCTTAACGTGTCGTGTGCTTCAGATTAATTCTAGTTTTTGCTTGTCTTGCATTTTGAGCAAATTCTGTTCAGGATAGAAATTATAACAAGTTAGGATAATAGTATTTTTACATCGCTTGGATTTATGCAATTCAGATTTCACAGGAAAAGCTTCCGTATACTTGAAGTCACTGTGGTACAATTTAGCTGCATTATATGCTTCCTTTGCTTGGATGAGTTGCCAAAGTCTTCATAATAGTTTCTTTCTCCAAAAGTTTACATTCACACGCTTGTCCTGTTTCACGCAAGTTTAAAGAGATGTGTAATAAAATTTCAATCAATTGTAGAAGCACTCTTACTCTATAGGGAAAGTAGATATTCTCGCAGTATGTTGGAGTTTAAATTTAGGTGATATTTTCAGCATTTCCCAATCAAATGAGATTTTGGTGGATGAGATGTCACACATTTGTGGAGTCACAATGTGATGGCCACCTCTATTATACAAAATCTGTTAATTGATGCTAATCGCTGTTTGATTCGTAAAAATAACCAGTTTTGGGTCTGAAATGATCTATAATGTTATCTGCAATTGGTGCAATAAATTTTATGTGTTCTCTTATTTTAGGACGCCCCGTCCGGTTTCATGCCACATTGGAACAGTGCATGGAGACGTTCGGAAGACGTTCCGAATACATTATGGACTACAAAGTTGGTGGGTCAATGTTACAGAATGTCTCCTATAGTAAAGTGTTTAGACAGTATTTACCTCAGCGATTATGTTGACTGCACGGCGACTAGCTGACAATTCTTCCAGGTGTTGATGGAGATGGACTGTTACAAGCAATGGAAGTGAATTACTACTGCAATATTGGCTCTACTCCAAATTCTGCCGAGTATGGAAAAGGATCATTGACCAGGTTTTCCGACAGTGGTGAGTACATTTTTGTGTAAGTCTGTGTTGAAATTAGGAGTCTTTAGACTTCTCCAATACTTGGGGTTGCCGCAGCATATAAGTGCCCAGTAGCCCACTACTCAGAGATCCACACGCCCTTCCAGCCCCGACCCAACCATTTATTTGAGCTTGTGACTGGCATTGGTTTTGTAGGCCTGGAGCTAGGTTCCTGGGAGACAGCCAGTGAAAATCTAACCTTAATCTTACACTTTGCGGGTCCAGGGGTGCAACAACCAAGGTACGGTTGCAGTCCTTATTGAAATAGCAAGGACATAAGTCCCAATCACAGAACGAATGTCGAAATTTGAAGTCGGGTATAGCCACTGTCTGTATATACAGGCTTTGTTTAATTTATCATCTTCATATTTCATACAGTTATTAAATCCTTTTCTATGTTTCGAGAACTGTGAGTATACAATCGTTGTTGTTCCTTAACGACTGGCTGTGAATCTGTGATAGGTCTGAGCAATTAAACCGAAGATTCTGTTTTTTGTTGCAGGATACTATTGCCCTAACTGGAAATTAACTGCGAAAAATGTCCGTACCAATATGCCTGGTACTGCCGCATGTAGAGGTCCTCAGTGAGTATGCGACCAATTCAATTCAGATTTTGACCGCAACTAGAGATGAGTGATTTGAATTTGAATTGGAGTCACTTTTTCTGAATCTTGCACTCGGAAAAATCACTGAGTCCAGTCTTGTTACAGAAAAACTTGCCGGATTCCCGTCTTGCTCAAATATCAAATCCAAATTCCCGGCATATAGTATGTTTTTCGCGTATAGTTAACAATTAATAGCACAATGGCTTGCGAAAATGTAACGGGTTAACTATTGTCAGCAGTCAGCACCACCATTTTTCCTCTATCTACAAGCCAATAATGCTGAGGGAAGCTGCTGATACCAATGTTTTAATATTTTCCACCCGCTCAAGATTGATGCGGAACAATCAAAGGCCATAAATTCTGCAATTGGCAAACACTTGTTGGATAATCCCGCCTGTGCGAAAAATTATCGAGACGACAGATTTCGCATACTCGGAAAGGGTCGCTCACACTTTCATTTGTGTGCCTTGGAGTCGACTTTTATCAAAATACACCAGCCAAGGCTGTGTCAACAAAAAGAGTTCGTGTATCATCTAAAAATAGTAGATTGCACGCTCTCGTATTCGACATTTCGTGCTGGTGACGTCATATTTTGTGTTACGATCGTTGATATACGCTGTTCTTTCGAATTCTCTACTAGTTGCTGACGATTACCCCTGACGAGTGTCAGCCGAAAATATTCGGGTTCATTTCAATATGAATATACTATTCAATTGTATATTGAAGTTCTGTACCTCAAAGAAGCTATTCCTATATTTGTATACAAGAGTTGAAATATCGACCTTCATCTTGTTGCCGCATATAATATACGCCCAAGCTGTTACGTTACATCTGACGAATGCAGGTCAACTCAAACGTCAATGTTTATGGAGATGGTTCTCGAACATGTCGCAAGGGTCGTGAAGCAGGATCCTATGATCGTCAAGCAGAAGAATCTTTACAAATCCGGGCAAGTCGACCTTTACGGGACCACTTTGACCAACTTCAAGCTACGGGACATATCGCAAAGTATGATAGGTTGTTCTTGGCAGCTAAACATGATTTTATGTGTGGTGTTACACGAAGTGTTGTATTCGTAACAGAGATGGTCATATTATTCACTCGAGTTTAAATAGAAGTCATGGCAGCAATTTCATAGTAGTAGTAGCAATTCCGAGTCATTCAAGATCAAAATTAAGTAGCAGGACAAATTAAAGGGGTGTAAAGTATTCGAGGAAGTCATTTTAATAAGCAAAATTAATGTTGTTGGGGTGTCGCATGACTCCAGTAGTCAATCTTTTACCATCCAATACTTTTGAAAACCAAGATACATCTTCACCACTAACGCAAAATGACCAGTTTTCTATACCTATATTCAAATCTGGGCTGTACAGTATAAACAATCTGTGAATGCAAACTGTGAATCCATATTTCCGAACTGTCAGATAGAGAGAGAGAATCTTTATTCGTATACATTACATATCAACATTACACTACAAAAATGTAACAGTGAAATGCGATATGCAAGGTAGACGGGAGGCTCGATACGGCAAAGTCTTCAGAGCCGGGCCACTCAGGACAGGAGCAATATTCAGTCGATAACTAATGAATAAAAAATAAATAGAAAACTTAACTATGAAACAGAAAAGAAAAACAAGACCCAGTATCATGCAACTATTCAAAATTCAATTTAGCGGTAGTTAGAGATAGGAGAATAAAAACATTGTATTTTAAATGCACAAGAGTCTAAATTACGGAGATGAGGTGGCAGCTTATTCCAAATATTGACACCAATAAAACTGATTGAATTTTGCACTGGACTGTCAGAATGGGAGAGGTAAATAATGACATGAGAGAGAGAGAGAGATATCAATTTTCTTTTTTTCTGCATCTGTTGATGTTCTTTGACGATGGAGACGCATGCTTGATGTATCAGCATCGATACCTAGAATAGGATGTTAAGCTGGTTTCGGCAACATGCAATGTGTGGCAATAAAAGCAATACCATGCACTGGCTATCAGAATATTTTGTGTGTCAATCACAGTACAAAACTAATACCGTCGACATGAAGATTATTTTTTCTTGTACATTCTGTTTTAACCCACAATGTGAGTGATAAATTTCTGCCAAAATTCGCTCTGCTGGTAATAAATCAACTTATGTAACGGTAGAAATGTGACTCAACTCAAAACAATTGAATCCATACTCGACTAAATTAGGATTGCTTTGATTTATTTTTCCAACCATGCATGCAACCAGTAAAAACCATCACATCTGTTATCGCAGCTCTTCTCGCTAATGCCGGTGCCGCGGAAAGGCAAAGTAAGGTGGACGCCTTCAATAAAGAAAATAAATTCAAAAAAAGAGGACTTGGATTTGTGCCGATCAAGTTTCTGTGAGTTTTTAAAATACGGTATATAATTGAATTTGAAGTATGTGATTAGATATTTAGTATTTTCTAAAATAATTTTTAACACACACAAATGCGGTGTCAGTGATTCGTGTGGAATTATATATGATCAGTTATTTAACACAAATAATCATAAATTTACCACGATATCAGTCCATAAATTATTTGTTGTAAACTTGTAATATATATATCTTATTTATATTAGGCTTTTCGAAGTACAGAACTTGCTGCAGTTTTGTTTATATTGTATCATATCCAGAGATGCCCTGTAATGGAGGGCTTTGAATGTTTTATAAGAACTGGTAGCTCAGTGGGTTGTTGCTGCTTTCATTCCATCCAGCGATGTTTTTATTTAGTGTACTTTGGACGATAATTTACTTTCTGTTTCCTTTTAACTTTTGAATTTCATTGCCAGGACAGCATCTTGCAGAGCCTATCCTATATAGATGTGTTATTTTGTATGGTAATCAATCACATCCACTGTACAACATATGCTGTGCACTGAACTGCTTGAGAGTAGATCTTCGACTGCTACCCGCTACCCATTATACTAGTCGAATTTTTCATTGATATTTAACTCTATATCATGGATTATATTGCTCCCCTTTTTCTTCATGTATACAAACATCCATCTCTCTAGAGTTGCATGGGACGGGTTTTGCTTCGGCGCTCAAGTCAGCATCTTTGCATCTGATGGAAGTGTGGTTTTAACAACCGGCGCTATCGATGTTGGGCAAGGCGTCAGTACGAAAGTAAGTTGAGTAATGAGAAGACGGTGAATTTAGACTAATTGAAGAAAAAATTATAGTGAAGCAGGGGTACCACTTGAGCCGATGGGGATATAAAGCTGGGCAAAATCGGTACCTTAGTGATTCGATCTCAAGTATTCGACTTTACAGATATGTGATTTCAACTAACGTGTGTAGCTTGGTACTAAGCTCTTGATGCTGTGATATGACCAGTCGTGGGTTCAAGGCTTTCACGTTTGGGAGATAGTATAGAAACTATAATTCTTCTTTATAAAATTCGGCAGTCGTTACTCGACTCAAATCAATACATAAATTACTGTATTTGAATTCGAATGACTCTGATAAAGTTTTTCATATGAACAAGTGGATTTAGCAGTTTTTCTGGCGGGCTGAACTTATTAATGCTCGAAAATAAAGTCCTTTGAATGGTACTCGACTGAGAGAATTAATAAACCAGTTACGGATGTTGCGTCTCGGAATTTCATTGGTAACATGCTACATCGTAGGATGAATCATCTGTATGAATGGCATCCTACATATCACAACATAGGATTAGTCATCTTTGTGGTCAACTTGGCCTGTAAAATGCATGCGGACATTTCCAAATTTGATTTTTTTTACTTGTTAGAACTTAGTTAAAGCACAAAGTCTCTTAAAATGAAAGAAACATGCTTTCTTGTAATTTTATTGTACATTTTTACCAACTACTTGAGTGTGACCGACATATCGGTCTGCCAATTGTTGGCGAAATATATCTGTCTGTCAAATAACGTCATCATTTCATCCATGACCCTCTTTTTTGCCTTCCAGCTCATCCAAGTTGCGGCGTACGTCCTAGGTGTACCAATGGACTTGATCAGAATTTCGGAAACCACAAACTACTCTTCCGCAAACAGCGGCCCGTCTGCTGGTAGCATCACTTCCGAGATGTGTTCCAAGGTATGTATAGAGTTAGTCTGTGACTATGTGCTTATGATTTTTCAGAGCACTCGAGTCCGTTTACGTACTTGCACCAACTCGAGTGGTTTTGATTTCATACTCTTGCCAATAGCCTACTGATACAAACATATTGCTGCTTAGAGATGTTTTATTGGAGTCTTGCAGAAATCCATTTTGTCCGATAATATACATAGCCGCTAATAAAGAATAACTTCAAGATGAGCTGCTAGATAGAAACGACTAGGCTGTACAGCATACGTCATGTGTTCATTAATCGCAATTTCGGTGCCATATATGTTGCAATCATACCCAAAGGGTTCATGGAAAGCGCTACCATCTTCACATTCGCCACCACCTATCTTAATGGAAATGAATTTTCGACAGTCATTCGTATCAAATCGACAGTGCGAATTTGTCCTGACTTGGACCCTATATCCAATGACCAGGAACGCAGAACGCCGAGTCCAATACTACGCTTTGAAATCATTATAGTCTTTATAATTTCTTCATAAATAGTATGATGTTATTTTTTTGCTGTTTATCACGAGCTTACAGTTGACATTTGCAGAAGACGATAAGTGAGCCAAATTTAAACTGAAACCCAAAGGAGGTCCGCAATGACAAAAAACTTGAGAACCACTGCACTAGAGAAAGTAGTGCAAGTAGACAAATTACTTCCTTAAGATGTTATGTTTTAGATCGCTTATACTTGACAGTTTCAACTTTTACAGGAAAAAGCTATGCCTTGAATATCTACTTTCTTACATACTTGGAAATCGCTACTTCTAATTATTACAGTAACAACGATGGATACTTTGACCAACCCTAACTTGTCAGACTTGGACAACTAGAAAATTTTGAGCTTTCTCAAATTAGATTACTGGCATTTCGTTCTAATTTAGCGACATTAGACAACTAGAATTATCTAGTTGTCCAAGTCTGCACTCTGTAGTCATTTATGAGGATGACGTCCGGCAGTATAAAATTCAACAAGCTAATTGTGCATCCAAACTATTCGGTGAAGCCCCATAATCGAATATTTTCCTAGGGAGTGCTGGAATGTTGCAATACGTTAAAAGCGCGTATCGACGCAGCGACGGAGAAGCTTCAGCTTTCAGACGACACCACCTGGCAAGAGAAAGTCGCAAAGTGTTTTTCGGAAGGTGTCGATCTGACAGCACACTATTGGTAAGTGAAATCGTTGATATGTCCTCCTCTTTCGCAGGTACTTATTCGAATATTGTTTAACCCGTTCCTTTTCACCTTTTACTTGGGTACGTTTTAGTCTTCACTTCTGATGGCCTACCTTCACGAACTTCAAAATGCTCATTGTTGTCTTTGTATTCTCAGTAATATTTACCTTATCCTATTATATATATTATTAGAATTAATATCTATTTACTCATTTATTCTGTTTTACTCAGGCCGCAGCTGACTTGGTGCTTTCATATCCCTTTTTGACTGCAGCTATGTGGCCATTTCCCAGTAGTTTCTATTATTTAAGATCTACTGTATTTAATGTGATAACAAAATAAACGAATTCAAGTCTATTTTTTAATTAATCAATCAATTGATCGATTACTTTAGGAATAACCAAGTATACAAAGCATTAATCCCATTTAAATGGTCAAGTCGTCTTGAGGCCAAGTCGCCTTGGATTGCCGAAGTGCTGTTAATCCGATCGAGTTTACATGGTCATATTTGTCGCAGCTCGAGTGATACACAGCACTGCGGGATTCAGCTCGGGAATAGGTTACGACAGTTGAAGCATCCTGAAATACTTTTATGCAAGTCTAGAATTGCCCAATACACCTTGTATATTTATTCTTTGTGATAGTGCGCTGGGAAGTTAAATTGTTGGCCATCCTCACTTCACAAGTTGTGACGCTGAACAAATAAGTCCACGTGTATATTAGAAAAGCAGTATTATGTACTGATAGAGCTTTCATTTTCACACAGTTGAAATACGTACCGGTTTCATGAAATATGAACATGAAATGTAGGTATATAGCGGTGGGCTGGATTCGATTTCAAGTACTGGTACTGCTCAAGTCGTCTCCAAGCGACTCTGCGGAACGGATTGAACTCAAGACGGATTGAAGCCGTCTGCCTATTTTCTCTTTTTCAAAAACGAGAGAGTCGGAAGACAAGTCAGCTTCGAAGCTGACCCAAACGGCCATGTAAATGGGCTTATTGCTTTCGGTGGTTTGATTCAAATTTTTTGTCAATCGGTTTTCTCGCAAATATCATATTTTCAGGCAGTTCTGTTATGGAAAGTCATTGGTAGTAACCGGTAATGTTAACCTGGTCGTTGATCCCATCAAATTTAATGAGATGGTTCTATAGAATTGGTGCAAACCAGCTGAATCCGACCCCTGATTCTAACCACTTTTCTACAGCAGACCCGGTGACTAATTTAACCACCACTGATCTTTGCTATGGCATGGAAATATTTCA
Source organism: Botryllus schlosseri (assembly GCF_051294905.1). Classification (NCBI taxonomy): domain Eukaryota; kingdom Metazoa; phylum Chordata; class Ascidiacea; order Stolidobranchia; family Styelidae; genus Botryllus; species Botryllus schlosseri. The sequence continues at coordinate 14,950,333 of NC_137239.1, forward strand.
GAAATAGGAAGGGACATTGTTGCGAAATACTTGCGACTTTTTGACACTAACAAGTCCCTATGTTTCTGTTGTACTATTCACGAAATCTTATATTTTGTTCAACTATTTAGGGTTTACCCATTGGAAAGTACCACGAAACGCTACAATGTGTGTGGCGCTGCGCTGTCCGAAGTGGAAATGGACATAGTGACTGGCGAATATGCATTGAAGAGAGTTGATCTGCTCTACGATTGCGGAAAGAGGTTTTCTGGAATAGTTAATCGGCAATAAATAGTTATTGTTTCAATTTGGACTGAATCGCTGTCTTTCGCTTGATAGCCCTTACTTTAATGATTACAAAAGGTTTAAGTATTGTTATAACTAATATTCTTTTATTGTGTTGCTATTGTGTACCGACAGTGTAAATCCCGAAATTGATATTGGGCAAGCAGAAGGAGCGTTCATGTTTGGCGTGGGATATTACACAAGTGAAAAGCTCATCTTCAATCCAGAAAACGGACAATTATTGACACACAATACATGGGAGTACAAACCTCCAGCCAGTAAGGTGAGACTTCGTCAATTAGCTGGTGTGGATTGTGCCGCGATAAATTCCTACCGTTGTCTCTTTCAATCCTTGTATACTGCCACAATCAGGCCATGGCACTTGGCGGACAATACTACTTGTAATAAAAACTATCATGACCGATGATTTTTGATATTAGGTAGTGGCGGCACTCTTTTCCATCTGTCTGCACTCTAATTGACTTTTATTAAGATCCACCAACCTCGATTGTGTCAGCAAAAAGAATTTTTTCCCAAGCTAAAAATTGACCACTATAGCTTTGCTACATATCGTATTAGTTTTATGATGTCATAATTAGATGCATGTAATGTAGTTAGATGGAAGTTTTTGAAATTCCTTATTCGCTGACGATTGCCCCTGAAGAGTGTCAGCTCGAGAAGCTTCGGGTATTAATATATTTACGTTATGAATATATTATTAAAGTAGCCTGGTTAAGTAATTCAATTTTACTTCTTTCATGCAACAAATCTGATATGGTATACTTGGAGAGTTATAGCCTAATTCATTGACAAACACTTATCGACTTTGTTGATGTACTCCAGTGCAAATTAATTGCCATGGATGAAGGTATATTTGGACAGGTGATTTCGGACAGGACTAAATACGGGTGTGAGGGAATTATTTTGAGGTATGGTATCTGTAGGAATCCCTGGTCCCTATGCACAATGTCACTGAAGTGAATAATAGATACATATTGAAATAAAACCTAATATTTTTGTCTGACACTAGTCACGAGTTATCGTCAGTAACTAGTAGGGAATTTGAAGACCTGCTTGGTGGTACAGAACTTCAATATACAATTGAATAGCACATTCATATTGAAATGAGCTCGAATATTTTTTGCTGACACTCGTCAGGGGTAGACCTAACGAAATCGTCAGCAACTAATACAGAATTGGAAAGAACATTGTATATCAACAACCGTATCACGAAATATGACGTCACCAGCATGCTAATTCGAGTAATAGAGGCGAACAGATGGCTTAAGCTCAATTTTCTATTTTTAGATTATGCACAAACTCCTTTAGTCGGCATAAACTAGGTTGACGGATTTCGATGAAAGTCGACTCCAAAGTACAGAAATCAAAGAATGAACGGCCTTCCCGGTGATGCGAAATCTCCCTTATATCTAATATTCCGCGCAAATAGGATTATTCATTAAATGTCTGCCGAGGGCAGATGTCATGGTAGTTGCCCGTTCTGATTAAAGCTTCAAGGGATGAATCAAGGACTACCTTTTCTTCGAGCATGATGCACGTGTTCTAATAAATCTAGGGTGATGCGATTGGTAGTACACAATGTTCTCTACGAATCGCTGACAAATACCCATGAGGAGTGTCCCAGACATCGAAACTATTCAGGGTTATTGCAATGTGAATATAATGTGTAATTCTATTTTGAAGTTCTGTACCTTCAAGACTCTTTTCAATCGTACTCAACTACCAACTAGGGCTAGTATTGTGGGAAAAGCTAACTTGTGTTAGGTGTTAGGCCAGTTTGTTTTACCAATGAGATTAGAGCTAAGGACAAGGCCAGGGTGTATGTCTGATTAAAAGACTACTCCGAGAGGCTTCGACAACCTCTAGTATTATATCTTGTGGTGTCTTTCAATGAATACAAATATCAATAAAGGACTAACTGATTTTCTAAAACAGCGCAGTGCCCAATTTTATTTAAATGATAGGTATATCAGTAACATTACCCTTGCGCTTTGATCCCTACTTATTATATCATTATAATGTACCTCTATCAAAATTTACATCCGCCCTAATTTACTGGGAACCTGTATATTTCATGTACAATTTCATGAACCTTCGTAACTTGCATCTGAATAAGACTAACTTAAATCAGACATTCCCGCTGAAGTCTTTCTAAAGTAATTTAAGTTAAATAGCTGGTTCGTGGTACGGAACTTGACAATAGCTTTCAATACAACAACCATTGTATTAAAATATTTATTGAACTCGAAAAGTCTTCGAAGTCAATAATTATTTTATTACAGTGGATGTTGTATTGAAAGCTTATTCATGTAATTTATATTTTACCACAAAGAATAGGTTTCCTTTGGAAGTCATCAAGGATAGACATGTGAAGCTAACTACAATACATAATATGGCAATATACTCTCACAGCGAATGAGAGCTTTTACCTGTATCTCATCAGAATTTGTACACATGAATGATTTGCTTTTTATACATACTACTTAACTTTGCAAAGGCTATCGCTGACGATATTCATCTGCCATTTCTCACAGGACATTCCAACGGAATGGAACATCACCTTTCTGAAGAATGACAATGAGGAAAATACAAGTCTTAGCTCCAAGGCAGTTGGAGAACCACCTTTACTTCTCTCATCGTCCGTTGTTTTTGCGATAAAGCGTTGTATCGAAAGCTTCAGGAATGATGGCGTTTATTTTGCCATAGGTTGGATGCTTTCTATTTCTACATCGCCTGCAACATATGAATGAACGTATGAATGTGATCGAGCTCGTTGAATCTCACATGCAGAATTCCCGTACGAAAAACCTTAGTAAATTATACTACGGTGAATGTAGTTCTAAAAGCAACATTGGATAGATTTACATCATGGTTAGGAGTAATATTGTCATACCCAGGATGACAGGACGATACGCATACTCCATATCGTGGTAACATAATGTCATTTCCTAAATCAAACCTGTTTTCATCATCATTAGTCATACTGCGTCAGTCGCGAAGAAACGAATTGTAATTTTAATATCTGAAACCGCCGATTGAATGACAGATTGTGATGCCTCGTCCCAATACCCTTCATCAGGATACTTACTTGTAACTTCTCAGATCATTTGTCTTTCACATCCACATATCTCTTTAGCATACCTCAAAAACCTACTTACCTCTACATGTAATTTAGAAGTTCACAGCAATACTTCGGCTTGTACTTTGTTACCTGTAGAACTACTTTGATCATATCTGCACTCGGGCCATAAGGATAGATGGCCAGCATTATGGAATTTAGTATCTTTAGTACGTAATGAACTAACATTATGTGCTCCATGATGCGATAGGTATTTTGGGGAGTAGATTGGATAGTTGAATTATCTTGTTCAACATATTATACTTTTCTTGTAATATGCTGACTTGCTCTTTGGCAGCAACAAATTTTATTCCGCTCTAGGAGGTAATCTAGAATAGCATGTTGAAAGGCGATTAATTGACCTTCAGAGTTCTTACAATTTCCGTTTGTTTTGTTTGGTTTTGGTCTGCAACACTGCAATTTGTACTAATTGTCGGGAGGCATCTGAACTCACAAAATTAAATAGAGTGGTTAATGTATGAATGGCTATGGTTAATGAAACTTATCAGATCTACTACACACTACACACTCTGACTGTAGTACCAATATCTCCTTTGTGAACTGTGCTTCTTTTGTCTGTACCATATAAGTGTTCTTACTAATATTTCGTTTCCTTTTCAGACATGCCGGCGAGCGTTGACAACGTGCAACAGCTATGCAATGTCAAGATATCGGATTATAGAATCTAAACTTTATCATATTATTTACCCTGGATTTTTCATAATTAACTCAATCATTTAATCATAGCAATGACATCGAGTTTCCTGTTCCTGCAATTCAAGTGTTTGATTTTTACCTGATGAAATATAACCCTAGTTTCAATTGAGTTGCAGTCATTTTCCTTAGCAACGCCTTTCTGAGCAGTACGTTTCAACAGTCGTTGCGAAACCATTAAATCCCAGGCAACATTAATCCTTGACTCACGTTATCTACGTATGGTGTGTTCCTGCGGTTACCAGTGAATTCAGCATTTGGTGAATTCGGAACATGGCGGCCCCTGATCCGAATCCTAACCTACCCTTATGCTAACCTCTAATCATCACCTAAATCTAACTCCAAATCCCTAACTTCAATCCTAAACCTAATCCAATGATATATGTACATTATATATATGTATATATATCATTGACCTAATCCATAGCCGGAATTCATTAATACATACAAACTAGGGATGGTGTGAACCTCTGAAAGCTTCAGGTTCGTGTGAACGCGAGCGTGTGAACGCGATTTCAAGTTGCCAGACGTCTTCATATTTGTATAATCTTCCCCAAAGAAAAAATACGCAAGATTTTTAAAAATGGGCATGTCGGCATTGGCCATTACCGCGCCACGATTTGCCAAGACATATAAAGTTTTAAGCCATGTAACATATGCGACTCCAAGATGTGTACCAAAACGATCGGCAGCGAGAAAACCTTGGCCGATAAGGACTGCCCTTATGCTGACCGAAAACTTCGTTATATATACAAAATACAGATAGGTTTATTTGTCCATAGGCGCCTAAATGACTGGCGGCGAATGTTCCTGTCTTGGCAATCTGAACCTCACAAGACAAATACCATCCCGCAGGGAAAAATTATATGCCAGTGAAGAAATACCAATTTGAAATCGTGTGCGTCAGGAGGTCACGAAATAGCCTACCATCATCTTACGGATTCATACCAACAGGCCATACAGTTTCCAAGACACCTCACTCAGCTCTACTGGTAAATCTGATTACGTGAGCAGATAGGACCAGAAATTGATAGCAATGTATATGCAATTCCGTATCTTATTGACCAATGTTATCATGAATTATCGAAAATTTTCGCGCTTCGCGCTGGCTCCCTGAACAGGACGGCTAATTTCGTGGCAAAAGCGAACAGCGTGATTGGGGGTAGGTTTATCATCCTATGGTAGCCCAAGACCCCAGTTTTTCGAGGATGGGGGCCGGACGAAGTGCTGTTTCGTTCCTGCCAACGGGTATACGCCCAAAAGTGTTTAATTATTATTGAGGGGTCCTACCATTTCCAACACACCTCACCTGTAAATCTGATTACGTGAGCAGTGAGAGGATAAAAATTGATAGCAATATATATGCAATTCCCGATCATATTGATCAGTTCAATCATGCATTATACAAATTTTTCGCGCGTCTAAGCGAGAAAAACCGACTCAACAAACAGCCCCAATCCAGATGACAAGTGGCGCTAAACAGCGGAGAGCCGTAGGGTGGTCTGGGGGGCGAAGCCCCCCAGTGGTTTGGTTGATCATTATGTGGGGGGCCCGAGACCAACGTTTGGGGGGGCTGACGGAGTGCTGTTACGGCCCTGGTTTCAGGTATGCTACTTAAAGATTAGGGTAGTATTTCGTTTCCGAAGTTCAGTGTGTGCTGATCCATCATGTACAGCAAACAGATTTTACTCATCGTCATCATCATCATTGGTTTATTAGCAATTTTATCAGTTCAATACACCACAAAAATGCGATACAATGAAAAGATAGGAAGGTGTCGAAGCGACTTGGAGTAGTCTATGGAATCAGACACCCGCCTTGGCCTAGGCGATGTAAAGAGGAGGCATGCATACTGAATGAAAAGTAAAGACGATAGTATAGAAAAAAGCAAGCGACAAAAATAGGGTGGTATGTCATGGAACAGGGATGGTGTGAACCTCTGAAAGGTTCAGGTTCGTGTTAACGCGAACCTTTTTGAAAGGTTCTGTGTGAACACGAACGTGAACCTCATGACGTCACATGACGTCATATTGTTAATTCCAACTCTATCATTCTATGAAATGATAGCCTTTATTAATGTACAGTGTACACGATAGTGACGACTCGGGCCACATAACGTCACAATGCTGAAGTATATATTGACTTTTTAAATGTCGCCAAATATATCAACTGGGGCAATCAAATGATATAATAATCGCATAAAATCAATATCTTCCAACAATTTCGACGGGGACTTACCAGGGAATATAAGGAAAGGAAAGTGTATTTTTGTCTTTGATGTTTTTGCAGCATATACACCGAATCGTGATATACATACACACGATCTGCGCATATGCATACCATGATTACATGATGTGCATATGCCGCCAGGCAAGGAATATGCAGATTGTAGATAGCCTATAGCCTTGTAGCATAGTGTTGGGATGGCTCGAGTCATGACTTGACTCAAATCAGACTCGAATCACCTTTTTAGTATGACAGACCGGAAAATGTATTCGGCATACGAGTATTGCGACATTGATATTGATCATAGTGTGAACCAGAGTTGGATCAATTGTAATTTGTAATTGTAATTGAATGTAATTATTACATTTTCCAATGTAATTGTAATGTAATTGTAATTGTAATTGAAGCATTTTTATTTTGTGTAATTGTAATTGTAATTGTAATTTGACAAAAATTTTGCTCAATTACAATTTCAATTACATTAAATTGCTATTGAGACCTGACAAGCACAACATAAAACAATTGACTTATAATGCATTCTCTTTAAATGTCGACAAGGAATTTGATGGATCCATTCGCGGAAGCCCTTGACTGTGCCCTTGCAGGCGAAGTTTTTTCATTTTTACCGCTATGCTGGCATCGGCTGCCATTGTATACAATTATTAGATTACTATCCAACGGATGGATTCGCAACACGTGACTCACGATTGAATACGCCGAGAAGCGAACTGCTGAGCCGGCTAAAAACAGCAGAATTGATAGTCCTCCCAGCAAACACAAAACCGCAAAAGGATCATCCGGGATCATCTCGATTAGGTTCTGATTTTCTAAGTGTCGAGGGAATGTCTAAAATACGTAGTAGGATGGTCTTGTGGTTATATTCAATCAGAATAAATTCATACTCGGTGTTGTTCCATCTCATGCATTAGGCTTCGTTATATCCGGTAGTTAACCTAATAATGCAAATTTTCTATCTCTCGCGGGTACGACTAAAATACGTAGAAAGGATGACTTTTTCGGTACATTCAATAACGATGAATTCTATCCGGTTTTGTTCGATCTCATGCGGTAGCTTCGTTCTATCCATTAGAAAACAATGTTCTCCCTTCGTTTTATTGCGTGAGGATGTCACCGGTGTTGTATATTCGTGTTGTTGCTCTAAGGTCGAATAGTTTTGTTTTCCTCTGATATATATGATCTTCATTATATATATATTCGCTCTTTCGGTAATCTCGCATGTTCAACGAGTATGGTTAATAGTTTTATTCAGAGAATAACTAAATAAGTGATATGTTGTACGTTTAGGAATATGATTATCGATGCGTGACTTCTAGAATATTTCGGCGATTCAAATTTTACGTCATCGCGCCATACAAAGATTTGAAGCGCAACAGGTCGCAGCCAGGCATAGTTCGCTCTTTCTGTATGGTAAATGCCGTAAATATATAGGAATTGTGACTGACTGAGGTAGCGGGTTAAAGGTATATATGCAGTAGCATATAGCTTATGGGGTATTTCGAATTGCCTGTAGTATATGACGCCTAGAGCTGTTTGACTTTCTGCAAAACAGGTGTAGACAACTATAGAAAAGTTTCAGCTTTTCCAGGTTAGAATTAGAGCTAAACCGTTTTTCCGAATTAGATTACAATTATATTGCTGGCATTTCGCTCTAATTTAGTGAAATTAGACCACTATAATTCGCTTCAAACATCTGAATTACCGGTACCTATACCTACGGTATATCATAATATTTATGCTTGAATTTTCTAGGTATATAAGTCATATAGATACATTCCTGTAGAACACTGATTCATGATTTTATAAAAGTTGGTGCAAGAATGGACATTTTCAACTTGATGTTGATTAATGGAGCAAAATTTGATATTTAAGTGCAATTATACCTCGAATCCAGTAACAAGATTATTAATCGTTGAAACCAAACGCAGCTTGATTATGTTGGCCCAGAGAATTTGGCTAGCCAGACCATATTGATGGAATATGGTCACAGTAAGATAATATTTTGGGCTATTTTACATGAACTTTCCAACATTTGATTTGATATGTCCACTAAAACAGTTGTTATTCTGCTTTCGAATAAGACCTTAATTGCTGATTTCAATGGTAACTGTGTTTGTCAAAGGCTGCAAAGGTAATTTCTTTTCCTTGTTAGATGTTTATTTGTTTGTTTGTGGTGTTCATGGTGGTGGTTCGACTACACTGGTCATTTTACACCAGGCCGGTTCTTATTATTATTATTCCGTATCTGCCCGATTACCAGTGAACTCGGCACTTAGTGAATTCGGCCGCACAAACTCGGCACTTGGTGAATTCGGCCGTGGTAGATCTCGTAGCGGTACCGGTCACCATGATTGGTTACTGGAATGTTTGCCGGTGAACTTGGCACTTTGAGTGGTTGTCAATGTTGTACGGCGGTCAGGGCATGCGTAGATCACACAGTCACGGCGTGATTAGATCACAGATTGCGTAATTGCGGGAAATAACGCGACGCTCTTCACTTGGTGAACTCGGCCCTTGGAGGAATTGGCACTAGAACACCTTCGCATTAGAAATGCATTAAGTATGAATGAACAGTATCAAAAAGGAAATTTAAACGTGTCGTGGCTCGTGGTAGATCTCGTAATCTTGGGATCCTTCAACCGTGTTATCGAGACACCCTAATCCCAGAGTGGAATCGTCTCTCCAAAGGCGAAAAATAATTTATTTTGACGTGATCATGCGAAACATTTGTTGATGAGGAACACTGGCTTGTCGTGATCGATAAACGAAGAAGCGCCGCTTGATGTTCCACAGTGTTGATCTCACATACAACGCCAAGATCCATCTTCTCAAAACTTACACGACACAGGCCCGTGACTCACGCCATCGATTCCAAGCAGACCGCGCGTGGTCGGTATATGAGCGCTGTGTTATTTCCCGTGGCTACGCAATCCGTGATCTAATCACGCCGTGACTGCGCGATCTACGGATGCCCTGACCTCCTTACAAGATTGACGAATCACTTGATAATACTATTATTAGTTTGATAATTCATATTAATAGCTGTAAATACACTTCATTTCAAAATTTCCCGAGGGCCGAATTCACCAAGTGCCGAGTTTGTGCGGCCGAATTCACCAAGTGCCGGGAGCATCGGCAACCATCTGCCCACTTACAGCACGGCCCACTCCTAGGCTTTTTAAGACATGGCTATGCGAATCAGATGGCGAGGAGGAGCCTAGATAAACGGCCAACACTTCAGTAGGAATTATGGAGTCGACGTGTCACGCTCGAACCCGCAATTCATTGGTGTTTAGCTATAATGGAACGTACCACTACGTTTCCTCGCCATACCTTGTAAAATGAGACCGTAGCATTTGGCATTTCGTGTGGCAATTGACTTTTGTGTGGAAAATTGTGTTCGTTTTAGAACTTATCCGAAACTTTTATTCCGCCATAGATTGTATATGATAAAACAATATCGGAATTGATCCTAGAAGAATTCCAAAGCAACTCACCACAAAGGAGGATTTAAAGAAGTTTGATGGAAAATTGAATGAAAGCAAAAGCCTTTGCAAGAGATGTGGTATGTTGAATCTGTTTTGGTATTTTTAAATAGGCCTACTTTGTTGTGCCGATAGCAGACAGTATATATAAACGTAAGATGTGGAAGCTATCAAGGTGTTTTTAGAAATTCAGTCAGTCAAAGTGGACGATCGTATTGCTTGGATTATATTTAGGCTTATTTTAGCATCTTTGAGATGCAACTCTAAACGTGGACGGTCATGAACAGTAGGGCTCTTCAAAAATGACTTTTTTTCTTAAATCGTACTGGCTACTTGATAAAATTGTTAGGTTACCTAATTTAAGCCTACAAACAAAATATGGTTCAAATCCAGCCAGTATCCGCTTTGCTACAAGAGAAGAAAGTTCCTATTTATTATATAAAAATGAATAATAAAAAATTTGAAGATTTTCTGTTAACCCCATGAAAGTGTTAGGCTGTCTATAGAAACGATGCTCACCAAATTTGGTTCAATTCCAACCAGTGGAAGCGGAGTTATTGCTGTCGAAAAATTTGGATTTTAATAAAATAGTACTTACGGTGAGCACAACTTTAATAGGTAAACAAAGAATCGGTCACCGTAAATACTATTTTATTCAAATCCAAATTTTTCGACGGCAATATCTCCGCTTCCACTGGTTGGAATTGAACCAAATTTGGTGAGCATCGTTTCTATAGACAGCCTAACACTTTCATGGGGTGAACAGAAAATTCTCAAATTTTTATTACCTATTTATTTTTATATAATAAATAGAAACTTTCTTCTCCTGTAGCAAAGCGGTTACTGGCTGGAATTGAACCAAATTTTGTGTTTAGGCTCAAATTAGGTAACCTAACAATTTTATCAAGTAGCCAGAACGATTTGTGAAAAAAAGTCATATTTTAAGAGCCCTAATGTCCATGTCAGAGAAACGTTTTAGGGTAGGCCTACTCATATGTCTCGCAGCGTTCTCTACATAATTGTCAATTGCGATACAAACTGTTCGCTTGTATTGGTAAAGCCATCCAACTTCGAATTGTAAAATGTTGGGAGTCTTGATATCAAATTTTTGAAAGGTGCACTTTGAGAAGATTTCGGAATCTGTCAAATTATACAAAAATTTAGCAAATTCTTTGACATATTTCATCTATTTGGGACTCGATCAACGTAAAAGAATTGGTAATCATTTTACACAATATAGGGCCCTATTGTATTTGTAGTTGAAGTATAGTAATAATTCTTATGGTTACCGCACTTGTAACGATTCACGGCCATAACTGGAATAATTAGAATGATGTAACTTTCAAATTGTCATGCATTTTGCAACAACATTGTTCTCAATTTTCAAGGTGCTGACCATTCGAGGAAGAATCACCCACCGGGAATTCACGATCCGTAAACGCGGCCGACTGTTTCTCTCCTCAAGCGGAAGCGACAGAGAAGAGGAACGAAGAGAAAAAAGGAGCAGAAATAGCAAGAGTGTGACAAGTCGCGTACGTTCGCTTTAATGCGTATTTCCATCCGCGAAGTAGTAGGTGGGAAAACTAATGGGCGTTTGGTTAGGGCTTATATAAGGTTGACTCCAGCGCTGTATTTGCTAAATGTTGCTATGAAATAGGTGTGGTGTCATTTGGTATCAATATTGACTATTGAAAGACCATTTGTTAGTGGTCATGGATTTGTTAGGCCAGTATGCAGTAATTTCTGATGGTCACTTCCCGGGCTTCTGTTCTCTAACCCCTCATGATTGTTATTCTGCTTCTAGTAAGACTGTCGATTCTAATGTTTTATCGTATCATTTGTCGGAGGTTTCGCTCGCTTTATTTACAACGTTTTGCTCTCTGCTAGGTCAATTACTGGCTGAGTATCACTACAGCCTAAGAAACTGCACTAATTCTCATTTTAATGTCTTGCTGGTTATCTTGCTGTCAATTCTAATAATTTCTTAATGTCTATACCAGTGCCGCCACTCAAATGTTTTGTTCTCTGTACACAATATTGTTAGGTCTTCAGCTTTCCAGGCAGAGTATCATTCCACTTTCTAGACTTGAGTATATATCTCTCCAACTAGCTGCCAAATAACTGATTCATTTGGATTGTTGAATTGATCATTTTGGACAGAATGTGAAGAAATTTTAGTCAAGAATTCTTTTTGTGTTAGTGGCTGTTTTCAAAGAGTGCTGAAGTAGTCATCGTTGATCTTGATAATCAAGTAGAAGTGACGATTGAAGTCAGTTCTCTAGTCATATAATATTAAAAAATATAATAATAAAACTTGAAAACTTGAGTGGAAATAGTTCAGAATCGAATCCATTTTAGTAAGTATGGGCGAAAAAAATGTAGGAGTCATTCGTTAGTCACTACCTCTGCCATTTTCGCAGTACGAATGTCTTAGCTATTAATCATCATTTTCATTTTATTTCTGCAGGGTGTTGAAAAAAAAGGCCGCATGCTGGTTATTTAACTGGCTCATCAGAAGATGAAACCTGATGATAAGGACTGTTTTCACTTTCTTTCTAAAGACATTCGTTCGTTTGTTCGTTTTATTTTTTACAACGGCATTATTGCCAATTCGTTTGAAATTAAATTATCACAAATGTGATTAATATGTAGTAAATAATGTGGTGTGTGTACGCAGCCGTGATCAGGTTAAGCCCATAGTGGTAGAAAACAGGTTATTATATCAGGATCTTCTTCTTCTAACGTAGGATCTACATTCTACTCACCATGTTTAAAGGCTGTAGCATCTGCATAATATTTACATTATTGAAGGACATGGAAAAGACGTTGAATTGAGTCGACACAAAATCCCCCTTTCTACGACCTGCCGAGATCTAATATCTACTATATCGGCTCGGCTTTTCTACATCTTTGGTCTGTACTGTGTTTGCTGGGCTATTGCTGGCGATCCAAGCGTCGAAATTTGATATGTATGGTCCTAATCGCACTGATTCCGCAATAAAAGTATATTTCCAGGCAATGGTACCATCCCAAAATAGTTGTGAAAGTCTGGGAATCGGCATTGTTCTGAACAATCGCTGGGCGTAATTGGTCATTGTTGGCGTCATGCTGCTGCGGCGCTCTCACTTTTCAGAACAGTCGGCCTTAAACGGCTATTTTGGAGCAGATACATTGCCCTGACGAGATTTTAATTTGTATTTTCGGAATTAGTGCATCAATAGCTTACGATAAAGACCAGATGCATCAAATTTGGACGCTTGGATCGCCAGCTCTAGGACTACAAAGTTTGCTGCTTTTAGCCGGCTCTGCAGTGCGTTTGTAGGTGCATTCATCCGTGACTCACATCTTGCGCATCTATCCGTGGGTTGGCAATCTACAATACGATTTCAGATCACGATGCTGCATCGTTACTTCGTCTGGCTAACTAACCAGACCACTGGATATTATATAACGTCTTATCTGACGAAGCACGGTTTTGTTTTTACTCCTCATCCTAATTCCTACGTCCCTCGATAAAAATAATAATATTTCTTTAATTATATACTATATACGCAAATCCAACACGTGCATATATTATAATACTTTTTTCAACGACATACTGCATACTGGAATAGTTCGAAAACGTTTTTTCTTTTTAATAATTAACAGGTATTTGCGCATCATGAATGAAACATGAATATTTGAATTGTTGTTAATTACGACGCTACGGTTGTCAAGGAGCACGGTTGAATTTATGATTATTCAATTGCATGTTCAACAGCGGCAATTGTAATTGTAATTGTAATGTAATTGAAGCATGCAAGGAGTAATTATAATTGTAATTATAACTTGATATTTTTAGCATGGAGTAATTGTAATTGTAATGTAATTGAAACATGCATGAAAGTAATTGTAATTGTAATTGAACTGAAATAATGTAATTGATCCAACTCTGGTGTGAACCGGGTATCTATGCTTGCTACTGATATTACCCCATTAACAAGATATAGAGCAGTAGCCAACACCTCAATTGCACCGATTTGGTTTTAATGATACAGTAAACATAAGTCAAGATTGACCCCGTGCGCCTGCAAGATTTTTTACATCAGAAAACGATATCAATCTCATTGATTGGTCGAATAAGCATCATTCGCTGACTACATAGCTTATTTCCCTCGTGATGCTTTGTGATTGCGGGTCAAGCTCGCAGCAGAGAGTCACTAAATATTTACAAACGGAAAGCTGGATCTTTCGAGCAAACTTTTGCAACAAAGCAAGTAAAACTTTTGCGATTGTCAAGGTGCATGCTCGTTTAGTGTTGATTATTTTATGCTGCCAGCGCCATGCATGGAGTGGCCTGCAGTTGAAATGCAATAAATTTAAACCAACGATGTTATAATGAAGTGAAAATTGTTATATATGAAAAAGGTTCACAGTACAGAACCTACCAAGGTTCTGTTGTGAACGCGAACCTCTAAATTTCCGAGGTTCACACACAGAACGCGAACGTGAACCTCGCGTTCACACCATCCCTACTTGGAAGGCGAGATCGATAGGTCAGTCGTGGTCCGGCAATCTTGTGGATGCACTAGTTACTAGTATTCATTTAGTAGTGATTGCTTGTATTTACTCAAATACCGGTATTGGTCTCCATTGATTATGACGATGTTCCATACCGAGATCGGTCATCACATTTGGCACGGTAAGTCTTAATGTTAGTATCGACCGCTGTAACAAGTGACACTGAAGTAACACTGAACTATGTGAGTGGTAATTTCGTTTCCCAAGTCGAGTGAGAGCTGACTCTTCATTATACTATATATTCACCACTCTATATAACTCTAGTCCAGTGTTTCCAAACTTTTTTGAGCTTCCGCCCCTTGGACAACGAATTAAGTGCCAGCCAGACCCCCCTCGCCACGCCTAAATCATAAAACGAAAGTTGTTATGCATTTACTACAGTTAATAATAAGACGGATGAAGCTGGTGCATTATTATCATCATCCTCGTCATATTGGGTTTGAGTTTCGATAAGAGCAATCTCATTCTAAAATCTCCAGTATCTACGGCCCATACTGTCCAGTCTGTTTCAGCTGTGAGTCAAAAACTTTGTCACGGCACTGAAAACACGTTCTATCAAATATGAGCGGGAAGGACTTCACTGAGAGCATTTCTATTCGATTTAATTGTGTATACTAAGCGATTGACTTGAGATATTGAACTTTGGGTTGAAGTCAAACTTGTTCCACAATACAATCAGCTTCTCAACCATTTCATGCTCGGAAACTGTACAGATTGGATTGATTATCCGGTGGAGAATTTCTAATTGGAATATATCCTTGAATCAAATCACCATATCCTCGTGCAGTTTTCTTAGAATATTATTAGTATTATTATTCAGTGCCGTGACAAAGTTTTTGACTAACAGCTTAAACAGACTGTACAGTATGGGCCGTGGAGACTGATTGTTTTGTTTCTCCAACAAAATCGGGTATTCGAGCTGGACCGGTAGCTCATGCATGCTTGAGAATCGGAACAGTTCACGTGTCGCAAAATTTCGGTGAAATATCACGGGTATCACTGAATCCGGACAGTGTCACCTTTATTAGGTTTCATCATTACTAAACACATATATAATGTACTCGTAGATTTTGGAAAATATGCCCGTAGTAGAAGCGATATCGTTTCTCGCAACCAGAATGCCGTGTCGAAGGCCACGGTCGCAGCAGTCTGGAAAATCCACGATCGTTCGAAACCGAGATTAAAATCACGCCCACCAGTTTCTTTTAAAAAGCCATAACACCTTGCAGTGAGCAATAAGTGCTCAAATACTTCGTGGGTCTCACTGCACACAATGAACCACGATTTCTAGGGATCCGGCCGTGTACTAAATTAGTCCATTGACGGGCAGGATCAACATTGGCAAGTAACAACGGAATTTTCCGGTACAGCTTAATCAATAGACGGACGACTCTAAATTGCCCTGACTGGATCGGTTTTGCATTTTTACTGCGTATTTATCTTAGGGTTGCCATACGTCCGGAATTTCCCGGACATGTCCGGAATTTCACTGTTCAAACTGCGTCCGGGAGGAATTTTTAAAATATGCCAAATGTCCGGAATTTTGAAGACTTGACGTAGGCTCATATTATTTTTCGTAAATCAGCATAAGAACAATATTTTTGGGGAATATTTATGCTGATGCATGATATTTTTCTTCGCGCTGCGCGCGATTTACTATCACATTTATTGGTTTTAATATGCAGACTACCACCCTCGTTTGCCTTTATTCTGGGATTTGCGAATATGTTGAACGTATAATCAGCTTCCAAAATAGCCGTGAGGCAGTCCAGGTAAAGGTGCTGACTTCTTTTAGTAATCAGCTCGTCAAACTTTGATCCGGGCCACGGAACATTTTCAAATTGGAGATGGAGTTGCGACCATAAAAGGTTGGAAACCACTGGATGTGGGGTGTTTATAAAGCTCCGTGGTGCGCACCGGCATAAGGCTGATAAACAATCTTATTGGTAGGACATGAACATGACTTAACGATGTGCGCTCCCTTACGCTCCCTATATTTTCGAACTCATTATCCTCCACCAGCTCTACCGCTAAATCTGTTCATGTGAGCGGAGAGTAGTAGGCTATCTATATAGTAATATACGGAACAACCAATATTATTGACAGAATTCATTCAAATAATTGAACGACCAGATGCATATAGAAACCAAATTCATATAGCAAGCACCCCCTACCCCCAGAAGTTGCATCGATTACCCTATAGTGTGGCCTCAAAATCATCGTTTATTTGGGCGGGAGGAGGCTGAAAACATGTGCTTTCGGTCCCGCGGTTATAAAACACACACAGCCACATACTCCTGAACCGAAACGTGACCACCTCTGATCTATTAGCAAAGCTTTGCTAGAGTGTGACTTCATAACTCATTTTGGAAATCCGCCAGTGGGCGCTAAAGAGTGTCCCGAATTTGGGTTGCTGAAATATGGTAACCCTAATTTAGCTGCTTTATTTATCAATCTTTTCAACACTCCGTAGCAGTTGCTTTCTAAACCTATACGTCGCCCCAATTTGCTCTCAGCGCCTCCCTACCGCCCAATTTTATAGCCAGAGCCCCCAATCGCCCATTTCATGGCTAGCGCCCCCTTCACGCCCGAGAACGCCCCCAGGGGGCGCTGGCGACAACTTTGGTAACTACTGCTTTGGTCTGTGAGAATCGGTCCATTGATAAACTTCCTTCAAAAGACAAGATCAGATAATTGTCTGGGTCCGCAAAATTTCGTCATCACTGCCGCGGACGTCATCAGGAAACATATTGGTGTATTTGTCACATTTGCGCACGTATTTTAGAAACCCCTCTCGCATATATAGTGGTAATCGTTTTCACAATTCCTATCGCTTAGTGAATAGGAGTTTCCCAGAGTAATTCGTGCACAGTCCTGAAGCGAATTCGATGCGATTGGTTGATTATTGCCCCAAAAATCAGGATATTGCACAATGTCATCCGACCACCGCCATTCGCCCTCGTTTGCTACATCGGTAACTCCTATCCAAGCCTGTTGATTGTCTGCGACAACACCACGCCACGCGATTAGAATTTCCATGCAAAAAACATCAAAATGGTAACTCCACGTTTATGTAGGAAGTCGCGCATGTCCTCACGTTTATTGGAGAGATGAGTGAATGTTACATTCCAAAATTTGGAATTATTATCCCCTTCCTCTATAGCAGTGGTTCCCAACCTTTTTCGGTGGCAGGGCCAAATTTAGAATTTCAGAGTACGGCCGGGGCCGCACGAATACCAGGGCAATGAAAAGAACCCCAAATAGTCACCAAAATATGAAAATTGGCACTGTTCCGATCATTCGCTTGACGCCATTGGCCATTGTGTTGCCGCGCTCCCATTGTTCAGAACAATCAACCTTTGCTGGCTATTTTGAAGTAGTTTTATTGCCCTGGCTAGATTTCAATTCGTATTTTTGGAATCAGTGCGACGCTTGCTTTCGATAAACACCAACATATCAAATTATTCGGACGCTTGGGTCGCGAGCTATAGGACTACCAATTATGCTGCTTTTTGCTGGCTAAGCAGTAAACATCTCGGCGTCCACAATCGTGAGTCACTTGTTGCACATCTATCCGTAAATTAGTTATTAATTCCCAGGGCCGTAACAGTACTTCGTCAGCCCTCCCCCAAAAAAAAAACGTTTCTCTTAGGCCCCCATATGGTGATAAACCGAACTTGGAAGCCCCCAGACTCCCTCAGGCTAGATGGCTGTTTACCGCTATTTATCATCTAAATCGAGTGTCCGTTTTAGACAGCTTCTCTCGACAATTCGCGCGAAGCGCGAAAAATTTCTATAATTCATTATTGAATCGGTCAATATAATCGGGAATTGCATATATATTGGTATCAATTTTTATCCTCTCTCTGTTCACGTAATCAGATTGACCTGTTGAGCCGAGTGAGTTGTGTTTGAAAAGTTAGGAACGCTCAATAATAATTATACATCTTCGGGCGTATACCCGTGGGCAGGAACGTAACAGCACTTCGTCAGGCCCCCCAGAACACTTAGGTCTTGAGCTGCCATAGGGTGATAAACCGACCCCCCGTGCCGTTGTTCGTTCTGCCACGAAATCAGGATTCCCGTTTAGTGAGCCAGCGTGGAGCGCGAAAATTTTCGATAATTCAAAATAAAATAGGTCAATAAGATCGGGAATTGCATATATATTGCTATCAATTACTTGTCCTCTCTGCTCACGTAATCAGATTTACCGGTAGAGCTGGGTGTCTTGGAAACTGTAAGGCCCGTAAATAATAATTAAACATATTCGGACGGGCGGTCACGTTGGTACGACTTCGTTACATGATGTTATTTGTTATTTCGTGACCTCCAGTCTGCTATATAAAAAAATATAGAATCGCCCAAACGTACTAAACTAAAAGATGGACACGATTTCAAATTGGTAGTTCTTCACTGGCATATAATTCTTTCCTGCGGTATGGTAGCCTATTTGTCTCGTGACGTTCCGATTGCCAAGACAGGAACATTCGACGCCAGTCATTTAGGCGCCTATGGTCAATTATACCTATATGTATTTTGAATACACATAACGAAGTTTTCGGTCAGCGTAAGGGCAGTCCTTTCGGCCAAAGTTTTCTCGCTGGCGCTCGTTCTGGCACACTTCTTAGAGTCGCATGTTACATGGCCTAAAACTTTTTATGTCTTCGTGCGTCGTGACGCGGTGATGGCCAACGCCGATATGCCCACTTCTATAAATCTTGCGTATTTTATCTTGGTCGAAGTCGAATTAAGGTACTTGGAAACTTGAAATCGTGCGCGGCGCGAAAAATCTTTGAAAAAGTTGCATAAAATTTCATAAAATACTCTATAATTTATGCTAATTCACTATATAATATTGGGCCCCCTTCGAGCTCGCTCCCCCAATTGGCGGGCTTGGGGTGCGCAGTTACGGTCCTGTCAATACCTATATCTATACCTATATCTATAGGTACTGCTCGTTCAACTGGAAAGTTAGGGCACATTGCATTGAAACAGCAGTGACGTAATATTAGCAGTCTACTCACAGCTTCCCTGCAAACCTAATTGAAAACTCCAGACTCCAAGCCAAGCAAGAGTATTTTATAAATGTATATTTTTTCATAAATCGATTTCTCAATATTATTGTGGGGGCCGCAAGAAGGCTAGCTGGGGGCCGCATGCGGCCCTCAGGGCCGCGGTTGGGAATCACTGCTCTATAGCTTCAAATCTAAATCACTCATACTAAATCCATGTACCTAGACAGAGGCACGAGCCGAAATAGTTTGATCCCGGACCCGACAGTCAGATCGAAGCTAGAACTAAGGAGCAGCACAAGGAAGGAGGAAGAGGGGATAATTCTGATACTTAGTCTACTGGCCATAATCGAACAGTGTCCGCCGGCGTTGTTGTTGTTTATTAAAAGAAAATATTTGGCGCTTATCGCCCGACGTTCTTTTGCAACACGGTCAATGACAATGTACACAAATGAAATAATGACAAAATATCACTATGAAGTTGAAACGCCCAGGTCATAAAAAGCGGTTACACAATAACACAGCATGATACACTCGAGTTACAAATTGCGTATGTCCGAATCCGGCCAAAGTTTCCACATATTTTTATCTCAATATCAATCTGCTTCGATATCTGCTGCATACTTAAAATAAAAGATAGGCTTACGTTCTGACAGACGTGTCCCTCATCCCTTCGGCGGCAAGACGGCCGCTCAATCCGGCGCAATCAGTTTCAGCTGTAGTATAGTCACCTACCGTCGCGTCAGACACCAAGTATTCGAGGCAATTGGAAGCTAAATACCAGCCATCATCCAAAAAACCAGCTGAGAATTATTGCTTCATGGCAATTATTATTATTCGAGTCAACTATTCGAATATCACTCATTACGACGTCATAACAGTATGAATGATTTGGGAAGTTCAAATATGTACTTTTTACGCTATCACAAAGAATATAGTTTCAGTCATACACCAAATAAACATAATTTGGTACATTTTCGACCAAACCTATTTTATCGAACGTTTGCCGCATTTGTCTCTATTATTTATTAGAACACGCGATTCACGTTTGAAATCAGAATCATCGGATAAGTATAAGCAGTTCAATTTGAAATATGCAAATGAACTATGAAACGGCTATAGGCAATTAGGCATGCGTGTTCTGCGAATGGTAAATCAGGTCCTACTTGTACCTCGGAAGTCCGATGTCTCCACCTCTGAAAGGAGATAGCAATAAAATGTATAGTCCGACTCGTGAGAGGTTTAATTACCCGAAACGGCTTGTCTTCGTGTACCGTGCATTCATGTAGGATTGAATGTCATTGTAATGTCTTCATCGACGTAGAAGAACGTTGAAAATCGTTTTACGGCTCAGATTTCCCACCAGACCAGAATATACTTTGTTACTCACTCCCTGTGTTACAAATCACACTTTCGGCCTGGACATCTCCGGGACAGGTTCGAACCCTCGTCCTTCGACCTCTGCATTCCAATGTGCACGTAGACCACGATTGCCAATCACTCCAATCACAGCCTGGAACGATATCAGACGATATCTCTGATAAGATATTCTGCTACATATAAAACTGTAACAGTCCGACATATGATCATATCACAGGTCAGTGTTGAGATAAGCCGCATTATCCTCACGACTTGACTTGCACTATATACTCCCTCAAATTACTTGACGTGACTCGTACTCTACGTCTCGACGCACAAGAAATATTCAATGACTCTTGGATTGGAGTTGAAATTTCGAGATGCCATACAGTTTTGGTGGCAAAGCATTCCGAACCTTTCAGCAGCACTGACAAGTTAACACGCCGTCGACGCTAATCCTTTTTTATTGTATTCCGTTTCCGTTTTCAATACAAACTTTTGTCAGCTTCCACGTCGTCAAAAAACGGCCTCGACTTGCATCAGGATGCCAGCAGGATGGCCTTCCCTAGCATCATACACATTATATACACCAGAGGTCTCAAGCTCAAATGTGCTCGCGGGCCAATTTCCTAGTTTTCGATGACACCGCGGGCCGCGGCATCAATAGTAGGGGCATTCAATTTCGAAGAATATTGGCTTTAATTGACGGGAACTTGTATACTGACATTCCACACACATCGTGCGATGTAATATCGTAATATTCACGCCTGGCATGAACATTAACACACTTTTTATATTTGAATAAAATTGTTGTTGTACTTGGCATAACTTGGCAAAATAATGAGACAATGCAAGTGGACAAATGCATCATGACACCGTAAAAACTGTCGCGTGACAATTTAGTAGCTAACGGACATTTGATGTGCCACAATTATAGATAGAATGTTTAAGAATTTACCAAGGATTGATATGATATCAGAGCATTTGAGCAGTGCAGCCCAGTCCAGGTTTCGCGCATACTCCCGATAAGTAGGCAATTAATCATGGCATTGCCAAAGTCAAATTAAATCAGCGTGAGATTTACCTTCGAATATTTGAACAAAGAAACAACAGCATGAATACAAAATTAATTTGTCATACTATAATTAAATGTCCAATCGCATGAAAATCCATCGGTGTTACAACTGTATATGGTACCGCTTTTTTACTCGCTATACCTTCAATTGGCGATAGCCACCTTTATTTGGCGATCATATCATGGATACAGATACCCAAGATGTAACTAACTATGTACATCAGCCGTCAGGGCGGCAACACCATGCGAATGGTTACCACACCGACCTGTTTAAATAGTGAAATCCGCTAAGCTGCGCAACGCTCGCTACGACCTTTTGATACAGGCCATTACTATTCCTCACGACAGTTTCATTGCGTTTGTTGCATCCATGGCTTTACGAACCCACGGCGTTTCAAGTCAAAAGTCCTTCTCTGATTTTCACGTCTGAACCGATTCCACTGGAGTCATCTTTATTTTATCACCCAGTCAGTCCGAGTTCGAGTAATTCTACGAAAGATCGCGCGCCAGTCAAAAGCACACTTTTCAGTCACGAATCATCAACTGGTCATTTTTTTATCATCATGAACAGGTGTTGTGACATAATAGCAGATCTCCCACCGCATGGTAATCTTGCGATATTAAAATTTATTGAGTAGTTTTTGAAGCAGTTTTGGAGAGAATTTTCAGTTCCAAAATATAAAAAAAGATATGTGACAGTTAACTATTGTCGAATAGCCTACTTGCAAATGGAAAATGCTTGCGCGGGTCGCACAAAATTATCTCGCGGGCCGCGTGTTTGAGACCTCTGATATACACTATCAGTACAACGTTACATTATTCGCAAAAAAGGGCTGGCAAAACTACGATGATTGGTTGATTGAATACAGATATAAACTGTTGGAAATTATGATCGACAGGAGATTTGACCAACTCGCACACTTTCAAATCATACATTGCATTGCCTAGATAAATGCGCCGAATGCCGTGGATTTAACCGACCACGGTAACTCGAAAAATATTCTTCTCTTCGACAATAGCGAGAGGAGAAGTGTTTCTGAGTCGAACCAAGCACCTTTTCGTGCTATCTTGCTCACTGCCCACTACCACCAGATGTAGGCTACCCAGGCTACTACGAACACAATGCACCGCATGAAAACACCTGACAACAGTTATACCTGGCAATCCACAAAATCAGGGTCATAAAAGCACTTCGTCAGCCCCACCAAAAAAAAACGTTGTTCTTGGGCCACCCATAGGATGATAAACCAAATTTTCGTTGGGGTTCACCCCCAAAACACCACAGTTGGATGGATGTTTTCACTAGTACTTGTGAGCACATTCAGTTTAATTATTGCAGGCAGACAGTCTAGTTTACCTAATCGCACCGAGCGCGAACAGTTTTTTATAATTCGTCACTGAATTGGTCCATTATGTTGGCAATTGCATGTATATCGCTGAACATTTGTTTGAAATATCTCCGACGTATCAGGTTTTCCGGTAGAGCTGAGCGAGGTGTCGTCTTGGAAAATTTAGGGAAAGTAATTATTAAATAAATATATTCCAGCGGGCCTGTTGAAATATTTACTTCGTTACAGGTTATTATTTCGTGACCTGCCGTCTGTTATATTGTGCATAGATATTGAAATCTGCAAGCATTCTAAACTAAAAGACGCACACGATTCCAAATGACTATTTCTTCACTGGCGAATAATTTTTATCTGTGGTATGTTATTCGTCTTTTGGGGTACAGATTGCTCAAATTATCGGAATGTGTCTAAGAATTTAAGAATGTATAAAGTCTGTCTATCAAATTGTCTTATTGGAATTTACTTATGGTAGTAAACGGAGAAAGGATGGTCATGAGACTACAAACCTGCTGATACGGTGGTACCGGGGGTAAAAGTGATTGGATTGGTCGCTGTAATAGAGGTTGCTGTATTCTGTGCACGACTGGTCAGCAACCCTGTGTGTAATAGGAAAATACTCAGTATTAATCAAATTACATGGGACGCGGAAAACAGTAGTCCATGTAATAGGGCGGCAATAGCTATTTTTGCTATATTGAGGGTATGCCCAAAATACCCACAAGAAAATCTTGTGCGGTTCGAGACAAAATTTTAGATTTTTAGGTAATTTACAATATTTAAGTGTCGCATATCATTTTTCAGATTTAAAAAGGTAAAATTCACTCTAAAATTGCTCCAAAGCCTGAAACTACTCATCATTAATGCTTACTCTCTACCGAGAAAACACCAATTTTATTCTATATTTATAAATGTGAATTTTTCGTCTCCGGTGTGAATCGCTACAACAGTAGATCTCATTTCCACGATGTGTGGGGAATGCCAGTCTGCATGGTCGGCTCACTTTCAATCGGACAATTTCATCACGTCGACTAAGGCTCACGTGGATTGACATTGAATACCCCTATTGATTAGGCTTACCATATTTTGGAAATCTAAAAAGAGGACACTTTTTCAAAAATTTGAGACTTGCAAAACCGGCGGAGAATTCTCAAAAACCGGTGAATTTTCCCCGCTCTGGGATCGGTTGACTAAAAAAAAAGGTTAGTTTTCCGCCCAGAGCTCAAATCACCGTTTTTCACTCTGAAATAGCCGCCGGAGCGTCACTTCTGAGCTAATGTACGGCAAATCACTCGCAATTTGCTCTAATTCTGACCTAAATTTTCAAAAAAGAGGACAAAAGGGCGTCCTCCGAGGACACTTTCAAAAAAGTCAAAAAAGAGGACAAATCCTCCTAAAAGAGGACGTATGGTAACCCTACTATTGATGCCACGGCCCACGTACATAATATAGTGCTGCATGGTTGTTGCGTTAGCGTAAAAGGTGCATGGTGACGTGATAACGACGCGAAGTCAACTTATTGTTGTTTTTACCATTCGTGGTGATTCGGCAACTTTTGTCATTCTACATTGTGATTCATTAGCACGGTACACTTTCGTCCGTGGCTTTAGTAAGACACTGCTTGCGTGGATCGGTTGGAAGGTCCCGACCCGAGGCGGGGTCTATGTAGGCCGTATCTGAGTATCTGAGAATGTCTGCTTTGGTTGGACCATCGCTCGATACAATAACGAAATTCGTAATCATTGCCCCTTCATTCAGCTGAAGTTCGACGTGGTAATGCGAGATGCAACTTCTAGTCTTTTGGTATTAAATTAGCACTCAGTTCACTGCGACGCGATAATGCGAAATGCAATTTTTATAATACTTTGGTATTTATAAAACTGTGGTA
Source organism: Botryllus schlosseri (assembly GCF_051294905.1). Classification (NCBI taxonomy): domain Eukaryota; kingdom Metazoa; phylum Chordata; class Ascidiacea; order Stolidobranchia; family Styelidae; genus Botryllus; species Botryllus schlosseri. Next base: position 14,975,419 of record NC_137239.1, read on the forward strand.
GCAACGCCTCCAAAACCGAGTACACTCAACTTCAGGTGGCGGCCATTGCGGCAAAGGGGTTCCTTATTCTACGCCAGGAGAATATTAAAACGAACTCGAAAGGGCGAAAGGGCAAACGAAGCCATTGTGATGTCGCATCATAGCGACATTGTTATTCTATCGAACCCAGTTTTCATTCACCTATTCTTTTACGTGAGACGGCTATTTGTCAATTTGTTGCTCATCATCATACTAAGTATAGTTAGATCTTCAAAAATGATATCAAAGGCATTTCTCATGTACCTGTCCTACAGCCATCGCCTCTGATATTTCACATGTTTACTGAATTGCGATTTGTGTTAGATATATATTAACATCGAGCGATAACAGTGTTAAAAGTTCGAATTTCGAATGTCATATGAGTCTAAAATTGCTATGTGACTTAACTTTAAAGCTGATTTGCCCATGGGCTACCCAACTCGTAAAGTGCGGTGCGAAATATGATACTGATAACCAATGTTCTCTCTAGGCTGCGCACGTGCGCGATTGCGCAGTGCTGATACGGTCTCTGCACACAGAGAATCTACGCTGCGCACAAAAAAATTCGAAGTGATTACTTTTTTAATTGGTCGTTACGCACTGTGGTTCAACGGAGTGCGCGCAGACTATAGTGAAAAATTAGAGGGAACATTGATAATAACGCAATAAGGCCATCACCCCAAGTCTCATCATTTACTAAAATCAGTGGTCCTGGATGTTTTGATAGTCATTGCCCGCTTTCATTTTTCAAAAATATTGCGTGGTCCACTTTTTGAAGTTGCATTTCTGCCGTAACAATCCCACGTAAAGATATACTTTATGAACGGCATATGGCAGAGGTTGGTAACTTCTAACACATTGCGATCGACTGCAAATTCGTTCAAGTGTTTGCTATCGCATATTTTCCCACAGGAAGGAACGTCACATTGCCACATCCGAGACTTCTATAGGCTACTCCACACACGCCGTGTCTCACTCGGTCACTCCACCTGGATGTTAGCGTAGTGCCCCACATAAGGGCATGCACGCGGTTCAGAGCCACGTTTCAAAACTTACCTAGCTCACATAGGCTAATGCAAATAGGTTATGTGTAGAAGCAATCCAACTAAAATATCATGACAGCTATTGTTATCTCAGCTTCCACGTTGGCGATATATATAGTTCAAATAGTAATATCACAATATATTGAACCAATATTATTGTAATTTCCCAATCGCAACAGTTCTCAATCGGCGTCCCGCGGCTCACTAGAAATAATGTGGCAAACAGGTCGCAGTATAAAAAAGTTGGAGAATTCAAATTATGAGCTCAAAACACACTGTGCACAATGCGATGGATAGGAACGTGTTACTGGCCGAGAACTAAGCCTATACTTATTGTTTTTAACATTCGTGGTATTCGTGGTATCTATATCGTCATTTTACACCAGATCGATGTTGCCTATTATGATTCCTGAGACGCCAATATATACCGCAGCCCCCTCTAGACTTTTTGAATATAGCACCACTTACGCAGATCGAATGGCGCGTCAGCCGAGATCAACCTCCAACAGTTACGAAGAGATTATGGAGTCGTGCTCGGACCCGTAAACGATTAGTATTGCAGCGATGCAAGCGGCGTATGGCATATGATCCCGGAAATATTTCGCTATTTTATAACAGGCATTCTTCATGCTGTAGTTTGGCATGAAATAGTATATTAGAACTATAGGACGATTTTTTTGACGTGTCAAAGAAAGTCAAAATTAGGTCAAAATTGTAGCGTTAAGTAAAAAAATGTCAAAATATTTTACAAAGTCAAAACTTTTTTGCAACCTGCATTTCGTTTGTATCGTGGATTTTGCACTGTCGTTGAACTTATCTTCTGACATGTTACAGCTTGTAGCCTACTTTATAGGCCTACCTTTGTAGACGGCCCATTGTCTGCTCATTGTGAATGACAAACAATCAAATGAAACAAATAGGTTGTCATGGTGTTATGCTCAACGTACCGCAATATCCCAACAGAAGCAAGACTGCGTGGGCATTGCATAGTTCTTATATCAAGAAGTGCATGATGAAAAATTGTAATGTAGAAACCATTGCCAGAAAAAAGCAACGCGGTTTGGAACCAGCAGTCTGTACAGCCAACAACTGCTGCTGTCGAACGTTCTTTCTCAATTCTTGACAAGCTACTAGGTAAGTACAGACACTTTCTACCTGAGAATGCAGGAAAGCATCTTTCGTTGTACTACAATTTTTTAAAATCATATCTACGACATTGCGTAATGTAACTACTGGAAATCTTCATAGAGACAGATTTCGTTAAAAGTAAAGTTTAATCATGTAAAAATTGGTCAGTTTTTGAGGCAAAAAGGTTTTTTTGGGGCCAAACTACTTCGTAACGGCAAACAGTTCCAACCAGAATTGAAGATAAGTAGTACAATTCTAATATTATGTGGGAAAACACCTAATTTGCATACGCTAGGTAAAATTTGGTCAAATTCTAGATTTTTAGGGTAAAAAATGTAACAATTTTTAATTTTTAGGTCAAAATCTTTTGTTTTTTAGGTAAAAAAAATCGCCCTAATTATAACATGCATACATCAGGGACTAATTCTTTTCTCTCTTATGAATTCGATTCATCGCATTTACTGACGTTCACTACCTATGGTGCTTGTCCATAAACCTTGAAGTAGAATATAGAGTTGGCAGAAAAAGTTCATAATTTCCCACATAGCTTCGTGGCCGAGGTCAAAATGTCCCGCAGATTACAACTTATATGGATACGGTAACAATGGTTTACCTAAAAGCAGGCCGATGGCTAACCCTTGATTCGTCCCCGAGCTCGATGCGCGTCCATATTGCGTGCGCGCCGCATAACGACGCGGCGTGAAACGACGTACGGTTACAGGACGCCGATATGGAGAGTACGTGTACCGATTGAAGGTTTGCGTTTGAAATCCGTATGGTTGAATGATCGGATCCTGTGGTCTGGGCACCGCAACGTATTGTGCGGCTCCTTGCTGTACGTAAGAGAAAGATGGGTTCGAGGCAAAACTACTGATTATTGTAATTATATTGTCGTCAGTTACTCCACTAATATGTCATGCGGCTGCGGTCATAGAAAACACTGGTTTTACTTGAAGTGAAAATGAAAGGTAAGATTTCGCTCAGGTATGCAAAAAACGTAGCGATGTCATGACATCTTAACTAGGGTTGCATTTAAAATAAATGGTTGTTTAAAACACTGCGTTTAAAGCATATTTTAATCAGTGTTTTAACAAAGAGTTTTTTTAAAAGATTGTATTTTTACAAGTTGCATAATTATGCCATATCTGTGTAAATACTTGTCAAAAACATGTTTTATGAACCTACGGACGATTACCTCCCGATATATAGCCGACGTAATACGTAAACCATATGGGATGGTTGGAACCCTCAAAATAGTCTGTTCAGCACCTATCGTACTTCGCTGTTTCGTCAAAGGAGCTATATTTACCCTATGTTTTCAATTGTCAACTTCAATCCACGATGACGTCACAATTTAATATACGTGAAGTCACGGAATCGTAACACTATTTCTGCATAAGTACAAACCAACGGTTAAGGTATTCGAGTAAGTAATGCGAAAATAAAGGATAGGAAATATCACCATAGACTTTATTATCAGTCCATCGATCGCGAAAACCTGTCGGAAATATTTTCAAATGCAGCGTTTTAGATAATACTGATACAAAGTTCTATTCATTTACGTCGGCACGTCACACATCGGCATGTCTTACACATTCAGGATAATTCGAAAGTGCAACGACATTTCTCATAAATTAAAACAATTCACGACGAAACGTGAAGTAAGTTTACGACCACAAGCTGTTACAACACAGCCGCAAAACCAGCAAATCTCAATATATCTTTTCGTTCCATTCTGACGTCGACTGTGCCATGGTGGTGACCTACGATCCATCCCAGTCACTAGCGGCATGCAAATCATGCAAAATTGGTTCGTATCGCTCACGCATAGGGCCTACTTAGAACTGCTAAACCATGTATAAGTAACTGCTTAGCCTCAGTCTATATAGGTATCAGCTAAAATAGAGAATAGAAGAAGAAACCTGAATAACGAATTGATATGATCCCATCTACACATCCATGGGATACAATTTAAGCCTGCGCCGATGGTTTGCGAGTAATATAACCTTATAATAGGCTTACCATATTTTGGAAATCTAAAAAGAGGACTCTTTTTCAGAAATTTGCAACTTGCAAAACCGGAGTAGAATTCTCAAAAACTGGTGAATTTTTCCCACTTTGTGATCGGTTGACTAAAAAAAACGGTCATCTTTTCCGCTCAGAGCTAAAAATACCGTTTTTCTCTCCACATTGGAGGTGGTTGACTAAAAAAAAGGCATCTTTTCGCTCAGAGCAAAAATCACCGTTTTTCACTCCGAAATACTCGCCGAAGCTTCACTTCTGTGCTAATTTGAGGCATATCACTCGCAATTTGCTCTAAATCTGACCTAAATTTTCAAAAAAGAGGACAAAAGGGCGTCCTCCGAGTCAGCACCGTAACTGCCGCACCCCAAACCCCCCAATTGGGGGGGGCCCGAGCTCGATGGGGGGCCCAAAATTATTTCGTGAATTAGCATAAATCATAGAGTATTTTTTGAAAATTTATGCAATTTTTTCAAAATTTTTTCGCGCTGCGCGCGAATTCACGTAGCCCTTTATCTTTCTCATTGGGTATTGGGCCATTACCGCGCCACGACCCACCAAGACATACAATCAAGTTTTAGGCCATATAACATGCGACTCCAAGAAGTGTGCCAGAACGATTGGCAGCGAGAAAAGCTTGGCCGAAAAGGTCTATGCCCTTATGCAGATCAATGACTTCGCTATATATACAAAATACATATAGGTTTAATTGTCCATAGGCGCCTAAATGACTGGCGCCGAATGTTCCTGTCTTTGCAATCTGAACCTCACAAGACAAATACCATCCCGCTGGGAAAAATTTTATGCCAGTGAAGAAATACCAATTTGAAATCGTGTGCTTCTCTTAGTTTAGAAGCCTACGTTTAGGCGGTTCTATATATTCTGATATAGCAGACTGGAAGTCACGAAATAACATCATGTAACGAAGTCATATCAACGGTTCCGCCCGCCCGAAGATGTTTAATCATTATTTACGGGCCCTCCCGTTTTCAAGACACTTCACTCAGCTCTACCGGTAAATCTAATTACGTGAGTAGAGAAGACAATAAATTGATAGCATATTATATATGCAGTCGCCGATCTGATTTACCGATTTTATCATAAATTATCGAAAATTTTCGCGCTTGGCGCTGGCTCTCAATACAGTACGGGTAATTTCGTGACAAACGTGAACAACGTGATGGGGGGTCGTTTTATCACCCTATGGGAGCCCAAGACCCACGTTCTTGGGGGCCTGACGAGGTGCTGTTTCGTTCCTGCCAACGGGTATACGCCCGAAGATGTTTAATTATTATTGAGTGGTCCTACCATTTCAAACACACCTCACTCAGCTCTACCGGCAAATCTGATTACGTGAGCAGAGAGCAGATAAAAATTGATAACAATGTATGCAATTCCCGATCATACTGACCGATGAAATCATGAATACTAGAAATTTTGCGCGCTTGGCGCGCTTAGGCCACTAAAGCTGATTCACTAAAGAAACTCCCAATGAAAATGATGAATAGTGGTAAACAGTGTATCGCCGGAGGGGGGTCTGGGGGGCGAAGCCCCCCAGACGTTCGGTCTATAACACTATGGGGGGCCCAAGACCAAAGTTTTGGGGGGGGCCTGACGAAGTGCTGTTACGGCCCTGCTCCGAGTACACTTTCAAAAAAGTCAAAAAAGAGGACAAATCCTCTTAAAAGAGGACGTATGGTCACTGGTCAGCCTACCTTATAAACTATATTAAAATTCGATTTAAATCATACATAAGGTTTGGTTAAAGTGAGTACCGATCACAATGAGCAGTCTATAGAACAGAGATTGATACTTTGCCATTAGATTACTTTACTACTAATTTACGACAACGGTAAGCTGTAAGCTCCGATCACTTCGTTTGCGGTTAAATTATTTGTGATGAAACAATGGAGGCTCATTAAAACGCAGAATCAGAGAGTGATTGCTCATTCTCGCAGGCCACACCAGCGTTTCGCGCACAATCCGAATACATGCAAGATCAGCCAACAGCCATACACTGGTACCGACATCAATAACAAATACATAGAGGTACAATTTATTAAACTAAGCCATTCAGGAGCCAGGGGGTGCGCAGCGTATAGTATAAAACAGATAAGTGGTACATGATCGAAATGAGTTTGAGAAACAGTGATATGTAGGCAATGAAAAGAGAAGGATTACTAATCAGTTATTATTGACGGATAAAGAAGATAGATGTCCCTAAGTAATGTGTATCTGACTTGTTGGTGAATATTGAAGTATTTTACCTTCGTTACTGGTTCGCTTCCATTGGCGTCGATTCCTGGTAATAAATCATCACATTTTGCATAAATACTAAGATCATATGGTACCATGGTATACAGTACAAGTTGTAGGCTACAACGCAATGCCGCCACAGTATCGACGTTACTATAGAAATCAACTTAAGCGGGAAATGATACATGCATTTCGATTTGCGTCAAGTTGGGTTCAAGTGATGGAGGACTGACGTTTAGGGGTTAGAGTAGGAGGCATCAAACTTTGTTCAACTGCATACCCTTTCGATGAACATTGTACAAGATGCATGCACGTATGACATATCATTTACAAATTCAGAGTTGACCACCATATAACTGGGTCAAACTGCAAAATAATGTACTTTAGTCAAATAAATTTTAAGAACTTAAGCGCTAATATCATGGGGTACAATCTTTGCCAAAATAAGAATTATTCGCCCGAGTTAAGCAGGAGTATTTCGTACTATGAATCAAGGGATTACACATCTTGAGCGATATGTTTATGCCACAGGGTAAACGATTTGTGAGTTTATCGAGAGTGTGCTTCGTGTGGGCGGCCCACTTTGTTGAAGCATGCTGTTATATTGTGACTTCCGAAGAAAGTTGTTTCTACTCTAATGATCGCTTAAATGCACCAGAACAAATTAATACTTCATTAGTGAGATGCGCATGATTCCCAATTTGCATTCATTCACGGGGCGCAATATGTCCATTTATTTGTCGCATTTATACTGGCGGGACTCAGATTGTAAGGACGGGGCTATCCGGCGCGATGTTCGGCTAAGGTTCTATCGCCGGCCATCTTTTTGGGATAGCACCTCGTGTTGGCTAAAACTGCCTTGGTGTTTCTTTTTGGTGCCGAATTGATGGTGTCTAATAGTCCCGCAACCGCAGGCAGCAGATACGAATACTGCATTTAACTCCGTAGATTATGCGTATTTTTATTTAGGCCTATTTATCATTTTTATTTATCGGGAGGTCGGCACTCAACAATTAACGGCTGACCCTATACATCGGATGCATCCCGAAGAAACTTTTCAAATGAATCTGCTCAAAATACTCTAACCTATGTTATCAAAAATCAAAAGAATAGGGGTGAGGGGCATGGACCCGTTGGCCCCCGGCTACACATATGCCCAAATTGGACATTTCTTTGGACTCTGAATTTCGAATTGCAAGCCGAAGCCGGCTGGATTCGGATTTATAAAATTCAGAATCCAACCATATTTGATCACAACGCATATGTATGATTTGATTGTATGGCTTGCCTAAACGGAATACGCGAGTCTGGCTCACGGAGCGCCTACACTCACTAACTCAGAGAATATGAATATGCTGTGATAAATACCTTCGCTGTGACAGAAGGAAATCAAAGCAAGAGCTACCAATAGGAATTGTAATGCTTTCACTATCGTCGGTTCCATTGTCAGCTGTTGAAGAAAGGTCTCCGATAAAATGACAGCTGCACTCATTATGACAATTATCACTTGTCTTGTAAGAAAATACTTACCGTTCAAAATTTATTTCTTGAAGTTCGACACTGCTTTTGTGTTACATTAAACGCATATTACTGAAAATTGAAAATAGCTGTCAGAAGTATCTCAGAAGTAATGTAAGGTATTATCATACAAAATATTTTCAGGTTTGACTACAGACATACGATAGTGATAATCGAATGCGACGATTACAACGCTATCGCAATCGCATTGAATTATATTGTTGAAATATTGGCGTGTTATATTAGAAAAAGAAGTGCTATGCTCTTCCCTCGACGAAGAATAATATTAATGTAAGTGTAGCCTATGTATGGTGCACTTGATAGGAATTGCGAGTTCATCCTTGAAGGAACGGTATTGACGTTCTCATTTTCACCTGGTCCTTACGGCATTTAAAACAAACATGTTTGAAAAAGGGTCCTTTTCTAAAACACGTTTTTTAAAGCCATGATGTCATGAATATTCAAGTGTGACGTCACATTGGATTGATATTGGCAATTGAAAATATAGGGTAAATATAGCTTATTTGACGAAATATCTACGTACAGTAGCTGTTGAAGCGACTATTTTAAGGGTTCCAACCATCCCATTTCATATACGTCGGCTCCATCGGGTGTTAATCGTCCGTAGGCTCATAAAACATGTTTTTTTTAAAAGTATTTACACGATTATGGCATAATTATGCCACTTTAAAAAGAAATAGTTTTTTTTCAAACACAGTTTAAAACATGTTTGAAACAAATGATTTTAAACAACCATTTGCTTCAAATGTAGCCCCAGTCATCAGTAATCAAGTTGACTAACATCATTTCCTCCAAACTGAAACCGGGTAATCTATCTATTTCCACCATACCGTGACGGGTGCAGATAAAATCTACAAAGGAACTGGTCCATATGGAGATATATCTCAGGGATCCAGTGGATTTTGTTTTCCTATGTACAGCACCAAGACGGCTCTAAAATCAACGCCGTCAGGATATGGTATGTATATAAGGTTTACGGGTGGCTAAATTACGCACCGAAAAGTCCTGCCACCGTGATGAAAATCTACTAAATACAAATTTTATTCACACATCTACGGCGTTCATATGAAAGGGACGCTTGGTAGATACAAAAGGAACTATTCCTGCTCGCCGGATCGCTGACTGACTCGCGCGTGTCCTACTAATACACGAGCGAACCAACTATGTGAGAGTTAACAAACGATGATATTCGCGTCTATCGAATTTCTGATCGTACGCGTTCGCGACGGTGTCACCAGCGGGACTATATGTAACTTTCGTCATCGGTCTGCACCAGGCGCGGCAAGCGTGTTGGTGATATTTCGTAGATCTAAATTACATGCGCTCTAGTTTACAGTGCTTTCGTAGCGGAAGCCACATGTGGTATAGAGATATACATTTGTCTTTTTGATGCATCATAACCTCATGAAAGTCGATATTCTCCAATCTATCATACGCCATAAACCACCGGTGCAATAGTATATTTATTAGAACACCCCAGGCAATATACAATGCGATATAATGAACGGATTTCGAAACTGCGAAGTGCGGATTTCATCGGCCGAGAAACAGGAAGATGCGTAATGCTCTCTGGCGCTCCATATCTCCATCGAGAACACTTGATCTTTTGTTCAACCAACAGTTTGGTCAAAGAGTTTCGTATCATGAACATGATATTTATAAATAGCACTTAACCCGGTAACAGTATGGATGCTGGAAAGTTTAGATGTGGATCTTCAATCCGCCTATCAAGAACACAGTTACGAGGAGCGTATAATTTCAGTACTCGAAAATATCGTCTTTTACTACTCAACTCGAATCATTAAAATCAATACTCGATTCAGATATTCGAGTACTCGAATCATTGTGCCCAGCCCTATCAGTAAATGTTACGGACAGAGGTGGTCAGTAACAAAGTACTTCTACTTTTTCGAAATACCCAAGTAGTTTTACACTACTTGTGGTACTTACTCAAGTAAATCTAATTACCGCTACTTCTACTTCGTAATATTTTATGTTACTTTTCGCTATTTTCAGTTTGTCAAGTAGAAGTAGTATAATCTTCCGATTCGAAAGAGAGACTGAGGAATTTCGGGGCTGTTCTAATGGAGTACCAACATCTCATTTTCATAAAAGTTAAGTAAAGACTAGAATTTTTATCGCGCTTCGCGCAAAGTAGCTATGGGGTGACAAGCGTGTTTTCACGAACGCATTCGTGAATAGGCTATAATTTAGGTAGCGGTAGCGTAGCTCCCTTTGCTCACACCGCATTGTCGTCCATATGAAATAGTTCATCACAGTAAATATGGCTCATCATAACGTTTGAAACTAGTAGTATCACAATCCAGCATATCGTAATCTAGCTGCCCAACATGGTGTGTCCTAATCTAGAAAAGTGGTTTCTGACTTTTTGATCATGAGACCTGTTTTAGCAGACGACTGTTGAAACTATCCGGACAGGAGACATGTAACACATTTTCCACTTATCAGAAGTGGTGTTTGTATTTCTTTTTTAGTTTGCAGTATCATTAGTTTCAGTTCGTTTGTCTAGATCTGGGGGAACTTACATGTTGAAGTTTAAAAGCAAGGGTAGCAATGCCGCTATTTTCCGAAAATAAAAGTACGGCACATTATTGTATGGCATTTATACGATCCATTCTATTTTTTATTAACGTATACTAATGTCGCACCGATACAGCTTCTTGGTCTCGCTCTTCGACTAAACTATGGGCCTTATAATATGGGTGAGGGCGCCGCAGCATGACGCTTTATTTAACGGTGTGTTCGAGTGAACAAAGATTAGTGTCCATAGCGATATCTTTTGCTCCCCATGATGCGAACGAATGCTTATGCTCTCGAAAAGTGATACCTCATGTGATCAATCAATATGACTTAAGCTTTCTGCACCTTCCGAATAGCTCAATTTGCAGCTTTTGTCAGTCCACACGAACGTATTATGACTGTTTTAAAAACTATTTACTTACTTGAGTAGATTATAAGCCAAGAAATTCTACTTCTACATCAAGTATTTAACGCAGAGCGAACGTTTGTAGTTGTATAATTGTATATCTGACTCCAAGAAGGTTGCGTTCACAATTCGCTGCGTGTTCTTCTTTCGTTCGACGACCGGCGTACACGCCGTACGACCTTGTTGGCTGAAGTACCACGAAGCCTGTCTGTTGCACACGTATTCGATGGATCACACTGACGAATATATTTTGTTTCTGTGTCCACGACTTGCAACTTTATTGCCAATCACGTACGGTTCAAAATGCGCTATATCTTCTCTCAATCAGCGAAATACTTATGAATGTCTATCGACTTCCGAACCAGCGACATACCCATGAATGTATATCGACTTCCGAACCAGCTAATAATCACCAACGAATGCATCAACGTCTCTACGTGGTATTTCATGCACCAAACATCGTACGATTTATACTTCTTATCTATCATTCACACGACAAATAAACGACTCACACATGTCTTATCAGGTCTCAGTTCAGGGAATTACGTAAGTTCTACCAACTCCTTATTGACTATTATTAAGATGGCATTATACCAATATATTTCGTTAAAAGTAGTTTCAGGTTGCTTTTAAAAACAGTACTTCTACTCGTACTTGAGTAGATTTTTGCTTCGCTACTTCTACTTCTACTTGAGTAGTCTTCTTGACTATACTTTGACCACCTCTGATGGTTACGACCAATGTTCCCTCTAATTTTTCACGAGTCTATATGCAAACTTACCAACTCACTGCGTGGTACCTCGTACAAGAGTGAGTAAGATGGGCTTGCCCGATTTATCCGAATTTTTTCCGGTAATAAAATAAGGTAATCACTTTGACTCGACTCCCGATTTCCCCGAATTTTGCGAAACTATGACGTTTGGCTGCGACTAACACCAGTTTTTTTATCGCATTTCAACACATTTTATACAAAAAGAGATGTTGTCGCTTCGTCTGATTACGAATTACTGATCACAAATTATTGATGTACATTTGTACATCTGAAATGCTGGTCGGCAATTAGGTCTAATGATCATCATTGCTCCAGCGAGATATAAGGGATCATGTTTTGCGAACCGCATGTGGATCATTTTGTGCGCAGCACACATTTTCGTTTGCGTCCCTGTGTTAGTACGTTCCTGTGGGAACATTGGTTACGACACAGCAAAGATCAACGTGATTTTACGACAACCTAACTGCTCCCTGCAACACGCAAAGACGTTCTTCCGACACTTCAACAAAGCAATGTTATTTAGGAATATGAGTGCCACTATGATTGTAACTACGCGAAAATGCTCATCCTTGACTCATCCCTTGTAGCTTGATTGAGAACACGCAAAGGCCATAAATTCTGTCATTAGCAAACATTTGTTGGATAATCCTGTTTGTGCGGAAAGTTATCGGGAGATCCCTTGTTGTCGAGTGAGGCCGTTCACACTTTCATTTGGGTGCCTTGGGGTCGATTTTTACCAAAATACGCCAACGAAGCCTGTCCCTGAAGAAGGAGTTTGTGTGCCATCTATAAATAGTACTTAAGCCTAAGCGCTCTCTCTGTCCCGATTATTCGAAATTCCATGCCGGTGACGTCATGTTTTGTATTACGATTGATGACATACAATGTTTTTCCAATTCTACTAGTTGCTGACGATCAACCCTGACGAGCGTGTCAGCCGAGAATATTCAGGTTCATGTCAGTATGAATATACTATTCAATTAAGGATATGTGCAAAGAATGCGTAATACATAACAAGTACGACCATTCGCTAGATATTGTTGATACTGAATGAAATTTGATTCGACTTGATTTTGCGAATATGTGAGAGATTAAAAGTTAATTTCAAATTGCAGATGTGACATCGGCTGTCACTCTCCCGAACCCGCCAGAAACCTTCTCTTGCCTTCATCAGTGGAATGTTCGCGATCCCCTGTGAAGGAGCTACGCACCATCAACGCAGAAAATGGTTTGTATCTTTATCGGAGAGGAGTTGGACAATTCGATAATTCTAGTTAACATCTAATTTGCGAAATGTTTCTCGTCTTCCTGAAAATGATACAGGAGAACTGTATCGTGCGAAAAGAGCCAAGCTCAATATGAAAAATACTATTGAAAGAGCATAATTTCAGCATCTGTCAATACTCTACTCGAGTCATTAGAATTAATACTCGATTCATATTCGACTAAACGCGACTCCTTGTGCCCAGCCATGGCAGCTATAATAAGATTACCATATGTTTACGGAACGACAAGAAATTGCTATCTCTATCCAGATCCCCAATGGGCAGTGTTCCATTCCAGAAGTGCTGAATCGCCATTGTTTTATGCGTGTCACTGAAATAGTCTACGCCACAAACATTCCCGATCATTATTTTCTGTATCGAATCCAAAATCGAAGGTTGAAATGCTGCGGAAAACTGAAAAGTTGTATATTGCGTTTGATTATCTTCAATTTCATCTTTTTATGGGGCATACATCGAAAGTCAATGTGTTGTTTGTAACACGCAACCGTCGTTGGCGTTACTGTAGTGCTGGTTACTGTTACTGTAGTGCTGGTCGATAATGAAGACACAACACAAGAACAGTCCGTACATCCTCAGGCCAACGAGGAAAAACACGAATCAGGCAAATCAAATGAAATACAGACGGCCCAGAAGACGCTAATTAAAAGGCCGCCTAATGCCATCAAAGGACCAAAATCGAGCTCCAGTTGTGATAGGGTGGCGAAACAACAAAACGGAAAGGCGGCGAAACAACAACAACAAAACGGAAACAGAGTAACGACCAGAAAAACCACAAGCAACCAAGCAATAATAATGAAGCCGAATACAAATGGGATTAAAAAAGACAACACGAAAAAGAAGACTGCCATAATCCCGCAAGACCCCCAAAACAATATCAATGGCGAACCTATTGAAGCTAGCATCGATTAATGTAAACGGATTATCAAACAGACTACAGGATTTGGAACAATATATACAGACATCGAATTTGGATATATTATTGATTCAGGAAACGCATAAGATCGATAATGTGGATATACGTAACTGGGCAGCCGATATCGGATTTATTATCTACTTCAACACAAAGAACGAAGTGAGACAATATTCTGGCACTGCGATAATGATCAAAGAACATCACGAAGGTAAAATTTTACGTCACTATAGCATGATAGAAAACCGTGCCCAATGCCTCTGCATTCAAATTGACAAATGCCCAATAGCTATAATAAATATTTATGCCCCGTTTGGACAATCCACAGATGCGAGAAAGTTACGTGACGATTTCCTAATCCAACTAGAATCAGAAATCCATGAACTTGAAGTCCCGATTATAATGGGTGGTGACTTCAACCTAATTATTGACAAAAAAGACACTCGAATTAAACAGAACCTCCATGTTAGAAGCGCCGAGAGACACTTTGAAAAGCTAACTAACGACGCGGAACTGATTGACGTGTTTAGGAGTAAACATCCTCTTGCCGAAGTATTCACTTACGTCACTGGAAAAAACGCGAGGAGACTAGATCGTTTCTACGCAACACGTGAACTCATGGGCCATGTCCAGAATGCAGGACATGAAAATAACCTCGTGGCCGACCACATAAGTCCGATAATAATACTTGCAATTGAGCCAAGCACACTATGGGGAAGAAAAAATAGGAAGTGTAATAATGACCTTCTGCGAGATGACTTGTATACCGAGATATAATATCTAATCTCATAAGCTTTGAGGAGAATAATATTCAACACTGCCACGGAATTCAACAATGGTGGGACAGACTAAAAGATAGAATTGCCAACGTAAGCAAGAGATATGAAATAGACAAATGTAAAACCTATGACCCTCAGATAACGTATCAGAGGGTAAAGGGAAAATTGCGCATGTTAACCAAAATTGACCGTTGCGAAGGTGAACCTAACACGACGAGACAATTTTGGCAAGAATTGAAGACCAGACGGCGCAAGACTGAGCTTAAAGAACTTCAGCTCAGAGATGGAACGGTAACGACTGACCGTAATATTATTGCTAAACAGATTGAACAATTTTACACAGAATTGTGGACCCGACACGACGGCATTAATTCGTACGATCAAGACGAATATCTATCATCGTATCAGCACGACCGCATGCACGGAAGTCACAATGAACAAACATCGGTAATACAATCTAGCGAAATATTACAAATACTGAAAGCAATGAACAGGGAAAGGTCACCGGGGTTCGACGGCCTAACAGTGGAATTCTACCTTGCAATGTGGCAAAACATTGGTTCGAGATTAACAGAAATCATAAACAACGCGCTAATATTCGGAAACATACCGCATAGCTGGAAACGCGCAAAAATTATTCTGATTCACAAAGGAAAGGACAAAAAGGATTTAGCGAACTGGCGACCCATTTCGCTGCTAAACACGGACTACAAAATAATGGCGAAAATTCTCAACAACAGACTGGTTGAGGAAATTTCGAGCAACATCATTATGACACAGAAAGCGGGAATTCCCGGAAGACAAATGGACGTGATACACAACAATGTGAGTGCAATTGTCAATTATCATCAAGAAAAACCTTTGGAAGGTTATATAATGACCATAGACGCAAGGAAAGCCTTTGATAAGGTGGACCACCAAATGCTCCTCAAAGTGATTGACAAACTGCCCGTCACGGAAGAAACTCTTAAAGTGATCAAAGCCATATATGATAATCCTATTGCGACCCTCGAGGTTAACGGCCTCCAAGCAGCCAATGTAAATTGTACAAGGGGCATTAGACAAGGATGTCCTTTGAGTATGACGCTATACGCGATTAGCGCAGGCCCGCTAGCCCACAGGTTATGCACCAACGACAAGATCAAAGGTATCAGAATCGGCGGGATAGAGCATAAATTAGACCAGTGGTTCTTAACCTTGCCCCCAGCGCCCCCCAGGGGGCGCTGGCGATTTTGAAGGGGGGCGGAAACGCTCAGGGGGCGATATGGGGGGCGCTGGGCTCAGGGGGGCGGTATGGGGGGCGCTGGAGAAAAATGGCTTCGCAGTAGATGATGTGGTGATAGGACATATCCTTAATGAGTATTCAGAGCAAATTAACACCGAAAACTTCGTTACATATAGCCTTCAAAATACATATAGGTTTAATTGTCCATGGGCGCCTAAATGACTGACACCGAATGTTCCTGTCTTGGCAATCTGAACTCCAGAAGACGTATTCCATCTGGCAGGGAAAAATTATATGTCAGTGAAGAAATGCCAATCTGAAATCGTGTGCGTCTTATAGTTTAGTACGATTGGGCGACAGGGATATTCCTGTTGGGCGATATCCCCGTTGAGCGATTCTATATTTTTTGATATTGCAGACAGGGGGTCACGAAATAACATCATGCAACGAAGTCATACCAACTGGTTCGCACCGCCCGAATATGTTTAATTATTAGTAACGGGCCCTACAGTTTCCAAGAAACCTCACAATGTTCGCTTTAAGTTTTGATGAGTCTGCGCACACTCAACAACTCACTGCGCTGACCCCTGGACCGTGTCAGCACTGCGCACGTGCGCAGCTTAGAGGGAACATTGCACCTCACTCAGCTCTACCGGTAAATGTGTTTACGTGAGCAGAGAGAGGATAAAAATTAATCTCAATTTGCATGCAATTCCCGATGATATTGACCAATTCAATCATTAATTAGTGAAATCTTTCGCGCTTCGCGCGACTAGGCGAAAATAGCTGCCTCAGTAAATGGACACCCAATGTAGATACCTAACAGGCTTTCAGCAATTAGAGGACAGCCTAATGGGGGTCTGGGAGTGAAGTCCCCCGGAAGCTTGGTTTATCACCCGATGGGGGCCCAGGGCCAACGATTTTTGTTTGGGGGGGGGCTGACGAAGTGCTGTTACGGCCCTGGTAACGAATAATTGTACCTGCGGGCACGCCCGAATATGTTTAATTATTAATTACGTGCCATTTATCTTCCTATACAACAGCTCACTCAGTTTATCGCGATTTATATATGTAATTACCACCTATTCATTCATGCATTATAGAAAATTTTGGTACCTAGGGCGACCAGGCCACACAAACTTTGCTGACCATCGAAATCACGATAGGGGGTTCGTGGGGGCGAAGCCCTCAGAAGTTCGGTTTATCACGCTATGGGTACGCAAGGCAATCGTTTTTAGGGGGTTGACGAAGTGCTGTTACGGCCCTCCCTCTTACTCATTGTCTGTATTACATTCCTTACATTATGAAGTTGGGGTGGGGGCGCTGGAGCACGATAATTTTTGAAAGGGGGCGCTGGAGGAAAAAAGGTTAAGAACCACTGAATTAGACCAATTTGCTGATGACGTCACACTGTATCTAAGAACAACTGACTCTATTACCACAGTCCTTAACGAATATCAAAGCTTGCATAGAGTGACAGGTCAAGATATCAACACAGACAAGACGGAAATCCTACCGCTGAACGAAAAATCACGTATCAGACTGCAAAAAACTGCGCACGCACATATGCTAAAGTCGGTAATTAAGATACTGGGCTTATACCGCGGAGAAAGCCAACTGCAAATGAACTTCGACAGACTCTGGCAAGGAGTCGAGAAAAGCGTAAGGCATATTAAATCAAAACGGCTTTCTTGGATTGGTAAGATAACGGCGATTAAGGCATACATAATTAGCAAAATAACTTTTACATATGCTAACAAGCAAATTCCAGGCGACAAGCTCAAGCAACTCGAACGCCTCGTCTTTGGCCTACTGTGGAGTCCTGAGAAACTTGAGCAAAAAAGCAGAATGCAACTTATCAGACCTAAGCCAGAAGGAGGAATTGATATGCCAGATATCGAATCTGCAACACAAGCGAAGAGAGCAAAAAGACTACAACAACTCAGTCGACTCGAGCACCCGATCGATATCTGGCATTCAGAAGCGATATACAATCTAACAACGAAGGTGAGAGATATAAATTGCAATTTATACAACAACCTCTACCCTCACAGAAATACATTGAAGGAGGAATGGAAGAAGGAAAAGGAAATCTTCGACGTAATTAAAAGCCAATCACAAGATATACAAGAACTAAGCCAGAAAGAAATGTACCAGATCCTTGTTAAAACGAAGACGCAACAAGGAGGAAGCCGCATGGCGGACTGGAAAGAGATATGGCTATACCAACCCAATATCAAAGACCACATTGACAACAAGAAACGTGAGATTTCGTATCGCATTAACACTGAGAGCTACTTTACAGGCTCCAGAAAAACCAACGCAGGCTGGGTACGACGAAAAGACGCCTACTTGAAAAACAAATGCAAATTCTGCCAACACGCCGAAGACACTCTGCGTCACACTTTCGCCGAATGTGCAACGTACAAAAACTGTTCTCTCTTGTAATACAGGATCTCGAGAACGACCTGCAAACGACTATTGACGCTACACCCGACGAGATCATACGCAACGTATAGGCCTACGACGGACCGCAAGCTCCGACTATAATACAAGCTTTTATGAACGTGAAAACCCTTGTGTGGGAATGGAAAAATGCACTCGACATACAAAATGAATACGCCCAAAATATTGACCAACGCATCAACGATATAAGAAGTAAAATATACCGAATAATTTAAGCGAGTTATTTAAACGCTCGCGCGATAAATCACATTGCATTTATCGACCCACAAAACGCAACCAATCCACCTACAACCTATCCCAACCACCCAAACATCCCATCCCATCTCACTCTACCCCACCCCTAAACCACCACCTACCCCCCAAATCTACCCTATCCACCACTCCCCTTATCCTATTCCTACCCCACCCACCCCTACCATATTCCTACCCCACCCACCACCACTCCACCAAATTTATATGAAAATCACACGCAAACGAGCGCCAAGTACTGGCGGCTCCTACTACGACCGCGACCACGAATCGACATCGACTGCTGCGATGAGATGAGCCGAGCGACTACGAGCACCAACTTACGACGGCGTCTACTACGACAGCGTATACAAATCCTACTTCAGCAACGGCTGAGACGAGATGACCCGATGATGGGGAAAGATTTTCTTTCTGAAATTTTTGATATTTTATGTACATATTTGAATAAACATCACTAAAACGGTTAAATATAATCTTCAGCTTATTTGACTATTTCCTCAATTGAAGGTGCTCATTCCTTCCGATATCGTATCTAGCTTATTTTGTTTCGTTGGAAGTGAAGAGTTATCACATCATTGAAAAATTTATACTTAGAGCGTTGACGGCAGCATGTATCCCTAGCGTGGGCGTAGGCAAAGGCCGTTGGGGCATGCGAGGTGGTTCGTCTGCGACTCAAGTGGATAACAAAGATTGCACAATATTACATATAGGAAAATTGGAAACGAAGAATGAAGCTGTGTTATTACAGCCTAATTTTGGAGTAAACGATTGGTATTAACATATGTTAACATGTAAATAAGTTTGATTACTCATTTCTCGGGAGCAGTAGCTCGTTATGTGATTTAATTCACGCGCGGTACGTTTTGCTTGATAATATTACAAGCTTCTGAAGCCACTGTATTATTTTAGCATTTCCTTTGTCCGCAATCATAACACTTCATCAGTATAGAATCGGCAACTTAGAGAACACCGCAAGATGTGCACACCGGCAGTGTGTCAGTGTTATCGATATTCATTGGCATCGGTCACGCTCTGTCTGTTCCTCGCAAACAATGAGTGTGATCGTTACCTATCATTTTACCGACAATTTATATCCCCTGATTTGATCAGTTCATCGCGCAAGAAGAGGTTGTGGACGGGGACACAAGCAAGTTCGTTAATTTCGACTAATATTACCGCGTGCAGAAAATAATATTACGATAGTACTTTAAATGTGTACGGTAACTCCTTTATGTATCTGACTAGAACTTCAAGTTACCTGCCGGTTTTGCAAGTATATTCGTTGCTGTTACAGACAGTAACGCCTTACTCGTGGGCTTATTTGATACTGGTATCCGGTGATTCTTCAGTCAGGCCAAGATTCTCTCTACAGGCCGTCAGTGATTGGAGCCACTGGCATTGAAATTCCGTTCAATGTCCAATATCGACGATGGAAATGTGCTACCAGACGCTGCACAATACGCCAGTATTAGCCGTTTCAAAATAGTTAACTATTTCAGGCGCATACCCTTGGTAAAACGCCCGATTTGGTCGAATGTGGGGAATCTGGATACTAAATCAGATATGTGGATTTGCAGTTGGCTGTATCGTGAGTCGTGACAGGTGATGAATGGATAGATGGACATCGGAATTGAACAATCCATGATTTAGGTAACCGGTTGGTCATAGCGCCTGAAAGATGTGGTAGTTATTTAATCTCTGGATTCAGCATACCGGGACGGACTCTCTTTTAACGTAATTGATGATAGCTGGTCGAATAACCATTGGTAGCGGTGATTTTCAAGTACCCGTACGACGTACCTGCGTCTGGTAGCACAATTACTCGCTCGTATCGCCAGTAAAATTAAAAGTAAACAATGGGAATCAAGCATTGTTGACGAATGACGGCGAAGATATCTTTCAAGTTTCTAAAGAAATAGGGCGACGTAATTCATTCGTCAGGGTGTTGTCCGTATTCCCATGTTTCTCACTTCTGCCATAATTGATAATTATCATTATAATAGTATTATAATAGCTGCTCCAACGCGCATTATTAAAAGTGTTTCGTAAGTATTTATCGCCGAATGGCGATGACTAAATATTTTGGTTGCAGGAATATCTCGACATAGTCAATTCGCCAACAGTGTTCCTTTTATGAATGTGTATAGAAAGTTCCATGTGTTTCCCGAACCATTGTTATGGTATCTAAAATATCGGTTTACCGTGTGTCCTCGTTTTTCAAGCAATCGAAAATGGGGATTTGTCGTCATTTTTCAATAAATTGAAAGTGTCCTCGGAGGACGCCGAAATATCGTCTTTTTCGGACTTCACCCTCTTTTTCTGGAAAAAGTATTACAGTGCGATAAAAAACTCGACCAGCGAAAGTCAGAGTTTCGTAAAAATTCGAGTAAAACAGGACTCGAGTCAAAGTGATGACCTTATTTTAGTCAAGACAACAAGATTTCCAGTGAATATTTCATATTTAGCTATTTCCAATATAGGTAATCTAACTTTTACGATTTGATAAAAGTGTCCTTCTTTCCCGATTCCAATCTTAGGAAATACGGAGTATAGCAGTGCAGCACCCGAGTAGGGTACTACGTTATGTGTTGAATCAAAGAAATTCCCGCCAATTTTCCTGCAGTCAAAGCGTATTCGGATTAGAAACCAATGAATAAACGTCACACGGAGTTAATTCACGGTTCCACCTCACAGGCCGGCGTGGCAACACAATTAAACACTTAAGTTAAACAGCTTAATTCACTAAATCCAAAGTGTCAACAATCGATCAGTATCTATATCAGTGTATTTATAATATCGATACGATATAATCCTCGCGTAAAAGCCTCCTCCAACTTCATGCGTCAGATTACCAATTGCCGATCAGACGATTAGCATTATCTCGGATAAACTAGCGTTATGATCTTTTCATTTAGCGTCTTATTTTATCATGCATCGGAATGACTCAAACGCGCGTTGTGTCATGCTATTGTGATATGACATATCAGATGTGTAAAATGCAGACAGTTTCCAATATAGGCACAATTGCAGACTTGCAAAAGAAACCGGTTATCTCATTTGCCGTATTTTGGAAACGGATATTACATCAACCATCAAAACCGCACGGCGATTGGTGATGCTTGCAGTAAGTTAATTAACGCAGAATAGATAGGCAACAAACAAGTCACATTAACTCTAGTTTTCTATCAAGGTATAAATAAGATATTTGAGAATGATTAAGACGTTGTATTTTGGTATATCTGAAGACACAGACACTAGCTATAATGAATCTCAAGTTGCGCAAATACGCAATGATTCCGGTGGTCTTATTTGCTCTCGCTGGTCTGTCGCGGTTTGGTAACTTTAAATTGATCCGACAATCGCTGAAACACCGCAACAACGCGATGGACGGTCTGGTCGGAAAATGGGAATTGGAAACTAGTCATAACTTGGACGCGGTACTGAGATCGTTAGGTGAGTGTGATAGTATTTCTGTTTCGGTATAAATTCTTGGTGAGTAAGATCGAATGCCTCCATTATTGCTCACTGGATTCGACAGAATAAAACTCAGCGTTCTAAATCCTCGTGTCACCAGTCAATGAATCATCGGAAATTAGCTGATAAAAACCTGGGGCCCAGCTAGGCAATGTTGCCTTCGACAAGAATAAAAAAATATAGACAGCACAAACACACTAAGAAGCTGACGACTGAAAAGTTCAACTTTTTGGCCCAAAATATTCATATCATATGGGGGACCACTTCTATAAAAGACCGAGTTTTTAAACCGCTGATCTGTGTCCGATTCTATTGTGGTATCTATTGTTGTAGGCGTGGATTCCATCCACCGCTCCATCGCCGCCACCCTCACCACATACATGGACATTACAAAAGTGAACGAAGAGGAATATGAGATTGAATCCATAACAGGACCCGTGGAAAAAAACAGGCGCATGATATCCGGTGTCGAATTCGAAGAGGATGCTCCAATCGGAGGAAGAATGTTTGTAAGTTGCCATATTTTGTTGTTTTCCCTATACGGGTGTTTCCAGTGGCGGCTCGTGACAATATCGGGTGGTGGGGCAAGGGCCGCAAGCGACCTGTTATCAATATGACGTCACAGTAGCGTTTTTCAACGTTCATGATGGCCACATGAATTTCCCGTAAACAATGATTTTTAACGTAGGTGCCGCGAGAGGTTTGCCGGTGGCGTGACTTGAAGTGCGGTAACAAATGTTTTATTCATTGTTTTTTATTCAAATGATTATTTTACAAAATGTACGCGAACTAAGAATCGTTCCCATGCCACGAATCAATCATCAGGTTATCCTTAGTAGCATGCGTTATGATTTCGTGGTAGAGATTACGCAAGCGCCGAGTAAGACTATACCAAAAATACACAGACCAACTACCTACAAAGAGCATTCGCATGACACCTTGTGGTGTTTTAATCGTTCCATGCTCAGCAATTCTGTAAAGTGCTGCAGCGCCTCCGACCCGATTTGTATATGGATTCTCGTCCCGAAAGCGAGTCAAATCGATTTGCCCTCGTCCGAAAGTGTTTGGTACACGATCCTGATGCGTTACGACCAGGGGATAGGCAATCAAAGCGGTGGCACCCATAAACGTAAAACATTATAAAAAGCCAGCTGTTATCCATGGAAGATTAATTACGAGTCTGCCTGCCATCATTCAAGCAGGAATCAAAGCATTGTGTTAAATTGAAATGCGAGCACATATCGCATTAAACAATTTGAACAATAGATAGAAATTCATCGTCAACAATCTCGGTTAACAAATGCTGTAGATAGATGTGATATATCGAATCAAGCACATCATTTTGAATAGTCTTTGAGGTACCCTTAGCTACTGTCGCGGTGTCGAGATGTTCGCGCAAAATGCTATCAATGGAAGCCGTGTATTTAATTAGATCCAAAAATACCCCCCTATTGAGAGAGCATTCCTTCTCATCGTGGCCTCGAAGGGGCAATTCATGAACTCCAATAAATTTAATGGCATCAATCACCCGAGAGAGAACATGCCTATTCTTATCTACAAGCTCATTGTGCTTGCAGACTGATACGCGATAACTTTCATTGAGCTGCGACATTACATTTACTCTGCCAAACAATTTATATTTAACTGCACTAGCCATGTGCACTTGGGATTTTTGGTGCGTTTTCAGACGCTCTGACAAATGCTTCAGATCGCGATAACCAATTTTGTTCCAACAAGAGCCACTGCTTCCGGTACCGGCACTGTCGAATAAAAGACAGTAAAAGCAAAACAAGGCGTTTTTATCCTCGCCATAAGTAAGCCATTCATTTTTATCGAAATGCGCTGAAGAAAAGGCACGAGTGCGTTTTCCTCCGGTGTACGATTGGATCAATGGGCAATTTCTAGGCTGATACGGACCTAGTCGCTTTACCTCTAATTTTTGCTCTGAAGGCAGCTGGCTAAACGGCGTACGGAGCAAAGATTCAACACGATTCATGTTCGCACTTGACCTGACTACTTATCTGCAGAAATGGAAATGACTATAAATCGAGAGATTGCGTATGCCTAACTGGAAAGGTCAACGAGTTCGGACACATACGCAATTGTTATCTCATAGATTGGACAAGGAAATGTCATATTGAATCCAAAACATCATTCTGAAGAACTACGGATAGCAGCCTCGGAAATTCGGTCCCGGTACAGCTTGGGAGATTCTGGCCTTGAGGCTGGAGACTGTCACACGACACATACGGCTTACGGTCTATAGTGTCTACTGTCTATATGTCTGCTGCAAAATCGCCTTCGGAAAATATATTACCGAATAAATACGTGGATGAAAGCCGAAAACTTGGTACACTGTTACATGAAATCATCGAGAAGTATAGCCTCATGACCGTTTTCGGTATGGTACACTGTCAAAATTAATACGAACAGATCAACGCCGAATTTTGCGTAATATTTACTGAGGAATCGGCTGATCAAGCGATCAGCTGTTAGCCGCCATCGAAAACGAAACAGCTATCGCGCTTGACAGGGGTTGTAATTGTGAGCAAATGGCCCGAAGGCCACCATTCCACGGTGAAATTGACATTGGAGAATATAAAATAAAACTAAATATTTGAATGCAAACCGAGGATGTTAGTAAACTGTTTCATGATATCATCATCTCATCACCTATCTCAGTATGGAACACAGATACACCGGCTTTTGCGTGAAATCCGCAATGCGTTAGGTAGGCTAAGTGTCAGATCAGCGCACATCTCTACCTTACTCGAACTTAATAACGAAATTGCTGCCCTAATCATTGAGTGTCAACCTTGAGAAGTGGCACAGCGTTCGATACTAAAATCAAGACATACCATGTAAAAGTTCGTGACGGATCTAGCTAAGGAGCATCGTTAAAATCAATGGAGACCAATACCGGCTTTGCGTGAAATATGTTTGCGATACATGACCGATCAGCACACACTCGACTTTGGAAACGGTATTACTACCCTAAACTTTGAGTAGAAACCCTGAAACTTAGGACAGTGTTAAATACCACCATCACGACATGACATACCAAGTTTCAAGAATTATCATGGTGTGAAACACCATCAAAATCGACCTGTACCAGCAACGGTCGACTCAACGCATATCACGGTATCCGAGTTCAGATATAGATACGATTGTTACATCACACCTTAGGGGCGAGCAAGCATATTTGCCCCGGTTGCTCGGCCATTTTACGAATAGGAGAGAGTAAAGCAACGTTTCTTAATTGTGCGCAGCTCTGAGAGAATAGATAGTGAAAGCTTGTTATGAGCGCTACCGGGGCAAGCCCCGGCTAGGCATTCACAAAGCGAAAACACAGAAGAGAATTCGATTTTCGCGGAGACTTCGCTATGTATGGGCATTTGCAAGCGAAAGCACAAGAAGAACGCGGGTTTCGCTGTGATCTCGATATATATTGAGCGCTGTGCGTCTATAAATGGTTAAATTGTTATTGAACAGAATTTTAGGTGGGGCAATGCCCCAGTTGCCCTATAGGACGAGCCGCCACTGGGTGTTTCAAGGTTTTTAGAATTGAACTCTAACCGGTAAGTATTATCGACTACCGGATTATTCAATTTTAAGACTCATGTTTTCGACACAATGTCAAGTAGCCTAAAGTAAATACTATCTACTTCTCAGTGGTCGGCAACCTTTGTAAGACGCGAACCCAATTTAAATTAAAGTGAATTCGACATGCGCATGCGACCCGAACTCTTTTCCGACACGGAAAAATATTTCAAGTAGGCTAAAGCTGAAGCTAAATAATAATTACACTTACTGAGAAATGTTGATGCACTACAGTTTCAATTTACACATGAACTTGATTTCACGAACTTGAATTTGTTTCAACCTTAATTTGCAATGGCTCCATCTGTATGCTGTCCATGAGCTTGCTCGCATGCCATGCTCCACTTCCAGTCGATTCCAATGTCTCGTTTTATTATAGGCTATTCATTGCGTTGGATATGGGTTCACACAATAATCTCGTTTCAAACGGGATAAGTCGTTGACTAACAAAATTTGACATGGTCGCTTGCGTTGATACCGAAAGGTAGACGTGAGGCGGAGATGGGCCAACCCGCCATGTGATCATAAACAAAGCTGATACGGCATGGGCATGTGCCTGTTGCCTGTATATTTTCAGAATCCAGATTTCTCCCGATTTTCGTTCTCCCGACGAATGCCTTCAACCATTCAGCGTAATGACGTAATTATAATGATCGTACACGAGGCAGTGAATAAACAGAAGATATAATGAGGTAGAAAGTCATCAGCAACACTGAGTAGGCTCACTCGTACGTGAATCGATACTGGAGGACAGTCAGGACACGACTCGCGTTTGGAATATTCAATAACCGCAGCCAATTGCATAGTATTGTCGCATCGATTCCGAAAATCCAAATATTAATAATGCCGTGGCACCAGGACCCACTCAAAACCGCCGCGAAATGTGAAAACTGGCTTTTTTAAGTACAATGCAAGTGAAACAATACATGGTGCGGCATATACAAATTTATCGTCCGCGCCGATTAATTATTATCGGTCCAGCAATCGCAGCGCAGTAAAACAACGCGCTAATGGCTGCTACCGAATTCACAAACCGTCGATGTCGCACGACTTGTGAATTTACGACGGCCTATATGTAGCACGGAGTAAAAATACGTTCTCTTACTGATATAGCTGATACGTATTTTCCATACCCAACTTAGATAGTGGATCCGTAGAACTGTATTACGTAGCCTATGTGTGAAGAGTATTAATGTGATAAGAAACAAGTCATCCGCTGATTCACGTAACCTTTTAGGCTTTAGATATTTGCGAATCGGATTCTAAGGGATTCTCCCTCCCCAATCACTAACCTCACCACACGTCGCCACCTTGTACGACAAAAACTTTGTCTAAACTACTTTTCTAAGGTGAAGTGTTGCACCTTCTTGCCGAGTTGCAATTACTCAGTTTTTGATTATTGCAACACAGCGGTTTAATTGAGGCGCATGGTCTGTACCACAAAACACAAGCAAAGGTTTCAAACTAGAACGAGATTGTATCAGTCCCTTTTCAGTACTAAGTATACACGTTAATAATCTGAATATGTTGACAAGTTAGGGTGACCCCAGGAAAATTTAGGGATTGGGATCGCGATCAACACGTTGCCGACCACTGAACTAGAACATGCATACATTCGATGGTGTATGACCTAGCGAAATGAAATAGTCTGACCACTGACAGCTTCGAAGATCCGATACGCACCTTTATTTCGTACCAAATATTTATAGCAGAAATATCATATTAAAATTATGAATTTTTCAGGGCTATTGGAAAGTGATGCAAAACAACAGGATGGAAGGATTGATATACTTTAAGAGGGTCAGAAAAAAGATGATGCTGGAGCGCTTCCTCGACGGCGGGAAATTGATTGAGGTATTCTGTTTGCAGGGATGATAAAACCCTCTCTGCAAACACTGATTCAGTATGCGTTAGACATTCAGCTGGATTCGCCTTTTCAGGCTGTGTAACACAGGTGGAATTCGACCCGGTTTAGGCTGGACTTTCTTAAATATTTCAGGCTCAAATAAGGCTTCATTTCAGCCCTCGGGTTCGGGGCGGGTTAGAACCTTATGTCCATGACTCGATCTCAACTCTGCTGCATAGCACGGCCATAAAAAGATTGGCTCCTCAATTCTAACGAGAGAGAGAGAGAGAGAGAGAGAGATCAGATTTATTTTTGCCTGTACCGTCGAAATTAGTTTTTTACTGGAATGCGGATATGACCCGGGGTAATCTGGTCTGTACTACCTTTTTACCCCCCTTGCTATGCGTAGATACTGAGTGCCTAGCGGCATAGCCTCGGATACCAGTTTTCGAGTCTTTGATTGAGCCCACGAGCTACTGATAAATAAGCCGGACGCATCGATTTGATACTGGTTAATAAGTTTCCATACGTCCTCCACCACTTTGAGTCATGATGGCGCTACGCTGATATAGACGAAATTGATGTCGTAATTGGCATACACGGTAAACATATAACGCCGTATATATTCCAAACATAGCATTCACCACTGTTATAGGTTTCCTGAATATATTTGTTGTTGGAATCTTTGGATAAAGTGGAGCAATATATTCACATGCTGCATGTCATTGCTGTTACATGATTATGGTGCATTGTGCGTTTGCGTGTGAAACACAAAGCAGAAAGGATGGTTCTTGTTGGGAAAACTTGTAAATGTGAATTTTTCAGGTCATGAAAGTAGGAAATCAGTCTTGTAGGAGAATATTCAGACGCAGAAATACGCTGTATGAAGTCTCAAGCACTGCAAGCTAACGTTGACCTTTCGTCCCAAACGCAGATCGGGCGATTAGCCTTAAATAGCCAACCGCTTGTGCCGTTGAAGAGAGTTGGAATTACAGTGGATCGACAGGAGGATAACTACTTTTGTGAATTGCTAGGAAAAATTGTTTTCGTTTTTCGGTTGCAGATCCTCAACAAGCGATTTGGGAATTAAAGATGCAAGAACTTGTCGTAGCTCAAGAAATCCCTCTGTAGTTCCGAAATATGCATTTAATATTTGCCGAATCATCGATAATAATCATTATTGTTGTTCGGGTCTTTCGATAATCTATGTAAAGAGCAAACCCTTTTTTTGAATGGTAATCTAATTCGCATATATCCCAACACGTGAGCCTCTTCCGTAACATAACATCATATTATTCGGTTATCATCAACCTTGCAGAGCTAGTATGTACATGGTCTTTAGCTGCAGTACTATGCAATTCATTCTCGCCTTTAAATCATACAGCGTATTGTCACATTATGAAATTAACTGTCGGCATACATTTTATTTCGTATCCAGCATCATTCGAAATCGCTCATTTCTCCTCAATGCTCTCGTAGTTTCAGAGTATTTTCTGTACATGTCGATTAAAAGTTTTGTTCGCGTTTCACGCGTTTTATGGTATTTGTTGTCTCCTATTCAATACATACGTATTGAGTTAAAACAATGAGAAACTTAGAGTCAGTCGATGGGATACAGCCCATCTCAATTCGGAAATACTAACTGCACTGGGGCCCATGAACTCCCTGAGACCTTTCTTTAATAATCCCGTAACGGAATCAGATGGCGAAGCCGTGCGGTAGTAATAAACACTTCGAAACATAAAATCCGGTTAAATTTGCTTTGTTTCGGTGATAGTCGAATGATCACACTGCAAATGACAGCCGCGTTTTCGTACTATTAGGCAACGGATAACAGCGTAAACACCTCTTACTCGATTGATATCTCGGAATACCTCCGGTAATCATTGCGCGTAACCTTAACCGACTTTATGTGTCCCTATTAAAAGCTAATGGTTTAAAATGGTTTTCTCATTCTAATCATGGAAATATTAGTTTAAAAGGACTGGTTACATGTTCGATTCGACTTAAAGTTGAAACCTTCTACGGTGACGTCATACGAAAATTCCGAGCTGACTCGCAGAAACATGATCCTCAGCTAAGCAGCATTCACAGGGTTTCATTTATTACAAGACTCAATTTGAAACAAACATGTTTAAAACACGGCCCTTGTTTAAAACCCAATTTCTTTGATATTTTCAGCTATGACGTCACCAAACTTCAGTTGTGACGCCACATTGGACTGACATTGTTATCTGTCAGATATGGAAAACTGCAAACTTTACATGGGAGCGGGTCAGAGCGTGGTACTGGATATGACGAGCTAATCGAACACTATCCCTCACAAAGCTTGAAACAATGCAGTATGCCTGGAATGTCAAAATCGCTGATGCGTGAACTAATTTTCAATTCTCCTCGAAAATCGATGTTTGAGCGCTGATGAATCACCCAGAGTACCGAATGCTGCACTTGGTGCGCTATACCAAGCCGACGTTTATTGTTATGGTAGAAGCATAGACTATATATTCGGCACTCCATATAACTTTAGTCTGTGAGAATCGGTCCATTGATAAAATTTCTTCATCAGACAAGATCAGATAAATGTCGGGGTGCGCAAATTCTCGCCATCACTGCCGCGGACGTCATCAGGAAACACATTGGTGGATTTATCACATTTTTGCATGTATTTTAGACATCCCTCTCACATATAGTAGTAATCGTTGTTACAATTCCTATCATTTAGTAAATAAGAGTTTCCCATAGTTATCCGTCCACGGTCATGGGCCGGGTTCGTTCCGGTTGGTTCATTTCTGCCCCAAAAGTCAGGATCTTGCACAATTCCATCCGACCACACCCATTCGCCATCGTTGCTTCATCGGTAACTCCTATCCAGGCCTGTTGGTTGTCTCCGACACTACCCCGCAACACGATTAGAATTTCACTGCAAAAAAGATCAAAATGGTAACTCCACGTTTATGTTGGCAGTCGCGCACGTCTTGGTGAGACGAATGGATTTTCCATTCCCAAATTTAGGATTAATATCCCCTACCTATAAGTTTCAAATCCAAATCACTGATACTAAATTCATATACCGACACAGAGGAACGAGCCCGAATCCGACAGTCATATTGAAGCTCGATTTGAACTAGAACTAACGAGCAGCACAAGGAAAGTAAGGGGAGGGGGATAATACTGTCCACCGGCGTTCTTGTTTTTTATTTAGGGTTGCAATATTTTGGAGTTCTGAAAGGGGGGCACTTTTTAAAAATTTTCAGACTTACAATTGCCTACTGAACTAAAATCCGGAAAAAATGCTAAATTTTTCCCGATATCGTGGTTGGTTGACTAAAAATAAGATCAACTTTCCGGCGCAGCTCCCGAAATATCCACCGGAGAGTTACCTGAGTAGGCTACTCATTTACTGTATTTCACTCGAATTTTACCCTATATTTAACAAAAATTCTCAAGAAGAGGACATTTCGGGGTCCTCCGAGGACACTTTCAAAAAAGTCAAAAAAGAGGACATATATGGTAACTCTATATTTATTATTAAAAAAAAGATTTAGCTCTTATCGCCTATCGTCCTTTTGCATCACTGTCAATGACATTGTACACAAACGAAATAATGACAAAATATCACAATGAAGTTGAAACTCTCAGCGCATAAATAACATAATAACATAAATCAAATTTCAGAATAGCATAATACACTCGAGTTACAAATTGCGGTCACGGGCATAGATGACGGTGGAGGTTACCACTGCGCTAAATCCCCCTAATGTCCGAATCCGGCCGAAGTTTCCACATATTTTTATTTCAATATCAATCCGTTTCCACATCTGCTGCATAGGCCTACTCGAGAAAAAATCGGCTTACGTCCTGACAGCAGACTTGGACAACTAGAAAATTTTCAGCTTTTTTGAATTAGATTAGAATTAAAATTAGAGCAACTACACAGCTTTTTCCAAATTAGATTCGAATTAGAATTACTGAATACGCAAAAGCTTGGAAATTGAATAAAATTGTGAATGGGAAGTAAATACAGCAAAAATCAGTTCATATCAATTCACAATGCATTCCCATAACCATGAGAACGGTTAACGTCTGTACACCAAGCGGGGCTCGTTTTGTGCTATACCAGGGGTCCCCGCAATCGCGGCCGGCGATCTGATTTGTGATTTTGGAAGAGCGCGAAATCGGGCATTTTGAAATGCTAACAGCATTCCATCGATGGGGAGTCAGCTGATATCAATAAGACCATTGGCTTGACGTACAGTGGTCCAGACACTGCCAAGACCAGGACGCTTAGAAAACTGCATGGACGTGCCCACAAGATCAATCTTTAGGATGAGAGAGTCTTTCGGCTAGTAACATGTCTGACTAGCCTAGGGTTACAATATTTCTGCCACCCAAATTCCGGACGCTCTTTAGCGTCCACTAGTGGATTTAATAATGAGTTATGACGTCACACTAGCAAATATTTGCTCATAGACCAGAGGTGGTCACGATCTGGTTCAGGAGTAGGCCTATGTTGTTGTGTGTTGTGTATCGGGACCGAAAGCACATGTTTTCAGCCCCTTCCCGCCCAAATAAACAATTATTTTGCGCCCACACTATAGGGTAATCGATGCAACTTCTGGGGGGGGGGGCTTGCTATATGAATCTGGTTTCTATATGCATCTGGTCGTTAAAGTATTTGAATAATTCTGTAAATAATATTGGTTGTTCCATATATTACTATTCAGATACTACTCTCCGCCCACATGATCAGAGTTGACGGTAGACATGGTGGAGGATGATGAGTTCGAAAATACAGGGAGCGTAATTGCACATCGTAAAGTCATGTTCGTTCATGTCCTACCGACAGGATTGTTTATCAGCCTTATGCCGGTGCGCACCATGGATCTTTATATACACCCCACATCCAGTGGTTTCTAACCTTTTATGGCCGCGACTTCTTCTCCAATATGAAAATGTTCCGTGGCCCAGATCAAAATTTGACGAGCTGATTACTAAAATAAGTCTGCAACTTTGCCCAGACTTACTCACGGGTTAGAAAAATACATGCGAAGAAAAATATCACGCATCAGCATAAATATTCCCAAAAAATATTGTTTTTATGCTGATTTACGAAAATATTATGAGCCTACGTCAAGTCTTCAAAATTCCGGACATTTGGCATATTTTATAAATTCCTCCGCGGACGCTAGTTTGAACAGTGAAATTCCCGACGTATGGCAACCCTAGCTAGCCCCAATATTCATTCATTAGTCGCGTTAAAGCGTTGTCGGATATCGTGCGCAGCTCGTAGTTCAAAATAAAATGACGTTCATTATCATGATATTTCTTGTTGTATTTGTACTACTTGATAAAATATTGCTTCTTTTGTGGTAACCATGAGCATCGCCCATGTTAGTCAACACGGCTCTGTACTAATATAAAGTTTTGGAAACTAGTATGTTGTTCGTTGACTACAAGCTACTATGCTAGCAGGCTATTATTCGTCATAATATCTACTAGGACTGTATGGTGTAAGCAAGGCGATGGCGACTTGGCACTGGATTTCCCTGCGCGAGGGGGATATTCTTGTTAATTCTCTGCAAAATGCCTCGGGCAAAGAGGAATTTTCACGAAAACGCTAAATTAGATTAGAATTAAAACTAGAGCATAGGGGCAATAAACGAATTAGATTAGAATTAGAATTCGAATTAGAGCATAAAAACATTTCACAAATTACATTAAAATTAGATTACTGGCATTTCGCTCTAATTTCGTGAAATTAGACAACTACAATTATCTAGTTGTCCAAGTTTGACTGACAGAGGTGTCCATCATCCCTTCAGCGGCAAGACGTCCGTTCAATCCGGCGCAATCAGTTTCAGCTGTAGCATAGTCCCGTACCGTCGCGTCATTGTGACGACAAAACAATATGAATGACGTGGGAAGTTCAAGTGTGTACTACCTTTTATGCTATCACAAAGAATACAATATCAGTCATACACCAAATAAGCATAAGTTGATATATTTTCGAACATACTTATTTCACCACCCTTTGTGACAAATGCGGTTGGTTGATCACAACTTCAGAGAAATGCTATATCGACTAATGTGTGTAGCTTTCTACTACATGTTTGGTATCATGCGATACGATGCGACAAATTGAGGTTTCAAAGCTGCAACATAGGAAAGTTTCATAGAAACTATGAATGTCGTTACTAAATGAACTATTAGTTGGAAGGAACGTAAATTTTTAGTGCTCGAAAAAATCATCTCTCACGACTCTGCTCGAAACATTAGAATAGACACTGTACTTGGCTAATTACCGGATAATACTGCCTGGTGAATAGTAAGCATATGGGGAACGTTCTGCTTCTACAATGAGAAACCTTTAGACGCAAGGTATATCCGAAGAAATCAGTGATGGCACAGAGCGCGACCAGTACTCTACTAGGTGCTAAGTTCCCGGTAGCCAATTTAACATGAGTAGCTGTTGTCATGATGGTCCATGACGACTCTCCGCTGGAATACGGCCATATGTTATATATGTAGCCTAATTGAAATGCGGCCGTGTACAGTGTAGGCCTACATAGCTATCTAATCAGGTCAGTATGGCGACCATTGGTATTCACCAACCCTCGTGACGTATAGTTGGTTACGTGCTGGGTGTTGTTTGTTCTCATTCTCCATGTTATTATCGGTGGCGAGTAATGTAATAGCACGCTCTACAGCTGTAATACCAATGAATTCTTAGCCGATTTGACATTTCTATTCCAGAGGTTCTTAACCAGGGTGCGTAGACCCCATCGGGGTACGAACCACCACATCAGGGTATACGAGCTGCATTGTGGAATTAGGCCTATATGCTGTGGAACATAGGCGCCGACTTTTATTTTTGCATTGGGTGGCGGCAGGCGCGTAGCCAAGGGGTGTCGAAGCCCCTCCTTTTGAAACGCAAAACCCCGTCCTTTGGAAATGACCATTCCGATGCTAATATTAAGTTCTAGAATATTACGGTAAATCTTGTGTTGACAAGAGAAAAAGGTCATATGGTAACCCTACTTATAAATGATTGACGAAATACCAATCATGAGGTGACTTTACTATTCTTGGAGGTTGCAATGAAATGTCTGTCTTGGCCGTCCTAAGTCTCGAGTCATAGGACTTGGTTCGAATCATGCACAATGACTCGAGTACAAGTCGATTCAATACATAAATATACTCGAGTCGAGTCGAGTCATTTACGCATTTGAAAAAATGACTCGAGTCAAGCCAACTGTTCGGGTGTGGTCGCGACCCAAATTTATACCCTTGACGTGCCATGTTTGGGTCGCGACTCATACTTTAAGAACTCCTGATGTAAATCCTGGCTTCCCTGTCATAGTTCAATCCTCGGAGCGATAACGACTGAAATCAAAATTTCAACATTTAAATCCCAAACCTCAAACCTTCTGAGACCGGCTCGCAGACTAAATTGCCAGATAGTTTGGAAATGATTCAGAAATCGACCTCCAACATCAACTATAAAGAGACGCTGCCGTATAACCATTCTATATTTTCATCACATCTGAAATAATATTGGCCGCAAGTGACTGTGAGTCATCGACAAAAACAATATAATCATAAGTTCAGAATACTAATACCAATCGTTGAAATACATAACGCCAGGTAATGGGAATTCAGCCCCACAAGCGACCCGTTATTCAGCCCACAATCGATATGTTCTGGTCGCAAGGTTGACTGTGATCGTTAGACATTACCACGTCAAAACTACATCCATCTTCTTTGTAAAGTATATCGCACCCTTCTGGAACATTGACCGAAGGCAATCTGTTAAAAAATAAAACGATAAAAGATTGTACGTTCAAGGTAAACGACTTGCATTATTTTCTTACAATCTTGAGCAACTCATCGCTACCGCATTGACAACGCGGTAAGTGACGAACATTTGAGCCATGATTCCGTCGCGGCTGCCAACAACAGGTTTGAATAAGTATGGACATCTAGTTATGGCATAGGAACTTGTGACGTTGTACTCCATTGGATCGCCCGCAATTTGAGAGTCCCTTTCCAGAGGTAAGAAACATGTCAATACGTTCTGCAATAGGAGAAACATGGCATGGTCAGAACGACCCGTATCGAATACAGACCACATACGGAATTGACTTGGACACCTCATAGCAATAATATTTGCATTCTGATATGGAAACATAAAATATTTTTAGACTCAGGTTAACGCAGTGGTTCGTAAACTTCAATAATCCGCGGGACACAGAGGCCCAGTGTTGGGATGACTCGAGTCATGACTTGACTCGAGTCGGACTCGAGTCACCTTTTTCGCATGACTTGACTTGACTCGAGTCACTTTGCTAAAATGACTTGACTTGACTTGACTCGGCGTATCGGAAATGTGGAATGACTCGTGACTCGGAGCAAAATTCACGAGTCAATTTCAAGTCATCAAGTAATCGGTGTCGATAAAAATCACTGTATCTTGCATACGTTCGGATTGTTCGCGAAACGCTGGTGTAACCAGTGAGAGCGACCAATCATTCAATGACCGTGCGTTTCACTGAGCCTCGATTGTTCGTTCTCTCACAAATAAATTGAGCGCAATCGAAGTGATCGAAGCTTACATCATACGTTGTCGTAATTCTAGCAGTAAAGTAATATAATAGCAAAATGTCTATTTCTGTTCTCTGTTCTTGCAATTACATGCTTCATACATGCTTCGAAAAGGCAAGTTGACTTGAAATGTGACTTGACTCCTAACTTGACTTGACTTGACTCGACTTGACTTGAGTCACCCCCAAATATCGAGTGACTTGACTTGACACGAGTCACTTTTGAAAATCGATTGACTTGACTTGACTCGAGTCAAAATGTGCAATCACTCGAAATGACTCGTGACTCGAAGGTGGTGACTTGATCCCAACACTGCAGAGGCCTACGTTTATCTGCAAGCCTTCACGGAACATACATTTTCGCTAAGTCAGAAAAATCTCGCATTACACATCTAACACGTTATTGTAGATCATACTGGTGCACAACATGAACTGAGCAGAGTTTAAAAGAAAAATAAACATTAAAATAGGATTTCACACAAATCAAAAATATACCAATTGCTTAATTACAAATGAACTAATAAGAAGATAGGTGGCGGGATAGCGTAGTGGTACGATCAACAGCAGCAACACCAATGGGCTGCGGGTTCGAATCCGACTCCAGAATTCCTGCCTAAGTGTTGGAGGTTTATGGAGGTTTATCTATAGTCTCCTCCTCGCCATGTGATCCGCCTAGAAATTGGCCGTGCTACAAGTCGGTAAATGCGGAATAAAAAATAAAGAGTATTGGCCAAGTTTAAAATGACCAATGTAGTCGAATCACCATGAATTTCAAACAAACAAACAATAAGAAGTTGGAATTGGCATTTCAGAAGGAAGGCGTTTCAATTTCCTGCATTCAATGACGCCCAACACGGGCGTGTCATCACGAATCTTAATCCAAGAGTTACGTGTGTGTCTTGATGGCCGCCAGTGGAACCATTTAGACTGGCTCATGGAACTACTGGGGTTCACGGAAAACCCGGTAAAGAACCACTGTCCGAAAATCTGTGATTGGTGCTGATGGTTTGTTATTGAACTACTGAATGAATGAATCTAAGTTTTTGGATCCGTCCCCACTCAACCCGATGTAAATGAATTGCCTACGTACCTGGTAATCGTGAATTGAGCAGGAGCACTCCTCGCATCGGCGCCCGGCCCATTTCTCTCCTATCGCGTGATATTCGTAATTAGTAAAGGTTCGTACGGAATTTCCAGTTCTTGTTGTTGTTACTCTTTTGTACAAACACTGCTGCGTGTCGGTTTGTACATCATAGTAAGTTTCCGCTTTGCTCAATGTCGTCAATGCCAAGACGGCAAACCAGATGCAAGTCCACAATTTAATGCTGAAGAAATACCCAATCGTTATTATCAATTTTATTAATGTAGGGTAGGTATGGTGGGAATGGTCGGTTCGATTAATCAGAAGTTCGCATTCGCAAACGAACCTTGGTATAGGTCAGGGGTGGGCAACATACGGCCCGCGGGCCGGATCCAGCCCGCGAAGGGATTTTGTCCGGCCCGCGGACAGTTTTCCGTTTTACATGATAATGTGGCCCGCGGCCCTAGTCTGCCGAGATTTCCCACTACTTGCTTACAACGTCAAATTTTAGTGACTGCATGTGCAATGTGCATGTTATTATATACGTATATGCGCAGCGTGCTAGAGTGGAGCTTACGCGTAAGTTCGTCGAAGCGAGAAGATTTGCATTATCGTCATTTGCGATGTACTCAACCCTAATTTCGTTTGTAGTAATCATGGTGTTTGTCGACTACAATGGTCAATTACACCAGGCTGATATTTCTTATTTTTCATTCTGTAACCGCCGACTTGTAGCACGGCACACTCGTAGGCTTTTGTAAGACGAAAACACTGCTTATACCAGGGGTCGCCAACTCAAAACGGGTCGCGGGCCACTTTTCAAATTTCGTAGAGGTCGCGGACCGCATGGATTCATTATCGAGATTTCTCAGGCCACACAGTTGAACAACGATGCTATCTCGTCACCTACTCAACCCTAACGAATATATGTGTTGGTAAATTAGGGGTACCGGGGTTATCGAACTCCTTGAAATCTTAATTGAGGATTGCACCGTGTGTTGATTGATCAGATAGAAGCAGACAGCATGGCGGCGCCTGTATAACAATGCTATTCTCACATCCACATTGTCTTCGTCATTATCGGCGAGAAATGGCTTTGAAGTGACATTACTGTCGTTAAAATGTATTCATTAAATGCGATTTATTCCTTGTATATGTGGAATGTGAATAAATGGGCGAATATTGTATCGATTCAGCAATCCGGCCGGTCAAGTACTTAATTTTCCTATATCTGGCCCGCCGACACGAGAAGTTGCGCGCCCCTGGTATAGGTTATATGCCCGGTGAAGTGTGAACCTTTTAGCGGAATGGAAGAAATTTCAGGTAATCTCAAAACCTGTAATAACAATCCTTGAATTTCAATTTACCTTTACCCGCTGTGTCACGGTGAGAGCTGAAACGAACATACGACGTAAAGCGAAATCTTACTACAATATTATTATTACAGTATTAACTGCCGAATACTACTTTTGTACCAAGACCACTAAAATAACGAACATTTGAAACCACTAATCCGGATTCTTGATACAACACCTATAAATCTGACTAAATATCCATAAAAAGTTTTGTAGGATCAATTATGCATGCATGAGGGAGTCAAGGTGAGTTTAAAACAAACTCAACTGTCGCTATCCAGACTATCAATGAAGTTCGCACCGTATCTAATACAGGATATTATATTAGGAAACACAAATGAGCTACACCTTACCTTGTATCCATTGTAGGGGAGTTGACTGTGATGTGAAATCGATCGATGTGTGATTTCGTTGGAATCTGAGAAAGAACGCGGTGTCTGTGTGGAAGCAGCTTGCAATCCTTCGCCTTTTATAACATATACTCTGAAAAAAAGTTGTCGGACTTTGGTTTTAAAACGAAAACGCGAACCGGCGTTGGTATGTCCTGGCTTAATTATAACTATTTTTAATCACATACCATCAAGATATACAACAAAAACACGGTGTTGCTGAAATTACAACCATCAAAAGCGAAAGTTAGTTATTTTAACTCGGGATTTTGCGGACTTGTTTGAGCATGCAGCAATTTGTATGGCTTCCGGCAATCAATCGAGAAAGCATGGAACAAATAAGGTACCGGGGAAGTCCCAATATTATTAGGGAGAATATATATTTCGCTTGATTGTATCTGGGCGTGTTTATGCATGGAATTCCAGATACTCATGCAATTACGCATTCAATGAGAATGAGATAGAAAAGGACAGAGAAAGTAGATACGTAGGAACTTTAAATAATACCGAAAACCCAGTAGTTGCGATACATAAAGTATCTGCCAAAGCGCCGTATTAATCCGTTTTACATTGTTGATAAACAAGTGTAAGCTCACGAGATAGGTACATATAGCAGTGACGTCAATCATAGCAATCTTACAGCAACTTAACTTTGACAATACTGAGTTTGATATTAAAACAACCTGCGGGTGTGCGATGATTGGCATGGTTTTAGTAAATAGGTTTTATGCAATTGCCTTCAAGTGATAGCAATAGCAATAGCTTTCAAGATGCAATTCGAAACGGATAAAGTCGCAGTAAGTTGAAGGATATGAAACAGTTGTATTAGCAATTAGCGTTCAAGTGACCACGATGTCTGTAATTACGGGCGATTCGGCGAAATACTTCATAACACTCGCTTCGCACATACTCAGGTATAAATATAAGCTTCTTACTCAATTATTCTTGTACAATGCGCATGATCCCATCTCGGAAACACGCTGCAGGGTTTAAAAATGCATGATGCGAAAGAAATCACGATAAATATTATTTAGTGCTTTCTCCCACAAAACGTATATCCGCGTCCTCGATACCTAGCAGTCGACTGCTCTACAAGCTGCCATAGAACAACGTGGTCTCAATTGAATGAATAATGTGAAAAAGCACATTATCAGCTTCGGAGCAGTGAAATATCAAACCATATCCGACAAAATATTTCGTGATTTAGTGATGTCTTTTACGAGATCGCCCCAATTTGACATTGTAAACGACGGGTGAATCCACAATTGACGCGTTTGAATGCTCTATGAATCGCGGTCTGCAACTTATCGATTATTTGCAAAGATAAAATTCCAGCCACCAATCGCCAAAACTTAAAAACTAATCACTATACCCAGAGGGGGTCGATGACGAATAACTTTCTCAGAGTGCTCAAGTATGCCTACGTTTTGCCTGTACTTGAACATATGCATGCGGTGGTCTTTCCATTACTGCGCTAACTTCCACAACCGAAACTCATGTCCTTATTTTTTATTCATTTGTCTATTTTCTAGGCAACATTACAACGAGTATGAAATAATTTAAATAAACTAAAGTGTACTGCGGTCTGCATTCGAGATTGTTTTTGCGATGCGGACCTAAAGCTTTAAATTCACGGCGCCCACCTAATGTTTTAGTCGATAGGTGCTTGCGCGGAAATGATGACCTCTTCAGCCACCGGGCAGCGTTTTCTAAGAGAGCGCAATATCGGCCGAACGGGTCCACTGGATTTAAAAAGTTCTGAATCGCTGATTCTTTTGGAAATTGGAGTAATATGGTTTATCGATATGCAAGAGAAATTCCCGAAAACTCAACTAAACTTCAACAATAGTGTCCTACAGTGGCGTGGACTCGCACAAATCTCACGGCTCTCTGTGATTGGTTTACGTCACACTCTCCAGTTGGCCAAAGGCAATTTTACGGTAATTTTTGACCAGCTTGCCGAGCGCGAAAATTGACAAAATTGGCATCAATCGAAAGCTACCGCGGTACTGATCAGACTCGAATGTTGCATTGTAATGGAGTTTGGTATTGCGACGCAACAATGCAGCCTGAAAACAGGTGAGGAGCAGCGCGAACCTCAAGCCTATTGGCCGTTGTTGCGCAAGCGATTGAGCAATGAGCATTGACACTGTCTCTCTCGTGCGCACTTGCTCCTGAGCTGCGCCATCTTATCCAAACGGCATTGTTGCGGCCCAATTCCAAACTCCGTTACAAGGCAACATTCGAGGCAGATTTTGCGGGATCCCACAAATAAAATTTAAAAATAAAAACGAACAGAATAAGATTTGAAGAGCTACTTGGCGGTACAGAACTTCAATATACAATTGAATAGTATATTCATATTGAAATGAACCCGAATATTTTCGGCTGACACTCAATTCATGCGCAATGACGCTAGTGCAGGGGTGGGCAAACTTTTGAGCTCGCGGGCCGAATTCAACATCTGAATCCATTCGCGGGCCGCACTATATAAAATTGGGAAAACCAAAACGCAATATTCGTATTTGATTATATAGTGAGGACATGGAGATAATATATATGCTTATTTAAAACAAACCAAGCATTACTTAGATGATATCGTACACGCGTAAGAAACAGTGACGAGATTGGCTGGTCGACCTCAATAACCAATTTGTCAAAACTATAGAGATGAAAGTCGGTTATTGAAATTTAAATCTGTGAGCAGCGATCTATTCATACATTTACTAATTCCACTTTGGGTTCAGTTCCAGGACACACAATGCTGACAGCATCATAACCATGTTAGCTTCAAACACGCTTCTACTATGTGTAGATAAAATATAAATACCCTAATTCTACGCATGAGAACGAATCGACTTAAGACACGCGCGAATCGTTTTTAATAAGCACATCACTGAATTAAAATTGGAGTGGCCAATCTGAAATCACACTCGTGATCCGAATTATGCCAATATCGATTAGGATTTCGGTGATGTTTAGTAGTTATAAGCTTTCAAACTGCGTGGCCTTGAAATCGGGCTGTTGCGCCAGAAATCAAACATAAAAATATTATAGGAAGCATTTACCTTGGAACAGTGATTCTCAAATTTTTTAAGACACCCCTCCTTATGAGGGTGAAAGACCCCCCCCCCCCTTATCCTTATATCACAAAACGCAACCAGGATGCTAGCAAACCTAACGGATAGTTAATGGCATGGAAGGTTACGACTGTGGATCAGAGATTTTTATAAATGAAATTCAGACTAAATGCAGAGCAATTATGAAGAATGGGGTGGAAATCACGCGAAACGCGGAAAAAAATTATGTTGAGCTCAGCTTCGCGTCCCCCTTCAGACGCTTTCACGCCCCCAGTTTGAGAATCACTGCCTTAGAATTATCATGGTGAAACGTACTAAGAAAAAGTTTCATAGCTCCCTGAATTAATTCGATTTTTAGTACGCATTTCTTTAGAATCTCGCGGGCCGCATGCGGCCCGCGGACCGTAGTTTGCCCACCCCTGCGCTAGTGGGTTACCATATTTTTGTGTCACAAATTCCGGACATTCTTTAGCGCCCACTAGCAGATTTAAACATGAGGTACGACACACTGTCTGTCAATGTGACGTCACACAAGTAACGCATTGTGTGTCTTGATATCGCATTGTACATTGTATTGGGCAGATGAAAATATGATCTGACAATTATTATTAGCAAAGCTTTGACCAAGACAATGTAAAAATATCACAGAGACCACAGGTAGTCACGATCCAAAGATGCCTTGCTGTTGCTATACTGTCAGGGGCCCTGTGGATATACGCAGCTCACGCAGTTCACACGCATTTATCATCTGTCTGGAACGGGTTTTAGCTTACTCTTTGAAAGTAACTCGCAACGAAGGTTGTTAATTATATTGGTGAACAGCAAATAAATTATATAGTAGCCTATTATTCCACTACATCAATAATGATATCAACTAATCTGAGAACAGCTGCGCAAACGCAGACTCCATATTTTCTGTCCGAAAATTCGCATCTTTGTGACGTACGTTCAAAGTAGACCATGAATTGACTATGACGACATTGAGGTGTTCTTTCTTTAATTAATGGACAAGCGTTCAACTTGATGTATTTGGGAATTGTGATACGAAATCCCGTCCTCCACATTCGCTTCCTTTTCGCTCTTTCATCAAGGATCACAGATGAACTTTCGCCGCTTGGGATCTGCGTTCCAAATGTAGGAAGTAACCACTACCGGTAGCAGTATAGATTTTGCTTCCAAGGCCGCCTGCTCGATGCTAGTCCAGGTCGTCAGCTCACGCGAGCAAAGTGTCTCCTTCAGCCGCTTCAAACCATCCGGCAAAATGCAAATTCGACGAATTTAAAAATCGACGACAAATAAACACAAGACATGATAACTAGCGTGAGCACACCGCAGACACACGGGTTCGAGTCCGTCCGAGGTCTACTTCAGAGTTCGATTCCTAATTGCTGGAGGTTTATCTGCTAGATACCTGATTACTAAACAAACTTGAACACATCCCCAAAACACTCCAGACTTGATACCTGAGCACCAGAACAACGTGGGAGAGTGATACCTACGTGATACCAGCGTGATCTGCGTGACCTGCGTGATTTGCGTGAACTGCGTGAACTGCCTGAGCTGCGTGAACTGCGTGAACTGCGTGAGCTGCGTGAACTGCGTATATCCGCAGGGCCCTGTCAGGTCGGTGCATTTACTGTATGTCGTAACCAGGACCGAAGCAACATTTTTTCCGCCCCTAAACATTGGTATTGGTTCCGCCATCAGGTAATCGAAGTAACTTGTGGGGACTAACTTAGGGTTACCATATTTCAGCAACCCAAATTCCGGACACTCTTTAGCGCCCACTAGTGGATATCAAAATGAGTTATGACGTCACACTAGCAAAGCTTTGCTCATAGACCAGAGGTGGTCACGGTCCGGTTCAGGAGTATGTGGCTGTGTGTTGTGTAACCGGGACCGAAAGCACATGTTTTCAGCCCCCTC
The DNA here is from genome assembly GCF_051294905.1 of Botryllus schlosseri. Lineage (NCBI taxonomy): Eukaryota > Metazoa > Chordata > Ascidiacea > Stolidobranchia > Styelidae > Botryllus > Botryllus schlosseri. Next base: position 15,019,410 of record NC_137239.1, read on the forward strand.
CCGCCCAAATAAACAATGCTTTGAGCCCACACTATGGGGTAATCGATGCAAGTTCTGGGCGGGGGGGGGGGGGGGTTGGGTGCTTGCTATATGAATCTGGTTTCTAGATGCATCTGCTCGTTAAATTATGTGAATAAATTCTGTCAATAATATTGGTCGTTTCATATATTACTATTTAGATAAGCCTACTACTCTCCGCCTACACGATCAGAGTTAGCGGTAGTGCTGGTGGAGGATGATGAGTACGAAAATACAGGGAGCGTAATTGCACATCGTTAAGTCATGTTCATGTTCTACCTTTAAGATTGTTCATCAGCCTTATGCCGGTGCGCACCATGGAGCTTTATAAACACCCAACATCCACTGGTTTCCAACCTTTTATGGTCGCGACTCCATCTCAAATTGGAAAATGTTCCGTGGCCCAGATCAAAATTTTACAAGCTGATTACTAAAAGAAGTCGGCACCTTTGCCCAGACTTACTCACGGGCTATTTTGGAAGCTGATTACGTTCAACATATTCGCTAACCCCAGAGTAAAGGCAAAAGACCCCCCCTCCGTTTTGAACTACTATCTTTAAATAAAGCATTTGAACGGTCTTAACGATCTCTAGGAATATACCGTTCTCCTATCATTGTGATTACAATTAGGCTTATTCCATTAAATGAAGGTCGTGTCTATTTATATTTTATGGCCGTTTTTGCGAGGGTGGTATTCTCCATATTAAAATCAATAAATGTGATAGTAAATCGCGCGCAGCGCGAAGAAAAATATCATACATCAGCATAAATATTCCCAAAAAATATTGTTTTTATGCTGATTTACGAAAAAAATTATGAGCCTACGTCAAAATTCCGGACATTTGGCATATTTTAGAAATTCCTCCCGGACGCTAGTTCGAACAGTGAAATTCCGGACATGTCCGGGAAATTCCGGACGTATGGCAACCCTAGACTAACTATATGCACCTGGTTGTTAAATTATATGAATGAATTGTGTCAATAATATTGGTTCTTCCATATATTTAGGCTTTAAGAGGATTTGTCCTCTTTTTTTACTTTTTTGAAAGTGTCCTCGGAGGCAGTGGCGTAGCAGCCACTTGGCGGTTCTGGCTCTGCGCCAGGGGCGGCAGGCTCCAAGGGGGCGGCAAAATAAGGCTGCACAGTGTACTGTACACAACCGGCTAAAAGCAGCGTAATTGGTAGTCCTATAGCTGGCGCCCCGTGAGCTGAAATTTAATCAACCTGGTCTCAATCGAAAGCTAGTGTCACGCTGATTCCGAATATGTTAACATGGCAATGGAACCACTCCAAAATAGCCGTCAATGCCGATTGTTCCTAACAATCGGAGCGCCGCAACACAACACAATGACCAATTGACCATGATAATGGAAATTATATCGAGCGATTATTCGGAAAAATGGCGATTTTCAAACCAGCATTTAAATTGCATTTCCGGAATCAGGGCAACTATGGCTTTCGATTAAGATCAGTATTGTTAAATTTGAGCGCTCGGAGGGCCTGGCCAACTATAGGATGAACATGACCATTGACCAATTATGCTGCTTTTAGCTGTCTCAGCAGTAGGCTTGTCTGGGTATTCAAGTGTGACAACTAAGTAGCCCATCTATCCGCAGGTTAGTGATCTATACTTTGAGTTACGATTTGGTAAAGCAGACCGAGGTATAGCTGCGACCGAGATAGCTATGCTGACCGAAAACTTCGTCATATAGGCCTATACAAAATACATGTAGCTGTAGGTTTAATTGTCCATAAGACAGATACCATCCCGCATGGAAAAATTATAAGTCAGTGAAAAAATAACAATTTGAAATCGTGTGATATTATAGTTTAGTACGTTTGGGCGATTCTTTATTTTTTATAGCAGACAGGAATTCTCGAAATAACATAAGGCCTAACGAAGTCATACCAACGGATCTGCCCGCCCGAAGATGTTTAATTATTATTGACGGGTCCTACCTTTTCAAACACACCTCACTCAGCTCTACCGGTAAATCTGATTAAGTGAGCAGAGAGATGATAAAAATTGATAGCAATAGATATGCAATTCCCCGTCATATTGACCGGTTCAATCATGAATGATATAAATAGGCGAGTAAAGCTGACTCAGGAACGGACACACAATGTAGACGAAAAGTAGCGATAAACAGCGAATAACGTGAGGGGGTCTGGGGGGGGGGCAAGACCAACGTTTTGGGGGCCTGACGAAGTGTTGTTACGGCCCTGGGTCTACTTAGGGGGCGGAATTTTAAGCGAGAGCCAGGGGCGACAGCGCATGCTGCTACGCCAGTGCTCGGAGGACGCCCTTTTGTCCTCTTTTTTGAGATTTTGTCCTCTTTTTTGAAAATTTAGGTCATATTTAGAGCAAATTGCGAGTGATATGCCGTAAATTAGCACAGAAGTGACGCTCCGGCGGGTATTTCGGAGCATAAAACGGTGATTTTAGCTCTGAGCGAAAAGATGACCTTTTTTCTAGTCATACACCTGGCAATGTGGAGATAAAAACGGTATTTTGAGCTCTAAGCGGAAAAGATGATTTTTTTTAGTCAACCGATGACAAAGTGGGAAAAATTCACCGGTTTTCGAGATTTCTACTCCGGTTGTGCAAGTTGCATATTTCGGAAAAAGTGTCCTCTTTTTAGATTTCCAAAATATGGTAAGCCTACATATATTGCTATAAAATGCACCAGCATGTTGCAACATCCGGTGGTTTCCAACCTTTTATGGTTGCGACTTCATTTCAATTTGAAAATGTTCCGTGGCCCAGCACAAAATTTGATAACCTGATTACTAAAAAGAGGTCAGCCTACTCAGACTTACGGCCTATTTGGGAAGCCGATTACGTTCAACATCTTCGCGAACCCCAGAATAAAGAAATACCCAGGTTTAGAACCTACAACCTTGACTAAAGTATCGAAATGTCCTTAGCCGACTCTAGCAATACACCGTTCTCCTATAATTGCGATTGCAATTAGACTTATTTCAGTAGATGACTGTTATTTTTATTTATTTTTGATTGCATTTTTTTGCGAAGGCCGTGGTCCCCATATTACAGTCATTGAATAGTGACACTAAATTGCGCGCAGCGCGAAGAAAAATTTCAAGCGCAATAAATTTTTACAAAGAGAATATATTTTACGTTGATTTACAAATTTTCTTATCCTATTTCAAGCCTTCAAAATTCCGGACATTTATGCGTATTTTAAAACTTTCTCCCGGACGCAGTTTAAACAGTGAAATTCCGGATATGCCCGGGAAATTCCGGACGTATGGCAACCCTATGTCAGTATAAGTCGAGTAAATACTAGGGCTGGGCAAATTCGAGTACCTGAGTGATTCGATTCTGAATCACGTAATATGCTTCGAGTCGAGTCGAGTATTCGAGTATCACTCATTATTACGTCATAGCAGAGTATAATATGTCAAAATTCAAATATGTGCCTTTTATGCTACCACAAAGAATATAATGCCTGTTATCCATCACTTTAACCATACTTAGTGTTTTTCGACCATAACGATTTCATTGCACTTTGTGACAATGTTGTGGGATGACCATGACGTTGGAACTGTTGGATTTCCAGTAGCGTTCGCAGCTTTGTACTAGTACTTTATACCCTGCTTTGCAGGCTGCGGTACGGCCAATGAAGGTTTCATGGCTTCCACAGTGGAAAATAGTATCGCAGCTATAATTTTCGTTGATAAACTAACTTTCAGTGGCGAGGAGCGTATAATTTCAATACTCGAAAAAATCGTATTTTACTACTCGACTCGAATCATTAAAATTGATACTCGATTCAGATTCGAGTACTCGAATCATTGTGCCCAGCCCTAGTAAATACAGAAACTGAATCAAGTCGAGTCAACGACTTCGGGCGACTCGAGTCAAACAACCCTGACAATATCTACTTTTATAGCTGATTACTTGAGTACTTTTAGGCCTTGTATATTTTCTACTTCTACATGGAGTAGTTTTAATATATTTTAGAAAATAGCATCGCTTTGCAGCGTCACGGATCATTTTGCGTTAGTCACAAATATACATCTTGCCAGTTAAATAGTTCCAATTTTCGATCGCCTTCTAAACGTACGTAACGTATCTACCAATTCCACCTTCAGTAATTGCCTACTTTAATAGTTTTTTAACCTTTTAATTTATTCTTCCACTAGATATAGTTTTGACATATCTTGGAAATCACTATTTCTGCTGTATTTGTATTTGAGTAGAAATTTGATGCGTGACTTCCGCTTCTATTCGAGTCACAATGCTGACTGATTTCACACTTACTTCCAGGAAGTTTCCAATCTTTGCAACACATATGGTTACTTTATCACAGTGGTTCCCAACCTGTGGTACGCGTACCACTAGTGGTACGCGAAGGTATTCCAGGTGGTACGCGAGTAGATTCTGTTGTTTTTTTTTTGACCGAAAGAAGTTATTAGTTCAGGTGGGCTTGATTTTTAAGTTTTTGACTAGTGGTGAAAAAACAATTCCATGCATCCCATCAACCCGGGCTGATAATGCCTAGTTTAATAGAATTTGTTATTATTAGGGCCATGTTTTTACAAAATTGAGCGTTAAAGGGGCACTGCGCTCTAAAAATGATGTGGTCTCAAATTGAAGGGCAAAACGAAAGAAAAATTTTGGCCGCAGCCGTTTTCTTCAGAACGCCACCGTAATGCGTTTTGCCCTTCAATTTGAGACCACATCATTTTTAGAGCGCAGTGCCCCTTTAAGTCAAAAAATTGTCAAAATTGTTTACAAAGTCAAAAGATTTTTGACCCCTCCATTTCGTTTGAGTCGTAGATCTGAATATGTTTAAGCTTGTAGCCTACTTTATAGGCCTATTGTTGTAGGCGGCCCATTGTCTGCTCATCGTGAATCATAAATTGTCAAACGAAACAAATAGGTTGACAATTGACATGATGTTATTGTCAACGTACCGTAATATCCTAACGGAAGCAAGACTGCTTGCATGACTGGGCATTGCATGGATATTTTATCAAGAAGCACATGATGAAAAAATTGTGATGTATGGCAACATTGTCAGAATGAAGCACCATGGGGGTCACCAGCAGTGTATGCAAAGTTTCAATGTTCTCAACCAACAACTATACTGCTGTTAAACGGTATTTATCCATTCTTGGCAAGCTAGACTTAGTAAGGACAGACAATTTCTACCCCCGAGAATGTAAGAAAGTATCTTTCGTTGTACTACAACAAATTTTAATTACCTCCTCCATAATACTTTGTGTAGGGCCAGATATCGTTAAAATAAAGTTTTTTTCATGTCAAAATTTGTTAGCTTTCAAGTCAAAAATGGTGGCGAGATAGCGCAGTGGTATCATCCGAGGCTGCAACACCAATGGGTGCGGGTTCGAGTCCGCCCCGAGGTCGACTTCCGAATTCCGATACCAAAGTGTTGGAGGTTTACCTAGGCTCCTCCTCGTCACCTCATCCGCGTCAGCGGTGTCTTACAAAATCCTAGAGGTGGGCCGTGCTATAAGTCGGCAGTTAAGGAAAATAAGAAGAATATCGGCCTGGTGTAAATGACCATAGTAGTCGACAAACACCATGAATACCCCAATAACAAACAAACAAGTCAAAAATGCTTTTTCAGGCCATACTACTTCGTAAGGACAGACAGCCCCTATCAAAATTGAATATAAGTAGTACAATTTTAACATTATGTGCGAAAACACCTAATTTGGCCAAAATTAAGTTTTTTAGGTCAAAATCCTCCAATTTGTAGGTAAAAATCGCCCTACACCCCACATAGGTCAAATACGTGATTATGACGTCATAAATGGTGGAAACATTTTTATCGCCTACGGCGTGCGTAAATTATGTAGGTGGTACGCGAGCACTGCATAAAACCTCGAAGTGGTACGTGGATGGAAAAAGGTTGGGAACCACTGCTTTATCAGATAAATTCGAAATCCATCAAGAAAAGATCCCCACATCCTTCCAAGCTTTTCAAGTTGCGCAGTCAAATCAATTATAGGCTACTCAATTATACTTACAAATCTAATTCTACACTGCTTCCTCTTCCACTTAGTCAAATTTGCGATATACCTACTCGTCGCTATTTACACTGTAAACTATAGATCATTAAGTAGTAGTAATATGTTATTCGAATGACAGAGACAGACGGAGATGGAGAAATTCACTCTAGCTGTTCTCACGTTGAGCGTGTTGTCATCGGTAAGTTTCGTCTCACTGTTTGAACTTACCTTGAGATCTCGAAGTTGGCGTCAACGAAGCAATTGACAGAATAATGGAGAGTGAAGTTAGCAGTGATATGTGTGTGTCGCCAGTTTAGCCATGACGGGTATAGCTACAGCTTATACAGTAGGGGTTCATCTCTACCCACTATACTAGCGTACTTCTATGAGGGATTGGAATGCAAAGCGAAGAAAAATCTCTTATTTTCCGATTTAGGACTGTAAGGTCCCGCAGTCACCGCCGACGTTAGTCTAGAGATGATTATCCATTTTATCGTAACATTGCGACAGTTCAAATCCTGGGAAGTAAAGATTGGTATATTGTATCGTTAGGTTGCAATGTGAACGCTGTGTTGGGATCAAGTCACTACCTTCGAGTCACGAGTCATCTCGAGTCATTTCACATTTTGACTCGAGTCAAGTCAAGTCAATTGATTTTCAAAGGTGACTCGAGTCAAGTCAAGTCACTCGTTTTTTGGAGGTGACTCGAGTCAAGTCGAGTCAAGTCAAGTCAAGTCACGAGTCAAGTCACAAATCAAGTCAAATTGAATTTTCGAAGTATCAGTGATGATTCAAAGTCATTTACATTTAGCTAGCTGTGAGCAACTGTACAGTACATCTACATGCTGCAGTCCCTTATTATCAGCCAAAATATAAGACCTAATACGAAACCCCGAGAGGTTGAAACAAATTGATATGGTACAATAGCCTACACTACCCGTCTACACATCCGTGAGATTATATACGCAAAAACTATATTTGTTCGATTAAGATCATACAAGAGGGTTGATAAAGGTGAGAACTGCGTAACGTAGGCATTGAGCCGTGTAAGAAACAGAGACACATTGCTAATTAGTTTAATCTTCTACTACTATACTACGACAACGTAAGCTGTGATCGTTTAGTTTGCGGTCAATTTATTTGTGATCTAACAATGAAGGATCAGTGTAACGCACAATCAGTGAATGATTGGTTGCTCTCACAAGTGACACAGGCGAATCTCGAACAATCAGAAAATACACAAGATTTAGGGCGGAGATAATAAAGATGGATTAGCAACAAAGTCGATTAGCGCGTTCGTCAGGATTTATCAACCCAGGATTAAGGAAACCGGTTGATCGCAGCGCATAAAGTTATTGTTAATCTCATGATTTAACAAACCATAGATAACTAGATTACTGCGTATACTCCATACCATTCCTACGCCCAAATATTTCCGATAATGACAGTGCCCATTGTCTCCTAGGTAATGGCTTCACTAAACAATCAACGAATTATGTACCCGCCATTGCAGAGCGATATAAATATTTTATGATCCGTTTCTTAGCTGTACAGAACGAATTGGACACGAATTTCATTTAGCGATAATGATAATTCTACCTATTACAGTGACATAGTATTGTCATCAGCAGGCTGCTGCTTCATTCAAAAAATTGACAACTGACAGCCGATAACGCGTTTTCGCATTATGATGCAACAGATAACGCCACTTGATTGAAAACTCGGGACACCTCCACTAACCATCGCGAGTAATCTTTTCCAACTTAACGCGTCGCGATTAACAGTATTTAATCACACGATTATCATTCTTCCGGATCAGCTAACTTTATTATCTCCGCCTAAAATGGGTCCGGATAGATATAGGCCCATTCGATAATTTCAGAGCCGGAGCCGGAGCTGGAGCCGGAGCAGTGGTAATAATGCGGCTCCGGAGCTGGAGCCGGAGCTAATGTATGATAGAAAAGAGCTCCGGAGCCGGAGCTGGAGCAGTTTAAATTTACGGCTGCTCCAAAGCCCTGATTCCAAGTAGATGCTGTTATAAGTAACTCTAATTTCTTGGTGAGTGTTAAAACCTCCCACTAATTTTATCTCCACTCGCCTTCGGACAGCTCATTTTATGCATGTAAACTCACAAGAATTCTTTTATTAATTTTAACCAAAACTCCAGAAATTTCGCCCTGTTTCGCCCGACAAAAATATAGAATTATCCATCATTGATTACAGAATGATCGCGTTGCTATATGACGCGAAAATCTCAACCGCCAAGTTTATCCCACGATAGCAATTGGTTCGTCGCAAGCCTTGCTATGATCATCTTTCAGCACGACATCAAACTCGCAACCACCTTCCTTGGGAAGAGCGACGCATTTTTCCGGCAAATTACTGATGTGCTGCTTGCTGCAAAACAATGATATCATTATCCTATCCATACGTATGAAATCAATTGGATTGTTCTTACTTATTGGCACAGAACATTGATACAGAATCAACGGTGCGGTATGTGAGAAACATGTCAGCTTCCAGGCCTTCTCTGCTCTTTCCCACCTGCCTGAATCCGAAAGGACATCCGAAAGTGAATCCGAATTTCAAGGTGATGAAATGTTCCCGTGGCCCGCCCTCAACAGATTTCGATTCGTCTTGAACGGGAAGGTAACAAGAACGAAGGTTCTGAAACAAGTTAACGTATATTAATTAGAGAAAATATCACTGAGAGGCAGTGTTGGGATCAAGCCACTACCTTCGAGTCACGAGTCATTTCGAGTCATTGCACATTTTGACTCGAGTCAAGTCAAGTCATACGATTTTCGAAGGTGACTCGAGTCAAGTCAAATCGCTCGATTTTTGGAGGTGACTCGAGTCAAGTCAAGTCACGAGTGACGTCTCAATTCAAGTCAAGTTGCCTTTTCGAAGTATGAGGCATGATTACGTAATTGCATTTTGCGAGCTGTCTCAAATGCAGATTGAGTGGTCATTGATTTTGAGCCGATTAACGGATATAGGGTTAAATATAGGCCTACATGCAAGAAGGTGCTGTATCGGCCCAGGCCACTTTAAATTGTACTTTTGGGTCTCAAAAGTACAATTTAGTATAAAATAAAATTTCTGTCGAGTATAAAATAAGGATTTTTTTGTTTACCGTTTTTCGGTGTTTGTCAGTTCACCGGAGTGTCTAAGAAACGCATTGGCGGGCTTATCGCTTCCGTTCGGGCCCAGCTGACTCCCACAGGTGCTGCCTGGCGGTTGGGCGGGGAGACCGGCAGCGGCGGGGGCGCAGATGCCGCACCGCACTGGGGTTCTTCCTGTGCAGCGCTGTGTGTAAACAGGTCACATTTGGAGAGCCAGCACAGACACGATGGAGCGAGTACAGTACACTTTCAAAGGAACTGAAGCTGCCTTACTTCGACAACAAACAGGACACTAGGAGTACTCTGAATGCTCATTTCGGAGGAGAAGGCAGGCTGAAGTTCAAGTTTTGCAAAGAAACAGTGGGGCAGATAATCGGGGAGCTGCATTTCCACCCCAAAGATCATGAAGGGACCACTCAAGAACGTGCTCTGAGTATTTTCAAACGATGTGATGAAGACGATTCTGTGTTTCTTGCTGAATTCAAGTCAGGGCGAATGTTCCAATTGGTGATGAAATTCATTCGTGACGGTGCGTCGTTTCAACAGGCTTGCAAATTCGTTGTTTCAGTCAAGGAAGAGACGGGTCTGGCATTCTATACAGGCTGCCGTGAAGGGTATTGTGCAAAAGTCGTTCGAATTATCGCGGCTGTGAACTTGCAAGGTATCAAAGATTTGTTGGAACAGTCCTGGGCATTTTCTGTTGCCGTCGATTGTGGTAACAAGCGGAGTACAAATTACTTGGATATTCGCATTCAATTGTATTCAACCAAGGATGGTGATATTCACAACTTTCACGTGATTGCTGTTCCTGTGTTTGGAGCGAAAACTGCCAAACAAATTTGTCAACTGTTGACCTCTGTTCTTGAGATTTTGTGTTCGGATTGGAGGACCAAGTTGTTAGGGTTTACTAGCGATGGTGAACCGACAATGACAGGCCACGTCGGTGGTGTTGGAACCCTGCTTCAAAAGGAAGCTTCACAAGAGATTTTCCACTTCTGGTGCGGACTACACCAACTCGACTTGGTTGTGCAAAAGGCCTACTCGAAGCTTGCCAATGAAACTTTCATTACTCAAATGAACAGCTTGATCGGACTTCTGCGCGGACAGCAGAAGCTCCAGACTGAGATGCAAACAACATGCCCACGCTTTGTCGACACTCGGTGGGCTTCAATGAAGAGAGTGACTGGATGGTTTGTTGCGAACAAGATACGCGTGCTTCAGTATCTCGATAAATCCTCCTGCACGCCCATCGCCAGAGTGGTGGATTTACGTTGTCGCTCTTGACGTTGTCGCCGGAGAGGTCCTGAAAGTGGACAAGTCCCTACCAGGCAAGAAAACTCTGGTCACCGAGCAGCACGCCAAGCTGATGAAGTTGCGTGACAACCTGAAGGACTTGTGTTCAGCAACTACAGAGCTTCGTGAGGAGGATGGCTTCCAGGGTGAATTAGAATACGTCAGAGTGGAATCAGTTTCTGTTTCCATGACAAATGTTCAGGAGTTCATCCTCGACTTAGAACTTTTTGTGCAGGCCAAACTTGATGAAATCTCGGAGGCTACAAGGAAAACTGTTCGAAGGGGCGTCGGCCTTCTGGTTTGCACCCTACTTCATGGCGTCTGTAATCTCCTGGCAAACAACGCGGACATCAAAAACAACGAGATACCACCGACGCTCCCGAAGGAACTGGTTAAGTTGCGTCGTTCAGCTGTCTCTGACTTGGTTCGCGAACAGCCAGGACGGCTTCGAGCAGCTGGGTGGGCCGAAGAAAAACTCGAGGATATCGAGACGGAGCACGCTCAACTGCGGGACTTTTACAGAGGCCATGACAATTTCCGCATTACGTTGGAGGAGGAGGGCCCTGAAAGCAGCTTCGGGGACGCTTGTGGTGTCCTCGAGGGTATGAACATCCACCTGCCCACCCTAAAGGACTTTTGCGGAACGCTCTCGACCGTGTTTCCAACGACGGCACCAGTGGAGGCGGATTTTTCCACCATCGGAATTGAAAAGGATGACTACCGGAAGAGCCTGACCGATTTCTCGCTAGAAGGCTACCTTCATGCAAAACAGTTTCAAGAGCTGCAGAAACTTGTTTGATTTTTGGTTAGATCATTAAACTTGAAACACCGGCAGGTGGAGTAACGCAAAACACGAGCTTGTTTTCACATAAAAGTCTCAGTATGGTACCCTCCTACGCCAGGAAAGCCATTTTTCATAAAAGTATAATTTAGTATAATTTAAAATTCTGGTTGAGTATAAAATAAGATATTTTTGCTAAATTGTACTCAAGTACAATTTAAAGACGCCTAGTATCGCTCTCGCTCACATATACGTAGAACAGCAAAACTACGTAAGTAAATGCATAGCCTCAATTTATTGTTACCAGCCAAAATAGAGAATAGAGAAACGAATTGATAAGATGCAATACCTTACCCATTTACAAATTGATATGATACAATTCGAGCCTTCGCCAATGGTTGAGGACTATATAAATTATATTAGAACTCAATTTCAATAAAACAAGAGGTTTGGTTAAGGTAAGAACAGAGAACAGAAATATACATTCTGCTATTAAATTCCTTTATTATACTAGTTTACGACAACGTAAGCTGTAAGCTTAGACCACTTAGTTTGCGGTCAATTTATTTGTGAGAGAACAATGGAGGATCAGTAAAACGCACAATCATTCAATCGTGCATTTTACTGAACCTCCTTTGTTCTCTCACAAATAAATTGACAGCAAATGAAATGATCGAAACTTACAGCTTACGTTGTCGTAAACTGGTATAATAAAGTATTAATAGCAAAATGTCTATACCTGTTCTCTATTCTTACCTTACGCAAACTCCAAACCTCTTGTTTTACTGAAATTTAATTCGAATATAGTCCTCAACCCTCGGCGCAGGCTCCAAGTGTATCATATCAATTTGTAAATGGGTAATGTATTGCATCTTATCAATTCGTTTCTCTATTCTCTATTTTGGCTGGTAACTATAAACTGAGGCTATGCAATTACTAACGTAGTTTAGCAGTTCTTAGTATAGGTGAGCGATACAGCGCCTTCTTGCGTGTATATTTAACTCGATATTCGTTCATCGGTTCAGAATCAATGACCACTAAATCTGTATTTCAGGCAGCTAGCAAAATGCAATGACGTAATCATGCCTCAAACTTCGAAAAGACAACTTGACTCGAAGAGACGCTTAGGAGTACAGAACATCATAACACATTTGAATAAAATATTCATATTTATTCGCGAAGCTTTTCGGCTGACCCTCGTCAAGGGATATCGTCAGCAATATTGCGAGAATTCGAATAACTATGTTCAACAACAATTTATATCGCTGATTATGACGTCACGCAGAAAATATACAAAGTTAGAAAAACGAGAGAACTGAAGCGTTGGCATGGAGATAGCGAAGCAAAACAAGTTAATGCGCGATTTTCAAATGATACACAAATTCTTTCTGTTGGCAGACTAGGTTTACTCATAGTGATGATGGTGGACTCAAGAACAGACAAAATTGTTGTTGAACATAGTTATTCGAATTCTCGCAATATTGCTGACGATATCCGCTGACGAGGGTCAGCCGAAAAGCTTCGGGAATAAATATGAATATTTTATTCAAATGTGTAACTAGACTTGAATTGTGACTTGACTCGTGACTTGACTTGACTCATGACTGGACTTGGCTTTACTTGACTTGACTCGGCTTGACTCGAATCACCTCCAAAAATCGAGTGACTTGACTGGAATCGAGTCACCTTCGAAAATCGAATGACTTAATTGGCTTGACTCGAGTCCACTTCGAAAATCGATTGACTTGACTTGACTCGAGTCAAAATGTGCAATTACTCGAAATGACTCGTGACTCGAAGTAGTGACTTGATCCCAACACTGTATTCCACGAACCTACGGGAAGACTTAGAGATTTCAAAGGTAGCTTTACAGCAAGGTTATTTTACCAAGCCACACGTGAGCTAGGGATGTAGCGTAATACTAACGCTTCCTCTTAGCAAAATGCGTTAACAATGTAAATCATTGCCTTCAATTTAGAAATAAATCCGCACGCCGCATAACATAGTCTAAACTTTTGTACTGGCCCGCCAGCAATTTTTTGCTTCTCATTTGGCTCACCGAGAAAATAATTGCCCACCCCTGCTATATATAAATAGATGATGCAATAGCTTGTAACCCGGGGTAGAGACTTGATCCCAAGGCGGATATTGGTAGAAACGAATTTGGCTGTGAAACTGCATACCCGATAACTATGCACATGACAGGAGCACTCTTCACAAGGACCTGGTTGCCATGTCTGCCCTGGTGCATAGCTTTCGTGACTTTTCACTTTGGTTATGACACCGCCCGTCTTCTTGGTCGTGACGTTGCTTTGCCAACAGAGCCGGCCTTGCTGAACGTCGATATATGCGTATGCATGGACCGTAGCAGCTAATGCAAGGACGAACGAAACTATGAATGCGGCCTTCATTTCTGTGTTATTCTTATGCTAAAACGCAAAATACAAAGTGAGATAAGCTGACTATACTATAAACTCTACACTACAGGGTGAACACTACTATGCTCGCCAAATAGGGGTAACAAAATAGCCCGTCCTTTTGTACAAATGCGGATCCGGAAAGCACACATTTCTATCCGCCTATCAATTCGAGATCGTGGTATGCGTCACGTTGTGGACCTATATGGCCATTCGGACATGCATGCTCAGTTTTATTGGTGATCCGGTAATTTTGCAAAGCTTTCATGTCAGGAGTGGCCAACCCGTGGCCCGCGAGATGGGTTTGAGTGGCCATGTTGATGACTACAAAAGATGTATATTAAAAGTATTGGCGTATAGCCAGGGCGGCGAAAAGGGCTATGTCCCCCAAATTGTAGTAAATCATTGTACAATAACCTAAAGCAGAGATTTCGCAGCAGATTTATTTAAATTGACAGATCATGGCGTGATTTTTTTCCTCGAGATTTCTTGCTTTTAGTACCCTCCACAAAATTTTAAAAATTAGTAGTCTAATATACAGAGCTCAGTCTAACTTTGTTCGCAATTATGAAAGAACGGAATATTCCCCGAATCCCCGTATCACTGGAGGGCGTTAGGGTGCTTCAGTTATTATAGTGTTCAGCCCGAGGGACCAATATTTCGTATTGCGTTCACCGTTTCCTAATCTATCTCCAATTTCTCCATACAAAAGGCCATATATACTCAATGGACTAGCGCAATGGTTTGGATCGGCCAAGACGATTGTCCACATCTGTTTCATGCTATTAAACAAATTTAGGATGATAATTAAATCGTAGTTGCAAATTTGAGTGCACACAACGATTCTTGACCACAATTCATATTGGTTTAATTGAACCTGTGGCGATCAATAGAAAGACGAGGGGTGGAGGTATTGTGAGAATGATAGGCCAACCTTTCACTGAGGTAAGTTACATATCCGGGGATAACGGATCCTGATCAATGTAGGAGCGACTGATCGCGATCCTAAGCCAGAATTGTGTACATTTTACGATAGTTCTACGGATAGACGATACTTATACTCTCCAGCGACTACGACTATTCTATCGCCAATGTGTGCTCGACACATAAAATGACATACGAAAACTAAGAAATCCACATTAGGCTAATAAACTAATTAAGAGGAAGGTGAAGAAACAAATTAATGTAATTATCCTGCAGTAATTGGAGTAACATATAGTATGAAAGCCATGTTACTCCTATCTTAATAGCTGGCAATAATTTTAGCATTGAAATCGTCGTGGCAGTACAGCAACTGCATCATATGATCGAAGTATGTCTACGAAATTGAGTCGCATAGCATATTATCATCATATCTGCATACTATAGTTGGGTTCAAAATTTCAAAGTTTTCCCAACTGCAGTCGACTTACTGCAAGCCAAATCCTGAGTTAATCTGCGCTAAGCAAAAATACATTCTTGATGCTATAAATACGGATAATGTGAGGATATTCAAATATTGATATGTAGGCCTAACTGTTTTACCACTTTTAGAATATCCTGGCGGGCTATATTTGACCGCAGTGTTAACACTGCATAGTGCTGATCGTTATTGTATGCTATACTTACAACAGGTCATCCCGAGTCAGATTTATCATTATTCTTGACATGGCAATACACTTTCAGTCTGTTCTAGAAGAAACAGCATCTTCCAATATTATATTGAGTTAGCAGCATCATAACCTGAATAAGCCTGCTCACAACCGAGTCGGTCAGACACTACGTTGCTTAAACGTAAATCGATATAATACTCTCCATCACATATAGTTCTATACCCGACACCACACATACGTGTGCACTGTGCACTGTGCAGTGTGCACAGACGTCTCCACGACGCACAAGGCAAAAAGCGAAAGGCAAATACACATATTTTATGTGAAAAGATCAGTAGGCCTATATATTCCTTTTTGTGACTCTGAAACTTAAACGTCCTTGCGTGGACAATGACGAAAACGGTCTACGAGAATAGAAGAGATCAGTTCCAAACTTTATCTGATATGCACACCCACAAAATCAACACCGCATACGTCAAGGTTTGTGATTGAACACCAACTGACACAATGTTTCACACAAGACCGGGATTTGGATAGCTAAATATAGAAGAAAGGATATAATCAGGAGCGCGAGATGTGTTTTTTGAAATTCGATGAGGGATTTCTTCACCTGGAGACGCCCAGTTTTTATGGCAAATACGTTTATATCAGTTGTCAGCGCCGGTGTAAGCGTTTGCCTGTCATGAATATAATTTTGACCAGCAGCAGGTAAATGCAGGTATTTGGAGCTCATTGGGGCGACGTTAAATCTTACAACGGCATTTGTCGTGACAATAACAATAAACAAAAAGGTAACCAAGTAATATGATATAAGATATATCCATGTTATAGATCCAAGCTCACCATACACCGTTTTGTATGTTGGCTCGTGTACAATCTAAAAATACTGCATTAAGCTTAAGCGCTATCGTGGCCTCACCCCGATTATTCGAAGGTTCATGCCGGCGACGTTATATTTTGTGATACACGGTTGTCGATAACATTATACACTGTTCCTTCCAAATCTCTATTATGATGAGTGTCTGACAATTAGCCTTGACGAGTATGAGGCTGTAAGCCAGACTTGTACAAACCACTGGGTTTTGAAAAAGCGCAACTTGAACTACAACTAGAACTACTCAATTCTAAAAATCGCAACAATAACTAAACCTAGAATTACCCAATGGATTCATGCTGGAGCGCCGAAAATCTGTCAATACTTTAGATTAGAATTTCACTTTCACGGTATAAACCAGTGGTTCTTAACCTTTTTTCCTCCAGCGCCCCCTTTCAAAAATTATCGTGCTCCAGCGCCCCCCAACTTCATATTGTAAGGAATGTAATAAAGACAATGAGTAAGAGGGAGGGCCGTAACAGCACTTCGTCAACCCCCCTAAAAACGATTGCCTTGCGAACCCATGGCGTGATAAACCAAAATTCTGAGGGTTTCGCCCCCACGAACCCCATAGCGTGATTTCGATGGTCAGCAAAGTTTGTGTGGCCTGATCGCCGTAGGTACCAAAAATGCATGAATGAATAGGTGGTAATTACATATATAAGTCGCTATAAACTTTTTATCCTCTCAGCCCACGTAATAAGATTTACCAGTAGCGCTGAGCGAGCTGTTGTATATGAAAATAAAGGGCACGTAACTAATAATTAAACATATTCGGGCGTGCCCGTAGGTACAATTATTCGTTACCAGGGCCGTAACAGCACTTCGTCAGACCCCCCACCCCAAACAAAAACCGTTGGTCCTGGGCCCCCATCGGGTGATAAACTAAACTTCCGGGGGACTTGACCCCCAACCTCCTATTCGGCTGTCCGATATTTGCTGATACTAGGTATCTACATTGGGTGTCCATTTACTGAGGCAGCTATTCTCGCCTAGACGCGCCAAGCGCGAAAATTTTCACTAATTAATGATTGAATTGGTCAATATGATCGGGAATTGAACGTAAATTGAGATCAATTTTTATCCTCTCTCTGCTCACGTAAACAGATTTACCGGTAGAGCTGAGTGAGGTGCAATGTTCCCTCTAAGCTGCGCACGTGCGCAGTGCTGACACGGTCTCTGCGCACAGAAAATCTACGTTGCGCACAACAAATCCGAAGTTTTTTTTAGTCGTTACGCACTGTTGTCCAAGGGACAGCGCAGAGAGTTGTTGAGTGTGCGCAGACTCATCAAAACTTAAAGCGAACATTGTGAATTGTCTTGGAAACTGTAGGGCATCTAACTAATAATTAAACATATTCGGGCGGGCGAACCCGTTGGTACACTGTAAAAAATAAAAACCTCGATTTACCGCGAAATGTTTGGAAGCACGGTAGCCAGACATTTCGTGGTAATCTAACATTACCGTTAGTCAATGTAAATTTAACTTACACCCGTCCGGTAATCTCACTTTACACGCCAGACTGTAATGTTACAGTCACCTCCGGTATATCCAATCTACATATTCTCCTGTACATTTGCGACCGATACTGTCATTTTACCGCCTACCTACCTACATGCTGTCCCTGTAAATCAGGATTACATACCAGCTTGTAAATTCACGTACATCCATACCTATCTCAAAGCAACCCAATGCTAAAATATCGCAAAATTTTCTGCACATTCCCAAAACGACATTGGAACAAACTGTATATTCATTCATGATATCGCGATGAAGTGGTTATAGATGGAAAAGTATTGCTGCTGGAGGTCTAATTCTTCTTTAGGAGACATGCAGTAACACGAGTGGTCTCAAGAAAAGGTGAATTAATTCCACCACCGGCAAAACTTCCAATTGTTCCATTTTCTTGTCCTCATTCCTTCTGTGTAACTAGTATCTTGCAGTTCCACTAAATAGAATTCATGAGTAAGTCACTATATAAAGCAAAGTTCCTAACCGAGACATGACATTATAAAGACTACTAAGACTAATAGGCCAACAAAAAATATAACATGTTTTGAAGTACCGGTACTGGTACATCGTGTGATGAAGGCCCCGCCTTGTACATGATATAGCAGAGATTCATGACTTACTTTATCTAATGTATTGAAGCAAAAGGTTCCTCATTTGAGGTGGCATGTGCGCCAAACAAATCCAGCAGTGGATGAAAACATCTCTATGCTATGGCCCAAAAATGACATAAACAAGCCAACAGTTTCAACTCCTCCGCGGCAGAGTATGTGGTGTCACAGGTCACTATATAAGTCGACTAATATCCCAAAATAGAACAGAGAATGCGGCGAATGAAATATTTCAATCATGAAATCAAAGTGGCGTGCACACTGCACAGTCGCAGATATTCACGGTAACAAATACTATGTAGTACTGTACCTTTTACGATGCGTATCCCATTCAGCGTTCCTAGGAATCTTCCACGATCGTGCCCACTTTCTTCAAGCACAACAAGCTTCGCTCCGCCCTTTGCTCAAATCTCAATAATGGCCAGACGACGATACGGCACTCTATCGATTTCGAAATAAGCGGTATTCATCCGCTGACTTGCCACCAATAATATTTACTGGCCACGTTATAATGTTTGACTTAGGTCATTTCTTTTTCATTCAGAAACGTTTACCATTACATATAGTCCCTTTCTTTTCCATCTAATTTCGTATAAATTGATATTTATCCCAAGTGTTGTTCACTACTTACTGTACTTATTACCAAGACGCCGCTTGTGATGTCACAGTTGTGCGTTGGTTGTTTACTACTAATCTCAGAAAACCAGTAACGCGTAACGGTAACCTATTGTAACCTATTACAGGTCGCCTGGTCAGCCATTAACAAATGGTCAACTGAGCGTGCGGTGTCGATATTTCTAGTTTCCCGAACAATATTATACATCCTAAACAGAGTTTCTAACTTATCATCCCTATCTGTAACAACGAATGTAACCAGCGAGAACGGCCGTATAGCCATAGCCTTATAATGTAATATGATGGCTATGGTGTAACCACATTAGCTACGATTGTCAGTTGTTTCTTGTACCATACTATGCACTATACTGAAATTGGTGCTATGTATAGGGCCAACAATTTCCGTACGACAGACCCCAGTTTCGCGAACTAGGTTGAATCAGGTCAAATCACCACGAGAATGATACATCAGTAACATTCAGTTCCGCGTATATATTGGCTGCAGCGATTATGAAGCTAATCAATCTTCCCAATAGCCTGGTAAACTGCAGTTACGAGTAACTGTCAGTAATTTTGCGAAGAAATTCTGGTAACTTGACTTCACAGCTAAACTAAGGTAATATTACATATCAAAATGTAAAATTACAAGCTACGCACAGTTATTGGCTGCGACCGGTAATTCGTTGTAAAATTTACAGAGATTTCCCATTAAATCTACCAGATTTTTTACAGTGTATGACTTCGTTGCATGATGTTATTTCGTGACCTCCTGTCTGCAACATCAAAAAATATAGAATCGCCCAACAGGGATATCGCCCAACAGGAATATCCCTGTCGCCCAATCGTACTAAAGTATTGCTTTCACAACTACATTCATTGCAGTAAAGAATTTATTAACTCGAAGACTTTTCGTGTGCCCCTTATCGAGAGTTAACGGCACAATAATAAGTAGGGCCATTTAAAGTCATTAAAGTCATATTTTTTCTATGCATCAGTAAGTCGTGAAATCAATTTTAACGCGAAAACCACGTCCCTATGGGGTATATTAAGAAAGTTATAAAGTCATATAAAGTCATAATTTCCTGGTTGGGTCATATTTGAGTTATAAAGTCATATTGTTGTATACTTTAAATAAAAAGTGCCAATTTCCGCGGTGAAGCAATTAAGCACTAAGAAAGTAAGGCAACGTCTGATTGAACGAAGGCAAGCTGTAAGGTTAGCGTGACACATAACATTACAGTCACAGACCTAATGGGTCAGACATTGCATCATGACTCATGAGGTCACACATTAATTGTCTTGTTACTTTACTTTACTTCTGTGCACTGAAGTAGGACGTCATTTGAAGTTCAGTTTTTTTTTTTTTCGTGGTTGACCGCAGCCATCCATAAATTTATTTCCAAAAGAATAATCTCAATACAAAATATTTCAGTATTTCAAAAGGTTACACATAAAAGAGCATGAAAAATACATGAAATCATTCGCACACAAAAAAGAAAGATGCACATATTTCGCGATCCGGTGAGTGGTATTGTTTCATCTTCAGCTCCGTCTTCTTCATTCTTCAACATCATAGAGTGCAGTTCTTTTCCGGAATTTCTTTTGTATTTGATCCGTTAGTTTCTTTTTCCATTTCTGTTGATTGTTGATGTACTGGTTCTCGATGTCCAGTTTTCTCTTGCATTTCAGTATGTTTTTTTTGTATAATGAAATTGCGAGAGTTTTTTGATAGTCTCTTCTTCCCTTGTTATTCAGAATGTCTTGTCCTTTCGGCAACTCACCAATTAATTCTTCAATTTCGTTTAGCACACCTTGTGTAAACAAGCACTCTGTGAAGACGTGTGTAATGGAGTCCTTCTCTCCTTTGCACAATTTGCATTCTGCTATTTCTTGTTTGCCGTCTATTCTACGTAGTAAGTTTTTCTTCTTTTTTTCCTCGCCGAAATAGTACCCCTTATTATTAAGCCTATAGTTAATGACTTTCTCTATATTTGTGAGGGGGGTTTCTGCTTCTCTATATTTACCCTGTAGCGTGTTCCATTTCGTGATCATGTCGTTTCGGATTTCTTTTTCGAATTTCGCCGTAAGTTTCAGGTATAGTTTCTTAAAGCTTGTTTCTATCCATTCTTCTTGTTTCCAGGCTATCTTCTTTTTTTCCTCCCATATGTTTATCCAGTATTTGTCTGGGAGTATGCTATGTGGCATGCTGTTTGTGTATATCGATTGGTTTAAACTCTTTATTTTTGAGCCTAATTGATATAGAGCTTCGAACTGCCAGAATTCTTCAGGTTTTTCTAGTTCTGCTAGTGCCTTCAATTTGATTAGATTACTAGCTTGTATGATTGTCTTGGGGAACGGCATAGCTAATCCCCCTTCATGTTTTTCTTTGATCAGAACTCTTCTGGAGATCGTTTCTATCACTTCAGGAAAATATAAGAACCTAAAGAAGCTGCGCTCCAAGCTCTTCACTGTGTCTGCGTCAGGTTGGTGGACTCTGGCTGTGTACAGGATTAGCGTGGTAGCGAGGCTTTTTAGAATGAGAATCTTTCCTATCCATGTTAGTCTCCTTATTTTGTACGTGTTTAAAATCTTCTCTACTTTTCTTGTTATTTCTTTCCATGATTCTTCCATGCTATTCTTTCCAAATCTGTAGCCTAGTATTTTTATGGCTTCTTGAATGTAGGTGGTATATTCAGAGCCTTCCAGTTCTTTTCTGGCTTCTTTCGTTGTGGGCAGTATCTTTGTTTTATCTCTGTTTAAGCGTTGCCCGGTCGCTTTTTCAAAGTCTTTTAGATGCCTAAAAATTGCGTCAATCGATTCTTTTTTGCTTATCAATGCGGTAATGTCGTCTGCGTATTGTTGGATTTTGATTTCTTGTGCTCCTAACTTGATTCCGCTAATGTTCTGATCTCTCAGTATTCTTTGTGCCAATGGCTCTGTCGCCATTGCATACAACATCATACTCATCGGGCATCCTTGTCGGATGCCCCTATTAATATCTATTGTTCTCGTTGATTCTCCATTAATATATATTACGCTTTTTGCTCTTAGGTAGGTTTTCTGTATATAGTTATAGAAATTTTCTCCGAGATTCCACGTTTTGATCAGTGCTAGCAGATACTCGTGGTTCACTCTGTCGAAAGCTTTTTCCTGGTCGAAACTAATTATTGATAGTGGTATATTTTTGGAACTTGCAAATTTTATTGTCGATTGTATGTTCCACGCTGCGTCGTATATATTTCTATTTTTGATGCTGCACTTTTGTGTTAGGTCGATTATGTCTGGTAGGATGTTCTCCATTCTCTTTGTTATAATCTTTGACAGAATTTTGTAGTCGACATTTAGTAATGTTAGGGGTCTGTAATTTTTTATTTTTTTTGCGTCCCCTTTTTTGTAGATCAGTTTTACTACACCTGTTTCCCATGTCTTACATATTGTGTTTAGTATAAAAGCGTTGTTCATAATTTCTGTCATGTCCTTCTTTATGAGTGTCCAGAAGGATTTGTAGAATTCTATTGATAACCCGTCTAGTCCGGGTGATCTGTTATTGCACATCTGGGCTATTGCTTCCCTTATTTCTTCTTCTTCTATCGGTTTATTTAGCGCCTCGCGCTTTACCGCTTCTATTTCTCTTCCTTCCATTTCTTTTCTGAATTTTTCTTGTTCTACAAGGTCTAAATCTTTCGATTTTCCCCATAGTGTTTTATAGAAGCTTTTTACTTCTCCTATAATCTGTTTTCTCTCAATAATTAATTCGACCGCCTCAGTGACCAGCGAGTCTATGTTTTGTTTTTTACACTTAGTTTTGAGCTTGTCAAAGAAAAACTTTGAGGGCTTCTCGTTTTGTTCTATATCTAATATCCTAGCTCGTTTATTAATTTTGTTCAGCTCCTTTATCTCGTGATTTCTGAGCTCTTTTATTACGTTATGATATTCTTCCGAATCCGTTTTTGCCATTCTTAGTTTATTCTCAAGTTTTTCAATCTCTTGTCTGTCTCTACTTCTCTTCTGCTTTCCTCGTTTTTTGAGGATAACTTTGATTTTAATTTTCATTTCGTCCCACCAGTCGGTTATTCTATTGAAACTATCCTTTTGTTTCGAATAGATACCATACATTTCTTTTATTTCCTCTCTGATTCGCCTATCACTATATAGTTCTGGGTTATCTTTCCACTGGCCACCTCCCCACTTGCGTCTTTTGGGTTTACTTATCGTCACCCTCGCCGTGTAGATGTGATCAGATATTGGATTGACCTGGTACGTGAACCTTTGGATTTCCTGCTCTATATTTTTTGTGCAGTATATCCTGTCCACTCTCCTGGCCTGGTGATGTTTTACCACCGTGTAGAGTGAAGCATTTGGGTTTCTAGTTCTGTAAATATCTACAAGCTTGTTTTCTTGGATTGCTCGGAGCCAAATTTTCCCAGCGGGTGACATTGCTTGTTTTCGTTTTATTTTTGCATCTTTTGTGTTAATGATCATGTTGAAATCCCCGCAGATTATTTTCCTGTCATTGTTTTCTTTTAATTTGTCTGATATCTGCCTGAAGAAGTCAGTCTTTATTGCACCCTCACTAGGTGGGCCATAGATATTCCATAGTTCCGTCTTCTCGTTGTTTTCCTCCAACACCACTTTTTGTGCTCTATGTTTTATTAGTATTTTTGGTGTTATGTCGTACAGCTCTTCTAGTTCTTTTTTGATTATCATCGCTGTGCCTTGATAGTATAACAGTTTCTTTCCTTCTTCTTCAGTCCAATTTTCTGTGCTGTCGATGCAATTGTCAAATATTAGGTAATCATTTTCTATGCACCAATTTCTTATTTTAGATTTATGTAGCCTGTGTGTTTCCTGTATGCATATGACATCGAATCTTTTTTCTGTGAGAAATACTTTGAAGTTGGTCCATTTTTTCTCTAGCCCATTTACATTTATAGATAATACCGAGAGCTTCATTGTATTTATAGTGAGGGGTTGGGACGAGAACTCATGGCTTTACTGACGTTCTGCATTGTGGTTGCTTTGCGGGGCTAAGTTTTCAATCGTCCTTTTCTTCTTCTTCTTTTTCTTTTTTCTCGTTTTAGGTTTTGGTTTAGAGTTGCTGTCCTCTCTTTCAAGTTCTTCTTCAGTGCCCCCTTCAGTCGTTGTTTCTGCGGGGGGTTCCATTATCTCGGGGTCTATTGAGTGTTTGGTTCTTTCGATGACCGTGTTGTCCTTGTTTTCTTCATTATCGCTCGCTTCTGTTGAGTCAATATCGTTGGTAATTCTGTCCTCGGTACACGAATCTGGCCCATCACTGGATAGGTTCAGTTGGCTCATGACCTCTTCTTTCCTTCGATTTATGTGTTCTTCCGTGTTTTGGTTGTTTACCTTCTTGTTTTGTTTCTGCGTTTTCTTTTCATCTGTTTTTTCTTCGCCCAGTTTTGGGAATTCTGCATTTCGCGTGGGGCAGTTCGCCCTTTCATGGCCGCTTTTCTTGCAGTGTAGGCATGTTACCTCGTTGTTGCAGTATTTCTGCGTATGACCATGTTTCAGGCATTTATTGCAGATCAGTTGTGTATTTTTTCTCACCATAGGTGGGAAGATCTTGCACCAAGTTTCTCCGAATTGTATGAATCTCGGTAGATTTTCCTCTTGATACTTTTCAATTATAATGGCTCTGAAGCCATTATAAATTTCCGTATCTTTGTGGTAACCCTTCTTTACTTCTATTATACTTCCCACATTCAGCTTTTCTATTTCTTTTCTAACTGTTTCATTGCTTATTTCCGTTGGCACTGCTCGTATGGTGATAGTGTGCCTGGTTTTTCTCGGAAATTTCAGTATTGCCGTAAATGTCTCTGTTTTAATAATGTGATTTGTTTTCTTCAGGACAAGGTCCCTTGTGTCTTGTTGCATTTCATTTTTGAAAGTTATGTTGTACGACGTAGGGCTGTTCTGGTATATGCCTTCTACATCAGGTTTTACTTCTTTGAGGGTTTCATTTTCGAAAATCCCTTTGAATATTTCAGTCGGCGTGACTTCGAAATCCAGCACAAGGACCAGGGATCTGAGTCGGTCAAGCTCCGACTCGGTATCCATCTTGTTTTGGAGCTGTCTTATGCTTTTTGTCCACAATTTTTCTGATTTCGGCTCGGCGTACGAATAAGCTGGATTTAGTCAGTTGAACAATCGATACAGCACCAAACAAGAGATTGTTCCGTCAGGTTTCAATCTAGCGAAACAATCGGTAAGATGGGCTCTAATTGTTGTGCGCGCTTACAAACAATGGTAATGCTTTACGACCGCACCAACGCAAAATTTTGGTATGTACGCGGCCTAGACTCCCTTATTTTACAGTCGATCTAGTTCAAATTTATTTGACGTAGTTTATTTGACGTAGTTTGTTTGACTCGTAATACCGGCAGTGGCCGTTTTCAAATGAAAAATTCAATTATTTCAAGTACCTACACGGCTGTACCGGTACGGTTTAGTAGGATTTAGTGACCTTTTTGAGGCCGGGTACTGTAGTAATCCCTTTAAAAAAACACTAATTTCACGGTGACAAAGCAATCTAATCTGTTTAAAGCAGGTAAGTCGGTACGGCTTCTAATATAGTTAAGGCAAATCGAAATGGTGTGACAGAGAAAAAATTATATTCTAGGTACGGCGTGGCAAGAAAATCTATTCTTTATATCAATTCCGTGAAGGTATGTCTGTTATATGTCTAACTCTCTTATGGAGGCTAGACCGGTTATCTCCAACAGGGCTAGGCCCGTCTGGCAAGTCAACAATTTTTTGAAGAAAAGTCTGCTAGTTTTAGGTGTGACACACGACAAAACAAATTTGTACGCCTAAAAAAATTCTATTCTAGGTACGGCTTGTCAACTATAGAACTACTATACAACGTTCACCTATAGAGTATGACTGGAGTGACGACTCGATTGTTCTCCCATTGTTAGCCGGCAGAATGGTCACGGTCAGATGGATCCACCCAAAACAGGATAGCTCAGTGCTTGTTTCAATGGCGTTCAAGGCGATTCGTCGTGTATTTCTTGAAGTTGCGTCGGAATTAGTTAGACAGTTCAACATTTAGGTAGCGGTGGCGAGTCGTTATGACTAGTGAATAATACTGTGTAGCCTCTGTTATATTTTTCGCCAGATTTAGATCATATTTCGTCACGGATAGAAATCGGTATCATGACTGATTCAGCTGCATCACTTTGGGATGACTGGGAGGAACTGCCTGAAATGGAAATTGAAGAATGTTTCGAAGGACTCGATAACTGGAAAGGTGTGATTTGTGAGGAATGCGAAGCATCCTTTCCGACTGTGAAAGCTCTGAAAAAACATTACAAAAATCATAAAGTTCCCACCAGTACTTGGGATATCAGAGGATGCTGTAATTGCTGTTTTGAAGAGGGCTTGTGTAAATAACAAAAAATACTTTGAATGCGCCCCATCATTCGAGGAACTAGACGTGACCAAAGCTGTTCCATTGGTGAAACAACTCCATTCTGAATATTGCAAACTTGGTGTTGACGGATTTTATCAACATTATTCTAATATCTGTCACCAAGCTAACAAGTTGCTGGGTTTGCCGCAATTGCCAGCTTCAGCATTACTTTTGAAAATGTTTGATTGTCTCGTGTGTGGTAAAGAACAGGATCCAATCACAGAGATTGGAGGAGTCAACAGCAATGAATCTGGTAAGTAAATAGCTTTTGATACTTTGCCTTTCCATGGAAAAACGTTGACATGTTTTTAGACATACTTGAATATATTGGTGGAGTGCTTTTGGGAGCCATTTCTAAGCAAGCTAACGAAGCAATTGCCACATGCCTAACATCTGCAGCGCCATCGGGAAACCTCATTAAAGTGATGCAGAAGAAAGTCGGTGGATTGAAGAGCCCGTCTGAACAGTTTCATGACATGGTTCTCCGCTTTTATGTTATCCACAGTAAAGAAATGGCAAAACCCCTGAAAAAGATCAATTTTTTCAGGGTACTTGACGCAATTCACTGTGATCCATTCTTCAACAAATTAATTCATACTGTGTCATTTCAATCTGGCTCAGACCTAAATGAGGTTGAGGATGTCATGGACAAGGCAATGAGACACTTGAATAACATCTTGTCTCACAATTTTGCAAAGTTTGCATTGCATGAGAAGCAAAAAAAGTCCTCCAAATTTTCCAAAAGTTTGCGAGATGGCTTGAAAAAAATATGAACAATATGCTCTTTGAGTATGGTAGTCTTTTCTCTCTGTGGCAAATGCTGCCTATCCACATTGAGGTTCCCTACCTAAAAAAGGAAACCAATGCGTTGGTCGAAACCTTGACGTGGTGCATTGGCTTACTACTAATGTCGACCGGCAGACGTCTTCCTGCGTTCTTGGCAATGACAACGAGTTCCCTTCAAGTGCGATTTTGCACCCTTTCAAGGAGTAAGCCCTGGCTATTGTAAGTAGAGCTCAAGCAGTACATTAACATTACACAAGGTTCTTGTTCTAGTCATCAGGGCCGTAACAGCACTTCGTCAGCCCCCCCCAAAACGTTGGTCATAGGCCCCTCATAGGGTGATAAACCGAACTTCTGGGGGCCTCGCCCCCCAGACCCCCCATTGGCTATACGCTGTGTACCGCTACTCATCATCTGTGTTCACCGTCCGTTTAGTGGAGCAGCTTTGGTCGTCCACACGCGCAAAGCGCAAAAAATTTCAAAATACATGATTTAACCGGTCAATATGATCGGGAGTTGAATATATCTTGTTATCAATTTTTATCCTCTCTCTGCCCACGTAATCAGATTTAACGGTAGACCTGAGTGAGGTGTGTTTGAAATGGTAGGAGCCCTCAATAATAATTGAACATCTTCGGACGTATACCCGTTCGCAGGAACGAAACAGCACTTGGCCACCCCCCCCCCAATAAAACTTGGGTCTTGGGCTCCGATAGTGTGATAAACCGCCCCCCCCCCCCATCACGTCGTTCGCCTTTGTCACGAAATAAGGGCCACAGTTTAGTGAGCCAGCGCGAAGCGCGAAAATATTCGATAATTCATGATAAAATCGGTCAATAATATTGGGAATTGCATATATATTGCTATCAATTTCTTGTTCACGTTGTCAGATTTACCGGTAGAGCTGAATGAGGTGGCTTGGAAACTGTAGGGCCCGTAAATAATAATTAAACATATTCGGGCGGGCGGCCCCGTTGGTATGACTTCGTTTAATGATGTTATTTCGTGATCTCCTGTCTGTTATATCAAAAAATACAGAATCGCCCAAATGTACTAGACTAACGACGCACGTGATTTCAAATTGGTATTTCTTTATGGGCAATGGGCATACAATTTCTCCCTGCGGATTATGGTATTTGTCTTCTGAGGTTCAGATTGCCAAGACAGGGACATTCGGCGCCAGTCATTTAGGCGCCAATGGAAAATTAAACCTATATGCATTTTGCATATATAACGAAGTTTTCGGTCAGCGTAAGCGGGCAGTCTTTTTTGGCCCAGGTTTTCTCGCTGCCGATCGTTCTGTCACACTTCTTGGAGTCGCATGTTACATGTTCTAAAACTTTAAATGTCTCGCTGATATGTCCATTTCGATAAATCTTGCGTATTTTGTCTTGGGGAAGAGTAGGCTACCAAATAAGTAAGAAAGTTGGCAACTTGAAATCACACGCAGCGCGAAAACTATTTGAAAAAGTTGCATAAATTCTTGAAAAATACTCAATAATTTATGCTAATTCGCAAAATAATTTTGGGCCCCCTTCGAGCTCGCGCCCCCCCCCAATTGGGGGGTTTGGGGTGCGGCAGTTACGGTCCTGCTAGTCATACTCAGTTTCTGCAGTTATCGGACAGGCATTATATAAGACTACAAGACAGTTGCAATATTATTTGTTATATTCATACTCGAGTTTCTGCAGTTAATATAGGACATATTTTCAATCAACGATATCGTGAATTGCATATCGGTATAGTTCAAGATCTTTCCACTTGTTCACTTTGTAGTATTCTTCAGTCTTTCTTTCCATGAATTCATCTCACATAGCCAATGCACACGAACCAGATATTCTATATAGAATCTATACCTTCTGTCATTATATTCATATACGTAGCAAACTCTGCAAAGGATCAAAGCCACAATATCACATCAATCTCGTGAGAAATGTAACATAGGCTACACAGTATCATTCACTAGTCATACCGACTCGCCACCGCTACCTAAATGTTGAACTGTCTAACTAATTCCGACGCAACTTCAAGAAATACACGACGAATCGCCTTGAACGCCATTGAAACAAGCACTGAGCGATCCTGTTTTGGGTGGATCCATCTGACCGTGACCATTCTGCCGGCTAACAATGGGAGAACAATCGAGTCGTCACTCCAGTCATACTCTATAGTTCACCACAGCGGCGAAACCACAGCTATAGTAATCTGAAATTACAACAACTAGAAGACACCTGTAGACCTTATTCAATAACGACTCCACTTTCTTCAAGCACAAGCTTCGCTCCACCCTTTGCTCAAATCTCTATAATAAGTTCAGTCAATCTACAATAAGTTCAGTCAATGGGGCTGTTCCACTTCATTTTGAACACGCGGTGGCGACAAAGGTAACTCGACCCTAATCTGTTTTGTTGCTCTATGCTTTACTATGGGAATGGACTGAACACGGACCCAATTTCGTCTTTTGGCGTGCATCGAGGATGGTGTTGGTATCCATGTCAATATAAATCATTCATATGGATATCAAATAGCTGTTAGCCGACGTAAATGATGCGTTGGCTACAAATATAACTCGACCCAAATGTGTTATTGTGTTCATGCTGGACTACAGGATGCTTACGGATTATACTTGTATATGGAAGTTAAGTTATCACTGCGAAGTGCATTTTTGAGGAGGATGGCGGATTATAAAACGATAACGCAATATTCGAAGGACTATTCAACGATGACTGTAAGCTGCTAGACTGAATGTTTTGGGTCGAGTTACCTTTGTAGCCAACGCATCATTTTCGTCGGCTAAAAGCTATTTGATATCCATATGAATGATTTATATTGGTATGGATACCAACACCATCCTCGTTGCACGCCAAAAGACGAAATCGGGTCCGTGTTTAGTCCATTCCCATAGTAAAGCATAGAGCAACAAAACAGATTAGGGTCGAGTTACCTTTGTCGCCACCGCGTGTTCAAAATGAAGTGGAACAGCCCCACTGGTAGACTGGCTAAAAAGCTCCATCTTGGCCAACTCATATACGAATACATTTGGATTTGAATAAACTAGTATTTACGGTGGGCACCATCTATAATATATAATTGAAGAATTGGTCACCGAAATATGCCTCCACTACAAGAATATTTCAAACTTGATACTGAAAATGGAAAGTTGTACGTACACCATCAGAGAGGCTAATGCTAATCTAAATGCCCTTGATTTCAGAAAAGATCCGCTTGAGCTCAAAAATTATAAAGATGCGATTGGACAAAAACGATGTGAAACAAATTATGGAGCTACAAAGACAAGGCATTTCACCAGCGCTGTATGCAAAATTGCAAAAGTGTCAACCCACATCAGCGTCTGTGGAGCGCTCATTTTCCTTACTAAAGTTATTTTTACGTCCAAATTCTCACTTTATAGACTACAACATTCCACACTACATGGTACTGTACTACAACAGTGGTTTAAAATAAAAATGGGATGCGTATTACTGCTATGTTGTGCATGTTTCACTCGTCAGTTCCATGAGTTACGTTGGTTACATGTAAAAATACACTATTTTCACATAAAGTCATATCAAGTCATATTTTCCATAAAATAAAGTCATATAATTGATTTTTTAAGGTCATATAAAAATGGCCCTAATAATAAGCATACAGAGAGAGATTCAAACGAAAACCAAATTGGCAAAGTATGACGTAATAATACAATAATAAAAAATTAACGCTAGGCAAAGTCAGCTGTACCGGTAGTCATAACAAGAGACGAGAAAAAATCAAATTATACTATAATACACGGAAGACAACACACAGACAAATAGCGGTATATATTAATGGGAAATTTTGAGATTATATAGAAACTCTTTCTGCCTACATAAATCCGGATTGGTCAATTTTATTATAGTTGACTCCAAGACAGACAGATTGAAGGCAGATCTGCATTTAGCAATCACAGTGAACATACGGTCATTGTAATGACTGGCACACACCGGGTAGTTCATTAAATGTTGACCAATTGCAGAGTTGAACGCTGAGACCTGGTTGTAGGAAGTAGAGTCAACCGCTTCCTTACACCGACGAACAAGTGCAGATCGATCGATAGGTTTGTTTACTGACCTAATCGATTTAGGCACATGGGGGGCGAAAACGGACGAGGGGGGCGATGGCGCGTTAAAACGGCTATATTGGAGTCAAGTCGGAGAAATGACATGTTTCTTTAGTCAACTCACGAAAATTTAGCTATAAAAGTGTAATTTGGAGGTCGAGCCGAACAGTTCACCTTTGGTCGTAAATCCAGATTGATTCCCTGGACTTATTGGCCTTTTCATTTACCTTTCATGCTCCTCCTGGCCTGCGGACCCCGAAGGATTCACGGCCCCATAACTTAATACTTCTGATTGTTTTGTCGCTTCACACAAACTCCTGCCAATTATTCCTGACATTTTGATCAAAATCGTTCCTAAAATTTTATATTTTCAAAAAACCTTATTATTTTTAGCATTTTAATTTTTTTATATTTGGCAGTTTTGGCATTTGGTTCCCGAATTACCAAAAATAACACGGCCTTGTAATCAATCATTAAATGTAATCATGTGAGTGCTGAGCGGTAGTGGTACGCTACAATGATATTCTAATTTTTGTCACTGTACATAGTTTCTGACCCTATTTTAGAGATATCAGTACCGATAGATGAAATACCAATAATGTTGGAAAACCCGCGCTACAACGAAATACCTTTCTTGGCCGCCCGAGTCCCAAGTTATATGACTTGATCGAGCTATGCGCAATGACTGGGGTAAAAGCCAACTCAATGCACAAATTGCCCCAAGTCGAGTAGAGTCATTTTCCATATTTTAGAAAATGACTCTGAGAGTCATTACAGCCTTGGAATAGGTGAATCAGTAAATCAATGAATCAGTGTGCACTGTGCATCAGTATATTTTTGTTTATGGAACTTTTAACAAGTTTTGATCTCGAACCACCAGCATATTATGCGTTGGCCTAGAGCAGTGGTCGGGAACCTATGGCTCGCGAGCCATATATGGCTCTTTTGGGCATAAGATATGGCTCTTTTCGAAATTTTTGTTTTTGTGCTTAATTTATCAAAACTGCAGCAACTTGTTCATAAATCTTCTTGTGGTATTATAAACATGTCTTTGAAAGGTTTATACAGTTGCGTAATCAGGGTTTGGGGCTGGGACCCCCTTTTCAAAATCCTCAAATTTAAGCTACTGTATCGCCGGCGACCAATATCACTCTGGATTTCGATATACCCGCCACGAAATCTTGGATTGCACGATGCGTTGATTGATCAAAGAGCCTATAGGAGACTTGGCGGCGCCTGTATCACAATGCAGTTTTCAAATACATATTTTCTTCCTGGTCTACGGCGAGAAATGAATTGTCGTGGGTTGAAGTGACATTCACAATTACAAATTCAAATTACAAACAACGCCATAGCAATCCACGTTATTGATTGACAACGTATAGCTTTGTAGTCGCTGTTAAAATATAGGTGTGTACCGCAACGTTATGTTACCGCCGAATACTTTGAGAACTGAGAAATCGAATTGGCATCAGTGCGACAATTAGCCTACATTCGATTAATATCAGTTATTATAAGTTCTAAGATATTTCCGCCGAATTGCGCTATCACAAGTAAGGCATGGCCCGGCCGTGCTTCACATATGCCTTACCTCTCCTTTCGCGCTTTATTTTCGAACAATTTGGTAGTAGAAATGTTCAAAATCTAGTAGACAGGTGAGGCGCTGGCTCATTTGCCTCCCCTGACCCCACGTCATTGACACATCACACATTACAATGGGTATGTATATTGTATATTGCTGTATAGTGACCATGTTTGGTTCGACCTACGTATGTCAGCATGATGGGTCCTCGCATCTAAGAGAGGCATCACAAACGAACCTACGATATCGTATAACTGAAGAAAATCTCAAATTTTGTATGAACAACAATTATCAACCAGACTACAAAGCCATCAGGAATCACATGCAACACCAGAAGATGCATCAACTGTAAAAAGCATGTAAAAGTATATTCATACTTTTACTGTTGTCTACGTATGTTGGAATTCTAAATGTTAATTGTCTTGGGCTTCGAAAAATATCGCAGGCCACCCAGTGCAATACAATTAGAAATATATAACTTGCAAAAGATCTATGTAACTCAAGTTTGGTAAGTTCATTACTCAAATATGACGATCAGCATGATTAGTAAGAGATTTTACCGAGAAAATAGGTGCAAACGACGAATCCCGTGTAGTGATTTCGAATTTGTGATACTATGACGTCACGATTGTTCAATTGTGACGTAACAGTTGATTGGCATGTATGGCTCTTTGGGGGTTAAAATGGAAAATATAGGCTCAATATGGCTCTTCGGACGAAAAAGGTTCCCGACCACTGGCCTAGAGAGTAACGCTTGGGAAATTAACAGTGTCGATAGGGATATCACAGGAAGTGATGGATTGCCTAAAATGAGAAAATCCGTCAACAGTTCAGTGGTTTTGTTGTTGTTATGCTAGGTGTCGCTATAATCACTCTGGCAACTGCTTCCGGCGTTGATGCTATAATTCCCGACGATGAAGTTTTCTAAGAGAGGCGTCATTGTTTGAAATCGAAATACAGAGACCAGGAGACTATATTATCTGCCTGCTTAAGATAGCCACCTGTACTAAAGCATATTGTCGTGTCAACCTGTCGCCGTGGATTATTTCCTGGTATAGCATTGAGCAGTGAAGATCGAAAATGACCCCTGGATTAGTCCTGTTGTGTTTATAAAGTGTTCACAATATGGTAGAAGGTTCAAGTAAACGGGACCCGGAAGAAATAATTAAGGAAATAGTAAGTGTTGTTTCCATAGGCGCCGACTTTTATTTTTGCATGGGGTGGCGGCAGGCGCGTAGCCAGGGGGTGTCGAAACCCTCTCCTTTTGAAACGCAAAACCCCATTCTTTCGAAATTACCAGTCTGATGCTAATATTCAGTTGCGATTCAACATGTCGTATTATCAGTGTTACGCACGGCCGTGACCAATTAGCGAGATTCGTCTGTGCACGCGACGCGATCTCCCGCTGAGATAATTGCGAAATTAGGTTATTGATTGCCGAACGCTCGGCATTCATTGCTGGACTGAGCAGTAACATGGCACAACAATTCTGGAACACGAAAGACAGACAAGAAGTATGATTACAAACGCGTGCGACCAATCAGTAATTATCTCTTGCCACCAACACAATGGGTTTTTACTTAGTATTGAGTAGCTTGCATCGCGACAATTGGTTGCTGATTAAAACATCGATTTAGACTGCATTGCTGCATTTCCCGATTTACGTTCGCAAATCATAATTGGATTAATATTATGGGCACTGAAATAAATTCCAACTACCAGGCACACACAATAAAACACTATTCAACTTTGCGCTCAGAGAATATTTATGACAAAAATGGTGAACAAAATATTTTAAACGCTGCTTGCGGCCCTCATCGATGCAAATATTGCATTTTAATTCGTAGAAGGTGAACGTATATTTGGTCGTCAAATCGGGGTAGAAGATAGTGTTTCTCAGAGCGCGTGATGAAATCTACGTTTCTAGCCATGAGGTCGAATTTTGACATTTCACAACGATCGTTAGTTTGCTGAAATCAGTATCAGTACGCTGTGCGAAATACATAGTAGTGAACAATTTTATCGGACTGCACAATCGGCCGGCAAGGTTGCGCTGATACCGAAATTGCAGACATGCCGCAAACCCGCAATATTTACAATTACAGGGTGCGCAAGTCATACCTAAATACCCAGATTCGACAATGACATAGAGTACAATTTGTTCAGACGCGGGCATAAGTTTTAATCAAAAAGATACATAAACACAAACAATATTACACTCAGAGATTGTTACTGTTTGGCGAAAGTGTTTCTGCGGACGGTAGCAGGCCTGCATACGGACGCGCTAAATCAAATCACCGACGGTAGTGCACATGAGATATCGACGACCCATTTCGCATACAAATGTTTCTCGCTAATTTGCAGTACGCAGCATCGCTAATACGAATTGCGAATTGACGTTTCAAAAGGACGGGATTTTTAGTTTGAAATGAGAAACTCACTGGCTACGCACGTAGTGTTTTAATGCCGACAACGCGCTGGTTAATATCAGCCCGGGGCCTACGGCCTATACGTAGGTCCCAATCAGCCAGTCGAATTTGATCGTGAAATGGTGTGACTTAATTATCAAGGTGTTATTGCAGCAAGGGCAATATGGGCGCATGACGCAACCTTATTAATGGGAATACAAATCCCGATGGATTAATATTCGATCCGCGATATGGTTGCGCCCGATAGAGGCCGTCCAGCAATGAAGTTTATTGGGACATAGAAGGTTCCCGCTCAAACTAATCGAATAAATTCAGAATTTGCGACACAGAGAATCTCTTGTTGCATCAATATTTGACAACGTAATTCAACGCCATGTAATGCACAATGCGCAGTATTAATAACAAATCAAACACTGACAAGTGACATCGAGGGAATACGAACGCATATAGCAGACAAGAATTAGTAGCCTACAGATGATAGCAAACGCATATATAATCAGTAATTCCTCCGCTTTCGTACAGCACAATGAGGTTCCGAGTCTGACATCGCGACAATTGTTTGCTCATTATAACGACGTTTGAGCTGCATTACTGCATTTCCAGATAAAAGTTAGCAAAGCCTTGTTAGAGTAATGAATATGGGCACTTTGCGCAGGAATGACTGTCTCTTCGAAGGCATACACAATAGGGCTCTTCAAAAATGACTTTTTTTCTCAAATCGTACTGGCTACTTGAAAAAATTGTTAGGTTACCTAATTTAAGCCTACACACAAAATTTGGTTCAATTCCAACCAGTAACCGCTTTGCTACAGGAGAAGAAAGTTTCTATTTATTATGTAAAAATAAATAATATAAAATTTGAAAATTTTCTGTTCACCCCATGAAAGTGTTAGGCTGTCTATAGAAACGATGCTCACCAAATTTGGTTCAATTCCAACCAGTGGAAGCGGAGTTATTGCAGTCGAAAAATTGTGATTTTCATAAAATAGTATTTACGGTGACCGATTATTTGTTTATTTATTATGGTTGTGCTCACCGTAAATACTATTTTATGAAAATCCCAATTTTTCGACGGCAATAACTCCGCTTCCACTGGTTGGAATTGAACCAAATTTGGTGAGCATCGTTTCTATAGACAGCCTAACACTTTCATGGGGTGAGCAGAAAATTTTCAAATTTTTTATTATTTATTTTTATATAATAAACAGAAACTTACTTCTCTTGTAGCAAAGCGGTTACTGGGTGGAATTGCACCAAATTTAGTGTGTAGGCTTAAATTAGGTAACCTAACAATTTTATCAAGTAGCCAGTACGATTTGAGAAAAAAAGTCATTTTTGAAGAGCCCTAATACACAAACCCACTTTACTATTTCGCGATCGCGCTCCAATTAAAAAGACTATCACGAAACTAACTCAAGAATTATTTTGTAAACGAATATGCGCGCAAATACAGCTTAATTGAGAGAAGTAGAACGTTAATTCGTTCGTCTGGTCAACAGATGAGATGGTATTTCTCGGCGCAAGGTAGTCGAAATCGACGCCGTCAACGTGGTCGCTTCGATTGTATGATTATTAGTGATTACAAATCACGGATTACACTTTATTGGGCGTTCTAAGCACTAGTTCGTCGTCGCCGAAGAAGCTGAGTATTCAATTATTCACGCGCGCATCGGTTAATGGTAAATGGTTGGCATTTACGCGATATCACGGACTCGCTAATTGACAGATTAGACGGCGGGCGTTTAAGCATTTTGCATGGGGTGGCCGGTGGCCGCCACCTCATAATTGCGTCATGGGGTGGCTGCGCCACCCCGCCACCCCGTAACTCTGCGCCTATGGTTGTTGCAACATTCTCGAGTGCATACTAGGTTTAGTTTATGAAAGGCACTTCACTAGTATTTTCCTTATGAGAATCATAGAAAGTCAAGAGATGCGTTACATACGTTGTATGTATATCGTGCAAAGTACACCACGAATATATATTTCTGGTGAAGAATAACAAAGCAGATTCGGAAGAAATTTTTATTGTGCTTTC
Source organism: Botryllus schlosseri (assembly GCF_051294905.1). Taxonomy (NCBI): domain Eukaryota; kingdom Metazoa; phylum Chordata; class Ascidiacea; order Stolidobranchia; family Styelidae; genus Botryllus; species Botryllus schlosseri. The sequence goes on from NC_137239.1 coordinate 15,056,606, forward strand.
ACCTTGATTTTCAATAATACTTGCTAAATCACATTTTATACTTCTTCCGAGAGTCATATGTCATCAAAAGAACCATAGATTACCAAGGATATCCTGATTTATAACAATGTAAAATTTTCTAAAGACTGCTAACGTGTTCCGTATTCACCTTAAGTCATTAACAAATCCCGAGTATATGGTTTTGAATAAAATGATACAGTTGATACATTTATATTACCCATAAACAATATAGCCTTGTTGTTGTTTGTGGTATTCATGGTGTTTAACGACTTTTCTGTTCATTTACACCAGGCCAATTTCCTTCATGTTTATTCCGTAGCTGCCGACTTATAGCACGGTCCACTTCTAGGCTTTTACGGCTGATATGGCGAAGAAAAACCTAAATAAACCTCCAACACCTTGGTCGGACTCGAATCCGCAATCCATTGCCGTTGCAACTGTGGATTATGCAAGTAAACTATACTCGTCACTGATATTGCCTCAAACTCTATCTTATGAATGTGTAGCTGGACTATCATCCTATCAGGTTGCGCGGTCTATATGTGAGTTATGACCTATGAAATATCGTCAGTGATGCAGTTTAAAATGTTTATTCTTGGAATACACACGTCCCTTTATTACGGCGCGTGGCATCGCATGTCTGTAGTGAAATACAAAGTAATAGCATATTTATCTAGTTCCGTTGGAGAATCGGTCGGGTTACTTGCACATAGCGGAAGCTATTAAAGAGGAAAGAGGAAATGACGTAGTTTATTTTCGTCCTTGATGTTTTTTGCGGCATATACACGAGCTGACTCGCGCGTCATCGGTTTAGAATGCAGACATGTGAGCTCGCACACCGCACACACCTCCGTTCGCAGCGAGTTAACGCAACCGAGCTTCGTACAGTAAGTGACAGCATTTGCGACGAGTTTGCAGTATGGTACAGGCACTGTTAACTTGGTATTCTTTATGCTAGATTGGATAACCTATACTGCTGTTATGAACATAGCGTCACAAAGGCAGTTAGAACAGTTTGCGAACAGCAAAAGCGAAGTGATGCTAATGTTTATTATGTAATATAATTACATATCGACAATAAAACATAGCATTATGGTGTTTTGCAGCAGTTGTTTTTTACAATGGAATCTTCCACAGGCTACTTTCCTCGTTATTATTTGATATAACGCTTCAATCAAAATCCTGAGTAGAATTTATTATGATGAAGTAGCGTGTCCTAGCTAAGTTGCCACTCAGATAATGTGCTATAAACCGGCTTATCATGTAGGCATATAAATTTGTTAAAACTATGACATATGTAATTTAGGGCTCTTAAAAAATGACTTTTCTTCTCAAATTGTACTGGCTACTTGATAAAATTGTTAGGTTACCTAATTTAAGCCTACACACAAAATTTGGTTCAATTCCAGCCAGTAACCGCTTTGCTACATGAGAAGAAAGTTTCTATTTATTATATAAAAATAAATTATAAAAAATTTGAAGATTTTCTGGTTACCCCATGAAAGTGTTAGGCTGTCTATAGAAACGATGCTCACCAAATTTGGTTCAATTCCAGCCAATGGAAGCGGAGTTATTGCCGTCAAAAAATTTGGATTTGAATAAAATAGCTGATAATTAGGGTGATTTTTATTGACTCAAAAAACGGAAGATTTTGACCTAAAAAATCTAAATTTTGACTTTTTTTTACCTAAAAAAACTGAAATTTGACCAAATTTTGACCTTACGTATGCAAATTAGGTGTTTTCGCACATAATGTCTAAATTGTACTACTTATCTTCATTTCTGGTTAGTTATCAACAATCGTATCACAAAATATGACGTCATTTGTGTGCCTTGGAGTCGACTTTTATCAACATACACCAACCAAAACTCTGTCAACAAAAGGAGTTCGTGTACCACCTAAAAATAGTACATTGAACGCTCTCTCTTTCATCCTGGTGACGTCATATTTTGTGATACGATTGTTGATATACCATGTTCTTTCCAATTCTCTACTAGTTGCTGACGATTACCACTGACGAGTGTCAGCCGAAAATATTCGGGTTCATTTCAATATGAATATACTATTCAATTGTATATTGAAGTTCTGTACCTCCAAGAAGCCCATGAAAAAACGAGTATTTTAACGAAATCTGCCCCTATGAAGAATTCCAGTTGTTACATTACGTATTATGGTGGAAATAATTAAAATTTGTTGTAGTACAACGAACGAAAGATAGATTACTTAGAAAGTGTGGGCAAGGGTAGAAAGTGTTTGTCCTTACTAAGTAGCTTTCCAAGAATGGAGAAAGAACGTTAAACAGCAGCGGTTGTGGGCTGACAAAACTGAAGTTGTGTGCACACTGCTGGTGACACACCGTGTTGCTTCATTCTGACAATGTTGTCTATTCTATATCACAATTTTCAGCTTGCGCTTCTTGATATAAGAACCATGCTATGTCCAAGCAACCTTGCTTCAGTTAGGATATTGCGGTACGTTGACCATAAAACCATGTCACTATTTGTTTCATTTGATCGTTTATGATTCACAATGAGCAGACGATGGGTCGTTTACAACGGTAGGCCTATAAAGTAGGCTACAAGCTGTAAAATATCAAGTGATAAGTTCACCGACAGCGCAAAATCTACGATGTAAACGAAATTCAGAGGTCAAAAAATGTTTGACTTTGTAAACAATTTTGATAAATTTTGACCTAACGCTACAATTTTGACCTGATAGTGAATGCAATTCAGAAATCCCACTATAATTGAGTGCCATTATATATTTGTCGCGGTGGTATATCATGCAATTTTGAAAGCGGCCCTTACCAACTGCAGTAATCTGCAAGTGTGCGACTTGTTCTACTATTGGAAAGTACTCAAGTAGTCACAGATTCAGATCCACCTTTACTTGAGTAGCAAGGATGACTCACTTTCACCCCATTTTGATCGTATATACCGTGTCTAGAGCGGATGAAAATAATAATCAGCAGATTCAACTGTAACTCGTAAAACAATTCCACAGCAAGCAATGCACACTTGCAATCAACAATTTCTTTAGCTGGAAATATCTTTAATCTTCATACAGGTTTTTTTTGCAACGACGCCAAAACTTGGTATGATGGAAATGACTTTATACAGCATCCTCTTCCTCGTCATCGTCTGGGTAGGGCTGAGACAGGATATGGACTTGTTCGGCATTCTTGTCCTAAAATAATTAGCAAGAAAATCATTACAAGCGAACATGAAATAATCCTTCAAAATGCTACCAATTCCGAACGCCTTGCAAAATACATTCAAATACTGACAAAGTCCTGCATACTATGCATAAACGCACAGATCATGAATATTAAAATTTATGACCATTATAGAACAGTGGACACTAGGGGTGTTATACAAAAACTTTTTTCAAATTTGATTGGCTTAGTTGGTAAATCATTACGTTACCTAAAAATACCTTGCACAACAAATTTGACTCAATTTCAACCAGTAAGCAGAGGTCATCCAATCCGAAATTTCAATCATTTTTCAAATAATAGGATTTACGGTGGAAAATTTCACCACTCCAACATGATAAAAAAAGCCTAAGAGATGCAGCCGTGACAACAGCTTAAAAAAAAATATTATCCATGACGCAGCGTGTCGAAATAGCGTAGTGGTCGATTCCGCAGCTGCAACACCAATGGGTTGCGGGTTCGAGTCCGACTGAGTTCGACTGCAGAATTCTTACCCAATTGTAGGAGGTTTATCTAGGCTACTATTTTCCATATAATCCGTGTCAGCGATGCCTTCTAGAAGCTCAGAAGTGGGCGGTGCTACAAGTCGGTAGCTATAACTGGACACAAATGACGAAAATCATCCTGGTGTAAATGACCGTATTAGTAGTCTACAAGCCCCATGAATATCACAAACAACGAAACAAACTCTACCCGCCATGATATCAACTCCAGCAGGACATATTTTCAATCTATTGAGATATGTAAATTTCATTCTTAATGTTTTCAATCTTGCAAGCGAACCATCTTTTAGGGCAGCAATAATACAAGAATTGTCGTTATCGGCTAACGCTCTCAAGGGCGATTTGATGTTTGGAAATGTGAATATTGATTATGACGGTGTGATCTTGGACGATTTGCCGCGGTAAACGATCCTTGATATCAGGAAAAAATCATGCGCAGTCTGAAAATATAGTCGAACATTCGTACCCTGCTACAATACCAAGCACAAAGCGTTATTGGAAAAAACATCGCGATGAAGCGGCGATCGACATGCATCGTACAACGACATAACAATAATCACGCGCACACACACAAACACACACACACACACACACACACATACACACAAACACACACACACACACACACACACACACACACACACACACACACAGACACACACACACACACACAAACACACACACACACACACACACACACACACACACTAGAATACTAGTCAGGTTATCGGTCCTCAACATAACACATCGATCCAGTTTTCCGTTCCATTCCTCTTCTCTACTTTACCTATGCCAAGATGGGTGTCTGATTTCAAAGACTACTCCAAGCTCCAATTCGATTCGACACCTTCCTGTCTTTCATTGTATCGCAGTTTTGTAGTGTTTTGAGACGAAGAAAATATTAATAAACTGACACTGACACACTAAATTCTCCCAAGAACAGCTGTAATACAGTAACGTTTGGATTTGAATAAAATAGTATTTACGGTGGCCAATTCTTTGATTATTTATTATAGTATAGTTTAATATAGTGCCCACCGGTATTACTATTTTATTCAAATCCAAATTTTTCGACGGCAATAACTCCGCTTCCATTGGTTGGAATTGAACCAAATTTGGTGAACATCAATTTTTTTATTATTATTTTTTATTAAATAAATAGAAACTTTATTCTCATGTAGCAAAGCATCTACTGGCTGGAATTGAACCAAATTTTGTGTGTAGGCTTAAATTAGGTAACCTAAACATTTTATCAAGTAGCCAGTACGATTTGAGAAAAAAAGTCATTTTTGAAGAGCCCTAATGTGCGAGAGTGGAGCTTACCGTATACGCGTAAGGTCGTCGAAGCGAGAAGACATGCAATATCGGCATTTACGATGTACTCAACCCTAATTTCGTTTGTGGTAATCATGGTGTTTGTCGACTACAATGGTCATTAACACCAGACTGATATTTCTTATTTTTATTTCCGTAACTGCTGACATGTAGCTCGGCACACCTCTAGGCTTTTGTAAGACACCGCTTATGCCAGTGGTTGTCAGCTAAAAACGGTTCGCGGGCCACTATATTCAAATTTCGTAGAGGCCGCAGGCCGCATGAATTCAATATCGAGATTAATTTGGCCACGCAGTTGAACAACGACGCTATCTCGTCACCTACCCAACCCTAATGAATTGATATCTTTGTAAATTTGGGGTACTGGACTTATCGAACACCTTGAAATCTTAATTAAGGATTGCACCGTGTGTTGATTGATCAGAAAGAACCAAACACGGTGCTGCCTGTATGACGACGCTATTCTCAAATCCACATTGTCTTCGTCATTATCGGCGAAAAATGGCTGTGAAGTGACGTTGCTGTCGGTAAAATACATTCATTAAATAAGATTTCTTCCTTGTATATGTGGATAAATGGGCGAATAATGTATTGATTCAGCAATCCGGCCAGCAAAGTACTTCATTTTCCTTTATCCGGCCCGCCGACTGAAGAAGTTGCCCGCCCCTGCTCTACAGAATCACCAGATGTTTATGACTCCATATGGCGGGTGTTTTCAATCCGGATCCAAACATCTGGATAGTAAGTAGCCTATATGCAATCAAGTAACTCCGTCGGTCGGAAGAAGTAGGCGTATCACACGATATACTTTTTCGTATCATTGATATAATTATATCATGCAAATTCTGCACGCGATGTATCTTGAAAGCGGCACGTAAAACGTCGTTGTTCCACCACCAAGAAATCTTCTGTTGATGAGACTCGTTTTGATATCTGCCGCGGTTGTGGAAATATTCAGCAACTATTATTGCTCTGGCGATCATTTTCATTGAGTATTAAAATATAGTCTCTCGCAGAGCGTGACGGTCGAAAATGTATGTCTTTTAAATATTCAGCGAAAACCGGGGTACATTATTGTACGAGACTCCTATATATGACTTGGAATACAGCACCGATGCCTTGTAATTCAGAGGCTGCTGTATCGATAGCGTCCATGGCAGTTGATCGAATAACCATGCGAGAAGATGGTCAAACATGATTGTTTACCTATGAACAATGTTCCCTCTAAGCTGCGCACGTGCGCAAATGCGCAGTGCTAAAACGGTCTCTTCGCACAGAAAATTTAAGCTGCGCACAAAAAATCCGAAGTGATGTTTTTTTAGTCGTTGCGCAATGTTGTCCGAGGGACCGCGCAGCCGCGCAGACCAGTGAAAAATTTGAGGGAACATTGCAAGGAGCAAATAGTGTTATCGCTGAAGTTTGAAACCGAGGTACGAGTGCGGCCCGCAAAGGAAAATATTGCGCTCCGTGAAGAAATGAGAATTTGCAATCACGTGCACCTCACGAAAGAGATTTTTTTTAGTATGGTGTCGTACGCGTGAGGCCGTGAGCGATACTGATATCACTTCATTAGCGCATTATTTTCTGGGAATGGCGAAATAACATGGTTTAACAAAGTTGGGCTAGCTCGAAATCTGCGAGAAACTAACGAATAGGCATTAACATTGCGTAAGATATACTCAGGACCGTAACTGCCGCACCCCAAACCCCCAATTGGAGGGGCCGAGCTGGAAGGGGGCTCAAAATTATTTCGTGAATTAACATAATCCATGATGTATTTTTTTGGAATTTGAAAAAAAAATTGCTCGCGTGGCGCGATTTATTTTTGTCAAATATCTTGATGATTGGGTACCCGTTCCCCAATAACAAAAAGTACGGATGACTTATAGAAATGAGCACTTTGCCGTCGGCCATTACCGCGCCACGATGCACCAAGACATAATAAATGAATGACTGCCCTTGTGCAAACCGAAAACTTCGATATATATGATACATATATGTTTAATTGTCCATAGGCGCCTAAATGACTGGCGCTCAATGTTCCTGTCCTGGCGGTCCGAGTCCCACAACCAGACACATGCCATATCGAGGGAACATTATTGGCCAGTAAAGAAATACCAATTTGAAATCGTGTACGTCTTATTATAGTTTAGTACGTTTGGGCGATTTCAATATCTTTTTATATAGCAGATAGGAGGTCACGAAATGGCATCATGTAACGAAGTCAGTAGGCCTATACTAAAATTGATAGCAATTAATATGCAATTCCCGATCATATCGACCGATTCATTCATGAATTATATTAATTTTTCGCGCTTCGCGCGTTTAGGCGAATTAACCACTAAACGAGCACCCAATGTAGACGATAAGTACCACCAAAGAGTGCAGAACCTGAGAGGAGTCTGGGGGGGGGGGCTTCGCCCCCCAGAAGTTCGGTTAATCACCCCATCGGGGCCTGGTTGCGCACCGTTGTCCAAAGGCCTGCGCAGTGAGTTGGCGTGTTTGCGCAGATTCGTGAAAAATTAGAGGGAACATTGCCTATGAATATTATATTTCGGAGTGTTTCCTTGTATATCCCCGAGAGTGACGACATAGAGTCGATTATTGCTGATCTCCCGATGTGAGAATGAAACTCGTGATGGATTACAAAATATTCCGATGTCAGCGCTGACGTTCGTGAAAATGGTGCGATACGTTATAGTTCTGATCTTGTGTGACTGTCCCGAACAGTAGACTCTCGACTGTAAAACGTTTACTTAGCTATAATTCGTAGTAGAATCGAATGTCATACGTATACAAACTTATTCAAATACCTGCTAAGAGTGAACTGAACAACGTTGAGTCACTTGGAAAGTTGTCGTGGTAGCAGAATATTGTTTGTGAATCGATATGGTTGATAACAGTTGCATTGTTCGCACATTTAATGCTATTTATCGATATCGTATCCCCTTATGAAATATATCAGTGTGAGAACCAAGTGCGTGCCAACTGCTTTTTGTCGATGAAAATAAAGGCCTGTCTCCCTTCTTGCTGTCAGAAAACCAATCTGTTTTCATGAAATACGCATATTTGCATACCAATTCCTGCTAATTTTGTTGCCCGTTCGTTTTTTTTATTGACATTAAGTGTCTGGTAGTGGTATCGCTCCTATGGCAATGGTAGTTTGCTGGAAAAAGTGAGCACGTATATGATTAAAAATCAACCAGAGAACGAGCTGTTACTACGTGACCTTTCAATATTCACCTGTAGTTTTGAATTCACAGCAAAAGGCATTATTGTTGACAATATGTGAATTGCTATCGCGCGCCCCCAGGTTGAGAACCCCTGCTGTAGAGCCTTAAAATTAGCTGGTATACTAGCGATTTGTTACTTTCAGTAACGTTCGTATCATTGTACTGTAGGTTTCGTGTATGCTGCGATACGTCCAATCAAAGTTTTACAGCTTCCACACTGGAAACTATAGTATCAAACCTACGAATTTAGTTGATAAATTAACTTTTAGTGGCGGGAAGCGTATACTTTCAGTAGGCCTACTCGAAAATATCGTATTTTACTACTTGACTAGAATCGCTAAATTTATTACTCGTTTAAGATTTGGGTACACACACGAATCATTGTGCCTAGCCTTACTCGTGACTCGAAGATGGTGACTTGATCCCAACACTGTATAGGACTCGAGTCAAATCGAATCATTTTCCATTCGACAACGAATCCCACTCCGGATTCGAATGTTCAACTCCGTTTCGCGAGTCATTGTGCACACTTCTCATTGTTCATTTTCGAATGCAATCCAGATCAACTCACGTTTAGGTGTTATTGAATGCCTCGCCTCCATATTTTAGTAATTTTCCCCATTTTACACATATTCTAGTCCTACCTTACAAACACCAATACTGATGGACGAAATATCGATTATGTGCTAGAGCTTGCTCTTTCAGTCTTCTCCTACCTATTCTACTAGTCTTTTTTAATTCTTGACGCACCATAAAATCGCAAATATATAGACCTCAAACGTTACTGTATTGCAGCTGTTCTTGAGAGAATTTAGTGTGTCAGTGTCAGTTTATTATTATTTTCATCGTTTCAAAACACTGCAAAACTGCGATACATAGAAAGACAGGAAGGTGTCGAAACGAATTGGAGCTTGGAGTAGTCTTTGAAATCAGACACCCATCTTGGCATAGGTAAAGTAGAGAAGAGGAATGGAACGGAAAACTGGATCGATGTGTTAGGTCGAGGACCAATAACCTGACTAGTATTCTAGTGTGTGTGTGTGTGTGTGTGTGTGTGTGTGTGTGTGTGTGTTTGTGTGTGTGCGCGTGATTATTGTTATGTCGTCGTACGATGCATGTCGATCGTCGATCGTTTACCTCGGCGAATCGTCCAAGATCGCACCGTCGTAATCAATATTCACATTTCCATACATCAAATCGCCCTTGAGAGCGTTAGCCGATAACGACAATTCTTGTATTATTGCCGCCCTAAAAGATGGTTCGCTTGCAAGATTAAAAACATTAGGAATGAAATCTACATATCTCAATAGATTGAAAATATGTCCTGCTGGAGTTGATATCATGGCGGGTAGAGTTTGTTTCGTTGTTTGTGATAGTCATGGGCAATGTTCCCTCTAATTTTTCAGGAGTCTGCGCAAACACGTTAACTCACTGCGCAGACCCTTGGACAATAGTGCGCAACCAGCCCCACACATAAGGTGATAAACCGAACGACGGCAGTTACGGTCCTGAGGAAATCTTACGCAATGTTCATGACACGCGAAGAAGACTATGCGCTAGTTTCGCGCAGCCCATTGTTATTATTTATAACTTTGTTAAACCATGTTATTTCGCCATTCCCAGAAAATAATGCGCTATTGAAATGATATCAGTATCGCTCACGCGTACGAGACCATACTAAAAAAAATCATTTTTCGTTAGGCTCTCGTGATTGCAAAGTCTCGTTTCTTCACGGAGCGCAATATTTACCTTTGCGGGCCGCACTTGTACCTCGGTGTAAGACTTCAGCGATAACACTATTTGTCCCTGGCAATGTTCCCTCTAAGTTTTCACGAGTTTGCGCGCCTGCGTGGTCCCTTGGACAACAGTGCGCAACGACTTAAGAGAAAAAACATCACTTCGGATTTTTTGTGCGCAACTTAGATTTTCTGTGCGCAGAGATCGCTTCAGCACTGCGCATTTGCGCACGTGCGCAGCTTAGAGGGAACATTGGTCATGGGGCTTGTAGACTACTAACACGGTTATTTACACCAGGATGATTTTCGTCATTTGTGTCCCGTAGCTACCGACTTGTAGAACTGCCCACTTCTGAGCTTGTAGAAGGCATCGCTTATACGGATTATATGAAAAATAGGAGCCTAGATAAACCTCCAACAATTGGGCAAGACTTCTGCAGTCGAACTCAGTAGGACTCGAACCCGCAACCCATTGGTGTTGCAGCTGCGGAATCGACCACTACGATATTTCGACAGGCAGCGGGTAACGTCATTATTCACGCTGCGTCATGGATAATATTTTCTTTCACATAAAGCTGTTGTCACGGCTGATTCATGGACATCACTTGCCAGTGAAATTATTTCGCAACTAGCATGTAAAATCCAAAAATCCGGGTCCGGATATACGTAAATCCAAAAGTATTCTAGTAAACATTCTCCTATGCACTGTACTCCCATCCGAATTCATGCTCATTTGTACACTATACGGACCCCGATTCGTCGACGTACATTGGAATCGAGTATCGTAGTTCTCGATACAGGAACCACATTGATGCAAGAGTCACGAGTCAGAAGAAAACTGATTACTTTGATGTAATTAACCCAAACGAGTATTTTGAAGCCCGACTGACATCGTCGCATCAGCACGCTTGATCAATCACGGTTGATTCATGGACATCACTTGCCAGCGAAATTATTTGGCGTGTAGCATGTAAATCCCATAAATCCGGGTCCGGATAAACGTAACTCGAAAAGTAATCCAGTAAATATCCTTCAATGCGTTGCTTTCCCATCCAAATTCACGTTCGTTTGTATCTTATACGAGGCTCGCTCCTTGCTCACTCACCATCTACTGTCCTAAACTGGTAAGTAGTTTTGGACGTCGTTAACAACCGCTTGAAAACGGCGGCTAGCAAGTAGCAATAGCAATGGATTTATCTCAGCTTCTTTGTAATAAAGCCGTTTTCAATCGAATCCAATATAGTTATTCAAAACTGTCTGCGTACGGTCATATCAATGTGGAGTCAATGACACAAACGAGTTTGATTTGATAACTCGTGCACCAAACAGATAGCTTGCAGTCACACTCGAATGAACAGGAAATCATTGCTCGAGAGATCCAAGAGAAATCATAGGCCAGTTGAGTTTTAAAATATAAACCAGAGCAAGATGGTTTCATAATACCAAATCTTTACATCCGCTCGTCTTTGCGCCTGACTGACAGCGGGTTACGGTAGTATTTGTGGATGTAGCCCTTAAAAACAGCCAACCACCTTCCACCCCCATCGAAGAACGACAATTCAACCAAGCGGGACTTTACATCGATTTATGTGACCTTGACCATACGCTTGAAACATAGCATAAGTTGTCATCATATGCCCATCACTCAATCAACCCACCATTACACGCCGAGTCACGCGAGGCGAACTTTTCCGTTTCGTCGGGTTACATACCATAGAGACCCAGAAAGATTCGATCGTCATACGCGGAAAATTACAGCAAAGCTCCGGACCAGTTTATGTCAGTTCAAACGTCAAGCGTGAATTTGCATCCTTTCGTGTGGCCCAACGCCTTGGCCGTACACTTGAGATATAGCATAGGCTCTCATATACGGATCAAGAGGAGCGTTCACTTCACAGATGTAATGTTCCATGGGCAAATTTTCCCTCATCCCATCACATTCAAGAGAAATTGGTTCAACCAACCCACGATTACACGCCGAGTCACATCGGGAGAACTTTTCCGTTTCGCCGGTGAACACACCATAGAGATCCAGAAAGATTCGATGATCATACGTGGAAAATTACAGCAAAGAATACAATAACCTTGATATTATTCGCCTGATAATAAAACTATATTCATCGCAAACGAGTTTCGACACGCAAATAGCAGCCGTACTCAATTGAACCGGAAATCAAGACACGATAGGTCAACCTAGTTTTGAAATCAACAGACAAGACAATTTAGCAATCCACTCATCGTCCAATAGCGAGTCACGCTATTTTGCAGCCTCGAAAATGACGCCAGAAATATAATTACATCAAACTCATTCAAATCGGAACTCAGCCCAGTCCGCCATATCATTTATCTATCAGATCGCTTGCAGCAATCGCTCACGCGGTGATACCATCCTCGGCATTTCTGTAAAATGCGTAGGTCTGTTATACTTTGTTTCTTTATTATATTGGAGAATTTATTTTCTTTAAGTTATGATGGATGCGGAGATTCCCCCCAGCTCTATGCTACTTATGGTTACGCAATATAACCATCATCCCCTCAGCGCAACATATTCAGACAAACAATATTGCATCTACCTCGTATATTGCTGATTTCTGTTTTTGGATGGTGCATGGCGCAACACACATCGGGATGCAACCTCGCAGTCTTTTTCCGGAACAGTCGAAGGAGTATTGCAACAAGCACATAAACAGGAATATTATATGAAACAATTTATAGAGACGACAAACTAGTTCAACCTACAATATGCGAACCTGTATAAACTCAGTACACACAGAGTTTCCTTCCCAGTTCTGCCCAACTTTTATCAGTTCCACTCTATTGGGAAACTCCGCGCTAAAATAATAAATATACTATATACTCAACATTTCCAGTAGGAAATTCCCAGCAGAATGAACCTAGACGACTCTCTCTAGGAAGGGCTACTTGCTGAGACAACGTATCTGAACAGATGAATAACAGTCAGTAGCATCTCAAGCACACAATAACAGGCATGGGTTGATTAAACGCGGTTAAGTTGGTAATCTTATATCTGGCGAACAGAGCGCAAAATTTAATAAAACATGTCTCAATTGAAAGCTACTTCCGCACTGATTCAGAAAATATAAATTAAAATTTGGTCAGGGTACTAAAACCCCCCGAAAATTACCTTCAAAGTTCGAAATCGCATTGTTTCCAACAAAGCTAGCACCCGTAGACAATGACAAATCAAATGACTCGTACTGATTGTGACATCATTGTGCGTCTCGGCGAAGTCGTGCCGTGCTCCCCGTGATTATCAGAGTATATCGCGCCGTATCCATCGCCAATTATTTGTATTCATCCAGATTTTTGAATGCACGACGACGCAAAATACACAAACTATTCACATTACGACTTTTTCGCGTTACGGCGATTGATACGACGCGCTATACTCTTGAGAATCACGGGGAGCACGGCACGACTTCGCCGAGGTGCTTAATGATGTCACAATCAGTACGAGACACTGAACGGTCATTGTCTACCGGCGTTACCAGACCGACTTTGGCACTTTGAGGGCGATTTCCGGGGGGTTCCAATGCCCAGACCAGATTTTAATTTGTCTTTTCGGAATCAGTGCTGAAGTAGCTTTCGATTGATTGAGACCTGTGTAATTAAATGGTGCGTTTTAGTCGCCAGCTCTATAACATTACCGTTGAGTTATCAAATTGGAAGTTTCTACAGTAATCATTGCATGTGCATAAAAAATTTCAACCAGCTCATAACTTATATACTCAGTTTTACTCTATAGTCGGCTTTCTAGCTAGACCAGGGGTTCTCAGCCCTTCCTTGGCCGTGGCCCATTTCCGGTTTAAAAATGTGCTGTGGCCCACCTGATATCGTGGAGTCATAATCCTGTTTAATGCGTGGTCATGTGGACAGCGCCGATATGGCTATTTCTATAACTGATGATATTTAAATCTCAATTTCCCGGGATATGAAATCGCGCGAAGCGCGAAAAAAATATCAAGTTGCATAAATATCCTCCAACAAACGACCAACGAAATAATCTTTGGCCCCTTCGAGTTCCCCCAATTGGAGGTGTTCGGCAGTTACGGCCCTGGTAGATCATAAGCTGAAACTCCCAAGTAGATTATTTTCGTCCGCTGCTCCATTCGCGTCGCGAAACACAATGATCAGATCCCCGCACTTGGGACTTTAATGATATTATTGTGGGGAGTATTATAATCATTCTGGACCAGCATCGAACAATTCATTGGTGAATGGGGTACTACAGAAAAGTGAAGAAAGATTTTTCAATATGCATCATGGCCTAGGCCATGTATGCATGATATATTTTGTATGTCTTGTACCAAAACTGCTGAAGTTGCGATGTCAGAATATTCAACCCAATGATACAATCAATTCCTGTGACTCTTCATTATGTACAATGATTTTCAGGCCGCACATTTTAAACCGACTTCAAAGATTAATGCGCTCCGAAAAATCCTCAATCCATTCAGATTCGTTGCGGTGGTGCAGTATACCTCCGCCAGAAGTTTCTAATAATTTGCAATTATTGCTATTTTTAGCTTACAATAATACGGCCGGCCGAAGTACAGTAAATCTGTACATCAATTGCACTTCATTGCGAGTTTATTGCATGCCCCTTTCAACGGCATACGACATATGACCCTACCGGAATACTTGGTTACTTCAGCATGATCTTCCAGTTATTATAGGCTTGAAATTATTTTAGTTGCTGTTATATAACCGCATGTTGTCATAGCCAGTAAAAAAGTCACCGTTTCTCCCTAACGTTTTCAAATTGTGCATGCTGACTTCACACGTGCCACTACGCCTAACCAGAGTCGGATGAAAAGCTTTATGTAGCCTACGTAGGCTATAATTAGATAACACGAATATATTTTTAGCGAATAACATAAGAAATATAACTAAACTTACATTAATTCGGAAATTTTCTAAATAGCTCCATGGCCCACCTCAAAATGCTCTGTGGCCCACCCTTTGAGAACCCCTGAGCTAGACTATACTTAAGAGTTAACAATCTTTTTACATATCAAACGGTCATAACTGCGTCCTAGAGTAGCGCGGACAAGAGCAAATCTCATTACTCACTGATATTGTGTTGAATAGTATATTGAACAGAGGTGGTCAGTAACGAAGTACTTCTACTTTTTCGAAGTACTCAAGTAGTTTTCCTCTACTTCTGGTACTTACTCAAGTAGATAGAATTTTCGCTACTTCTACTTCTACTTCGTAATATTTTGTGATCTACTTACTTACTTTTCGCTATTTTCATTTTGTCAAGTAGAAGTAGTGTAACCCTCCACTTAGAAAGAGAAACTGCAGAACCCTCGGGCTGCTTTCACGGAGTTCTAACTTTCAATTTAAAAAAAATTCAAGTCAAACCCAGAATTTCCGTCGCGCTTCACACAAAGTAGATATGGAGTTACATATTTGTTTCCACGAAAGTGAATATTATTTAGGTAGCAGGTTGATTGGTTTCCTTCGCACCGCATTGTCGCCCATGTGACATATTTCATTACAGTAAATATGACCCATCATAACGTTTGAAATTACCGTTTTGCAATCTAGCATACCAATCATATCGTAATCCCTGACTTTCTGAGCGTTCGACCTATTTTAGCAGACTGTCTCGACAAAATACATGTACTACATTTTCCGCTTTTCTGATGTAGTATTGGTATTTCTCGTTCAAACCGCAGTATCATTACTATAGTCCTAATTAGTCTCTGTTCTTTGGTCTGGAGAACATACATGTATAAGTTTAAAAGCAAGTGTAGCATCGCCCTCTATTTTCCGAAAATATAATTACACCATATGGCATTTTACGTCGTGCCATATTTTTTATCATCGTTTACGAATCGCGCAAAGTGTTAACATCGTATTCATATAACTTCTCCGTATTGCTATTTGACCAAATTAAAGGCCGTAATATGCGTGATGGAACATGTAATGAGATTTTCTAAACGGGAAGTTCGAGTAAACATAAGATTAGTATCTCATTTCCATAACAAAACTATCATTTGCATCTCATGATGCGGTCGAATGCTAATTCTGTCGGAAATTTATAACTCATGGGATGCATCAATATGCATTGTACATGAAGCTCTGTGCACCTTCTGCATTGCTCAATTTGCAGCTGTTGAAAGTCCATGCGAACGTATTATGACCGTTTTCAAAACTACTTACTTACTTGAGTAGATTTAAAGCCAGCAAATTCTACTTCTACTTCAAGTAGTTGTAGGGTGCTTATGAAAGAAGTACTTCTACTTGTACTTGAGTAGATTTTTACGCCGCTACTTCTACTTCTACTTGAGTAGCTTTCTTGACTACTTTGACCACCTCTGATATTGAAGTTCCGAACCCTTAAGAAGCTCTTCTGATATTGTGTTATGTCATTCTTTATATTTACAGTGGCTTGTCGGGAGCGAAATTTGGTTGCATTGGTAACTTTTAGTTGATACCAATTGATGATGTAACCCGATAGCAGTGAGCCATGTGATTTGCTTGTGTCCACAAACAGGACATCATGCTTTCACGTATATCATTAACTTACTTTGTCCACAATCAGGAAGTTGTCATAGCTGTCATTGAAGATTGTTGGGATTCCGACCATCCCCCCAGTCTTTGACGGCCTGAATGAGGAGTGCCAGAAATCAACTTAACGTCAAAAAAAGATTAGCAGGATTGAAACCTTGCGCGCGCCATTCTAATGCTGATAACGATTTTCAGTCACGTTGCAGCTGGGAACACGTTTGGGCAATGGTGAAAACACAACATATATTACTACGCAGCGAATTCGATGAAAATTGTGTTAATAAAAGCACGTGTGCACCGTACACTCATGTCCAGCGTGAAATAGCTGGTCGCCTCTGTATACCGCTGAGCTCATTTGACAAGGATTATTCCACGCTGCGACATATGAATATCAAATAGTACGGAAAAGCTGCGTCTATCGTTTTGTGCAAAGGTTGACCACCGATAGTGTTTCTGCGAGTACCAATAAATTTTATATAGGCTATTTTCTAATTTCGAGAACACCTTGCTAGCCACGAGTTGGCCGCCCCAATATCCACGGAAGAAATTACTACAACTGGAAGTATGTGCGACGAACCCATCCCTCTTCCGAAGTTTAAAACATAAATTAATCACTCATAATCTTTTGGATCGGGATCGGAATCCTCTGGCTGTAAGAGGCATAACACAGAGGTGCAACTTTTTTCCATTATCTTTGCAGTGATATCCATATCAGACAAGCCTTGTTTCTGGCAAATCATTTGCATTTCTACCAAAATCTAAACATTTGGAAATGTTTACAACCGAGCATATCAAAAAACTTATGTGCGCTGGTGGCCTATCACACGAGCGTGTAGGGCAGGGGTTGGCAACCTTTTGTATGCAGCGTGCCAAAATGTGGGGTTCCAGATTATGAACAAGAAATCTGGCTCCAATAAGCCGCGTGAGCGTTGAAAAAAATTCAAGATAACTAAAATATGCTCAAATAGAATACCGTATGCTAAATTTGGAAACATGTTTGGGTCGCATATTAGATTGTACATTTCAAAAACTTGTTCCACTTTCTGTTGACACATAGTTATAATATTTTATTTGTCTTGACATGATAAACGATTTCGCGCGCCACAAATGCCGAGGGATTGATGTCGTGACTAGATCCTAACACTGCTTCATACCTACCCAATGCGCATCATTCAGAATTGGATAAATCACCAACAGATTCTGTGTTGACATCCCATTCAGGATGGCCTCGCGACGCGATTGGAATATTCTTCGCATCCGATCTAATATTGTTTTATTGTCAGGTACTCTTTTGACCAGAGGTGGTCAGTAACGAAGTACTTTTACTTTTAGGAAGTACTAAAGTAGTTTTCCCCTACTTCTGGTACTTACTCAAGTAGATCTGATTTTCTCTACTTCTACTTCTACTCCGTAATATTTTGTGATCTACTTACTTACTTTTCGCTATTTTCAGTTTGTCAAGTAGAAGTAGTATAATCCCCCAATACGAAAGATAGCCTGAGGAATTTCGGGGCTAATTTCATGAAATACCAACATTTAATATTCAAAAAAGTCGAGTAAAGCCCAGAAATTTTGGTGTGCTTCGCGCACAGTAGTTATGGAGTGACAAATCTGTTTTCACGAGAGTATCAGTGAATATAATTTAGGTACCGGATTGCTTGGTTCCGCTCACGCATTATCGCCCATATCAAATATTTCATCACAGTAAATATGGCCCCCATAACGTTTGAACGTTTTTTCGCAATCTAGCAATTACCTATAATTTAGTAATCTGGCAGCTCATGAGGGGCCATGACGGGGGGGGGGGGGGGGCATGAGGGGCCATGATCTGGAAAATCCGGCTTTATTTAAGGTTACACCTGTTGTAGCAGATCACCTTTGAAGCCTAATCGGCAAAAGTCATGAAATATATTTCCGCTTTTTAGAAGTGGTATTTGTATTTCACTGTCATTTCCGAGTATCATACTTTGAGTTCTAATTACTCTCAGTTCTTTTGTCTGCAGAACATACATGTTGAAGCTTAAAAACAATCGTGTTAATGCCTCTATTTTCCGAAAATAAAGCTACACTAAACATAACTTTTACGATCCACAGTATTTGTTATTAACGTATACTAATCGCGCAAAGTGTTGAAACCGTATCCGATACAACTTCTCCGTATTGCTCTTCGCCTAAACTTGCGGCCTTATAATATGTGGTAGGGCGCCATGTCATGATATTCTCTAAAACGGGGTCTTCTAGGTAGCAACGGGTTAGTATCGCATTTTCATATGCATACTATAATTTGCATCCCATGATGCGAAAGAATGCTTATTCTGTCGAAAATTTATACTTCGTGGGATGCATCAATACGAATCAAGCTCTCTGCATCTTCCGCATAGCTCAATTTTTAGCTTTTGACAGTCCATGCGAACGAATTAAGACTGTTTTCAAAACTACTTACTTACTTGAGTAGATTTAAAGTCAGACACTTCTAATTCTACTTCAAGTAGTTTTAGGTGGCTTATGGAAGAAGTACCTCTACTTGTACTTGAGTAGATTTTTCTGTCGCTACTTCTACTTCTACTTGAGTAGCTTTCTTGACTACTTTGACCACCTCTACTTTTGACGCACTCAGTTCTTATTGCTTTTTGGTGTACCTCGATGCTGCGCTCGTCTTCTTGAAGGTATAATTTCTTACTCTGTAAGATAAAATAGATCTTTATTAAAACATGACCGGTTATCGGTGTATCGGTACTACTTCTTGTCACCTTCTAAACTGCAAGCATATGGGCACTGCAAAGAAAGACTGCGTGCGCAGAACAATTATGGGGAACCTTGCATCTCGGTGTTATCGGTATCTGATCAAAAACTTCATATCGAGGATATCTAAATGAAGAATGCAAGATAATAAATGCCCACATTGCATGTCGAGTCTCGAGAATTCTTGCACCGTTGACTGGATTTCTCCACAACAAGCTCCTGAGATTACCGTTTGCCGCGGCGTCCATGCTTTTGCTTTTTTAAATCTAAGATGGGATCTTCTTTTTCGAGGCGCCTTCGCCATTCTCTGTACTTGGTGCAGAGCTTGTCCTTACATGATCCCTGCAATGTGGGGTAGTTGAAGAAGTCTTCAGATTAAGTTTCGACAAACTTCTCACATATCTGACACCACCATCGAATAATAAACAGCAGCACCGGATACGTCGTCACCAAAGCACTCAATGAGCAGTTGTATTCATGATGCGTGGGATATGACCTAGGAACATATACATTGTACACTAATTCAACTGCAATATTTGGTATATTAAGAATTGTTGCGTACCCCGTGTAATGCCGTAGGTCATAAAACAGATAATTTACGATTTCCTTTTTAACTTTGGCGGGAATTTCCAATATCTATTTAAATTGATGCACCTTATGGGCCAATGCTTATGGTAAAGAAATTTGATACGTGATTTCTGCCATTTCAAAGACTGATACTTATCTCGAAATCCACTTGAAGTAGACTCTTGGGAGCACGAGATGGACAAGGTGCTATTCATAACACCTTCATCTGAAGACGATACAACTAATAACGAAATATTATGAATTTGATAAAGAAGACCTTACCATCACATGCAAAATCTTAAACAGGGTGGGGGGGGGGGTCATTAGTGTCACTGGCATTTTGACATCACTCAAGGCTTCAATATTTAATGTGTTTTGGTCATTTATGCTTCCTGGAACTATGATGTCGGTGTCATCGGCGACATCAGCTGAAACGTTGGCTTCGGCTATGGTTTCCTCTGCACCAGTACAAGAGAGTGAAGGCGCATATAGCATTGCCATGGCAATATGCAGCTATAACGGTGACCAGTGGACTCGGCCCATGGCGAATTCGAGCCATTTAATTCAGCCTTCGGTGAACTCGACCCATGGTGAACTTGTAAAATAAAAATGATTATAAACGTTGGGAAATGTAATGATTATTGGAGTCTGATCCTTGATGTTATGCACTCTTCAACGGAGAAGTTGTATCGGATTCGGTGTAAACCTTTGCGCGGTTAGTAAACGCTAATAAAAAATATGGTGGATCGTAAAAATGCCATATTGCGTAGCGTTATTTCCGAAAATTAAAGGCATTACTACACTTGCTTTTACACTTCAATATGTATGTTCTCCAGACAAAAGAACTGGAACTAATTAAAACTTTAAGTAATGATACTGCAAATTGAACGAGAAATACCACTACTCGTCCAGAAAAGCGGAAAATGTATTACATGCCTTTTGCCGAGATAATTTTAACGGTGGTCTGCTAAAACAGGTCTAACGCTCAAAAACGTCAGAGCCAACTTTTCCAGATTATGACACGCCATGGGCTGCTAGAATAAGATATGATCGGCAAATGCTAGATTGCGAAAAGGTGGTTTCAAACGTTATGATGGGCGATATTAACTAATGAAATATGTCATATGGGCGAAAATGCGGTGCGAAAGAGGCCATACAACCTGTTACCCAAATAATATTCACTTTCGTGAAACCATATTTGTAACTCCATATATACTTTGTGTGAAGCGCGACAGAAATTCCGTGTTTCACTTAAATTTTCTTAAAACTGAATGTCATAACTGTGAAAACAGTCCGAGAATTCCCCAGTTTCCCTTTCCAAATAGAGGGTTACATTACTTGTACTTTATAAACTAAAAATAGATAAAGTAAGTAAGTAGATCACAAAATATCACGAAGTAGAAGTAGGAATAGCGAAAAATCTATCTACTTGAGTGCGTACCAGAAGTGTAGGCAAAATACTCGGGTACTCCTAAAATGTAGAAGTACTTCGTCACTGACCACCTCTAAGTTCAAAATGTGATTCCGATCTGGGTTCCATTGTTTTGTCTCATCGGACTTCATGTGATGAAGTATTGGGTGCGCTCGGCCCCTGAGCTTTCCTGGGGGATGATAAACTGTGAATTTATGTTTGAGTGATAAATTTCTTTTATCAACTGCATCACGGCTTGAAACGGCCAGAAATGAAGCTGTCCTATTTATTCACATGGTCATTGTGTGTTCCAAATTTGTGGATGCCCAAAGCTCCTGAATCAGAGTACTCGAATTGAATCCTTTAGTCTCGACGCGCTATTCAAATATTGTAGGCTATTAATTTACTCTCCTTGCACTTTTAGTATTGTCTGATAAAGCAACTATTTAACATTACGTCATCATGGCGGAAGGGGGTGAAGACAAAAATTCTGGTGACACAGTTTTGCCTTCATCATTATTACCCCGGGAAAGCAGTAAGTAAATACTTGAGTATTTGAGTTTCTATTTATTTCCTCAATATTATCCATATAAAATCATGTTCAAGTCATTGAAATATAATATTATCAGCGCATTGCACAATCTAGTACTAGTACGACATTCTGGGAAGTTTCCATAATCGCAATTTGATTTACAAATGCTTACAAATGATTATGCATCGGAACATCGGATCTATTACAATATTCTCGCGCGTCTCAGGTTCAGCAAGTTTGGCAGTGGGCGAAAACGTCAATCAACAGATCATAAACAGCTCGGTTACCGTTGTCGCGGGAGATCAGATTACCGTGAACAATATCACCATGAATTCTGGAATTGAAGCAGTTCCAACAGACCAACGTGAGTGTTTTACCAGGAACTTTTAGTGCAGCTTGTCAGACATGGGATGATTACTTCACGAATGTAATCCAGGGGTTCTCAATACGCGGCCCGTGGATGCTTATTTTGCGGCCCGCAGAATCATTGATTATGAAAGCAATCACTACTGATATTATACATACATGTCAATCTATATACATATTCATATTTAATTTAATAAATTTATTTTTATTTATTTATATTTATATTTACATTTTATTTTACATAAATATTAAGTTAGCTACTTAGCTCTGTCATCGCACCATGTCTGTTTTGTTTATTGTTGTATGACTCATTTTCGTTTCTTGATATGCTCGAGCTGAAATAGGTACTGTTTTGATAGTGGGTATTCGTCTGGATTCTGGTTTAAGAGAATCCTGCTGGGTAACCTAATACACTTCTAAAGAGTGCTACACTTACCGCCACTGACTTGAACGGATCGTGACGAGCAAAGGGAAATTAAACAAGCAGAACTGTGATTTCGACTCAGTGCGGAATAAAAAAATTAGCTTTCGCCGAGATAAATGGAAACCAGATGTGTTTTATTTGTCGTAGAACAGTTGTCTGTTATGGGTATTCATGGTGTTTGTCGACTACTATGGTCATTTACACCATGCCGATATTCTTTTTGTTTACCGCGACTGCCGACTTATAGCGCGACCCACCTCTAGGCTTTTGTAAGACACCGCTTACGCGGATGAGGTGGCGAGGAGGAGCCTAGGTAAACCTCCAACACTTAGATATCGGAATTCGGAAGTGGACCTCGGTCGGACTCGAACCCGCACCCATTAGTGTTGCAGCCGCGGATTATACCACTGTGCTATCTCGCCACTGATTTGAACAGTTGTCGTGACGAAGCGAGGAAGTTCAAAACGTCATCATTGACAGTTTCACTAGGAGCTCGGAAATACATATCCACCTCTTGTATAAATCGTTCCTAGATAAGTGTCAAGCCCAGCTATCCATATTTCGGGCATGGTTAAAATTGCGTTACAGAGGCATAGTTCAAAATTGCTTAGAATATTGCTAAAGCCAAGAAGTTAACTTGAGAAGATGGGTTTTGAGATACCTTTAGCAGACTGTACGAATTGCCTGTTTCCGGAATTTAGCAACAATGACTACATCACCTGGCAAATCTTGATGTTACAGTTGCCTGATTCAACCGTGTCGAAATGAGTAGCAACATTGTAGGTCGATCTTTTGTCGCAGTTTCTGAAACAAGTTGCCGTGTAGGCTACCTTAGCCTAGCATCGGGCGAATCCGCCGACTCCGCTGACATTAGGACTACATATAGCTAATAATCTGGGTGCATAAACAGAGATCCCGAAACCCCGGACTTCTTCTCATATCACTGTATTTTGTATGAGAGGTGGAGAGCTCAAAGTGACAATGGCCTCTGTGAAGTAAACAGTTACCGTAATTTGATACTTGTTCGCTCAGGCATTGAAATAGAGAGCTTCGCGGTGGAGGGTTGAAAGGTTGCTACCGGTTGCTACCAATCATAAGCATATTTAAAGATCAAAATCGGCGTGATTTATCGCACCGTTGGAAGATAGAATATTCACGAAAATAACAACAACTGCACACTTGCGAGCGCTGTGTATTAATACTTTAAAATGCATAAATATGTCCGTATACAACTGGTAAATACAGTGAATTTATTAGTAGCCCACGATTACATCATAATAAAGTTCTGCGACCCGCGGTATTTTTCCATGTTAAAATGCGGCCCGCTATACATGGGGAGTTGAGAACCCCTGATGTAATCGATTGCGATTACGATTACTCCTGAATCACGCAATTACGATTACGACTACACTGGAACAGTAATCGCATTACTCACAAATACATTCATTGGAACTTAACTTCTTGGAACTTAACTTTGAAGACATATTAGAAGAAACTATAACGATTGCAAGAACAATACATTTCTTTTTAAACAATAAGTCATTGTTTTTGTTACGTTATAATTTATCCACTGCCCACTGCTACACATCAAACTTCGAATTGCGGGGGGGGGGGAGTGAGCTCGAAGGAGACACAAAATAATTTTTTAAATTAATATAAGTTATATAGTATTTTCGAGAGATTTAATTGACTTGCAATTTTTCTTCGCAATTTATCGTCACTAGATATCTTGATTTTGAAATGGATACCCTCCCGCAAGAAAAAACATACGTAGTTCCGGCCAACATGCGACTCCACGAAGTGTGCTACCAAACAAAGACATTGGCGAAAATTTATTGTATGGGCTGAAACAGTACGTCGACACCCCCACCAAAAAGCTGTTGGTCTTTGGCCCCAAGCCCCCAACATGATCGTAAACCAAACTTCACAGCGAGCCTTTTTGCCACCAACAGAGAGGGGCGAGTAGTGAGGGCTACCTTTTTATACACCGGCCAATCAAATTTCACCACGTTTCCCTAATTGCCACGCCCACGGGACGCCCATTGCCACGTCACCGTAATTGCCACGCCTATATGACGCCCATTTCCACGTCTAGATATTCTAACGTTTTGTGAATTTCAATACCGATTTTCCATGTGTATTTGGCAATACGTATTGAATAACTTGCTTCTGAGAAATAAATATCATTCATTATACGTTAGATCAGTGCTTTTCAACCTTTTTGAGCTTCATTCGCACTATTTTTGTAAAATATATTTCATTCGCACAAACTAACCGAAAATTGTTACACAAAAAGTAGATGAAAATACATTTATTTGTTCAGATTTGCAACAAATTGGCTACTATGTATCTTGAGCTATCAAGTGTCTCATTAAAAAGGCTAGAATTTTTGCTCGTTTTGATTTCAGCAATTTCACTAAAACCCTTCTCGGCCAAACAAGTATTATGACTCGAGTCCGAGTCCAAGTCATTGTGTTGACTGCTCCGTTTCCAGTTAAAGTCTTGTTAAACCCACTTTTTATAACTGTTTGGCGATATCGAATGGTTCGCATTTATGATATACTAATTTTCCAGACTTTTAGCAGTTACTGGTCGCATTTTCAAGTACCACAACCAATAGACCAGTGGTTCCCAACCTTTTTGGCTTCGCAGACCTCTTTTGACCGTCACGAACCCTCGCGGACCCCCTCAAGTTGTAGTTCAATTTTAGCTCTATTATGGTCCAACCTTCATCTTTCTTGTGCCAATATGAACTGTGGGCTTGTGATTAACAGCAAAATAATGATTTTTCTTGAAGATAAGATCTTACTATTTATGTAGAAATTGGTGGACTTTTAGTATTACAAAGCTAATCTTGCTGCTGTATTTCTTGAAGTACGTGGTCGTGTCTAAAAAAATCCGCGTCTTCGTTTTGATATGACCGAATGCCGAAAACCATTTCCGCAAAGATAGATGAAGGCTACAGCAATATTAACGCATAACGCTTCCGACGATACTTTTGGTGTGATCGCAACATTTATGGCACCAAAATGAAGAAACACACATTTTATGAACATATCACGTCCAGCATCTCGCGCAAGGACGGGCAACATATCGACCGCGGGCCGGATTCGGCCTGCAGCCAGTTTCTTTACCGTCAAAGTGAAATCGTAATCTAAAAGTATAGACAACTTCTATGCTCCAAAGAATGGATCCACGTTTTCCAACCAGGAACAGACTGTCATGAAACGACTTGTTCTGTTCGGGTTTACATATATATTTACGAGCAAACAATTGAACATTAACAAGACAAGGCTGCATACCAATATAACTGGAGATATGAATTTCAAGGTTGGAGCGTAATGCTTTGATAGCAAACGAAAAACTCCTTGTTCATAAAAAAAGTCAGCCTTGTCGATAGGACATTCGCAATAGGAATGCGCCAAATCTGATAGCCGAGCTTTAAGAGCAGGTATATCATTGTCCGATTTATGACGAGTGTCAGCCGAAAATATTCGGGTTCATTTCAATATCAATAGACTATTCAATTGTGTATTAAAATTCTGTTCCTCCAAGAAGCTGTTCCTTGCATTGGGACAAATTATGGAAATACTTCGGAAATTTTTATTCCAAACGACTGTTCACTAATTGATGAGACTAACAACTTCAAATCGAGAAGGTTTCGCAGACATTACGAAGTCTCTCTAAACTGCAATATGTTTGTATCAGCAGGTTATTGGAAATTTGGCAATGAAAATGAATTTCCACACTACGATAGTCCATGTCGGACGATTATTATGATTATATTAGTCATGAGTAGGGCAATTTTTTTTGACATGTCAAAAAAAGTCAAAATTAGGTCAAAATTGTAACGTTAGGTCAAAATTTGTCAATATTGTTTACAAAGTCAAACATATCTTGACCTCTGCATTTCGTTTGTATCGTAGATTTTGCGCTGTCGGTGAACTTATCATTTGATATTTTACAGCTTGTAGCCTGCTTTATAAGCCTACCGTTGTAAACGGACCATCGTCTGCTCATTGTGAATCATAAATGGTCAAATGAAACAAATAGTGACATGGTTTTATGGTCAACGCACCGCAATATCCTAGCTGAAGCAAGACTGCTTGGACATTGCATGGTTCTTATATCAAGAAGCGCAAGCTGAAAAATTGTGATATAGACAACATTGTCAGAATGAAGCAACACGGTTTGTCACCAGCAGTGTGCACACAACTTGAGTGTTGTCAGCCAACAAATGCCGCTGTTGAACGTTCTTTCTCCGTTCTTGGCAAGCTACGTAGTAAGGACAGACACTTTCTACCCGAGAATGTAGGAAAGGATCTTTCGTTGTACTACAACAAATTTTAATTATTTCCACCAGAATACGTAATCTAACTACTGGAATTCTTCATAGGGCCAGATTTCGTTAAAATACTAGTTCTTCATGTAAAAATCTGTCAGTTTTTGAGCCAAAAACGTTTTTTCAGGCCAATCTACTTAATAAAGACAGACAGTTCCAACCAGAAATGAAGATAAGTAGTACAATTTTACCATTATATGCGAAAACACCTAATTTGCATACGTGAGGTCAAAATTTGGTCAAATTTCTGTTTTTTTAGGTCAAAAAAGGTCAAAATTTAGATTTTTTAGGTCAAAATCTTACGTTTTTTAGGTCAAAAAAAATTGCCCTAGTCATGAGGTTTTGCAGTTGTGCTGCGAAAATGCCTCATGCTTTCTCAAATTAAAAAAATGAAGTAAAAACTAGCTTATCAACCATTTTAAAAATTTAGAGGTCTCTCGGACACCCTGAAATTGGTTCGCACACCCCCGGTTGAGAACCGCTGCAATTGACGAGATCCCAATAGTGTGGTTACTTTACTATTCTTCTAAATTACAATGAAATGTCGGTCTAAGCCGTCTGAGTCTCAAGTAATATGACTTGGTTCGAGTCATGATCAATGACTCGAGTCCAAGTCGAGTCAATACACCGATTTACTCGAGACGAGTCAAGTCATTTCTGTATTTTGAGAAAATGACTCGAGTCAAGTCGAGTCATCAGGAAATCGTGACTCGAGTCAGACTCGAGTCAAGTCATGAATCGAGTCATTACAACTCTGGATCACCGATCCGCAACATTTGTTTTGAAGTTTTACCGGTCCGCGAGGTCGAAAAGCTTGAGAACCTATGTGGCACAGTGCATGCATAGTAAATGAGTAAATGCTTATTATACAAGCTTATCGTTTTGACGAACTTACACGTATGACAAGTTACCAGCGATAGTTATGTTTTAGTATTACCGGAAATCGATTACGCAAATTAAAGTATGCTCGTGGTGATGTCATTCTATTTTGCGATGTTACTGTTGCACCATCATGCCATAACCATCGCTAATCATTAGGCTCCGGACTTAACGGCAATATCTCCAAATGATTGTACATTGAGCAGCTAAAGCCTGCGAGGACCGGGACGCGACAGTTTTCAGGCTAGCAACGATGTCTTGTGCGTAAGTGGGCCTGTTGCAGATGTGACTATTTAGGCCAGCCATGATATCTTGCGCACCTGGCCTGCTGTAGATGCAATTTTCCAGGCCTGTTGTTGACGCGATTAATCAGGCCAGCAAATATCGCGCGCGTGCAGCAATCAAAGACCTGATTTCGTTCGCGTACAAACGGCAAACCCACTCAGCAGGAGAACGCATTCCGTTGCGCAGCGCAGACGAATATCGCTAAATGACAAAAGGTTTCCGCTAATAGGCACCTGCCTATGCCTAATGTAGCCATGCATAATGTAGACCCACCCGATTTTAGGACAAGGTATTGTTTGTTTGTTTTGGGGTATTCATGGTGTTTGTCAACTTCTATGGTCATTTACACCAGGCCGATATTTTTCGTATTTTCCGTAACTGCCGACTTATAGCACGGCCCACCTCTAGGCTTTTGTAAGACACCGCTGACGCGGATGAGATGGCGAGGAGGGAACTAGGTAAACCTCCAACGCTTAGGTATCGGAATTCGGAAGTCGACCTCGCTCGGACTTGAACCCGCACCTATTGGTGTTGCAGCCCTAGGGTTACCCTAGGACAAGGGATGACTTGTCATATACCTGTAATTGTTCTTTTGATTTTCCGTTGATATTTTTGTTGTGGCAACAGTTACAAATAAATCATATTTCTTTCGCTGTTACCATAGAAATACAATCCATGAGTTATTGAGTTGAGTTGAGTTGAGTTATTTTGTTAAAAAAGGGAAGTCATTATTGTTTGTTGATGTTGTTGTCCTTGGTATTCATGAGTCATGATGTTTCGACTACTTGGGTAATTCTACACCAAGCCAATATCATTTTGTATGATTTCTGGTTTTAATTAAGTTTTTTGTGTGTTGTATATGCTATCATAATTTTGATTTCTACTTTTTAGAAGTAGGCCTACTAAATGCATCAATTCAATCGTCCGATGATAGTAGGTCGTTCATTCATTGGAAGTTTCGATTTCTATATATATATATGTATGTATTCTATGTATTCTATCAACTACATTGTTTAGCCACTCAAGTGTTCCATGAGCTCGTGGTCCTCATTAGGGCTGGGCACAATGATTCGAGTACTCGAATCTGAATCGAGTAATTATTTTCATGATTCGAGCCGAGTAGCAAAAGACGATTTTTTCGAGTACTGGAATTATATGCTCCTCGCTACTGAAAGTTATTTTATCAACGAGAATTATGGTTTTGATACTATTTTCCACTGCGGCAGCCCTGAAACCTTGATTTACCGTATCGCAGCATACGAAACATAGTACAAAGCTACTAAGGTTACTGGAAAAAGACATTTCCTAAGTCATGATCCTCCCACGACATTGTCACAAAGTGCAATGAAAGCGGTAGGGTCGGAGAAATACCAAAGTATCTTCAATGTGATGGATATCAGGCAATATATTCTTTGCGGTGGCATAAAAGGTACATATTTGAACTTTGACATACTATATTTTGCTGTGACGTCATAATGAGTGATACTCGAATACTCGACTCGACTCGAAGCATAATACGTGATTCAGAATCGAATCACTCAGGTACTCGATTTTGCCCAGCCCTAGTCCTCATCCAGGGTTGTAACCAAGTCACAAGGAACCTAATCAAAAGTCATTTTGTACTTTTGTATTTTTGACTCGAGTCGAGTCGAGTCACCAAAAAATCACGTCTCAAGTCATTACAGCCCGGTCCTCGTTCTTTGAAGAGTATAAACTTTTGCTATTGTGTTGTTATTACTTAGACACTTGAAACTTGCATCTTGAATTTTGCGATTGCCTGCTGATTTTATGATTGATTTTATGATTGAATTTATAGTATAATAATAGTTACATTTTAAAGATTTCATTTATCATTTTCGAGTCTAATTAAATACAGTTTGAAACAGTCGGGCTGGCCTAGGCTGCGTTTATATAGATATGGGGCCCTTGGAAGTTTCACGAGGGGCGTCGCTAATCCTAGAGCCACCCCTGGGCACAATACATACTATGTACAATGTACATTGCACCGCTTGCATGGTTGCATATTAAACATCCTAATCTCCACTTCTCTGTATACTATGCCATTCGTCAAAAAATGTTTGAAAGCTGGCCCACATTGGCTATATTATTCGCCACCATAATAGAACTAAAACACCTATCACACAGCGGGGATTGGATTTCGCGACGCGAGTGGAACAGCGGGTGGCCATAATGTGCCCAAGATTTCTAGCACGATCCACCAGGGTCGTATCTGCCGCAACCCAAACCCCTGATTAGGGTAGTGCGAAGGGTCCAACATTATTTCATTGGTCGTTTGTTGAAGGATATTTATTAAATTTTAGGCTTTTCGCCGCTCTCAGTGCGTTTTCGTGAGTGCCCAGATCAGGGGTGGCCAAACTTTTCGCTATTCACGGCCGCATTTCCAATACCTGAAATCACGAGTGGTGATCGGTCATGTTATGAACAGTGGCTGGTATTAGTCATCGGCGCACAGAAATTTTTGGGAATCACTTATGAATTTTCTCATTAATATTAAAAATTTCACATATTCCTATCAGACATTCATTTTTTCTCGGTCCATGTGTTCATATTAACCACTAGAGTTGATGGAGGGGGTGTTTTCGAAAATTTAGGGCATGTTATAAATGATGATGGATCTTCGCGTGGGCCATTGTTATTAGTCACTTTGTTGCATGCTGTTATTTCTTGAGTTCCCATTAGGATTGTCGCTGGAGGGGAAATATATTGGAATCACCAAAACGTACCAGAAAGAAATTTCATTCGTGAGGAACAAACGATTCCAATTTGGTATTTCTATATGGGGTGCATCATCTTCCTCTTTTGTTCACATCTATTCTGTGTGGCTCAGATTGAAAATGGCGCTACTATATCAAATTAGAAGAACGAAGTTGCACTGAAGTGTGCGCAACGCGAAGAAAATTCCAAGAATAATTATCATCTTTCAAAAATTCACAATATAAATCTCTATATCTTTCTTATATACCTAGGCCCTAGGTTATATAAAATATTACCAAAAAGTGGTAACAGCTTTTGTCTGATCTTTTCTATTCATAAAATATACAGGATAAAAAAATATTGCTATCTTCCAGAAAAAGCTTCAGCCCTGATAAAATGCATAAACGACAATGCGTACCAAAAGACGGCGGACAAAATTCTCGAAGACATCGGCGCTGACGACCTCAGCAAACCTGATTTCCAAGTACATCCCCAGATGAGAAGGGTCACCAAGTCAGAATATTTCAAAGGCAATTATGAAGAGGTGCATGGAATGGAAGTCGCAGTAAAAAGAAAATTATTCTTCTGGAAAAAGAAAGAGGTGATGAAAAATGAGTTCAGAAAAGAGTTTGGATTCCTCCGACAAAAAGTTGACGACAACAAATTCATCGGGCTAGATAAAGTTTTAGAACAATGCATCAACGAGAAAAGTTCTATCACCGCCATAGTGGCATCTGCGGGATCTGGGAAAACCACTCTCATGCGTAGAATCGCTAAAAATACTGTAGGCGATTCACTTGCGAATACAGAAACCATTGCAAGCCCCTCTCAGTTCAAGTACAAATTGATACGGTATATAGAAATAAAAGGCATGCAATATGAAGGAATCATCAAGCCATCCCATTTTCTTTTCGATGGCCTCTTTCAGAACGAGATCGACGAGGATTATGCGTATTGGTGGTTGCTCGAACATCAATCAGAAGCAGTTTTATTTTTCGACGGCTTGGATCAGGCTACTTGGAAAATCAAAAGAGATGGTGACGAGGACATAAATCCTTATAGTAAAGCCAAAGCAGCAACGATCATGTACAACATCCTCTCACGTAATCTGCTCGCTGATACAAAGATCGTCATCTCTTCCCGAGAATTCCAAGTCTCGGATTTGCCCGTGGAAGCTCGACCTGCCGACATCATCACACTTTCTGGTCTAACCCTAGATGACGCAAAGAAGCTTTTTGTGTTTCTAATACATCAGCATGGGGATGAAGCATGGGCGAGGATAGAAACGATGTCACCAAGGCTGGCCAATTTAGTTTCCATACCCGTTTTTCTGGTCTTGACCGCTGTGATAATGGCCAAGAATCCGAACGAACCTCCTCCTAAGACAGTCACAAGACTCTACCAAAAAATTATATCCATTCTAAGTAGCGTGAAAAACATTAGAAATGCTGATGCTATCGCCGAAGTTATCAATAAATTGAAAGCGATGGCATATCGTGGCATGAAAGAAGGGAGAGTGACATTCTCTGAAAATGATTTGAGGATCTCTGGACTTTTAAAAGAAGAAGTTCAAGATCTCATGATGAAGATTCCAGGAAATAACCTCCTCAGTTGCAAGCTGTTGGACGGCAGTTTCATTTTCTACTTCTGCCACCAAAGTCTCCAGGAATTCCTCGCAGCGGGCTTTGTAGTCGAAATGACGCTTACAAAGTTCATGAGCTTCAACTCTAAACACTTGCATAAAGAGCGATGGTCGGTCGTCCGCAGATTCGTGTGTGGCATCATTTACGACGAAACGCCGGATAACCTTCATAAAGGTAGGCTTACCATATTTTGGAAATCTAAAAAGAGGACACTTTTTCAGAAATTTGCAACTTGCAAAACCGGAGTAGAATTCTGAATTTTTCCCACTTTGTGATCGGTTGACTAAAAAAAAAGGTCATCTTTCCCGCTCAGAGCTCAAAATACCGTTTTTCACTCCACATTGCCAGGTAGATGACTAAAAAAAAAAGTCATATTTTCGCACAGAGCTAAAATCACCGTTTTTCACTCCGAAATACCCGCCGGATCGTCATTTCTGTGCTAATTTGCGGCATATCACTCGCAATTTGCTCTAAATCTGACCTAAATTTTCAAAAAAGAGGACAAAATCTCAAAAAAGAGGACAAAAGGGCGTCCTCCGAGGACACTTTCAAAAAAAGTCAAAAAAGAGGACAAATCCTCTTAAAAGAGGACGTATGGTAAGCCTACATAAAGGTGGGTCTCATCGGAGAATATAGTTTTTCGTATTCCCTCTACTTTCAAGACTTTGAAAGCTGTAAAACGGATAGTTATGAAACATATGTTACCGTAGTAGCCTAATGATTATTCCGATGCATTCGCTTGATTCACTGCAGAAGGATCATATTTATCTCCTGAATAGATTTACCGAGAACATTATTGATTCAATTTCAAGGCGGATAAAATGCAGTATAACCGTATTGGTCAGTTGTGAATTGTGAAACCCGCAAAACAAAATTATAGTGATATTTTCACTGACATATTTTATGACTATGTCAGATTTTCCTATTTTTTTGGCAGTATACTACATAACTCTTTCAACAAACTGACGTTGATGCCTGTCATTCCCGCGAAATAGCACTGATAAGTCTAACGGTGAGATCACATCTTGGATTGCCGACATTCACTTGCGAGCTACAACGAAAGACGCTTGCGAGTTACTTGCAAAATCATATGATAAAATATGAGTCCATAACAAAACTTTCATTAAACACAAGACTGTGAATTATCCGTCTCTAGGAGCGAATATGGTCTTTTCATATATTAAATATCAGAGTGATTCAATTGTGAGCTGAGTATTAGGCTTTGAGTCCAGTTTACTAACTGTTATCGTTCATTGTTCCGAACAATCGCTCGACGCAATTGGCCATTTGTTTGTGTTTATTTTGAGGTATTCATGGTGTATGGCGACTACTATGGTAATTTACACCAGACCGATATCCTTTATATTTATTCCTTAACTGCAGACTTATAGCATTGCCCAAGTCTAGACTTTTTGTAAGACTTCACTGCGCGGATGAGGTGGCGAGGTGGAGCCTAAATAACCTCCAACACTTAGGTGTAGGATTCTGAAGTCCACCTTGGTCAATGGTCGGACACATTGGTGTTGCAGCCGCGGAATATACAACTTCGGTATCTCGTCGTACCAATGTATAATTGTTATTGTCATTTTGTAGTGGCAGTCCGATTGCTCGAACAATGCCAATGGCATGACTATCGGTGCTATTCAAGGTGGATTCATTGCCCTGGCAGGTCTTTAATTTACATTTTTGGGATCTGTTATCGATTAAGATCTGTTGTAATTAATGGTAACGCTTGGGAGTACTGATTATTGTGTTTTTGCGCTTCTCAGTTGCAAATTACATTGTGGATTCCAGTGTAACGACTGGAGTTGCGTATCGATTCATGAGTTGGTTAAGTCTAGTCGAGTATTCAAGTGTCACCCATAGCATAACTACTAGCTGTATGATACGCAAAGCCACAAGGAAAATAGTACTTCTTCTATACCACCTCAACATAATTTGGTATTTTCGATCATATCAACCACACTGGACTTAGTGACGGTGCTGTAGTTTTATAACGGCCTCCAAGAAATATCATGCCGATAGCGTGCGTAACTTCGAATTACTATAGCCTACTTCGTTTTGAATGTTGTGATATCAGCACTTGAGGTTTCAAGGGTTCCAAGTTTCGATAAAAAAGCATCGAAACTATAATTATCGATGATAATATAACTCTCACTGCAAAGAGGCATATAATTTAGAAAGTTGTGTATTTTATATATGTGCAAAATCGAAAATATGCTCATATTTTTCATGACCTTACAGCGAGGGTGTCATGGCTTTAAACATGTCCGTTTCGAAAAGTGAGCTAAACACTACTTCTATGGCTTTGCGAGAAATGGAATCGAACAAAGGTAGTTACAAAATTCGGATGGCGGCTAGTATAGGCTTACCATATTTTGGAAATCTAAAAAGAGGACACTTTTTCATAAATCTCCAACTTTCAAAATCGGAGTAGAATTCTCAAAAACCGGTTAATTTTTCCCACTTTGTGACTGGTTAACTAAAAAAAAAAAAAAAAAAAGGGTCATCTCTTCCGCTCAGAACTCAAAATACCGTTTTTCTCCCCACATTGCCAGGTGGTTGACTACAAAAAAAAAAAGGTCATCTTTTCGCTCAGAGCTAAAATCACCGTTTTTCACCCGTCGGAGCTTCACGTCTGTGCTAATATGTGGCATATCACTCGCAATTTACTCTAAATCTGCTCTAAATCCTAAAAAAGAGGACAAAAGGGCGTCCTCCGAGGACACTTTCAAAAAAGTCAAAAAAGAGGACAAATCCTCTTAAAAGAGGACGTATGGTAAGCCTAGGCTAGTATGATTGCAAGTTTGATTTCTCCAACATATTTCAAAATCATAAACAAGTATCTATTGACCGACTATACTGTATCTTGCTGAACTGGTAGTTGTTAGGGCTGGGCAAAATAGAGTACCTGAGTGATTCGATTCTTAATCATGTATTATGCTTCGAGTCGAGTCGAGTAATCGAGTATCACTTATTATGAAGTCAGAACAGAATGTAACACATCAGAGTTCAAATGTAGCGGTTAGGCCACCGCAGAGAATATGATGCCTGTTTTCCATCTGTAAATGATACTTTGGTATTTTTTCGATCATACCGATTTCATTCCACTTGGTGACAATGTTGTGGGAGGATCATGACTTCGAAAATGTGCTGCGTCCAGTATCCTACGTAGCTTTGTACTAAATCAGGGTTGGCCAACCTTTTCCGTCAAAGGGCCACATTCGATTGACAAACTATTGCGCGGGCCACTAGCCGCGCGAAGCACGAAAATTTTTTGTAGTTCATAAGTCAATAATATTGTCATTTGACTATGTTGCGGGCCTGCTGCATATCGCTGGGGTCAGTTTGCGAGGACTGGGCTATTCGGCGCCTGGACACTTACGATAAGCATGTATTGTACGCATACAACTTTGTTACAAGAACTATGATATTTCTGTAAGTACTATAGTTGTGTGGCGGATTATTTGAATACTTAGATGTGTGACCGTTCGTGTAAAAAAGTTCAAAACAAATTTTCTGTGTCTTGGTTGTTGGAAATAACTATTTGGTATGACATTAGTTGAGTGTGTGACAAATCGTATCTGTCGAGGTTGAATGCTTAACCATATCGAAATGAATCCAGAGCACATGAAGTATACATTGATCACAATAGAATCGATGAGAATGTTAACAAGCACGTAGAGTGTGTTTGTTTAAAAATCATTTCCAATGCGGCTACTGCGATCGGTATTAATTTCATGTCATACAAAAAATATGGAACCATTGTACAGTTTCGTTTTACGAGAATATTGAGTAAAGTTGATTATTTTTTTGTGCGAGGGAAATATCTTGTGTTGATATTGCACACTGGTTTCGTTACCCAAGTGAGTGAAAATTGTTTTTGGCAGGACAGATATGATTTGTATTTAGAAAAAACGACCCACACCGATTAAGCGACGCTGTTTAATATCCAATGAGCGAGTGAAATATTTCTTAGGGGTTTGATTTAGCTAGTTAATTGTCGGCGATTCAATCACATACAAGTAAACAAAATATTGAATGAAGACCCGCACCTCGGTTTCATTACCAAGCGAGTGAAAATTATTTTCTGTTGGATGGCTATGATTTGCATTTAGAAAAAAAACGATCTACACCGATTAAGCGAGGCTGTTTAATATCATAATCTGATGAGTGAAATTTCTGAGGGGTTTGATTTAGCGAGTTAATTGTCGGTTATTCAATCACATACAAGTAAAGTATTTAGTGAGTGAGTATTGAGATGACATTTACTTTGACGAATGATAATGGGAAAAATTTCCAATTTCTCTCATCGTGTGTGTTGCACAAATAGTTCTAGTATGCATTCAGTGAACATCATACAAATTGACAACAACTTTCATTAGTTTGGTTAGATGATGACAATTATTCTGGAGGTTCAAATCGATATCCCTACTATGAACAACAATACAAATACATTTTTTTTGTAGATTTCAGTGTAGCATATACTTCGATTTTATTATTGGTATCAGTTTTGTATTAACCAAGATCGGTTGAATAGGATCCATCCAGTAAAGATATTCCAATTGCTTCTGCACTGATCAAAGTCTTAGAGTGTAACCTCGTAATGTTTTACATTTCACGCATTCGACAGAGAGTGTGAACAGAGTTTAACACGGATTAAATGATGTCGTCCGGGGTCCAAAGTGATTTTTCGTACTGTGTAAGGTGTGTAAGGGTAGTGAAAAGTTTGTTGTTGTCATAATAACCTTTACCACAATGCAAGGTCTAATTACCGTTAATAATTTATTAATCAAGTCATGATCGACGATTACAAAATCTCATATGTCAAATCAATGTGTCAATCCTTATGTTTACATCATGATAATTTTCAATATAACGCCTGCGTTCGATTGTAAGAAATGAATTCTCAACTACGTTGGTCAGACTTTCAAATCTCGTATACTCAAACATATTATGTTAATCTCAAGTCGCCAGCACCGAGAAGTAATTATTTTATGTTACAGAGTATACCGAGTAGTAATTACTTTTACAGTTGAACAAAAAGACGAATTGGAGGTGTATGACTACAACCGAACTTGTTATGGATTTTAGATTGTAGCGATTGTGTGTACTCGCGTAATCTTGTCTACTTTCCATACGGATACTGTTGGGTTAATTGGGCGAGTTACAAACGGATTTATTTGACAAGGTGTTCCTTGTTGTCTCTTTGGAGTATATGGCAAGATGTTAAAATGTCGAGTCGTAATACTATTTCCGTTAACTCAATTGCAACAAAAAATAACCAGATAGCTTGTTCAAGGTCTCGACAAAGTAGATTGAAATATTCCGATTTAATTCATCGCGTCGCAACTCGATCGCGGTATGCACAAGTGGTTGCCAAGTTAGAAATATTTACAACAGGTGTTATTTCATTCATTGATTCTATTGTGTGTAGTAACACATTAAAATATCGCGATAGTATTTACTGAAACTCTATTTGATAAACGGAAAACTCAGTTGTGAATAGAGTTGTAAGTTTCAAGGATTGTTGCAAAGTATGATCTTGAAATGTGACTGGCTCAAAGTTGGTAGTCATGTTTGTCAATATATTTCAATTCAGATTATGTCAAAGTCCAAATATTTCATTTTGGATTATCTGGATTTACCTTTAGTACATCCCGCGAATGGATTCCGACACCGCGCTATAACATTTTTGATAATAATGACTCGAGGATTTTCATGATAGAGTTGACGAGAGATAAGATGTGTGTTTTTGTTAAGGGTTTGATTTCAAGTTGATAAAGACAATAACTGTGTAATGCACGTACTTGTGATTCTTGATTCTTGTAGAGTTATAGTTGGTATTGATTCTATAGGTGTGATACAGCGGCGTGGAATGTGCGAATAATCCGATGCGGCCGAATGTTGGCGTCAGTAATATTCAGGTTACGGTCGAATCAAAAGATCACGAAAAGATTTCTCAAAATAATTAGAATTGTACCGAATTAACACATCCAGATACGAATCAACTTGAGTTGTGTAGTGAGTTTCATTTCAAGTTGACAAATTACCGCATTGATTGAATATTCTCATGGATCTTATCACGCAACTAAAGTCAACCACTATTCGAGAGGCGTGAAAACATATAGCGATCGCGGGCAAGTGGCAAATTGTTGGTTTTCGAATCATCGTCTGCGACGGTTCTGTGACAAACTAATTACTAAAATTTCACCTCGTGAGCGATCGGTATGCCTGTAACACCAAGTCACGAAAGATGGCTACGTCTGAGGCATTATCATGTCAGCAATCGCGGGGTTTGTAATATATTTCACACCTATTTGAAGTGTTAGTTTGTGAGCGTGGATATTGTTGATATTCGAATCACCGTCTACGCCGGTTCTGTGGTAAACTATTTACCAAAATATTACCTTACAAGTGATTCCTAAATTTAGCAAACTATTTCACACCCTTTTTGCTGAAAGTACGACATGTCGCTCGCGGCCTATACCCGGAAGTACGAATCACCGCCGCGCCCATAAGAATAACGATATATCATCGTTGCACTCACCGGGCCATTATCTTGTCAGCGATTGCGGGGTTTTGCAAACTATTTCACACATTTTGAAGTGTTAGTTTGTGAACGCGGTTATTGTTGATATTCGAATCGCCGTCTACGCCGGCTCTGTGGTAAACTAATTACCAAAATATTACCTTGGAAGTGATTCCTAGATTTAGCAAACTATTTCGCACTGACTGGAATAGTGTAATAATCGATAGTAGCCCGCGGTTGGCCGGGAAACAATTCAGCGCGCAGGTCATTCGAAATATAGGTCGCACGCACTGCGTAATCCTATTGCACAACAAGCCACGTTTCCGTTTGTGTGGTTATTGTTGGTGACTCGTACATATTCAACACCGTGCGAGAGATGCCTATACTCGAAAGTACGAATCACCGCCACACCCATAAGAACACATGGTGAATCAGTAGAGACCCTGTAATAATACACGACAGACGAATCACCGCCACAGCCTATACCTGAAATTACGACTTACCAACACGAGTATTTCAATACGATTCACCGCCGCAGCCTATACCAACAACATTAATTCACTAAGACACAAGAATCCGTGGGCACATCATCGCCACAGCATATATCTGAAAGGGTACCATCATCACCACATAGGCACATCATCACCACATGGGGTCTGAAAGGGTACCATCATCACCACGAGTTTTCACGGCACATCATCACCGCAGCCTATATCAGAAAGGGTACCATCATCACCGCATCCATAAGAACACATGGCACATCACCACCACAAGGGGGGTCTAAAAGTACGAGTCACCACCCCGGGTTTTCAGGCACATCACCGCCGCACCCATAAGAACCCCTGCCTCCTCGCCAACGATCTACTATACTACTATCGTCCTTTGCTACTCGATTTGAATCATTAAAATTAATACTCGATTCTAATTCGAGTACTCGAATCATTGTACCCAGCCCTATTCATGATAAAAGCGGCCAATAAGATCGGGAATTGCATATATATTGCTGTCAATTTCTTGTCCTCTCTGCTCCGCACGTTATCAGATTTACCGGAAACTGTAGGGCCCGTAAATAATAATTAAACATCTTCGGGCAGACGGAACCGTTGGTATGACTTCGTTACATGATGTGACGTGACGTGACCTCCTGTCTGCTATATCAAAAACTACAGAATAGCCCAAACGTACTAAACTAAAAGACGCAGCCGATTTCAAATTGGTATTTCTTCACTGGCATATAATTTTTCCCTGCGGGATGGTATTTGTCTTCTCAGGTTCAGATTGCCAAGACAGGAACATTTGGCGCCAGTCATTTAGGCTCCTATTGACAATTAAACCTATCTGTATTTTGTATATATAGCAAAGTTTTCGGACAGCGTGAGGGCAGTCCTTTTCGGCACAAGTTTTCGCGCTGCCGATCGTTCCGGCACACTTCTTTGAGACGCATGTAATATGTCCTAAATCTTTATATGTCTTGGTGCGTCGTGGCGCGGTAATGGCCAACGCCGATATGTCTATTTCTATAAATCTTGTGTGTTTTTTCTTGGAGGAAGAGTACAAATATTCAAGATGTTTGGTAGCTTGACATCGCGCCCAGCGCGAAATTTTTTTGAAAAAGTTGCATAAATTTTTAAAAAATACTCTATAATTTATGCTAATTCACGAAATAATTTTGGGCCCCCTTCGAGCTCGGGCCCCCCCAATCGGGGGGTTTGGGGTGCGGCAGTTACGGTATTGAGTGACGTGCATTATTTGTCTAACAGTCTCAAATCGGTCTCTGAAAACACGATTTCTCACTGGATCGATTCGTTCGGATCTCAAGGAGAATGAGGACAAGCACTTTCGCATGGAACTTTATTCAGCAATCTATGAATCAGGAGACGACGATCTTATGAGACAAATTTCCGATATCAACGCATCTGGCATCTCATTGAGTCGCGATGAGGCTCATATCGTTGGGTCGCTTGCAGCAAGGAGTGGAAATCTGAAAGGCTTGAGTTTGTCCAACTGCAGTATCGACG
Source organism: Botryllus schlosseri (assembly GCF_051294905.1). Classification (NCBI taxonomy): domain Eukaryota; kingdom Metazoa; phylum Chordata; class Ascidiacea; order Stolidobranchia; family Styelidae; genus Botryllus; species Botryllus schlosseri. The sequence continues at coordinate 15,097,624 of NC_137239.1, forward strand.
ATAAGATTTTGGCGATCATTACGGGGTCCTTGAAAGAAAGAACACTAGTGAGTTTAAGCAGAAAACACTTTAATTGATATGTCACTCGGTGGGTATATTGCAAGTCACATGTCTGGCCGGAGTGATTGCCATATCCATTAAGGCAGTGCTTTTCAACCTGTGTGACGGTTCGCACTCGTGCGAATGAAAAAATATGCAGTGCGAATGACGAACATGGTGCGAACGCTGCGAATGAAATTTACGGATGAGTGCGAATGACGAACATGGTGCAAACGGTGCGAATGAAAATCCCGGATGAGTGCGAATGAAAATCGTGAATAATAAATGTTAATTTTTCTGACCTGGAATAATTCAAATAAACCTAGTAGAAAATTCAAGGGTAGTATAACTTTCGTTGTTGTTTAACATACGACGCACCACTAGTCGTACTCTCACACGCCCTAGTGAACTAATATTTTTGCACTATAATTATTACGTAACCAAAAGCCTGGTTTCGAAGCTGATGTAGTGCCAGACATACTATAGATAACTAAGGTATTCGGTTGACCTTAGATATCTATAGACATACAGTATATATCAGCCCGTCTGAGCCTGCGGCAGGCTAGACAAATGATGTCACATTGACTTTACGCTTACTTTCGCTAAACAATTATCATATATCAATTACTGCGAGGCACGAGGATAGTAGTAAATACCATCATTACAGACTCCCATTTGCAAGTTAATGTAACGTAAATTTTATCCCTTCAAGGATTATTAAAGTACGGACCGCAAAGGGCATAATTTTGGGTCGAAACGGTGCCCGAGCTGTCTGTTAATATGTATGTAATGTTTGTTGAATTGATTGCAAAAATCCTGCGATAGTTTTTACAAATCCAGGGTGTTGGTTTGTGGAGTGAATAAGCGAGACACGTAAAATATGGCTTTATCATGAGAATTCATGACAAGATTTGTCCGACTGGTTTTTCTGGAAATCATTGTCGAAGACCGTTGGGATGATCTACTCTAGGGACTAGGGATGTGCAACGAGCTAGTTCTGGTCTATAAGATTCGTTCATTTCGAGGCGAACCCCTCCCGCGTCGGTCACATGAAGACGGAAAGCTTGGCCAACAAACGGCTGACAAAATACGTGGTCAAACATAAGAGTCGACAAAATCTTGGTTAAAAAATGACCGATACTAGATGGTCAAACCATCCGATATGGATATGCTCCATTTTCGGCATGGAATAGTCCCGTTCTTACAATCTGAGTAGACCATGGGTGTCAAACTCGCAATTGTCGTCGGGGGCCGGATTCAATACTTCATTAACCAGCTAATATACTCAATAGTCTGTTACATTATATTACGGATCATCGGGGTTGCATTCTAGCTGCACCTTTTATTCGTAAATAGTGGAATTGGAAATTGATTGGGCGGATGAGTCAAGTTATTGGCCTATAAAGCAGTGGCTCTCACGATGGTTCAAGTTGGCATATTTCTATACTCCCTTCGTTTTAGAGATATATCGGCATCAGCCTTGCGAATGCGTTGTGAGGAATTGAATCGCGTAGGTTCTAATTTGTTTCATTGTATGATATCGCGAATCGACTTTCTCTCGACGCTGGAGACCTCTAATAATTTTCCATGTAACCTGCATATCAGGGATCTTTGCGTTTTCCCTTCTGTGAATAACTAGTCTTTGGTCAGTGAAATGACTTCGCACTCTCTTGCCTTCTCGGAATTGGGTGTCAATGTCGGCGACCATGCAGTGGTGACTAGGAACCACAACACCGTAGTATGTTGGTTATAATGTTGCCTATGAACATACTCGACATGTGCTATCTTGAAGGACTATTCAATGTATATATTTCAAACTAGAAATCTCAACATCGTTTAGAAAGGTTCTGGATATGACGAGCATTTATCAACATTTATGTCATGCATGTCCGTAAAATCATAGCATGCTGCTGTAATATTAGAAATGAATTCTTGTTCATGGGTGAGGCTCGGGTCGCGAGATGCCACAAAACTCAGATTTTGGTGGTAGTCTAAAAAGCTGCTTTAATGTTATTAAACTGTCGCGAATTCTCAAATTTAATTGAGCGAAAGAGCAGAACACACATTATTTTGAGTTTATTTGCTCTTCCCACATACTCCCGAGGCAAAAATGGGAAATCGAAAAGTAGTTCGGGCAACGTATCATAAGGTAGCGAGCATTAATGTGCCTATTCTCTTTGATCGTTTGGACCTTATTTCCAAGACATAAGGCAAAAGCCTCAACACAAAGAGTGGGGCTTTTCACCCTTTCTACATACTGGAGCCTCCTAGACAATTTCGTCAGCTCTCAAAATCGATTTCTTCCAGCAAGCATTTATCACTCGTGAAAAATACGCTGTATGTCGGATAGGAGTGCAGAACAGACTTCAAGATCTGGCCATCCAAGCATCAGTAGAAGGGTTTTAGTGAAATAATTGTAATCAAAACGAGCGACAATAGTAGCCTTTTTAATGAGACACTTGATAGCTGAAGATGCATAGTAGCCAATTTGATGCTCATCTGAGCAAATAAATGTTGTATTTTGATCTTATTTTTTTATAACAGTATTCGGTTAGTTTGTGCGAATGATATTTATTTTACAAAAAGGTGCGAATGAAGCTCAAAAAGGTTGCAAAGCACTGCACTAAGGTTGTCCAAAATTTGGAAAATCTTAATAATACTCCGTGATTGTGTCTCATTCCACAGATTTGTGATAGAAAACAACAATGAGCCTGAAAGAAGCTCACAGGAAAGCCGTTAAGATTTCGGGCAAAGCGTTTGAAAGTAGCTGTCCAAGAATGGGCGTGCCACCGACCATAAAACGGCGAGAAGACTAGTAATCAAATAACCACGGCTCTTGATTGGCTAATAAGATATGCTTCAATAATCACGACAGCAGCAGCTTGTTGATTAGGAGTTCAAGGAGTCTGCTACCGAAGGGGATTCTGAAAGCGCAATGTTCGTAGGGTCGCAGATGATGATTTAAGATTAATTCAGGACATGACTGCTTTATTGTGAAGGAAACGGCTGTAGCTTACATACCGTGTTTTCGTCGAGGGGAAGGAAAGGCGCTCATGCAAGCGGTGAATGAATTCCCCGTTTCAAAAGGGATCCATCATCAGTGAATACAAATATAAAGCTTAAAAATTGATACTATACTTTGTGTGATATTATTGGTAACTGTAGTATATAGGTGACGTTTTGAATGCTATAGGGATCAGCTGAATCAGCGGTTGACACTTATCAGATGCTTACAGCAAATTATAGTAGTATAGGATATCGGTCGTGAGGTGTGTGGGGTTCTTATGGGCCCTCTCGCACGGTGCCTGGAAAGTCACGTTGGTGACGCCACCCTTTTGACCCCCCTATCTCTCGCCATTGTGTCTTATGGGTAACCCTTTTCGGCACAGCGATCGCTGACACAATGCCTCGAAAACCCGCGGTGGCAAGTCGTACTTTCTCAGGTATAGGCAATTAGGCATCTCTCGCACGGTGACTCTTTCAGAGGGATCGCTCACACGGTACCTCGAAAACTCGTGTTGACATGCCGTACTCTCGGGTATGGGCAGGGGTTGTTCGGATTTGAAAAATTGTCAGGAAACCTCGACCATTGTGATCCAAATGATGGTGTAGTTGTGGCAGCCGTGCTCTATACTGCCCCTTACGTCAGTTGTAGTATTATCGCATCGTGCTTTCACTTCCTCTTTGGCTTCTGGCCGCTTCGGCGGACGGACGTGTAATAAAGTCTCTGCAGCGTTGTTGAATCGTGTGTGATCAACTACAGACGGAGGTCTGTTACAATGGCGAGCACGCTAAAAACGTTACTTCAATAATTTGGATGCAATTCTGAAGATTCCTATGGACAGTACCGGTATGCTGCAATTTGGGCGGAAATTCGATTACGGCATTATCTGAACCAATTGAAGAAGCAGTTTCGCATCGATATGAGAAGTTTGAAGACTTGACTGATGGCTTCACTTCGTAATGACTGTTTCACTAGCGGAACTGATGTGAGCGCGCGTGGAGGGGATGGAGCTTGTGACTCTCCCGGTCCGATGTCATGAAGAGGGGATGGAGCATGTGACTCTCCCGTTGATGTGGCGCGGCGTTGTTAGGGTTTTAGTTTAGGGAATTGTTCACTGATGTTAGTTTAGGGTTAGGGTTCTGCTAATGTGATGCGGTCATGCGGATGTTTGCGAATTTGTTGGTGATTTTGAACTTGTCGGTTTTGATGTTGCTGTTTTTTTTATTGTAGTTTGTGAGAGTGATTTTATAGGCACTTCTCAAGTTTGATGGGGAATAGTGTGGCAGCCGTGCTCTATACTGCCCCTTACGTCAGTTGTAGTATTATCGCATCGTGCTTTCACTTCCTCTTTGGCTTCTGGCCGCTTCGGCGGACGGACGTGTAATAAAGTCTCTGCAGCGTTGTTGAATCGTGTGTGATCAACTACAGACGGAGGTCTGTTACATAGTACACAAAAACTTTATGAGCAATTTTGGCCATTTTCATCGTGATCTTCTATTTCCTCAAAGCCCCCAAAGATCAGAGGCCAATTCTCCCAATTATTGGGGATTCCCCATACTGTGTTAACCTAGCTCATATTGAAAAGCGGTTCTCAGCGGTGATGATTGTACCTTTAGGGGAGTTTGCAGTTGAAAATGACCGTCTATATGTGAGAAATATCAGGTTAATATATTTGTTTTTGACAATTGTAATGAACTACTACGCCAGGCTGACCTTCTGGAATACGTGTTGTAGTCTGTAGGACTACTACTGTAGCTAATCAGGTTGTATGAATGAAATAAAGGCATGCATTTCCAGGTGGTTTTTACTTCGTGAATGTTGGTGAAAGATCAATTAAGTAGGAATGTGATGTGCAATGTCAGTGTCTCCGCCTCAATTCCAGTTCATTTGCAAAATACTGTGTAATCACTTTCTGCCCGAAGACGACGAAAACGCAGGACTCTCCTGTTCAAACTGTCTAAGAGGTTGCCATAGTGTTGAATATGACAAGGATATCTACGGAGTAACATTGTGAAAGCACTACAAGTTCATGATAAGCTTGCTCTTAAAACAAGACGAGAGTCAAGTGAAGAAGATGTATGTTTCTTTAACTCAATGAATTTATTGTGAGAACATTTTTCATAATCAAACTTATGAAGCAGATTATGGCAAAAAATATTCAGCACGCTATAACATTTTCGTGGCTTGCGACAATTGTTATTATTGAAAATATGTTTAGAATTCCAAGTAATTTTTCATCTGTATGCTGAGGAGAAGACAATATCACAGCACATACTTCATAGTTTGTTCCAAATATATCATGCGAAACCCAAGGCGATTAGCCTCTCTATGTCTCTTTATACTTGATCTGGATAGCACAAAATCGTCAATATCCCATCCGCATGCATGTATGAAAGCACTAAGTAGCATACTTGCTTGGTTATCAAATCAGTCAATTTTAGACGGTCCAGCACATCAGTAATATGTTTGTGATCTAACAAGTTTCTTGGAGCTTGATGTTTAATAAATGAAGGATATTTGATTGCAGCATCATATTTAGAGGGTCGAGTACTGGTTTCCTTTTCAGATGGCGAGGACATTAAGGTGACAAATTCATCACTAAAACCTGTTCTCGCAGAGTCACTGATGCTGAAATAGGTTTGTCACTGATCTCAGTTGGAATCTGTGCCTGGCTTCTTTCAAAGATCTCATATTTTCCTGCGAGTTGTGAGCTGCGAGAATGCTGTTGGTCCTCATAAAATGAAATGACGACAACTGCGAATCATTTTTTATAAGTGAATTGCGTCGCAATGTCCCACAACTTATCGAGTTTATCACAAAATGCTTGGCGCTTTTCCCCAACATCACCTGACCGATTCATGTTCTTTTTAAGATCATACCAAGTGTCATGATCTTTTCGCAGCATCGGAACAATGTCCTGCATTTCATTCATAGGTATTCTTTCCATATTCCATACTGTGGCAACCTCTTTAACAGTTTGAAGAAGAACTTCCTGTGTTGTGGTATTCCTGGGGCAGTTTTCTTTCAGATATAGCAAATACTGTAGAAGCTGACGTAGAGTCGGTAACTTGGAGTGGCTAATACACTCAGATAAATATCTGACCAAATAGAGACCCGACTTCGATCATGTTTTGGTGGGTCCGGCACAACCTTTCCCCGCTTTTGTTCCGACATTCTTCTTCAACTAAGTTGCACTATACCATCAAACGAGATAAATTTTTATTTTACAGATACGCTAAAATTGAGACAAATATTACTGACATTACATATTACACACCTTTCAATAACATTTACTGGCAAAAAAAAACTAGCTGCAAATATCTGGCTTAGTTCTCGACTTCTAACCCAACGGCGCTCACTCGATGTACGATCCATAACAAACAAGTGTCACCCGTGCAACTAATACATGCTTCCCATGAACACGATAGAAAAGTATAACGGAGATACATCCAGGGCATGGTATGGTATGGTATGGTATGGAAGTATGGTATGGTATGGATCGATATTTTGGTATGTAATATGGAAGAATTCAAGTATGGTATGGAGTGGAAGATTTTAATCTATGGTATGGAACGACATTTCCATGCTTGCATACTTTGGTATTTTATCGTGATCTGTGCAAGCTTCATGAATCGTACGTTGATCGCTGCTCACTCAATACGATCGCTTCTGTTATGTGTGAACGTGAACTATTGAACGATATATATATAAATCATGTCAAGCGCGTATTTGTACCTATATAGGTGCAGCGGTGCAGCGGTTTTAGGAGCACTTGAAATGACATGATTTTGTGGTATAATAATGACAACAGTAATGTTGATCTGATATTCTATTGAGTCTAGACACGACGTCTCCGAGCAATATTCGCAATGTAGGCAACTCCAACTATACCTCAGCCCTTGAGTGACGACAGCTCACAAGCAATCATGATGCAACGTACTAATTGTTCAATGCGATTGATAATTACATTTCTTCTGAAACATTGTCCGCTCCACATATTTACACTATTTGCATACCGAGATATCTTATTGGTCATATTTCAAACGCTCTCGCATTAGGATTATTAATTAGGCAGTGGGGTAGACATAGTTCGAAATTCTCGCCACTCTAAACCAGGACTGTGGAGTCGGAGTCGGAGTCGGTGGAGTCGGAGTCGGAGTCTGGGTAATTTTCGCTTGATGGAGTCGGAGTCGTGAAAACTATAATAGCTGGAGTCGGAGTCGGTGGGAAAATACTGACTGGAGTCGGAGCCGGAGTTTGGGAGAATGACCATGACTTCGACTCCGACTCCGACTCCAACTTCTCTATCATGAAAACATTTGCTTTCAAATAATTTACAATATAATTTTTATGTACCACCAATTACTGTTATTAATAACCATACAGATCAGGTGCGGGCAGCCCATGGCACGCAGGCCAAATTTGGCACACGAGAAGGTTATAGGTGTGGCCTGCGCGGTAATTCTCGAAATTATTTATGACATAAGGTGCAATTGCAAGGCCAAACAAAATTTGATTAGCATGACCGCGAAATTTGATGATGACTAAAACAACAGTTCTGACGCATTGACGTATCCAGGGGCCAGCCACATTTATCCCAGATCTTCGTATATGACCATAAAGTACAATATTTCATAGCAGATTTATTTGACTTGAAATTTTTCTCGGTACTTCGCATGATTCATTGTCACTAGATTTCTTGCATTCAGTATTTGAGCCTCATTCTGAAAATTATAAATACATATTATTCACAGAATTGAGTCTAACTATATTCGCCATTAGGAGATAACGAGCGAGATAGTGTAATGGTTATGCGTCTGGCTTCTCGAGCGGTAGGTCGTAGGTTCGATCCCCGGCCGGGTCATACCAAAGACTCGTAAAATGGTATCCACAGCTATCCTGCTAGGCGCTCAGCAATCACGGATAGCATGGAGGAGAAAAAAAAAACGGGGGCGCAGACTAGATGACCTCATGGGGCCGTATCGCAACTCCGTCGCCAAAGCATCTCGATGGTGCAGGCGAGAAAGAATATCATATCTCTCTCTCTCTCTCTCGTCCAACATGCGGCTTCGCTTGTGCACTCGCAGCGAGATCGTCGACAAAACATTTGCACAAAATGATAGAGGCATGTTCACTGATACCGTCGATTTTGCTTTGTCTAAACGTCGAATAATCCTGTCCTTGCCAAATGAGTCCAGTGGTATACAGATGCGACCCCCAATGTATGTTAGCAACATATTTATTGACATAATTCAGCCATTATCTTGCAAAAAAATTTCCCGCTTCGCGCGACCAGGGCCTGGTTGCGCACTGCACAGTTGCATGACATATTGTTATCAATTTTAGAACGTATTAATATAAGCCTTGTTTGCAATGTTGCCTAATTCGGTTAGTGATAGTGTGCAATGACAAAATTAGTAAGTTCAAACTCTTTTTTAGTTGCTGACTCATACACAAGAGTTACACTTGGATTTTTTATCTACATTTTTAATATACAGGATTGGATATCTGTCATATTTGAATGATTCATACATTTCAGGATATTAGAGAGTCCATGTTATAAAAACTTGAAAAAGGAAGGATATTTAGCAAATCTTTCTTTCATGTTAATTGCATAGTGGATAATTCGATCTGTTCACAATGAAACAATTTAGCATGTCACCGTTAATCATATATATGCATATATGTTTAATGGTTGTATGATAGTCATTTAACCGACAATGTGGCATATAATTTTCGAAGTAAATTGGTAATAATGCTGGAGTCGGAGTCGGGAGTCAGAGTCGGAGTCGGTACGTTTAAAGACTCAGGAGTCGGAGACGGAGTCGGTATATTGAAAATGTGTGGAGTCGGAGTCGGAGCCGGAGTCGGTGGTAAAATTTACCGACTCCGCAGCCCTGCTCTAAACCCACCACATGCTTTACTAATAATCACGCAGATCGCTGCAGTATTGATCGCCTGTAGCTGGGATATTTTATGGGTACGCCTATATTATAAATTATTTTGCGAGTATTTACTTCAAACTTGCTTGTGCATCATGCCAATGTAGCGGAAATGCGATGATATTCTTATGGAGCAGGGGCGGGCAACCTCGCCAGTCGGTGGTCCGGATATAGGAAAATTAAGTACTTGGCAAGCCGGATTGCTGAATGGATACAATACTCGCGCATATATATACAAGGAATAAATCGTATTTAATGAATGTATTTTATCGACAGCAATGTCGCTTCAAAACCATATCTCGCCGATGATGATTATACAATGTGGATTGGAAAACAGCATTGTCATACAGGCGTAGCCATGTTTGCTTCTCTCTGATCAACTAACTCACGGTGCAATCCAGTGGCGGCTCGTGACAATATCGGGTGGTGGGGCAAGGGCTGCGAGCGACTTTGATCAACATGACGTCACAATGGCGTTTTCCAATGTAAAACAGTAACTTTATGATGGTCACATGAATTTCCCAACAACAGTGATTTCAACGTAGGTGCCGCGAGAGGTTTGCCGGTGAGCCGTGACTTGAAGTGTGGTAACAAATGTTTTATTCATTTTCTTTAAATCGAAGGATTATTTTACAAAATGTACGTGAACTAAGAATCGTCCCTGTGCCACGAATCAATTATAAGGTCATCCTTATTAGCATGCGTTATGATTTCATGGTAGAGTTAGAGATTACGCAAATCGATGGGCCAAAAGTGTTTTGTACACGATCCTGGTGTGTTACGACCACTGAGCTGGTGGTTACGACCAGGTGATAGGCAACCAAACCGGAGGCACCCGGCGTACGATTGGATCAATGGACTGGACAACTTAGACCTCTAATTTTCGCTCTAAAGGCAACTGCGTAAACTACGTACGGAGCAAAGATTCAATACGATTCATGTTCGCACTTGACTTGACCCATGGCCTCATTCGATCTGCATCAAAATTACCGGCTATAATAATGTCTGCGGATCGAAGGCTTACTCCCCGATGTTTATATACCAACACATTGCATGCAATGTCACACACCTCCATTTACGCGTATACCTGTGTGGGCAAACAATCGCTACGTATGTGTGGATGGTAATTTTTCGTGGAAACACAAGGTGTAACATGTTTACTTGAATATTGTTCGTTGGTTTATCGATTCAGAGTTGATATCCGGCTCCGGTTACGTACTTTATCAGGGTTTCCGATTTCAAACTGAATGTCGAGACATAGGCCTACATTGATCAATAAAGACACAATATAGTAAACATGCGGGAGAAAACTCGAGCCGGAATTGTTATCGCGATGGGTGACATAAATCCAACTGTTTTCCGAACACCGTTATCCGCGTACCAACCATCGTCGAGGAGGTGTTTTATTCAGACATTTTGACTCTGGACAATCCAAAGCACGAACCCGGACATCACAGACCTATCGAAACCTATTGTCCAATTTCCCAAACATGCATTTCGATATACAAGAGCACATTGCATGTGGGTAACCGATGATTTTGATGGGATGCACTAGCACAAGTGAATATGCGATTACACAAATGTATCGAAGTCGTTGTTGGTGTATATTTTGTCACTGTCCGTTGTAACAATATACAAAAATATCAAATTGTCGGTTGTGGTTGTCAGTTTTCAAAACGAAAATGGTATTGTTACCCATGGAAATGATAGATTTCCAAGTGAAAACGGTATTGGTACTCAGGTAAATGACAGTTTTCCAAACGAAAAGGGTTTGTTACCCAGGTAGAAAATATATTTCCAAAAGAAAATAATTAGTTACTCTAGGTAAAAGTATTTTTCCAAGTGAAAATGGTTTGTTGCTGTAGGAAAAAATATATTTGCAAACGAAAAGGGTTTGTTACTCTAGGAAAGGATAGAACCCAAAGGGAAAATGTATTGTTACTCTGAGTAAACGATAAACCTCCAAAGGACAATGGTATTTTTACTCACGTAACGGCTGACCTCCAAGTGAATATGGTAATTTTAATTGGGTAGGTATCGTATGTTCAGTGTCAGTGATGTTGTTAAACGTTGTTGCTTGATGTTGGTATCCCGTCAGTGTACTGTTATGAGTGTGAAGAGGAATTACACACCTTGTGCAGAGTATCAGAGTGTCGCGACAGTAAAGATATTTTTCGCGTGACGAACCAAGATCGTTGTTAAAATGTTAATGCATGCATTTCGATTACCGAGTTTCTGTACAATAGAGAGGACTCTACATTAGACCACGCAGTGTTCTTCGATTAAAACCACAGGACCACATTTAAATCTATTCGCACAACTCGATGACATTGATATAGTGTTACTAAAATTATTTAATATCTATTTACACAACATAAAAATAACAATTCATGTCGTAGTAAGTAAGTTTCTTGAACTCGTGCTCGATGAAAACGAATGGCGACAAGTATACTTTGGTGTTTGGGCGAAAAAGAATTATTTAGAGTAGTGACAGTTTGTGACCAACGAATGCAAATTGATCATGACATTACAATATGCGCTTTCATCAACATAACGACTTGGCGCAGGAGAAACACTTTCACGTTTATTCAATAACTCGATTCTCGAGACTGGTTACTTGTACGATTTACCGTTGGTGGCTATAACGACCGTTTTGTATGATAGTATGTTTTAGTTGTATTGTTGTTAGGGTAATCATATGATGACTCAGAACTTTTCGTTAGTAAAGTAAATTGTTTTCCGCGTTAGATTTGTGGAACATGAGTCGAATACATACTCTTTTGTGGAAGTAACTATAGATTACTGCGATGATATTGGTAGGTCTCTCAAGCAGTCACCGTGGTTTTAATTTTGAAAGATGTCGCGATGTCGGTATAATATTTTCTAAAAGTCAAACTCGAATGGATATCATGACTGTGTAGGACTTACGATAAACTGAAGGCTTGGGTGGTTTGTTGTCTTACGAAAGATGACGCGACCTCGGTGTCATAAATTGTGTTAACTAAACTACGATGGATACCACAATTGTGCTGGACTTACACATGGTATTCACATACTGTACACATACAAACTTTTGTGTAAACTACTCTAATATTTCTGTTCGTACTAGTTCTGGGTTGAACTATTTGATTATTAAAATACATGAACATCCATTCAGACAATAAAGTTCTTGAGGTATCGAAACAGTTGAAAGCGCCACCAATCATTGCACAGGTTCGTAGCATGGGAATATCGAATATTTTCGTGTAACATGAATATATTTCATATATCTTCGGTAAGAAATGAGTTATGCGGGATAATCATACACAACCTACAAAAGTTCGCATTTGATTGCCTACTTTTTATCCATGTCTTTGTTGTTGAAAGACGGATGGGTTGACATTTAAATATAATAAGCAGAGCAACTCAAGTAATAAATTTGACTCGTTTGAAAATCGACAACGGGAAAATACCGAGTAACAGTGTCAATATGAGTGGTATATTATTTTTCGAGATATACAACCAATCTTCTAAGCATAACTTTTCAAAAATTCGTCATGTCATAGAGAAATCGGTTGTTATGAAATCGAAACAAATGTACTTCGATTATCGCGACAAAGGGAATTGAGATCAACGCGGTATTTACAGAAGTGAATGTGTATCGTTTGGTATGTTCGGCAATCTCTAAATACAAAAATATCAAACTGTGCATACAACTCGGTTAGGTAAACGATACAGTTACAAATCGGATGTAAGATTGATTTACAGATGATAGCGTGATGATGTAAAGCTCAACCACGGCAGTGTGTTTATTGCAAAGTATTTGACACAAACAAAATATTGCATGAAGACCCACACCTCGGTTTCATTACCAAGCGAGTGAAAATTGTTTTCTGTTGGGTGGATATGATTTGCATTTAGAAAAAACGATCTACACCGATTAAGTGACGCTGTTTAATATCGTAATCCGATGAGTGAGTGAAATTTCCTTAGGGTTTGATTTAGCGAGTTAATTACCGGCGATTCAATCACATACAAGAAAGATCTTTTACGGGATGAGTATTGTGACGACATTTACTTTGACGAATTACAATGGGCGAAATTTCCGATTTCTTTGGTTGTGAGCGTTCTACAAATATTTCCCGCGTACATTTAGCAAGCAACCTACAATATTCTTTTGTTATGGTAATGACTTTCACAAGTTTGGTTTTATGATTACAATTACTTTAGAAGATTCAAATGATAATTCATGATCACTACTTTGAGCAACAATACAAACACATTTTGCAGATTTCAGTGTAGCGCCTATTGTGATTTTGTTAATGCTATGAGTTTTGCGTATACTGAAGTCTAGTAGAATAGGATGCGTCCAGTAAAGATATTCCAAATTGCTTCTGCGTTGATCAAAGTCTTGAAGTGTAAATCGGTAGACTTCACAATGTCTTAGAGAGTGCGAACGGAATTATGTATTGATCGCACGCTTCAAACGGCACTCGATACCCAAAGTGATAATTTCACACTCTGTAAGTTGTGTATGTTGCAATGCGCTGTCACAAATCCCGACCAAAATCGTGTCAATTGCCGGATTCAATAGTAACGACGTGTCATTGTGATATACTGACTCTACACTTAGTCGTTTCAATTACCCGTTGCGAATCGGGATAATAAAGCATTTTGTATCGGATGTTCAATGTATCAATAATGGAATTATTACATCTTTAGCGCTGTTTATCGCAAACGATAGATTTTAATAATTGTACTGGTTGTTGAATGTAATAATACCGATATTGTTGTTTCATCTTTAGTCTTGGTAACTGGAAACAATTACATTTGTAAAATATTTTCTGATATCCGCGATACGCAGAGTGATTTGTACCAAGGTGGAATAGATTTCCAATCAAGAACATTTCAAACACGCATAGTCTTACAACTCAATATGTTAATAACAATGGCACTGAAAAGTTTGTTGATATCACAATAACCAACACCGGTGCAATTGCGTCATGCTTTAATAATCAAGTCATGATGAACTATAACATTACAGCATCATAATTTTCAATATAACGCCAGCGTTCGATTGTGAGAAATGAATTCCCAACTACATTGTTCAGACTTTCAAATCTCGTATACTCAAACATATTATATTAATCTCAAGTCGCCTGCATCGAGTAGTAATTACTTTATGTTACAGAGTATACCGAGTAGTAATTACTTTTACAGTTGAACAAAAAAGACGAGTTGGTGTTATATGACTGAGCTTGATATGTTTGTGGGTTGTAGTGATTACTCGCGTAGTCTTGTCTACTTTTCGTACGGACACTTTTTGTTTTGGTTGGGTGAGTTACAAACGGATTGACTTGACAAGGTTTTTGTATTTTACTCTTTTGCGTATGACAAGATGTTAAAATGTTGAGATGTCATAGTGATAGTATTTCTGAAACTCTATTTTACAAACGGAAACGGAATCGTGAATTGAGTTGTAATGTTTCATTACTTGTTTCAAATCAATGTGCGTATAATTTCGAAATGTGACTGGGTGAAAGTTGGTAGTTATGTTTGTCAATCTATTTCAATTCAGACTATGTCAAAGTCGAAATATTTCATTTCGGATTATCTGAATTTACCTTTAGTACATCCCGCGAATGGATTCCGACACCGCACTACAACATTTTTGATAATAAGGACTCGAGGATTTCAATCAACAATACCTCAATTTTTTGGTAATGCTAGAGTTGGCAAATGATAAGTTGCGTGTTTTTTGTTAAGAGTTTGATTTCAAGTTGATAAAGACAACGACTGTATAATGTGCATACTTGTGATTCTTGATTCTCATTGAGCTAGTTGGTATTGATTCTATAGGTGTGAAAACAGCGGTACAGAATGTGTGAATACTCCGATGCGGTTGATTGTTGGCGTCAGTAATATTCAGGTTACGTTCGATTAAACAGATCCCGTTAAAAGGATTTCTCAAAGGATAAGGGTTGGGACGAATCAACACATTCAGATACGAATCAATTTGAGTTTCATTTCAAATTGACAAATTAACACATTGATTGAATATTCTCATGATTCGTATCACGTAACTAAAGTCAACCGGTGGCGTGAAAACATATAGCGATCGCGGGTAAGTGTCATATTGTTGGTTTTCGAATCACCGTCTGCGACGGTTCTGTGCCAAACTAATTACCGAAATATTACCTTGTGGGCGATTGGTATACCTGTAACACCAAGCATTACCCTGTGAGCGGTCGTAGGATTTTAAAATTATTTCACACCTTTTTGAATAAGCGTCAACTTCGCAAAGGATTAGGGCTGGATCAGAAATAAGTGAGAATTTTTCGGCATTCGAATCACCGCCTGCGACGGTTCTGCCAATCGTTACTTATTAGATCTTACCAGCGAAATCAAGTTCTGTGACTAACTGATTAATAAAATTTCACCGCGTGAGCGATCGGCATGCCTGTAACACCAAGTCACGAAAGATGGCTACGTCCGAGACATTACGATGTCAGCTATCGCGGGGTTTGTAATATATTTCACACCTATTTGAAGTGTTAGTTTGTGAACGCGGCTATTGTTGGTATTCGAATCGCCGTCTACGCCGGCTCTGTGGTAAACTAATTACCAAGCGACTGATTCCTAGATTTTGCAAACTATTTCACACCCTTTTTGCTGAAAGTACGGCATGCCGCCCGCAGCCTATACCCGAAAGTACGAATCATCGCCGCGTCCATAAGAATAACGATATATCATTGTCGCACTCACCGTAAACGTTAGGATCAACTCGAATCGGTCATATATAATAGCTAAGGTAGAACGTAAATAAGACTTAATCAGTTTGAGCTTTGAGAAGCTCGCCGCACACAGCTCGCAATTGAAACCCCAATGGTCAGAAAAAGTTTCAGATACGAGCATAAATATGGTGTCAAATCAAGTAGCTCTGCATTAACTAACCACTGTAAAACATCAAACGCTGTTGCACTACGATCAAACGTGGTTTTACTGCTCCGCGCCAGCCTCTTAACCCTTTTAAAATCTCAAGTTGAAGAGCTTCATATGATCATATCATAATTTGTGTTCGTCCTAGAGACCTCATATTGGTTTTTACGAAAAGCTAGCAATCTTCTGATTTATATGATCCCTAATTCGAAGGTATAAGGCATGACAATTTTCGCAGCTAACTCCAAAAAGTCCACCTCGTTGTCATAAGTGGCTCTAAAAGCGCTGATGAATAAATTGTGACTTTCGCTTTGCAGCAGCGCGTGGGAATTAAAAAATACAAACATATCATTTAAGTGGGGTATGCCGGTAAACCTAGTTTCAGCTTCAAGTTTAAATCTGTCCAAAGCTTAAAACATGCATCGTCTAACTTCTTCAACAACACTGAGGCCAGCATCTTCTGATTGTTCGGCAGGCATTCTCCTTTTTCTGCGAACTCTCCGAACAATCGGCATTGACGGCTGTTTCAGAGTGGTTCCATCGCCATGTTAACATATTAATTCGTGTTTTCGGAATCAGCGCGACACTAGCTTTCGATTGAGATCTGTTTGATTAAATTTTAGCTCACGGCACGCCAGCTATAGGACTGCCAATTAACGCTTCTTTTAGCCGGCTGTGGACACTGTGCCGAGCGAGATAGTGTAATATTGATGCGTCTGGCTTCTTGTTCGGTAGGTCATGGGTTCCATCTTCGGCCGATCAGACCAAATACTCGAAAACTGGTATCAGCGTTTATCCCACTAGGCGCTCAGCAATCACAGAGCGAAAGACGGGGGTGCAGACTAGATGACCTTATTATAAAAACAAGTCCGTCTCGCATCTCCGTCGTCAGAGCATCTCGATGGTACAGGCGAAAAAGAATACCATATCTATCTCTCTCTCTCACTGTGCTGCCACATTTTGCCGCCCCATTGGCGCCTGCCGCCCTGGCCCAGTGCCAGAACCGCCAAGTGGCTGCTACGCTACTGGTTACAACATACCGATCACTCTCAAGGTAATATTCAGGTAATCAATTTGTCGCAGCGCTGGATTTCGTTGGTACGATTTAATAAGTAACGTATAACAGAACCGCCACCGGCGGGGACTTGAATACCAACAAAGTGTCACTTAATTCCGTCCTAACACTAATCCTTTGTGAGGTTACCGCATATTCAAATAGGTGTGAAATATTTGTAAAATCCTACGATCGCTCATAAGATAACGCCTCAGACATAACGGTCTCTCGCGACTTGCTGTTGCATACCAATCACTCACAAGGTAATATTTTGGTAATTAGTTTGGCACAGAACCGTAGATAAGAATCATGAGAATACTCGATCAATGTGCTAATTCGCCAACAGGAAATCTGAATATGTTAATTTACCACCTTGACACCAAGAGAATATTATTTCAGATCCATCAAATAGAGTTACTTGTCTGTTAATTATTCACATATTGATTTGAAACACGCAAACTCATGAATTCCTACAATTTTATTAACAAGCAAGTTATTTTCGTCGTGGCTGGAAATGCAATCGTTAGTACACCTTACCATACTCAAAAGAATTATTAACAACAACATTAACAAGTGTTAAAAATCTAGTTTCACTTACTTGGCTATATTACTACAATTTGCAAACGCGAATTAATTCATCCTGGTTGTATTCATATGACCGGTAATTTTTATTCAACTGTAAAGGTCGTTACTATTCTGTAACACAAAGTAATTATTACTCGGTGCATACGACGAGATTCGAGTACTCAGTCAATGATAGCAATTCCCACAAGTGACTCCGCATGTAATTATGTAAGACATCGAGATGCGAGAAACTCTTCACGGTCGTAGTTATTGCCGCATTGATTTACTACCTTATCCGACTTACTCAAAGAAAAGCAGACACGATTTCGCTAATATACACGATCATTACAACTGCAAACTAAATTAATCAATCTCGGTCGTATTCACATAACACATACCTGTGTTTGTATTCCACCAGTAAAATGTAGTCGTATTAATTTGATGATAACACGCACACGAAAGAATCATTACCGCGATTTGATAATTGATCGCCCGGGTTAAGAGACCAAAAACATTACCGAGATTTTATAAACTGGGCATATTACTCAACACATTTATCAATATCAGAACCCGAGGCTAATACCAAAACAAAAGTACTTTTTAGTTTATTAATACCAAATCATTCGTCTCCAACTTGTTTTTAAGATTTGTATTCATAAATTCATTACGAATGAGTTGTAACGAACTTACGAAAACAGCAATATCATCATCTCGATTCGAAATACTGTGTTGATCCTAATACTCTTTGTCGTGATAATCAAAGTACATTTGTTTGGAATTCGTAACAACTGACTTCTCGATGACACGACGAATTTTTGAAAAGTTATGCTTAGAGGATTGGTTTCATATCACTAAAAAATAATATACCACTCACATTGATACTGCTACTCCATTGATCGGTATTTTTAAACGAGTCGATTTTCAAACTAGTAAAATTTAATACTTGAGCTGTTTCAATTATTATATGTAAAGCATCAACTCATCCGTCTTTCAACATCACAAAGACGTCGATAAAAAGTTTTACTTTTGTAGGCTGTGTATGATTATCCCACATAACTCCTTTCTTACCAAAGGTATACGAAAGATATTTACGTCACAAAAATTATCGACGTCACTCGGTATTCTTATATTACGATACTACAGAATGGTGGGCTACGCTTTCAAACTGTTTCGATGGCACAAGAACTTTATTATCTGACTGGATGTTCATGTATCTGAATATTCAAATAGTTCAACACAGAACTAGTTCTTACAGAAACATCAGAGTTGTATACACAAAAGTTTGTATGTGTACACTATGTGAATACCATGTGTAAGTCCAGCACGATTGCGGTATCTAACCGAGTTTAGTTAACACAAATTTATCACACCGGAACCACGTAAACTTTCGTGAAAGAAAAGCAGCATAGCCATTTCCGAGGGTTCTGTCAATGTCATAGCAATAAATCAGCTACTCCAACAACAGAGTACATATGTTTTCTAGTCACGGTCCTTACATCTTTCACACAAATCAATCTACTTTGCTAACGAAAAGTGGTGAGTCATCGCATGATTGTCTTCACAACAAAACAAACAGTAGATGGTAGTGTAATAAAATGTTCCTAACCCTTTGCAGACCAGTGGAAAATGTTGCAATGGATATGATTGGTGAATAGAGTTGTTGTTCAGCGTAAAGTCTCCATGTTGAAGCACACATTAAAACAGCGGAATCACATTCCAATTAAAACTACGAATCTATTTCCATTTGATGCCAAACTGTCACACACAGAAAAATAATTCTTTCTTTACCTAACACATAGGCTACTTGTAACCAATCACTTTCATCAAACACACAACTCAATAAAATTATTTACTTTCTACAACATCGTAATTCTGATTTAGTTGAACATGTTAGTTGAGAAAATCTGTTTATTAATGTGTATCAAAATCATCGACTTATGTTTACGGTGTTAGTGTGTTTTTCGTACCTGTGGACCCGTATTAAAATGGACTCGACATGACTGAATGCACGGAGGTAGAAATCGCATCGACTTACACACTGTATCAGTTACGGTTTTAGAGTGAACCATCTATTTTGCGTTGGTCGAGACCGAGAGAACCAGTTACATGTTGGCTTATTCACGGTGATGATTTTGTTTCGTAATATGTGAATGATAGGGTTACTTTCACGACGAATCAAATCAGCATGCAACAACCTTCTTGCAGTCATAATAACATTTTCATTCTCTCCCTTCGTAATAGTATACTCACAACAAGTATATTGTGCAACTCGACAACTACGTTTACGAGACCAAAGTCACTGATAACACTGAACGCACGATACCTACCCAAATAAAAATATCATTTTCGTTTGGACAACTGACAATTACCTGTGTAAAATTACTATTTTCACTTGGAGGTTCACCGTTACCTGAGTAAAAATACCATTGTCCTTTGGAGATATATCATTTACCCAGAGTAACAATAAATTTTCACTTGGGGTCTATCGTTTCCTAGAGTAACAGCTAGATCATTTTCGTTTGGAAATATATTTTTTCCTTGAGTAACAAACCATTTTCGTTTGGAAATATATTTTTTTCATGAGTAACAAACCCTTTTTGTCTAGAAATATATTTTTTCCCTTGGCAACAAACCATTTTCGCTTGGAAATATATTTTTACCTAGAGTAAAAATACCGTTTTCACTTGGAAATATACTTTTACCTAGCTAGAGTAACAAACCATTTTCTTTTGGAAATATATTTTTTGCCTAGAGTAACAAACCATTTTTACTTGGAAATATATTTTTACCGAGAGCAGTGGTTCCCAACGCGGCGATATCGCCCCCCAGGGGGCGATTTGGCGGTCTAGGGGGGCGAAAATAACGAAAGGGGCGATAGGGGGGCGAAAACGGACGAAGATGGCGATAGGGGACGAAAACAACGAAGGGGGCGATAGGGGGCGACGGTGCATTAAAACGGCTATATTGGAGTCGGGTCCGTAACTACCGCACCCCAAACCCGCCAATTAGGGGGTGGGGGTCCGAAATCGATGGAAGCCTAAAATTATTTCGTGAATTAACATGAAGGATAGAGATATTTTTTAGAAATTCATGCGACCTTTTCAACAATTTTTCGCGCTGCGCGCGATTTACTATTTTCATGTATCTTGATGTTGGGGTCCTTGTCACCCAACAAAATACGCATGATTTATGGAAATGGGAGACTTTGGCGTCGGTCATTACTGCGTCACGACACACCAAGACATATGAAGTTAAAGGCTATTTAACATGCGCCTCCGAGAAATATGACAGAACGATCAGCAGCGAGAAGACCTTGGCCGAAAAAGGAATGCCCTT
Organism: Botryllus schlosseri; assembly: GCF_051294905.1. NCBI lineage: Eukaryota > Metazoa > Chordata > Ascidiacea > Stolidobranchia > Styelidae > Botryllus > Botryllus schlosseri. The sequence continues at coordinate 15,118,481 of NC_137239.1, forward strand.
GTGCAGACTGAAAACATCGATATGTATAAATATATGTTTATTTGTCCATAGGCGCCTCGATGACTGGCGTCGAATGTTCCTGTCCTTGCAACCTTAACCCTACAGGACAAATGCCATCCCGCAAGGGAAAATATTTGCCAGTAAAGAAATACCAATATTAAATCATGTGCGTCTTTTAGTTTGGTACGTTTTGACGATTTCTATATCTTCGGACATAGCAGATATAGGAGGTCACGAAATAGCATCATTTTAAGAAGTCAATATAACAACGATCCCGCCCGAAGATGATTAATTATCATTTAGGGTCCTACCTTTTCCAACACACCACATCGACCATATTGACCGATTCAAACATGAATTATATGAATTTGTCGCGCTTCGCGCGTTTAGGCGAAATACGGTGACTCACCAAACAGTACATGAAATAGGGTATAGCTGATATTCAGCGACAAAAAGCCGATTGGCTGAGGGCAGTCTTGCGGGCTTGGTTTATCACGCTACGGGGCCAAAGACCAACGTTTTCTTTCGGGGAGGGGTGGGGGGTTGCTGACGAAGTGCTATTTTTCGGTTCCCAATATTTGGGGGGCGACGATCGGTGTCGAGCTTCAAAAGGGGGCGATGAGTCGAAAAGGGTTGGGAACCACTGATTTAGTATGTCTTGAAAACAGTGTTTTTTCATTAACTCGCACTGGAAGAAAATTGGCTATGTGAACTGGAATCAGTGTTGCCGTGTGCCTAATAGCAAAAACATCGGCTCCCAAATGTCACAGCCAAAGATGGTGACAAATTCCTCCGATTTTTTTATAGTAAATTAACTATTAGCGGAAAAATCATCCCAAAACCTGATAGCCCGAATGTTTTTGGAATGTGAAAAACTAGTAACGTTGCACACAGCAGTGAATTTGCGATCCAACTCGCCAGCCCGTGTGGCATAACAATTGTAACAGCGAATTTAGACGACCAGTTTATCTGGATTGAAAGTGTAAACACTGTAAACAAACGACTAGGGCTGTGGTTTTCAATCTGTGTGCTGCGGCAGACTTTTGTGTCAATCACGTCTTGCAAGGGTGACTGTAGTAGGATGAGCTGGGTTATACGCCGGCCAATCAGAGAAGGCCACGTCGCCTTAATTGCCACGCCTACAGGACGCCCATTGCCACGTCACCCTAATTACCACGCCTATATGACACCCATTGCCACACCCAGACATTCTAATGTTTTATGAATTTAAATACCGATTTTCCATGTGTATTTAGCAATATGTATTGAATAACTTGCTTCCGAGAAATAAATAACATTTTACATAACATTAAAACACAATTTACGACCTATTTTCATTAGACGCATACAAGCGATTCCCAAAATATTATGTATATTTGTATTAGTGATAAACAACATTCATTATACGGTAGTTGATACTTTTCTCAGATATTCTATTATGTGTATTTAGGACTAGTGTCATCCGTCCATATTTTTAAACTTGATTTTATGTATAGGCCTACAAGTTACGGTCTCTGCAGGCTCCACATTTTACGACCTATTTTCCTACACATCATCACTATTTAATTAATATAAAATGCGATTCTGAGCGCTGCGACTTGATAATATTAAGCCGCGATCCGAGTTCTTGCGTTCGAAACGTACCTATTCAGTGCTAGACGGACTTTTCGTAAATGAGCACAAATATACCAACGGACTAGCCGCAGGCGCCAAATTCTCGGCGCTATAATTAAACAATCACATTCGCTGCAGGTACGCGATCCCTAACGTTATAATGATAGGGACGAATTAGCCGCACTTTGAAATCTCTGCGATGCATGATTTTTTGTGATAAGGACCTTGGTAACATTCAGAGTCTGCAACGATTGCTATTGAGCATAGACTAAGCTCGCTTTCAGAGTTGGAAACTAAATGCATATGAAAATTTAACTTGGTTTTCCCCGCACGAATCAAATGTAGGCCTACTCAAGTGTTTATGAGGTGGCGAATAGTTCGAAGGTTGTTGGTATGCAAGGACGTCACATAGAATTGTGGAGTTTTCTGTAAACCATAATCCAGTGATCTATTTTCAATCACTATACTTTTATTAATCTAAACTAAGTATTGTTATTAGGCAAACCCAGGGAAAGTATCCTCTGATAAAAGCAGGAGTAATTCGTTATCCGTGAAATAAATAAATAGCGCGCAATATGAGCGGTGCTGCGATGACTGACAATTAGCCTAATTTGAATTAATGTATAGAAGTAGCGATTTCGAACTACGTATGATAATGCTCGATCCCGTTGCGAGTATACGTAACGATCAAACCTCCTTCATGCTTCAGAGTGGCTCGATATTTCTGAATGCTCCCGCTTGTGGAATGTACAAAGAGTTGGTCCGAGGTCAATTCTGCTCCATTAGAGGCTTCGAAACGTAATTTTGTGATGTCATTAAAAAGATACAAGACTTTTCTATAGGACCCCAGGGGGAGATAATTAATTCATAATATTGTAACCACACTGCGCGAAACGAGTAATAAGCAGGGCTAGAGGGTCTACCCTTAACAGGGAACTTGCATATACATACGAATTTATCCGAATTCGACCATATCCTCGGCTAACATTATAGCCGTGCACAGAACTCATTATTACGTTATTAGTCATTTAAAATGACGCGACATAGGGGAAGTCTCGTGTGTAGAAATTTCGATGTTGCGCAAATCTTGCTTTCAGAGCCGACAACTAAATGCAAGACAGATTTTACGCAAAGGCGCTATTCTGAAAATTTTATCAAGGTAGTAGTTTAAAAACTTATAGTAAGCACTGTGAATACTAATCTTATTTAAAAAATTAAAAAATACAAAAAAAAGACCGAAAAATTACAATTTATACCGGAACGCAACAAGAAAAATGGTATGGACTTGTTAACTACTTATTCATAACATAATAATAATTCTACTTGTACACTTTTTCATATTTTATAACACTTTTAATAGTACTTAACAGTTACAGATTAAATAAAATTCGGAATATTACCATGCTAATAATCAAATCCCCACCCTGAAACTTGGTACGCGGCTGTAGGACATTATGAAAATACACCATACCGGATTTCGTCAGACATTTCATGATGTAACACCTTTAAAACCAACGCAGTTCTATACCGACTTTTGACTAAATCTGTTATCCGTAGCGCAGCACGCACCTATACATAGTCAACTTTAAAACGGAATTACCACGTTAATATTCGGCTCCCTACCTTGAAACTCGGTACGCAGTTGTAAGACACTATGACAATGTACCATGTCAAATTTTGTTACGCATTTCGTGACTGAACAACTTGAAAACTAACGCAGTTCTATACCGACATTTGCGTGAAACTGTTTTGCGGGAGCTTAGCACATACCTATGCGTAGTCAACTTTAATGACGGAATTGCAGATGTAATTAAGTTTCAACACTTTTACAACGATTCTTCTTGCTTCCTATAACATCCCACTCGAAGCCCTCGTTATTAGGCTATGATCTCAGCCTGAGCTATGTCTTGAAGCCTACGGGACTCTGCAAATTGTTTCGATTTATTACGCCCGTCTTAATTTAAGGAAGCCCATTTCACTCAATGTATCGATGCCTACAGTACTCTACAAAATTTTCTGATTAATTCTCCCTATGGTAATTAACCACAAGAAAGACAATTTGACTCCTAAAGTCCGAAATACTCGTTCGCTTGCGCAAAGCCGCAGCGCCTGGAGCGGAATTTTATAGTTCTTGTAGAAAGTTGTTTGTACACAATATATGTTTAAGGTAAGTCCTACGCATTCATGATTTCGTCCGAGTTCGTATTTTAGTAATATATACTAATTTACGATACCGCGTTTGTAACTTGTGCAAGTACAGGAATATCATAGTTCTTGAACCGTGCTCAATGCTTAATAGACCATTTTTGCTATTTGTCATCGCCATAAGTCATTCTGGACCGCGTAAACGCATCGTACGATATAGATCAGGGGCGGGCAACTTCTACAGACGGCGGGCCGGATATAGGAAAATTAGGTTCTTGGCGGGCCGGATTGTTCAATCGATACATTATTCGCTCATTTATCCACATATACACGGAATAAATCGTATTCAATGAATGTATTTTAACGACAGCAATGTCACTTCAAACCCATTTCTCGCCGATAATGACGAATACAATGTGGACTTGAGAACAGAATTGTCATACAGGCGCTGACAAGTCTGCTTCTATAGAATGTAAACATTGTTTACATTCTATACTGCTTCTCTCTGATCAATTAACACACGGTGAATCATAGTGTCGTATAGTGACCGGCTTGACGAGCGCGAAATGTGATAAAACGGCAATCAATCAAAAGCTACCGCGGCACTGATTGCGTAAATATAAATTGTATTCTGCTCGTGGCCCTGTAGTACTGTAGAATTTGGTCAAAAAATGGGTCAATCTAGAAAAAATTCTTATAAAGACGTATGATATACCGTTGGAAAGTTAATTTTATCAGCTTTTCAATGATAGGTTTTGTCATTTTTTTCACTTTGGGGAAAAAAAGTTATGACCAAAAACGTGCGAAGGGGTAGAAATTGAAATTAGGGAAAAATTGACATAAACATATGAACAGAAGGCTAGAAACTAATGAATTATCAACAGAAGAGCAGGATATAGATGCAGAAGCTATAAATGAAAATGACAGTAGAATGACATATCTGTTTCAGGGAGAAAGATTGAGCAAGACGGGGTGGGGGGGGGACGTTGGGGGAGGGGGGTCACGAGTAGAGCTGTCGTTGTTCGTTATAACTTCATTGTGTTAATTCTTATAAAGACGTATGATATACCGTTGGAAAGGTAATTTTATCAGCTTTACAATGATAGGTTTTGTCATTTTTTTACGTTGAGGGAAAAAAGTTATGACCAAAAACGTGCGAAGGGGTAGAAATTGAAATTAGGGAAAAAATTGACATAAACATGAACAAAAGGCTAGAAAGTAATGAATTATCAACAGAAGAGCAGGATATAGATACAGAAGCTATCAATGAAAATGACAGTAGAATGATATATCTGTTTCAGGGAGAAAGAGTTAGCAAGGCGGGGGAGGGGGGGCGTTGGGGGAGGGGGGCCCAGTTGAGCCGTCGTTGTTCGTGATAACTTCATTATGTTATTGTTTACTTACTATGGTTTGTTCCATTTACACTGCTTGTTTTTTTAAATAGTGCTTAGTCAAAAAGAAACAGCAATTTGTGTTAAGTGTAGAAAAGGCTATCGGTCCGGGGATTCACTGTGTCATGTTGAAGCTTATTTCTGCGAGAGTCATAGTACTACACATCCTTTAGACTAGGGTTGCATTTAAAACAAAAATCAATTAAAAACAAACATGTTTAAAACAAGGCCCTAATTTAAAACAGGTTTTTATTGTTTTTTGTTTTTAAGCCATGACGTCACGAATATTCAATTGTGACGTCATAATGGATTGAAATTGACCATTGAAAATATAGGGTAAATATAGCCCCTTTGACAAAATATATGTACTGCAACTGTTGAACCGACTATTTTGAGGGTTCCAACCATCCCATAACGATATGCGTCGGCTAAATTGGGTGGTAATTGTCCGTGTGTTCATACAAGATGTTTTTGGTAAGTATTTACACAATTATGGTATAATTTTACAACTTGAAAAAATACAATTTTGTTTTTTTTCTTAAGGCTTTTGTTTAAAATATGTTTTACCAAAGTATTTTAAAACACCGTTTGTTTTAAATGCAACCCTACTTTGCACACTATAATTGGTCATGTTTTGAAACTGGATTGTGAAACGCTGATCGCAACTTATCAGAAAATTAGGAAAATGGCCATATCCACACAACATGCCGTAATTTATTGAGAAACCATGCGAGATCCAAGAAACGTTTGTGGTGGCTTTATCGAGAATTGGTATTTCTTAACTGGCAAATAATTTTTCAATTTTTCTGGGGTTCAGATTGCCACGGTCAAGGTTTTCTCGCAGGCGACCTATTGGCACACTTTTCGGAGTACCATATTGGCAAATAATTCGTATGTTTTCGTGCATCGCGGCGTGGTAATGGTCGCCTTTGGTCGCCTTTCTATAAATCATGCTTTTTTCGTGGGGGTAGGGTACTCAATATTCAAAAATTTGGCAACATGAAATCGCGTCCAGCGCGAAAAAAATTGAAATGAGTTGCCTAAATTGTCAATAAGTGATGTAGGCCTACAAATAATTTATGTTCATTCACCGACATAATTTCGGGTCCTTTTCGAGCTTGGGACCCTCAATTGGACGATTTGGGGTGCGGCAGTTACGGTCCTGGTTAGAGGTCAAAGTCCGGTCGCTGTTTTCTAGTTGTGATTTTACTATTGGAAATATTTTGTGCCTCAATCCCATATATATATTAATTGCATGTGGTATATTAGGGTTAAATCAAGGTTGTTATATCAGCCATCGGAGAAGGGTTCACACCATGTGCTTCGAATCAGATGTACTCAATCCGAATTCCCATCTGTGATTGGCAATACGGGAAATTATTTGTATTGGGTTTTGTTTTAGTGCTCTGTGTGACTAGTAAATCAGCTGGGAATGTCATGGAGATATCTGCCCACCTTGGATTTGGTACTGCACCCAGTAATTAATTTTAACACGAGTGTATTCCAAACAAAGGTCCGCTCCGCAACGATGTTGGCTGTATATGATTTCAAAGATGTAGTAGCCTTAACAGCCCTTGAAGCACGGTAACTGAATATATTTTCGAATATTCTACCAATGGGTATTGTGTCATTATAAACATTTTGCGTTAGCCGACAAGATACATGTTGCGATTTCGTATGTAGCCACCTCCGACGACTATAAATTTCGAAAGTATGCGACCACCCTCCCCCCGACCAAATATACTTAGTTATTTCTGCCACATGAAGTAGTTTTCCCATGTCTTAGAAATTACTACTTATACTGTTAATTGAGTAGAAAATATAGGAAGTTACTTGAGTAGCAACGCCAATCACTTCTACAAAATCTAGTTCGGTGGTTCTCAACCGAGGGTCGGGGTCCGCGAAGCCTCTAAACTTACAAAATAGTTGATTACCTAATTCATATTTTTCAAATTAGGAAAATCACGTGGCAGTTTTGCTTCATTACAGTTGAACTCACATCAACAGGATGGCCGCCTGAGATGGAATATACTGCTGTGTGGACTCATTTTAGTTGCTAAATTGCCAATAACCCACTGATACAAATATTTGGCTGTATAGAGATGTATTGTTGTGCATTGAGTGAAAAATGAATGGTTGGATTAGTAAAGTCAATCACGCAGACTTCAAAATGTTCGCAAAAATCCGTTTTCTTCTGTGATATAGGCCTATATAACCATTTTCCCTAATAACTTCAAGATGAGCTGCTAGATATAAATTAACAGGCTTGAAGTTATATGTTCAATAAAAAAATTGTTTGTCAATTTTGGCGTCATCATTGTTGCGACCATACGCAAATGTGTCACCGGTAGCGTTGTGCCTTTATTACATTCGCCACCATCTTTCTTTGTCTAAATGGATTTTCAGCACTCGTTGATATGAAATCGAAGGCGCAGAAAAGACGTATTTCAAAAAATGCAGTTGCAGCTTTGAAATAATAAAAGTCAACCCAATTTCTATATAAATAGAATGCTGGGGGTCCGTGATGGTCCAAAAAGGGTCTGCGAATACAAAAAGGTTGAGAACCACTGCTCAAGTTCATAGTAAAATATTACGGCAAATCAGAAACCGCCAAAAATGTTAAGATTTTTGTAAATAGAACTGGCGTTTAATATTGCAAAACACAAACAAAAAGCCTCGACACCCATTTAAAACATCTCTGCCTCTGTTCCAGTATGGAATTTGGTGTGGTTTTTTGAATTTGTTGACCATTGTAATTTTATGGATCGAAAAGAACTACTGATTGAACTATGATAGATAATCACTATATTTACGTTCACTGAAAACTCACTCATTCTGTATTACAACAACCCAGGTTTCATGATAGATGATTTCAATAACAATATTTGATCTGTTGCTATTGTACGCTAACCCGGATGTCACTAACGAAAGCTGAATTTGATTAATTTATGAAAATGACAAAATTTAATACGGAAAAAATCTGACGTGATGGAGACATTATTATAGCACAGAATCGAATTCAGCAACCATAAATTAGCCTAAAATCAATCATTAAAATTTTTGACGCAATTTTTTTTTCGAAATTTGTAAACCAGTGTTATCTCCGTCTCGGTCAACTTTCGCCCCCTTAACGTATGATAAATACCCCCCATCAAAGTTATGTTTCATTTTTTGCTGTTCGATTGTTAGTATGCTTTGCTGAGAGTCATATTTCAATTCATGGTGTTGTATTCTCTTAACGAAGGTATCGTATTTTAGCTTATAATTGTATATAAATATTAGGCAAAATAGCGTTTTACCCCCTAGCACGTTTACCCGCATAACTCTTTTTCCCCAAGGTAAAAAAAATGACAAAACCCATCATTGAAAAGCTGATTAAATTATCTTTCCAACAGTATATAATACGTCTTTATAAGAATTTTTTCTAGGTTGACCGGAAATTCTACAGGACTACTGGGACCCACCAAAATCAGCCTCGACTGTTGCATTGAAACTGACTTTGGTATTGTGACACAACCATGCCGTCTAGGAGCAAGTGAGAGCAGCGCAAACCACAAACGGATTGGCCATTGTTGCGCAACCGATTGAGCAATGAGCATTCACACTCTCATTCTCGTGCGCAGTCCGCGCCGTTGCTCCTGACCCGCTCAGACGGCATGGTTACGTCGCAATAGTAAACTCCGTTACAGTGTTACCATAGTGTCCTATATGGTGTCGACACAAGCAAATCTCACGGTTCAATGAAATTGTATCACGTCACAGTTTCCATTTGGCTACAGGCAATTTAACGGTGATTTTTAACCGGCTTGCCGAGCATTAAATTTGATGAATCGGGTATCAATCGAAAGCTGACGCTGTACTGTTTGCGAAAATATAAATTTTATTCCACTCATGGCCCTGGAACACCCACAATCAGCCCCAAATTATTCATTGTCGAGTAGATTGGCAGTGTGACGCAACAATGCTGTCTGGCGAAACGAGAGTGTAGCTCAAGAAAAAAGCAGCCAGACAGCATTGTTGCGTCTGTCGTTTCGCCAGACAGCATTGTTGCGTCCCAATACCAATCTCCATAACAATGGAAAATTAGAGCCTGATTGTGAGGGTTCCAGGGCCGCGAGCGGAATAAAATTTATATTTTCGTAATCAGTGCAGAGTCAGCTTTCGATTGATACCCGTTTCACCAAATTTAATGCTCGGCGAGCCGGTCAAAAATGATCGTCAAATTGCCTGTAGCCAAATGGAAACTGTGACGTGATACAATTTCATTGAACCGTGAGATTTGCTGTGTCGACATCATATAGGACACTGTGGTGTTACATTCGTGGCTGATTTTCGGTATTCCAGGGCTACGAGCAGAATAAAATTTATATTTTCGCAAGCAGAACCGCGGTAGCTATCGATTGATACCAATTTTATCAAATTTGATGCTCGACAATCCGGTCAAAAATTACCGTCAAATTGCCTTTAGCCAAATGGAAAGTGTGACGTAGGTCAATTTCACCGAGCCGTAAGATTTGCTTGAGTCCACGCCATATAGGACACTATGGTGCAATCTTTAATTAAGATTTCAAGGTGTTCGATAAGCCCGGTACCCCAAATTTAACAAGATGTCAATTCATTAGGGTTGAGTACATGGTAAGTGCAGATAACGCAAGTCTTCTCGCTTCGACAAACTTACGCGTAAGCTCTCTCTACTCTCACACGCTGCGAACACGCGTATATAATAACATACAATCACTAAAATTTGACGTTAGCAAGTAGTGGGAATCTCGGCAGACTGGCCGCGGGCCGGACAAAATCCCTTCGCGGGCCGGATCCGGCCCGCGGGCCGTATGTTGCCCACCCCTGATATAGATGAAAGTTATGCAAATCATAGGATCCTCATTTTCAAAGCAGCTCAGATCTCGAAATAAGCTCTGACTCGCTATTCTCCTCAAAGCATGGAATTATCACGAGTATCACCTTCGATCACTGAAGAAAAGGATGAAATTATATCCGAAGCATATTCCTTGAGCAGGAATTTTATCATGTACGAACTCGACGGCTCATGCGTTACGGTAAATACGAAAGCAGAGAGAACCTTACGTCGAGTTGGGGATAAAGTGTTCGAGCGACATCGAACTGTCCTAAACGCAGTCTCCAAACGTCTCCGCTATTTGCACTTTTTCACATTTTATAACACTTTAAGTAGTACTTAACAGTTTTAGTTTTAAATAAAATACGGAATATAAACTAATCGAAAAATTCGGTAACCAATTTCGCGTAGGCTATGCATACAAATGAGGAAAGTTACATCAGTAGTATAGTAGATCGGTCGCACGCGGCCATGGGGTGCTTATGGGCCCGCTGGTGACTCGTATTGAAAACTCGTGTTGGTGACTCGTACTTTCAGACCCCCCTTCCGCTGGTGACTCGTAATGGGTTCTTATGGGTGCGGCCGTGACTCGTACTTTCAGGTATAGGCTGCGGCGGTGACTCGTATTGAAAACTCGGGGTCGTGACTCGTACTTTCAGGTATAGGCTGCGGCGGTGAATCGTAATGAAAACTCGTGGTCGTGACTCGTACTTTCAGGTATAGGCTGTGGCGGTGACTCGTATTGAAAACTCGGAGTCGTGATTCGTACTTTTGGATATAGACCGCGGTGACATGGTAACGTAGCTGATATAGACGCGACATGATAACGTTACAGGTATAGGGATCGCTCACACGGTTTCACATGAAGACGGTGTAGTTTAGTCGTGACAAATGACCGATCGTGTTCTAACTCAAGTCTTTCCTCGCTAGCTATTGATTCCTACGTAACCTGAATAGTACGCCGAGATTCAGATCGGATTATTCGCACCTTCCATACCGCTGTTTCGCACCTACAGAATAGTCTGCTGTTCACAGTTTCAACAAGAATCACAAGTATACACATTTACACATTCGTTTATTACTCTGAAATCAAACTCTTCACAAAAGCACGCACAATCGTATCATTCACTTTTTATCATCACCAAAATTACCCAAGTATTCCTCGACTGAAAACCCTTGAGCGCTTTTTATCAAGAATGCTATAGCATGATCTCCACACACATCCGAAGTTTTACTTTGTAACTGTTTCCTAGTCACAGAAAATTCATCCGGCTCCAGGAATTCGATTATCTGGGGTTTTAGCGGTCCGAAACCTAGCGAATCATGAAAATGAGTATCGTCATCTCTGTATATAGACACCCAGTGGGACCCAGGCAAACTCGACTCGTCGTAATTAATGACGATAGCGAATTTTCCGCTAATTGGTTTCTTCGGTAACTGGTCTACTGGATAAGTTCCTAGATACAGACTTTGTGTGTCAGGGTGGTTATAGAGAATATCATTGATCTCAGACGTATTCATATTTCGACGACTTGTCTTTTTTGATTCAGCTGTAGAAGATGTTGAAACTCCTTCAAACATAACAAGGTTACGGAGGTTGGTAACGGCTTCGATGTAGTTAAAACCAGATGCACAGTTCCTGTCTTATGAAGTTGATAACATCCCAAGCTATTATCGGGTGTCAAATCAAACACAAAAAGAGTGTATCCATTGACATAATCTTTGCGTGAAATATTTAAAGGTGCCTCGGATTCCCAGCGACCTGTCTGAGAGAATAGTGCCATATATCCTTCGAGTCCGCCATGTTTATCAAAATCGAAATGAAATTCGCGGCCGTTAATTTGACGCCCATCCACACTTAACGAAAGATTTTGAACATCAAAGTGTTTAAAGTTGAATGGGTTTTTGGTCCGAACACCGTTAAATGTCGTGGTCTCAACTAAACCAATTACGATCTTCTTTGGCATGGTACCACTCACTAACTCTCTATCAATTTTCGACAACCCCGCCGCGAATGTATGAGTCGACATTTGTAAGCGTATCCAGGGATACTTTGCAGTATTCTTCTGTAATACAGACTTGTGTGCCAAGCTTACACTTTCAGCGATCTTCATCTGTTTGACATACACCTCCATTTCGAGTAAAACAATTTGTACATCTTCCGCATCACCGAGCAGACAGAAATTATCTTCGTTACGTGTAAATTTTAATTTCATGTCGACATTATCCAGCATACATCTAGACTGTTCAAAAAGACCCATTCGAATTTTACCGATCAACTCTAACGGAGTGCTGTTTTTTGTAAGGTCTTTTCGTTTAACATATCCAGTATTCGCTGCACCAAGAACATCCATAGATCCAGCGACATCTTTATAAAAACCTTGTCCTTGCACAAAACTCTCCGAGGCGCCATGTGTATCATTCAACAACCGAGAGATATAAGCTTTGTACGCATGACAATTATCCGAATTTGTGATAACCTCATTTGAAATAGTTACATCGATTTGTTTGAAAAGAGAATCCAGCATGTTATTGACCAGACCCACTTGTGTATCGTTTGCTAAATCAGTTCCATCGCGTTTAGTGAGCTTCAAACGTAATATCAAGAACGTGTTTTGTAGATCCATATATCGATCCGTCCTTGGTAATTGTACTTCCATGACATTACCTAAACTATGGGGTTTGACGACGACATATTGCGATTCCTCAATACTGGTTTGTGTGTGGGGTATACTAAATATGTTTAATCCGGAGTTATGACATTCTCGGGAACCCGCGTGCATCAACATAGTTCTTAGTCGAATATATCCTGTTGTTTACGACGACGTTTGGATGAACTGTTCTTTGACTTTGTTTTTTTCCTTTTTATAGCTTTTGGGGTTAAAATTTTATCAATCACTCGACCGCCAGCTTGTTTACTTCTCTTGACAACACTAGACTTGATCGAGTTACCCCGTAATAGATCTCTCGCTATTTCACCTCCAGTCCGTAACAATTGACCGCCGGCGTATTTCGCAATAGGTGTCACTAAACGACCGAGCGATTTAAACAAACTCCCGATACCGGAACCGGCTTGAACTCCACCGCTAAAATATCCATAACCATCACCCGTCTGGTTATAATGACGATGGACAGAATGATGATCACACGTGAAAACAACTTTCATAATCGCTTCCTAATGTTAAATGTAGCTTGCAATGAACGACTTATTATATTTATAGGTTCCCCAAACTCATCCCTGAGGTAAAGACATACAGAGTCTACAACATCTTTTGAAACAGGGAAATAATACGGATTTGTCGCTACCCAATTATGCGCGACATCGCCAGTTGTCAGCGGTATAACTCGTAATAAATGCGCTAACGTATCTCCAAGTAAGTGAGGGTGAATAATATCGCAATACACAAACAAATATTGACCAATCGCCGGTTCGGATAAAGTGAAATCGATCTCCATGAGGGCTAATTCGCAATATCTCGTCTGGATGTTGTTGATGGTGAGTAGTCTGTGTTCAAAATCAACACCAAGCATAGAGGTGGTTAACGTCACTATTTTCATCGTGCGTGGAGTGTCAATGTGGTCTCTATATCATGTACTAACTGACCGTATTGGTCCCGGATGGTGATTTTTATATCGCGGATGTGGTTAATCGACACTGGGAAATAAAACGGTTTTTCATATACAACTTCTTGTCTCATACACGTCTCGTTATTGACTTGGATCACACGAAGTAATTGACTCATGTAATCACCCACCGGATGATGTCGTAGTACATTGATATACACAAAAAGATATCTGAGGTGGGGTTGAGTTGGTTTAGGTTTGATCGATGTGACATTACATACTGGTGTCGACACTTGATCAACTACACTGAAATAATTTGTGAATATGTCCGTGGGGTGGAGCGTGATACGTTTCGAGTAACGAATTCGGAAAAGTTCATCGTTGATTCTTTCGGTGAAACAGTGTTTGAAACTTTCAGATAATATTCTTCGCGTCAACTCGAGGTTGTTTGCATAATTCCCAAGTGGTGTTAGGTACGCGTCTACTATTCGGTCTTTCTCATTATGTAGCTCCCAGAGTGCTTGATCATGATTGATTATAATTCGATCAAGAGATTCACTGACAAAACTCATATCCATCAACGCGAGTTCATTACAAATAATTTCATTCGGTAACACCACTGAGAATTCACCCTGGGTGCCAGACAACGTGATGTAACTCATATTGAATCAACAGCTCTACGACGGAAGCGTAGGGTCACTGTCACTGGTGCTTTTCGAAATTTAATGGGGTTGCCAGCAATGTTCCCTCTAAGCTGCGCACGTGCGCAAATGCGCAGTGCTTTCACGGTCTCTGCGCACAGAAAATCCAAGTTGCGCACAAAAAATCCGAAGTGATGATCTTTTTTTAGTCGTTACGCACTGTTTTCCAAGGGTCTGCGCAGTAAGTTGGTGAGTGTGCGCAGACCCGTCAAAAATTAGAGGGAACATTGGTTGCCAGCTGCGTCACGTAAATAAATTCGTATTGTTCTAAAATTGTTTTTCGCTAAAGCAAAGAAGTATGGTTTTGGGAATATGTTGATTTGGTTTTCATTCGGTTTAGCGGTTACTGTAACCACCCGTAAAAGTTGTTGCAGCTTGTTACCGTGTGGTCTTGGTTGTATCAGATCACAATACACATAAACCTTATCAATCCGTTCCAACTTTATCGCGGGTGTAAAGATAAATTCTACCACTCCGCGGCGACGAGATACAACGCGTCTAAATGTTATTATATCCAACACAGAGCCAAGTGGTATCAATCCGTAAGGTTCGGGTGAATCATGTGTGGTACGGGGTATGTGTTTGGCGCTAGAGTCTGCGGTATCGGTATTTATGGGTACACCCCGCTTGTGTCTTTTTTTACTCGTAACTAATCTTCTGAATGTGATTCTAAAGTCTCCGAATCCTTGTAAAATGAAAATGTCCCCCATGTAATATTTCTCGTACGATTCTAACATTTCACCGATGCTGTAATACGAGCCTTCGGGAATATAATACCGATCGGTGTATCCATTCGCATCGACAAATCCAAAACCGATACTTTTCGCTGTCACTTCAATTCGCGGTTGAAAATCATGCGGGAAGGTCAGCTCACACAACCCCAGCTCATGGCGATTCATTTCTAATTCTTTGTAAAGTTCCGTTTGAAAATCTGTGCTAGTATTCGGAAATTTATCCAAACTCGCATTCGAAGGTAGAGTCAACAACATTTTATTGTTTCTTTCAACATATACGATGAGGTGATGGATTCGGTAATAAATACCCAAGTGAAGAAGACAGTAGCGTTAAATATATCTCACGATCCACCCCGACAGAAATTTGATATAATGAAAACACGATTACACACACTAACATACAAATCTGTACAATAAACACAATCTGGTTTTTCAGACTGTTCGAGACTTGACCCACGCGAGATGAGACGGAATCAGAATCCATAGTTTGGCTGAACAACATTTTCAGCATCTATTTATACAAATCCGAGACCCAGGAATTAAATTTAGACGGATAACCCAACCATTTTACAAGATATTGCGTTTTCTTTCCTTTCTTGCGAGTAGACAGGATTTTCTCGATATTGTAAATATTATTATTTTTAGTTATTGGTTGTAATTCTTCACGCTGGAAGCGACCGTCTATAACTTCGCCGTGGTAGTCTTTCAATTGATAAGTAGGAGGGTCACCTTTACGACATTGAGATACGAAAAAGATTTCTTCGCTCCAACTCGCCAAGGCACTTTTTACAAAATTACCACGTGATTTCGAAATCCTGACGGGTGTGCCGATAGTTAGTTTGGGTTTTTTAGGGGTCATGTCACCGTATAACCTATGGAAAATTTGTTCTTGATTTGAATAATCAACATCCGCTGGAGGGCACCCTATAGCCACGTGAAAAGTAGTGTTATACCCCTGGCATATCTCGGACAGGACATTGACATAATTCAAAGTCTTATTATGCGTGAAATAACGGTATAACACTTGCTTCACAGTACGAATAACACGCTCGCATATCGATGCTTTCAGTTCACTATTTGTATGAAAATGTCGCACATTGTTCTCTTTTAAGAAAGTCTGAAACGCACGATTAGTAAACTCAGAACCTTGATCGCTTTGAATAACATGAGGTATACGATCCTTAAATATTTCCTTGAATCCGCGAATAATACCTTGCGCGGTTTTGTTCTTGAGCGGATACAGATATAAAAATCGGCTGAAACAATCGATCGTCACCAACACATATTTAAAATTATCGTTTTCTTTTGAAAGGTTTTGCATATGCATGAGATCGGTTTGATACTGAACACCAAGACCGGACGTAATCACTCTAGGTCTCTTAAATTTCTTTCGATATGGAAAATGTTTTGTGTACGCGTCCTTGCTCGAAAGAAACTCCTTGACTTTGGCTCTATTCCGCCCTCTAGAGAATACGTATGCACCGCGGTAACTACCAGGGAGCCCTGGTGTGAAATACTTAGTATGGCTCCCATCCGTATCGTCTCGGGGTCTTGGGTGTACGACCGCTTTTCGTCGGGGCATGCTGAGTCTTTACTTTGCTTCGTTGGCGACTCGGCGATGGTATAGGAATCCTTGATGGTTCACCCTTGATCAGGCGTCGCAATGCGTCCAACTCACTAGCCGAAAATAGATTCCTTTGTTCTGATATATCGATTTTCATCGGTTGATTCAGTGTGTCGTGTTTTGTTTGATAACGATTTAGTGCGTCGTTATATAAGGCTAATTTTCGTTCTTGGGGTATGTTCATCTGTAATATGTCGCTCATACATTTGTCGATATCCAAATTCAATTTCTGAACGTCAGCTCCGTTGATCGGGTTCGGATTTATGAAGATTTTTTTAAAAGAAGTCATTTTTTGAAAAGATTACCGAGTAAACCAGTGACGACGGGTAGGATGCTTGATAATAGAGTCATAAACATACCCCCATTCTGATTAAACATACGTTTTTTATGTCGAATAGGGATGTCTTTCCTGACAAGTCGACGTAAACTACATTTATGAGCTGATAGTCGCTTTCTTTTATACTTTGAAAGAGGGATGTTGCCGTTTAAAACGTTCTTTGTACAATCGCATATACACTCGATCAATTCTTTGCTGGCCCCCGATATAATTTGCTTGCGTATCTCGGGTTTACTTTTATGTAGGAACTCTAGCGTGGGAATATGCCGTCGTGTCCGAGCTGGTACCTTGGTCATTTTGAGTTTAAAGTCGGTTCTGTGTCTGGCTATTTATACCATCGGGCTATAAACCACCATGGTTTCACCAGGGAATATATTGGTCATAACGCGTCGATTTTCAGGTGCTTCTTGCGTGAGATCGAGGAATAAATAACTATGAGGTTGTCTAGCAGCGTCACGATAAGCCTCTGTTAAAAATCTAGAGTTTGGATACATTTGTCGACCGAGAAAACTGATCTGCTGTTGGTCGCGCGGATTCTTGAAAATCACCATATACGAGCTCGAGAGACTCAAGTCACGTGCTCCTTTACCCTTGTGATACAGGTTCTGTGTGATATAGCAAATTGACTTGGCTGAGTGATGAGAAAATCTTGTAAAGTAGTCTGCAATTTTCGCTGTCTCAGTCATGAAATCATCCACTATAATCAAGGTGTCTTCAGAGCAAACCTTCAACTCTTCTAAAATATCTAGACCCGCGTGGAATTCTACATTATGCATCGTCTTGAAAACCTCCTGGTAATTATTGTAACAATATACAACCCTGGATACACTAGGTTTAATCATTGATGTCGCATGCCTAATCAGCTTTGCAACAAAAGTAGTCTTCCCACTTCTTGAAGGACCACTCACAATACACGCGAATGGGTGGATCAATTCCATCATTTGTTGTTTATTGAAAACTCGATAAAGTGCGTGTGTTTATATATCAACAAGGTTGAGAATAGCCACTGTTGTAGTCATCTTGTTCTAGTGGAATATATAAACCCAGTAGAGTTCGATTTAACAATTTTCCCCGGGTTATGAAATCTTCATCTGTCCCTCGTAATTTCGTCAGTGGAAGTTGTAGTGTTACAAACGCTTTATTCAGGTTGTCAAGCAGCTGATCCCAATCTGTAAAATAATAAATCACGTAAGAGGATTCATAATACGTTCATAGAGCTTTAAAATCTAACAGTGTTACTATAACAACTATAGATCTCACCTTTTGAACACTCTTTTAAATCTTTATGTTGTGTCGATACGCGTTGTTCGTATAATTCATGCGATATCTCTCGATTCAAATACAGCTCCACGAGGTGTACATGATCGCGACGTTGTACAAGTGTCTTTTCGTGTAACCGAGTCAGACCTGCTTGCTCCAGAACAGATATTATGTAATCACTAGCCATCTGTAAAAACAAGACACAGATATCAGGAAATATTGTTACTAAAATGTTTCCATTGCAAGTTGCCATTTCGAAAACACCCACAGATTGTAAACAAAGTTTCACCTAAAACTATAAGTGTTCACCGCAGATTATGTTCACAATGACCAAGAGAATCATGCTTGCAAAAATCATCGGTTGTAGCATCGCTACTTTCAGAGTCAGAACGAGATCGTTTCAAACTGTTTGCGACTCGATGTTGATCGAGGAAAAATTGGAATTTTCTATGTCGCTTGCGGGTTCTCAAGTAGGCTTGTCTCTCTTCGTGACCGAAAAGCGGTATCCACGAACAATTTTTCCCAAGACCACATAATTTGTCAGCTTTGCTCTGTTGAATAGGATGTGGTTATCACTCGGCGTCTTCCGATCAGGAAATTGTAGTTGAAGTAGCGCTTCTATGCAGACACTTCGGACACGGGTCCATTTCTCGTCTAGTTCCTGACGGTGTGCCTTGGATCGATCGGGTATCGTGCGGTCTTGCGAGTTGTCGTCGGTACCGTGAATCGAGAGTTGTGTTAATTCCTGCTCCAGTTCAAGCGTCTCTTTGTGCAAACTATTTAAATCCAATTCTGACATTACTGACTCAATATATGAAATAGCGTTATCCATCTGAAAAACAAATGACACATCAACACATAAAAAAATACAAATAAATCATAATAATAGCAGACACACAGATAAAATACAATAGCACACAAAATATACAATTACGTCACAATTACACATTCAATGGTAGGGTTGACACACCATCCTCGAGCACTCGGCGTTTGGCATAGAAATAGGAGAATGTTTTACGCTGTTGTTTGTACGTATAGACACCTCCATCTCTGCACCGAAACCCCTTGTTCACTCCCCCGACAGATTGCCTGGATGTCAAGACGCCCAGAAAAGTTTCGAAATCAACTGGGTTGGATTTCTGGAGACCTTTGGAAGCCAGTTTTTTCTTTGGCCCATCGCAAAAGTAATTTTTTGATTGGAGACCGCAGAAAGATGTACCACCTTCATACTCCACTTTCATCAAACCCGGTTGACGAAGGTAATAGGCATACGTGTCTTTGCAACACTGTCTCGATCGGTCAAAAGAAACCGGATCAGCCAAAAACTCAGCTCGGTGTTCGTCACAAAAATAGCGTGGAAACCAGTTCTCGTATTCCACATAAAATTCATCTCTTTTCTCGGGGATAAGGATATCGTCGAATGAGGCTGAATGCGAAAGATAGAGGGAGTCTGTGTCCATCATTAATAGCATGAAGCACTCGTCACGGAAATATTTACACAAGCAGTCATAAAAAAACGAGAGCATCTTGAGCTTAGCGTTGTTATAAACCCAGAATCCCACTTGAATACAGTTACCCCACTTGATCGTTTTAGGTTTCTTCGTTACTTCAAATAGATCAGCGTTCAATTCATCATATTTCACAAAAAAGCGATCCTTCACGTTGACACCCAATTCACTTTTATCACAGTAGGAGGTTCGTTTGAATTTACGTGGATTCATCAAGACCCGACCATAGCTGCTGTTTCCGGCTAATTTTTGTGTCAGGGCAATAATCTCAAGGTTAGGGTCACGGTCCCCAGCACGTCGACAATCCGAGACATTTTTCGCAAAGTTGTCAAAACATGTCTTTTTGGTGAATTCGACCGCCTCATGAATTTTGGATATAATCAATCCGTGTTCAACATACCACTTGATCAAGTCGGAGGTCAACAAGATTTTCTTACCCCAGTATGAAGCAACTAACATGCGCGTGGGTTTGGTGAGTAATTTGCGATCAACGGCGAACTGTTTCATGTGACCTGACAAATGCTCGCGAGATACCATCGTATTTTTGAATATCGGACATAGTTCAACAAACTTCCTTTGCAAATGTTTTGGCGTAAAAATATCAACTGATAAACATCCGAAGAATGTACCAGTCATTACCATCTCCATCAATTTATGTGCGGTGACAGACTTGGCTCGAGTCAATTGTGGTTGAATACCATTAAGATATCGCACAATATCAGGATTTTCCTGTTTCTCCGTGCGCCAGTCGCATTCCCATTTACATATGACTTGATAATTGAGGCTTTTGTAATAATCATGAACACGTTTAGTTCGTTCTCGACGTTCCAAGTCATCACAGCCAAATCTGCACTGATGCGCGTGAAAATGACACCCAAGAAAAGACAAGATTACCCCTTGGCCAGCCGAATTACGATAGAAACCATCAGCTGGATAATTACGGGCTCCTATGCGGATTTCAGGTCCATTAAAAGCATGGTGGACATGTACATTGTGGGTATACGAATACCAGTTTAGCCATTGAGCTGCTGTCTCACCCCATCTCGGTGCGGTCTTGACAGGTTTGAATTTAGTACACTCAGCATCGAGTGGTTGCCAATGTACCGGGAAACCAGTTGGACTAGGTTCACTCAAAGCAAAAAGGTATAACGAATTGCTGTCCAGCCCTGTTACATGTTGGGTAATCTGAGCGTTTTCCTTATAAAAAAATTCTTTGATTCGAGTTTCACCCTGTTTTTGATATCGATGGAAAATGACCGACGGTCCGCCCACTAAATTGTCTCTGAATAGCGAAACCAGATCCTGGTGTTTATCATTGAACAATGTGAAATCACGTGGGATGCTATTGAAAAGATGTCTTGATACAACCCCGGGTAGGGAGACAGCTTCCTTGAATATATCCACACTGAATTGACTTTTGAAAGATTGAAATTGTTTTTCTAACCCCTCAATGAAGTAATGAGTGTCGATTGCGTTGTACCATTTGAGATAATCACGTAAAGTTGTCATTTTGTTATCGTTCCAAACCTTCAAACAGTTTTCATATTCAGCTGTGGATATATTACGACCTTTTAGCGAGCTGTAAAAGTCGCTGTGGCTAGGAAGACTCGTATAATCCAACTTTTCCAAACTAGTCAGAAACTCATACGGAAAATGACCTTTAGCGGCGCTACATTTGAAGGCTTTCAAATAAGCATCGTACGAGAACCCAGGTGCCAAGTAATTTACAATGTCCAAAAATTTAAGTCTGTTAGTTGTCAACGAGAGGAAGTTGTTACCGCGCTTCAATACACTCAGATTTTCATCAACGAGTAAACCCATCAAGTACTCTTTGAGACAGTTCAAGTCATACCGACCGCCATTGAACGACAAAACAGGGATTTGTTTTAAATATCGCATAAACTCCTCTTGTAAACGTTCAAGAGGTATTTTTCTCTCGGAAGGATCAAGTGCTTTCATTTCGGTAATTTTACATTCGAGCATGTCCAAGTAGTGTTGATATTCCATCTGTAACAACCTAAATGACTCACTTTGAATATCATGAAAATGATCAACCATTTCCGCACACAAGTCGTTTGGGTCGCCGTTCGAGACAATTACATACGGCTCCAAGAACCCTTCCACATTAGAAGATATACTAACAGAAATGGGAATATGTTTGCACTCCCATGAAGTTTTGGCGGAATCTGGAATATCACACTTTTCAAACATGCTCTCGATATCAAACGCGATACGGTATTTGAAATAACGAAGTTCGTGAGGAACAAACACCCCTTCTAAATCAAGCTTTTCAAAGATGTTCAGAGGAGGTGTATACACGCCACCCGGAAACACTTCAACGACACCCGTTGTACATTTGTGTCTGGTCAATTCATACTGTTCGTTAAACAATCGTAGACAAACATCACATTTATAGGTCTCTACATACCGCCTCAAGTCAGTAATGAGACAGAAATGGCGATCTTCTAAATGTAAGTACACAGGTTTCCCTTCAAACGTACTACGTCGGAGAGCGCTAGCTTTACCCTCAGTCTTGGTGTACACGGTTATAGCAACATTAAACAAATCCTCGATATCGTCCAACATGTCAAGAGTCACACCAGATTCTACATTTACACCGTACACCGAAGTGAACTGTTGAGCCATTTCCTTTGTATCTTTTCCTAGTGAGTGGGCGATGCAGCGAAAAGCGCATAAATTATCCTTATACCTCGTACCGTTTTTTCGGCGTGTAAATGTCATGACACATCTTGACTGTGTCAGACCTGGGGGTATTTTAACACCAACACAACCAATCAGTAAATGACCCGTGGGGTATACATAAAACTGTACATTAGTCAGACAGACTGGTAGCGACTTTGTATCTGGTCGAGAGTTTTGTAACAAATCAAGTGAGGTTTCCAAGCGTATAGATTCAACAAACTCATCGAATTCAGGTAATGTTGAAATTAGCGCCGGTGTTTCTAATACACTATCGACATTCGCCGACGCATGAAAATAACGAAATCTCAGAGTCTCAGTGTGATATAAAATGAAGGCATGTGCGTAGTTCACTTTAAAGGTATGTGACTCGGAGAAAAATATCGCTTGGATATCGTGGTAAACATCCGTTAGCTCACGATCGATAACTCGAATATTATACACATGCCTGGTCTTTTTCACTACATACGATTTTATCGCTTGCCAGTTCTGATTTACAATTTCTTGGTGTTGGTTGTCGATCTCTGGCGGTGCATTCCCATCCTCGTGATTCCACAGACATCGACTCATCTGTAAAATTGATAACGCATGGTTACATTCAACACTTGAGGAACATGAAACCAGTCTTACTTACATTCTAGTTTCTTTGCTGGTGTCTTCGACTCTTTATACTAAACAAGTAACACGTCAAACTATGTCGCTAACATAGTGCTATGGCAGATAACTTACCAGTAGACTCGTGTTTTCAACTTGAGTTTGCACTGTCTGTTCAACAACAAAATCATTACATCATGTTCACTAGTTCTGCACAGTAATAACTCACCGTTTCAATTCTTTAATCCCACGCTTGTTGTGTCTGTAGGATAATCGAACAACAAATCATATTCGTAAATTAAAGTAGTTATATCAGATAACTTACCTATTAAGTAGTTAACCATAGACTCGCTCTGTAATACGCTCAGCTCACCAAATACGTCGTTACTATAACTCAATTTTAACTGTTTCAACCCGCGGATTATGTCTGGATCAATAAAGTACAGCACGTGGCGATGTCTTTTTATAGAGCTCATTATCGCACGCTTAGGCGATTCGCTTTTTATTGCTATTGTGTAACAATCCTTTCCCTCTCGATACCGCGCGGCGTTTCACACCTTATTGAGGTTCTCTTCGCGGTTATTGTTACAGACATCTGTTATGGCAACTAGCACGATTATTGAGAATTATCTTCTGTATTATCATAACTTAACAACCCCCACCTTGAGCGAAATGGAAAAATTCATCCACAGAGTACTAGATTTCTATGTACATGGAGAAAACGTGAACCGTGTTCGAAAGTGTGATTTCACCGCATTGGTTAACTCGATTCGGTCATACGACATCGATTGGAATGGCGTTTTTAGTATCATAAGCGTTGCGGCGATGAAAAGCGACATTCACTCCATCGCGGTGTACAGAGATTTAACAACAGACATCTTGAATAATCACTACAGTACATTGATAAGCGACTGGGTAAGAGGAAAATGGTCCTGCATCATAACACCTTATGAACGGTATCCTTTCGTACAGAATTCGTGTAAAGTCTACTTCAAACCAAGTCTATTCGCGCGGTTCATCAGTGTTATACAAAGTCTGTTACCTCGTTTGATACCACGCGGCTAATTCTATAAATGACGATTAATTTACTGATGACTCTCACTTTACCAAACGATATGACATCGAACAGCGCCAACAGTATGCAAGTCGGAGCAGTTTCAAATTTTCACGTCGGTGTCAAATTCGTTTCATCCCCCAAAAGAGGTGGCGTTTGTCAATATCTCAAAGGTATATTCATCGACAATAATAATGAAGAGATATCTTTCACGTGTTTCAATCGTGAATTGTTCGGAGCCATTGAGAAAGCATGCAACAAACGAAAAAAACTCATGGTCAAATCCGGTTGGGTCCAAATTGATAAATTTACTGGAAAACCTACTGTATTACTGGGACGGGCTTCGTCAGTAACCACGCATGGAAAATCGAGACATACGACTGAAGAATACCCATTATTGACCTGCGAATCGGTATACGGAAATAAAGATGAATACGTTTCGATCGCCGCTACGTGTGTTTCTCGAGAGGAGAAGACGGTCAATTCTGACGCCGGAAAGGAGTTGAAATTATACAGTTTTACATTAAAAGACGATACTGGCGAGGTGGTTTTGGATCAATGGAACAAACCCTCGCTCGTACCCGGGAAGAAATATCAACTCACTCGTGTTAAAAACTGTATCGGTAGATTGAAAATCGATCAGTTAACTAGACTTGTTGAATTGAAGGAATAGTTTGCGTATTTGTACCCTGTAATACAATATTTCATTTCGTGTAAAATGCTTGACCTATGTGATTCGACAACTGGGTTAGCGCGGTGTTGTTCTACTGTTCGAGGTGTGAAAATTGTGCTATCGCGATGAAGTTGCGACTGTGAACAGCAGACTATTCTGTAGGTGCGAAACAGCGGTATACAAGGTGCGAATAATCCGATCTGAATCTCGGCGTACTATTCAGGTTACGTAGGAATCAATAGCTAGCGAGGAAAGACTTGAGTTAGAACACGATCGGTCATTTGTCACGACTAAACTACACCGTCTTCATGTGAAACCGTGTGAGCGATCCCTATACCTGTAACGTTATCATGTCGCGTCTATATCAGCTACGTTACCATGTCACCGCGGTCTATATCCAAAAGTACGAATCACGACTCCGAGTTTTCAATACGAGTCACCGCCACAGCCTATACCTGAAAGTACGAGTCACGACCACGAGTTTTCATTACGATTCACCGCCGCAGCCTATACCTGAAAGTACGAGTCACGACCCCGAGTTTTCAATACGAGTCACCGCCGCAGCCTATACCTGAAAGTACGAGTCACGGCCGCACCCATAAGAACCCATTACGAGTCACCAGCGGAAGGGGGGTCTGAAAGTACGAGTCACCAACACGAGTTTTCAATACGAGTCACCAGCGGGCCCATAAGCACCCCATGGCCGCGTGCGACCGATCTACTATACTACTTACATCAACGCCTGTTAAACTAGTTGTATCGAGTTATCGAATGATTTTTTCCTTACATCAAAACAACTAGTATGTGTAATTACATTAAAAAACGTATCTAAATGAGCTCCAGGGCATTGTGATTATGCAGCATACCAAATTTCATCACACATTTCATGATGGAACAACTTTAAAACTAACGCAGTTCTATAGCAACTTTTGCCTAAATCTGTTTTCGGTAACGTGTGCATATACATAGTCAGCTTTAATAACAGAATTACCATGCTAATATGTGACTCCTCACCTTGAAACTTGGTACGTAGTTGTAGGACATTGTGATTATGCAGCATACCAAATTTCCTCATGCATTTCATAATGGAACAACTTTAAAACTAACGCGGCTCTACATCGACGTTTTGCGTATATCTGTTTTGCGAGGGCGTATAGCACGTACCTATACATAGTCAACTTTAATAACGGAATTACCATGCTTAACATTGAATCCCAACTCTAAACTTGATACGTCGTTGTAGGACATTATGGCAATGCACCATGCTAAATTTCATCACACATCTAGTGATTATTATTATTATTATCATTCACATCAGTGGTGCTTATAGCCTGTTTTAAGGCTTTGTGCTCCACGGCATTACAAGTTATACAGTTCAATGAATATGCATTTCTTCGTCTCTTGAATGTTCGTTCTTGCACTCTCTCAGGCACTCTCTTCAGGCAGTCTCTGTCACGCGCGCTTTTATCATCGTCTCGTTTTTGCTGCCGACTTATAGCTCGGCCCACTCGGATTGGGCTTTTCGGCGATGAGGAGCCCATAGAACCTCCGACACATAGTAATTAGTCCGAACCGGGAATCGAACCACCACCATTCCCGCGCGCTCCTAAACCTAAAAATTCCTACCCTACCACCTAATACTAAGACGCGCGCAGGAATGTTTTTTATGCTTATACAACTCAACGAATACCCATCGGCCTGTTTACTACATTTTAAAGATTCTCTCCACCATTGTGTATACAAGAATATACTTCTCTTAGTAAGCAATTTCTCGTGAATTCCGAAGCACATTGACGTGTGTTAACTTCTGTATTAGGTGATAGCATAATTTTCATGTCTGACAATGTTACTTGTCAAGGTGATACAAACGTAAGCTCAAACTACTTTAAAATTTAAAGTGTCACCAAATTTTATCTAAAACTGAAACTGTCAAGTACCGATAAAGTAGTCTAAACCCTAGTCACTTTTTACGTGGAGGGAGTACATAGCGAAGTACTTGTATATTTTGGAGTACTCAAGTATAGGTTTGGCCTGCTTGCGCTATACTAAATGAAGTGATTGACTATTTACACTGCATCTACTTCTATTTCAGAGTTTTTCGGTTTTCGAGCAAACTATACCTTCAATACTTACTTTTTAACTCACTCGGAAATCATCACTTCTTGTACTTTAGTAGGACTTTACTGTTACTAAAATGTTGAGATGTACTTTCTATCAGTGGGCCAGTGGTCTTGGTGAGTGGTGTCAGTTTCATCTATATCCAACGAAAAGCTACTTGAGTACTTTAGGGGTTCGTATCTTCGCAAATAATATATTCTAAACATGTTTAGATAGCGAGGAGTGAAAGGGACAAATTTTATCTAAAAATGAAACTGTGAAGTACCGATAAAGTAGTCTAGACTCTAGAGTATTTTTATGTTTATTCAGTTCAACGAATATCTTCATATTGGCCTGCTTACTACATTTTAAAGATTTTCTACGCTAGAAAAATCGCTGTAACATGATAAGTATATTATAATTAATCTTATCAGCGCGGCATAGTACATTCGAGTAAATTCATTTAATTAGCTTATGTTTATGAAATTATTTGGTTTCCGAATTCTATCTAAAACTGAAACTGACGAGTATCGGTAAAAGCAGTCTTACACCGTAGTCACTTATTACGTGGAGGGAGTCGATAGCGAAGTACTCGTGCATTTTGTAGTACACAAGTATAGGTTTTATCTGCTTCCACTATACTTAATCAAGTGATTAACTATTTACACTGCATCTACTTCTATTTCAGAGTATTCGGTTTTCAGGTAAACTATACCTGCAATACTTACTTTTTAACTCACTCGGAAATCATCACTTCTTGTACTTTACTAGAAATTTACTGCAACTAAATGTTGAAATGTACTGTTATCAGCGGTCTTGATGAGTGGTGCTAGTTTCATCTATATCCTACGACGCATTTTTGCGCTGCAGAATGACTTATCGCAATAAAAATAACAAAACTACTTCGATAATTTGCGAACTCTCACTGCGCAAAAACGTTAGTACTCTAGGTCTATTTCTGTTTAATACTGTAGCTATCATGAAGTTGATGTACTCCAATATCATAACGACTTGAGAGTATTTGGTACATGTAGGTAAAAAAAACCTACTTGGGTATTCTCAAGAAGTACGAGTACTTCTATACTTAACAACTCTGGAAGTTAGCGCAGTTTGTGGCATTTGTATGCAATCGAAATTTGCGTGCTTCTCACTTACCTTATGTTAATAGTTTTCCTTTTCTATCTACTTTACAAGATTCAGTGTAGAAGTTTAGTGAAAGTGTAAGAGTTTAGCAAAAGCAGTTTTTGATAATAGCACTTGTCAAGTTGATACAAACGTAACTTCAAACTACTTTAAACTAATTGTACTTGTATTCCAGCAAAATTACGAATCGTTGAGTATAGAGCGATAGCCTCTATCATACTTGCGGAAAATAGGGATTTGGTACACGAGTATCAAATTAGAGTAAATTGAGTACACTTGAGAGGTTATTAGTGATTCTGCTGGAGTTTATATGAAGGGAAGTCCTGATAAAACCTTGATTATTTCAGAAAAGAATAGAGGGCTTCTTTCGATATTTTGATAGTCTCCGTCGTAGTGTCGGATGTCATGAAATTGTATACATGCCATCTAGTACTACGGAAAATGTCAAGGCTGGTACTCAATGGTTCTGTTAGTAATTATATGAAATGTTTGGGAATCGAATTGGACCGTAAAGTATGGTCCTATGGCATAGAGCCCTACGAAATGAGTCCACATACCACGTAAAATTCCACTCCAAGCGCTGCGGCTTAGCTCAAGCGAACACGTATTTCGTACTTTAGGTGTTAAATCATCTTTCTTATGATAAATAAGCATATGAAGAATTGATCAGAAAATTTTGTAGAGTACCGTAGGCATCGATACATTGATAAAATGGGTTTCCTTATCTTAAATTGAAACGGACAGAATAAATCGAAACATTTTGCAGAGTCCCGTAGGCTTCAAGACATAACTCAGGCTGAGATTACCTCCTAATAACGAGGGCATCGAGTGGGATGTTATAGGAAGCAAGACGAATCATTGTAAAAGTGTTGAAACTTAATTACATCTGTAATTTCATCACTAAAGTTGATCACGCATAGGTACGTGCTACGCTCCCGCAAACAGATTAACGCGAAGTCGGTATAGAACTGCGTTAGTTTTAAAGGTGTTCCATCATGAAATGTGTGATGAAATTTGATATGTTTCATTGTCATACTGTCCTACATCTGTGAACCAATCTTCAAGTTGCGCATTCCATGTTTGGCTCGCTAATTCCGTTATTAAAGTTGAGTATGCATAGGTACGTTCTACGCTCCCGCAAAATTCGGTATGGAACTGCGTTAGTTTTAAAGTTGTTCAATCATGAAATGCGTAGTTTTAAAGTTGTTCAATCATGAAATGCGTAACAAAATTTGACATGGTGCATTGTCATAATTTCTTACAACTGCGTACCGAGTTTCAAGGTGGGGAGTCGATTATTAACATGCTAATTCCGTTATTAAAAGTTGACTATGTATAGGTACGTACGCTACGGAAAAACAGATTCAGATAAAAGTCTGTACAGAACTGCGTTGGTTGTAAAGGTGTTACATCATGAAATGTCTGACGAAATTTGGTATGGTGCATTGTTATTATGTCCTACAACTGCGTACCAACGTTCAAGGTGAGAATTTAATGTTTAGCATGCTAATTATGTTATTAAAATTGACTATGTATGGGTATATGCTATGTTCACGAAAAACAGATATGCGTAAAAGTCGGCATTCGGCTGCGATAGTTTCAAAGGTGTTCCATCATTAGATGTGTGATGAAATTTAGCATGGTGCATTGCCATAATGTCCTACAACTACGTATAAAGTTTCCAGTTGGGATTCAATGTTAAGCATGGTAATTCCGTTATTAAAGTTGGCTATGTATGGGTACGTGCTATACGCTCCAACAAAACAGATGTACGCAAAAAGTCGATGTAGAGCCGCGTTCGTTTTAAAGTTGTTCCATCATGAAATGTGTGATGGGATTTGGTATGGTGCATTGTTATAGTCTCCTATAACCGCGTACGAACTTTCAAGGTGGGAATTCCGTTATTAAAGTTGACTATGTATAGGTACGTGCTATACGCCCTCGCAAAACAGATATACGCAAAACGTCGATGTAGAGACGCGTTAGTTTTAAAGTTGTTCCATTATGAAATGCATGAGGAAATTTGGTATGCTGCATAATCACAATGTCCTACAACTACGTACCAAGTTTCAAGGTGAGGAGTCACATATTAGCATGGTAATTCTGTTATTAAAGCTGACTATGTATATGTACACGCTACCGAAAACAGATTTAGGCAAAAGTTGCTATAGAACTGCGTTAGTTTTAAAGTTGTTCCATCATGAAATGTGTGATGAAATTTGGTATGCTGCATAATCACAATGCCCTGGAGCTCATTTAGATACGTTTTTTAATGTAGTTACACATACTAGTTGTTTTGATGTAAGGAAAAAATCATTCGATAACTCGATACAACTAGTTTAACAGGCGTTGATGTAACTTTCCTCATTTGTATGCATAGCCTACGCGAAATTGGTTACCGAATTTTTCGATTAGTTTATATTCCGTATTTTATTTAAAACTAAAACTGTTAAGTACTACTTAAAGTGTTATAAAATGTGAAAAAGTGCAAATAGCGGAGACGTTTGGAGACTGCGTTTAGGACAGTTCGATGTCGCTCGAACATTTTATCCCCAACTCGACGTAAGGTTCTCTCTGCTTTCGTATTTACCTTAACGCATGAGCCGTCGAGTTCGTACATGATAAAATTCCTGCTCAAGGAATATGCTTCGGATATAATTTCATCCTTTTCTTCAGTGATCGAAGGTGATACTCGTGATAATTCCATGCTTTGAGGAGAATAGCGAGTAAGAGCTTATTTCGAGATCTGAGCTGCTTTGAAAATGAGGATCCTATGATTTGCATAACTTTCATCTATACGGCTTGAAACCGGAAGTTCGTGATCTTGCTTCTGATTGGTCAGAATTTGTTGTCCTTGGTGATGACTGACAGCGTCGTCGTCAAGTGTATGCCGACTGCGCTAGTCCATAAGGAATGTAAACAAACATATTGGAACAGTATTTTGCAACCGTTTCAAAGTTGCAGGCCTTGTCAGGATGAGTCTGTTTGTTTATAACCTAAGATATAACATTCTATCGGCTGCAGTAACATCACCCCAGCAGGAGAAATACCATACTTTTCAGGAATTTCCATAGTCATTTTTAATTCTAAATGTTCTCTTTGTCGTAAATAGGTATATTATTGGTAAGACACTTATAGTTTGTTGTTATCCACTATGGTCCATTGTGCGGTGTTTGGATGTGCAGCAACACAAAAAAGAAATCCTGATCGATCTTTCCACCAATTTCCAAGTGATGAAAAGCTTAAAAAGACGTGGATGAACAGAATTAGCAGGAAAGATTGGTCGCCCAGTACTGGCTCCAGAGTGTGCTCTTATCACTTCAGAACAGAAGATTACAGCCGTAAGAGGGTGTCAGATGTGCCAGTTGGGTTCCAGAAAAAAAGGTTGAGAAATGATGCCGTGCCGAGCTGCAATCTTCGAGGCGAGAAAGAGGATACACGGAATAACAAGCGTAAAACGAGTACAGCTCAGCGTGCTAGTGACACAACTTTGGATGCAGATAAAAATTGTCATAATTCATCTAGCTCATCATCCACCAACTCTCCTGATTGCTCTGTAAATGGCAGCACAAAAGCCATGTCATCGTCTTCAGAACAATGTTGCAGTAGCTCAGATACCCACCCCCAAGGAGGAGAGCTTGAAAAGCTGAGAGGTGAAGTAGCTGTTGCTCGTAGTGTAATTGCTGCTCTTGTTGATAAGACCAGAAACCAGGAGCAACAAATTGCTCAGCTCAAGAGTGACAATGAAGCTAAACTTCTTTCTATGCTTGGACAATCTTCACGGATGTTCATAGCGGCAAATATGACTGATGCTGAACTTCACAATTTCACCGGACTGAATAGAGATATATTTGATATTATTGTGCTGGAGATTGACCGATTTCAGCCATTGAATTATTGGACTGGCAAAAGTGTACATTCTGTGGGCACTGCTGATACTCCTCATGAAATTGAAATTCGACCTACCGAATGTGTTTTTAGCCAAGCAGTTCAATCTAAGTCATACGTCAATCAACAATATATTTTTAACCTACTTGCACGCCATGCATGAAATATTCTTCAAGCAATTTTTGAACCAAGTTCCATCGGTTGCGAAGCATTTGTGCTCTACTCCACAAAAGTTCCAAGATATTCCAAATTGTCGCATGATCATAGACTGCACAGAATTCTTTATAGAGACTCCAAGACAAGATCTTGAAGCAGCTTGTTCAAGTTTTAGCAACTACAAAAAGCGACTGACAGCTAAATACCTTATTGGAGTAGCTCCGAATGGAGCAATAACATACATCAGTGATGGATACCCTGGCAGTACCAGTGATAAAATGATTACCAAGCTGTCAGGGGTTTTACAACATTTTCAGGTCTGTATCAGCATTAAAATCAATGGTAAACCTATTATAAGATGATAATTATCAGGCTTGTAATGGCATGAGTAACAATTTTTCTATTGAATAGACTTTCGTCATTGTTTTCATTGACTCGACTTGGACCAAGTATTATAGATCAAGAAATTAGACATGACCCGATCGAAGTCCCATGGTGTGATAGCACTTCTTGTGACTTTGATACTTACAACCCTGGATTATATTATACTTCTTTATAACAGGCTGGGGATTTAGTTCTGGCAGACAAAGGATTTCTTATTCATGAATTGATGCCAAGTGGAGTGTCCTTGAATCTTCCACCATTTCTAGCTGGAAAAAAGCAATTTACTGAGACTGAGGCGAGGTTCTGCAAAAAGATAGCAAGTTGTCGAATACACGTGGAGAGAGCAATAGAAAGAATCCGTAATTACAAAATTTTAGCTACAATCACTAGTAAGAAGAGACCATTTGTCGATCAGCTAGTACAATTATGTGGAGTTTTAGTAAATTTTCAGTCTCCAACTATTGATGGCGTATTTGATCGATACCTAAAATCGAATGAGCCAGTGCAGGTATAGATTCTTTTAATTCAGGATTGAGACACTGCAGTTTTTCTTTCTTGAATGCGTTGTCATTATTCTACCGTAGGCCTATATGCTACTTCGAAGTTTGTTGTTACCATTGTTACAGTACGAACTTCATGATGTGTAATTTTGTTGTTACATACTTTACTTTTTGAATATGTTTGAATCCCTTCAATGTGCCGATTACTGTTGATAAGAAGCACCCAAAATATATTATACGTATTCCTGCAATGGATGTTTTTATAAAACTTATTTTGCAGTAACATGAGGCAGAAATGAATTCAAATAAAAATCAGTCAACTTAGGAAAGTTGGTTTCGCCCCAACGATTGTCCTTTGCCACCTTTATGATGTGGATATCTTTTGTGGTCCATAATACAAAATGACCCCATGAAGTCTTGGCTGCTTCCATTCCGGCCTGGATTTGATGCCAATATTCATGGTTGATTTTCAATGAACCACATTGATCCAAATATGGAGAAGTATCTCTTGCACGTTTCTCAAACATTATATCATTAAAAGTTTTATTGCGGTGAATCCATGGACACTTGATTTCTAATAGCCCTCTTTCGCCACTAGAAGTGCTTATAACTCCATCTGGGCTGCAACCAAGATAACCACAAGGGAATAGAAGCAATCCAACCTTCATAATAGAGTTGCCGGTGTAGTCTTCATATGCTTTTATCGCGACATCCTCGTGCATCTGACCCCACATTATTGCACTTTTGCAGGATAAATTATATTCACCACAAAGCGTTTTGAATAGGGACTCGGGGTAGACACCAGAGCAACCATGTCTGTCGAAAGCTTTTATCACCCGTCCAAAGTTGCTTCCAGTCAGTCTGTAACTGCGCATTCGACCCCATAGTTGTGATCGAGATTGTAGCTTGGTCTTTTCAGCAACGAAGGTAATTTGATCCGGGTCTACACGGCACTTATTCAAAAATTCATTCTTGTCAATTTTGAATAGTGTGAAGAGATCAGATACATTTTCTGTTATGCTGACAAATGAAGATACATGTGATGGTGGCTCCGGACCTGTAATCCATTTTATTGGGCACGTAGTGTCAGCTTTCATTATATGTGTTTGGAAGGATTTTCTATCTTCAACGTCAAATTTTCTTGGCAAGGCACTGAAACATTTTTTGGATGAAGGAAATAACTCTTTCATCGGCTGTACGTTTTCTTTACATGCCCTTCTTGGGTGTGTAATCCACGAATTCGGCAGATCGGTTTTAGACATTCCATTTTTGTTAACATAGATCGCAACTGTGGCCATGTGGCTGCAAATCCATTTGCCCCGCGGGCATTCACACGTTGCACTACTGATGCCCCCAGTTCCATCTAAATTGATGGTGACTTTGTAAACACAGTCTTTCCAAGATGCTCTGATCTTTGCAATAATCTGAAAGTCTTCTATTTTCATCGAGATAACATGATTGGATTTGATTTTCAACTCTGCTTTTCCAATTACAGCCAGGTCTTCAGAAAAGAATGATAACGCTCCTGCTAGGGTGACTACCTCTGAATCCATGAATTACGAATAGCTTCCAATGTTACTGCAATCGAAATAATATTATACTGTATATTAGGTAACATCCAAGAGCTACATTGTTGATAACAACAAATTATAAGTGTCTTATCAATAATATCCCTATTTACGATAAAGGTAACATTTATAGAATTAAAAATAACTATGGAAATTCCTGAAAATTATGGTATTGCTCCTGCTGGGGTGATGTTACTGCAACCGATAAAATGTTATACTTCAGGTTATAACCAAACAGACTCATCCTGACAAGGCCTAGAACTTTGAAACGGTTGCAAAATACTGGCTTGCCTTGACTAGCGCAGTCGGCATACACTTGACGACGACGCTGTCAGTCATCACCAAGGACAACAAATTCTGACCAATCAGAAGCAAGATCACGAACTTCCGGTTTCAAGCCGTATATCGTACGATGCGTTTACGCGGTCCAGAATGACTTATGGCGATGAAAAATAGCAAAAATGGTCTATTAAGCATTGAGCACGGTTCAAGAACTATGATATTCCTGTACTTGCACAAGTTACAAACG
Organism: Botryllus schlosseri; assembly: GCF_051294905.1. NCBI lineage: Eukaryota > Metazoa > Chordata > Ascidiacea > Stolidobranchia > Styelidae > Botryllus > Botryllus schlosseri. The sequence continues at coordinate 15,153,500 of NC_137239.1, forward strand.
CGGTATCGTAAATTAGTATATATTACTAAAATACGAACTCGGACGAAAACATGAATGCGTAGGACTTACCTTAAACATATATTGTGTACAAACAACTTTCTGCAAGAACTATAAAATTCCGCTCCAGGCGCTGCGGCTTTGCGCAAGCGAACAAGTATTTCGGACTTTAGGAGTCAAATTGTCTTTCTTGTGGTTAATTACCATAGGGAGAATTAATCAGAAAATTTTGTAGAGTACTGTAGGCATCGATACATTGAGTGAAATGGGCTTCCTTAAATTAAGACGGGCGTAATAAATCGAAACAATTTGCAGAGTCCCGTAGGCTTCAAGACATAGCTCAGGCTGAGATCATAGCCTAATAACGAGGGCTTCGAGTGGGATGTTATAGGATGCAAGAAGAATCGTTGTAAAAGTGTTGAAACTTAATTACATCTGCAATTCCGTCATTAAAGTTGATTACGCATAGGTATGTGCTAAGCTCCCGCAAAACAGTTTCACGCAAATGTCGGTATAGAACTGCGTTAGTTTTCAAGTTGTTCAGTCACGAAATGCTTAACAAAATTTGACATGGTACATTGTCATAGTGTCTTACAACTGCGTACCGAGTTTCAAGGTAGGGAGCCGAATATTAACATGGTAATTCCGTTTTAAAGTTGACTATGTATAGGTGCGTGCTGCGCTACGGATAACAGATTTAGTCAAAAGTCGGTATAGAACTGCGTTGGTTTTAAAGGTGTTACATCATGAAATGTCTGACGAAATTTGGTATGGTGTATTTTCATAATGTCCTACAGCCGCGTACCAAGTTTCAGGGTGGGGATTTGATTATTAGCATGGTAATATTCCGAATTTTATTTAATCTGTAACTGTTAAGTACTATTAAAAGTGTTATAAAATATGAAAAAGTGTACAAGTAGAATTATTATTATGTTATGAATAAGTAGTTAACAAGTCCATACCATTTTTCTTGTTGTGTTCCGGTATAAATTGTAATTTTTCGGTCTTTTTTTTTTTGTATTTTTTTTATTTTTTTAAATAAGATTAGTGTTCACAGTGCTCAACTATAAGTTTTTAAACTACTACCTTGATAAAATTTTCAGAATAGCGCCTTTTGCGTAAAATCTGTCTTGCATTTAGTTGTCGGCTCTGAAAGCAAGATTTGCGCAACATCGAAATTTCTACACACGAGACTTCCCCTATGTCGCGTCATTTTAAATAGCTAATAACGTAATAATGAGTTCTGTGCACGGCTATAATGTTAGCCGAGAATATGGTCGAATTCGGATAAATTCGTATGTATATGCAAGTTCCCTGTTAAGGGGAGACCCTCTAGCCCTGCTTATTACTCGTTTCGCGCAGTGTGGTTACAATATTATGAATTAATTATCTCCCCCTGGGGTCCTATAGAAAAGTCTTTGACATCACAAAATTACGTTTCGAAGCCTCGAATGGAGCAGAATTGACCTCGGACCAACTCTTTGTACATTCCACAAGCGGGAGCATTCAGAAATATCGAGCCACTCTGAAGCATGAAGGAGGTTTGATCGTTACGTATACTCGCAACGGGATCGAGCATTATCATACGTAGTTCGAAATCGCTACTTCTATACATTAATTCAAATTAGGCTAATTGTCAGTCATCGCAGCACCGCTCATATTGCGCGCTATTTATTTATTTCACGGATAACGAATTACTCCTGCTTTTATCAGAGGATACTTTCCCTGGGTTTGCCTAATAACAATACTTAGTTTAGATTAATAAAAGTATAGTGATTGAAAATAGATCACTGGATTATAGTTTACAGAAAACTCCACAATTCTATGTGACGTCCTTGCATACCAACAACCTTCGAACTATTCGCCACCTCATAAACACTTGAGTAGGCCTACATTTGATTCGTGCGGGGAAAACCTAGTTAAATTTTCATATACATTTAGTTTCAAACTCTGAAAGCGAGCTTAGTCTATGCTCAATAGCAATCGTTGCAGACTCTGAATGTTACCAAGGTCCTTATCACAAAAAATCATGCATCATAGAGATTTCAAAGTGCGGCTAATTCGTCCCTATCATTATAACGTTAGGGATCGCGTACCTGCAGCGAATGTGATTGTTTAATTATAGCGCCGAGAATTTGGCGCCTGCGGCTAGTCCGTTGGTATATTTGTGCTCATTTACGAAAATTCCGTCTAGCACTGAATAGGTACGTTTCGAACGCAAGAACTCGGATCGGGGCTTAATATTATCAAGTCGCAACGCTCAGAATCGCATTTTATATTAATTAAATAGTGATGATGTGTAGGAAAATAGGTCGTAAAATGTGGAGCCTGCAGATACCGTAACTTGTAGGCCTATACATAAAATCAAGTTTAAAAATATGGACGGATGACATTAGTCCTAAATACACATAATAGAATATCTGAGAAAAGTATCAACTACCGTATAATGAATGTTGTTTATCACTAATACAAATATACATAATATTTTGGGAATCGCTTGTATGCGTCTAATGAAAATAGGTCGTAAATTGTGTTTTAATGTTATGTAAAATGTTATTTATTTCTCGGAAGCAAGTTATTCAATACATATTGCTAAATACACATGGAAAATCGGTATTTAAATTCATAAAACATTAGAATGTCTGGGTGTGGCAATGGGTGTCATATAGGCGTGGTAATTAGGGTGACGTGGCAATGGGCGTCCTGTAGGCGTGGCAATTAAGGCGACGTGGCCTTCTCTGATTGGCCGGCGTATAACTCAGCTCATCCTACTACTGGTGAAACGAGATATTTCTTCAAATTTTTAAATTATACGCAAAATAATTCTAGTCTACAGCAAAAATCAATAACCTAAATCGGGTTCGATGTGAAGTTTGTATAGTTGACAAATCAAAATTGCTTTTATGCAAGCAATCAACTCCCGCGAATTCACTTTTCCTGACATATTGCTTTGAAGGGTGAATTAGGTTTTGCACTATATAGGACGATTTAGCGCAGAGAAGAGCAAACATGGTGGTGCTTTCGTGATATTGCGATTTTCAAATCCTGATTTTCGTCCTAATCGCAAAAGAGAAATGAACTCATCTGGAAGTGATGTTATTGTTCACGTTTACGAATCCTAATTATAAACTAGCCATCCATATTGAGATATTGTTAGATAGCGTGACTGCGCTGTCGTTGAAATATAAGCAGGCCGTGTTATTTTTGGCATATGCCAAAACTGCCAAAAATAACTTATTTTTGGCATTTTTCGATTTTTATTTTTGGCAGTTTTGGCATCGTCCTCTAAATAGATAGTTTCAGCCTCGAAATAGTCACAAAAACGCTTTATTTGGGCTAGTTTGTCAAAAGACACCACAAAATGTGCAGCATCCACGTATAATCAGCGCCAACAAACAATAAGAAGAAGAAAATACCTAACGATTTCATAGATTAATAATATCAAACGAAACCACAATATGTGCAGTATCCATCGGAATCGGTGCCAATAAGCAAAAAAAAGAAAAGCCTAACAAACACGCTCAACAGCTGATTGTAACAGTGCTTACAAACTCAGGTCAGCTAAGTTTCTCCTAAATTCATTTCTCGCCCAGCGAATCTGGGAAATATCGGCTTTAACAGTAGCCGTGGAGGGAAAGAATGTTGCCAGTCATCCACAAAAGGTTTTCAGAGCTTCAAAATCTTTGGAGGGCCGAACCGGCTTCCATGCATCATGAAATGAGATCACTTCGCCAGTGCCATCGATCTCATCGCAGAAGGAATTTTCTTCCCGATCCTTTTCCAGGAGTTCCCTGTGTTGTCTCTCAACACATTCTATTTAGTACCCCGACTATCATTTCTCCTACAGTGTACCGATATATTTTCGGAGGACTTTTGTCACTTCAGGTGGCTTTAATATTACCAACTCGCATGGAAGAGTCCTGGGAAGGTTAGCTTGTTTAAGAACATTGACGCAAAACGAGACTATGCAGCTCAGAAATAGCCAGACAGTTTGTTGCGTCACAATGTTCAACTCGATCACAATGCAAAAATCGTAGTTGATTTGGGGGGTTCCAGTTCCATGAGCAAATTATAATTTATATTTTAATAATCAGTACTGCGGCAGCTTCTCATTGATACCCGTTTTATCAAATTTAGCGCTCGACAAGCCTGTCTAAAATGGTCGTAAAATTGCCTTTGGACAAATGGAAAGTATGACGTAAACCAAATGCAGTCAGCCGTTAAATCTCGCTGCGCCCACACCATTTAGGACACCATGCTTTCACCCCTAATGGGTGGGCTGGACCTAGATTAAGAAGCCTGCCTTTCACAAACGCTCTTCTCGCTTGTAACGCGGTCCTATGTTAACACAACACCATGAACGAAATACACTATTTGGCAGGCCGTGTTATTTTTGGCATATGCCAAAAATTGCTTATTTTTGGCATTTTCAAATTTTTATTTTTGGCAGTTTTGGCATCTGGCTCCTGAAATGCCAAAAATAACACGGCCTGAATATAAGGCTTGTGTCGCAACGTTGTTAGAGGCGACGAATTTGAGAATTGAGAAGTTGATGTAACTATATCAGTTAACAGATTTTCCGGCCGCAGAGGTTATTACCCTGGTGTATTGGAAGCTTGGAACTATATATTTAAACTGCATGTGGCTGTCACTAGAACTATAATCACACAATCTACACGATCTGCGTGGAAATGCGTTTGGCATCCATGGTTAATTACATTGACAATGCGCAAGCCTGCAGATTTTTTCCAAAAAATCCTATGAAATATAGTATCTTAGCGCATTCCGAAATTTATGTGACGTCGTAAATCGTTAGAAAATAAAAATGACCCCCTTCACTTTCATCTGACCTTGCCCTGCTTGCTGTAATCACGAAAGAGCGATATTCTGGCCCTGGGAATACGACGACATTTTTCAGGGCTTAGTAAGCTATATGAGGTGCCGAGAAATGGTTTTGATTTTGAAAGGGTACCGTGAGTTCAAAACGGTTGAGAACCACTGTACTAGGGATAATCCTCTTGTGAAACCTTATGCAGCTTTATGCGCCACGATGAACGGTTTTTGATCAGACGATGATATTCATCTCTGATCACCCCGATTCGGCAGTTCTTTTTTTTTCAAGAATTACCATTATGCTTCGCGTGAATTATATATGCGATAATCAATTTGCCTCACTCAATATATTTGATGTAGCAGGTGCGTGGTTCATGTGCGAAATTTCAGGTGGCATAGTCATCCATATGACTGTTTGATCACATTAAATCTTTGGAATTATACGGTCCACCCAATATTTTGCCAGTTGCGTTCGTAATCGCTCAAAGCATGATTGTAGTATGCGAAACAACTCATCCGTATCGCTCATCGTCTTATAACTACGAGCCTTCGATTACGAGGAACGACCTGCTACCGTTGGCTTTTCTGAAAGAGGGCAATGCGGTGAAAAAATGGTACAGAACCAGCTTTATACAGCAAAAATATTATTTCTATCACATGGTGGTCTATCACATGGTGTCACATGCGGTGGTGCTTTAAGGCACTGAAAATATATTTTCCCTGAGATATAGCAATACATACCTAGCTCTCTGCACCGTCCGCAAATATCAATAGCGTATCACTTACATGAGTACTTTTCAAATGCAGTATATTCAACATCAGATACTTTTGAGATATTTAGAAAAGCACTACTTTTAATCTTACTTGTGTCGACTTCTGCTTCGCTACCGCTACTTCTATTTAAGTAGCCTCCTCGACTACTTTCACCACATCTGATTTACAAATATATATATGTATTATCATTTACTAGCCGGGGCTCGGTCATGCACTACTGGTACTTTACAGAAGCTTTCTTCAATATAATTTGTAAGGTATCTAAGACGTACGACGTATTTGTCATCATTAGGGCGATCATTTTTGACATGTCAAAATAATTCAAAATTTCGTCAAAATTGTTTACAAAGTCAACAAATTTTTGTCTGCATTCCGTTTGTGTCGTAGATGTTTGCACTGCCGGTGAACTTTCAGTTGACATTCAACTACTTCGTAAGTACAGGCAGCTCCAACCAAAAATGAAGATAAGTAGTACAATTATAACATTATGTGCGAAAACACCTAATTTATATACATGACGTTGATTAGGTTTTTTAATAAAAATGTCAATATTAAAATTTTTCAGGCCAAAATCTCGAGGTATTCAGGTAAAAAAATTCTTCTAGTCATCATTAATTTCGAGACCACTCCAAAAGCAATTCGTTCAATGTATGAGTTGATCGTTCGTCCGTTAGAATACGGAAGGATTTTGATCTGTAGGAATTCATCGGATGCCGAAACGATATCGAATGCGCGAAAACGATAATTACCCCGAGAAGTGTGGCTTGTCGCCGAGAACGAGAAAACATACGTTTCGTGACGAGCGTCACATTTAATCCGCGAATAGGAGTTCTATAGCATCTGCGATAATGGCCTACATATCGACTATAGGGCGCGCCAGAATTATGTAAATCTGAAAATGATTCGTGTTCTTGGAATAGGCTACAAGCCCAGAACGAATGTGATATTACTAATATCATGATTACGTCACAGGGATTTTTTTGTCGCGAAGCCGATCATCATATTCCGCACTGATTTTCTCATTTAGATATATTTAACATTTCATAAAATATTTTCATCGTTCCAGGTAAAGAAAGTTGATTTGCGTGGCAACGAAATCTTAGCAATAGCACTTCGTTCACTTCTCGGACATCGTCGGATTGAATCGCTGTCTGGAAAATTGGATTGGGAAGTGAGTTCGATTCGAGGATCTTTCGTAATCTTTCGTAATCTTTCGTGGGTATGTGGAGGCTTATGACGCTACAATCACTCATGATCGCTGACGTCGTAGTCGAGCGATAACACATTTCTATACATGTCATTCACAAGACGTACAGTATCTAACCACTTATCCAACATTTTAATATCCGCTCTGTCTAATTAATACCGAAGTATGCAATCGACTTTTAGTGAAATAGTGGATTACGTAACGTAAAGGCAGCGAAACGAGACCTGAGCGCATGTCCCTACCTCATTAGCCCGATTATTTGAAATTGGATATTGTTGTGTCCGATACCACTCAGTTTTCTGGCAATCAAGTTTATTGGAACGCGTCAGGTCACCAGTTGAAGAAATTGAATTGATTCATAATACGGGCATCGATATTTTGAATAACCAAGGCCCGTTTGGGTAATCAGACGCCGCGTGCCACTGCTAAACGCTGTGCATAAGTAACAAATAGCATTGCTAGCATCGCGACAATACGAGAGTGTGCATGTCGACATGAATTAGTACGCAACTGCTTATTATAAGTCATAATCAGGAAAGCTTGGATCTGATTAGTAATAGGCCCACACAATGAGGTCTGACATCGCATCGCGAACTTGTTTGCTGATTATAACAGCGTTCTGGGCTTCATTTCTTATGCTCTGTATTATAGGAGTCACTACGATGTCCAAGTTATTTTGACTTACATGCTCACAATAGAAAACTGTCCAATATCAAGTACCGGTTGAAAAGACGAAAATCGCTCGTGAATTCGAGAAAATGCAGGAATACGGTTTCGGGTGATTACGCCAATATACTTCTTACCTCATATAAACGAGTTTTTTTCGGGGATATCGGGTCGCAAATGCCGCAAAATGCCACCACCAGCATAAACGCCGGTAAAACCAGTGACCCGTGACGATGACGTATAGCGGATGATTATTTATGATGCTGCGGTCGTCATTATATGTGTGATATGACGTCAAGATATTTGGTGGAATAGCGATACAAAGCACGAGATTCACATGTGAACAATATTCAGGTTGTCAAGCTGAATGTAGATGGATCGTGGGTTGAATTTAAGAATGGAGAAGATGTCATCGCGATAAGTGGTCAGTCGATTGGAGGTCACTTCGACTTCAAGGTTGGATATCAAGATGATTTATCTTCGATAACGAATCAATACTAATGATTGGACTGAAATTGCGATCATTTTACTGACTCTATAGCAGTGGTTCTTAACCTTGCCCCCAGCGCCCCCCAGGGGGCGCTGGCGATGTTGAAGGGGGGCGGAAACGCTCAGGGGGCGATATGGGGGGCGCTGGGCTCAGGGGGGCGGTATAGGGGGCGCTGGAGAAAAATGGCTTCGCAGTAGATGATGTGGTGATAGGACATATCCTTAATGAGTATTCAGAGCAAATTAACACCGAAAACTTCGTTACATATAGCCTTCAAAATACATATAGGTTTAACTGTCCATGGGCGCCTAAATGACTCACACCGAATGTTCCTGTCTTGAAAATCTGAACCCCAGAAGACGAATTCCATCTGGCAGGGAAAAATTATATGTCAGTGAAGAAATACCAATCTGAAATCGTGTGCGTCTTTTAGTTTAGTACGATTGGGCGACAGGGATATTCCTGTTGGGCGATATCACCGTTGAGCGATTCTATATTTTTTGATAGTGCAGACAGGGGGTCACGAAATAACATCATGCAACGAGGTCATACCAACGGGTTCGCCTGCCCGAATATGTTTAATTATTGGTAACGGGCCCTACAGTTTCCAAGAAACCTCACAATGTTCGCTTTAAGTTTTGATGAGTCTGCGCACACTCAACAACTCACTGCGCTGACCCTTGGACAACAGTGCTTAACGACTAAAAAAAAGGTAATATCTCCGGATTTGTTGTGCGCAACGTAGATTTTCTGTGCGCAGAGACCGTGTCAGCACTGCGCACGTGCGCAGCTTAGAGGGAACATTGCACCTAACTCAGCTCTACCGGTAAATGTGTTTACGTGAGCAGAGAGAGGATAAAAATTGATCTCAATTTACATGCAATTCCCGATGATATTGACCAATTCAATCATTTATTAGTGAAATTTTTCGCACTTCGCGCGACTAATCGAGAATAGCTCCCTCAGTAAATGTACACCCAATGCAGATACCTAATAGGCTATCAGCAAATAGCGGACAGCCTAATGGGGGTCTGGGAGCGAAGTCCCCGGAAGTTTGGTTTATCACCCGATTGGGGCCCAGGACCAACGTTTTATGTTTAGGGAGGGGGGATGACGAAGTGCTGTTACGGTAACGAATAATTGTACCTGCGGGAACGCCCGAATATGTTTAATTAATAATTACGTGCACCTTATTTTCCTATACAACAGCTCACTCAGTGCTACTGGTAAATCTGATTACGTGGGCTGAGAGGATAAAAAGTTTATAGCGACTTATAAATGTAATTACCATGCATTATAGCAAATTTTGGTACCTAGGGCGACCAGGCCACACAAACTTTGCTGACCATCAAAATCACGATATGGGGTTCGTGGGGGCGAAGCCCTCAGAAGTTCGGTTTATCACGCTATGGGTGCGCAAGGCAATCGTTTTTAGGGGGGTTGACGAAGTGCTGTTACGGCCCTCCCTCTTACTCATTGTCTTTATTACATTCCTTAAAATATGAAGTTGAGGGGGGCGCTGGAGCACGATAATTTTTGAAAGGGGGCGCTGGACGAAAAAAGGTTAAGAACCACTGCTCTATAGCATAAAGCTGTAAACAACACTACGCACGTGAAGCGATGACTTTGCGGTCCAGTATAGCCAGTCTGCAGCTTATGACGTAATTATGAGCGTCACGAAGACGAAATGCTTTTGTTGAGAATAGTGAGCAAACAACTTGTGATGATTTTAAAAGTAACGAGTTGTTTGCCTACTGAATTTAAAAAAAAAAAATTGTCGGCACTGTACTTTGATTTTCAAGTACATTCAGGATTTTAGATTACATCCAATAAAAATCGAAGGATTGCGTTTTTTATCGCAATTTTCAACAGACAAGCAATATTTTTTAAATACTGAACTGTTCACTGATAAATTCTGTAGTGCGGGTTGGTTGGGGCATTCAAGGTATATTCTGGAAACAGTTTTGCTTTGATTTATGTAAACCACTATTGTGGCAGTAAGCGGTACTTGACACCATCATTATCGTGCCCTACCAGTGAGATGAGTGCGAGTTGGAATCTAATAGTTAACACTGGTCAACACGTATTTTCAGGCAGACAAACTAAGAGTGGTTTTGGGAGTTCTGAAGTACACTGATTCCGAATAGCACCTTAGTTTTTTTAATTGGCTCTTGTTTTGGAGATAACCCATGAGGCTATTGTGACCAAAATCTCCCATTTTCGCCGTAATGGTTGGATAGAAAATCGACTCAGTCGCACTATAAAGTTTAGAAATTCAATCTACTTGTTATTTGTACCCACAAACGGCCCTTTTAAATGAAAATACAGCGACCGCACTATATTGAGGGGTATTCGATTTATCATAGTTATACACTTTCAAGGACATCATGTACATGAACATATTCCAGTAATGTATATAAGTATTTACATAGATACTCAAATAACGTGGCATTAATTCAATCAGTTTCTCATCAACCACCTATTGTAAATTTGAAATAATCAGTTGGAATATAATATTATTCATTTATTATAAAACACAATTGTCTTTTGTACGATTTTACCTGTAAGCAATTTAGTGCAGTTTCTCAAAAGGTTCCGGCAATGGTCAGCCATAATATATTCATTTCATCTGCCCTAATATCTTTTTGTTGTTTTTATGATGCCTTGGTGGAACCTCTCCAAGTGCACTTGCTAAGCTACAAGATGATCAGGAAATATATCAAGATGACTGAACAGGAACTGAACTTTCATGCTCGTTCCAAGTTTTCCATCTGCAGATACGGATTTTTGGACCAACTGTTTGTAGTTGGGTGCTTTGTGATCAGTGATCTTCCTAAAAGTTTTATTTACGACCTCTTAGGATAAATGTTATGCAATGAAATCCTTCCTAATAGAAATTGGAATATTTCATCCGTAATCTAATCGAAAATCCATCAAAGATACCAGATTTAATCTTCTCGTTTGATAGGGATACTTTAGGTATACCCACTTAGTTGATTCAGCGGAAAATTATCTATTTACAAGTCAGACGAAATGAAACACATATAACTATTGTAGTTAAGCTTTTCAAAGACAAATTGTATAGCTCTATACTCCTCTTTAATCTTCGTAGAATGACCAATTGATACAGAAGAATATATATTTTCGTTGTGCAAAAGTACAATTTTTAGGCTTGACAAACTGCTTTTTTGACAAACAAATATTTCGCACCAGGTCATGTTAATATCGACAGATTGACTGAGAACGACATGAGGGTTCTTCATAGTCAATTATCTATTTATGTGCAATACCAAATTAGAAAAAACTATGATTTTCTTCATATCAAGTGAAATATTCAAGGGTAAATACGGTAATTTTGGGCTTTCTCCGGGATATAAATATCTCCCGAGCAAGAGCCAATCTGGAAAAACTAATGTGATATTCGTGATCAACAACCACGAAGACCCCAGAAACGGCTCTCAGATGTTCTGCCAAAAAAAATCATTTTGTTGACCAGTGAAATTTTCCTCAATTCAAATAAATAAAATTTTATTCAAATGACTACACGCTAGCAATACCATGAAGTATTACGTACTTCCAATAAGTGAGAGAGAGAGCGAGAGAGAGAGAAACCAAGATAAAGAACTTCAGGCTCTGTTTTGGGGGGGGTCCAGAATTTTGTCATGCTTCGACCAAAATAAATATGGAGGGTGTAATTTTCTCCACAAAAGTCTCGGTCAATATAATTCATGAAGCAGTTTCGTGGTTCATGCGTGCAAATTCAGTCGACTCGTTTCGCAAGATATGTTTTGATAACAGGATCTCATCGCCTTGTCCGCAGTAGTTATGATTCATGTCTCATGCTTGGACGTATATCTTATGGCTTGTTGTTGGTAGATTGTGGCGTACCTGACAACACTTTATTTTCACAGGATTCCACTCTATCTTTCAAAAAGGTTCGCTCCGTGGCAACAGTGAAATATGTCAACGACCTTTTCGATGCAACATTTTTCAAATTGATTCAAGAACTGTCAGTTCGATTGGATGGTTTCTGGGAGTTATCAGAGTATAGAATAGCAAAAGTGGGTTACAGTTATTTTTCTTACACATTTGTATAGTTTTAAGTTTGCTGTAAACGTCATCGTTGAGTCATGGTTGACCGATTTCACTACTTGATTTTCTTCTACTTTCATCTGTACTATTTCTGCCAGTTGGTAATCAAGCAATCACTATCTGAACATCAAACAAAAATAAGTAACGGAACGCATTTTTGCAAGAGCTTCCATTTACAGTAATTGTTGGTGTTAAGTGTACTGGGGGGCAATTCGTTTTGAGGGTTCAAGGAATCTTTTGCAATGTAAGTAGAGTGAATTTGGTGTTTTAGTAATTCCTTAGTTTTAATTGGACCATATACTACGAAAGACGTATAAGATTTTGAATTTGATATTTTTAGTAACGATAGAATGCGCAGTGCAGTAAGCCGCGTGTTTCAATTTACCACTTTTATTCCCAATGTCCACTGAATTTGCCTCTCTAATATTGCGAGCCGAGTCTCCAGTGCACGCACAAGTGGTCCAAGTAAATACTATTTATTCAAATCCTAATTTTTCAACTACAATAACTCCGATCCGCTGGTCGGAATTGACATAAATCTGCTGAGCAACGTTTCTGTACAAAACCTAACAGTATGATGGGGTGAACAGAAAATTTGGATTTTTATATATTTTTATGTAATAAATACAAAATTTCTTTCCTTGTAGCAAGGCGGCTACTGGTTGAAATTGAACCAAATTTGGTGTGCAGCCTTTAATTATAGGTAAACTAACAATTTTATCATGTAACCGGTACGATTGAATACCCCTAATGTGCAATCACAAGGTAAATCAACTGTTTACAAGTATTGTAAAACTACTTCAAGTGGAAGTAGCAAACGACAGTTCAGAAATGTACTCAAGTCTCAAGTTAGTATAGTGCCGAAATTAGTTTCGTTGGAGGGACCGCAAATATTCGGCGGATTATCGGTTGTGGCTAATTTTTAAATTGCAAGAGGCGTCTTTGCAACTAACGCGTGATGATTAGTAGCTTCGCAAGTAGGAATGGAATGAAATGGAATGGATTCAACAGTTACGTTGATGGCGATTTCTTATGAAGGTCCCACGCATCAAAGTCATGCAAGCGTATCATAAAACTAATTTTACCTTTTCAAAATCCTATGCTTGAAAAGTAAATAAATTTGTTCAGGTAAAGTGGGATTAATCTGAAATTAAAGGCACTTGATTAAATAGTGTAAGTAGGCCAAACCTCTTTGAGTACTCTTGAAAAGTAGAAGTAATTCCTTGATAGATATGATGAGCAACGAATTACTTCTACCTTTCAGGAGTACTCATATTAGGTTTACATGCTTGCGCTACATACTGAAGCGGTTATGTTTATAAAGTATTGTTATTTCTGCTTGAACAGTGTTTCGACAAAGTTTCTAATTTGAATTCTGAAAAGTAAAAGTAGTATTGGGATAGCGTTACCATATTTTGGAATTGGAAAAGGAGAAACTTCTACCAGTTTAAAAAAGTTAGTCGATGAAAAATGAAATCAACCGATATCGCTACTTATGCTAAAAAATAATTTGGTGAGTTAACTAAAAAAAAGGTCGCTACTTTCGATCGAATCACGCATTTCCTATTTAGCGTCACTTATGCTCATGGAATTGTCATATTAACCACCTACTTTTTCGAAGTAGTCACACAAGTTCTGCTTACTTGCACTACTTAATCAAGCGGTTCTGTTGTGCAAAAGTACAATTTTTATGCTTGACAAACTGCTTTTTTGACAAGCAAATATCTCACAGCAGGTCATGCACATGTTGAATGATTAACCAAGGACGACATGAGCGTTCTTCATACACTATTCTTTATTTATGCGCAGTATAAAATTAAAACGCTGAGATTTACCTATTACCAAGTGAAATATTTAGGGGGTAAATACAGTAATTTGGGCTTTTTTCAGGGGTATACGTATCTTCTGAACTCGAGTCAATCTGAAAAAAAACTTATGTGATATTCGTAATCAGTAATCTTGAAAAACCCAGAAATGACTCTTAGATGTTCTGCCAAAAATATTTCTTTCATTTTATTGACCAGTGTTATTCGTCACTTCTGCCAAGCCAAATTCAGTAATCTTGACAGCGATAAGATTAAAAGTAACAATATACGGCTTCGTCGAACGTCAGCGTTTCTGTAGATCAGGGGCTCTTAACCCGCGGCCCGCGGGCCGCATGCGGCCCGCAGACGATTATTTTGCGGCCCGCGACATCTTTCAATATAATCACTACTGGCACCGTATTGTTATGGAAGACCGATGTGTCACATTTGTCGAAGAACAGTTGTTGTAACAAAGCCTAGAAGCTTGAAATGATAGCACGATAGTTTCATCTGGAGTTATACATATCAAACGTTGCTAGCTTGGTTTCAAGCCCAGCGATCCATATTTCGAATCATTTTTAAAATTGCCGACGACGTGACAGACGCATTGTTCAAAATTGCTTGAAATATCGCTAAACCCAAGAATCTGTTAGAGAAGGTATGACTTCAATAAAACTTTAACGTACTGTGCGAATATTCGCTGTTTCCGGAACTTAGCAGCAAGCCCTACATCACCTGACAAATTTCGAAGCTACGCTACAGTTGTCTGATTCAACAATCAACAGTCACCAGAAGAGTAACAGCGATCTCAGTCGATCTTTTATCGCATGATCTGTAGCACGTTGCCACGTAGACTTTAGCCTAGAATTGGACCTATCCATCGATGCACACAGTAAACATACATTGCATAGCTAATTATCCAGGTGCTTTTTATCAGAGTGAGCATGGGCATATTTCCAGAGGAAATGCTGACGCGGCAAACGTGGGAAGGGGACAAGGACATCAATTTGACAAAGCTGACTTCTGTAACTATTGGTGTAGGGCTCCAGCCATGGAAGGAAAGGAGAAGAGTTGATTGATTTGCTGAGAAATGACCCCTAACGTCTCAATTCTTCTCATATCACTGAGAGCACAAAGTGATAATGACCTCAGTAACGAAAAAGTCATCGTAATTTTATACTTGCACGCTCACGCATTGAAACGGAGAGTTCGGTTCTCTGGTGGTGGAAGGGTTTGAAGGGTACATATACTATACCGACATGGCAACGAATGGAATGTACGCTCCATGAAGGGATTTACTTGCGCCACTTAAAGATCGATATTCTCACACAAAAAAAACAGCAACTGCAAACCTACGAACGCTCTCCATTAATGCTTTATAATCCATAAAAATGTGCTAAATGCCCGAATAAGACTGATAAATATGCCTAAATTTAATAGTAGCCCACAAATACATGGTGATAATGTTCTGCGACCCGCAGCGTCTTCTACTGTGAAATTGCGGCCCGTTATACGAGGGAAGTTGAGAACCCCGCTGTAGAACATTGCACAATATGTTTTCTCAAGTGATCAAATTTCATCCAATCGATCAGTTTAGTAATACGATGGTGTCTAATGTATCAGATGTGAGTGCTCGGGTGTGTAATAACAGACGGTGCTAATTCGTTTTCTCTCGTGGTGCTGGCAGGACTGTAACAGCACTTTGTCAGGCCCCTCCCAAAACGTTGGTCTTGGGTGCCCGCTATAGGGTCCATCACGGTGTTCATGTTTGCCGCAACTTTTATCATACTGTCTACTGGGTGGACCTCGCGTCGGAACTCATCTGGAAGTGATGTTATTGTTCACGTTTACGAATCCTAATTATAAACTAGCCATCCATATTGAGATATTGTTAGATAGCGTGACTGCGCTGTCGTTGAAATATAAGGCTTGTGCCGCAACGTTGTTAGAGGCGACGAATTTGAGAATTGAGAAGTTGATGTAACTATATCAGTAACAGATTTTCCGGCCGCAGAGGTTATTACCCTGGTTTATTGGAAGCTTGGAACTATATACTTAAACTGCAGGTGGCTGCCAGTAGAACTATAATCACACATGCTACACGATATGCGTGGAAATGCGTTTGGCATTCATGGTTAATTACATTGACAATGCGCAAGCGTGCAGAATTTTTCCAAAAAATCCCATGAAATATGGTATCTTGGCGCAGTCCGAAATTTATGTGACGTCGTAGATCGTTAGTAAATAAAAATGACCCCCTTCACTTTCATCTGACCTTGCCCTGCTTGCTTTAATCACAAATGAGCGATATTCTGGCCCTGGAAATACGACGACCTTTTTCATGGCTTAGTAGGCTATATGAGTGACGCTTTACTTACAAAAGTTTGATTTTAGAAATATTAAGAGGGTGCAGATTATTTTGAAAGAAATTAAGTCAAGCGGTGATGATCATTGCAGTAAAGAAAAGAGATTTTGAAAGTTGAAGTACATTAGGAAAGAAAGCAAAGCTACAATTATCTAAAATGGACATCACTTGGCGTAATGATGAATCGTAACCTGTACGAGGTTACCTTATCTGTCATGCAAAATTGTCAACTGAAGCTATGGTGCCAAGTAAATTGAAAGGACACTTTTTAAAAGGCATAGACAAATATGAGAAACCGCCGAGTCATTTCAAAACTACTATGTGCTAGTGTGCCGGGAACTGGTTTTGATTTTGAAAGGGTACCGTGAGTTCAAAAAGGTTGATAACCACTGTACTAGGGATAATCCTCTTGTGAAACCTTATCCAGCTTTATGCGCCACGATGAACGGTTTTTGATCAGACGATGATATTCATCTCTGATCACCCCGATTTGGCAGTTCTTTTTTTCCCAAGAATTACCATTATGCTTCGCGTGAATGATATATGCGGTGATCAATTTGCCTCGCTCAATATATTTGATGTAGCAGGTGCGTGGTTCATGTGCGAAATTTCAGGTGGCATAGTCATCCATATGACTGTTTGATCACATTAAATATTTGGAATTATACGGTCCACCCAATATTTTGCCAGTTGCGTTCGTAATCGCTCAAAGCATGATTGTAGTATGCGAAACCACTCATCCGTATCGCTCATCGACTTATAACTACGAGCCTTCGAATACGGGGAACGACCTGTTACCGTTGCCTTTTCTGAAAGAGGGCAATGCGCTGAAAAATGGTACAGAACCAGTTTTCCACAGCAAAACTATTATTTCTATTACATGCAGCGGTGGTGTCTTTATGCCACTGAAAAGATATTTTCCCTGAGATATAGCAACACATACCCAGCTCTCTGCACCGTCCGCAAATGTCAATAGCGTATTACTTACATGAGTACTTTTCGAATACAGCATATTCAACATCAGATACATTCGAGCTGTTTCGAAAAGCACTAGTTTTAGTCTTACTTATGCCGACTTCTCCATCGCCCCTCTACTTCTACTTAAGTAGCCTCCTCGACTACTTTCACCACATCTTATTTACATATATATATATGTAATACCATGTTACTAGCCGGGGCTCGGTCATGCACTACAGGTACTACAGAAGCTTTCTTCAATATAATTTGTAACGTATCTGAGACGTACGGCGTATTTGTCATCATTAAGGCGATTATTTTTGACATGTCAAAATAAGTCAAAATTGTTTACAAAACAACAAATTTTTGCAATCTGCATTTCGTTGGTGTTGTAGATGTTTGCACTGCCGGTGAACTTATCAGTTGACATTTAACTACTTCGTCCAAACTACATCGTTATTACAGACAGCTCCAACCAGAAATGAGGATAATGACTACAATTATACCAAAATGTGTGAAAACACCTAATTTACAAACAGGACAGAAATTAGGTTTTTTAATAAAAATGTCAATATTTCAATTTTTCAGGTTCAAATCTCGCGGTATTCCGGTAAAAAAATTGTTCTAGTCGTCATTAATTTCGAGACCACTCCGAAATGTAATTTGTTCAATTTGATAGCAATCTCGCTAGCGCCACGATGAGCCGTGTGTTTAAGTTGATCGTTCGTCCGTTGGCATATGGAAGGATTTTGATCTGTAGGAAATTATCGGATGCAGAAACGATATCGAATGCGCGAAAACGATAATCATCCCGAGAAGTGTGACTTGTCACCGAGCACGAAAAAACACGTTTCGAGACGAGCGTCACATTTGAACCGCGAATAGGACTTCTATAGTAGCTGCGATAATAGCATAGGCTACATATCGACTATAGGGCGCGCCCACAATTATGTAAATCTGAAAATGACTCGTGTTCTTGGATTAGGCTACAAGCCAATAGCGAATGTGATATTACTAATATCATGATCTACGAATATCGATTTGTCGGCTAATTTAGGCTATATTGAACCTGAATAGATTACGTCACAGGCATTTTTTCGTCGCGAAGCCGATCATCTTATTCCGCACTGATTTTCAGACTTCGTTCTATTTAACGTTTCATGAAATAATTCCATCGTTTCAGATAAAGGAAGTTGATTTGCGTGGCAACCAAATCTCAGCAACAACAGTACGTTCACTTCTCGGGCATCGTCGGATTGAATCGCTATCTGGAAAATGGTATTGGGAAGTGAGTTCGATTCTAGGATTTAGTTGTGTACTAACTGTAATAATAGCTGCTTCTTTACTAAGCTTAGCAACAGACTGCAGAGTACATGTTTATTACTCGCCGGTATACAACACACTGATTGATGAAACAAGGATGCAGGCTGAAGCCTTGGAAAACATAAACGGAAATAATCAAATATTACAACATCTTCCTTCCAATAGTTTAGAAGTAAGAATGACACAGTGACTACAATACTACACAAAGAAGAGTCAGTATTGAAGCCGATTCGGAGCTTTGACAAGCCTGCCGGATCTCGTGGTAATTGCACGAGTGCTGCCATCACTGATTGCTGTGGCATCACCAATATCCATGTCGTTTGATTTGGATCGAATCGGAATCTTGATAAGTCTGCAAGGTCTTGCGGTAATTGCTCGAGCGCCGTCATTAGCCATTGAAGACGCATCACCAATATCCATGTCGTTTGTTTTCGTTTGCTCGGCATCGTCGAGTGTCGCTCGTTTTGCTGCGCTGGTTTCACGTAAGTGGATTCTGTTGCGTACCAATTCATTACCCTTTTCAGTTAGTACCCTGTACGAACGTTCATTTTCTCTGGTCACCACTTTAGCTGGGGACCATATTTTATCATCTTTGTTGAATACACGAATCTGTTGTCCCTCTATCAATGGAGGGAGAGCCTTGCTGCGAATGTCAGAATAATCCTTCTGTTTCTGCAGTCGAGTTTGCACATGTTCTTTGTAGATCTCTGGTTTGTTGCTGATACCGTGACTTGGCATAACTGTAGGAATCGGTCTACCAAACATCAGCTCGGCTGGGCTAGGTAGAACACTGTCCAGTGGAGTTGCTCTAACATTTAATAGTGCCATATGGATATCTTCTCCCCCTTTCATGCATTTGCGAAGAATTGGTTTCAGGTATCCAATTTGTCTTTCGATGAACCCGTTTGATTTTGGAAAACGGGGCGAGGATTTGGTATGTTTGACACCCCATATATGACAAAATTTGTCAAACTTGCTGAGATAGCATGGACCATTGTCGGAGACGATTTCTTGCGGCACGCCAAAAAGGCTAAAACTTTCTTTGACAACTTCGATTACGTCTTCGCTGGTGCTTGAAGACCGTTTTTTCACAATCGGGAATCGACTGTAGTAGTCTGAAATTATAATGAAATGTTTACCTTGAATTTCAAAAAGGTCTGTTCCAAGCTTGGTCCATGGCATATTTGGTCGCTCATGACTGATAAGCGGTTCTCTTGTTTGTCGCGGCAGAGCCTCCTGACATAATTCACAGTTTTTGCAGAGATTTTCAATGTCCTTGTGTAGCCCTGGCCAATAGACACTTTCCCCGCTCAGAGCACGCGTTTTCTCAATCCCTTGATGACCTGCATGAAGCTGCAACAGTATGTCATTCTGCATGGTTTCGGGAATAATGACTTGTCGACCTTTGAAGATGATGCCATCTTCAACTGCTAGTTCGTCCCTATAAGTCCAAAAGCTTCTCAGTTCATTTGGGATGGACTTGATATCTTCTGGCCAGCCAATGAAAATACATTCAGATAGTTTGTGGAGGACGTGGTCCTTGGTTGTCTCAGTTCTCAGATCTTTTCTCTTTTCTTCTGAAAAGTGGATCATGTCTATGTCGGTGTTTTCGATTGACCACATTGAGATTTCTTCCACATGCGAGTCAAGGTCAATATATCCAGTATTGGCTGTATTAGGCATTCTTGACAGAGTGTCTGCCAGAGTCATTTCGTTGCCAGGTCTGTATTTAACATCAAAGTCATATCCTTGCACTTTCAACATCATTCTTTGCAGCCTTGGAGGTGCGACCCGTAGAGGTTTTTTAAAGATCATTTCCAGAGGTTTGTGATCTGTGACCACGGTGAAGTATCGACCATAAAGATAATGATGGAATCTCTCTATGCCACATATAACGGCAAGGCATTCCCTTTCTATATTGCTGTAGTTTGCTTGAGACGTCGTGAGCGTTTTACTGGCAAATGAAATGGGTGCCCCGTCCTGAATCAAGGCTGAGCCCATTCCTTTCATCGAGGCGTCCACTTCCAATGTGACAGGACGTTGCGGGTCATAATATCTCATTGTCATGCAGTCGGAGATACCTTTTTTCATTTCGTTGAAGGCTTTCTCGTGGTCAGTATCCCAGGTGAATGGCGTATCTTTTTTAGTCAAATCTCTCAGAATGGAAGAGCTAACCGAAAAGTTTGGGAGATGATTAGCGAGAAAGTTGGCCATCCCAAGAAACCTTTGGAGATCTAGCTTGGTTGTTGGTGACGGCATTCTCAATATGTCTCCAACCTTTTTTGGATCAGGGTATACTCCATTGTCGGTGTAAATGCGTCCAAAGAATGAGATTCTTCTTGACTTCACGATACATTTACTGTGATTAAATTTCAAACCTTCTTGCATTGCAACTTTCATGAATCTCAGGACACGTTCATCGTGTTCGACTTGTGTGCTGCCGTAGATAACTATGTCATCCGAGATTCCGACGCAACCGTCACATTTTTCTAGAATGCTGTCCATTCGGGCTTGAAATATATCCTGACTTACTGATAGCCCGAAAGGTAGTCTCATGAAGCAATATCGACCGAATGGAGTCCTGAATGTGGTTAGTTCTTGAGACTCCTAGGCCAGTTTCACACTCCAATACCCCGCCTTCGCATCCAGTTTAGTAAAGAACTTGGCTTTGCATAGGGATGGAGTTATTTCTTCCACCGTGGGGAATATTGTGCGGATATCGTTTCAGTGCCTTGTTCAGTTTGTGTGGGTCGAGGCACATACGAAGATCACCGTTCTTTTTCACTGCATATGCTAGTGAGGAGCACCAATCTGTATGTCCCTCTACTTTGCGAATAACTTTCAAGCTCACCATACGCTCCAGTTCAGCTTTGATCTTGTCTTTTAAACTGAGAGAGACCCTTCTCGGTGGATCTATCGACGGTATGGCATCCTTCGTCACATAAAGATTCTCTTATCCATTGAACTCTCCAATGCCATTAAAGCACCCTGGAAATCTTCTAGTAAGATCCTCCACTGTGTTCAGAGCGTCTCTGTCCGATTCACTTTTAATATCGTCGATATTAAACTGGATAAGGTCTAGTTTCAAACAACCTGGTAACCCAAGAATTACTGGTCCGGGCACATCCACAACGTAGAACTTGAGCTCAACCGGTTTGTGGTCAGTTTTCTTTCTTATTGATAGCGTTATTGATCCATGGCAAAGAAGTTTCGTACCGGAGTATCCTGTCAATCGAACGTTAGGTTCTTCTAGTAGGATTTCAGTATATGGCTTGCTGCCAAACATCTGTTTATATGTTCGTATTGGTAAAGTGTTACCACCAGCTCCTGTGTCCAGCTTGGAGTAGAGCTTGCCAGTTACTCTTGGCTCTGTGTATTTCATCAACAGAGGTATAATGACCTCTTTACAGTCCTCATCACATGCAATGTCATTGATCAATATATGGTGGAACTCAATTCCAGCTTCATCATCACTGTCCAGCTGTATCTCGTTGTGATAACTCTTTGATCTTTTGTTTCTGTGGTATTTTCTTTGAAATTGCTGTTCACTGTCTCGTTCTTCTGCAGATTCATCACGTTCCTTTTGAGCATGTTTGCAGGTTTTCATCCAGTGGCCTAATTTACCACAATGATGACAAGTGGCATTATATGCAGGGCAACCTCTCGGCCTGTGATTTAGGCCACAGTTTGTACATCGTTTACCTTTCTTTATCGTGTCTATATTGTCATTGTACATTCCACTGCCAGTAGTCATCCTAGACAGTGAGTTACTTGACGCTTGGATCGCTTCATATTCTCTCCCCTTTTCTAGAATTTCAGCCAGACTAGCACCTTTAGGTTTAGTCATCAATTCCTTTCGAAAGTTCTCGAATGGAGTGGATAGGATAATCATCTCTATCAGACGTTCATTCAACTCCTCAAGTCCAAACTCGCAACGAGAGGCCTTCTCCCTCAATCGTGAGATAAATCCAGTGATAGTTTCTTCAGGTCGTTGCCTGATTTGAGAGTACTCAAGTCTGTGAATACGAAAGTTAATCTTGATTGAAACGTCAATCTCACTTTCTATCTGCTTCCATATTTCTTTTGGATCTCTTTGATTCTGCTGTGTGAGGCCAGAATTCATGATTCTGCGCATTCCCTCGTCACCAAGTGCTATTTTTATTTTTATGGCCTTTTTCACGTCGTCTGTGATCTCTTGGTCCATAAAGAACAACTCCATTCTTGCCTTGAAGGCTCTAAACGAGTCCACGAGCGGTTCATGTTTCCAGTCCATATGCGGCATTGGAATATTGCTTGCCATTGTAGGTAAGGTCTTTGAAGAATGTAGGAGACAAAACGTACCTTTTCAACATAGACGCCAACACCGCTGCCACCATGTAATAATAGCTGCTTCTTTACTAAGCTTAGCAACAGACTGCAGAGTACATGTTTATTACTCGCCGGTATACAACACACTGATTGATGAAACAAGGATGCAGGCTGAAGCCTTGGAAAACATAAACGGAAATAATCAAATATTACAACACTAACAAGCATAAACACCGAACCGTAATCTTATGTGGATATTCGGAGGCTTGTGACGTTGCAATCGCTCATGATCGCTGACGTCGTAGTCGAGCGAGAACACATTTGTATACATGTCATTCACAAGACGTACAGTTTTTAACCACTCATTCGACATTTTAGTATCCGCTCTGCCTAATTAAAGCATGCAATCGTCTTTAGTGAAATAGTGGATCACGTAACGTAAAGGCAGCGAAACAAGACCTGAGCGCATGTCACTACGTTATCAACCCGATTATTTGAAATTCGAGATTGTTGTGTCCGATACCACTTAGTTTTCTGGCAAGCAAGTTTATTGGAACGAGTCAGGTCTCCGATTGAAGAAATTGAATTGATTCAAAATACGTGCATCGATATTTTGAATAAACTAGGCCCGTTTAGGTAATCAAACGCCGCGTGCCACTGCAAAACGCTGTGCGTAAATAACAAGTAGCATTGCTAGCATCGCGACAATACGAGAGTGCGCATGCCGACATGAATTAGTACGCAACTGCTGATTATAAGTCATAATCAGGAAAGCTCGGATCTGATTAGTAATAGGCCAACACAGTGAGGTCTGACATCGCATCGCGAAATTGTTTGCTGATTATAACGGCCTTCTGGGCTTCATTTCTTTATTTGCTCTGTATTATAAGGATCGCTATGATGTCCATGTCCATGTTATTTTGACTTACATGCTCACAATAGCAAACTGTCCAATTTCAAGTTCCGATTGAAAAGACGAAAATCGCTCGTGAATTCGAGAAAATGCAGGAATACGGTTTCGGGTGATTACGCCAATATACTTCTTACCTCATATAAACGAGTTTTTTTCGGGGATATCGGGTCGCAAATGCCACCACCAGCATAAACGCCGGTAAAACCAGTGACCCGTGACGATGACGTATAGCGGATGATGATTTATGATGCTGCGGTCGTCATTATATGTGTGATATGACGTCAAGATATTTGGTGCATGGAGTAGCGATACAAAGCACGAGATTGACATGTGAACAATATTCAGGTTGTCAAGCTGAATGTAGATGGATCGTGGGTTGAATTTAAGAACGGAGAAGATGTCATCGCGATAAGTGGTCACAGGATTGAAGGTCACTTCGACTTCAAGGTTGGATATCAAGATGATTCATCTTCGATAACGAATCAATACTAATGATTGGACTGAAATTGCGATCATTTTACTGACTCTATAGCATAAAGCTGTAAACAACACTACGCACGTGAAGCGATGACTTTGCGGTCCAGTATAGCCAGTCTGCAGCTTATGACGTAATTATGAGCGTCATGAAGACGAAATGCTTTTGTTGAGAATAGTAAGCAAACAACTTGTGATGATTTTATAAGTAACGAGTTTTTTGCCTACTGAATTTTTCAAAAAAAAATTTTCGGCACTGTACTTTGATTTTCAAGTACATTCAGGATTTTAGATTACATCCAATAAAAATCGAAGGATTGCGTTTTTTATCGCAATTTTCAACAGACAAGCAATATTTTTTAAATATTCTGAACTGTTCACTGATAAATTCTGTAGTGAGGGTTGCGGCATTCAAGGTATATTCTGGAAACAGTTTTGCTTTGATTTATTTAAAACACTATTGTGGCAGTAAACGGTACTTGACACCATCATTATCGTGCCCTACCAGTGGAGGTGAGTGCGAGTTGGAATCGAATAGTTAACACTGGCCAACACATATTTTTAGGCAGACAAACTAAGAGTGGTTTTGGGAGTTCTGAAGTACACTGATTCCGAATATCACCTTAGTTTTGTTTAAATTGGCTCTTGTTTTGGAGATAACCCATGAGGCTATTGTGACCAAAATCTCCCATTTTCGCCGTAATGGCTGGATAAAAAATCGGCTCTGTCGCACTATAAAGTTTAGAAATTCAATCTACTTGTTAGTTGTACACACAAAACACCCTTTTAAATGAAAATACAGCCACCGCACTATATTTAAGGGTATTCGATTTATCATTATACACTTTCACGGACATCAGGTACAAAAATATACTCCAGTCATGTATATAAGTATTTACATAGATACTCAAATAACGTGTCATTAGTTCAATCGGTTTCACGTCAACCACCTATTGTAAATTTGAAATATTCAGTTGGAATATAATATTATTCATTTATTATAAAGCACAATCGTTTTCTGTACGATTTTCACCTGTAAGCAATTTAGTGCAGTTTCTCGAAAGGTTCCAGCAATGGTCTGTCATAATATATTCATTTCATCTGCCCTAATATCTTTCTGTTTTTTTTATGTCTTGATGGAACCTCTCCACTTGCTAAGCAACAAGATGATCAGGAAATATATCAAGATGACTGAACAGGAAGTGAACTTTCATGCTCGTTCCAAGTTTTCCATCTGCAGATTCGGATTTTTGGACCAACTGTTTGTAGTTGGGTACTTCGTGATCAGTGATCCTCTTAGGATAAATGCCATGCAATGAAATCCTTCCTAATAGAAATTGGAATCTTTCATCCGTATTTTAATCGAAAATATATCACAGATACCAGATTTAAGCTATTCGTTTGATAGGGATACTTTAGGTATACCCACTTAGTTGATTCGGCGGAAAATTATCCATTTACAATTCAAACGAAATGAAACACATATAAGTATTGTAGTTAAGCTTTTCAGAGACAAATTTTATAGCTTTATACCCCTCTTTAATCTTCGTAGTATGACCAATTGATACAGGAGAATATGTATTTTCGTTGTGCAGAAGTACAATTTTTAGGCTTGACACACTGCTTTTTTGACAAACAAATATTTCGCACCAGGTCATGTTAGTATTGATAGATTGACTGAGAACGACATGAGGGTTCTTCATAGTCAATTATCTATTTATGTGCAGTACAAAATTAGAAAAAACTACGATTTTCTTCATGTCAAGTGAAATATTCAAGGGTAAATACGGTAATTTCGGACTTTTCAGGAGTATAAATATCTCCTGAACAAGAGCCAATCTGAAAAAACTATTGTGATATTCGTGATCAGCAACCTCCACAAAAGTCTAGGTCAATATAATTCATGTAGCAGGTTCGTGGTTCATGCGTGCAAATTCAGTCGACTCGTTTCGCAAGATATGTTTTGATAACGCGATCTCATTGCCTTGTCCGCAGTAGTCATGATTCATGTCTCATGCTTGGACGTATATCTTATGGCTTGTTGTTGGTAGATTGTGGCGTAACTGACAACACTTTATTTTCACAGGATTCCACTCTATCTCTCAAAAAGGTTCTCTCCGTGGCAGCAGTGAAATATGTCAGCGACCTTTTCAATGCAACATTTTTCAAATTGATTCAAGAACTGTCAGTTCGAGTGGCTGGTTTCTGGGAGTTATCAAAGTATAGAATAGAAAAAGTTGGTTACAGTTATTTTTCTTACACAATTTGTATAGTTATAAGTTTGCCGTAAACGTCATCGTTGAGTCATGGTTGACCGATTTCACTACCGATTTCACGACCGATTTCACTTCTAATTTCATCTGTATTATTTCTGCCAGTTGGTAATCAAGTAATCACTATCTGAATATCAAACAAAAATAAGTAACGGAACGCATTTTTGCAAGCGCTTGAATTTATATTAATTGTAGGTGTTAAGTGTACAGGTGGGCAATTTGTTTTGAGGGTTCAAGGAATCTGTTGCAATGTAAGTAGTGTGAATATGGTGTTTTAGAAATTCCTTAGTTTTAATAGGACCATCTACCAGTGTTGGGATGACTCGAGTCAACTTTTTCGTATGACTTGACTTGACTCGAGTCACTTTGCAGAAATGACTTGACTTGACTTGACTCGGCGCTTCAAAAATGCTGATTGACTCGTGACTCGGAGCAAAATTTACGGGTCAATTTCAAGGCATCAAGTATAAACGGTATCAAATAAATCACTGTATTTTGTGTATGTTCGTATTGTTCGCGATACGCTTGTGTCACTTGTGAAAGTAACCAGGCATTCACTGAATGTACGTTTGAATGATCCTCCATTATTGCATCACAAATACATTGATCACAAGCGAAATTATCACAAGTTACGTTGTCGTAGTAGTAGCAGTAGTAGAAGAATAAGAATATAATAGCAACGTGTGCTAACATTGCCCAGTGATCACCTTTACCAACCCTCTTTTATGATTTAAATCTGGCGAATATAGTTGATGCGTTTGTTTTCTCACGGATGTGTAGATGGTAGTGTATTGCACCATATCAATTTGTTACAAGTTCTCGAGGCTTCGTATTCGATCCTATTGGATGATATTAACAGATTGTAGCATAGCTATACAGTTAGTCACGTAGTTTATTTGCGGATCTACGTGTGCGTGATAGACACAGCGCCTTCTTGCAAGCATATAAAACTTTATATTCGTTATTTGATGCAAGATAAATGGCAAATTATTTTGCCTTTATCACAGCTAGCAAAATGTAATGACTTCGAATCGTCCCTGATACTTCGAAAATTCAATTTGACTTGAATTGTGACTTGACCCGTGACTCGACTTGACTTGACTTGACTTGACTCGAGTCACATCCAAAAAACGAGTGACTTGACTTGACTCGAGTCACCTTCGAAAATCGATTGACTTGACTTGACTCGAGTCAAAATGTGCAATGATTCGAGATGACTCGTGACTCGAAGGTAGTGACTTGATCCCAACACTGCCATATACTACGAAATGCGTATATGATTTTGAATTTGATATTTTTAGTAACGATGGAATGCGCAGTGCAGTAAGCCGCATATTTCAATTTAACACTTTTATTCCCAATGTCCAATGAATTTGCCTCTCTAATATTGCGAGCCGAGTCTCGAGTGCACGCACAAGTGGTCCAAGTAAATACTATTTATTCAAATCCAAATTTTTCAACTACAATAACTCCGCTTCCGGTGGTTGGAATTGACCCAAATCTGCTGAGCAACGTTTCTGTACAAAACCTAACAGTATGATGGGATGAACAGAAAATTTGGATTTTATATATTTCTATGTAATGAATACAAAATTTCTTTCCTTGTAGCGAGGCGGCTACTGGTTGGAATTGAACCAAATTTGTTGTGCAGCCTTTAATTAGATAAACTAACAATTTCATCATGTAACCGGTACGATTGAATACCCCTAATGTGCAATCACAAGTAAAATCAACTGTTCACAAGTATTGTAAAACTACTTCAAGTGGAAGTAGCAAACGACAGTTCATAAATTTACTCAAGTCTGAAGTAAGTATAGTGCCGAAAATTAGTTTCGTTGGAGGGACCGCAAATATTTAGCGGATAATCGGTTGTGGCTAATTTTTAAATTGCAAGAGGCATCTTCGCAACTAACGCATGACGATTAGTAGCGTCGCAAGTAGGAATGAAATGAAATGGAATGGATTCAACAGTTACGTTGATGGCGATTTCTTATGAAGATCCCACGCATCAAAGTCATACAAGCGTATCATAAAACTACTTTAACCTTTTCAAAAGCCTATGCTTGAAAAGTAAATAATTTTGTTCAGGTAAAGTGGGAGTAATCTGAAATCAGAGGCACTTGATTAAATAGCGCAAGTAGGCAAAACCTCTTTGGGTACTCTGGAAAAGTAGAAGTAATTCCTTGATAGATATGGTGAGTAACGAATTACTTCTACCTTTCAGGAGTACTCATATTAGGTTTACATGCTTGCGCTACATACTGGAGCGGTTATGTTTATAAACTATTGTTATTTCTGCTTGAACAGTGTTTCGACAAAGTTTCTAATTTGAATTCTGGAAAGTAAAAGAAGTGTTGGGATAGCGTTACCATATTTTGGAATTGTAAAAAGAGAAACTTCTACCACATAAAAAATGTTAGTCGATGGAAACTGAAATCAACCGATATCGCTATTTATGCTAAAAAAAAATAATTTGGTGGGTTGACTAAAAAAAAAGTTCGCTACTTTCGATCGAATCACGCATTTCCTATTTAGCGTCACTTATGCCCATGGAATTGTCATATTAACCACCTACTTTTTCGAAGTACTCAAACAAGTTCTGCTTACTTGCACTACTTACTCGAACGGCTCTGTTGTGCAAAAGTACAATTTTTATGCTTGACAAACTGCTTTTTTGACAAAGCAAATATCTCACTGCAGGTCATGCTCATGTTGAATGATTAACTGAGGACGACATGAGCGTTCTTCATACACTATTCTTCATTTATGCGCAGTATGAAATTAAAACGCTGGGAATTACCTATTACCAAGTGAAATATTTCGGGGGTAAATACAGTAATTTGGGCTTTTTTCAGGGGTATACGTATCTTCTGAACTAGAGTCAATCTGAAAAAAGTATGTGATATTCGTAATCAGTAATCTTGAAAAACCCAGAAATGACTCTTAGATGTTCTGCCAAAACTATTTTGTTCATTTTATTGACCAGTGTTGTTCGTCACTTCTGCCGAGCCAAATTCAGTAACCATGATAGCGATAAAATTAATAGTAACTATATACGACTTCGTCGCACGTCAACGTTTCTGTAGATCATTGCTCATTATGTTTTCTCACGTGATCAAATTTCATCCAATCGATCAGTTTAGCAATACGATGGTGTCTGATGTATCAGATGTAAGTGCTCGGGTGTGTAATAACAGACGGTGCTAATTCGTTTTCTCTCCTGGTGCTGGCAGGACCGTAACAGCACTTTGTCAGCCCCCCCCCCAAAACGTTGGTCTTGGGCGCCCGCCATAGGGTGACACACCCCCATCACGGTGTTCATGTTTGCCGCAACTTTTATCATACTGTCTACTGGGTCCCATTACTTCGCCTAAACGCGCGTAGCGCGAAAATGTTTAACAATTCATGATTGAATCGGTCGATATGATCGGGAAATGCAAATACATTGTTATCAAATTTTTATCCTCCCTGCTCACGTAATCAGATTTCCCCGTAGAGCTGAACGAGGTGTCTTGGAAACTGTACGGCCCGTAAATAATAATTAAACACATTCGGGTGGTATAATACCTTAATTACAAAATGTTGTGTTCGTGACCTCCTGTCTGCTATGTCAATAGATATTGGAATCGCCCAAACGTACTAAACTAGAACACGCACACGATCTGGAATTTCACTGACAAATTTCCCTTGCGGTTAGGCAATTGTCTTGTGGGGCTCCGATTGCCAGGACATCAACATTCGGCAACAGCCATTTAGGCGCCTCTGGACAATTAAACATTAGGGCTCTTCAAAAATGACTTTTTTTTCTAAAATCGTACTGGCTACTTGATAAAATTGTTAGGTTACCTAATTTAAGCCTACACACAAAATTTGGTTCAATTCCAGCCAGTAACCGCTTTGCTACAGAAAAAGTAAGTTTCTATTTAATATATAAAAATAAATGATAAAAAAATTTCTGTTCACCCCATGAAAGTGTTAGGCTGTCTATGACGATGCTCATCAAATTTGGTTCAATTCCAACTCGTGGGATCGGAGATATTGCAGTCGAAAAATTTGGATTTGAATAAAATAGTATTGACGGTGACCGATTCTTTGTTTATTTATTATAGTTGTGCTCACCGTAAATAAAAATTGTATAAAAATTGTCAAAATTGTTTACAAATCAATTTTTTGCATTTCGTTTGTAACGTAGATGTTTGCACTGTCGGTGAACTCATTATTTTCCATCTTGTAGCCTAGTTTATAAGCCTACCTTTGAAGACGGTCCATTATTTGCCCATTGTCTGTCCATTGTATGTCTTACTAGCAGACGCGCGTGGTTACGTCATGTAGCAAAATTACCAGTAAACATAATTACAGAAGTAGACATTGAGGATCAAGCATTTTTTGACGATAGTTGCGAGAAAATCTGTTTATTTGCATATTAAAAAGGAGAATTTATCAATTTGTCAGCAGAATGTAGTATCTAGTATGTCTCGAAAACAGTGTTTTTTTCATTAACTCGCAGTGGTAGAAAAATCGCTATGTGAACTGGAATCAGTGTTGCCGTGTGCCTAATAGCGAACACATCCGTTCACAAATGTCACAGCCAAAGATTGTGCCAAATTCTGCCAATTTCCTTAGAGATAATTGACTATTAGCGGGTAAATTATCCCACAACCTGATAGCCAGAATGTTTTCGGAATGTGAAGAAACTAGCAACGTCGCACACAGCAGTGAATTTGCGATCCAAGTAGATGGCCCATGTGGCATAACAATTGTAACAGTGAACTTAGACGACATGTTTATCTGGATTGAAAGTGTAAACACTGTTAACAAACGACAAGGGCTGTGGTTTTCAACCTGTGTGCTGCGGCAGGCTTTTGTGTCAATCACTTCTCGCAAGAGATTTCTTCAAATTTTTAAATTATACGCAACATAATTCTAATCTACAGCAAAAATCAATAATCTAAATCGGGTTCGATGTGAAGTTTGTATATTTGACAAAACAAAATTGCTGCTATGCAAGCAATCAACATCCCCGCGAATTCGCTTTTCCTGACATATTGCTTTGAAGGCTAAATTGTGTTTTGCACTATAGTAGTTAGTATGATCGGTCTGGGTGTGCCTGGGGCTCTTATGGGCCCGCTGGTGAGTGGTGACTCGCCGCGAAACTCGTGTTGGTGATTCGCCCTTTTCGACCCCCCTATCGCTGGTGAGTCGCCATGTGTTCTTATGGATGCGGTCATGATTCGCCCTTTCAGGTATAGGCTGCGTCGGTGACTCGCCGCGAAAACTCGTGTTGGTGACTCGCCTTTTTTGCTATAGGCGGTGGCGGTGATTCGCCTGTCGTGTATTCTTACGGATTCTGTGGTGATTTACCATGTGTTCTTACGGGCGTGGCGGTGATTCGCACTTTCAGGTATCTCTCGCGTGGTGTTGAATATGCACGAGTCACCAACAATAACCGCACAAACGGAAACGTGGTTTGTTGTGAGGATTAAGCAGTGCGACCTATATTTCGAATGACCTGCGCGCTGAATTATTTCCCGTCCAGCCGCTACTATCGATGATTACACTAGACCGGTCAGTGTGAAATAGTTTGATCGTAAATTATGATATATGATGTCGTAGTTTAGTCGTGTCAAATGACCGATCGTGTTCTCTTTCCTCGCTATTGATTGCTACCTGAATAATACTTTCGGATTATTCGCTGTTTCGCGTCTACAGAGTAGTCTGCTGTTCACAGTCACAACAAGAATCACAAGTATACACATTTACACATTCGTTTATTACTCTGAAATCAAACTCTTCACAAAAGCACGTACAATCGTATCATTCACTTTTTTATCATCGCCAAAATTATCCAAGTATTCCTCGGCTGAAAATCCTTTAGCTCTTTTTATCAAGAATGCAATAGCATGATCTCCACACACATCCGAAGTTTTACTCTGTAACTGTTTCCCAGTCACGGAAAATTCATCCGGCTCCAGGAATTCGATTATCTGAGGTTTTAGTGGTCCGAAACCTAGCGAATCATGAAAATGAGTATCGCCATCTCTGTATATACACACATCCAGTGAGACCCAGGCAAACTCGACTCGTCGTAATTAATGATGATAGCGATTTTCCGTTAGTTGGTTTCTTCGGTATCTGGTCTAGATTTAATAATTAACGAATAACAGAACCGTCGCAGACGGTGATTCGAATACCGACAAATTCTCACTTATTTCTGATCCAACCCTAATCCTTTGCGAAGTGGATGCTTATTCAAAAACGTGTGAAATAATTGTAAAACCCTACGGTCGCTGACAGGATAATGCATCAGACATAGCGATCTAGTTATAGTACGGTGTCGGAATCCATTCGCGAGATGTTCTAGAGGTAAATTGAGATAATCCGAAACCGAATATTTTGACTTTGGCGTAGTGTGAATTGAAATAGGATTGACAAACATGACTACCAACTTTCCCACAGGCCCGTTTCGATATTATACACACATTGATTTGAAACAAGTAATGTAACATTGCAACTCTATTCACGGCCCCGCTTTCCGTTTGTCAAAGAGATATTTTAACATCATACCATACTGAAAAGAATTATTCACAACAATAACAATTGTTAAAAATCTAGTTTTCACTTACTTGATTATATCACTACAACTCATAAATTTGAATTAATTCATCCTGGTTGTATTCGTATGATCGGTCTTTTTTTTTATTCGATTGTAAAGGTCGTTACTATTCTGAAGACAAAGTATTTACTAATCGGTGCATACACGATTCGACTTGAACATATTATATTTTGAGTATACGAGATTTGAATGTCTGAACAATAACTGAGAAATAATTTATCACAATTAAATCCGTAAAAGATATTTGAATGTCAGCAACTCGGTAAGGTCGTAGTTACTACCACATTACCTAATTTACCCGACCAACTCGTCATGATCATTCCCGAAATCAACACAAACATGACTACTGACTTGAGTCAACCACAAAACAGCATCAAGTTTTAAATACGCTTGTAGCTTACGGCTTATTTGAATGCGGGTTATGTTTTGTTGTAATTGAGTGTACGGAAATAGTATTACGCCTCGACATCTCACCATCTTGCCATCAACAAAAGAGTAAAATACATAAACCTTGTCAAGTCAATCCGTTTGTAACTCACCGAACCAAAGCAAAAAGTGTCCATACGAAAAGTAGACAAGACTACGCAAGTAATCACTACAACCCACAAACATATCAAGTTCGGTTTTAGCCATATACCACCAACTCATCTTTTTTGTTCAACTGTAAAAGTCGTTACTATTTTGCAAGACAAAGTAATTACTACTCGATAGATTTTGTAAGACAAAAGTAATTACTACTCGATGCAGACGCCTTGAGATTAACCTAACATGTTTGAGTATACAAGATTTGAAAGTCTGGCCATCGTAGTTGAGAATTCATTTCTTACAATCGAACGTAGGTGTTATATCGAAAATTACCAGGATTGTCACATCGATTTGACATATGGGGTTTTGTAATGGTCTATCATGACTTGATTACTAATTTATTTGTGTTAATTAGACCCACCGATGTGGTGAAGGTTATTACGACAGCAACAAACTTTTCACTACCATGGCTATTAACATATTGAGTTGTAAAACTATACGTGTCTGAAATGTTCTTGATTGACAAATCATTCCACCTTGGTACAAATCACTCTGGATATCGCGGATATCAGAAAATACTTTACAAATGTAATCGTTTCAGTTACCAAGACTAAAGATGAAACAACAATTCCGTTTGCTGGCTAACAACCGGGTAATACTTTATTGTCAGAATCTGTGACGGTGAATTGAAACATATTCATTACTCATCTTACCCAGTACGAGTAAATCACTTTGGACTCCGGGCGGCGTCGTTTAATCCGTGTTAAACTCTGTTCACACTCTCTGTCGAATGTGTGAAATGTAAAACATTACGAGGTTACACTCTAAGACTTTGATCAACAGAGAAACAATTTTGAATATCTTTACTGGATGGATCATATTCAACCGACCTTGGTTAATACAAAACTCATAACAATAATAAAATCGAAGTATGTGCTACACTGAAATCTAGAAAAATGTGTTTGTATTGTTGTTCATAGTAGTGATATCGATTTGAACCTGCAGAATAATTGTCATCATCTAACCAAACTAATGAAAGTCGTTGTCAATTTGTATGATGTTCACTGAATGCATACTAGAACTATTTGTGCAACACATACACCGACAATGCAATCGAAATTTTTTCCGTTGTCATTCGCTAAAGTAAATGTCATCACAATATTCTGTCACTAAAAGACGTTACTCGGACGTGCTTGAATTCTAGGCATAGTTCTGATTTACCCAACACAAGACCCAAGGACAACCCTAGTTTCAGTCGAACACAGATATCCAAAATATCGCACACTTCGCTATTCCTAAAGCGCAAACACCCGATACAAAATATTACTTGTTGTGTTGTTGCGGCATCATCTTCACAATATCACCCTCAATACAAATGATGTTTATGTGTAACGTGCTATTGATTTGAATCACACCCACCTGACGGAAGAGGATTTACTCAATCTTTACAAAATGGATATTGACCAACATCACATCGCCGGATTGTATCTGTTTTGCTGGATACGAGTTATGTTAGTTTAACAGTAAATAAATTTCACCCTCTTGGATTATGAACTCAATGCGTTAGCAGTCATTCAATATTTTGTTTGTGTCAACTAGTTACTTGGTATGTTACTCCACAACTCTTACAAAAGTACGAAGGATATTAACATCACACTAAGTAATTACCTTTACTCGATATTCTCGCATTACGAAACTAAAGAATGGTTGGTTAGACTCTACAAACTGTTTCGATACCTCAAGAACTTTATTGTCTGAATGGTTGGTCACGTATCCTAATAATCAAGTAGTTCAACACAGAACTAGCATTAACAGAAACACCAGAGTTGTTTACACAAAAGTTTGTATGTGTACAGTATGCGAATACCATTTGTAAGTCCAGCACAATTGTGGTATCCATCCGAGTTTAGTTAACACAATTTACGACACCGAGGTCGCCTCATCTTTCGTAAGACAACAAACCAAGGCTTCGGGATATGTCCATGTCATAGCAATAAATCAGCTACTCCAACAACAGAGTACATATGTTTTCTAGTTACGGTGCTTACATCTTACGCACAAATCAATCTACTTTGCTAACGAAAAGTGCTGAGTCATCACATGGTTGTCCTCACAACAATACAACTAAAACATACTATCATACACAATGGTCGTTATAGTTTGCACACCAATGGTACATCGTACAAGTAACAAGTCTCGAGAATCCAGTTATTCAAAAAACGTTAAAGTGTTTCTCCTGCGCCAAGTCGTTATGTTGACGAAAGCGTATATTGTAATATCATGATCGATTTGCATTCGTTGGTCACAAACTGTCACTACTCTAAATAATTATTTTTCACTCAAACACAACAGCATACTTGTCACCATTCGTTTTCATCAAGCACGGGTTCAAGAAACTTACTTACTACGACATGAATTGGTGTTTTTATGTTGTGTAAATAGGTAATAATTAATTTTAGTAACACTATATCAACATCATCGAGTTGTGCGAATAGATTTACATGTGATGTTATGGTTTTAATCGAAGTACACTGCGCGGTCTAATGTAGAGTCATCTCTATTGTATAGCAACTCGGTAATCGAAATGCATGCATTAACATTTAAACAGCGATCGTGTTTCGTCACGCGAAAAATATGTTCACTACCGCGATACTCTGCACAGGACGTGCAAATCCTTTTC
Source organism: Botryllus schlosseri (assembly GCF_051294905.1). NCBI lineage: Eukaryota > Metazoa > Chordata > Ascidiacea > Stolidobranchia > Styelidae > Botryllus > Botryllus schlosseri. The sequence continues at coordinate 15,189,795 of NC_137239.1, forward strand.
ACACTCGTAATAGTATACCAACGGCTACCGGCGACAACGTTTAACAATACCAACGACACTAAACATACGATACCTACTCAAGTAAAATTTCCATTTTCACCTGGAGATCAGCCGTTACCTGAGTAAAAATATCATTATCCTTTGAAAATCTGGCGTTTACCCAGTGTAACAATACATTTTCACATGAGGGTCCATCGTTTCCTAGAGTAACAAACCACTTTTCCTTTGGAAATCTATTTTTTTCCGTGGGTAACAAATTCTAATTCACTTGGAAATATCTTTTTTCCTCGGGTAACAAACCTTTTTCGCTTGGAAATATATTTTTGCCCTGGATAACAAACCTTTTTTCACTTGGAAATATATTTTTTATCTGGGTAACAAACCTTTTTCACTTGGAAATATATTTTTTCTCTTGGTAACAAACCTTTTTCACTTGAAAATATATTTTTTCTCTGGGTAACAAACCTTTTTCACTTGGAAATATATTTTTTCTCTGGGTAACAAACCTTTTTCACTTGGAAATATATTTTTTCTCTGGGTAACAAACCTTTTTCACTTGGAAATATATTTTTTCTCTGGATAACAAACCTTTTTCACTTGGAAATATATTTTTTCCGTGAGCAACAAACCATTTTCACTTGGTGGTCCGTCGTTTACCCGAGTAAAAATATCATTTTCCTTTGGAGATCTGGCGTTTACCCAGTGTAACAATACATTCTCACTTGGTCATCTAGCTTTTCCTAGAGTAACAATATCGTTTTCATTTGGAAATCTGACAAACACATCCGACAATTTGGTATTTGTTGTATTGACGACAGTTGGAAATTGATTACAACGAACAGTGACGAAAATATACACAGACAACCGGTTTCAGAGTATACCCGCATCAGTCGTATCACATCAATATCATCGGTTAACCACATACAATAAGCCCTTGTACACCGAAATGCATGTTTTGGAAAATTGGACAATAGGCTTCGATAGTTCTGTGATGTCCGGGTTCGTACTTATACGTCTTAATAAAACACCACCTCGACTTTGATACCTGGTTGGTACATGGATAACAGTGGTCGGAAATCGATGAATTTAGGTTCTCGTCGTGCTAACAGTTCCGGGCTACTTGTGATTTTTCTCACACATGTTTACTATATTGTGTCACTCTTTATTGGTCAATACATATCCCACCGTTCAGTCTGAAATCGGAAACCCGAGAAAGTATTAACCGGATCCGGATATCAACTCTGAATCAATAAAACCAATGAAACATGTCGCACCCTGTGTTTCCATGGAAATAACAAGTCATTACACATCAAGTATACTTCACGATTGCTCATAGATACCGAGTATTCGCGTAAACGAGGTGTGTGACATTACATACATCATGGATAACATCATGGCCGGCATTACAAGCATCATGGATGACAAATTCATGTTCTCAAGTCTCATACATGAACCGACTCTGTACATTCAATGTGGGGTAGATGACTTGGAGACAGACAAACACACATATTTGACCGTAACATGATCTTAGCACGAACCGACATGTATTCAACTTGGAGAAAAATGAATCTCACACGAGTACAGCCCTTTCACGGGTTCACACCTTGATTTTGCAAGATTGTTCGGATTCTCAGACGGACTTGTATCGTGATCCAGACTTCGACATAATCGGATTGCGTAACTCGCTCAATCCCTCCGCGTATTGTTCGTCCTAACCTGCGAACTTTTTTGCTGGGGCCGCAGTGTTTCACATGGTATAATGTATTTGGCGATCACCATCGTTATCAATCTTTCACGCGATGAATGGATGTTGCTACTCCCACATAACGACTCCAACTAAACATCGTGAGCAGTGACTCCGGATTGGAATCGTAAACAGGTATTCTGTGTATGTGTGAATCTCGAGTTCAATTACGATTTGCTAATTTAATCCAAGGTGTGTCTCTGCGAGTTGAAGACTGATTTCGTGTTAACCACTCCGCAAGAGGGTGCTGTCTCGTAATTCTACATGTCGTTATAAAACGCGGTTGGAAACTTTTGGTCTAGTTGATCCGGCTACGTATTGAAACGGTGCACCCACGCAGACCACTGAGAAAACGTTGTCGTTACCTGACTATATCCACGAGTAATTATGGGACTACGCGTAACGTTCCATAGATTTCTCTGGCCTCACACCGTCGTTTTACGACACAGACAAGATGCAGCGGTGGAAATATTGAAAATGAAAAACGATACCTTGGTGACATTTGATTTGGATTTTACACCTGATGAACCATACACTCGATTGGTACATTGGGATGACAACTCTATCGTCGAGGTCAAGGGAAAAGAAATGTACAGATTTGTTGGTGTCGTGGATATTCAACGAAAATCGGGGTACATGATTGTACATGGTTCGCATATATGACTATGAATATAACGGTATGCATAATGCTCTGTTCACCATATCGATCGCACCAATGAATATCCATGTTACGGTCAAATATGTGTGTTTGTCTGTCTCCAAGTCATCTACCCCACATTGAATGTACAGAGTCGGTTCATGTATGAGACTTGAGAACATGAATTTGTTATCCATGATGCTTGTAATGCCGGCCATGATGTTATCCATGATGTATGTAATGTCACACACCTCGTTTACGCGAATACTCGGTATCTATGAGCAATCGTGAAGTATACTTGATGTGTAATGGCTTGTTATTTCCATGGAAACACAGGGTGCGACATGTTTCATTGGTTTTTTTGATTCAGAGTTGATATCCGGATCCGGTTAATACTTTCTCGGGTTTCCGATTTCAGACTGAACGGTGGGATATGTATTGACCAATAAAGAGTGACACAATATAGTAAACATGTGTGAGAAAAATCACAAGTAGCCCGGAACTGTTAGCACGACGAGAACCTAAATTCATCGATTTCCGACCACCGATATCCATGTACCAACCAGGTATCAAAGTCGAGGTGGTGTTTTATTAAGACGTATGGACTCTATGCAAAAACTAGAGTACGAACCCGGACATCACAGACCTATCGAAGCCTATTGTCCAATTTTCCAAAACATGCATTTCGGTGTACAAGGGCTTATTGTATGTGGTTAACCGATGATATTGATGTGATACGACTGATGCGGGTATACTCTGAAACCGGTTGTCTGTGTATATTTTCGTCACTGTTCGTTGTAATCAATTTCCAACTGTCGTCAATACAACAAATACCAAATTGTCGGATGTGTTTGTCAGATTTCCAAATGAAAACGATATTGTTACTCTAGGAAAAGCTAGATGACCAAGTGAGAATGTATTGTTACACTGGGTAAACGCCAGATCTCCAAAGGAAAATGATATTTTTACTCAGGTAAACGACGAACCACCAAGTGAAAATGGTTTGTTGCTCAGGGAAAAAAAATATTTCCAAGTGAAAAAGGTTTGTTACCCAGAGAAAAAATATATTTCCAAGTGAAAAAAGGTTTGTTACCCAGAGAAAAAATATATTTTCAAGTGAAAAAAGGTTTGTTACCCAGAGAAAAAATATATTTTCAAGTGAAAAAGGTTTGTTACCAAGAGAAAAAATATATTTCCAAGTGAAAAAGGTTTGTTACCCAGAGAAAAAATATATTTCCAAGTGAAAAAAGGTTTGTTATCCAGGGCAAAAATATATTTCCGAGCGAAAAAGGTTTGTTACCCGAGGAAAAAAGATATTTCCAAGTGAAAAAGATTTGTTACCCACGGAAAAAAGAGATTTCCAAAGAAAAAGGGGTTTGTTACTCTGGAAACGATGGACCCCCATGTGAAAATGTATTGTTACACTGGGTAAACGCCAGATTTTCAAAGGATAATGGTATTTTTACTCAGGTAACGGCTGATCCCCAGGTGAAAATGGAAATTTTACTTGAGTAGGTATCGTATGTTTAGTGTCGTTGGTATTGTTAAACGTTGTCGCCGGTAGCCGTTGGTATACTATTACGAGTGTGAAAAGGATTTGCACGTCCTGTGCAGAGTATCGCGATAGTGAATATATTTTTCCACGTGACAAAACAAGATCGCTGTTTAAATGTTAATGCATGCATTTCGATTACCGAGTTGCTGTACAATAGAGATGACTCTACATTAGACCGTGCTGTGTACTTCGATTAAAACCACAAGACCACATGTAAATCTATTCACACAGCTCGATGATGTTGATATAGTGTTACTAAAATTAATTATTACCTATTTACGCAACATAAAAACACCAATTCATGTCGTAGTAAGTAAGTTTCTTGAACTCGTGCTTGATGAAAACGAGTGGTGACAAGTAGGTTTTTGTGTTTGAGTGAAAAATAATTATTTAGAGTAGTGACATTTTGCGGTCAATGAATACAAATCGATCATGATATTACAATATACGCTTTCGTCAACATAACGACTTGGTGTAGAAATACTTTCACGTTTTTTTGAATAACTGGATTCTCGAGACTTGTTACTTGTACGATGTACCATTGGTGTGCAAACTATAACGATCATTTTGTATGATAGTATGTCTTAGTTGTATTGTTGTGAGGACAACCATGTGATGACTCAGCACTTTTCGTTAGCAAAGTAGATTGATTTGTGTGTAAGATGTAAGCACCGTAACTAGAAAACATATGTACTCTGTTGTTGAAGTAGCTGATTTATTGCTATGACATGGACATATCCTGAAGCCTTGGTTTGTTGTCTTACGAAAGATGAGGCGACCTCGGTGTCGTAAATTGTGTTAACTAAACTCGGATGGATACCACAATTGTGCTGGACTTACAAATGGTATTCGCATACTGTACACATACAAACTTTTGTGTAAACAACTCTGGTGTTTCTGTTAATACTAGTTCTGTGTTGAACTACTTGATTATTAAGATACGTGACCAACCATTCAGACAATAAAGTTCTTGAGGTATCGAAACAGTTTGTAGAGTCTAACCAACCATTCTTTAGTTTCGTAACGCGAGAATATCGAGTAAAGTTAATTACTTAGTGTGACGTTGATATCCTTCGTACTTTTGTAAGAGTCGTGGAGTAACATACCAAGTAACTAGTTGACACAAACAAAATATTGAATGACTGCTAACGCATTGAGTTCATAATCCAAGAGGGTGAAATTTGTTTACTGTTAAACTAACATAACTCGTATCCAGCAAAACAGATACAATCCGGCGATGTGATGTTGGTCAATATCCATTTTGTAAAGATTGAGTAAATCCTCTTCCGTCAGGTGGGTGTGATTCAAATCAATAGCATGTTACACATAAACATCATTTGTATTGAGGGTGATAATGTGAAGATGATGCCGCAACAACACAACAAGTAATATTTTGTATCGGGTGTTTGCGCTTTAGGAATAGCGAAGTGTGCGATATTTTGGATATCTGTGTTCGAGTGAAACTAGGGTTGTCCTTGGGTCTTGTGTTGGGTAAATCAGAACTATGCCTAGAATTCAAGCACGTCCGAGTAACGTCTTTTAGTGACAGAATATTGTGATGACATTTACTTTAGCGAATGACAACGGAAAAAATTTCGATTGCATTGTCGGTGTATGTGTTGCACAAATAGTTCTAGTATGCATTCAGTGAACATCATACAAATTGACAACGACTTTCATTAGTTTGGTTAGATGATGACAATTATTCTGCAGGTTCAAATCGATATCACTACTATGAACAACAATACAAACACATTTTTCTAGATTTCAGTGTAGCACATACTTCGATTTTATTATTGTTATGAGTTTTGTATTAACCAAGGTCGGTTGAATAGGATCCATCCAGTAAAGATATTCAAAATTGTTTCTCTGTTGATCAAAGTCTTAGAGTGTAACCTCGTAATGTTTTACATTTCACACATTCGACAGAGAGTGTGAACAGAGTTTAACACGGATTAAACGACGCCGCCCGGAGTCCAAAGTGATTTACTCGTACTGGGTAAGATGAGTATGTTTCAATTCACCGTCACAGATTCTGACAATAAAGTATTACCCGGTTGTTAGCCAGCAAACGGAATTGTTGTTTCATCTTTAGTCTTGGTAACTGAAACGATTACATTTGTAAAGTATTTTCTGATATCCGCGATACCCAGAGTGATTTGTACCAAGGTGGAATGATTTGTCAATCAAGAACATTTCAGACACGTATAGTTTTACAACTCAATATGTTAATAGCCATGGTAGTGAAAAGTTTGTTGCTGTCGTAATAACCTTCACCACATCGGTGGGTCTAATTAACACAAATAAATTAGTAATCAAGTCATGATAGACCATTACAAAACCCCATATGTCAAATCGATGTGACAATCCTGGTAATTTTCGATATAACACCTACGTTCGATTGTAAGAAATGAATTCTCAACTACGATGGCCAGACTTTCAAATCTTGTATACTCAAACATGTTAGGTTAATCTCAAGGCGTCTGCATCGAGTAGTAATTACTTTTGTCTTACAAAATCTATCGAGTAGTAATTACTTTGTCTTGCAAAATAGTAACGACTTTTACAGTTGAACAAAAAAGATGAGTTGGTGGTATATGGCTAAAACCGAACTTGATATGTTTGTGGGTTGTAGTGATTACTTGCGTAGTCTTGTCTACTTTTCGTATGGACACTTTTTGCTTTGGTTCGGTGAGTTACAAACGGATTGACTTGACAAGGTTTATGTATTTTACTCTTTTGTTGGTGGCAAGATGGTGAGATGTCGAGGCGTAATACTATTTCCGTACACTCAATTACAACAAAACATAACCCGCATTCAAATAAGCCGTAAGCTACAAGCGGATTTAAAACTTGATGCTGTTTTGTGGTTGACTCAAGTCAGTATAGTCATGTTTGTGTTGATTTCGGGAATGATCATGACGAGTTGGTCGGGTAAATTAGGTAATGTGGTAGTAACTACGACCTTACCGAGTTGCTGACATTCAAATATCTTTTACGGATTTAATTGTGATAAATTATTTCTCAGTTATTGTTCAGACATTCAAATCTCGTATACTCAAAATATAATATGTTCAAGTCGAATCGTGTATGCACCGATTAGTAAATACTTTGTCTTCAGAATAGTAACGACCTTTACAATCGAATAAAAAAAAAGACCGATCATACGAATACAACCAGGATGAATTAATTCAAATTTATGAGTTGTAGTGATATAATCAAGTAAGTGAAAACTAGATTTTTAACAATTGTTATTGTTGTGAATAATTCTTTTCAGTATGGTAAGATGTTAAAATATCTCTTTGACAAACGGAAAGTGGGGCCGTGAATAGAGTTGCAATGTTACATTACTTGTTTCAAATCAATGTGTGTATAATATCGAAACGGGCCTGTGGGAAAGTTGGTAGTCATGTTTGTCAATCCTATTTCAATTCACACTACGCCAAAGTCAAAATATTCGGTTTCGGATTATCTCAATTTACCTCTAGAACATCTCGCGAATGGATTCCGACACCGTACTATAACTAGATCGCTATGTCTGATGCATTATCCTGTCAGCGACCGTAGGGTTTTACAATTATTTCACACGTTTTTGAATAAGCATCCACTTCGCAAAGGATTAGGGTTGGATCAGAAATAAGTGAGAATTTGTCGGTATTCGAATCACCGTCTGCGACGGTTCTGTTATTCGTTAATTATTAAATCTAGACCAGATACCGAAGAAACCAACTAACGGAAAATCGCTATCATCATTAATTACGACGAGTCGAGTTTGCCTGGGTCTCACTGGGTGTGTGTATATACAGAGATGGCGATACTCATTTTCATGATTCGCTAGGTTTCGGACCACTAAAACCTCAGATAATCGAATTCCTGGAGCCGGATGAATTTTCCGTGACTGGGAAACAGTTACAGAGTAAAACTTCGGATGTGTGTGGAGATCATGCTATTGCATTCTTGATAAAAAGAGCTCAAGGATTTTCAGCCGAGGAATACTTGGATAATTTTGGCGATGATAAAAAAGTGAATGATACGATTGTACGTGCTTTTGTGAAGAGTTTGATTTCAGAGTAATAAACGAATGTGTAAATGTGTATACTTGTGATTCTTGTTGTGACTGTGAACAGCAGACTACTCTGTAGACGCGAAACAGCGAATAATCCGAAAGTATTATTCAGGTAGCAATCAATAGCGAGGAAAGAGAACACGATCGGTCATTTGACACGACTAAACTACGACATCATATATCATAATTTACGATCAAACTATTTCACATTGACCGGTCTAGTGTAATCATCGATAGTAGCGGCTGGACGGGAAATAATTCAGCGCGAAGGTCATTCGAAATATAGGTCGCACTGCTTAATCCTCACAACAAACCACGTTTCCGTTTGTGCGGTTATTGTTGGTGACTCGTGCATATTCAACACCACGCGAGAGATACCTGAAAGTGCGAATCACCGCCACGCCCGTAAGAACACATGGTAAATCACCACAGAATCCGTAAGAATACACGACAGGCGAATCACCGCCACCGCCTATAGCAAAAAAGGCGAGTCACCAACACGAGTTTTCGCGGCGAGTCACCGACGCAGCCTATACCTGAAAGGGCGAATCATGACCGCATCCATAAGAACACATGGCGACTCACCAGCGATAGGGGGGTCGAAAAGGGAGAATCACCAACACGAGTTTCGCGGCGAGTCACCAGCGGGCCCATAAGAGCCCCAGGCACACCCAGACCGATCATACTAACTACTCACTATATAGGTTTATTCAGCGGAGAGAAGAGCGAACATGGCGGTGCTTGCGGGATAATGCAATTTCCAAATCCTCATTTTCGTCCTAATCACAAAAGAGAAATGAGCTCATCTGGAAGTGAGGCTATTGTTCACGTTTACGAATCCTAATTATAAACTAGCCATCCATATTGAGATATTATTAGATAGCGTGACTGCGCTGTCGTTGAAATATAAGGCTTGTGCTACAACGTTGTTAGAGGCGACGAATTTGAAAATTGAGAAGGAAAGTTGATGTAACTATATCAACTAACAGATTCTCCGGCCGCAGAGGTTTTTACCCTGGTTTATTAGAAGCTTGGAACTATATACTTAAACTGCAGGTGGCTGCCAGTAGAACTATCATCACACATGCTACACGATCTGCGTGGAAATGCGTTTGGCACTCACGGCTAATTACATTGACAATGCGCAAGCGTGCAGATTTTTTACAAAAAATCCCATGAAATATAGTATCTTTGCGCAGTCCGAAATGTATGTGACGTCGTAGATCGTTAGTAAATAAAAATGACCCCCTTCACTTTCATCTGACCTTGCCCTGCTTGCTTTAATCACAAAGGAGCGATATTCTGGCCCTGGACATACGACGACCTTTTCCAGGGCTTAGTAGGCTATATGAGGGACGCTTCACTTACAAAAGTTTGATTTTAGAAATATTAAGAGGGTGTAGATTATTTTGAAAGAAATTAAGTGAAGCGGTGATGATCATTGCAGTAAAGAAAAGAGATTTTAGAAGTGGAAGTACATTAGGAAAGAAAGCAAAGCTACAATTACCTAAAGGACATCACTTGGCGTGATGATGAATCGTAACCTGTACGAGATTACCTTATCTGTCATGCAAAATTGTCAACTGAAGCTATGGTGCCAAGTAAATTGAAAGGACACTTTTTAAAAGGCATAGACAAATATGAGAAACCGCCGAGTCAATTCAAAACTACTATGTGCTAGTGTGCCGGGAACTGGCTTTGACTTTTAACGGGTACCGTGAGTCCAAAAAGGTTGAGAACCACTGGACTTGGGATAATCCTCTTGTGAAACCTTATCCAGCTTTATGCGCCACGATAAACGGTTTTGGATCAGACGATGATATTCATCTCTGATCACCCCGATTCGGCCATTGGTTTTCAGGAAAGTCAAGAATTACCATTATGCTGCGCGCGAATTATATATGCGATGATCAATCTGTCTCGCTCAATATATTTGATGTAGCAGCTGCGTGGCTCATGTGCAAAATTTCAGGTGGCATAATCATCCAGTTGACTGTTTGATCACATTAAATCTTTGAAATTATACGTTCCACCCAATATTTTGCCAGTTGCGTTCGTAATCGCTCAAAGCATGATTGTAGTATGCGAAACAACTCATCCGTATCGCTCATCTTCTTATAACTACGGACCTTCGAATACGAGGAACGACCTGTTACCGTTGCCTTTTCTGAAATAGGGCAATGCGGTGAAAAAATGGTGCAGAGCCAGTTTTGCAAAGCAAAACTATTATTTCTATTACATGAAGCGGTGGTGTCTTTATGTCACTGAAAATATATTTTCCCTGAGATATAGCAACACATACCCAGCTCTCTGCACCATCCGCAAATGTAAATAGCGTATTACTTACATGAGTACTTTTCAAATGCAGCATATTCAACATCAGATACATTCGAGCTGTTTCGAAAAGCGTTAGACTTAGTCTTACTTATGCCGACTTCTGCATCGCCCCCGCTACTTCTACTTAAGTAGCCTCCTCGACTACTTTCACCACATCTTATTTACATATATATATATGTAATACCATGTTACTAGCCGGGGCTTGGTCATGCACTACCGGTACTACAGAAGCTTTCTTCAATATAATTTGTAACGTATCTGAGACGTACGGCGTATTTGTCATCATTAAGGCGATTATTTTTGACATGTCAAAATAAGTCAAAATTGTTTACAAAACAACAAATTTTTGCAATCTGCATTTCGATGGTGTCGTAGATGTTTGCACTGCCGGTGAACTTATCAGTTGACATTTATCTACTTCGTCCAAACTACATCGTACAGACAGGTCCAACCAGAAATGAGGATAATTAGTACAATTATACCAAAATGTGTGATTTGTGATTTGCATACAAGACGGAAATTAGGTTTTTTAATAGAAATGTCAATACTTCAATTTTTCAGGTCAAAATCTCGCGGTATTTAGGTAAAAAAATTGTTCTAGTCACCACTAATTTCGAGACCACTCCGAATGTAATTTGTTCAATTTGATAGCAATCTCGCTAGCGCCACGATGAGCCGTGTGTATAAGTTGATCGTTTGTCCGTTGGAATACGGAAGGATTTTGATCTGTAGGAAATTATCGGATGCAGAAACGATATCGAATGCGCGAAAACGATAATCACCCCGAGAAGTGTGACTTGTCGCCGAGCACGAGAAAACACGTTTCGAGACGAGCGTCACATTTGAACCGCGAATAGGACTTCTATAGTATCTGCGATAATAGCAAACATATCGACAATAGGTCGCGCCACAATTATGTAAATCTGAAAATGACTCGTGTTCTTGGATTAGGCTACAAGCCAATAGCGAATGTGATATTACTAATATCATGATCTATGAATATCGATTTGTCGGCTAATTTAGGTTATATTGAACCTAAATAGATTACGTCACAGGGATTTTTTCGTCGCGAAGCCGATCATCTTATTCCGCACTGATTTTCAGACTTCGTTCTATTTAACGTTTCATGAAATATTCCCATCTTTCCAGGTAAAGGAAGTTGATTTGCGTGGCAACAAAATCTCAGCAACAGCAGTACGTTCACTTCTCCGGCATCGTCGGATTGAATCGCTATCTGGAAAATGGTATTGGGAAGTGAGTTCGATTCTAGGATTTAGTGGTGTACTAACAAGCATAAACACCGAACCGTAATCTTATGTGGATATTCGGAGGCTTGTGACGTTGCAATCGCTCTTGATCGCTGACGTCGTAGTCGAGCGAGTACACATTTGTATACATGTCATTCACAAGACGTACAGTTTTTAACCACTTATTCGACATTTTAATATCCGCTCTGCCTAATTAAAGCATGCAATCGTCTTTAGTGAAATAGTGGATCACGTAACGTAAAGGCAGCGAAACAAGACCTGAGCGCATGTCACTACGTCATCAACCCGATTATTTGAAATTCGATATTGTTGTGTCCGATACCACTCAGTTTTCAGACAATCATAGTAATTGGAACGCGTCAGGTCTCCAGTTGAAGAAATTGAATTGATTCAAAATACGTGCGTCGATATTTTGAATGAACAAGGCCAGTTTAGGTTATGAAACGCCGCGTGCCACTGCTAAACGCTGTGCGTAAATAACAAGTAGCATTGCTAGCATCGCGACAATACGGGATTTCGCATGTCGACATGAATTAGTACGCAACTGATGATTATAAGTCATAATCACGAAAGCTCGGATCTGATGAGTAATAGGCCCACACAGTGAGGTCTGACATCGCATCGCGAAATTGTTTGCTGATTATAACAGCGTTCTGGGCTTCATTTCTATATTTGCTCTGTATTATAGGAGTCACTATGATGTCCATGTTATTTTGACTTACATGCTCACAATAGAAAACTTTCCAATTACGCGTTCCGATTGGAAAGACCAAAATCGCTCGTGTATTAGTGTAAGTGCAGGAATACGGTTTCGTGTGATTACGATCAACTATATTGACAAAATAACTTTATCTAAATCCGTATACTTTTTCTCCTGATTCCGCCAATGTACTTCTTACCTCATATAAACGAGTTTTTTGGGGGGATATCGGGTCGCTAATGTCGCAAAATGCCACCACCAGCATAAACGCCAGTACAATCAGTGACCCGTGCCGATGACACATAGAGTAGGGTTATCATATTTTTGTGGACCAAATTTCGGACACTCTTTAGCGCCCATTATCGGATTTTAAAATGAGGTATGATACATTGTCAGTCAGTATGACGTCACACTAGCAAAGCTTTGCCTATCGACTGGAGGTGGTCACGATCGGGATCAGGATCTGGAGTGTGTGGTTGTGTGTTGTAACCAGGACCGAAACAACATTTCTCCAGCTCCCCCGCCAAAATAAACACTGATCCGAAGCCCACCATAGGGTAATCGATATAACTTGTGGGGTGCTTACTATATGCGCCTGGTTTCTATGTATAGGGAACATCTAGTCGTTAGATTTTGTGAATAAAAGCTGTCTATAATATTGATTCTTTCATATATCCCTATAAAATTTTGCTCCGATCTCTCCGCCCACATGATCCTAGTTAGCGGTGGAGCTGTTGGAGGATGATGACTTCGAAAATGCAGGGAACTTTATTGTAGATACGTACGCTGTAAGCTGCAATCACTTCGTGCGTGGTCAATTTATTTGTGATAGAAAATGGAGGTTCAGTAAAACGCAGAATTATTGAAAGGATGAAATTCCTCGCTCTCACAAGTAACACCAGCGTATCGAGAACAGTTCGAACATATGAAAGATGCAGCGCTTTTTATTGACACCGATTACTTGATGACTTCAAATTGTCTAGCTAATTTTGGTCCGAGTCACAAGTCAATCCACATTTTTGGAACGCCGAGTCAAGTCATACAAAAAAGGTGACTCGAGTCATCACAACACTGACTACTTAACTAAAGCGTCTAAATGGCCTTCACCGACTCTAAGAATATACCGTTCTCCTATAATTGCGATTACAATTAGACTTATTTCAGGTAATGATGGTTAATTTATTTATTTATCTTTGATTGCATTTTTTGCGAGGACGGTGGTCCACATATTAAAATCAATGAATGCGACATTACATCACATCGGGGGCATAGAAAAATTTCAAGTTGCATAAATCTGCCAAAAAATAATATCATTTATGTTGATTAACGAAAAAAATAAGATACTATTTCAAAATTCCGGACATTTAGGCATATTTTAGAATTTCCTCCCGCACGCAGTTTGAACAATGAAATTATGGACATGTCCGGGAAAATCCGGACATATGGTGACCCTAATAAAGAGAATGATTATATGTGATGCTGCAGTCGTCACTATACGTGAGATATGACTTCATGATACTTGGTGCACTATCTCAAGTTTCACTTCCGAACAATTTTCAGATTGCCAAGATTACTGTAGAAAGATGGGATGTTCAATTGAAGAACGAAGAAGATGTCATCAAGATGAGTGGTGGGATTTACGGGAACTTCAACATAAAGGTTGAATAACAAGATGATTCAACTTAGATAACGAATCCATACTAATGATTGGACTGAAATTACGCTCATTTCACTGACTTCAGTATGCACCTAGCTGTAAACAACAATAGGCTTGTGAAGCAATTACTTTGCGGTATAGTATAGTCAGTCCGTAGCTTATGACGTAATTCTGAGCATCATGAAGACGAGATGCTTTTGTTGAGAATAGCAAGCTAATAACTTGTGGTAATTTTATAAGTAACTAGTTTTTTGCATACAGAATTTATAAAAAAAAATGTCGGTACTGTACTTTGAGTTTCAAGTACATTCAGGATTTTAGATCACATCCATTAAAAATCAATGGATTGCGGTTTTTCATCGCAATTTTCAACAGACAAGCAATATTTTTTAAATATTCTGAACTGTTCACTGAAAAATTCTGTGGTCGGGGTTGGGGGCGTTCAAGGTATATTTTGGAAAAAGTTTTGGTTTGATTTATGTAAAACACTATTGTGGCAGTAAGCGGTACTTGACACCATCATTATCGTGCCCTACCAGTGATATGAGTGCGAGTTGTAATCAAATAGTTAGTTTTTCTCCTTTCAAATAAATAAAATTATATTCAAATTACGTGATTGCAACACAATCAAACAAAGTATTGCGTACTTCCAATAAGAGAGAAATGGAGAGAGCGCGCGAGAGAAAGAAAGAGTGATCAGGATGAAGAGCTTCAGGCGCTGTTTTTAGGGAGGGTCCTTGTTATGCTTCGAGCAAAATAAATATGGAGGGAGTAATATATTTCCACGAAAGTCTCGGTCAATATAAATCATATAGCGATTTCGTGGTTCATGTGTAAAAATTCAGTTGACTAGTTTCGTAAGATATGTTTTGATAACGAGATCTCATCGCCTTGTCCGCAGTAGTCAGCAGTAGTGACACCAATCTCTTAATCTCTTAGGGCTTGTTGATGGTAGATTGTGACGTAACTCACAACACTTGATTTTCACAGGATTCCACCCTATCTTTCAAAATGGTTCTTTCCGTGCCAGTAGTGGAATATGTCAACGACCTTTTCGATGCAAAATTTGTCAAATTGATTCAAGAACTGTCAGTCCAAGAGAATGGTTTGCGGGAGTTATCAGAGTATAGAATTGAAAAGGTTGGTTACAGTTATTTTTCTTATACAATTTATATAGTTTGAAGTTTGCTGTAAACGTGAACGTTGAGTCATGCTTGGTCGATTCCACTTCATCATCATTTTCTTCTACTTTCATCAGTACTTTATCTGCCAGTTGATAATCGAGCAATCAACAATATCCAACTAAAATAAGTAGCGGAACGCATTTATGTCCGTGCTTTCATTTATAGTAATTCTGGGTGTTAAGTGTACAGGTGCCCAATTTGCTTTGAGGGTTCAAGGCATCTGTTGCAATGTAAATAGAGTGGATATGGTATTTTACTAATTCCTTAGTATAAATAGGACCATTTAATACGAAAGCGTAAAAGATTTTGAATTTGATGTATTAGTAACGAGATAATGCACAGTGCAGTGAGACGCATGATGCAATTCAAAACTTTAATTCCCAATGTCTACTGAATTTGCGTCTCCAACATTGTGAGCCGCTCCTCGTGCGCCCGCACAAGAGGTCCAAGTATTCATCCTTGCTAATCGAAGTCGAAGAATTGGTTTAAATTTGTACCCAATTGCAAGTAGAACAAGCTCTTTAAAAGACTTATTAAAACTCCTTGAAGTGAAAGTAGAATATGGAAGGCCTGAAAAGTACACAAGAGTAAGTAGTTTCGAAAAGTATTTCAAGTCGATGGCTCGTAAATATTTGGCAGTTTATCGGTTGTGGCTACATTTCTACATTGGAAGAAGAGTGTCTGCGACTAACGCAAAATTATTAGTAGCGTCACTAGTAGTAACAATATTGAAAAGTAGATTCAACAGTTACGTTGATGGCGATTTCGATTTCCTATGAAGATATCACACATCAAAGTGATACAAATTTATCATAAAACTACTTTTTACTTTTCAAAATCCCATGAGGGATGGATGGATATAAATAAAATGCTAACCTGGCTACCGTTAATACTATTTTAATGAAATCCAAAATTTTCAACTACAATAACTCCGTTTCCACTGGTTGTAATTGAGCCAAATTTGTGCTGAGCAACGTTTCTGTGCAAAACCTAACAATATGATGGGGTGAACAGAAATGATTTTTTTTCAAGTTTTTTTATCATAATAAATACAAAACTTTCTTATCTTGTAGCAATGCGGCTACTGGTTGGAATTGAACCAAATTTGGCGTGAAGCCTTTAATTATAGGCAACCCAACAATTTTATCAAGGTACATGTACAATTCAACACCCCTACCGTGCAATTACAAGTAAAATCAACTGCTTACAAGTCTTGTAAAACTACTTTGAGTGGAAGTAGCAAACGACTGGTCGGAAAAGTACTGGTGTCTCAAGTAAGTAGTGCCAAAAATAGTTTCGTTGGACGGACCACAAATCTTCGGCGGATTATCGGTTATGGCTACCTTTTAAATTGCAAGAGGCGTCTTTGCAACTAACGCATAATAATTCGTAGCGTCGCAAGTAGGAACAATCTTGATAAATAGATTCAACAGTTACGTGGATGACGATTTCTTATGAAGATACCAGGCATCAGAGGCATACAAGCGTATCATAAAACTACTTTTACCTTTTCAAAATCCTATGAGTGAAAAGTATGTGAATTTGTTCAGGTGGAAGTTTGAGTAGTCTGAAATTAAAACCACTTGAATAATTATTGGAAGTAGGCAAAACCAATTTGGATACTCTGGAAAAGTATGACTAATTCCTTGATAGATATGGAGCATCGAAAAATTAAAACGAATCACTATTGTACTGTTACATAACGAATAATTATTCAAGTGGGCGATCATCGTAACATCTTACCTAGTGAAACCAACATTTTGTTCAGATAAGCAAGATATTGCTCTTTTGCACAGAAGAAGAAAACATCGATTGGTCGTTGATTGAGACTTCATGGAAAAAGTATCAAGTATGATTCTTCATTCGATTCCCAAAATATTTCTAAACGCATTTATATTTACCTATCATTTTATATGACTTCGAACCCAATCATCTTTTCCGTGGTTATACCTGTTTTTCGCATTTTAGTTGGATCTCCTGGATATTGCCGTGAATGGCCAAATATCCGTCCACGATTACAGCCGAGTTTTGGAGCGCGGGAGAGCAATTTCCGTTTTTGGCAATATCCATGCCATGTTCGACGTTAATAAACTAGATAAATTCAGGATGACGTTAGAAGCTTGTCAGCGAAAGAAGGTAATAGTACTTATCATCCAGCATTAGTTGCATTGGATATATTGAACGTTGTTCTTCCACCATCGCACGTTTATCATCGAGTTCTGCCGCACAGTACGAGTCCCATCCGCATGAATTAAGTTATATTCCATGCCCGAGATATCCACCACAGTTTTGGAGTTCGCGATTCCTGGTAATATGTTCATCTAATGCTGGGATGTCAAACTCAACTGGCGTTGCGGGCCGGATTCAAACCTTCAGAGCACTTGCGGACCGGACCAGCAGTCAAATGATTCCAAAATATTTCATCAATATCGATTCCCTTTTTTCACTTGAATACTCAATTATAAAGCTTATGCGCATTATAATAATCACATTATATCACGAGCCATCTGGTTCTATTCCATCAAAACCTTTATTCGCAAACAACGGAATTGGCAAAATTACGATGATTGGCTTTTTAAATAGTTTCATAAATTGCTAAAACAGCGGCTATACCGACGAGAGACGTTGGTATATTGTTGTGATTGCTTTGTTTCAGTCGGAATCTGACAATATAGTCCTGTGTATGCGTTGTGAGGAATGCAAGTGATTTAACCGTAAACGTATACGTTGAAATTTGGTTCATAATTGTTACATCGTGATTTGGGTTTCTCTGGAAGACAAGGAGATGTTGAGTTGTAAGCTCAAATGCAGTGCTACCACAGATATTGAAATTATATTTTGGTGCCATAATTATATTATCCACTTCTGCAGATAACTACGTTGTGGTCTGTTTTCCCATAAAACTGTGAACTCACTGACCACTTTTTAGCCTTCTCGAAATTGACTGTCAATTAGGGTTGCCACATTTTGGGAATCTGAGAAGAGGACACCTTTCAGACTTACAATACATGAGTAAAATCCGCAAAATCTGTAAATTTATTCCAAGTTTGTAGTTGGTTGTAGAAAAAAAGGTCACCTTTCTGGCTCAACTCCCGAAAGATCCACCGGGCCATTACTTCAGTACTAATTTCAAATCTCTCAGTTGAATTTTCACATGCATTTGACCAAAATTTTCAAAAAGAGGAAAAATTCTCAAAAAGAGGTCATTTGAGCGTGCTCTGAGAACACTTTCAAAAAAGTCGAAAAAGAGGACGTATGGTAACACTAGTGTCAATGGCAGTGAGTTGTTGCCGATGGTGACTACAGTGTAATCTCAACACCTCGGTCGGATGGTTATAATGTTGCCTATGAACTTGAACATGCCCGTCATTTTCTATATTGATAGAATGGCGGGCCAGATGCAGTCCGTGAGCCGTATGTTTGACACTCCTCATGAACAGTATATTGTAATACATTATGGCCAATGTTCCCTCTAAGCTGCGCACGTGCGCAAATGCGCAGTGCTGAAAACGGTCTCTACGCACAGAAAATCTAGGCTGCGTACAAAAATCCGAAGTGATGACTTTTTTAAAATCGTTGCGCACTGTTTTCCAAGGCACCGCGCATGCGCTCAGACTCGAGAAAAATGAGAGGGAACATTGCCAGGGGTAAATAGTGCTATCGCTGAAGTCTGAAACCGAGGTAGGCCTACAAGTATCGTACGCGTGAGCGATACTGATATCATTTCAATAGCGCAATCGTTTGTGGGAATGGCGAAATAACATGGTTTAACGTGGTTTAACAAAGTTATAAAAAACAATGGGATAGCTCGAAGTTAAACTGCGAGAAACTAACGAATAGTCTTCTCCGCGTGGCATGAACATTGTGTAAGATTTACTGTACAATTACATGCCGCGAATTTTTGAAGTCATCACTTCCATCAGGCAAATCTGATCATGTATGGTAACATAGGATAATATGCATAATATGCAAGTACAAGCACCATTATTGTTGAAAAAATCCATCCCTTTGCAAACGTTGATCGGGAAAGGCTGCGACTATATGCACTGTAAGGCATTGCATTAGATCAGCTTCTGAGCAGCACAAATTTGTGATTTTATTCGATTCGTTTACACGGGTATCTTCTGTCGATAAGGTCATTCGCTGATCTTGTTCTTGCTTCAATCAGACTCGAATATTCGTATCATTATATCTGACTGTATGTCCTGATAGTAATGAGTGCATTGCCGGTATTAAGACGTCACATCAATGTTTTAACGCGATAGGCCTACATCAGGGGTGTCAAACTCAAATTGCGTCGCGGGCCGGATTCAAACCTTCAAATCGCTCGCGGGCCGGATCAGTCGATTTTCCCATTATAGCCTATCTCATGCCCTTGTTTTTCACTTGAATACTTTATTACTAAACTTATATAGATAATTATAATAGTATATATTAGGCATACATTGCACTATAGATCAGTGGTTCTCAACCTTTTTCACCTCGCGGACCGGTAAAATTTCAAATAATATTTCGCGGACCGGTGGACTTTCAGAAATTGAAATCAACCCAAAATGTAGAAATGTAGAGAGAGAGTATGAAGCCGTTTATTGCAAGTAGCCTATATGGTGCTAGAGAGTGACATTTTAGGGTTTTGATCGTAATTAATTATGTTCATGATGGTATCCATGAGATTTTTCGGTAGTGAGTCTGCTGCGTCAAGGTAAAATTGCCTTGCCCAGAGAAACGTGATACCGCGGAGAGTCGTTTACAGTCTTTCGCTCCGTATGCCCTGAATTTAACCGACCATGTCAACTCGAGTAATATAATTCTCTTCAACAATATCGTGAGTCGTGACAAGAAGTGTTCGGGAGTCGAACCAAGCACCTTGTCGTGCTACCTTGCTGAATGCTGATTGCTCACTACCACCAGACGTAGGCTACTATGGCTATACTACGGATACAATGCGCCGCACGAAAACACCTGGCAACAGTGATACCTGACCTATGGCCATACACAAAACCAGTGCCGGAAAGGCACTTCGTCAGTCAACCCCCCGAAAAACGTTAGTCTTGGGCCCACACCACAGCTAGATGGATGCTCTCACCACTGCTTGAGAGCACATCCGTTCTACTAAGCGCCGACAGAGAGTCTACGTAGCCTAATCGCTAGAAGCGTGGAAATTTTCTATAATTCATGACCGAATCCGTCAATAATATTGGTAATTGAGTACATATTTCTATATTTTATTTTATCCTATCAGAATCAGATTCTCCGGTAGAGCTGAGTGAGGTGTCGTCTTGGAAAATTTATGGCATGTAATCAAATTAAACATATTCGGGCTGGACTGTTGCAATAATTACTTTGTTGCATGTCATTAATTCATGACCTACTGTCTGTTATAGTGAATAGATATTTAAATCGCCCAAGCGTACTAAGCTAAAAGAAGCACAGGATTCCAAATTTCTATTTCTTCACTGGAAAATAACTTTCTCTGTGGGATGGCGTTTTCCCTGTGGAGTACAGATTGCCAGTACGGGGCAATTCGGCTCCACTCATTTAGGTGCCTATGGACAATCTGACATATTTATATCGCGGTTTTTGGTCTACAAAGGACAGTCATTTTCGGCCAAGGTTTTGTCGCTGCCATTGGCACACTTTTCGCAGTCCTGTATCAGCCCAAACTTCATCATGCATTGGTGCGTCGTGGCGCGGCAATAGCTGACGCCGAAAATGCCTGATCACTCGATATCCAATTTATTTAGTGACACCAAATCGGACAAAGTGTGAAATTTTGTTTTTAAAAAGTTGGATGAAGTTTCAACTAAAATAATCTTTAGTTTATGTTCATTCACGAAATAACTTTGGGCTCCTTCAAGCTCGGCCCCTATCAATTAGGGGTTGTAGTGTGGCAGTTACTACACTGCACAAAATGAATGAATGGAAAACGAATCATCGTGCAAACTGCGCATTTAAGCAAGTTAGCTTGTACTGGTCGCTCACATGTCGTCAAATGGCAACACTTGAACTTCAAGTCAAATGTTTCCAGACCTAATGCTACCTCACGAAGTCCTCATGCAATCAGTTTAAATTTTGATGCTTTATTGATTTTATCAATGGACAAGCCTTCAACATATTGCACCTTGAAATTAAGGTATAAAATTGTAAAATGCCTGGCGGACCGGCAGGAAAGTCGTCGCGGACCGGCACCGGTCCGCGGATCGGCGGTTGAGAACCACTATAGGCCTACATTGCACCCCGGATCATAGTGGGTTTCATTCTATCAATCAGCAACACCTTTATTCGCGAACAATCGAAAAGGCAAATACGATGCTTGGCTTTTTGGATACAGTTTGTGAACCTCTAAAACAGTGGCGCTTACGACGATATAAGTTGGCACTTGGCATATCTCTATGCTCGCCGTGCTTCAGCGGTGATCTGACATTAGCCCGGCGCATGGGTTGTGAGAAAAACATATTTAACTGTAGCCACATACGTTGGAATGCATTTTTTATTATTGTTATATCTCGCTTCTGGTTTCTCTGAAGTCCGTGCGGACCTGTCGAGGCGGAAGGGGCACAGCAGTGCAACCACAGATATTTGAATGTGTACCAAATATAATGTCCAAATAAACTGCCTATAACGGTCCCTCATTGGCGTTTTCGCTTCTGTGAATAACTACATTTTCTTTCATTTTCCCATAAACCCTAAACTCAGTGTGAACTTTTTTCCTTCTCGAAATTGGGTGTCAATGTCGCCGAATCGGGGGGCTATATTTGGCCGTGGAAATTGAAGATGCTCGACATTTGCTGTCTTGAAAGATTGTGTAATGGAAGTATCTACTATAAAAATTTTAAAAAAACTTGACCATTTTATACACATGTGCATTCAATTTACTCGGAATTGCTTCGCGGGCCGGATGAAATCGTCTGGCGGGCCGGATGCGGCCCGCGGGCCGTATGTTTGACACCCCTGGCCTACATCGATCGCATGTATTGATTTTTAGTGCGTTTTCGTGCGTGTATGTCTGTCTACTAGTAATCCATAGTATGTCACCATTAGAGCCCGACCGATATTGGATTTTTGAGCCGATACCGATATAACCGATATCTAACACCTTCACCGATAACACCGATATATTTAGCCGATATTCAAATAAGGTGGAATCTACCTCAAAATGTGCATTTTCAAAACTTCAGAGCATATATTTCAACAGCTTTACCGCCATTGTCATACTCGAACATGAAATAAACTAGAAAGGCTGCATCTGGACACCTTGAAAGTGTAAGCTACATGAAATACAGCAATATTCCCAGTCTTGCGGTCAAGGAATATAGTTTTCTGACGTCCTACCACATGTTGTGAAGTCACGAAAATTGTCGATAATTTTTCTCCTCCAATCGCCGATACCGATAATTATTTCAAACAGTGATATCGACTCGATATTATCGGCGAACCGATAATCGGTCGGGCTCTGGTCACCATATGTACACTGATCAATTGTGACGTCACAGATGGTCGCACAACATCACGATTCGCCGTCTATGGTACTTGCGGTTACAGGCGTCCATTTGTGTCGCTACAAGTGTTTTGGCTAGCTGCTTGCCGGTGTGGCCCACGTTGAGTGAATACTCACTAATTCTGCTTAGCACTGTTACTACTGACCGCTATTAATATTGGCAAAACAATGGGTAGTTTCTCATCTCCTCATCAAGCCAAATTAGCAAAAAAGTGCGATTCGTTTAACATAGCTGTTGTCGGGGCATGTGAAAACGGGAAAAAATCTGTAAAATTGGGTGAGAATTGATCTTTTTCGAGCGATAAAGGTGTGCTCTGCAAAATATGTAGAGAAGCAAAATATGGAAAAGAATAGCATTCATTTTCTTCAGAAAGCCACCGTCCTCGAACTGTAGCCAAAACACCCTCAAAATATGCACCACAGAACACGTGCGATATCCATGATGTCGAGGTTTATCGCAATTGCGGGTGAATGCTTCTTAGCCCTTATCGACACCACAGAGTCGCACGTGTGCTGGTGCCTATCCCAAAAATATTTCAGCAGAAGCCCAAACGCGACGGAGTTCTGAAAAAAAAATGCCCTCAATGGCTTAACTTCAAGTCGAGACCACATCATGTTTAGAGCGTAATTCCCCATCTGCACTCATAATGTGATTATCTGGTGTAATGCAATAAAACTAAATGTAAATGCTGTATTTTGATTCTATCAATGAATCATGTGACTCGAATGGATACACGCACGTCTGGTGTTACGCACAGGACCGTAACTACCGCACCCGAACCCCCTAATTAGGCGGCCCGAGCTCGAAGGGGAACCCAAATTATTTCGTGAATAAACATAAATCATGGAGTAATTTTTTGGAAATTTATGCAACTTTTTCAAAGAAAAAATAACAATTTGGAATCGTGTACGTCTTAGTTTAGTACGTTTGGGCGATTTAAATATCTTTTGACACAGCAGATAGGAGGACACGAAAGAGCATCATGTACCGAACGGGTACGCCGGAAGATATTTGATACTCGATCAGCTCTACCGGTAAATCTGGTTACGTGAGCAGAGAGAGGATAAAAATTGAGAACAATATAGGCCTATATGCAATTCCCGATCATTTTGACCGATTAAATCATGAATTATATAATTTTTTCGCGCTTCGCGCATCCAGGATGCCCACCCACTAAGCGGACACCCAATATAGATGAAAAAAACGCAACGGCCGAGGGGGGTCCGGGGGGCAAAACCTCCCAGAAATTAGGCTTATCACCATATGGGGGAGGGGGTGGGATGCGCACTGTTGTCCAAGGGCCTACGCAGTGAGTTGGCGTGTTTGCGCAGACCCGTCAAAAATTAGAGGGAACATTGATCATGGCCCCTGGTAAAATGGTCAACAATAGCGGTAAGCATCATTGTAATACACATTATTAATAAAAAATCCGTCACCGCAGATCGAATATATCCGATGCATATTCAAAGGTGGATGTCGTACTGCCCGTATGGTAACACCAGTGTCAATGGCAGTTACTTTTGCCCATGGTGATAACAGTGTAGGCCTAACCTCGACACCACGGTCGGATGGTTATAATGTGGCTTATGAACAGTCTCGACATTTTCTGTCTTGAGCGAATGGAAATGTTCCGTACTAAAAATCTCAAGATTTTTTAGAAATGTGCCGGATAATACAGCAATTTTTTCAGAATCGCCTAGCAGGCCGGACTAAACGGTCTGGCGGGCCGTATGTTTGACACCCCTGATCTAAAGTATATTGTAACACATCATGGCCCTGGTGAAATGATCAATAATAATGGTAAGCATCATTGTAATGCACAATATTAATAGCAATAATTTCTCAACGCAGATCGAATATGTCCGATTAATATTCTACGATGGATGTCGTATTTCACTCTATAAGATATCGTCTCTCATCAACAACTCAAATGTGAAGAAAGTATCATTGATATACTACGGGCAAGATGATATGTTGAGAGGAGACGAATTGCAGGAAGCCCGGAAAATTGCAAATGATCTCGATACTGAGTTTGAAGTTTTAAAATGTGAGTCGTTGTTTGGTTGCATCGTATCTTAGATACGTTTTATTAGGTATATTAAATATGCTCGATCATTTTTGATGAAAGGGTCAATTGGCGTAACAGGTCTAAATCGCTACTAACGCAGCAAGAAATCTTGAAGCTTCAGTTTCATGCATGGTGTAGCGTCGTTACCAGGGATACGTGATAACGCACGGTAGTCATGGATTTTAGTTTAATTCGATATCCCATTCCTAATGCGATTAATTGTTGTACGAAATTCAGGCATGATCTCTCATACGTTGCCGATTGTAAGCTTGCATATCACTTTCATCAATTTTAAAACAAGGCGTCGTTGAAGTACGTCAAAAAATACCTTTTCACACGACAATATCAAGTATGCAAAAATAAATATTCGCCATAACAAAAACTGTTGATCTATACCAGTGGTTCCCAACGTGGGCGAAAATGACGACGGGGGCGATAGGGGGGCGAAAATGGTCAATGGGGGCGACAGGGGGCGAAAATAGGGGCGATAGGGGCGCGATGACGCGTTAAGAGGGCTATATTGGAGTCGATTCGGAGAAATGACCTTTTTTTTTGGTCAACCCACGGAAATTTGGTTGCAAAAGTGTAAAATTCGACAACGATCCGAAAAGTTCACCTTTTTTTGTCAACCCGCCGATGACTACAGATTGTATACCAATTTTTCGGTTCACAAAATCTGGGGGGCGATTATCGGCGTTGAGCTTGAAAAGTGGTCGATGAGTCGAAAAAGGTTGTGAACCACTGATTTATACGAACAAAACTACTTGAGTAAGCGAAACAAGTATATTATAATAAGTAATCCTACATAAAAGCATAAGTACTTCGCTCTTGATAGCACCTCTTCTTTTTAGGGGAAGTGATGCAGATATATCGAGCTTCATAAAAGGACAATGGGGGCAGTATCGTCAAGGAATAGGGCATAGACAGAAAATAACCTCGCACCAACTCAACTATTAATGTGAATAATATTACGATAATTATAATATTATCAAGTGATTAGGAGGTTAGGGTTAGGATTAGGGTTAGGATTAGGGTTATGATTAGAGTTAGGTTAGGGTAAGGATTAGGGTTAGCTTAGGGTTAGGATTAGGTTAGGGTTATGATTAGGGTTAGGATTAGGGTTGGGCTAGGGTTAGGATTAGGGTTATGATTAGAGTTAGGTTAGGGTTAGGATTAGGGTTAGGTTAGGATTAGGGCTAGGTTAGGATTAGGGTTAGGTTAGGGTTAGGGTTAGGGACAGACAGACCTGACTTTAGATTCATACGACTTGTGTTATGACGGCGGCAAGTAAAACTTCCAATTCCGAGAACTGCAATACTGCCCTCCCCCCAGCATTCGTACGACATGTCCATCACTCCCAAATTAACCATTTTCTCCGACAAATAATACGATTTATGACGTTTATAATCATTAATACTAAGAAATTCCCCACGGGCCGAGTTGGTCACAGGCCAAGTTCGTCATGGGCCGAGTTCGTCATAGGCCGAGTTCACTGGCAATCCCCACGTGTTTTGACGACGTTTATAATCATTAATACTAAGAAATTCCTCACGGGCCGAGTTGGTCATAGGCCGAGTTCGTCATGGGCCTAGTTCACTGGCAATTACCGGAACACATGGTATATTTCACACAACTCCTATAAGAATTTCACGGAAATCGATGACGAATACAAATCAATGTTGTATAAAGTAAGTAGTTCCGACTAACAACTGTTACAACAGGTACAAATAGAAGTAGTATATACTGGTAAGCTCTTGATTAAGCGGTGCAAGTAGACAACACTACTTGAGTAGTCTGATAAAGTAGAGTTAGTTCGTTGCTGACCAACTCCCTGAATGATTTGTGGTTTTATGTCATACAGCATCCCACTTTTTATATTGTGCTGATATGAATCATTTTATTATCGGGTAGAATCTGTATCCAGGAATTTGCTTTGGTGTACGTGGTGCAATGTGCATTCTTCAAGTATAACCGAATTATAATCAGCAACATTGCAACGATCCCGAAATCGTTTTGTCCAACCTAATCAAGTACTATAATTCTGGAAATAGCATTCGGGATGACTTTATTCGATTCACCTTTGATGTGAAAACGAATATGCTAGTTTATACTCGTCTTGAGGAAGTATTTCACAGAACGTGGAAATGGTGCAAATATTAATCGAATATAAATTTTGGTGATTTAAATCGATTTGTCAATACGTGATTAATTAGCTGCACATTGCAAAAATGATTTTCAAAGGGATCAAAGTGAATTTAACTCATTCGCATATCTAATCGGATTAGATATGCATACTATGCATTCTACCGCCAGGATCATCTTGTTGTATCTAATTTTCCGTTTCCCTGCCCAACGAGATATCCATAACACATGAAAAGGGCACTGCGCTCTAAATAGAATTTTCCCTCGAAAGCCACCGTTTTCGTAACGGAAACTAAAACAAATTTGGTCACGATTTTTACTACAATCCATTCATATTAATGGTGTGAGATCAAGAGTCATCTCTTCTGCCTGACTTTATCGGACGTTGACTTATGATTCATCCGAAGAGGAATATGCACCTGTATTTTGACATTAATTTTCTCGTAACTATCCATTTTCAAGCAATATTTTTATAAAGTTTCAGCCATTACCAGATTGAACGTGAATATGGATGCGATATAAAAATTAAATATGGATTTGGATTTGGATTTGATTCTCTCATCCACAACAGGATTTGGATTTTAAAATAGTAGATAGGCGCAGATTCCGTACGCTTACTGACCATAACTAAACCGCTGTGCATCATTAGACACAATTAATTTATGTTTTTGAATATTTTAACTCGCTTCAAGCTCGATGGATGTTTCAGATATTACGTGATATGTTCAGCAGCAGAGGACATTTCATAGGATGCAGTCATCTTTACTAACAAGTATTTTATACTTTATATATTATTTCTCATTTCAGTGTACCGAGAAGATGCCTGGCACCAGGTCGACTGGAGTTTTTATATGAAGTGAGTAGATGTTGAGAAGTATGACCGTACTAAAATGAGAGTTTTGATTTATCCTTCCATCTCATCGTCGATCCATTCTCATACACATCCGGTTTCAAACAACAGCTTAGAAATATTGTGAAGTGATCTGTGTAGCAATTAAATTATTTTATATTATTAAATAGTGTGATGTCGGATAATGACGTCACTACTACTATGCCACATGGTTAATTTCAATATGAATATACTATTCAAGAATATAATAGCGTTTTCATGCATAATTCTAGATCGGGACGCAACACGCTCGAGTAGTATAAGTACCCGGTGATGATATGCTAATATAATAAACAAACAAAGACACCGGAAATCAGAAAAGCCGCATTTTGAGCTGCTTGGTGCGCTAAAACGGCCTGTATCGTATCAGAAATGCGTGTTGTGATGGTTCGTGGTACCCAAGCAGTGCAATTTAATCGAACTACTGACTCTGTGTATAGTGTGTGGATTTTGAAAACAGATGTTTGAGCGCGTTGTGACCTACATATTCCGCGTGACAAGTGATTCTGGCATCCGTCCAGTAAATAACTATAGTGGTTATATCGTGAATTGCTTCCCGTGGAACAGCTTGTTGGATGTTTCGTTTTGCTACAGTATAAACCCTACAGCAAAAAGATGTGAAATAGTTTGCTAAATCTAGGAATTATCCGCATGGCAATATTTTGGTAATTAATTGGTCACAGAGCCGGCGTAGACGGCGATTCGAAAACCAGCAATAACCGCGCTGGCAAATAGACACTTCAAAAAGGTGTGAAATAGAGTGCAAATCCCGCGGTCGCCACCAAGATAACGCTTCATACATAGCGATCACCCGTGACTTGAACATGGTATTTTGGTAGGCTAATCAGTTTGTCACAGAGTTAGATTGGGATGACAATTGTATCGTCGATGTCAGCGGTAAACAGATGTATCGATCTGTCGGTGTTGTGAATATTCAACGAAAATCGGGATTCATTATTGTTCATGGTTCCCATATTTGACTGTGAATATATCGCTCTGGTGCTTTTCACTGTATCGATAGCCTCTATGGCAGTGGTCGGGAACCTTTTTCGTCCGAAGAGCCATATTGACCCTATATTTTCCATTTGAACTGCCAAAGAGCCATACATGTCAATCAACTATTACGTCACAATTGAAATATGGTGACGTCATGGTTGCGCAAATTCGAAATCACTACATGGAATTCGTCGCTTGCACCGCATTTTCCATGTAAAAACCCGTACTAATCATTCTGGTTGCCTTTATTTGAGTAATGAGTATGCAAAACTTGAGTTACATAGATCTTTTGCAAGTTATATATTTTTAATTTTATTGCACTGAGAGGCATATGATATTTTTCGAAGCTTAAGACGATTACCATTTAGATTTCGAACAGACGTAGGCAACCAGGGCTTTGGAGCAGCCGTAAATTTAAACTGCTCCAGCTCCGGCTCCGGAGCTCTTTTCTATCATACATTAGCTCCGGCTCCAGCTCCGGAGCCGCATTATTACCACTGCTCCGGCTCCAGCTCCGGCTCCGACTCTGAAATTATCGAATGGGCCTATATCTATATCAGGGGTGGCCAACCCGCGGGCCAGATGTGGCCCGCGATAGGTTTTGCGTGGCCCGCAAGGTAATTTCCTATTATAATATCAAAAATGTATTGCTCAGATTGTTAATTTGCAATGCCAACCAAAAATTACAATTCTGGCTGCGACACATGGGATGTTGATGACTAAAATATCGGTTCCGACGCATTGTCAGATCCAGGGTCCAGTCACATTTTCAGTAAATCGTCGTACATTGCAATAAACTAAAATAGTAGTGAAATTTTTCTTCACGCTTCGCATGTTTAATTGTCACACGATTTCTTGCTTGGTAGCCTACCCCCTACCAAAAATAAAAAAACGCCCAATTTACCCGATTGAGTCTAACTGTATTCGCACTTACGCGAGAAAGTCTTTTCGCGTTTGCGCTCGCATAAAGATCGTCGACGGTGAAATGTAGGCACAACATTATTGTCGCATATTATCGCATATTATCGGAGACCTTCGATATCGATTTGACCAGACGCCGAATAGTCGTGTCCTTGCAAACTGAGCCTAGCGGGCGGTATACAATAGACCCGCAATACTCAAGTAATAATATTATTGACCTAGTTTATTTATAAACTTATAAAATTTTACCCGCTTGGCGCGGCTAGTGGACCGCACACTCGTTCGTCAATTGCATGTGCCCCTTTAGCCGAAAAGGTTGGCCATTCCTGGTCTATATAGATTACTAATCTACCCATAGGTTAGTTATCTATAGTAATCTAGAGTCTGCCAGCCGTCAGTAATATCCGATGTAGCAACGAAGACATATAGGTGCCGCCGTGCCGGCTTGTGACATCATACTAAATACTTGTTAATTGCCGACAACATCATAGTTGCACTAGAACGCACTTTAATCTATGCCATTGCTGTGCCCAGCATTAAAATTCAGGCCTGCTGTTCAATTATGATAAATCAGCAGATGTAGTTGTTGCATATATATATAATGGCATCTTATGAAATAGGTCGGAGCCGGAGCTACTCCTAAAATAACGGGCTCCAGCTCCGGCTCCGGCTCCGGCTGAATTTTATGTAGAGCTCCGGCTCCGGCTCCAGCTCCGGTGAAAATGCACGGCTCCGGGGCTCCGGCTCCGGGCTCCGGCTCCGGCTCCAAAGCCCTGTAGGCAACAGTAAAAGAATGAATCTACTTTTTACACGGTTTAACAGTTAATGAGTCTTTTGGTGTTGCATGGTATTCCTGATGACTTTGTAGTCTGATTGATAATAATTGTTGAGGTTATGCTTCATAAGAAATTTGAGTCTTTCTTCAGTCCTACGAGATCGTAGGTTCGTGTTGATGGTAATCTTAAATGCGAGGACCCTGGACCAAAGATTCGTAGGTGGAGCAAAACATGGTCACTATGCAGCATCATACGTATACCCACTGTATGTGTGATGTGTCAGTTGACGGCGGGTCAGGGGAGGCAGGTGAGACAGGTGAACATTACCAAAATCGCGCAGCTTGCCTATTTATTGTTCGAAAATAAAGCGTGAAAGGAGAGGTAAGGCATAGATGGGGCACGACCACCGGGCGATGCCTTACCTCTAACAGCGCAATTCATCGTAACTATCATAGCATTTATAATAACTGATTTTAATCGAATTTATTGTCGCACTGATTCCGGTTCGACTTCTCAATTCTCAAAGTATTCGGCGGTAACATAACGTTGCGCCACGCGCCTACATTTTAACAGCGACTACAAAGCTACGGTATCAATCAAGAACGTGGATATCTTTGGCGTTGTTTGTGATCTGAATTTGTAATTGTGAATGTCACTTTCACGGTAGTTCATTTATCGCCGTAGATCAGGAAGACAATGTGTATTTGAAAACTGCATTGTGCTATAGGTGCGTGCCGCCAACTATTCTACTCTATTTGATCAATCAACGTATCGTGCAATCAAAGATTTCGTGCGCGGGTACATCGAATTCGGGAGTGATATTGGTGGCCGGCGCGACAGCAACTTAAATTCGAGGATTTTCAAAAGGGGGTCCGAGCCCCTAACCATAAATACGCCACTGTATCAACCTCTGAAAGACATGTTTATTCTGCCACAAGAATAATTATACTGGTCATGCTAAAGATTGAATACCAAATTGCTGCAATATAGATAAATTAGGCACAAAAATAAAAATATCGCAAAGAGCCATATCTTATGCCCCAAAGAGCCATAGGTTCCCGACCACTGCTCTATGGTATATATTTATCGAATAACCATTTGACAAGACTGTTAGTTACAATGCGGTTAACGTTTCAGGTGAAACCTTATCGTCTAATTATGAAAGACAGTAAACTATCAACTGTAAAACAATTGTACAACTTCAGGTATTTCATACAAATGTCGGTGACTTCTAGCATGCATGATGATCGAATCAAAATATTCCCAGAACGAGGTAGTATCTATCAAACTATATTTACACACAGTTTTCACACCACAACTATATACGTAACATCTTCGTCAAGTAGGCTACTTGTATGAGTGAACTGAACCACAGTGGAGCACGGGGGGAATTTGTAGAATCATACACATTGTAACATTTTGCATTGACGGTGTATCGACATTAGTGCGGAGCATGAACCAGGGCCGGATTGAATATCAAGCCGGATTTTTTCAATGTTGGCAGGTCCGGATACAGTTGTCGTTAGTTTACTATTATGAGTGTGAGACAGATTTGCACGTCTTATGCAGAGTGCTAATTTGCTTCCTCGCGTGGGTGAACTCTGAACATATTTATCATGTGATGAAACAAGATCATTATCCAAATGCAAATGTTTAGGCTATATTACGCGTTCGGTCTAAACCTAGATCAACATTCGAGTGGGGCAATTTTCAAAATATCTGTCACAAAGAAAATATTGAATGAAGACTCACGCATTCATTTCATATTTCAAGTGTGTCGATTGGTCAATCTACCAAGATTAAAGAGGAGTATAAACTTTAAAATTTGTCCTTGAAAGGCTTAACTACAATACTCATATGTGTCTCATTTCTTTTGACTGTTAAATGGATAATTTTCCACTGAGTCAACAAAGTGGGTATACCTCGTAACCCTATCAAACGAGAAGCTTATATCTGGTATCTGGTATATTCGAATACCGATGAAAGATTCCAATTTCACATTAGGAGCTCACAGCATGTACTTTCTCCTAAGATGTAGTAAATAAAACTTTTTAGCTGATCGCAAAGCACCCAACTACAAACAGTCGGTCCAAAAACTCGTATCTGCATATCGAAAACTTGAAATAAACATGAGCATAAAAGTTCACTTCCTGTTCAGTCTTCTTGATATATTTCCCGAGCATCTTGTTTATTAGGAAGGGGAGAGGTTCTACCAAGACATCAGAACAACAATATTATAATACGTGTATTCTCTTGCGAGAAATATATCTCAATCAATATTGCTCAGACATTCGAATCTCAAACATTTCCAGCTACGACAAAAATAACTGGATAGCTAATAAAGTTGTAGGAGTTCATGAATGTACGTGTTTCAAATCAATATGTGAACATTACAAGTGAGAAACGCTATTCGTAACAGCGGATATAACAGAGTGTGTTTACAGATTTTGGATAAGATTATTTCGATGTCAAGGTGACGGATTAACGCATTCGACTACAATTCAACTTCAGTTATGTAGTAAGTTTGATTGCGAAAAGGATTAACTCGCAAAGGATTAGGGTTAGAACATAAAGCACCAAGTGAAATCTACACTGTAAATTCTGAAGTGTTGCTCAACCCGGAAAATTGAACACGAAACGTGATCCAAAAATTGAACGCCTAGAAGTGTTGCGAAGTGTTTAAATTAAAAGTGTTTACCTAAAAAGTGTTCAGCCTCAAAGTGGCTGGTTGACTAGTCACCGGAACGCAGGGCTCAAAATAAAATCAGATTTTATTGATTCATGAATAGATGACGCTTATAATACCCAACCTGGGTGATTAAATACGTGCAAACATTGAAATTTCCAATAGCTGCTGTGACAGGGTTTCATAAATTCAGATCAGCAGTTGAAACCGTTTCTGGAATAGTACATGAAATCACGAACATCACAAATGATCAAGAGCAAACTCACTACAAATA
Organism: Botryllus schlosseri; assembly: GCF_051294905.1. Classification (NCBI taxonomy): domain Eukaryota; kingdom Metazoa; phylum Chordata; class Ascidiacea; order Stolidobranchia; family Styelidae; genus Botryllus; species Botryllus schlosseri. The sequence continues at coordinate 15,223,194 of NC_137239.1, forward strand.
TCATGCAACTCGTTCAATCATGAAAATGAATGCATAGGGAATTAGGGATAGTGATAACAAAATATCATTTAGTATCTTTAACTTTCGTGACAATGGTATGGAGTCAAATTTATTGGTTACGTCCGTTAACGGAAAACATGATCAACACAAATCAATAAAACTTATTTAAAATTGATCAAATTATGGCTTGTAAATTTCTAATTTTATTGTAAATAAACAAACAATAAATGTATCAGTTTCACTACCACTACCACGATAATCAAGTAACAAAGTATTTTTTTACTGTCAATGAAATTGGGCCTGCTCACCAGGCATCAAAAATATTCTTGGGCTTGCATTACAAGTATTTATATCAGGTTAATGCCAATCACTTTTGTTTAAATAACAAAGAAATCGTTTCTTTGAGTCAATACAAATTTTGCAGATTTACAGAAAAGATATTGTTGTTATTCACCAGTCTGCAGCAAAATATGAAATCTGGAAGTCATTAGGGCACTGGTTCTTGAACATTTTTGGACACGCCCCGTTATTATAGCAAAAAAAATTCACACACCCCTTATCGTCGTATCATGAAATTAAAAAAAGCAACCAGAACGCTAGAAATCCCAACTGATAGTTGGATGGCAGTAGTAAGGGGATCCGTTTTTATTGCCCGCCAATCCCAGAAGGCCACGTCGCCTTAAGTGCCACGCCTACATTGCCACATCATCCGCCCATTGCCACACCTATAGCACGCCCATTGCCACATCATCTGCTACGTCATCAGCCGCGGCCATTGTCACATCATTCGCCTATATAACGCCCATTGCCACATAATCATGATTATGTGTACTAAGCTGTTTTTTGAGAATAAGAATTCTCGCTACACTAATCGTTGAACTAGATTTCATAACGTCATCACAGAGGAATCAGCCAACTATCTTGCTCTAGGTTGTAGGCTCGATCCTTGTAGTCACCGCATTTCATACGACCCTTTTCATATCTTCTAACACTTTACTCAGTCTCCTTGAAATAGCATTGTATAGTGTACGATTTTATTTCGAAAAAAGAGCATATCAATGATATCGTTGATCGTTATTGCGTCGATTCGCGTGCTGAAATCCTCCAGATCGGTTGATGTTTCGAGGTACACCGCTTTGCTGCCATCCGACGCTGCGATCCGGGTTCTTGCGTTCGATCTGACCGTTTTGTTTGATGTAGCGATCACTGGCTTGTAGTATGTACGATACGAGCGGAAGGTCGGGATTAGGAACAACTACGCTGGGCGAATAGATGACGAATTCGTCAGCCGGATTCAGAGGTTGATAATGCTCGATCCCGTCGCGAGTATACGTAACGACCAAACCTCCTTCATGCTTCAGAGTGGCTCGATATTTCTGAATGGTCCCGTTAGTGGAATGTACAAAGAGTTGATCCGAGGTCAATTCTGCCCCATTCGAGGCTTCGATACGTAATTTTGTGATGTCATTAAAAAGATACAAGTCTTTTCTATAGGGCCCTTGGGGCAGAATAGTATCTCCACGGATTGCTAGACTCATTCTTTGAAAAGAAATATCAAACATAAGTACAACAGCCATCACGCAATTCCACCTCGCCATCAAATTTAGTCGAGCCTCTTCTTATATTAGGTGTCGCATAACAGACATTACGAATATATTGCAACCCCTTGCGCTTTATGAGAAAAGGACACGTAGGATAAAACTTTGCATGCTCGAGCCAGGGGTCATCGCACGCCAACCAATTTTGAAACAACCCTCCACATGAGAAACACTTTAAATGATCCTTATAGCCCAAATAGAACAATCCACAGTCTGCGAGCTCGGCTCCAGAGGTATTGATATTATCCGGCCACCGCATAAATGTGCTTAGTCTACGAGCATAGCGTACCATGTTATAGAAAACAGGATCATTCAACGGGGAGACAGTTACATCTCTATGCTTCGCATAGCATTCATAAATATTTTCCCCTCTGTTATTTATCATAGCTTGGTACTGTTCAATGGGACCCGTCCGAGTTTCATCTTCGCTTATTTCTATGCTACTTGTGGAACCGATGCAAGCGCAGTTGAATGTGGCATAATTTGTAGGATCCACACTACGCATAGGTAGCGAATCGCTTTGATCAATGTTCGACATTGCTATCCGAATTGATATACTCTCATGATCAGTATGCTTTATATAGATATTAAGCTATGCACCATTGAAAAATGTGCTTGGTACCGATAGAATGATAGGCCCCGAGGTCGTATCACGGAAATTAGAACGTCGACTGCTCACAGAAAAAGACACGTAGCTCATATCCGATCCTGGTACGTGTTATCAATAATTAGAATGCTAGTAAGAATGCCACGAGTACAATCACGCGCTCTCCGCATGTCAAGCGCATGTAGTTCACTATATAAGAGATGGTCGAATCCGATCTAAACTATACCGCAAAAAGGATGTCGACAATGGAGAAAGCAAGTGACGTAGTTAGCGAATCAACAACTATGATTCCTGATAATCAAGCAGATACATTACCGTTTGGTGATTTCGATTCCGATGTCGATGCAGAATTGATCGAAGTTACGATTGCAGCTGAAAAGAGTAAAGAGGCGGAAGCTAGTGATGATGACGTAACAATTATTGATGAGGCAGTGGCCAAATCTGATGAGGCTCCCTCAGCTGACGTGATGACACCAATCAATATCGGTATACCACGACCGGAGCCAGTCGGACCTAAACCTAAGCGTAGACTCGACTTTGATAAGAGCATACTACCAATTGGTGTTCAATTTACACCTCCACAGAGTACTGATAACTCGACAGCTGGGACCAGCGCTCAAAGCCCGCCTCACTCACCGATCATCGCCCCATGGAGAGTTTATTCGTCCCCCTTTCGCAATAAGCGACGTCGTATCGCTAATAACGTATTGGACGAGGAAAAGTTTGATGGTCTGATTTATAATTTGGATTACCCTCTACTTACGATTGATGATGGTGTACTATTTTTCCGTTCTCTTGAGCAGAATATCGAGGAGGTGTTGTTCGTTGATCGAGAACGGAGCCCTAATTTTCTCCGGGCTGTGTTCATTATCACTCTAATGGAGGGTCGTATGCATAAGAAATATTTTTCGCCTCACTTCTTTATAGAAGGCAAAAATCAAACAGGGAAAGAAGTGTTGATCGATTTGTTGCTCTCTGATGATATCGCCAACTTCCTAGATCCTTTTCATCCGAATCTAGAGGCATTCAAATTTCACAGTACCGAGAAATCTATTTCAGTGATGCGCAATTGCGGGTCTCTATTTTTCGATAACAAGATGTTGCAGGAAGCCATTATGTACGTTCATCGCAATCCTTTGCAGTCTGCTTACGGACAAGTAAAGCCGTCGTCGTTTTGGCTCGTATCTGAAATTCAGAATGGTAGTGATGTTATGTTACGCAATTTGGGAGGGATGTTTCAATCTAGCACAGTGATTATTCGCTTTGGTAATCAGTGTTATCCTTGCTACTTGCCTGAGATGAATAAGCATGCTCGCCGTAAAATCATACATGATATATTTGCTCGTACATTCATACCGTCAGATTCCAAATTTGAGAGTGATTCCTCTTATGTTGAAAACGATGTGCATGCACGTGAATTTTATGCCAAATTCGATGAGCTCAAACGGCAGTACAATGACTGGTATATTTGATTTGTTTTCTCAGATTAATATGGAACCTTATAATTGTGGTAAAGATCTAAATATGTTGTTACAACAATACGGTGCGGGAGACACAAGACGTACGCGAGATGCTACGACCGCTACCTTTGAAGGTTTCGTTGACGATGATATCAAGAGAGTTGCTACTTGGCGCAAAATGGTCTCATTGGAAGGATATGGGGAATGGCAAAAAGATTTTCTCGTTATAGCAAAAAATGTGCTTAAAGATATCGATAAATTTGCTCCCAACGCTGATGAACTGCGTAACTTAGAAAATATCAAATTCCTGTTCCTTTATGAAGCTTTCAAGTGTAAATTGCGACTGAAATATGGAATAAATTTATGAATGTGTATTTTTGCAGAATATACTTAAAAATATATGGCTCGTCGAAGACGCTACGAGGAAGATGTTAGCTTCATCATCGATGAATCGCTCGGTTTTGATAACGACGCAACAGAGGTTTTGCAATCGCACTCCAACTCGATTATCGATTCCGAATGGATTAACAGCAGGAGGATTGCAAGGGGTGCAAGAGAGGCGATCAATGTACGTCTGATGGGGAGAGGTATGAATGATATTCATGCGCGTATGTCATCGATATACCCGAGAAGATTGCGACAATTCAAAGTGAACTATGCATATGGCTTCTTGCTGTTTAATCGAGAGACGGAAAGACATAGCTATTTTCATCCACAATCAACCCATGCTGTTTTGGATCTCCCGAGACCTATACTTTCACGGGAGGACTTTGATCGTTTCATCAACGAAATCGATTTATCAGCTGCTTACGAGCAAGCGAGACAAGCGAGACCGGACACTAAGTTTTATTGCGTTGCTATATTACATATTCAATTTTTCTTGTACGAAATGCCCCGAGTTTTATTGGGCTGCCCTACCGCATCGATATCTAAGGAACTATCAAACTGTCGTTATATAAGAACGTTTATTCGAACTAGACGTGGAGAAGCGATTAACGATTCGCTATGCCTCTTCCGTTGTTTATCCCAATTCATCAAGAAAAAACGAGACGAAAAGCACGTCGCACAATTGGCATCTCAATTCCATGAACGTTACCGTATCCCTATTGATGACGGTGTACCGCTCGATGAACTAAGCAAAGTCGAGGAATGTTTTCACGTAAAGATACTTGTTTATGAAAAACGTGATCATCAAGCATTTTTATTGCGACAGTCTGAAGCGGATGGGCCAGTGGTTCATATACACATGGAAAGTGCACATTCTTGCCTGATCACAAATATCGAACTTTATTCCCAGACATTCTTTTGTGAATCGTGCAAGTTTTTCTTTAAAACCAAGGATAATTTGTCGAAGCATATAAAACGCGAATGCAAAACATCCCAAGGGCGGAAATATGCTAGCGGTGTATATCGACCTAAACCCACCGTATTCGAGCAATTGGAATCCGAAGGCATTTTTGTTGAGAACCAAAAGAGATTCTTCCCGTATCGTATGTGTTTTGACTTTGAATCCATGCTCGTGAAGGATGAGCTCAGAGCTAATTCTGCAAAAGTAGAATACGTTAATCGGCACGTCCCCGTCTCGGTTTCCTTATCGAATAACGTCACGAATGAAACGAAGACTTTCATATCTGACGGTTGCCCGCAGACGTTAATCAATGAAATGATCGGGGAAATTTATCGCGTACAGGAACTCGCCTCAGTCGAAATGCGAGAATCTTTTGCCAATGAAATAATCGAACTTGAGAATTTGATTGAAGAACGGAAATCGATCGATCCAACTCATAGAAGAACCTATTTGGATAATATCTCGCTTCGACTCCATACGTGGCTCGATCAGATACCCATAATCGGTTTCAATTCTTCGCGCTACGATCTGAATTTATGCAAAAAATATCTAATCAAATCCTTGCACAAGGAAAGCGGATTCTTCGTTTTGAAAAGGAACAGCGCCTATTTGACAATCGCAACGCACAGATTAACATTTCTGGATATTTCGCTATTCCTGAGTCCGGGTTATAGTTTGGACGCTTACATGAAGCTATACGGGGATGGGGTAAACGCAAAATTTTATTTCCCCTACGAATATCTCGATAGCATCGAGCGCCTCGACGAAACGTCGCTACCGAGTCATGAATCGTTTTACAACGCGTTCCGCAATTCGAATATAACGGAAGAGCAATACGCAGAATGCGTCGCTGTATGGGAACGCGAGGGTATGACCACATTCCGTGATTTTCTCCGATATTACAACGAAGGTGACGTCATTGGCTTCTTAACCGCGCTGAATAACAATTTCGAATTTTACAAAACGCTTGGCATCGATATGTTCAAGGGTAACGTGAGCCTTCCGAATATAGCGAGTAGACTGATGTTTCGTGATTGCTACGATATCACTCTTCTGAATAAGGCCAATGCTGACCTTCACGAAACGATTCTGAGCAACTTGATAGGAGGTTTGTCACAGATTACGTCACGGTACGCTATGGCGGGTGAAACGAAAATACGCAGTCTTCGCTACGGTGACAGTGCTAAAACCGTCAAGAAAGTAGTAGGATATGACGCAAATGCCTTGTATTTGGGATGTATAAATCAAAATATGCCAACGGGTTACCCTATAAGGTGGATTTATGATGAGGAAAAGCAAAAATTCCATAAACAGCGCGTTTGGCCTACTCATGCGGAGCTCGAATGGTTGGAATACGAAAGTCACGTTCGTGACATCAAAATTCAGCACGCGTGGAACGGTAGTCAAGTGAGAATCGGAAATAAACGCCTATTTGTCGACGGGAACGCCGGTAAACTCATCTTTCAGTACGATGGGTGCTATTACCACGCTTGTAGGAGCTGCTTCCCTGATAAAGAGAACACCGAGAGGCGTGAGCTCACCAAACAAAACACGGAATATTTGGAAAAATTGGGATATACCGTTATCCGTATGAAGGAATGCGTTTGGACGAATATGAAACGAGACCCTGAAATTGCGCAATTTGTCTCAAAGTTCGAGCGTAAAGTCACGAAAGCTTATTATCTCACTGAGGCGCAGTTGCTCAAGCGCACGCTCGACGGTTCGTTTTTCGGGGCAATCGAGTGTGACATTCATTGTCCCGACCATTTAAAATCGAAATTCGAAGAGTTACCTCCTTTTTTCAAACATATGGAAGTAAACGAGTGCGATATCGGTGAACATATGCGTGAATACGCCAAGGAAAACAATATTAAGTTTCCAAAAAAATTTCTGGGCTCTAGTTATTTCACGAAAAAACAGTTGTTTAATACGGATTTGCTTCAATGGTACTTGAAAAGCGGCATGATCGTGACTCGCGTATTCCAAGCTGTCGAATATGAACCAAAACAAGTTTTCACACCCTTCGTTGAGCGAGTATCCTCTGAGCGTCGCAAAGGCGATGTCCTCCCGAAAGATCCAGCCCGTGAAATGGAGGCGTTGACCTGGAAGACGATTGGAAATAGTGCTTTTGGTCGTACTATTCAAAACCCCAATAAATATAGGGAACACGAATACGTTACGTTGGAAGAATTACCATCGCGCGTTGAAAAAAAATTTTTTGTCGATGCTGTTGAAATTGATAAGAGCGACGAGGGCTTGCTCGAAGTGTCTACGCGTCCGCTAAACATTTGCCACGAAAACCCAATCATTGTGGGCTTCTTTATATTCTGCTGTGCCAAGCTGAGAATGCTCCAGTTCCTATATGACTGCCTACATGTGTATTTGGACGATAGCGATTGGGCTTTCCTCGAAACAGATACTGATTCGGCGTACATAAGCTTAAGCTCCGATACGATCTATTCTCTCATCAAGCCTTCCATGAAAAAACAATTTTTTGAAAATCACGACAAATGGTTCGTGGCTCGCGCATGTGCAGAGCATAAATGTGATTTTGAGAGAGATCCCATTGGTTTTAAAACTGATAAAGCATGCTGCATTGAGGTTCGCAATTACTCGAAACGTATACCGGGTTTATTCAAAGAAGAGTGGATCGGAGATGGGTTTATAGGCCTCAATTCCAAGACCTATTATTGCAAAGGCGACACCGATAAATACAGCTCGAAAGGGCTTCAAAAAACGGCCAACAAAACTTTCAAAGATTTCCACGGCATTCTTCAAAATAGATCGATCACGGGTGGTGTAAATAGTGGTTTTCGTTGCTATGGCAGCGATATGTTTACGTATAAGCAATATCGAAGTGCTTTGAGTTATGGTTATTATAAAAGGATTGTGCTTGATGATGGAATTCATACATTGCCTTTATCTCTGTAATAAATGGATCGAATACGTACATTGCATGCTCCGTTTCGGATGATCGTAGCTGGTCCGAGCAGTAGCGGGAAGAGTTATTTTACTTATGAGTTGGTCAAGAACGCAGAGAAGATGATTAGACCAGCTCCTGAAAAAATTGTATGGCTGTATAATAATTATCAGGCGTTATACGATAAAATGAAAGGGGTAGAATTCTCGCAAGGGCTCTCCGAGCTCAAAAAATTACAGAAAGGAAATAGGCACGTTCTCTTGGTGATCGACGACATGATGACGGAAGCGAAAGAGGCTAGAGATCTATTCACTCGATACAGCCATCACGCAAAGATTAGTGTCGTGTTCATTTGTCAAAATTTGTTCTATAGGGGTCAAGGCTTTCGGGATATGACCTTGAGCGCGAGCTATATCGTGATATTTAAAAATCCCCGTGATGCGAGTCAAATCAGTTTTCTTTCACGTCAAATGTTCCCGGATAAAGCCGGATTCCTTACGGAGGCTTATAAAAAGGCAACTCGAAAACCGTTCTCGTACATACTGGTTGACTTGACGCAAGAGACAGACGAAAATTATCGTCTTCGCAGCAAAATATTCCCACATCAAAAGTTGACGGTATATCAAGAATAAATAAAGCTCGCGCTGCAGATTTTAGGGCATTCAACATGTCGAAGAGGGGAAGTAACATATCTCGAAAACGATTGAGCGACTATCACGTTAAATTAAAACTTTTGAAAAACGCTAAAGGGAAACAGCGAAAAGAACTTTTATCGAACAATCAATTTTTAAGTTGCGTTTGCCAGTGCGTTCATAACTTGGCTTCGGGGACAGTACGTATCTCCCCGTCTAGAAAGTTGAGGCTTGGAAAACACAAATCCGATATCAGACAATTGCTGGCGCAAAAAACTCGCAGAGGTCAACGGAGGGTGCTACAAAAGGGTGGATTCCTCTCAGGTATAAAGATTATGATAAAATAGCAACTTTTTTCTAACCAGTCTGTTTAGCTATATTAGGCGCTGCAATCCCCGTCATCGGGAGTCTGTTGGGTAAACTTTTCGGGAAGAATGCGTGAACTACAATTCCCCGCATTTCGAAGCAAGGACGAATGGGAAAAGAAATTTGATAAACATATATCGAAAATTAAAAGTTCTCCATTGAATGCTTCCGAGAAACTAGCTCTGTATAGGCATGGTATTGCTCAACTGAGAAACTTGAGAAAAGACGTAGACGCAGCGCCCGCCCGCCCTCCCGCCGCACACACGGGGCTCGCGAGCCCCGTAGCGAAAGAAAAGCGCCCGCAAAAGAAACGCCCGCGCCGGATTCCACAACCTTCGTTTCCCTGGCTTTATAAGAGACAGCGTAAGCCTAATCCCCGTATATACGGGAAAGAATGGGAGACGTAGACTATTTTGATCCGAAACAGCCCAAATCGTATAGGGGCGCCTATTTGCAAAAGGAAAAAGAATGGCTTAAAGGACAAGATACTTATACTTTTCATTTTCCGTTACGTAAGAAATTTAGGCGTGAACGTGTAGTGGTCTCCGGTATCAATGCTCAGTTTCAGAGCGATTTGATGGATCTGCAATCTATTTCAAAGTACAATAGCGGTTTTCGTTATGTGGTGGTCGTGATTGATATTTTTAGCAAATACCTTTGGATGATAGCGATTAAAAATAAAACTGCTTCAAGTATGATTTCTGCTTTCAAACGTGTGTTTCGTGAACGCGTACCGTTAGTGTTACAAACCGATCAAGGTAGCGAATATACCAATCGCGCTTTCCAGAACTATCTAAAGGAGAACAAAGTTAGATATTTCTATACGAGGAGCGAATTGAAATCCTCTGTCGTTGAAAGAGTGATTCGTAGTATGAAGGCGATCATGTATCGATTTTTCACAAAAAATAACACGAGGAATTACGTGAGTGCTCTCGATGACTTTACTTACTCCTACAACAGGACGTACCATCGTAGCATTGCCATGGCCCCAAACCAAGTGAATTCGTCTAATCAGGAATCGGTTTGGAGAAGACTTTACGGGTTTCAAGAAGCTAAACAACCCGACCTCGCTGTAGGAGTACCCGTCCGTATATCGAAAATTCGAAATCTTTTTGAGAAAAGCAGCCTACCCAACTGGCAACGGGAAATTTTCTATATCGCAGACGCCCAAAAGGGAGATCCCCCAATGTATCGCTTACGTGATTACGGTGGTGAAGTCATACAGGGTAGATTTTATAGAGAGGAGCTCCAACGCGTAAAAGAACCGCAAACTTGGCGTGTCGAGAAGATTATAAGAAGGCGTAAACGCGCGGGACGAGAACAGTATTTAGTGCGCTGGTTGGGATATGGAAGTGGATTCGACAGCTGGGTCGATAAGAAGGATATCGTCTAGTCGGAACCTTTATCAGTTTTTGGCGCAACTAGTAATCATACTGGTCATCGTATCGTTCTCTCTCTATAATCTTACCATTTCGAATGGGAACAAAGAGCTTTGGATATCTCTCCTCTCCTCTTGCGTTGGTTATATGCTTCCGAATCCCAAGCTCAAAATATGAGCTACGTCACGCTATTTTCGAACGCTTCCATGGATAAATTTCCTGATAATACAACAGCGAGTTATTGCGTTGAATTGGACGTCCCGAAAAACGTGGAAGATACAGAAGTTTCTCTGGCTGAGATCTCCTTCCCTACGGATTATCAAAAACAGTATAGGATCACGAAGAATAGGTATGGGATCAGATCGCAAAAGAGAGCAAGAAACTTTAATTTTAAATTGGGAGAATACGACTCGTTATATGACATGTATAGATCGTTGGAAAGAGACAATCCTGATGCAAAAGTAACATGTTTCCCTGAAAATCATAGTATGTCTATCTCTATACCTCATAACGAGGTAACCGACAAATTGCGACCAGAGACGGACATAGGGCATAGTAGCTTGCTACGCCGCGGAGAATTGTACGGTGCTCTTATGTATAAGGAAACGAGGGAGGAGGTATTGGCGTTTCATTTCCCGAATACTAATTGTACATTGTGGAATTATTTTTTCACCGAGGGTATCATTCATTTGAACTTTCGCATGCGACATGATCCGACTATCGATTTCGTTTATGTTCATTGTAATATCATTGAGCCACAAGAAGATAGCGGTAGGCTCTTACCGTTGTTACGCGTCGTTCAGGTAAACGATCGTAAATCATTTTCGAAATATTACACGAAGCCTTTTTATTTCCCTGTTAATATAAATAGGCTAGAACGCGTCGAAATATCGCTACTTGATGAGAAGGGACAGAAAATACCCTTTCGAAGTTCTCCTTCGAGTGTTGTATTGCATTTTCGTAGACGGGGAGTTGCATTATGAAATATATTCATATTACGTCACACGAGTCTGATTTTACTATCGATCTCGCGAAACCGATAGATTCTGGTGAATGGGAGATAGGGCTTGCCGAGTTGTCTTTTAAAAATAATTTTCAGCCCACGTTCGAGCCTTACGACGGCTTATTATGGTACGTGAATGATGCGGAAGGCGATAATAATTTTTATTATTTCCCGGCTGGTGATTATCATGATAAAATTAGTTTGATGAAGCGTATCAATCACGATCAGAAAAAAGCACGATTTATTTGGGTAGATGGTTCTGGTCCGGTCTTGATAGCGGGACCCTACAAGAGTTCCAGCGGTCCGACACTTTTCATGGATAATAGAAACCCCGTTCTCAGAGGAGGCGCTCATTCGGAGGTAGAGCTAGATGGTGGATTACATAGACGAAGAAAAATTCACTTTCAAGGGGAACCTGTGTCCGTGACCAACGTTTTAGTTTATACGGATGTCATCACACCTCAAATTGTAGGTGATACGAGTGCGCCTCTACTACGCAATATCCGCGTTACGACAGGAATAGATGAATATCAGCATATGCTATTCAAAAAAATATATTTCTTTCCTCTGAATACGGAGCGAGTAAGCGAGATACGCGTTATGCTTCGCGATGATAAAGGCGAAGCTATAAAGTTTGGGAACGCGCCTCTTCATCTCACACTTGCTTTGAGACATCATGAGGAGTCATTATTGCTGTGATCGGGAGGCGTTCAGAAACTATTATCACCAACAGAGCGGTGGTGATATCAATTTTTTTCGGGGTAAAGTGCAGAGAGGTCATGGACTTGGTAACTTATTTCGTTCGTTCGGAAGAAGCGTTATACCCCTAATTTCGAAAGGTGCAAAATCACTCGGGAAGCGTCTACTACATACCGGTGCGCAAGTAGCCTCTGATGTTCTTAATGGAGAGAATGTCGGTGATAGTCTTAAAATACGCGGCAAAGAAGCCGCTGGGAACGCTCTCGATTCTTTACTGAGAAAAAGAAAAATACCAAGACGGGGCCGTAAGATCACGAAAAAGAGACGTCGCAAAGATATTTTCGATTAAATATATATTACACAACGATAAGCATCATTTGTTACTTGAGACTTGATAGATGGCGGAGTTAATTCATGTACAGTCCCCAGAGGGGGTACATCCCTCATTGGATTTATTTCACATTCCCGCGACACAGACTAGCGTTGAAAAGAAAAGAATCATCAAGATAGCGCCGATTTCGAACAACTCTAGTGTGATAACATTCCGCTTTGAGGGCTCAGAAGACTTTATCGATTTGAGCGAGAGCTATTTCTTATTTCATTTACAATTAAAGAAAGGTGGCGAAGCAATTGGCGCCGACGATGATGTTGGTGTTGTAAATAATATCTTGGATTCCTTGATTTCTCAACTACAAATTAAAGTCGCTAACGAAACTTTGAAACAAGATATAAAAGTACAGTGTTATTCGTCCTATCTGCACAATTTATTCACTCCGCTTGACGTGCAAAATACCACACTGAGGGCCTCAGGATGGAGAAAGGATACTTTAGGAAAAATGGATACGATCGGTGGAACTAACGCCTCGGCTAACAAAGGATATTACAACAGGAGTAAAGCCTATAAGGATGATAACGTGGTGGAAATACGTGCAAAAATCCATCACGGACTATGTCTGCAAGACCGCTACATCCTACATGACGTGCCTCTCGAGTTTGAGCTTACCTTGAATCCGAAAAGCTTTTTCATGATGGGAGATGCTACCGGTCAATTCACCTTAACGAAAAAGGAATTACAGTTATGTAGCGTACGAGTCAGCGACGATGTGAAGACAGCGATGATGGTTAATGCCCAGGCGAAATATCCGTATATCGACATGAAATTGATCACCCGAACATTTGCGGCTGCTACGACGCAGATAGATATCGGGAATCTATATAGCGGGACTCTACCTTCTCGCCTAATCATCGGAATGGTAGCTACGAAAGCCTTTCAAGGAGATGTTACGAAAAATCCTTATAATTTCATACACAATTATATGCAACGACTCGAACTGAAACTGAACGGATTTCTGATTCCGGAGGGAGGTTATGAGCTAGATTTCGATAAGGGTCATTACACGGAGCTTTACCATAACCTGATTGAGGGTACGGGCGCAATGGAGAGAAACACAGGACTCCTAACACCTGAAGAGTTCGCTAGTGGTTTCTGTCTACTGGTTTATAATTTGCGGCCTGATGATTTGGATGATTGCTTTGACTTACAAAAGAGTGGTACCTTAAGTTTACGGATCACATTTCCTGCTGGCGGGCTAACAGCGGAAACTACTTTGCTCTGTTTCATGGAATTCCAGAAGCTATTGCAAATCAGTAGCAGTCGTAAAGTGACCGTGCTATGAACGGGGATGAAATAGACCAAATATTGTGGTGCTGCGAGTCAACAAAACATATTTTCCTTGGCACATTTCCTATCGATCGACTGCCGAGGCGACCCCCTCCTCCTTATGCTATCGTGATCAATTATGACGAAGCTCGAAAAATCGGAAGTCACTGGATATGCATTTACGCGGATGAGGATGAGACACATTTTCACGATAGTTTTGGCTTAATGCCACTGAAATACGAGATTGCCTGCTTTATAGAACCAGAAAATTATACCTGCTCTATAAAGCGTCTGCAGCACAAACGTTCCAGAGCGTGCGGTCATCATTGTCTAAGCTTCATCGTCCATAAGGCGCGCGGATGGAGTACGGAACGTTATTTAAATTCCTTCGGTGAAGATCATCGCAAGAATGATTCGATCGTGCGACGCTTCGTCAAGGAGCTGAAGCAAGAATATGAAATTGTGTAAATGTATATGCGAATAAAATCAATAGTTTCAAAGTTTGCTTAGTACGTTTAAGGGCGATATTCGCTACGTTCATTATAGCAATCATCTCAATCAGCAGTAGCGACTTGCTTTCGGTTAGGTGATAGTGGCTACATATTACCATTATCTAGCAAGAACCAGGAATTTGTATTGAGTGACTTCGCTCCTACAGCAAACGCAGCTTACATTACGGCGGTACTGAACATCGAGTAATAAGCGGGACTAGGCAGGCTACCCTTAATGCGAATTTGCATTTTGCTGGTACAATCTATGCTATAGTTGAGCGACTTTGATACGACCTCGGCACACTTCTTTGATATAGCTGCGCAGAGATGTAGCCTTGAACGTCGGCGTCTGGGACAGATGTGATGTTATAGCCCGCAGTTGCATAGCGTTTTAGGAGGTAAATTATAGCATAGACATAGGTTATAGATTTAATTCACTGTCGGAAAAGCATCAGTGCACTAGCTATTAAAATCACATATCTAAAAGCAGCAGCTTATGGACTTGTAAAATCGACATAATGCAAATCACATATCTAAAAGCAGCAGCTTATGGACTAGTGGCTTCATATTATCATCATCTAGCAAGAGTCAGGAATTTGTATTGAGTGACTTCGTTCCTATAGCCCCGATTGAGTGACTTCGCTCCTACAGCAAACGCAGCTTACATTACGGCGGTACTGAACATCGAGTAATAAGCGGGACTAGGCAGGCTACCCTTAATACGAATTTGCATTTTGCTGCTACAATCTATGCTATAGTTGAGCGACTTTGATACGACCTCGGCACACTTCTTTGATATAGCTGCGCAGAGATGTAGCCTTGAACGCTAGCGTCTGGGACAGATGTGATGTCAGTGATCTGAAATGTTATAGCACGCAGTGGCATAGCGTTTTAGGAGATAAATTATAGCATAGACATAGGTTTAGCTATAGATTTAATTCACTGTCGGAAAAGCATCAGTGCACTAGCTATTAAAATCACATATCTAAAAGCAGCAGCTTATGGACTTGTAAAATCGGCATAATGCAAATCACATATCTAAAAGCAGCAGCTTATGGACTAGTGGCTTCATATTATCATCATCTAGCAAGAGCCAGGAATTTGTATTGAGTGACTTCGTTCCTATAGCTCCGATTGAGTGACTTCGCTCCTACAGCAAACGCAGCTTACATTACGGTGGTACTGAACATCGAGTAATAAGCGGGACTAGGCAGGCTACCCTTAATACGAATTTGCATTTTGCTGCTACAATCTATGCTATAGTTGAGCGACTTTGATACGACCTCGGCACACTTCTTTGATATAGCTGCGCAGAGATGTAGCCTTGAACGTTAGCGTCTGGGACAAATGTGATGTCAGTGATCTGAAATGTTATAGCCCGCAGTGGCATAGCGTTTTAGGAGATAAGTTATAGCATAGACATAGGTTATAGATTTAATTCACTGTCGGAAAAGCATCAGTGCACTAGCTATTAAAATCACATATCTAAAAGCAGCAGCTTATGGACTTGTAAAATCGGCATAATGCAAATCACATATCTAAAAGCAGCAGCTTATGGGGTAGTGGCTTCATATTATCATCATCTAGCAAGAAACAGGAATTTGTATTGAGTGACTTCGCTCCTACAGCAAACGCAACTTACATTACGGCGTTACTATACATCGAGTAATAAGCGGGACTAGGCAGGCTACCCTTAATACGAATTTGCATTTTGCTGGTACAATCTATGCTATAGTTGAGCGACTTTGATACGACCTCGGCACACTTCTTTGATATAGCTGCGCAAAGATGTAGCCTTGAACGCTAGCGTCTGGGACAGATGTGATGTCAGTGATCTGAAATGTTATAGCCCGCAGTGGCATAGCGTTTTAGGAGATAAATTATAGCATAGACATATGTTTAGCTATAGATTTAATTCACTGTCGGAAAAGCATCAGTGCACTAACTATTAAAATCACATATCTAAAAGCAGCAGCTTATGGACTTGTAAAATCGGCATAATGCAAATCACATATCTAAAAGCAGCAGCTTATGGACTAGTGGCTTCATATTATCATCATCTAGCAAGAGCTAGGAATTTGTATTGAGTGACTTCGTTCCTATAGCCCCGGCAAACGCAGCTTACATTAATATGGCGTTACTGAACATCGAGTAATAAGCGAAGCTAGCCAGCCTACACTTAATACGAATTTGCATTTTGCGGGCACAATCTATGCTATAGTTGAGCGACTTTGATACGACCTCGGCACACTTCTTCGATATAGATATAGCTGCGCAAAGATGTAGCCTTGAACGCTACCGTCTGGAACAGATGTGATGTCAGTGATCTGAAATGTTATAGCCCGCAGTGGCATAGCGTTTTAGGAGATAAATTATAGCATAGACATAGGTTTAGCTATAGATTTAATTCACTATCGGAAAAGCATCAGTGCACTAGCTATTAAAATCACATATCTAAAAGCAGCAGCTTATGGACTTGTAAAATCGGCATAATCTCAGTAGTTAGATGCTTGCTACAACTCGCAATTTATCAACTTTAGGTCGCGAGTAAAGCAAGAATTCATAGACTAACATCCATCTCAAATCCGAAGTGCATACCCGCGTAATTATAACCAAATTTAGTGCGAATCTATACGGAAATGTAGCCTAAATCACCTGCGTCATTAGGTGAAGTGCATAGCGCGATAGTTGTGATAAATGCGAAATTTTCCGAGCGTAAATTGCGTATATGCGATGTCGGCGTTTTGATCTGAAATGAAATGAGCGAATTTAAATATAGGTGATAAACTATTGCTCTAGCTAATTATTATAACCACATCGAGATTCGAGTAATAAGCGAGCCTAGATAGTCTACCTTTAACAGAAAACTTGCGTATACATTCGAATTTGTGCGACTTCGGCTATATTGCCGGTTAACATTATAGCCACGCGCAGGACTCACCATTACGTTAGCTATTGGAGAAATCTCAACGTAAATCAATCTGCGTTCACAATTCGCGTAAGCTAATGCTGCATCGAGAAATTATAGCTAAATTGAGTTTAAATTGACACGAAAATACATTGGTCTTACCTCAGCTGCGATACCTGCGTCCCTGCGCACATGGCAATACTTGTAATAGAAATGTGAAGTTTTCAGAATGCGAATTGCTTTACGTCGGAACTAAACATTCTAATTCGTAACGCCAGCGCGGCGTTTTCTTGGAAACGCAACTATATTTAGAATGTTCTAATTTCCATTATCGATGTGGCCCGACTTTTTGGAATCGCAACTATATTTAGAATGTTCTAATTCATATTGTCGATGTGATCCGACTTCTTGGAATCGTAAGCAACTATATTCGTGCCGCATTTACACGCGTCAATTTCTTGGAATAGCATTCGACAATATGCGCGGTGCATGAGCTTTGCGTGATCGTAGGCCTATATGGTTGCGATATCTGTATTATTAAGTTGCATTTGCAGAATTCCCCAAAATCATTGACTAATTAATGATGACACAGCTGTTATAGTCTTACATTTATGTGTAATAACTCGAAAAAGGTGTTGTCTCGGAATTTAAGAGAGAATCGGCGGTTATATTCTCAAAACAGCTCAATACGGGTAGTTTGCTCAATAGCCTGGTGGTGAGCGACGTGACATTATACCCATCCAAGCCAGGTTCGATTCTAGCTAAGGTAAGTTTTGGCGTGGTAATGAGTGTTATAGGTGCAGCAATCGACATCGCGCTGGTTGATGCGGCGCTGTGCACAATATAGATGCGGCAATCAATGCGGTGATGATGTGGCAATGGATGATGTGGCACTATAGGTGTGGCGCTTGATGATGTGACACAGATGAATGTGGTATGTGATGTGCCAATGGATGATGTGGCAATAGGTGTGCTATAGGTGCGGCAATGGGTGTGCTATAGGGGCGGCAATGGGTGGATGATGTGGCAATAGGCGTCCCATAGGTGCGGCAATGGGCGGATGATGTGGCAATGTAGGCGTGGCACTTAAGGCGACGTGGCCTTCTGGGATTGGCGGGCAATAAAAACGGATCCCCTTACTACTGGCAGTGACGGTAATAGTTGTTGATGAGAGAATATTCAAATATTAAATTCTGACCATACACATAAGTAGAAGCTGCCATGTGCGAAAAAGATTTTAGTTGACAGCGGCTTCACGCCCCTTCAAATGCTTTCTCCTGTTTGAGAACCACTCCTTCAGGGTATGACAATCCAATGCATAGTAGCTCAAAACGTCAACAATGTTTCTGAATACTCCATTTTCACTGAAGCAGTTTTATATTCTTGGCATCAGCTGCGATCCAGGATCGGTCAATCTCTGATTCGTGGCGTGCCATGGTGTTTGCTTCTTTTCTACTGGTCGACTCCAAGTTGCGCTCCTTGAAAATGTGATTAAATTCCAAAGTTTTGAATATGTCAATGAAAATTCTAAATTTTATGCAGAAATAAATATAAATATTTCACACATGCAGGTTACACAAGCGCAGGAAAGGCGCTCGGGTACATGTGAAATCCTATCACTGAGAAGGACTAAAATTCGCATAACGACTAATAAAAATATCTTGAATTAGGTCTGCGTTTTTTTTCAATTCGGCCATTTTGACATTTACATTGACATCCAGACGCACAGGCCACAGTGAGAATGCAGAACTGTAACTCAGAATGAAATTTATAGCAGAACGTCTATGTAAATTTGTATGGTCCACAAACAGGAAGATTACGATACCTGTTTCAATAAGACATGTGCTTGGGTCTTGGATTGTATTAGCTTGTCTCTCAATTTGGCTTGGAGAAGAAGACAGTTGACTTCATCAACCTCGTATTGCTGAAAATGTAATTGATTGCAAACAAGATCAGAAAATAAATATAGTAGAATCGTTATTCCTATGGGTTTGGATTTCCATTACAATAATTGACATACGGTAGGCTTTACATATAACTTCGATTCTAAGATTTTATAGCTGCTTTGAATTGAGACAAGAAAATATACCAAACAAAGGACACATTGATTGTCTTCAGTACAAAAAACTTTGTGACATCTTATCGAAGGTGTTGAATACTTTTCCTTCATTGCAGTAATTGTAATTGTTCTCAATCTTTCAAAATCCTTCCTTCCTTATTAAATTTAATTAACGAAATTATTTGGAATTAGCACGACATGGGAAATGATCTCAATTTGATGTTCCAAGTATAGTTCAGTAAGCAGTAGTTTAAATACAAGTTACCCCAGCTCTTTACATTCAAGAACACCTCTGTTCAATGTACACAGATCAAGCCTCTCTTCAGCTCATATCGCATATATAGATAGTTATTGAGAAAATTTGTATTGCAAAAACCAGCACATTACATAATCAATGGTGATATATGAAATGAATAAATAGACTTACATAATCACATGTTTCCATGGGTTCTTGAGGCAAAAGTATTATCGCAAAAGACGTCTGCACCGGCACAAAATCCGTTCAGATGACTCCTCACGTCACTATCAACACTGTCTGTTAGCACAGGCACGGTAGAACCAGGGGGTCTTTTCGAAGAGTCGACACCAGTTGGATGAATTTGAAGATCAATCCAAGACTGTTGAAAAGAAAATACTTGTTTCAAAAATTTGCAATACAAGGAACTATTCAATATTCGAACAACTTCTTCGAGGTGCAACAATTGAATAGTATATGCATATTGAAATTAGCCCGAATATTTTCGGCTGAGACTTGTCAGCAACTAGTAGAGAACTCGAAAGAACGTTGTACATCAAAAATCGTATCACAAAATATGACGTCACCAGCATTCAGTATTACGCAGATATCAGACTGGATACATTTGTATGTGACAAAAGGGTGTCTTTCATAGAACAAATAATTATTGCAATGGAAAGTTGCAAGTGACCGTACCACCAATTTTACTCCAGCACGAGTAGCATACTTTCCTGGATTGTTAATCATTTTAGTGGAATTTTACCAGCAAACATTCATAAAAATGACCGAATGCAGCAGAATCAAATTCATTATCTAAGGATATACCAGTTTACTTACGAAACACCGCGATGCTTACCAGTATTTTAAACAACAAATGCATTTCAAGAAGGTGCCTATTGCAATACATACTACCTGCACATTAGGGCATTTTTCATATTCTTTCCATCAGCCGCAACCCAGGCTTGATGAGTCCCTGATTCGTGGCGTGCCATGGCGGATCTTTTTTTTACTGGTCAAATCCAAATGCTGCTCCTAGAAAATACGAAACATTACAAAGGAAAATTGTAAATTTGATGCAGAAGTAAATATAAATATTTCACACAGGTAGGTTACAGAAGCGCAGGAGAGGTGCTCAGCCCCCCAGGTTGAGAGTCACTCACCTAGCCCATTATAGTGAAGTAAGCAATAGTTAAAGTACAAGTTACACGAGCTCATTACGTTCAACTACATCTCTGTTCAGTGTTCAGTGTACAACACTGTACAGTGTACACAGATGAAGCCTTTTTCAGCTCATATCGAATAGCCCGTAAGCTACTCTGCGAGATAGTTCGTGAGAAAAGTAGGACTGCAAAAACCAGCAAATTACATAATCAATGGTGATATATAAAATGAATAAATGGGCTTACATAATCACATGTATCCATGGGCTCTTGAGACAAAGGTCTGTATCACATAAGATGACTGTGCCGGCACAAAACCCGTTACGAACGACTCCTCACGTCACTGTCAACATTGTCTGATAGCGCAGGCACGGTAGACCAAGGGGGCTCTTTTCAAAGAGTGGACATCAGTTGAACGAATTTGAGGATCAATCCTAGACTATTGAAAAGAAATATTTGTTGCCAAAATTCACAATACAAATGAACTGCTCAGTAATCACGCAGATATCATACTGGATACAGTTTTTTTTTCTGCAATAAGTTGTGCGTGACAGAAGGGTGTCTTTCATAGAATAATTAAGTAATGGAATGGAAAGTTGCACATGACGTTACCACCAATTTTACTTTGGCACAGTTAGTATACTTCCTGGATTGTTAACAATTTTTGTGAAATTTTATCAGCAAACATTCATAAAAATCTTTATCACAAAGATAACCGATTGCAACAGAATCAAATTCATTCTCTAAGGATATACCAGTTCACTTACAAAACACGGTGATGCTTACCAGTATTCCATACAGCAATGCATTTCAAAAAGGTGCCAAGTTCTATACATACTACCTGCAAAATAGAGTTTAGTTCAGTTACCGTATCACAATAAACTCAGAAAAGTCAAATTTGGGGATTGGGCAAAACAAATACTACCCCTTGTGATCCATGGTTTGTTGAAAAGATTGTTTGTTTGGCTGTGCTATTATTGGGGCGATTTTTTGGGCCTAAAAAGGTAAGATTTTGACTAAAAAATTCAAATCCACACATATTTTGATGACGAAAAACTTAATTTTGACCCCATGTACTTAAATTAGGTGTTTCTCACATAGTGTTAGAATTGTATTACCGGAACTTATCTCTATTTCTGGCTGGAGCTGTCTGTTCTTGCGAAGTAATTTGACATGAAAAAATCTTTTAGCATGAAAATTGACAAATTTTTACATGAAAAAGAACTTATTTTATCGAAATCTGGACCCATGAATAATTCTAGTATTAGTTACATCTCGTATTATGGTAGAAATAATCAAAAATTTGTTGTAGTACAACGAAAGATATTTTCCTACATTTTCGGGTAGAAAGTGTCTCTCCTAGCTTGGCAAGAATGAAGAAAGAACGTTCACCAGCTGCAGTTGTTGGCCGGCAACACTGAAGTTGTGCGTACACTGCACTCTCTCTCTCATTATGACAAAGTTGTCTACATCGTAATTTTTCATCATACGGTTTCTAATAGAAGAACCAATGCCCACGCAGTCTTGCTTCAGTTAGGATAGTGCAATAGGCTACGTTGAGTATTTGTTTCATTTGACAGTTTATGATTCACAATGAGCAGACGATGGTCCGTCTACAACGGTAGGACTATAAAGTAGGCTACAAGATGTAAATTGTAAAATGATAAGTTCACCGACAGTGCAATCATCTATGATGTAAACGAAATGCAAGTTGCCAACAAAATTTTGATTTTGTAAAGAATTTTGGCAATTTTTGACCTAACACCTTACCACTTGGAATAAACAGTACAGTGTAAAATGTGTTGCAGTTGAAAAACAATCAAAACCGTTGCATGACTGTCATACCGGCATTCAATTGCTGACATTGCAATACTTGTCCACAATGGACCACAATATCGCCTACATAGCGATATTTCAGTGTGGATAGAGAGAACATCCCTTTATCCATATGTCAAAAAAGTTACTTTTATAGCAGCTTCCCATCAGTACCGTAGTACTGGACCTGGTCGCAGCCTGGTATATTATCAGATTCGAAGCTCGAAGCAATAATATCAGACGAATCATATACTACAAAGCATCTAAAGAACATTCATATGAATAAGGGATATCAGTAGCCTACTGAAACATCTAAAACAAACGACGTTACTGCAATGTCAAAACGAGTTCATTTTATGACTATTCTCACATTACATACATTCAATAACATTTACCGCATTTCCATACCTTACAGTACATGGATGTTATGATCCTTTACGCCATCAGGTAGCAGAAACTGCTTCAATATATCCATTTCGCCAAGTTTTTTCGTGTACCCTACTCTCTGCCTGAAGCCTGACGAACCACCAATTCAAATCCAAACTGAAATCGAGCGCGCTCTACCGTAACGAAGGTGGTGACCCCTCTGCGTCACAGGGAAATATGTATATTTCATTGAAATATTACCCTTAAACTTAGTGTTGGTCAAGTGAGTAATATTATTTTACATATACCATGATTTAATGTGATCTCCAAACGTACCGATGGTTTATGAATGCAAAATTGATGATAGATTACCAAGTATAAATTTTCTTGAAAATAAGCCGCAGTGGCGAAGTGTTACATGTAAACGGAGAAATACGGAGAAGCGTTGCGACGATACTGGCCCAATGCGTTTATATACCCAAAAAGTGTGTCTGTACGCAGAAAAAAGTGTTATGAAGTGTTCAATACGACCTTGCGGATTTACAGTGTAGCTCTATGACAAACTGATTACCAACTTACAAATAGACAAGTAATACTTTAAAATATCGCGACATCAGTATTTACTAAAACACTATTTGACAAACGGAAAGGCGGGACAATTTGGTGGTGTTCAAGTCCCCCCGGTTGCGGTTCTGTTATTCGTTACTTATTAAATCATGTGAAATCAAGCTCTGTGATAAACTGATTACCAAAATACCACGTTCAAGTCACGAGTGATCGCTATGTCTGAGTCGTTATCTTGGCGGCGACCGCGGGATTTGCAATCTATTTCACACCTTTTTGAAGTGTTTATTTGCGAACGCAGTTATTGCTGGTTTTCGAATCGCCGTCTGCGCCAGCTCTGTGACGAATTAATTACCAAAATATTGCCATGTGAGGGATTCCTAGATTTAGCAAACTATTTCACACCTTTTTGCTGTAGAATTTATACTGTAGCAACACGAAACATCCAACAAGCTGTTCCACGGGAAGCAATTCACGATCTAACCCAGGGGTTCCCAACCCGCGGCCCGCGTTTATTTTGCGGCCCGCGACATCTTTCGTTATGAACGCAATTATTACTGGCACTATATTGTTAGATATTAGTTGAGATACTTAGCTCTCTTATCGCACCGTCTCAGCTTCGTCCGATCACTCATTCTTTGATGTGTTCTAGTTTCTTGATACATTCTCGAGTTCAGATTGTTATTGTTTTGAATCGGTATTCTGCTGGATTCTGGTTCAAGAGAATCCCGCTGCGTAGTAGCCTACACCTTTAAGGAGTGTTTCACTCACCGCAAAGAGTTTGAACAGAAACAAGAATAAGCAACGGGAAATTAAACGTCGGGAACTCATTGGTTGTAAGTTGTAACTCTGCGTGGACCAATCAATTTTCTATCTCAGATATAAATGGGAAACCGATGTGACATATTTGTTGAAGAACAGTTTTCGTAACGAAGCGTAGAAGCTTAAAATGACACAACGACACTTTCTTCTGCGGTTATAGACCTACATATCGCCTGCTTTTAAAAAAAAACGCGCGCTAACTTTGGGTATCAAGCCAATCAATTGATATTTCGAGGCAGTGTTAATATTGCCGTCGATGTTACAGACACATGGTTCAAAATTGGTTGGAATACCGCTAAACCCAAGAAATCTGCCATAGAAAGTGTGATTTCAATAAAACGTTAACATACTTTCAGAATATTCGCTGTTTCCGGAACTTATCAGCAAGGACAGCATCACCTGATAAATTTTGAAGCTACAGTTGTATGAGTCACCGTGAACGGAATAGTAACAGCAATGTCAGTCGATCTTTTTTCGCATTTTCTGAAACACGTTGCTGCTTTGACTATTTTAGCGCAACATTGGACGAATCCACTGACTCCACATACATTTACATAGCTAATTATTTGGATGCGTTTTATCAGAGGAAGTTTTATCATATTTGCAGAGGAAGTGCTGGCAGGGCAAACGTGGGTAGGGGACCAGCGAAAAACATCAACTTGACAAAGCTGACTTTTATCTGTATAACTATTGGTGCTTGACTCCAGCCATGGAAGGAAACGTGAAGGGTTGATTTGTTTGTTCAGAAATGACCCGAACGCCAGAATTATTCTCATATCACTGAAAGCTCAAAGTGATAATGGCCTCTGTAACGAAATAGTTACCGTAATCTTATACTTGCTCGCTCACGCATTGAAACAGAGAGTTTGGTTCTCTGGTCGAAGAGTTTGAAGGTTCAAATACCGACTCGGCAACGAATGCAATACACTCTCCGTGAAGGGATTTACTTACGCCGTTGGAATATAATATTCTCACAAAAACAGCAACTGCAAACTTACGGACGCTGTCTATTGAGGCTTTAGAATGCATAAACATGTACTAAATGCCCGTATAAAACCGACAAATATAGGCTACAGTAGCCTAAATTTCATAGTAGCCCAAAATACATAGAAATAATGTTCTGCGGCCAGCAGCGCATTTTTCTGTTAAAATGCGGTCCGTTATACAAGTGAAGTTGTGACCTGAGACCACTATAGTTATTTACTAGACGGATGCCAGAATCATTCGTCGCGCGGAATATGTAGGTCACAACGCGCTCAAACATCTGTTTTCAAAATCCACACACTATACACAGAGTCATTAGTTCGATGAAATTACACTGCTTGGGTACCACGAACCATCACACCACGCATTTCTGAAACGATACAGGCCGTATTAGCGCTGCAAGCAGCTCAAAATGCGGCTTTTCTGATTTCCGGTGTCGTTGTTTGTTTATTATATTATCATATCAATTCCGGGTACTTAACCTACTTCCTTGTCACATCACTCCTAGTTTTGCTGAAAAACATCAAATTGTCAAGTATTACTAAAAGTAGTCTGAAGTAATAACTACTTATGTAAGTAGTGTAAGTGGGCAAAACGTACTTTTGTACTTGAAACAAGTAGCAGTACTTGGTCACTGACCACCTCCGCCAATGTCCAATAATTATATTGATCTCTTTAGGTGGCGAGATAGCGCAGTGGTATAATCCGCGGCTTCAACACCAATGGGTGCGGGTTCGAGTCCGACCGAGGTCGACTTCCGAATCCCGATACCCAAGTGTTGGAGGTTTACCTAGGCTCCTCCTCGCCACTTCATCCGCGTCAGTGGTGTCTTACAAAAAGCCTAGAGGTGGGCCATGCTATAAGTCGGCAGTTACGGAAAATAAGAAGAATATCGGCCTGATGTAAATGACCATAGTAGTCAACAAGCACCATGAATACCCAAAACAAACGATATTGATCTCCGACAGTAATGCATCACTTCAATTCATGATTACTTGCTGCAGTCAGACCACGCAGATCTCTAATATTTGTTACATTAGAAAACTGAGATATGATGAGATACTCGAAGAATTTACATGTCAATACGGCGTATAGGTCGAAAAATCCGTCTGAAATGTTTAGCTGCTGCTTGGTTAATGGTCGTATTATGTTGTCGCATAATTTTTATATAAACTATGGAAATAGTCATTGATTAAACTCGAACAGAAGTTGGATTGATCCCGTGAATTTTTTACTCGGGTGTATGAAGCAATATTGTGAATGAGGTTTTGAAAAGTACTGGAGCACGTGAATTCCAAATATTATCACTGGGACTGGTTGTCGAATACTTTTACTATAGGGAATCGCAAATGACAACTTACAAATTTTCCGTCCCATCGCTTTCAACAAAATCGGCAAGATTTCAGATTAGGTCAGACTTGGTCATCCAGAAGACTTCCTGCTTTTGCAAATTCGATTAGAACTAGAATTACAGTTACAATTTTTCCCAACATATAGTTGAATTAGAATTGACACTACACAGTTATTTACAAATTATACGGTTAGGGTTAGGGGTTAGAATTATATTAGAATATTACTGATCACGTCACTTTTTTTATTTTTCAAAATACATTGAAACTGTAGTTATAGCTATGCATTTTCCAAATTAGATTGGAATTAGAATTTAATCCGAAAAAACTAGGTCATTGAATCCAGTTCTGTTTCTATCAAATCATAGTCCATTCTCATGAGCATGATAATAACAAA
This sequence comes from Botryllus schlosseri, assembly GCF_051294905.1. Lineage (NCBI taxonomy): Eukaryota > Metazoa > Chordata > Ascidiacea > Stolidobranchia > Styelidae > Botryllus > Botryllus schlosseri. The sequence continues at coordinate 15,250,016 of NC_137239.1, forward strand.
TGTCTGTACAACAAGCTTGGCTCGTTTCGCACTAACAGTCCTCTCAGTAGTATTTACAGGAAAACCAGAGATCGGGTTTGAATTAAAATGTAAACATAATAAAATTTCACAAATTAGATTAGAATTATAGCAGAGAATCATTTTACAGAATAGATTCAAATTAGGTTACCGGCATTACGCTCTAATTAGACAACTAGAGTTATCCAAGTCTGATAGCAGTACACTCATCGCCCCTATTTTAGGCTTCGTTGAAGAAGAAACGCGGTCCATATTTTGATAAATTATCCGCTGGTACAGACGATCATTGGAATAGAAAATATACTTTCCATCAAACAAGATGTTGAGATACTTTTCAAATTTCATTGATACTCGGCATTGTTATTTGCACCGCAATTTCCCTAATTGAAATGCAAACTGTCGACAAAGTCCTCTAGCTATTACACCGTCCCAGTAAATACCGCTACGCTGAGATACGATGTGCGTTGCCGGCTGTTTTATTTTCACGAAATTCCTGTACTGACTAAATATGTTACCGAATATAAGATTGTGTTCGAACGAAACCTGACAATCGTCGTGCGGGAATAGAAATGCACAATCCACCTGTCGATTGAATCCCTACAATCCATTCGACTATGAGCCCATGTACTCTGCAAAAAGTCGAATTCTATTTTGTGCAGTGTATAGACGTACCCTTGCGAACAGTCTATCTCCGGCTCATAGTACGAATAGTTTGCAGACGTGATTGATGAACTGGAATATTGATTTATTCGGAGGTATTTTCTTTTTCAGAGAGAAGTACTGGTGATAAATGCAACAACTTCAATCGTGTACAATACCCAACATTTCGTCATCAAAAAATTGAGATGTGGAGAGCACAATTACTGCGTTTTATTTAGGAATTTAAAACTGGCTATTTCACGTTTAACTGATGCAATGGCACCAAACTATTTATATTGTGCATTTTACAATTAGGTACCCAAAACTGTTGCCAAAAAATTCACAACTCGACGATAACAATGGTAATACAGTAAACGTCACGTCGATCCTAAATATTTCCGACAATGAAGGTTTCACGGTGATTTGAATGTGCAGATGCTTTTACTACAGTAGAGTTCAAGCCGTCATCCTGTTGATTTTTTTTTTGCTATTATAATGATTGATTTGCAAGGTGGAATCGAATAGCGTGATAAAATAAATTTATTCCATCGTCTTACACCTTAAAGATAATTAAGTATAATATAAGTTACATAAAAAACATAAATATGAACAAATGGAGAAAAAAATGTTATAATCTTACATGTAGCCTACAGTGTGTACTGTGTAGTGTCTTTACGTTTTTTTGTGATTGATTATGAAATAAATTACCGAGTTTAAAACTTCCATTACCAAGATATTTCATGACCTTGATATTATTCTGTAGAATGACGGTCGCTGAACTCCAGGCCAACGATCTTTCTTGCTTCCATGACGAATGACCATGTTTTCTACTACCTTGAAGTTTCTAAATGCTTCAAGCAAAATATAATTGGCTTATCCCTCTTGATGAACTCGTTTATCATTGATATGTGAATAATTGATTCTGAATGACTTAATACACCATAGTTAACTGAAAAGAGGCAAATTGTCAATTCATAACAATCGAAATTTCAGAGGAACCTTTGGATGTGATTCAATATTCTCTTTTTACTGAGATATTATGATTTGCTGCTTGACATTCAATAAATTACTTTTACTGTCCATTGCGACTAATTTGCAATTATACTGACATTATCCACAACTCATTATAACTCAGAGTATTGTTAATGACTCCTTATATGTATCTTCATCTTAGACATAGGGAGTAGTGGCTGGAATTTCTGTGATTTTATGTTGTATTGGACTGCGTTTTCGTGTTATGCAATGTATAGAATTGATTTGAAATAAATATTAATCAGTTATTTGAGCCTCACATTTTCGTTGGGTTATCGGGATATAGAGTGACATGTAGGCTATTTTATGCCAATGCGTACAATGCGAAAAAAGGTTGCGTAACAATCGTGATAACAATATTTTGTGGTAACCACAAGCATAGCCCATGTTGGTCAGCACGGCGCTATACTAATACAAAGTTTTGGAAACTATGTTGTTCGTTGACTATATAAGCTACTATGCTAGCAGGCTATTATTCGTCACAATAACTTCTATCACTGCATGGTGTAAGCAAGGCGATAGCGACTTGGCACTGGATTTCCCTGCACGAGGGGGATATTCTTGTTAATTCGCTGCAAAATGCGTCGGGCAAAGAGGAATTTTCACGAAAACAATAAATTAGATTAGAATTACAACTAGAGCATAGAGCAGGGGTGGGCAAACTTTTGAGCTCGCGGGCCGCATTCAATATACGAATCCATTGGCGGGCCGCACTAAATGAAATTGGGATTGTAAACCAAAACGCAATATTGGTATTTAATTATATATAGTGAGGACAAGGAGATAATATATTTGCTCATTTAAAACAATCCAAACATGGCTTTGATGATATCGTACACGCGTCAGAAACAGTGGCGAGATTTCATAGCCCGGTCGACCTCAATAAATTTGTTAAAACTATATAGAGATGAAAGTCGGTTGTCCCAATTCTTAGAATAGGATTGAAATTTAAATCTGTGAGCAGCGATCCGTTCATAGATTTACTTATTCCACTTTTGGATCAGTTCCAGGACACACCATGCTGACAGCATCATAACCATGTTAACTTCAAACCCGCTTCCACTATGTGTAGATAAAATATAAATACCCTAATTTTGCGCACACAGAGAACGAGTCTACCTAAGGTACGCGCGAATCGTTATTTAAAAGCACATCACTGAAATAATTAAAACTGGAGTGACCAATCTGAAATCACACTCGTGATCCGAATTATGTCAATCTCGTTTAGGATTTCTGTGATGTTTAGCAGTTGAAACCTTTCAAACTGCGGGGGACTTGAGATCGGGATGTCGCGCCAGAAATTAAACATAAAAAATAATATAAAAAGTATTTACTTTAGAACAGTGGTTCTCAAACTTTTAAAGATACGCCCCCCCCCCTCCCCACCCCACCCCCTTATGATGGTCAAAGAGTTCGCACTCCATTATTGTCATATCACAAAACGCAACCAGGATGCTAGCAAACCTAACGGGTAGGTAGATGGCATGAAATGGTTACGACTGTGGATGATAGATTTTGAAATATGAAATTCAGATTAAAATACAGAGCAACAAGTATGAATGGGATCTAGATCGCGCAAGGCGCGAAAATTTTTTTCTGGTAAACTCAACTTCGCGGTCATCTTCAGATGCTTTCACCCACCATCCCAAGGGGGTGCGTCCCCAGTTTGAAAACCACTGCCATAGAATTATCATGGTGAAATATACTAAGAAAAAGTTTAATCAAGTCCCAGCATTAATTCGATTTTTAGTACGCATTTTATCAATATTTTTAATAAGTTTCGTTAGACTCTCGCGGGCCGCACAGAACGGTGCGGAGGGCTGCATGCGGCCCACGGGCCGTAGTTTGCCCCCTCCTGGCATCGGGGCATTTAACGAATTAGAATTAGAATTAGAGCATATAAAAACATTTCACAAATTTGATTAAAATTAGATTACTGGCATTTCACTCTAATTTCGTGAAATTAGACAACTATAGAATTATCTAGATGTCCAAGTCTGCCTGACAGAGGTGTCCATCATCCCTTCAGCAGCAAGACGTCCGTTCAATCCGGCGCAATCAGTTTCAGCTGTAGCATAGTCCCTTACCGTCGCGTCATTGTGACAGGGCTTTGGAGCCGGAGCCGGAGCCCTGATCCGGAGCCCCGGAGCCGTGCATTTTCACCGGAGCTGGAGCCGGAGCTGGAGCTCTACATAAAATTTAGCCGGAGCCGGAGCCGGAGCTGGAGCCCGTTATTTGAGGAGTAGCTCCGGCTCCGACCTATTTCATAAGATGACATTATATATGCAACAACCACATCTGCTGATTTATCATAATTGAGCAGCCGGCCTGAATTTTAATGCTGTGCACAGCAATGGCATGGAGTAAAGTGCGTTCTATTGCAACTATAGTGCAACTATGATGTTATCGACAATTGACAAGTATTCATTATGACTTCACAAGCCGGCACAGCGGCACCTATGTCTTCGATGCTACATCGGATGTTACTGACGGCTGACTGACTCTAGATTGCTATAGATAACCAACCTATGGGTAGATTAGTAATCTACATGGACCAGGGAGGGTCAAGCTTTTCGGCTACAGGGGCACATGCAATTGACGAACGAGTGCGCGGTCCACTAGCTGCGCCAAGCGGGAAAAATTTACAAAGTTTATATATAAACTAGGTCAATAGTATTATAACTTGAGTATATTGCGGGTCTACTGTATAGTATACCACCTGCTATAGGCTCAGTTTGTAAGGACACGACTATTCGGCGTCTGGTCACATCGATATCGAAGGTCTCCGATAATATGCGACAATCATTTTTTGCCTACATTTCAACGTCCACGATCTTTATGCGAGCGCAAACGCGAAAAGACTTTCTCCCGTATTCGCGAATACAGTGAGACTCAATCGGGTAAATTAGGCGTTTTTTCATTTGCATTAGGGGGTAGGCTTACCAAGCAAGAAATCGTGTGACAATTAAACACGCTAAGCGTGAAGAAAAATGTCACTACTATTTTGGTTGACTGTAATGTACGACGATTTACTGAAAATTTGACTGGACCCTGGACCTGCCAATGAGTCGGAACTGATATTTTAGTCATCAACATACCAAGTGTCGCAGCCAGACTTGTAATTTTTGGTTGGCATTGCAATTTCACAATCTGAGAAATTCATTTTCGATAATATAATAATGTGGCCCGCGGGTGCGCCAGTAGTATAGTAGATCGCTGGCACATTGGCGTTGGTTTCTTATGGCGGGGTGGCATGCTAACGAGAAACCGGGGGTGGCATGCTAACGTTTTCGTCTTATGGCGGGGTGGCATGCTAACGTTTTCGTCTTATGGCGGGGGTGGCATGCTATCGTTTTCGTCTTATGGCGGGGGTGGCATGCTAACGTTTTCGTCTTATGGCGGGGGTGTCATGCTAACGTTTTCGTCTTATGGGTGCGGTCGCATGATAACGCGAAACTCGTGGTGGCATGCTAACGTTTTCGGGTATAGGCGGCGGTCCCATGCTAACGTGAAAACTCGTGGTGACATGCTAATGTTTTTGGTATACGTGCGGCGACATGCTAACGACGATAAATGTGTCTGTCGTGTATTCTTACGGGATCTGTGGTGATTCACCATGTGTTCTTATGGGTGCGGTCGTGATTCGCACTTTCAGGCATCTCTCGCGTGGTGTTGAATATGTACGAGTCACCAACAATAACCGCGCAAACGGAAACGTGGTTTGTTGTGAGGATTACGCGTGCGACCTATATTTCGAATGACCTGCGCGCTGAATTGTTTCTCATCCAGTCGCTACTATCGATTATTACACTAGACCGGTCAGTGTGAAATAGTTTGATCGTAAATTATGATATATGATGTCGTAGTTTAGTCGTGTCAAATGACCGACCGTGTTCTCTTTCCTCGCTATTGATTGTTACCTGAATAATACTTTCGGCTTATTCACACCGCTGTTTCGCACCTACAGAATAGTCTGCTGTTCACAGTCGCAACAAGAATCACAAGTATACACATTTACACATTCTTTTATTACTCTGAAATCAAACTCTTCACAAAAGCACGTACAATCGTATCATTCGCTTTTTTATCATCACCAAAATTATCCAAGTATTCCTCGGCTGAAAACCCTTGAGCTCTTTTTATCAAGAATGCAATAGCATGATCTCCACTCACATCCGAAGTTTTACTCTGTAGCTGTTTCCCAGTCACGGAGAATTCATCCGGATCCAGGAATTCGATTATCTGAGCAACAATAACCGCGTTCACAAACTAACACTTCAAAAATGTGCAAAATAGTTTGCTAAATCTAGGAATCACTTGCAAGGTACTATTTTGGTAATTAGTTTACCACAGAGCCGGCGTAGACGGCGATTCGAATATCAACAATAACCGCGTTCACAAACTAACACTTCAAAAATGTGTGAAATAGTTTGCTGATTCTAGGAATCACTCACAAGGTAATATTTTGGTAATTAGTTTACCACAGAGCGGGCGTAGACGGCGATTCGAATACCAACAATAGCCGCGTTCACATACTAACACTCCAAAAATCCAAAAAGGTGTGAAATATTTGTAAAATCCTACGACCACTCACAAGATAACACATCAGAATAGTCATCTCTCGTGGTTTGATGTTACAAAGATAGGAATTACGCACAAGTAATATTTCGGTAATTAGTTTGTCACAGAACCGTCGCAGGTGGTGATTCGAAAACCAACAATTTGTCACTCGCCCGCGATCGCTATATGTTTCAAACCTCCAGAATAGTGGCTGACTTTAGTTGCGTGATAAGATCCATGAAAATTTGCAATCAATGTGTTAGTTTATCAACTTGAAATGAAACTCACTACACGAATCAAGTCGATTCGTATCTGAATGTTTTAAATCGGTACAACTCTAATCCTTTGACAAATCCCTTAACGCGTTTTTGTTGAATCGAACGTAACCGAATATTACTGACACCGACTTTCAGCCGCATCGAATTATTCGCACATTCCGCGTCGCTGTTTTCACACTTATAGAATCAATACCAACTATAACTCTACAAGAATCAAGAATCACAAGTATGTGCATTACACAGTTATTGTCTTTATTAACTTGAAATCAAACACTTAACAAAAAACACGCAACTAATCATTTGGCAACTCTAGCATTACCAAAAAATTCCAGTATTGTTGATTGAAAATCCTTGAGTCATTATTATCAAAAATGTTATAGTACCGCATCGGGATCCATTCGCGGGATGTACTAAAGGTAAATCCAAATAATCCACATTCGAGGGAGGTACTAAAGGTAAATCCAAATAATCCACATTCGCGGGATGTACTAAAGGTAAATCCAAATAATCCACATTCGCGGGATGTACTAAAGGTAAATCCAAATAATCCAGACTGAAATATTTGGACTTTGACATAGTGTGAATTGAAATAGGATTGACAAACACGACTACCAACTTTGATCCAGCCACATTTCAAGATCATACTTTGAAACAAGTAATGTAACATTACAACTCTATTCACGATCCCGCTTTCCATTTGTCAAAGAGATATTTTAACATCTTACCATACTCAAAAGAATTATTCGCAACATTAACAATTGTTAAAAATCTAGTTTTCACTTACTTGATTATATCACTGCAACTCATAAATTTGAATTAATTCATCCTGGTTGTATTCGTATGCTCGGTCTTTTTTATTCAATTGTAAAGGTTGTTACTATTCTGAAGACAAAGTATTTACAAATCGGTGCATATACGATTTGACTTGGACATACTATATTTTGAGTATACGAGATTTGAATGTCTGAACAATAACTGAGAAATAATTTATCACAATTAAAACCGTAATATTACAGCGTAAAAGATATTGGAATGTCAGCAACTCTGTAAGGTCATAGTTACTACCACTAATTTACCCGACCAACTCGTCATGATCATTCCTGAAATCAACACAAACGTGACCACTGACTTGAGTTAACCACAAAACAGCATCAAGTTTTAAATCCACTTGTAGCTTACGGCTTATTTGAATGCGGGTTATGTTTTGTTGTAATTGAGTGTACGGAAATAGTATTACGTCTCGACATATCACCATGTCGGAATTTGTGACAGAGAATTGAAACATATGCACTTTACAGAGTGTGAAAATATCACTTTGAGTATCGAGTACCGTTCGAAGCTAGCGATCAATTCTTAATCATTTCAGTAAATCCCCATTGTGTGTGCTAAATGTAAAATATCGCGAGGTTATACACTCTAAGACTTTGATCATTACAAAAGTAAATTGTGATATGTTTGTTAGATGCATCCAATTCAACTAGAAGTGTCTAGTGCCCAACACTCGTAATATCAAAAAAGTACTTGCTACACTGTTATTTGCTACGTGTTATGCATTGTTGTTCATTTGTAGTATTGAATGAAATTGTTCTTGAACCCTCAAATAATAATTCCCGACATGAAACCAAGCCGCTGAAAGTCGTTACCATCACGAAGATACAATGTGTACGATGTTTGTCAAATGTGTCCTACCTGGCCAACAGAAAACAATTTTCACTAGCTTGGTAATGAAACCGAAGTCTCCATTCGATATTTTGTTTGTGTCAAATACTTTGCAATAAACACACTGGAGTGGTTGAGCTTTACATCATCAGACTGTCATCTGTAAATCAAGCTTACATCCGATTTGTAACTGTATTGTTTACCTAACCGAGTTGTATGCACAGTTTGATATTTTTGTCATTTAGTGATTGCAGAACATACACTTCGAATCACTCCATTGATCGTAATTTCCATCATCGTGATAATCGAAGTACATTTGTTTCGAGTTCATAACAACCGGTTTTTCTATGACATGATAAATTATTGATAAGTTCTGCTTAGAAGATTGGTTGCATATCTCGAAAAATAATATACCGCTCATATTGATACTGTTACTCGGTATTTTTCTCGTTGTCGATTTTCAAACGAGTAAAATTTATTACTTGAGTTTCTCCGCTTACTATATGTAAATGTAAACTCAGCCGTATTTTAACTAGGACTGGGCACAATGATTCGAGTACTCGAATCTGAATCGAGTATTAATTTTAATGATTCGAGTCGAGTAGTAAAATATGATTTTTTCGAGTACTGAAATTGTACGCTTCTCGCTACTGAAAGTTAATTTATCAACGAAAATTATAGTTTCAATACTAATTTTCACTATTGAAACCTTGATCGGCCGTATCGTAGCATACGAACCATATAGTACAAAGCTACGAACGTTACTGGAAATAGCACATTTCCGAAGTCATGATCATCTCACAACATTGTCACCAAGTGCAATGAAATCGGTATGGTCGGAAAAATACCAAAGTATCTTTGATGTGATGGATAACTGGCATTATATTCTTTGTGGTTGCATAAAAGGTACATATTACATTCTGTTATGACGTCATAATGAGCGATACTCGATTACTCGATTCGACTCGAAGCATAATACGTGATTCAGAATCGAATCACTCAGGTACTCGATTTTGCCCAGCCCTAATTTTAACATCACAAAGACATTGATAAAAAGTAGGCAATCAAACGCTACAAGTTTAACTTTTGTAGGTTGTGTATGATTACCCCACACAACTCATTTCTTACCAAAAGTATATGAAATATATTCATGTCACACGAAAATATTCGCTCGATATTCCCATGCTACGAACCTGTACAATGATTGGTGGTGCTTTCAAACTGTTTCGATACCTCAAGAACTTTATTGTCTGAATGGATGTTCATGTATCTTAATAATCAAATAGTTCAACACAGAACTAGTACGAACAGAAACATCAGAGTTGTTTACACAAAGTTTGTATGTGTACAGTATGCGAATACCATATGTAAGTCCAGCACAATTGCGGTATCTATCTGAGTGTAGTTAACACAAATCTATTACAACGAACCGCGTAAACTTTCGTGAAAGAAAAGCATACTCACTTCCCGAGGGTTCTGTCAATGTCATAGCAATAAATCAGTTACTCCAACAACAGAGTACATATGTTTCTAGTTACGGTGCTTACATATTACACACAAACCAATCTACTTTGCTACCGAAAAGTGTCGAGTCATCATATGGCTGTCCTCATAACTAAAACATACTATCATACAAAATGGTCGTTATAGTTTGCACACCAACGGTACATCGTACAAGTAACAAGTCTCGAGAATCCAGTTATTCAAAAAACGTGAAAGTATTTCTACACCAAGTCGTTATGTGGACGAAAGCGTATATTGTAATATCATGATCGATTTGCATTCGTTGGTCACAAACTGTCACTACTCTAAATAATTCTTTTTCACTCAAACACAAACGCATACTTGTCACCATTCGTTTTCATCAAGCACGAGTTCAAGAAACTTACTTACTACGATATGAATTTTTATTTTTATGTTGTGTAAATAGGTAATAATTAATTCAAGTAACACTATATCAACATCATCGAGTTGTGCTAATAGATTTACATGTGGTCTTGTGGTTTTCGTCGGGACATACAGCACGAACTAACTGTAGACTCCTCTCTGTTGTACAGCTACTCGGTAATCGACATGCATTAACATGTAAACAACGATCTTGTTTCGTCACACCAAACATATGTTCACTGTCGCGATACTCCGCACAAGACGTGCATAGCCTTTTCACACTCGTAATAGTATACCAACGTCAAGCGATAACGTTTAACAACACCAACGACACTAAACCCACGACGTTTACCTATGTAAAATTACCACTTTCACTTGTCAGTCCATCGTTTACCTGACTAAACATATTATTTTCCTTTGGAGATCTGACGTTTACCCAGAGTAAGAAACCATTTTCACCTGTAAATATTTTTTTCCCCGGCTAACAAACCTTTTTTCACTTGGAAATATATTTTTTCTCTGGTTAACAAACCTTTTTTCACTGGGAAATATATTTTTTCTCTGGGTAACAAACCTTTTTCACTTGGAAATATATTTTTTCTCTGGTTAACAAACCTTTTTTCACTTGGAAATATATTTTTGCCTTGGTTAACAAACCTTTTTTCACTCGGAAATATATTTTTTCTCTGGTTAACAAACCTTTTTCACTTGGAAATATATTTTTTCTCTGGTTAGCAAACCTTTTTCACTTGGAAATATATTTTTTCTCTGGTTAACAAACCTTTTTCACTTGGAAATATATTTTTCCCTGGGTAACAAACCTTTTTTCCCTGAGCAACAAACCATTCTCACTTGGTGGTCCGTCGTTTAGCCGAGTAAAAATATCATTTTCTTTTGGAGATCCGGCGTTTACCCCGTGTAACAATACATTTTCACTTGGAAAAATACTTTTACCTAGAGTAACAAATCATTTTCTCCTGGGTAACAAACCCTTTTCCCTTAGAAATATATTTTTTCCCTGGGTACTAAACCATTTTCGTTTGGAAATATATTTTTTTCTCTGAGTAACAACGCCATTTTCTCTTGGAGATGTGATGTTTACCTAAGTAAAAATATCATTTTCGTTTTGAAATCTGACAACCACACGCATCAATTTGGTATTTGTTGTATTGGCGACAGTTTGAAATTGATTACAACGAACAGTGACGAAAATATAAACCGACAACCGGTTTCAGAGTATACCCGCATCGATCGCATCGCATCTATATCATCGGTTAACCACATGAAATAACAGCATACCATTGTATATCGAAATGTATGTTTTGGAAATCGACGGATATTGTATGGCCTGGTGTGTGTGTGTCTGTGTGTGTGTGTGTCTGTGTGTGTGTGTGTCCCGGTTCGTGCTTTAGCCTCCCACAGAGTCAATATGTTGAAATTAGCAACCTCCACGACTTTGGTAACTGCTTGGTACACGGATAATGGTTGAATTTAGGTTCTCGTCGTGCTAACAGTTCCGGACTACTTGTGAGTTTTCTCACACATGTTTACTATATTGTGTCACTCTTTATTGGTCAATACATATCCCACCGTTCAGTTTGAAATCGGAAACCCGAGAAAGTATTAACCGGATCCGGATATCAACTCTGAATCGACACACCAACGAACAATATTCAAACATGTTACACCCCGTGTTTCCATGAAAATAACAAGACATTACACATCCAGTATACTTCACGATTGTTCATAGATACCAAGTATTCGCGTAAACGAGATGTGTGACATTACATACAGCATGGATAACATCATGGCCGGCATTACAAGCATCATGGATGACAAATTCATGTTCTCAAATCTCATACATGCACCGACTCTGTACATTCAATATGGGGGAAGATGACTTGGAGACAGAAAAACACACATATTTGACCGTAACATGGTCTTAGTATGAACCGACATGCATCCAACTTGTGGAAAAATGTGTCGCTCACTATTTCACCGAGATTACAACCCTTTCACTGATATTCGTTGGTGCTATCGATACGGTGAACAGCACGTTATGTATAGCGATATCTTCACAGTTAAATACGCGAACCATGCACAACCATATATCCCGACTTTCGTTGAATATTCACGACACCAACAAATCTGTACATCTCCTTTCCCTCGACATCAATGATAGAATCCTCATCCCAATGCGCAGTACGAATGGAGGGTTCATCGGGTGTAAAATCCAGATCAAATGACACCATGGTCTGCTTTCTCATTTTCAATATTTCCACCACCGCGTCCTGTCTGTGTCTTAGCACTACCATGTGAGGATGGCGAAATCTGTGGGTGGTAAAACGAATGGACATGATATTCTTCGATAGGATCAACTGAAACCACGGATGTGGTGGGTTAGAGTCTTGTGGTGATGGTCCGTTTCGAAATGCAAGCGGATGAACTAGACCAAAAGTTTCGAAGATGCGTTTTATAATTGCTCTAGGTTTGAAATAGACATCGCACTCTTGTGGGGGAACAACACGAAGTCAGTGCGACACATTTTTCCACAAGTTGGATGCATGTCGGTTCATACTAAGACCATGTTACGGTCAAATATGTGTGTTTTTCTGTCTCCAAGTCATCTTCCCCCATATTGAATGTACAGAGTCGGTGCATGTATGAGATTTGAGAACATGAATTTGTCATCCATGATGCTTGTAATGCCGGCCATGATGTTATCCATGCTGTATGTAATGTCACACATCTCGTTTACGCGAATACTTGGTATCTATGAACAATCGTGAAGTATACTGGATGTGTAATGTCTTGTTATTTTCATGGAAACACGGGGTGTAACATGTTTGAATATTGTTCGTTGGTGTGTCGATTCAGAGTTGATATCCGGATCCGGTTAATACTTTCTCGGGTTTCCGATTTCAAACTGAACGGTGGGATATGTATTGACCAATAAAGAGTGACACAATATAGTAAACATGTGTGAGAAAACTCACAAGTAGTCCGGAACTGTTAGCACGACGAGAACCTAAATTCAACCATTATCCGTGTACCAAGCAGTTACCAAAGTCGTGGAGGTTGCTAATTTCAACATATTGACTCTGTGGGAGGCTAAAGCACGAACCGGGACACACACACACACAGACACACACACACACAGACACACACACACCAGGCCATACAATATCCGTCGATTTCCAAAACATACATTTCGATATACAATGGTATGCTGTTATTTCATGTGGTTAACCGATGATATAGATGCGATGCGATCGATGCGGGTATACTCTGAAACCGGTTGTCGGTTTATATTTTCGTCACTGTTCGTTGTAATCAATTTCAAACTGTCGCCAATACAACAAATACCAAATTGATGCGTGTGGTTGTCAGATTTCAAAACGAAAATGATATTTTTACTTAGGTAAACATCACATCTCCAAGAGAAAATGGCGTTGTTACTCAGAGAAAAAAATATATTTCCAAACGAAAATGGTTTAGTACCCAGGGAAAAAATATATTTCTAAGGGAAAAGGGTTTGTTACCCAGGAGAAAATGATTTGTTACTCTAGGTAAAAGTATTTTTCCAAGTGAAAATGTATTGTTACACGGGGTAAACGCCGGATCTCCAAAAGAAAATGATATTTTTACTCGGCTAAACGACGGACCACCAAGTGAGAATGGTTTGTTGCTCAGGGAAAAAAGGTTTGTTACCCAGGGAAAAATATATTTCCAAGTGAAAAAGGTTTGTTAACCAGAGAAAAAATATATTTCCAAGTGAAAAAGGTTTGCTAACCAGAGAAAAAATATATTTCCAAGTGAAAAAGGTTTGTTAACCAGAGAAAAAATATATTTCCGAGTGAAAAAAGGTTTGTTAACCAAGGCAAAAATATATTTCCAAGTGAAAAAAGGTTTGTTAACCAGAGAAAAAATATATTTCCAAGTGAAAAAGGTTTGTTACCCAGAGAAAAAATATATTTCCCAGTGAAAAAAGGTTTGTTAACCAGAGAAAAAATATATTTCCAAGTGAAAAAAGGTTTGTTAGCCGAGGAAAAAAATATTTACAGGTGAAAATGGTTTCTTACTCTGGGTAAACGTCAGATCTCCAAAGGAAAATAATATGTTTAGTCAGGTAAACGATGGACTGACAAGTGAAAGTGGTAATTTTACATAGGTAAACGTCGTGGGTTTAGTGTCGTTGGTGTTGTTAAACGTTATCGCTTGACGTTGGTATACTATTACGAGTGTGAAAAGGCTATGCACGTCTTGTGCGGAGTATCGCGACAGTGAACATATGTTTGGTGTGACGAAACAAGATCGTTGTTTACATGTTAATGCATGTCGATTACCGAGTAGCTGTACAACAGAGAGGAGTCTACAGTTAGTTCGTGCTGTATGTCCCGACGAAAACCACAAGACCACATGTAAATCTATTAGCACAACTCGATGATGTTGATATAGTGTTACTTGAATTAATTATTACCTATTTACACAACATAAAAATAAAAATTCATATCGTAGTAAGTAAGTTTCTTGAACTCGTGCTTGATGAAAACGAATGGTGACAAGTATGCGTTTGTGTTTGAGTGAAAAAGAATTATTTAGAGTAGTGACAGTTTGTGACCAACGAATGCAAATCGATCATGATATTACAATATACGCTTTCGTCCACATAACGACTTGGTGTAGAAATACTTTCACGTTTTTTGAATAACTGGATTCTCGAGACTTGTTACTTGTACGATGTACCGTTGGTGTGCAAACTATAACGACCATTTTGTATGATAGTATGTTTTAGTTATGAGGACAGCCATATGATGACTCGACACTTTTCGGTAGCAAAGTAGATTGGTTTGTGTGTAATATGTAAGCACCGTAACTAGAAACATATGTACTCTGTTGTTGGAGTAACTGATTTATTGCTATGACATTGACAGAACCCTCGGGAAGTGAGTATGCTTTTCTTTCACGAAAGTTTACGCGGTTCGTTGTAATAGATTTGTGTTAACTACACTCAGATAGATACCGCAATTGTGCTGGACTTACATATGGTATTCGCATACTGTACACATACAAACTTTGTGTAAACAACTCTGATGTTTCTGTTCGTACTAGTTCTGTGTTGAACTATTTGATTATTAAGATACATGAACATCCATTCAGACAATAAAGTTCTTGAGGTATCGAAACAGTTTGAAAGCACCACCAATCATTGTACAGGTTCGTAGCATGGGAATATCGAGCGAATATTTTCGTGTGACATGAATATATTTCATATACTTTTGGTAAGAAATGAGTTGTGTGGGGTAATCATACACAACCTACAAAAGTTAAACTTGTAGCGTTTGATTGCCTACTTTTTATCAATGTCTTTGTGATGTTAAAATTAGGGCTGGGCAAAATCGAGTACCTGAGTGATTCGATTCTGAATCACGTATTATGCTTCGAGTCGAATCGAGTAATCGAGTATCGCTCATTATGACGTCATAACAGAATGTAATATGTACCTTTTATGCAACCACAAAGAATATAATGCCAGTTATCCATCACATCAAAGATACTTTGGTATTTTTCCGACCATACCGATTTCATTGCACTTGGTGACAATGTTGTGAGATGATCATGACTTCGGAAATGTGCTATTTCCAGTAACGTTCGTAGCTTTGTACTATATGGTTCGTATGCTACGATACGGCCGATCAAGGTTTCAATAGTGAAAATTAGTATTGAAACTATAATTTTCGTTGATAAATTAACTTTCAGTAGCGAGAAGCGTACAATTTCAGTACTCGAAAAAATCATATTTTACTACTCGACTCGAATCATTAAAATTAATACTCGATTCAGATTCGAGTACTCGAATCATTGTGCCCAGTCCTAGTTAAAATACGGCTGAGTTTACATTTACATATAGTAAGCGGAGAAACTCAAGTAATAAATTTTACTCGTTTGAAAATCGACAACGAGAAAAATACCGAGTAACAGTATCAATATGAGCGGTATATTATTTTTCGAGATATGCAACCAATCTTCTAAGCAGAACTTATCAATAATTTATCATGTCATAGAAAAACCGGTTGTTATGAACTCGAAACAAATGTACTTCGATTATCACGATGATGGAAATTACGATCAATGGAGTGATTCGAAGTGTATGTTCTGCAATCACTAAATGACAAAAATATCAAACTGTGCATACAACTCGGTTAGGTAAACAATACAGTTACAAATCGGATGTAAGCTTGATTTACAGATGACAGTCTGATGATGTAAAGCTCAACCACTCCAGTGTGTTTATTGCAAAGTATTTGACACAAACAAAATATCGAATGGAGACTTCGGTTTCATTACCAAGCTAGTGAAAATTGTTTTCTGTTGGCCAGGTAGGACACATTTGACAAACATCGTACACATTGTATCTTCGTGATGGTAACGACTTTCAGCGGCTTGGTTTCATGTCGGGAATTATTATTTGAGGGTTCAAGAACAATTTCATTCAATACTACAAATGAACAACAATGCATAACACGTAGCAAATAACAGTGTAGCAAGTACTTTTTTGATATTACGAGTGTTGGGCACTAGACACTTCTAGTTGAATTGGATGCATCTAACAAACATATCACAATTTACTTTTGTAATGATCAAAGTCTTAGAGTGTATAACCTCGCGATATTTTACATTTAGCACACACAATGGGGATTTACTGAAATGATTAAGAATTGATCGCTAGCTTCGAACGGTACTCGATACTCAAAGTGATATTTTCACACTCTGTAAAGTGCATATGTTTCAATTCTCTGTCACAAATTCCGACATGGTGATATGTCGAGACGTAATACTATTTCCGTACACTCAATTACAACAAAACATAACCCGCATTCAAATAAGCCGTAAGCTACAAGTGGATTTAAAACTTGATGCTGTTTTGTGGTTAACTCAAGTCAGTGGTCACGTTTGTGTTGATTTCAGGAATGATCATGACGAGTTGGTCGGGTAAATTAGTGGTAGTAACTATGACCTTACAGAGTTGCTGACATTCCAATATCTTTTACGCTGTAATATTACGGTTTTAATTGTGATAAATTATTTCTCAGTTATTGTTCAGACATTCAAATCTCGTATACTCAAAATATAGTATGTCCAAGTCAAATCGTATATGCACCGATTTGTAAATACTTTGTCTTCAGAATAGTAACAACCTTTACAATTGAATAAAAAAGACCGAGCATACGAATACAACCAGGATGAATTAATTCAAATTTATGAGTTGCAGTGATATAATCAAGTAAGTGAAAACTAGATTTTTAACAATTGTTAATGTTGCGAATAATTCTTTTGAGTATGGTAAGATGTTAAAATATCTCTTTGACAAATGGAAAGCGGGATCGTGAATAGAGTTGTAATGTTACATTACTTGTTTCAAAGTATGATCTTGAAATGTGGCTGGATCAAAGTTGGTAGTCGTGTTTGTCAATCCTATTTCAATTCACACTATGTCAAAGTCCAAATATTTCAGTCTGGATTATTTGGATTTACCTTTAGTACATCCCGCGAATGTGGATTATTTGGATTTACCTTTAGTACATCCCGCGAATGTGGATTATTTGGATTTACCTTTAGTACCTCCCTCGAATGTGGATTATTTGGATTTACCTTTAGTACATCCCGCGAATGGATCCCGATGCGGTACTATAACATTTTTGATAATAATGACTCAAGGATTTTCAATCAACAATACTGGAATTTTTTGGTAATGCTAGAGTTGCCAAATGATTAGTTGCGTGTTTTTTGTTAAGTGTTTGATTTCAAGTTAATAAAGACAATAACTGTGTAATGCACATACTTGTGATTCTTGATTCTTGTAGAGTTATAGTTGGTATTGATTCTATAAGTGTGAAAACAGCGACGCGGAATGTGCGAATAATTCGATGCGGCTGAAAGTCGGTGTCAGTAATATTCGGTTACGTTCGATTCAACAAAAACGCGTTAAGGGATTTGTCAAAGGATTAGAGTTGTACCGATTTAAAACATTCAGATACGAATCGACTTGATTCGTGTAGTGAGTTTCATTTCAAGTTGATAAACTAACACATTGATTGCAAATTTTCATGGATCTTATCACGCAACTAAAGTCAGCCACTATTCTGGAGGTTTGAAACATATAGCGATCGCGGGCGAGTGACAAATTGTTGGTTTTCGAATCACCACCTGCGACGGTTCTGTGACAAACTAATTACCGAAATATTACTTGTGCGTAATTCCTATCTTTGTAACATCAAACCACGAGAGATGACTATTCTGATGTGTTATCTTGTGAGTGGTCGTAGGATTTTACAAATATTTCACACCTTTTTGGATTTTTGGAGTGTTAGTATGTGAACGCGGCTATTGTTGGTATTCGAATCGCCGTCTACGCCCGCTCTGTGGTAAACTAATTACCAAAATATTACCTTGTGAGTGATTCCTAGAATCAGCAAACTATTTCACACATTTTTGAAGTGTTAGTTTGTGAACGCGGTTATTGTTGATATTCGAATCGCCGTCTACGCCGGCTCTGTGGTAAACTAATTACCAAAATAGTACCTTGCAAGTGATTCCTAGATTTAGCAAACTATTTTGCACATTTTTGAAGTGTTAGTTTGTGAACGCGGTTATTGTTGCTCAGATAATCGAATTCCTGGATCCGGATGAATTCTCCGTGACTGGGAAACAGCTACAGAGTAAAACTTCGGATGTGAGTGGAGATCATGCTATTGCATTCTTGATAAAAAGAGCTCAAGGGTTTTCAGCCGAGGAATACTTGGATAATTTTGGTGATGATAAAAAAGCGAATGATACGATTGTACGTGCTTTTGTGAAGAGTTTGATTTCAGAGTAATAAAAGAATGTGTAAATGTGTATACTTGTGATTCTTGTTGCGACTGTGAACAGCAGACTATTCTGTAGGTGCGAAACAGCGGTGTGAATAAGCCGAAAGTATTATTCAGGTAACAATCAATAGCGAGGAAAGAGAACACGGTCGGTCATTTGACACGACTAAACTACGACATCATATATCATAATTTACGATCAAACTATTTCACACTGACCGGTCTAGTGTAATAATCGATAGTAGCGACTGGATGAGAAACAATTCAGCGCGCAGGTCATTCGAAATATAGGTCGCACGCGTAATCCTCACAACAAACCACGTTTCCGTTTGCGCGGTTATTGTTGGTGACTCGTACATATTCAACACCACGCGAGAGATGCCTGAAAGTGCGAATCACGACCGCACCCATAAGAACACATGGTGAATCACCACAGATCCCGTAAGAATACACGACAGACACATTTATCGTCGTTAGCATGTCGCCGCACGTATACCAAAAACATTAGCATGTCACCACGAGTTTTCACGTTAGCATGGGACCGCCGCCTATACCCGAAAACGTTAGCATGCCACCACGAGTTTCGCGTTATCATGCGACCGCACCCATAAGACGAAAACGTTAGCATGACACCCCCGCCATAAGACGAAAACGTTAGCATGCCACCCCCGCCATAAGACGAAAACGTTAGCATGCCACCCCCGCCATAAGACGAAAACGTTAGCATGCCACCCCGCCATAAGACGAAAACGTTAGCATGCCACCCCCGGTTTCTCGTTAGCATGCCACCCCGCCATAAGAAACCAACGCCAATGTGCCAGCGATCTACTATACTACTTTCGCCATCCCTGATACAGACAGGCCCATTCGATAATTTCAGAGCCGGAGCCGGAGCTGGAGCCGGAGCAGTGGTAATAATGCGGCTCCGGAGCTGGAGCCGGAGCTAATGTATGATAGAAGAAAGCTCCGGAGCCGGAGCTGGAGCAGTTTAAATTTACGGCTGCTCCAAAGCCCTGATTGTGACGACATAATAATATGAATGACGTGGGAAGTTCAAGTGTGTACTACTTTTTACGCTATCACAAAGAATACAATATCAGCCATACACCAAATAAGCATATAAGTTGATATATTTTCGAACATACGTATTTCACCACCCTTTGTGACAAATGCGGTGGGTTGATCACAACTTCAGAAAAATGCCATATCGACTAATGTGTGTAGCTTTCTACTACATGTTTGGTATCATGCGATACGATGCGACACATTGAGGTTTCAAATCTGCAACATAGGAAAATTTCATAGAAACTATAAATGTCGTTAATAAATGAACTATTAGTTGGAAGGAACGTAAATTTTTAGTGCTCGAAAATATCATCTCTCACGACTCTGCTCGAAACGTTAGAATAGATACTGTACTTGGTTAAGTACTCGGATAATACTGCCTGGTGAATAGTAAGCCTGTGAGAAACGTTCTGCTTCTACAATTAGAAACCTTTAGACGCTAGGTATATCCGAAGAAATCAGTGATGGCACAGAGCGCGACCAGGGCTCTACGAGGTGCTAAGTTCCCGGTAGCCAATTTAACATGAGTACCTACTTGTTGTCATGATGGTCCATGACGACTCCCCGCTGGAATACGGTCATATGTTATATATGCAGCCTAATTGAAATGCGACCGTGTACAGTGTAGGCCTACATAGCTATCTAATCAGGTCAGTATGGCGACCATTGGTATTCTCCAACCCTCGTGACGTAGCCTATAGTTGGTTACATGCTGTATGTTGTTTGTTCTCATTCTCCATGTTATTATCGGTAGCGAGTAATGTAATAGCACGCTCTACAGCTGTAATACCAATGAATTCTTAGCCGATTTGACATTTCTATTCCAGAGGTTCTTAACCAGGGTGCGTAGACCCCATCGGGGTACGAACCACCACATCAGGGTATATACGAGCTGCATTGTGGATTTAGGCCTATATGCTGTGGAACATAGGCGCCGACTTTTATTTTTGCATGGGGTGGCGGCAGGCGCGTAGCCAAGGGGTGTCGAAACCCCTCCTTTTGAAGCGCAAAAACCCGTCCTTTTGAAATGAGCATTCCGGTGCTAATATTAAGTTCTAGAATATTACGGTAAATCTTGTGTTGACAAGAGAAAAAGGTCATATGGTAACCCTACTTATAAATGACACTGGTCAACACATATTTTTAGGCAGACAAAGTAAGAGTGGTTTTGGGGGTTTTGGGGGCACTGATTCCGAATATGACCTTAGTTTTTTCAAATTGGCTCTTGTTGTGGAGATAATCCATGGGGATGTTTTGACCAAAATCTCCCATTTTCGCCGTAATGGCTGGATTGAAAATCGGCTCAGTCGCACTATAAAGTTTAGAAATTAAATCTACTTGTTATTTTTACACACAGAAGGCTATATTTAATCAAAATACAGCAACAGCACTATATTTTGGGTATTAGATTTATCATAGGGTTACCATACGTCCTCCTTTATAGGATTTGTCCTCCTTTTTCGGGTTTTTGAAAATGTCCTCCGAGGACGCCTAAATGTCCTCATTTTTGAGATTTTGTCCTCTTTCTTGGTGAATTTTGGTCGAATTTATATCAAAATTCGACTGAGATGCCGTAAATCAGCACCGAAGTGACGCTCCGGCGGGTATTTCGGGAGCTGAACGAAAGTTGACCTTTTGTTTAGTCAACCACCTGATAAAGTGAAGGAAAAATCAGTATTTGGGTGGCTGGCGAGAAAGTTGACCTTTTTTTAGTCAACCGACTACGAAGTGGTTAAAATTTACTACTTTTTCAGGATTTTCCACCGGTATTCTAAGTTTGAAAGTTTTGAAAAAGTGTCCTCTTTTCCCGATTCCAAAATATGGTAACCCTAATTTATCAAAGTTAAAGACTTTCACGGACATCATGTACTTAAATAAACTCCAGTCATGTAGAGAAGTATTTACCCAGATACTCAAATAACGTGGCAATAATTAAATCAGTTTTACGTCAACCACATAGTGTAAATTTTAAATAATCAGTTGGAATACAATATATATTTTAAATTGAAATTGTTTTTTGTACGATTGTACGATTGTACGCCAAATAGGGGTAACAAAATAGCCCGTCCTTTTGTACAAATGCGGATCCGGAAAGCACACATTTCTATCCGCCTATCAATTCGAGATCGTGGTATGCGTCACGTTGTGGACCTATATGGCCATTGGACATGCATGCTCAGTTTAATTGGTGATCGGGTAATTTTGCAAAGCGTTCATGTCAGGAGTGGCCAACCCGTGGCCCGCGAGATGGGTTAGAGTGGCCATGTTGATGACTACAAAAGATGTATTTTCAAAGTATTGGCGTATAGCCAGGGCGGCGAAAAGGGCTATGTCCCCCAAATTTTAGTAAATCATTGTACAATAACCTAAAGCAGAGATTTTGCACAGGGATATCTAGAACTTCTAGATATCCCTGATTTCGCAGCAGATTTATTTAAATTGACAGATCATGGCGTGATTTTTTTCCTCGAGATTTCTTGCTTTTAGTACCCTCCACATCATTTTAAAAATTAGTAGTGTAATATACAGAACTCAGTCTAACTTTGTTCGCAATTATGAAAGAACGGAATATTCCCCGAATCCCCGTATCACTGGAGGCCGTTGGGTGCTTCAGTTATTATAGTGTTCAGCCCGAGGGACCAATATTTCGTATTGCGTTCACCGTTTCCTAATCTATCTCCATACAAAAGGCCATATATACTCAATGGACTAGCGCAATGGTTTGGATTGGCCAAGACGATTGTCCACATCTGTTTCATGCTATTAAACAAATTTAGGATGATAATTAAATCGTAGTTCCAAATTTGAGTGCACACAACGATTCTTGACCACAATTCATATTGGTTTAATTGAACTTGTGGCGATCAATAGAAAGACGAGGGGTGGAGGCATTGTGAGAATGATAGGCCAACCTTTGACTGCGGTAAGTTACATATCCGCGGATAACGGATCCTGATCAATGTAGGAGCGACTGATCGCGATCCTAAGCCAGAATTGTGTACATTTTACGATAGTTCTACGGAGACGATACTTATACTCTCCAGCGACTACGACTATTCTATCGCCAATGTGTGCTCGTCACATAAAATGACATTCGAAAACTAAGATATCCACATTAATAAACTAATTAAGAGGAAGGTGAAGAAAAGAATTAATGTAATTATCCTGCAGTAATTGGAGTAACATATAGTATGAAAGCCATGTTACTCCTATCTTACTAGCTGGCAATAATTTTAGCAGTGAAATCATCGTGGCAGTACAGCAACTGCATCATATGATCGAAGTATGTCTACGAAATTGAGTCGCATAGCAGTATTATCATCATAACTGCATACTATAGTTGGGTTCAAAATTTCAAAGTTGTCCCAACTGCAGTCGACTTACTGCAAGCCAAATCCTGAGTTAATCTGCGCTAAGCAAAAATATATTCTTGATGCTATAAATACGGATAATGTGAGGATATTCAAATATTGATATGTAACTGTTGTACCACTTTTAGAATATCCTGGCGGGCTATATTCGACCGCAGTGTCACCACTGCATAGTGCTGATCGTTATTGTATGCTATACTTACAGGTCATCCCGAGTCAGATTTATCATTATTCTTGACATGACAATACACTTTCAGTCTGTTCTAGAAGAAACAGCATCTTCCAATATTATATTGAGTTAGCAGTATCATAACCTGAATAAGCCTGCTCACAACCGAGTCGGTCAGACACTACGTTGCTTAAACGTAAATCGATATAATACTCTCCATCACATATAGTTCTATACCCGACACCACACATACGTGTACACTGTGTACTGTGCAGTGTGCACAGACGTCTCCACGACGCACAAGGCAAAAAGCGAAAGGCAAATACTCATATTTTATGTGAAAAGATCAGTAGGCCTATATTCCTTTTTGTGACTCTGAAACTT
Organism: Botryllus schlosseri; assembly: GCF_051294905.1. Classification (NCBI taxonomy): domain Eukaryota; kingdom Metazoa; phylum Chordata; class Ascidiacea; order Stolidobranchia; family Styelidae; genus Botryllus; species Botryllus schlosseri. Next base: position 15,273,948 of record NC_137239.1, read on the forward strand.
AAACGTCCTTACGTGGACAATGACGAAAACGGTCTACGAGAATAGAAGAGATCAGTTCCAAACTTTACCTGATAAGCACACCCACAAAATCAACACCCCATACGTCAAGGTTTGTGATTGAACACCAACTGACACACTGTTTCACACAAGACCGGGATTTGGATAGCTAAATATAGAAGTGAAAGGATATAATCAGCAGCGCGGGATGTGTTTTTTGAAATTCCATGAGGGGTTTCTTTACCTGAAGACGCCCAGTTTTTATGGCAACTACGTTTATATCAGTTGTCAGCGCCGGTGTAAGCGTTTGCCTGTCATGAATGTAATTTTGTCAAGCAGCAGTTAAATTCAGGTATTTGGAACTCATCGGGGCGACGTTAAATCTTGCAACGGCATTTGTCGCGACAATAACAATAAACAAAAAGGTAACCAAGTAAAATGAAATAAGATATATATCCATCTTATAGATCCAAGCTCACCATACACCGTTTTGTATGTTAGCTCGTGTAAAATCTAAAAATACTGCATTGAGCTTAAGCGCTATCGTGGCCTCACCCCGATTATTCGAAAGTTCATGCCGGCGACGTTATATTTTGTGATACACGGTTGTTGATAACATTATACAATGTTCTTTCCAAATCTCTATTATGATGAGTTGCTGACGATTAGCCTTGACGAGTACGAGGCTGTAAGCCAGACTTGTACAAACTACTGGGTTTTCAAAAAGCGCAACTTGAACTAGAAATAGAACTACTCAATTCTAAAAATCGCAACAATAAACTAAAACTAGAACTACCCAATGGATTCATGCTGAGGCGCACAAATCTGTCAATACTTTTAGATTAGAATTTCACTTTCACAGTATAAAGTATTTGCGGGCCACTCAAAATCCCGTCGCAGGCCGTATGTTTTCCGCCCCTGGTTTAGCTGATTAAGAGCCCCGCATCCATAATACAGCGTGCTGTGTTCGTCGGTGCGTTTCCTAAGGTCCAAGGACTCCGTATTGATCATGCTAAAAGGTTTGCATAGCTCATTTAATAAAACATCTAAGATCTATACGACGGTGCTATAGTAGCTCGAATCCTAAAAGTCGACTGCATGCTTACAACAGCTTGCAAAAAAACAAGAGGTAACATCCTAATCAGCGAGGGTAATCAACAGGCCGTGTTATTTTCGACATATGCATATGAAATTTGCAATTATGCATGCATAGATTGCATAGCTTATTTTTGGCATTTTTCAGATTGTATTTTTTGCAGTTTTGGCATCACCAGGAATCCATATTTATAGACTCGAATAACCATGTAAAACGCTTCAGTTTGGTCTTTCTTATGAAACGGAAGTCACAAAACATGCAGTATCAAGATCTATACACTGTGCCATCAAACAGCAAGATTTAAATCCGAATTGACAACGATGTTAGAGCAGACCAAATTGACCCGATACAAAACCGAGTGTTTCTGCAATATATATTCTTAATAGTCGATTCACTATGCTTGTAAAATTACCGGCATTTACACAGGTCACAATACCTACGGACGAAGGGGGCGATGGTGCGTTAAAACAGCTATATTGGAGTCAAGTCGGAGAAATGACCAGTTTTTTGGTCAACTCACGAAAATTTAGCTGTAAAAGTGTAATTTGGAGGTCGAGCTGAAAAGTTCACCTTTTTTTAGTCAACTCGCTGGTGCTTACAGTTTGTATGCCCATATTTCGGTTCCCAATAATGGTGGGTGGGTGATGATCGGCGTGGAGCTTGAAAAGGGGGCAATGAGACGAAAAAGGTTGGGAATCATTGCCTTATCATCTACTTCCTAATCGCTGGATATCATCTATTTTCCTAGACGCGGGATTGATCAATCCACAGATTGGTCGTAAATCCAGATTTATTCACTGGACTTACTGGCCTTTTCATTTACCTATGCTCCTCTTGGTCTGCGGACGCCGAAGGATTCACGGATCCATAATTTAATATTTCTGCTTGTTTTGTCGCTTCAAACAAACTCCTGCCGATTCTTCCTGACATTTGATCAAAATATTTCATAAAATTTTATCTTTTCAAAAAGCCTTATTATTTTTAGCATTGTAAATTTTTTATATTTGGCAGTTTTGGCATTTGGTTCCCGAAGGCCAAAATACCAACAATAACAAGGCCTGGTAATCAATCATTAAGTAGGCTAATCATGTGAGTGCTGAGCGGTAGTGGTACGCTAAAATGATATGCTAATTTTTGTCAATGTTCATAGTTTCTGACCCTATTTTAGAGATGGCAGTTTCGATAGATGAAATACCAATAATGTTGGAACACCCCTGCTACAACGAAATACCTGTCTTGGCCGCCCGAGTCTCAAGTTATGACTTGATCGAGTCGCATGCGCAATGACTGGAGCAAAAGTAAACTTAATGCACAAATTGCCTCAAGTCGAGTAGAGTCATATTCCATATTTTAGAAAATGACTCTGAGAGTCATTACAACCCTGGAATAGGTGAACCAGTAAATCAGTGAATCAGTCTGCACTGTATCAGGGATATCCCTGATCAGTATATATTTATTTATAGCATTTTTTTAAACAAGTTTTGATCTCGAACCACCAGCATATTATGCGTTGGTCTGGAGAAACGCTTGGGAAATTAACAGTGTCGATAGGGATATCACAGGAAGTGATGGGTTGCCTAAATGAGAAAATCCGTCAACAGTTCAGTGGTTTTGTTGTTGTTATGCTAGGTGTCGCTATAATCACTCTGGCAACTGCTTCCGGCGTTGATGCCATTATTCCCGACGATGAAGTTTTCTAAGAGCGGCGTCATTGTTTGAAATCGAAATACAGAGACCAGGAGACTATATTATCTGCCTGCTTAAGATACCCACCTGTCCTAAATCATATTGTCGTGTCAACCTGTCGCCGTGGATTATTTCCTGGTATAGCATTGAGCAGTGAAGATCGAAAATGACCCCTGGATAAGTCCTGTTGTGTTTATAAAGTGTTCACAATATGGTAGAAGGTTCAAGTAAACGGGACCCGGAAGAAATAATTAAGGAAATAGTAAGTGTTGTTGCAACATTCTCGAGTGCATACTATGTTTATTTCATGAAAGGCACCTATATATAAAGCAGTGATCTACTATCTACATACATACACTACAGAGTGTTCCAAAGTTCGGAATCTATCTTATCTATGTACCATATTAGCCCCGGTAGGCGGTAACGGTACTGTAATTGGGAATAGGGCATAGCACAGATCCGCAATATCATAACTTTTTAATGAATATGGAAGGATACACTTTCTCATCAACCCATATTCAAATATCCACTAGATCCGTGCTTTTGTTGTAGCCGCAAAGCAATTTATTCAGACATGAAGTGGACATGGTAGCCATACTCTACCGTTTCCAAACCACCCAAAATACTTTGCGGTGCTCAGATATCTAAATATCTTATGTAATTTGTTTCCATTTCAAGTTATATATTTCATATTGTTAAAAATCAAACTGCTCTACTCAATTTGACACTGAAGCAATGTCAATGTATGTTATAGTAGGTATACAACCTAGCAATAATGCAATTTTAGCTGATTACTTATCTTCATAGGTTATCCATCTTTCAGCAGCATCATTCACATTCTGTAAGGAAAATAGCATTTGTTTGGTTGTAATTTTACAGTGGACCTTACGATTATGAGTTACAACCCAGTTCCGTCTCTGAGTTACTAAGACACAATCGAGTTTGAATTATGCCTATAATCCATGTTTTGCAGTGTGTCAGCAATGGGTTTCAGTACTCCCAACTCGGTTCCAACGGGTCATGCATCAAGACTCTGGAAATGTTTTTCTCTGGCATGCCAAGGATGGTGGGGTTCAACCACTTCCCAAATCTGACCACCCTGGTGATAATAGGTAAGGTGCTGATGCTATGCTTTCATTTTGGCTTGATCTGTATGAATGATGTTTTGGTGCATCATCAATATACTCATCACATTGAGAAGTGTTCCTCATGAACATCAATTACACTATTTAACGGTGCTTCACATGACAGTCGCTCGATGTGCATCTCTGTGTTTAAGAGGTTATCCGTGAATATGGGTGTCACATGTCACTATATGATTGCGTTCCTGCTTTGATACTCCCCCTTAGCCCTTACCCCTGTAGTTTTATATTGTAATAGAAGTTCCATGCGGCATGCATAAGTATAGCTACTATTACTGCCCAAGCATTGTCCGCGATTTGTGCTGCAGGGGTGAGGGGTGAAGGCAATGTGTTATCGATGGTCATGGGAAACACTTCAGTGTGTCATCACTTTTGCTCAGTCTATTCCCTTCCTAACCCCAAAAAAACAAAAAATAGCTTTTTCGACAACAACTAAACTAGATATGACAGCGAGTTTGTGAACTGGAACAAAAAGATGACCTGTTTGGCCTTAGTTATCAGTATTCCAAATTTTTCATTGGCTATTCTTCATCATTGATGGTGTTATAGATCAGTGCTCTTCAACCCGCTTTTCAAAGTATAATGACTCGAGTCGCGATTTTTTGGTGACTTGACTTGACTCGAGTCAGAGAGAGAGAGAGTCTTTATTTTCATCGAACCAAAATACATAGCACACGGCAGTGGTGGTGGTACAGAAAATATACTATATGCATGCACAGTATTCGGTATTAGTTAGGAATGATCGATAAGACCATGAAGGTCATCTAGTCTGACAGCATCAAACAGGTACACTTGACTCTGAACAGTCTGCTTGAGCAGTCAGTCAATTTGTCAAATGCCTAAAATGACTCGACTCGAGTCAATTTTTGTATTGACTCCACTTATACTCGAGTCATTATGCATGACTCGAACCAAGTCATATGACTCGAGACTAGGACGGCCAACGCAGACATTTCATTGTAACTTCGAAGATTGGTAAAGTTGCTACATTATTGGTATTTCGTGTATCAATCCTGATACTTGGAAAACAGGGCCAGAAACTGTTAAGACTAAGGAAGTTACTATTATGAATGCGAGCCATTCTATATCACTCAAGCATAGTTGAAAAAATTGGGTGGAATCGGATTGAACTGAACACTGAACAGTGAACATAAAATCTTGGACTCGGACTCGAGTCAAAACACTATGACTCGGACTTGATCCTCTACTACAGGGGCGGGCAACTTCTCCAGTCGGCGGGCCGAATATAGGAAAATTAGGTACTTGACGGGCCGGATTGCTGAATCGACAGATTATTCGCCCATTTATTCAATTATTCAAGGAATAAATCGTATTTAAAGAATGTATTTTAACGACAGCAATGTCATTTCGAAGCGATTTCTCGCCGATAATGACGATGACAATGTGGAGTTGAGAACCGCATTTTCATACAGCAGTAGTTCTCAAGTTTTTAAATATACACTTCCTTTTTGATGGTGAAAAATTCCGCGCCCCCCTTCCTTAACATGATATCACAAAATATTAAAGAGATAAATCAGAATGCTAGCCATCCCAACGGATAGTTTGATGGCATTAAAGGTTATGGCTGTTGATGAGAGAGTTCTCAAATATCAAATTCCGTACAAGAGCGACAGAGTAATCACCATAAGCTGGAGAGTAATCGCGCGAGGCGCGAAAAGATTTCAGTTAACTGTGACTTCGCCCCACCTTCAGATACTTTCCCGTCCCCCAGCTTGAAAACCGATGTCATACATACACCGCCATGTCTGCTTCTCTCTGATCAATCAACACAGGGCGCAATCCTAAATTATGATTTTAAGACGTTCGATAAGCCCGATACCCCAAATTTAGTAGGTGGCGAGATAGCGTAGTTGTATAATCCACAGCTACAAAACCAATGTGTTGTGGGTTCGCGTCCGACTCCAAAATTCCTATCTTAGAGTTGGAGCTTTATCTAGGCTCCTCCTCGACATCTCATCGGCATAATTATTAAGCTGTATTTCACAAAAGCCTGGCTGGACGTGTGCCGTGCTACCAGCAGTTGGCGGTTACGGAATGAAAAATAATAAATATCGGCCAGATGTAAATGACCATTGTGGACGACTAACACCATGATTACCACAAACAACATTAGGGACTAGTGCATAGTTAATGCTGACAATGCAAGTCTTTTCGCCTCAACGAACTTACCCGTAAGCTCCACTCTCGCACGCTGCGCAGTGCGCACACCAGGATATAATAACACACAGTCACTAAAATTTGACGTAGTAAACAAGTAGTGGGAAATCTCGGCAGACTGATGGGCCGTGGGCCATATTATCATGTAAGACGGGAATCTGTCCGCGGGCCGTATGTTGCCCACCCCTGCTCTACTAAGTGACTTGGACTTGTCTTGGTGGTGAACTGAAAATTACTCGACTTGACTCGAGTCAAAACTATAAAAGTGAGATTGACTTGTGACTCGAATCTTTTGACTCGGTTACAACCCTGTGTACACCCTGTAAAATTGCAGCTCTGATTCATGCACCCTTATATCGTCACACCTTCGAATGAAAAAGGCCATCCATTAAATATTTGCGAAATGGCCAGATTTCGGTTAATTACTATTACTGTCTCAAGTGTCATTACGTTTATCTTGAAAGATGTCAGTTGACCAGCTAGTAGGCGGCAGTCTGCAGCATTTTTAGTACGATATCCAATTCGTTGTGATCAATTAGAGTCTATTAATACGATAAATACAACGTTCCAACTCTATTTCAGGTCAGATGATTGTAAAAATCGAAGGTCTTGAGAATTGTCCCGATTTGAAGGAAGTCTGGGTAGCGGAATGTCAGTTACAGGTGCGAAGCTTTGTTTCCACGTTTTTACCACGGTAAATGAATTATCTGCAACCTTCAGGTCATCAGCGGACTGGAGAAAAATAAAAAGCTCTCAAAACTATACTTGTACGATAATCATATCGAGAAGATGGAGAATCTATCACAACTTCACTCGTTGGACGTGTTGTGGCTTTCAAGGAATAAGATAAAGAAAATTGAGGTGAATTGGGTTCTGGTGATGCTGTCTTCTGTGTCGCGTGCTCTTTTGACAACTAATATTCTGCCATAAGATCTCTTTCGTTAAAATTTCATGTCGTCATTCTTGATCATCTCTGCTTTTTGGCCACTCATTTCCAGTTGAACATTTGTAGACTTGATGTGCTATAGTGTGCTTAATTAGGTTCTATTTTTCTTACTGTTTATGATGACGTAATTGTCATTATTAACATATTTAATATACCAGTATGGTAACCAAGTTCTGGTGGTAGGTCTATGATTACTCTTTGCGAGTACCAATTGACATCGAAGAACATTGCAAATTGCTTCAATAGATTTGGGAAGATTTGTTTTGTGCATAAAGAGGTTACCGTACATCAAACATTTTGTATGTGCTGTGCATTTACTAGATTCATTGTTTTTGATTCAGTGATGCTTTGGTGTGAAATGATCAATGTTAGATGCTCCATTTGCTTTGACTTGCCTTGACATTTTTTCGACATTATTATTAATATAACCAATTTGGATTTTTGGTTTATATATATGCTATCCGTAGTCAGTTTCATTTGCTACAGTAGCCTACTTGGATATAAGATAGACCTTGAAAACAAATACAGTACAAAATAGAAGCTCATCAACCTGCTTTTGATTGGATCCACTAGAATTGAGTCATTACCAATCAAATCAAAGAAATTTATCGCTATTTTTCCGACTGATATCAAGATTGAACGAATGTGAAATTAAAATATCTGTCATTCGAGGCTTTTACTCATGGAAACACATTCTGGGGGATGTTACAATATAGTTCAGTCAATATGAATGACAGAATTCATCCTGTTTATTAGCAAGTGAATAAATGACCGTGTGTGGCGAAACTCGGACCATTTTTACTTTTCTGGATAGGCCTAATCGAGTGATTTTCAACCTGTTTGAGAGCCATTCGCACTTTTCATTGTGCAAAAATATCCATCCACACAAGCCAACCGAAGATTACACAAAAAGAAAATCAAAAGACTAAACACTTATTTTCTACTCAAATGTCCATCACGTTGGCTACTGATTTATGATGGACGCGGTTGCTTCTGAATATTTCGAGCATTTCAAGACAGTTAGGCACACCTCCTTACCCCAAAGCTCCCCGCTAGGCCATAATATAGTGTCTGATCAATGCTCCTTTTGATGGAAATTAGTGCGCTGACGTTCTTTTTGGCCAAATATGTTGTGGGGCTTCGCACAAGAACTATACAGAACTCCTATCCATAATAGAACATATTTTATGCGTGTGTAAAATTCTTGCTGGCATGTTGACAGCAGCCGGCACCTGCTGATTTAATTATGCGTAGATGACGGCCGAAGGTTGACCACCCCTGGCTCGGTAACTTGGAAAATAAGCTTTAAAGCTATCAAGCAGGGTTGTCGCCATGTTCATGATGCGCTAGTCAACGTATGAATTGTGTGTTTCGCATTGTGCATGTGATGTACTGTGAATTTCGGTACCGTGTGTTCGGCCCTTTAGCTCAATCGAACTTAAAAGTTCAGTGCAGTGCAATTACCTTTAGGGGGGAAAATTTCCACCTCAGTAACTTGTTGCAAATTGGTGTCTGCACTGGTGTCATATAGTAGGCCTATAGGCTCTTATCTCTATGCGTCGTGTCATTTGAATATATTATTACAAAATTATGATGATTGTTCAAAGAAAGAAGGTCAATATTCAGTCATTAGTTCCACGTGTCGCAGGGTCTGACATGATTGTTTCTCACTGCGCCTGCTTTCAAACCAGACTTTTGACTACGTAATAATAACAGCCCGGAAAGATTAATTCAGTCCAACTGATGCGAGACAAAATGATGGTAAAAGTCACGATTAGCTGTGGTTCGTAAGTACAAGTTTTTCCGCAACGACTAAACTTTGGATGCCTACTTAATATCCTATGAAGTTTATTTCAATTAGCCTATTTATTCTATGTCACAAAAAGTAAACAATTATCACATGCACAATTTTCATCCGCGCCACGTTTGTCATCTGCAACTGCCATTTTTTCATATGTGCATGTGCGTACCATCCCACTGGCCCATGGCCTAATCGATGACCTTAATGATTTGACCCTTTTATATGTCAAGTTTTCGCGGCGAGCTTGAAAGTTTTAAGGCGTAATGGCGTATGAATAGAAAATTTTGATCTATTTTTCTGAAAATTTCAATGTTACACTATTCCTTGCAACTATTGGAATATAGTGCCTCATACGGTACTAAAGTGTAGGAGAATTTTTGTAGTCAATTTGATTTCGAAATTGATTGTATCTTGCATGCGTATGCATTTCGTTTATTAGTTATTATTATTTCATATCTATTCGCTTACGATTACAGATTACAATTTTGGTATGTTTGAATGCTAATTTTAAATTTTCTGATGGTATAGGCCTGCCTCCTATGTTTTGCTAAAACATGTTTGTTTCATCGAAACTCCGTATGTGTAGTACTTAGGTATTCTGATATTCATCGCGACTGGAGCTTGATAGTAAAAACTACAAATCACCCCACCTTAGTGACTGAGATAATCACAGGCGTATCATTTTTCATCCTCTATTGTGTTAGTGTGACGGGGCGTGTCAATATTAATTTATTTGATTTCATGTTGGCCGCCGCTGATTAACACTGTCTGTGTTTAGGGTCTCGAAAATCTCAAGTGGCTTCAAGAATTGAACGTTGCTGGCAACCAAATCGAAACAATAGGTAATGGCCCTACTTGAGATCAAACATTATTATTTGATGAAGTATTGAAAAATTATATCTCGCCGTGCTTGTCACGCTTACGAGCCTGTGTAATTGATCACAGGTAACTCCGTCGCCGCGTTGGTGCATTTGCGAGTGATGAATTTGTCGGGGAATTTCATTTCTTCCTTCAAAGACCTCACGCATCTTACGAAATTGCAACAATTGACCGATCTAAGTTTCAAGGTGACGTTTTGTGTTTGTAGTGTGATTGACCAATCACAATGCTGTATAGCTGCTCTGAGAAGAAAAAAAAACATATCTAAAATAACGGTCCATCGAGCACATTGCTTTGAAATCTCCAGATTCCAGTTCCAGCAATGAAAAGAAAAAATTTCTTCATGACGATGATGGTGATAGAAGTGACGTAAAAGTAGAGTTAGAAGCTGTGATTATCACGTCATGTTAAAGTGCATACAGCGTGCATATAAACAAGTGTAAAAATCGGGGTTGTAATGACTCGAGTCATGACACGAGACTAGTACGACTAAAGCAGACATTTCATTGTAACTTTGAAAAATAGTAGTCACTGCATTGTTGGTATTTCATCTATCATTCATGATACTTGGAAAATAGGGCCAGAAACTGTTAAAACTGAGGAAAATTGCTATATTATGAATGCGAGCCATTTTATATCACCCGAGCAGAGTTGAAAAAACTGGGTTGCACTGGATTGAACTCGAAAATGAACATTGACTTGGACTTGGACTCGAGTCAAAACACTGTGACTCGGACTCGACCCTCAACTCACCGACTTGGTCTCGGACTTGACTCGGTGGTGAAATGAAAATGACTCGACTTGACTCGAGTCAAAAGTATGAAAGTGAGATTGGCTTGTGACTCGGAGGTTACAACCTTGGTAAAAATAGCATCAAGCAAATATCTTTGCCAAGTGAATTGTAACTTCAAATTCCGGAATTTTATTTCCGTAAAAGCAGCGAAAGCTAGATTACACTGGACAAGATATAACAAAGTAAAAGTAGCGTAATTCAAAAACTGCAAAAGTGACTGCGGTCCGATAACAATAGTCAAAGTCGGCGGGCAAAATTTGTGTCTAGGCCTATCGGTACAGGCAAATATTGTCATGAAGTGGGAAATTTCAGTAAGAACATTTTCCTCGAGTAGGTATTCAATTCGGACACTTAATCCTCGGTTGTTGCGATTCCGATTCCTTAAGAAATACAACAGAAACCTATGATTTGTCATCGACTTACTAATCGAAAAAATACTTTGACATGAAACAGTGCTGTGTGAGAGCAATGGCATCAACTGTAGAGATTAGCACAAGTAGAAGAGAACAAGTGCACAACCTCCCTTTGTACCATCAAAAACGTGCTAGAGCTAGTACAGTATTAGGCAATGCTGGCTCTCACCAGGAATCCATTTTGAACAGGGTTAAATTTACAGTATTGAAAATATGTGTTTTGCGTCGGCTGAACTTACTGGCAATTCACTGCTTTTTAGCGTCTTAGCGTGATTCGTAAAATGACAATGTCTATCGCAGGATCCGCTTTATTCGTCTAATCCCGTGTGTATGTTGTGCAATTACTCCACGCACATTCTGTACCATTTACCGAATCTGCAGCGGCTGGACACGTTGGACGTATCGAACGCGCAAATGAAAGATCTCGCCGAGGTGAGGCTCAGCAAGTTTCATGAATTTGTGAAGATGTTTGTGATTTTCATCCTAGATTACTTCCGTCTTGTGAAATTCATATACTTTAAAAATGAATCCATCATCTTTGCAGACGTATAAACCGCCCATGGTGGCAGTGTGTCGAATATTTTTCCATTGACAGAAATTCTTCACCACAAGTTTGGATTTTTGTTGCCAGTGTCCCAATTACCAGCCGTGATATGGGGAATATAGTAGAGGGGATCAGCATGAAAGTATTTCTACTTTTGGGAGTACTCAGCTAGGTTTTTCCAACTTGCACTATGTAGGCCTACTCGAGTGGCTATGTTTTAGACTAGTTCCATATCCAATCCAACTGTTTTCAAGCAAAGCTAATTGATTTTGACACTTTTAACGCTTGGCACTTTGACACTCTGACACTTTGTGGAGCAGTAGCAACTAGCTTAGAGATGAGTTTGTATCAATTTTTTGAGTGAAACTGTCGCAGAAACTATGTGAAATTCACTCATGCAAATAAGTTCGTTAATTCCGATCAGGCCACTGTGCAGAAGAAGAAGATGTACTACAACATGCGCGTGAAAACGGCTCTCAGAAATCTGACATCTCTCAAAAACAGGCTACACAAAGACAGGCGGTTACTGCTGCAAGTTCCTGAGGAGAGGCTGCGGACAATTTTCTTTGCATTAAAATCGGTACAACTAATATCCATACTCAATGTGTGGACACCCTTCTGGTGGTTTTAACATTTTCACCCTGTCTACTGGAAATAGAACATATATTCTGTAACTATTTTTGTCCATTTAGCATGTTTCATACATGTCATTTGAAACCGATGTGCCTTATATTTGCTAATGTCGAATTTTATCTTTCATTTATCATTTCGATTCATTGATCTCACAATATTATGTATGGCGGGTGTTTGCTGTGAGCCAGGGGTTTTCAAACCTGTCTCAGATTATTTTCATTCTCCTGTATGGAGTAGATAAATTATGCTACATACAATTTAAGCCTAAAAGCTATACTTATTTGTTGTATCATCACTGACCTATTGAAGTTATTTCTATCTTGCCCAGATCGAGCAACAGCAACAATTGGGTTTGACAGCGGAAGAATCTAGCGAAAATAGCAAAGAGGAAGATTCCGATGAAGTAAGCTTCCGTTATGACATAGTTGATGTAAATTCTTTCACTGGTAGGACTGTGCAGCTGTGCAAACAGAAAAAAATGTTGTTTTCCTTATCCGTATTGTACAGCTTCTCTTTCAGTTTGAACAAATGTGGTCAGTACCTTCTCAGGCTTAGCAATTGTTTTCGGCTTGAAAATTTTTGTGGTCTACGTTATGTTGAATAATATATCCTTATTGAAAAAAAATGGATATTTTCGGCTGACAATTGCCAGCAACTAGTAGAGAATTGGGAAAACGTTTTATTCAAGAAAGATACTAAACGATACTTTTTAATTACTACTCCAAATTTTATTTGACTAGAAGTTCACAATACTGTATCGTAACATGTAACATCGTTATCTACTTTTGTAACCGCTGGCAGCGCACTTTCACACTTGTAATAGGAGAGCCAGTCCGAGAGCAAAATTTTACAAGAAACCGCCGATGTCGGCAGCGGCGAAGGCGACTCGGCAGAATCCGAGTCAAAGATGAAGAAACCCGAGGAATTGACGACGGCCAACAAAATAACGGCAAAACTGGAGGCGCTTCAGCAGAGGATAACTTTGTGGAAAAGCAAAGTGGAAGAGTGAGTGTCAGACCTCAAATGTTCTGACGTGAAAGTTAGAGTAGTAGCAACCTCATCAGAATAATTGTCAGGACTCAGATGCGGCCAGTAACGATTAACGAAACACTTCCATTTTTTTGCCTACTTGCGTTACTTACCCGCATTTAGCGGTTTCAAATTGGCGTTTTGCTTATGTGAGTAACAGTTGGTTTGTGGTACAGAACTTGAAGATAGCTTTCAATACAACATCCATTGTAGTAAAATATTTATTCAACTCGAAGACTTTTCGGGTGCCTCTTTTCAAGAGTTAACGGCACACTGAAGGGATTTAAACAGAATGAAAAGCAAAACCAGAAAGGCGGAGTATGACGCAACAATCAGAAATTATATACCATGAAGTCCGCAATGTAACGATGGCAACAATAACAAACTTGAAGAGTACGATACTAGTAACAGCATTTTGAAACCAAACAATAACAAACACGAATGAGAACGCACTAGTGGGAAATTTGTAAGTTATACAGAAAATCTTTTTGTCTACATAAAATAGGCAATTGGTCAATTGGATGATTGTTGATTCTAGGGCTTACAAATGAAACAAGGATCTGCCTCGCGCAATGACAGTAAACATTTGGTCAGTAAACGTTCGGATCAACCTCCCAATTATGGACCGGAAAAATGCCTGGCATTTTTACATCTACCTTGGCTAGGCAATGTGTCGAATCGGTTTGAAAAGTTGATCAAATCGGCCGTGCACCGTTGTTATTATAGTGTAAATGCGCATGTGGTGTATACAACCAAACCACTTCTGCCAAACTTCCGAAAGGATGTACTTCCTGCTTTAAATGCAAGTAACGTCGTCTACGAATTTAAGTGCCACTGTGATAGTAGGTATGTGGGACGTACATCACAAAGATTGTTTGAACGGATAACGCAACACATTCCCAAATTGATTCGCTCAAAAACTTGCGCAAATGACCGTACCGAGTTCGCACGACAATGCAAATCAGCCGCCAAAACCAACTGTTACGACGATTACCAAGCATACGCTTCGGCAATTGGCCAACATTTAAGTGAGAACCCTTCTTGTGCTCAAAACTATAATGACCAAATGTTTACTGTCATTGCGCGAGGCAGATCCTTGTTTCATTTGAAAGCCCTAGAATCAACAATCATCCAATTGACCAAGCCTATTTTATGTAGACAAAAAGATTTTCTGTATAACTTACAAATTTCCCACTAGTGCGTTCTAATTCGTGTTTGTTATTGTTTGGTTTCAAAATGCTATGTTACTAGTATCATACTCTTCAAGTTTGTTATTGTTGCGCGGACTTCATGGTATGTAATTTCTGATTGTTGCGTCATACTCCGCCTTTCTGGTTTTGCTTTTCATTCTGTTTAAATCCCTTCAGTGTGCCGTTAACTCTTGAAAAGAGGCACCCGAAAAGTCTTCGAGTTGAATAAATATTTTACTACAATGGATGTTGTATTGAAAGCTATCTTATGTGAGTAATTATAGTTATAGTCGGTTTATTCCATAAAACTCTGAACTCTGTATGCACCTTTTTCCTTCTCGGAATCGGGTGTCAATATTAGCGACTTGATCCAAATGGTTAAACCACAACACCACTGTCGGATGGTTATAATGTGGCCTGTGAATTAGTCTACATTTACCATAGTGTGGTATTATTGAATGGTGATATTTCCTACAAAAAATCCCAACATTGGTTAGAAATGTGCTGGGTAGTGCATGCATTTTTCGGTCGCGGGCCGTATGTTTGACACCCCTGGTCTACTGAGTATATTCCTTGAAGAAGATTTATTCACATTACAAAGCAGTGGTATTGTATTATAATTACTATTTTTTCCCGTGTAGCATTTTGTTGAGCTTCATAAAATATGCATATAACCACACACCGAGATTGCTGTAACGGCGATACTCTTGTGTGTAGCAGTTGTGAATTAATCGCGAGAACGCTGTGTTCAGAATCGAAGGATTTCACAAGCACGCACTGGATCAAGTAAAAGGCCTAACGTCGCTGGCAGTGAACAGACTGGTTACCGAACTGGAAACAGGCGGAAATGTGCGGTTCGAGCAAGGCTCTCCGAAAGATATTTGGTACACGACGTGTCACGACCTTGTGCTGTCGAGGTTTTGTGCCTGGGATTATAAAGTATGTCCTGTCATTTGATCGATTTCAGTTTTCTGTGTGCAACTTGTTGCATGTATCACCGTTTGTTTGATGTGATGTAGTATGCTTTGCAATTATCATGTTGGTAGAGTCGGTATCAAATTCTGATGTGAAAGTTTTCTCTCTGTATTTCATAAATGGTCAGTAATGAGTATAAATTGGAAGTTTTGTAATCCCACACGACGTCTGTAGCCCGCATATCAATTCTAAATGTAATGATATTCTAATTTTTCAGTCCTTTATGCATTTTACAATCCTTGCCTGTCCATTGGCTTGATTTCCAACTTTTTATATTCACCTTGCATTATATGTCATTGAATAGTATATTCATATTGAAATAAACCCGAATATTTGCGGCTGTCACTCGTCAGGGGTAATCGTCAGCAAGTAGTAGAGAATTCAAAAGAACATCGTATATCAACAATCGTATCACAAAATATGACGTCACCAGCATGAAATTTCGAATACGAGAGCGTTCAATGTACTATTTTTAGATGATACACGAACTCTTTTTGTTAACACAGCCTTGGCTGGTGTATTTTGATAAAAGTCGACTCCAAGGCACACGAATGAAAGTGTGAACGACCCTTTCCGAGTAAGAGAAATCTGTCGTCTCGATATTTTTTCGCACAGGCGGATTATCCAACAAGTGTCTGCCAATTGCAGAATTTATGGCCTTTGATTATTCCGCATAAATCTTGAGCGGATGAGTTAAGGGTGAGCTTTTCACCGAGCATGTTCTAATGAATCTAGGGCGATGCTGATTTATGCGTTCCTGCAAGCGCTTTGACGTTCTTCCCACGTAGCCACAATCACAGTGACACTTAAATTCGTATTCGTGTTTACTTCAATATGAATAAACTATTCATTGCAATTGCAGTTCTGTGCCACCAAGAAGCTGTTTTTATATGTCTATGAAATTCTTTACAGAGTTATAACGTCACCGGTATCAAAATCCACGGTATTACACGAGTACACAACCGTTTGTTACGGTCACGTTTCGACGAACGGGTCCACGCCTTGGCCTCGGACGAAACCGGTTTCATGATGAGCAAGTGCGTGAGCAAGTGCCTCGTTCTGTTTTGAAGCTGCTTATTCACCCTCTGTTTCATTACAGACACTATAAAAAGCTGGTAGATTATCTATTTTATGTTCCCGACACAAGTATCTCCGATTCTTCAAAGCATACCGAGAGGATATTAGAAGAAGGCTTCAAGTCAGAGGCAAGTTTGAGAAGTAAACCTCGTTTGTCAAGTAGGCCTACTAGTTGTTCTTATTGACTGCTCTTATGCAGAGCCTGCCATTAACAAAGTACTTCTACTTTTTCAAAGTACTCAAGTAGATTTTGCTAACTTTCACAACTTACCCAATTGGTTACTGTCATAGTGACGAAATTTGCCACCGTGAATACTATTACTTCCAAAAATGTCCGAAATTTCAAATTGGTCTGTGGCTGCTTCTTTCGGTTGGAATTGAGCCAAACTTTGCCTGCAGTGTTTTTTTTAGGAAATCTGACAATTTAACAAGTGGTTAGTTGAAATTTTCATAAAAAGGGTTTTTTGAACAACCCTAATGGCGGGGTAGTGCAAGACTTTGAAAGTCTTACAACGCTATTTTTGCACCTTCCTTGTCCAGCGGCATATCCACATCATATACCCATGGTACGCATATGCATTATACACAGGTCGTTTGTAAGTATATCATGAGTCGGTTTATATGCCGCAAAACCATCAAGGACAAAAATATACAACGTCCAATCCCTATTCCATGTCCACATTTCTTCGCTCGAAAAAGCTACCGGTAACATTAAGTAGTTGGTTGAATAATGCCAATGTGGTTGATTACAATTGCGGCATGATGAGCGACCGCAGTCTATTTTCAGATCTCATTTATAATGGTAAGAAATTGAGTGTACACAGTATATGGACAGCACTTCAGTTGGATGCGGCACAGCTTTAATCCCCTAAAAAGTTCACTCACTGACCTAAAATGCATTGACAAGACAGTTATTGCAAAAGCTCGTGATTTCGATTGCTATACACAATTTCATATTAACCGAAATTCGCGCAACAGCTATGATTTTCATGAGAGTAATTTTGGCAATATACCGTATGATGACAGGCTACTGTGGAGGGCACTAGTTTCATCAATAATAGAGGTTGCGCGTACTTAGGCTCACTTGCTCGGCACTTCAAATTAAGCTAGTGCATTGCTCTTCTACACTTCGTAGAATTTGTTATTTCTGTCAATTTTGTGTGATCTTTTGCCATTCTTTTGACCTTTGAAGTTGTGATTAATATTGAATTGGTCATTAGATATTCATATTTGATTCTGACTGTATTGATTTGGAAGGAAAATCTTTCTTAATATATCACTCTGATAATATCACAGACACCGTCCACAGTGCACTTGTCCAACAGCCTTTTCCTGTGCGAAAAAGGTAGGCTCGACCACTCGAAGGCGCAAAGCATCGGAAACAAATTTGCTGACTCGTGTCCCTATCGTCACGGTAACTTTTAAATGTTTCATTGATTGAGCAATTGCGTTTCTCATGAACTGTCCGACAATGCCTCGTTTTGGTTACAGGATCTGTAATTGTCGCCAAAGTCTTCCTTGGAAAAAGTGCCCCGGCTCAAGACACTGGAAAGTATGCAGCTCCTCACTTGTGCATTTTTGTTCGTGTATCTTTGTATTATCTGGAGTGTGTTTGTATTTTGAGGGATCTATGCAGCAGGCAGCATATTATATTACATGATTCAGTGGTGGTGATCCCGATAGTTTGAAATTGCACAATCAAAATGATGTCTATGAGTTTATGCATTCGCTGATGCCATCAAAGCATGCAAATATAATCCATCTGCTGGTTGATAAGTTACTTGCAAGGCCTTTGCACTTTTCACTCTGCAAGATAATGTGCAGTTTCTTAATGTCCATACAAAAAATTCCATCTATTGCCTGATAAGATACCTGATCATTCTCCGTTAATTGCAACTAACACTTGACAGTTCTTCATTTCTTTACAGCGCATATTTAATCTGTCAATGACCTCGTGCAGGGGATAGTGAGCATATTTTTAAATTACTGACTTTAAACTCATGGCTGTTATTAAAACGGTTACCTAAATTTCTCAGATAGGGTTCTGCTTCAATACTATAATTAAGTGTCAATGGCATATAAATTTGCAATCTTTTCTATCCAAAATAGTGGTCGTGAAGCGTTTTGGGGCCTGGGGGCTGTAGTTGTGGACCGCTGCACTACATGCACATAGATGTATATTTATTGTGAACGTTTTAAAATTATCGTTTCAGAGTCACTCCAGACCGTTATGTCAAAATCGATTCCGTCTACAGGTTGAAGTCTGAAAACAATCATGCTGCTGCTAAAAATAGAGGTGCGATTATATATTTGAAACTTTGTTATCACATCTCCTTCATTAAATTCGTACCATCGATTTATTGCTACTCCAAGCAAAGTAATTTACAATATGGTGTCCATTTCCATTTTTGTCTATCGTTTGGGCTCTTGAGTGGTATAATTCTGTGCATTTGGGTTAAAGTAAAGCTTGAGATCAACGTGGTGGTACGGTATGGATGTTTAAGGTTTCTCTACAGAATATCATAACTGAAAATCTGGCTCCCCCTTTGATATATGTTAATCCTGTGTACTACAAATATTAGTAGGAGTGTGTAATCTCGTATGAATTGTGGTATAAAAGGGGATGGCCATCGATCGTGGTGGCACTGTACGTACATGTACAATTTGGAATATTATGTTTTGAGCCGGACCAAGGATGGATATAATCCGTTATACTGACTTGACCTGACCTGACTCTGAGGGTATGTTATTTACTTCACAGATTGCGAGTGCAGTAGTCGCCAATGTGAATGGTTTATTTTCGATAACAATCTCGTTCTCCCAGAATATATCATCGACATTGAATATCATGCGAAGGTAAGGGTGTACTTAGCAGTTTGTCAATGCGGCCATTTGGCATACTCAAGTCGAAGTATTGCTTTTCAAGTCTATTCAACACTGCAGAATTGGAAAATCTATGGTTTTGAAATTACTCAAGTATGCAGTTTGTACTGGGTGTGTCACATATTTCGTAGTAATCAATGGTTGGTGACACTTTCGAAGGCTCAAGATGCATCTTCTCGAGAAACGAGACATGACTAATGACATCATAAATAGGCAGAGCCCGACCGACATCAGAATTTTCAGGAGATATCGATATTTCGTATATACATTTTTTATTTTTAAACTTCGAATCAGTGACATTGGTTTCAAAAATACATCACACAAAATCCTCTAGTGAGTACAGTAGAACCACAGATGTGTAAAAAAAAACTAATGCCTACAGTAACACAGGAGCGATGGTAGTGGAGTAAGCACAACTTTTCATAAATTCTGCTTAGAAGTAAACTCTTACAGCCCTCATAATTCAATACATCCAGTACTGAAAACCCACTTTGAACAATTGTAATAGTGATAATGCCTTGGAAGGGGATGATTAATATCAAGCGATGCATCAGCCAACGTGCTACTGATATTTCTACAGAGCCAGATTGGGCTCTATAAATAGTTGAACTATCTGTATTCAAAATGATACTCTGTCACCTTGATGCCAGGATTGCGTCACCCGTCTTAAGGTCAATTTTACCAGTGAAATCTATGCCACCAACACTTGCGACAAAATCTTCATTGTAATTAGCAAGGGATTGGCTTCAAAAACTGTTAATAAGGAGGCTCTGTGAAACCGCAAGACCCACTAAAATCAGTATTGACTGCTTGAAAGAGTGGGAATACTTCTTTGGTGATCTCCTCCACCACTATAGACTTTGCTACAATTTTGTCCAACCCCAATCTATAAGAACAGGTGGATCACTCTACTCTTCTCATTCTCTCCTCTCATTCTCTCCTTTACGAAAGATGTCTTTTAAAAAAAATCTCACAGCAAACCGCGTCACCGTTTCGGTTGGTCAACTACATCAGCAACGACTGGACGTCACACTCCAACGCCGCCGTTATCAATTCGACCGAAATCTACGAGACGGAGTGCCGTGCAGACAGTGCAGTCTTGGACGCGCCGCCTCAAATCAAACCACGGCCCAGGATCGTTCAGCTTTCTGACGAGCTGCTGCTGAAAGTGGGACGCGCCACGTCTGTTTCTCAAATCACGGTGAGGCGCTTCTCCAAACGTTTACCAGAGAACTCAGCACTTGGTGAATATGACATTAGAAATGTAATACCTATTATTATTACGAAAAGGATGCATGAATATTGTATCGATACATTCGAAAAATGAAAATTGTGTTATACGGCTTGGAGAATTTAACTACTCAAAATCATTAATTCAATGATGCAAAATGTCCGAACGCTTTGTGACTGATCGAATGCGTTCAGGAATTGAATCTTCACGGAAACGGCCTGACAAAATTGAAGGGCGTCAGCTCGCTGATGCAGTTGCGACGTCTCGTGGTGAGCTTCAACGAATTGAGTAGGCTCGACGATGTGGCGCACATGCTGAACTTGGCGGAGATCGACGCCAGTTTTAACAAAATAAACTCCCTGGAAGGAATGAGGGTGAGTGATTTTTGTTGCCGCTCTCAGACAACTGTACGATTAACTGCCAGTCCTGATAAATATATGGCATCGGGCGGTAACAATGCTTGACCGAAGAATCAAAGTTTTCATGAAAAAATAAACACGTTTTTTAACCACTTTGATTTCAGTCAATACGGATTATTAGATATGTCATTCATTTTAGATAGGCTTCTCGTCGAATTATTTTACTCTAAAATCAGCTTAGGATTCTTCGTGGCTCACAAGATGTGATAAAATAGGACGTCAAGCCTATCAGCCCACAGCCAAAGTGTTAAATTGGAATGCTTTTTTGATTTCCTAAACATGCCATGGCACCAAGCACCACATAGTTCACTTCTTAACAAATGAAAAAATATGTCTCTGTACTAACCACACTCCTGTGCGCTCGCAATTAGGTGTACACAAACATATAATATGCATTGTTTTTCCAACACTATAAAGCTATTCCTAATTTTAACGCGTGCCAGGTCCATTATATTAAACGGTTTCATCCAACACGCATGTCACAACAACTCATCAATACCAAAGCTCTCGACTGATCGATGTTCCCCGTTTCACCGCCCAGCCTAGCACTTCACCGACAACAAAACATAGCTTTCACATCAAAGAGAACACCAGCGTGGCTGCAATGTCTCTCACATTTTCAGAATTACCTAATTTCACAAGAATTTTTTGGTACATGGAAACATATCAAAATGCATATAGATACAAGCGAGGAGTTACAGAAAAATGTAACAAGAATACTGAATGAAAACAATAACCGTTTTTTTTTTGAAGAAACTGTTCGAATCAATTCTCTGAATCAATATGTTTAGGGTATGTCAAAGGTGAAAACGCTTGATTTAAGTTGGAATCAACTTACGAGCATACGCGACGACCTAACGGTTTTACGGAAACACTGTCCCGTGCTGTCTTCGCTTGACGTCCGGAACAATCCGTGGATAAAGGTCTGATTTTGAGCATTAACTGCGCTATGTAGTGATTTTTGATTTCGATATGACTCCTTTTCAGGCCGACAATCTCTTTTTGAGAGTGATCGGAAGGTTGAAGTCGGTTTCAAAACTAAATGGCACGCCTATTACGGAACAGGACGCGACGTCTGCCTTGAAACTGGTCTCAAGCTCCAGAATATCGCAGGTGAAATGCAATAACAATTGCCATTGAAACACTTTAGGCCGCCATATGCCTGTTAGCATCAGGGTATTCGAGAGTTTATTCTGTAGTAACAGACATCGTAACCAAAGAGATATTATTGGAAGTCCAGCTGACAAGTATAATTTTTCTACAAGGTTACCATTGTCAATCACGCGAGGGTCGCAGGTGAAAAACCGCGTTCTCTCAGTCTGCGGTCAAGCGCTGAAATGTTTTTCGACGTTGCGAAATTGAGGCCCGATCCCAAAGATAGCGGTTGGATGAGCAAGGTATGCAAATACTTTCAAGAGCATTATTATGTAGTAATGATATATTTCTAGTTTTTTTGATTGCTTACTTGCACTGCCTGGTCAAGTGGTTATGTTTTAAGAGGGTTTCCACTTCTAGGTAAAGCCAACTACTATTACACTTTTGATTTTGTAACGTGGAAAGTAGTTTCGGGGTATGCTTGCATTGCCATTATGAGTGAAATTGTCCTGACAACTGGGCGAAATAGCCCCTGTACCACAGTCCCTGAATTTATTATTGGAACATTTCCTATTATTTCAGTATTAATAATCATTTTGTGTTACTGGGGAAGATGAAAATGATCACCTCTGATGAAACTGCTAAAACTATGCGATTCATTGTCCAAATGTACATTTTCATTACATTTTTTATGAAGAATTCCAGTAGTTACATCACGCATTATGGTAGAAAATATTACAATTTTTTGTAGTACAACGAAAGATACTTTCCTACATTCTTGGGTAGAACGTGTCTGTCCTTACTAAGTAGCTTGCCAAGAATGGAGAAAGAACGTTCAGCAGCAGCAGTTGTTGGCCGACAACACTGAAGTTGTGCGTACACTCCTGGTGAAACCCCGTGTTGCTTCATTCTGACAGTGCTGTCTACATCACAATTTTTCATCATGCGCTTCTCGATATAAGAGCCATGCAATGCCCAAGCAGTCTTGCTTCAGTTAGGATATTGTGGTACGTTTACCATAACACCACGCCAACCTAGTTGTTTCATTTGACCGTTGATGATTCACAATGAGCAGACAATGGGCTGTCTACAACCGTAGGCCTATGAAATTGACTACAAGCTGCAGTATATTAAATGATAAGCTCACATGTGGTGCAAAATCTATGATGCAAACGAAATGCAGAGGTCAAATTTTGACCTAACGCTACAATTTTGACATGTAAAAAAAATTGCCCTAGTTATCATGGTTTAGCAGACATTTGTGCTTGAAACTTATATAAATGAAAGGCCTCACCGGATTAAATCCTGAAATATTTTATTTTGACAACAGTTGACATTCTCTGCAATAAATCAGGATTTACGGCGCCTTCATACTATTTGTGTATTTCAATTTTTTTACTGTAATCACTCTGTCACAATTTATTCCAGTGTTCTGTGTCTGCCTATTTACAATCGTGTTTTTCTCAGGTTGTTGTGCTGAATCTGAACGGACAGTGCATCGGCAAGCTCGCAGGACTTGAGAAATTGGAAGCGTTGAAATACGCTTCCTTCAACAAGAACTGCATCACAAAGTTGGATGGCCTGGAATCATGCAGTCACCTGCAGGAATTGTCATTCATCGATAATTGCATTTACAAACTTGATGGTAGGGTGTTGCTCATGGGTAACGTCGAAGTAGAATTCTATGCTATTTTTAGTAATCATTCGTTTTGTATTGCACCTAATTCAAGAATTTTGAATTTGATGAGCCTATGTGAATTAGTGGACACTATTCTTACATAATCTTTGATCTGAATACAAATTAATTCGATAGGGAATATCCTAGATTCAACATCAACAATTTCTGTTTGTTTCTCTGTTTCATTATTGTCAGTATAAAGCTGCCGGTTTGTGTTGAATGGCTACTTCTACCTGACAAAGTAAAATTCCGTTTTCTAAATATTCAAGTGATACTTAAAGGCAAAATCAGGCCAGAAATACCATTTCTTTTTTAAAATAGGCCTATTCAGTGTACGTATTTCGTTACTGATTAAGTCTTTGTATGGATGTACCAAACACAATAATTATAGTAGTATTATCGGAATTGTACTGAATAAACTACATTCAATTATGTAAGGCATAGTTTTCTGTCATTTTAAATCTGTCTGTGCTTTCTTAACCCTACTCCCGCGGCCGGCCTCCAGGCCAAATTTTATTGCATCAACCAAAAAGTTCATAAAACGCGAATTACGGGACTTGAACCGACGCCCAATATATCGCCGTGATCAGGATATAGCAGCCTAACCAACTGAGCTACTCGGAAGGCTCAGGCGAGAGAGGTGACGATGATATTGAAAACAGTGTAAGCGATTTCCCAAAAGTGAAATTTGTTTTTCATTTTCACGTGACGTCATACATAATCCATCCCATGGTGAATGACCACGTGGTTGTCTTACATATCAATTTCGGCATTCAAACAAGACATTACTGAGCTTGAAATCTCTACACAGCCGTGCGCATCGCGACTGGGAAGTTTACGCTATAAGCGTTACTCACGGCCGCCGCTGATTACGTCATCGCGATAGAGGCAACGCGCGTTGTAATTCGTGTTTATTTGGCATTGCCTGGTCCAGTTATATAAGTCCAAGTCCATGTTACTGATCTTATAGATACTATTGATCGTACATAATTAACAAAACCTTCAATTTGCAACTGCACAAGGCCATCGGAAGTATATATAATGCCTTGTTTGACGCTTCTCATAGGCGCGCGATTTCTCATGTTGCTTCATTCCATATCAATTTGAAACGTGTTCTACACATCGAATGTCCGATACAGGTTCGTCAGTATATGGGCATATGATCACCATCTATTCATTGAAGTCTACAGTAACTTCGTAAAACATATAAAACGGATGATTCAACTGTCTGTATGATGTTGTTATTACAGGCGCGAGTACTGTACACTGGCGCCAACTTACACACCCATGTCTGCAGTGTTTAGCACTGCCGTCGTGTAACTTATATAAGACCAAACTTCGTGATACTGATCTTGTTGAAGTGTTACGGACTGCATCTAACTATGTGTGTGACATTCAACTGTTTAAGACAATCGTAAGTGACTGTATATGGCCATATGCGGCAATGCTCATACGTGCGCGGCATTTTTCACGTAACTGAATATTGCTTCATTTCACACCAATATGAAGCGTGTTCTATCCAACTAATTCCCGATATTATGGTTGCAATGAACTCTTGCGATCAACAACTACTCTAAAACGACAACTGTGTCTGCTTACGACGTGTAGAACGGAAGATATAAGGAATTATAAGATTAGCGTTCATTCAGGCGAAATGAGCTACACATTGTATTTTGCGGGAAACGTTTTTCTGTATTCAATCTGCATTTTGAACAGGTTATGCCATAAGGCAATGGGTTATATATAGCTGGTCGTATGCGTATCGACATTAGCTATTTATAGACGATCATTGTAACCGTTTATGACCCCTACAACGCCAGATGTCGTTAATTGATTAAAGCGTGTTTGTGAAAAACTGTGCGTGGATCCTTTAGGATCCACCCTCAGCGAAAGGGTTAATTCTGACTTTTGAACGGAAAAAAATGACATTTACAGGACTATCAAAGCTTGTCAATTTGATTCATCTCGATTTGTCCAACAATTTTCTTGTGTCCGTCGAAAACTGCGGATTCTCAAAATTGACCAAATTGAAATATTTGTCTCTCGAAAACAACAGGTTGGTCTGTTAAATTTTGTTCCGTGCATATCGTTTCGATGTCGCATTCTTGTTTCAGGTTGGGATCCTTAAAAGGGCTGTCGGAAGCGAAGTCGTTGGTAGAACTATATCTCGGAAACAACCGAGTGGTGAATGTGAGAGAAATATTCCATCTGAAAGTAAGATTTTTCCGGAATTTTTAAAAGCCCAATACATAGGGATTTGCATTGATCCAATTTCAATAAGCTAGTGTTATGATTGAGGAAATTCATAATCATATTTAAAATATTTATTGACATCGTCAGAAACAGTGTATTTGCTTGCGATCTAGTTCGCTCACTGTTTTTTCACAACTTATTAATTAGTACAATCGCACATTACAGCATCTTGCAGTGGGCCTATATTGACATTGCTAGATTTATGTCAAGCTTCTTGACCGACTCTCATCATGAGCGAATTTAAGTCAAGGCGATATTCCAAACTCATAATATAGAATACATTTATGACAACGCACAGTTAACGGTAGCAAAAAAGTATTCACTTGGTGCTTACTTGTCATTATCACAACAGTGTGACAAAATTCTTTCAAAATTTAGAATTTTGATGCTTTTTTAATATTTCCATCCAAAGAAAGTCCGCCGAAAATCGTAAATTGATTTCAATTTCTCAGTAAGAATATTATACTTGGTATAATGTCAGAGTTCTTGACCATTGTGCTGATAGGATTATTGCTACATTATAACTTGACAATAACTTTCAGTTGTTATCAGCTGGATATGTTCATGTTCAATCTCAACATTTCACCCAGATTGTCATTGCTAAAATCCAGTCGTGGAAGGTTATTATTTAATTGCATTGGAATGTATTTGTTTGAATATAGAGTCTATCAAATTTGGTGATTTTGGATGTTTACGGGAATCCCATCGTACGATCGGACTCATATCGACTGTTTGTTATTTACCATCTGCAAAATTTGAAAGCTCTTGACGGAAGCGCTGTGGAATCGGGAGAGGAGAATACGGCCAAAGACGCGTTTGGTGGCAGGTGACATGCTTTCCGACTTCTGCGTTTTTTCAAGCGACAGTACTTACTATTTACATTGTGTCAATTAAAAATGGTATTTGGATGGATTGTAACAAGTGAAACTGGGTGATGCAGACCTTGTATGATAGTAACATATTCTCGTCGCAATTGGTCATTTTGCAGTAATCGCGAAGATTCATCTGGGAAATTCACGAACTGTAACTGTTGATTGCCAAACGACAAAGTTACTTCTCAAACTTGAGTTTGTGGTTTGTGGTATTCCTGGTTTTTTTCGACCTCTATGGTCCTTTACACCATGCCAATTTCGTCCATTTTTATCCCGCAGCTGCGGACTTGTGGCACGGCCCACTTCTAGGCTTTTTATCAGACACCGCTTACGCGGATTAGATGGTGAGGAGAAGCCTAGATAAACCTCAGAACTTAGGTAGGAATTCTGGAATCTATCTCGGTCGGACTCGAACCCGCAAACCATTAGTGTTGCGGCAGTGCATTAAACCACTACGCTATCTCGTCACACCGACCAACCGACCTTTTGTTTTGCATTTTTAATGGAAGTAGTTTTCTCATGCTTTGAAAATATTTCTACTCGCAATTGAATAGAAATTCAAGATAGATATTATTTTACATCTACTTGAGTACCAACAATGACTGCTTTAACGAGCTCCTGGGTACAATTTGGTTTGGTTTTCACCATTTTACAATACCATGTATCGCACCATTTGAAATCAATTTGAATTATTTTCAATGCCTTCCAATAAAAAGCTGGCCGTTTGTATATCAAGTCAAATTATTTGAAGAGAATTAACAGGAATATTCATATTGTAGACGTCGTGTATTTTCACAATTAGTAAAGTGTTTTTTTTATTCAGTGCTACGAACAACCATCCATGTTAACTGATTTGCAGCACCACGCCCAACAAATATCGATTCATACTTAATATGATGGCGAGTTCAAGTGTAATTACAATATTTACATGCACTGCGCAGCTCGATCCCCAATAAGCTGGTATTTTTAAGCTACTAGTTACTGCACTTATCATGCATGTGGATTGTGGATTGCTGTCCTGATTCAAATTGACTATGATTTGTTCTTTTCTCATGCCTATATAGGGCTAGCACCAATACCAAAGTATGTGTCGCAATTTTTAGGAAAAGATCTGACAATACCCATTTAAGCATTGAGGTCGGGGCAGAAATTAAATCTGTAACCATGTTAGCGCCTTTGTATTTCTGTAATCAACGGATAATATGTTGTGTTTTTCAGACTTTCGACGGATTTTGTCGCCGAACGCTTGGGCCACGCAAATTTTATTGAGGTCCGAGAACTCGACTTTCCCCATTGCTCTATCAGAACTGTGGACCTCGGTAACGGCGAGTCTTTCAAGAATTTGCGCAGGTGAACCGCCGCCTATTTTCATATTTGTCAATTTCTTGGCTTAGGGGCTAGGCTACCCCTCGAATTGGGAAATCAGTAATATAACCATAACTTTGATACTAATGAAGCAATCTTTCTGAAATATGACACAAGGTGCTGTGTTGGACATTCGAGCTTTGGTGAAAATTTGGTGAAAAATGGTCAACGTTTTTTCGACTTTCATCCGATTTTATGATTTTTCAAACTATTTTTTTGTGAATTTTTTTCTGGCAAAATTTTTGAGTGAAATTTTTTCTTGGTGCCTATAATAGATTCAAATTACCCCTAATTTCCGGATGAAACTTTTTTTTTTTTCAACAAGGGTTATTCTCTGAAAAAAAAATTTGAAAATTAAAAAAAAATAAAAATTTTTGCAAATTTTTGAGTTAGTTGAGCCTAAAGGGAGGTACCCTTCACTTATAACAGAAAATAAACAGTTTCATCCGGAGGAGCATCCCAAGATACATATACCTGCAAATTTTCACGTTGATTGGACGATATTTTCTGCCTCAAAAATGATTCATAACTTTCAAGGTACGAAAAATATAAAATTTTGAGAAAAAGCCACTTTAATTTCGTAACATGTAAAAGTCACATTATCACTCTGAAAATCCAAAATTTCACACAGTTAATAGTCTAAAAAGCGCCAGGATGCTATATTTTCCTTCTGTATTGCCATGTTTTCTGCTTTTGACAGCCCTGTCCATTCGTTCACAGTTCTGAATTAGTATATTTCCATTCTTTGACTTCCCAATTTGCCCCCTTGATTTCCCACGTTTTGCAATAGCCGCTCAATAGTCGACCATAAAACGGTGAACGGCTCGAACAAAATCCGATAGCGTGGTCAATTGCATGTCTTGACAAATGCCATGACACATCAAATGACACTGTGATAGATGTGATAATCCAATCCAGCCTCTAACAGTGATCAATATCAACTTTGATTGACAAAAAAAGTCACCAAACCCAGTCACTGAGAACCTACGAACCACCAGCTGCAAAGTGCTGAGACCGGCATACCGTTTGTTTTGATCTGTTGTAACGCATCGTTGATTACACCATAGATATCCTCAAAGGCACTAGATCGACAGCGACGCGCGTAGGTAATATAGGGCTCGGATATTCGTGGTGGATGTAGCCGAGTTCACAATTAAGGGGGGAGATTGACTACATAGTCTCATGAAAAAATCAATTTGTGACACTTTGGTGAATTCAATGATTATAATATTTGGGTATGTGAAAGATGACATCTAATACAACAAATATCAGCAATAAAAAAAATTTTGATTTTTTTTTCAATTTCTGGGGTAGCCTAGCCCCTTAGTCTGATTTATTTATGCTAAGGTTAAGTGGCCAAAGAGAAGAGCGCAACACACTAAAATATGCGTGTGATGATTTTCCACATGGATACTTTCGACAAAATTTTTTCGATAACCTCAAAACACATAGATAAGTTGTACCAACGTCGTGACCAATTTTTACTGAAATAGTGGTCCCTGCAACTGCTCGAAAGCTTAAATACTGGAATAAAATATGGTTGCACAATGCTCATCCCAGAATTACTCATTTATTCTTTCTTGGTACAGTGTTAACATCGAGCACAACAGCTTGACTTCGTTCAGCGGCCTTATCAATTTACGGCATCTGCGCGTTCTATGCTTGAATCACAATCACGTGGAATGCATCACTCCGAGGCCAAAGCATTTAAAACAGCAAGTAAGCTTGTCAACTATTTTTATAGATTGTCACCATGATTCGAGTACTCAAATTACTGCAGTTTTGTTATAACCAGTTAGTTCTACCAGATTGATTTCTCTTTCCGTATACTCCGTCCTCCTGTTATCTGCACTGATCTGCCTCAATATTTTGACACTATTCATTTTTAGGCTCGTTCTCAATATTCCCTGGTAAGTCACCACCACGACATGATGGCTCCCGAGCGACTGAGTCCTTTGATGGAGAGCTTGGAAGTGCTCCACCTCGGCTACAACAAAATCAACAATGTCGCCGGACTGCAACTGGGACGCCTCGTCAATCTTAAAGCCCTTTTCTTGCAAGGTAACTGACGGAGGTGTTCTGTAATGAACTACTTTTAATTTTTTGGGGTACTCTGGTTGGTTTAACTACCTACACTATTTACTCTGGTGCAGTGCTTCGCGACCTTTTTCGACTCATCGCCCCCTTATCAAGTTTGACACAAATTTTTGCACCCCTTCCCCAGATTTACGGATCCAAAAAAAGACATATAAATGGGAAATTAGCTAGTGAATTGACTATATTGTAAATGACCATAGTAGTCAACAAACACCATGAAGACCACAAACAAACAAGTATATGTTTGTGTCGCTTTCAGTAAAGTTATCTTAACAACTGGTCGAAATCACCCCTGTAACACGGCAACTGAATATATTTCAACTGCTAAAAGTATGTAACTCCTTCATCAAATCTACATTGTAAAACAACGTCCTTCAGTACTTCTCAGGCCTTCCCTTTCTACTTGAAGTAGTATTGGAAATCACTATTTCAAATTGTGTTTGCGGAATACTTTTCGGCCTTGCTTATTGTTCTACGCGAGCATCTTTAGAAACGGATCAAATCACTATACTGATATTGAAATCTCAAAATTAGATTTCATTGCATATTCTTCTTTCGGCTCAACCACGGTATCATTCAGGTAATGAAATCACAAAGATCGAAGGCCTGGAAGGACTCCACGAGTTGCGCGAATTGGTTCTGGACCGCAACAAGATCAAAATAATCGGGGAAAACTCGTTTGCAAACCAGTGGAATTTACAGGTAGGCTATTATGCTTGAATATTTTCAATATGTCAATCCCGAATGCTATTATCACAGGAATTGCACATTGAAGAGAACAGGCTTCGCGATCTCGCTAATCTCCATCATCTCGAAAACCTGCAGAGGCTCTATCTCGGGATGAATCGGATTCAGGTTTGTGAACACGTTCTTGCGCAACATACGATACTTGAATGTCAATACTTTAGTGTCCATACCCGTAGCATATCAGGCATTGGCAAAACTCAGCACCCTATTTTATATTGTAGCTGTCATTGTCTTGTACTGTATCAACTTGCTATGTTATGAGTATCGCGAAAAAAGACATTACAGTTACAGTATGAAAGTCCTGGTAAATATATGGTTTGACTGGACAGTACATTACATCAGACTAATACCACTAGGAAATTTTCAGTATTTCCAAATTAGATCATAATTAGAATTACAGATACAAAGTAGAATTACAGTATAATTAGAATTATGGATACACAGTTATTCCCAAATTATAATAAAATTTGAATTGTAGCTACAATGCAACATCCATTGTAGTAAAACATTTACTAAACTCAAAGACTTTTTGAGTGCCTTTTTTCAAGAGTTATCGGCAGAGTTATCAAAATTAAATATTATGACAATTGCTTTGTAATTGTAAGTGTAATATTGATTGTTACTTCTTACTCTGCCATCATGGTATTGCTTTCAAATCAGTGTAAATCCCTTTAGTGTGCCGATAACTCTTGAAAAGATTCACCCGAAAAGTCTTAGAGTTTGATAAATTACCACTGACCAGCTATTCAATTACAGCTGCACAGTTTTTTTCCAAATTAGATTCGAATTACTGGATTTGTAAAAATTTAACATTGAATCAAGTTCAGTTAATGTCAAATCATAGCTCATTCTTATGAGCATGAGAATAGCAAATGTCCGTACAGCAAGCTTGGCTCGTTTCGCACTATACAGTTCTTATGTAGCATTCACTGAAAAACCAGAAATTAGACTGGAATTAATATTATAGCACAGAAACATTTCACAAATTAGATAAGAATTAGATCACCATCATTTTGCTCTAATTAGTTTAATTCAGTTAACTAGAATTATCTAGTTGTCCAAGTCTGTATTACATACTGTGAATTAGGTTCTGTGATTGTAATCAAACTATACATTGTTTGGAAATACCTAGAAATTTGCTTTTTAACGTCAAATGATGATGCTTTTCAGATGTTCAGTTTTACTCTCACTCAAGGCAGTTTTCACATGTCTTAGAAACCGTAATTGTGATTGATTTGAAATTGATGATCTTACTTCTACTTGTACTGGAGTAACAACTACTTTTATCATATGCGGTTACAAATAGTGAAAAATATGTACGTTTTAATTCTTGAAAGCTATCGCATCTGAAAAACGTCATCCCAAACCTGTCTCGGAGTTACTTTCCATACAATTTTGAAATCATTTCATTTAGGACATGATGGAGCTGGAAAAGATGGAGAACCTTCCCAATCTGATCGAGCTGTCCGTGATCGGAAATGCGGTTTCCAGGCGTCTGCTGCACCGTCCTTTGCTGGTATTTCAGCAGCCTAACCTGCAGACCATCGACGGCATCCCGGTCACTGCCGAAGAACGCACCAAAGCCGAATTGTATTTCATGGATCAGCAAGTTAGAAATTGTTTCACATTCACTCGAGATTGTGCTTGTCTGAGGGTTTTCAAATAGGGGGTAGCAAAATGTTTTAGATTTAGTGAGAATATAAGCATCGCATCTGTGTAATGTTAAAATTTTCAAACCTATAACAGTGTTTCGATCAAGTCACTATCGTCGAGTCACAAGTCGTCTTGAGAGATGGTACATTTTAACTGGAGTCAAGTCAAGTCACTTTAGTTTCGGTGGTGACTCGAGGCAAAGCCATCATTGAATTCATGTTAAATTTTCTGATTATGCGGCATGATTCAAAGTCATTTCATTTTGCTAGCTGTTTCAAATACAGATTGAATTGCCAATCATTTTGAATCGAGGAACAAATGTATGCAAAAAAAAGTTGCTAAATAGCTCACAAACGCCT
Organism: Botryllus schlosseri; assembly: GCF_051294905.1. Classification (NCBI taxonomy): domain Eukaryota; kingdom Metazoa; phylum Chordata; class Ascidiacea; order Stolidobranchia; family Styelidae; genus Botryllus; species Botryllus schlosseri. The sequence goes on from NC_137239.1 coordinate 15,306,979, forward strand.
GTACAACGAGGATGCAGCTTGAAATGCCTAATTAATGCTTTATGCTATGGAATAGAATGACTTTGGTAGGATATTTCTAGTATATTTTTATTCCTTGACTGTGTCTGTCCTGAAATTTCTACATAGCTATGACCGACATAATGCCTATGTCCGAGCCTAATCTGCCCATGAATTGGATCTTCTTAAGACAACAACTTTTTACCGGGGTAGGGGGCGTTTGGGACCTGGTTGGTTTCACAGGTAGTGTATAAAAAGTTATGGAACAGTGCAATAGTGCAAAAGCTTGTTATATAAACGCACCGTGATTGTTGGTTTTTGAGCCATATTACTTAGACCTACAGTTCGGATTCGGAATCTTGTTGAATAGTGTCTAATTTCTGAATGTATTTGCTTCGTTTTTGTGTGTGACATCGTCATACGAACCCAGAATATATAAACCTCTTTATGATCTATTTTCTTGAGCTACCGTACTGACTTCGGCAGTTTGGAGCACTATGTTCCTATTTCTACGCGAGTACCAACAATTACAACATTTTCCACCTGTATATGCCAGTACTGTGTCATTCCAGCACAACTCAAACGTGGACTCCATCCTTCCTGGGATAGCCCCACACAACCGCGCCGGACCGATCAAAGTCACGCACATGCCGATAAGCAATGACAGACACTCTATTCCGTATTCGACTCATTATGACGATCACGATCAAGGCAGAGGTATTTTGTTATGTGACTTGCTATCTGTTACCAGAGGTGGCCAGTAACGAAGCTCTTCAAATTTATTGGTGTACTCAAGTATGGGTTGCGTATCTTTGCTACTTACTTAAGTGTTTATGTTGTAGACTATTTCCAACAAATTTTTGGCAAAATTTTTTACACTTTGGATTTCGTAAAGGAGAAAGGAGTTTTTTGACAGGTTTGCACCACTTTTATGATTTAAAACTTTGATAAAGACTATTAAATATCCCATGTATCACAGTACTCAGTATGTATTTGAAGATTGTACATTAACGTTGTTCAAAAATAACTTCTTTACATTCACTGAATAAAATATTGGGGTCCCTAAAAAAACGCTGTACACAAAATTTGGCTCCATTTCAACTGGTGGATGTGAACGCACAATTTTGTATTAAAATTTAGAATTCAAATTTCACTGTCAACCCCTTGAAATTGGCGAGTTGTCTACAAAAACGATGTAAAATAAATTTGATGCAATTCCAACCTGTAGCCGCAGAGTTATTTGAGTTTTTTATTGCCAATTCTGGCATGACCCAACTTCCAGGCTATTTTAGAGAATCCCAAATTTTCAACCGCAGTAACTTTGCTTCTACCGGATGGAAGTGAGTAAAAATTGTTAATCATCGTTCTTTTAGACAACCTACCAATTTCATGGGGTTGACAATAAAATTTGAAAATATTTTTTCAATTTTATTTCAATAAATACAAAATTTTCAAACTCCTGTGCATTCACATTTACCAGTTGGAATCGATCGAAATTTGGCGTGCAGCGTTTTCTTTAGGCAACCTAACAATTTAATCAGTGAATCCCCGCAATCCACAAAATAGTAAATTTGAGCAACCCTAATGAGTACCTTTCAGACTTTTTACTATCGGCTTCAGGGGTGGCTAACCTTTTCCGTCAGAGGGCCACATGCGATTTACGAACTATTGCGCGGGCCACTTGAATATTGATGACCTTTTTAGTTATCCGATAGAAGTGAACCAGATTAGGTAACGGTGGAAACAAGACTTATATTACTACTATTATTTCATAAAAACTAGCAGCTCCAAGGGGAAAATTTCAAAGCTAATGAATAAATTAGGTAAATAATATTCTTAGTTGCATTGCGGGTCGCCTCTGATAACCGCTAGGCTCATAATTGCGGATATAGTTACTGGTTAGTTTCAATTCTGTATTCTGGGCGTATTTGGGGTTACCCATACTAAAAGCAAGAAATCGAGTGAAAATAAATGGAGCGAAGTGCTGAGAAAAATTTCAAGTCGAAGAAATCTGCCTCGAAGTATTCTACTTTATAGTCATACGAAGTTCCACGAAAACTGTGGCTGGCCCATGGCTACGCCTATGTGTCGTAACTGTTATCTTAGTAATCAACATCCCAAATTTCGCGGTCAGGCTAATCAAATTTTGGGTTGCCTTTGCAAGTTCCTAATATATTACCTGGGTAATTTATTGATTATAATTAAACTATTTTCGAGAATCACCTCACAGGCCACTCAAAACCTTCTGGCGGGCCATGGGTTGGCCGCCTCCTGACTACTTCCACTTGAAGTAATGTTGACATTTCTTGGAGCTCGCCATTTCTGTTATCAATTCAGTAGAAGATTACGATGTTACCTCCATTTCCACTTGAATATTAATGCTCACTACTTGGGCCACCTCTAACTACACGTTGATCGTGCTATGTGCATTCTTTGACCATTTACTTTACCAGGCATTTCAACAAAACGCACCAAAGACAGGCCTTCCTACGGGTCCATCCCGCAGGGAAGCCTCTACAGCCAGTTGGCCGGTGTTAAGTATCAGCAGCACAGCGGCGCGTCGGGCCTCAACGGTAACAAGCTGCAATCGAATTTACGGTACCCACCCACCGCTGTTTGCTAATGTTTGAAAACTGTCTAACACTTTTTGTATGTGCAGAGGTAGCGGGAATCGGCAGCGATGACAGATTCGAACTGTAAACACTGAGAGCGATATCACGAAGACTTACCGACAGACCGTGAATGTCTTTGCAGCCGGGCCGATATCCTACCGAATGCGAATTTTACGTTTACGATTTTATTTTTACTTTCGAAATTGTCTGTGACCTATTGTAGGATACTTATAGCTTGCATGAGTATAGTTTTCTATGCGTCGATAGCCAGATTTTTTATTTATGTGCGTCGCAAAAGAGCAGATCTTATTTTCTTCGATAAGTTGATTGTGAGCAGTTGTCCTTGGGACTGGGTATAGCTATAGGGGTCCGTAGATCATCTGGACAGGGGAGGCATGATTTATTAATAATCGTTGAGTTATATTTTTCAGCTGAACAAGTCACACACAATGTACAATGCGATGAACAGATAGGAGGATGTCGAACGACATGCATCAAGCGATCCCTTTTTAATCAAGCATCCACCTCGGCCTAGAATGCCCGATGTCACAGTTCTTTTCGATGTTGATCATTTTGAAGTCGCAGCCCTTTCTAATTGTTCTTTCCATTCTTTGTGAGTTCTTTCTTCCGGGTCGGGTATTTTTCTGGGCTCTTTTTTGTCGCCGTAAGACATGCAACGGCGGGGAGGAAGAGGAGCCCAGAGGCGCTCACTTGATTGGAAACATGTCTTGAAGAGTGTTTTACAGTATTATTATATAATAATTTATAGAGCGTCGAATATAACAATATATCATTACTACACTTAGGCAATAAAATATGAAAGTAAACGATATGTATAAAAGACGAAGCGCATATAGTTATAGGGCGGAATGAACACTACTCCAGTTCGAACGCTCGTGTGAATAAAACGTTATTGATTTTGCGTTTGAAAACATATAGCGAGCCACATATTTTACACGTCATATAAAATGAATTTATATATGTCTGTTTCAGAGTTGGATCAATTACATTATTTCAGTTCAATTACAATTACTTTCATGAATGTTTCAATTACATTACAAGTACAATTACTCCATGCTAAAAATATCAAATTACATTTACAATTACAATTACTCCTTGCATGCTTCAATTACATTACAATTACAATTGCTGCTGTTGGACATGTAATTTAATAATCATAAATTCAACCGTGCTCCTTGACAACCGTGGCGTCGTATTTAACAACAATTCAAGTCTAGTTCAGATTGTGTAGTAATAAATGCGTTTATATGCGTACATAGTATGCTATGTGAGATGTCAATTACTTCGTTTCCATGCTCGGCCGACGGTCGGCCGAAAGGCCATGACGCATGCGTTGTACATGTCGGCCGTGTTTCCATGACCAGGCGTAATCCGACCGTGACTTGGCCGAACTAGGTGGGCGAAGCGATCGCGATGACGTTTTTGGCTTACTTAATGTAATAATTTCATAATAATCACAGGATTGCCATAAATGACTCGATAGGAATGAGCCGAGATGACTTGTAGCGGTCATTCAATCAAACAACACGCTTTGGCCTTGAACACGTAGGCCTAAATCCATCCAACATGTAAAATGGTCATGATGAACCAATTGCTTAAAACTAACAGAAGATAAAATAAAATGGAAAAAAGATGAAAATTGGTGGCATATCTTAGTATGTGGGGGATATAGATACAGGATATCGTGGTCCAATAATTTCGAGCGCAGAATAGTAACTTTTCCAGTAGTCTACCGGTACTACTGTTTCGTCGTCATGATTCAGACATTAACTTCCAGTGTCCTGTTGATGATTTGCTTACAAGGGAATGTGAATAAGTTCAACTAGTTTGTGGTCGAACGGTACAGTTTGTATTGTACCCATGCACCAGAACACAAACCCTCGAATTGTGGCAGCAGCGTATGTGATCAGACCGCGAAGATTTCGGTAGCCTACGGGTAATTCGTAGCAGTACCGGTACTACTAAATTCCATTGCAATCAAATTAAATTCCGGGTTTTTTAAGGCGTCCAAGATCCGTCCGGAGTGCAGCCATTTATTAATTTTATACGAAAAGTGTATTGTAAGTAGCGAATACCAATTCGCTAGTCGAAGACACAGCGCAAGCATGGCCGAAGGGCTAAGCCGAAGGATTCACTCGATGGCCGACGAGTCGGCCGACGTGGGTGTGCAATCTGTACATGCGCAACAAAATTCTCTCGTTCGTCGGCCAAGTCTCTCGAAAATGGGCCAATCGGCCGTGCATGGAAACGCAGTAATAGGCCTTTTGCAGGACTTCGATCACGTGACTAGATACGCATAGCAACAACAAATCGGTTAGCAAGCTACTTTCTCGCGCACCTGCTTCAGTGCTAAATATCGCATAGTGTACTGTTGATTTCTGGTTGTAAACGTTTCGGAAATTTGTTGTAGAAGTCATCAGAGATTAACCTATGCTAGATGTCAATCCTGTACAAAGCACATAGAATGATATCGTCAGAATTACGCAGAAATCCGTCGTTAACGTAGCCGTATTTCGGATACAGTATATTATCGTTTTCGGGCTGTAAACGTTCGCAAGTGTCATGGAGATGCGCAAGGATTCAAATATGTTGGATGTCTTTGATTCATGAACTATGTAAACTCCTTGCGTCAAAATGATCAACATTGTAGCCGTTATTTGGTAGTCAACTATGATTTTATAACACAAAATTCGACATTGCAGGACATTGACTGCGTGATATTTATTGCATCATTAAGTTAGGTGTGGATAGTATACTATAGTTGTATTGTAGCGGTAGTTGGTAATCATTGCAGCATTTTGATGATTGATATCGATTGCAATATATATAGGATACTGCTATTTTTAAGCCTAAGAGACAATGACTGCCAGTGCCAGTACGTTGATGTGTTATGAATTCATGCAATGTGCTACATACCATATATATATTAAATATCCTAAGCTATTGTATGACTTCTCAGTTGAACAATTCAAAATATTTAGACCTGTACACCTATATTACAAGTTATTGATCATTCTGTCATGCTGCCAAGTGTCACTACCCGAAGGAAAATGATCATCAGCTCCAATTGAGGGTGAAACAAACTGTCCCGGGGCCTGGATTACTTGATTGATTGCCTGGATTGGATTACTTCACTCTATGGCACAGTGCAAATATCTTGAGTTTCAAGACATATGCCTATACCACATGCATACGGATTAATGATCTGATGGATTATCCCAAGAGAGCCGAACATAGGCAACTAAGAAATTGATGATGCCCTCGTCAAGAATTCAGCCTGGAGCCAATTATTATCACCACATAAAATTTGGTCATGCGGTGGAAGGCAGCGTGGTTTCATGCCAACAGAAAATGTCAGCAAATGATCTGACCACTGACTAACTGTCCTGAACTTCTTTCCCGATGTTGATGTCTGCTTTGAAAATGATATTTCATTTGTGTACAGCAAGACAAGTGCTCTTCCGTGGATGCTATGAATATGTCTAGACAAGTGGCTATGGAGGTAGAAGAAAATACATAGGCATAACAGTCTCGGCAGTTATTGAACTTGATAAGGTTAACATCCATTTTTCTTCAACTATTTCTTATGCTCTGGGTATCGAATGCACAAAAATTAATAAATCGATCTTCTTTGCAAGTTTATTTGTAAATTCAATGAATCAAAGAATATCATAAGTTCAGAATATTACGGAGTCAATGCGAAAGAAACAATGTTAGTCGTCTTTAGAGGATGTTTCTGAGTTGGTTGAGCCAATACACAGAGGGGGTCAGCAACGAAGTACTATTTTATCTGAGTACTAGCGTCATTATGAGTTTATGCTACTTCCACTTCTACTTGACACTTTTTAGGTAGTACTTTTTTGTCAGGTTTGGGATTTTGTCAACTAGAATGTAGCTTTGGCGCATGATTGCATCCCCTTCAAGCCTGAGGTTGAACTGGGCAAAATAGCCCCAGTACCACGGTAACTAAATTAATTTTTGAAAATTGCACTTATTTGTGGTGTCATCACCCTTTTGCGTTGATCAAGAAGATGCAACATGCAATGTTTACAGTTGTCACATGGCATCAATTTCTAAAACTAAGTGACCCTCAACCAAATCTACTTCATGTAACGAATTTCTTGACCGCTTTTCAGAAATTCATTTCTACTTCCACTTGAAGTACTTTGGACATGTCCTGGAAGTAATTACTGCTACTTGTACTGGAGTATAAATTAAGGCATTACTTCTACTCGGTTCCCAACTATGACCACGTTGACCACGTCTGGGTATAGGATGACCGATCTTGTCACTGCGTTTGAGCTGCTCTAAGAGTTATATGATAGTTACTTCCCTTAGTTCGCTAAATATCGCACATATGTCACATCAACTATTTATCAAAATCGAGTGTGATTTGCCAAATCTACTTCAATCGCAGTTGCGAAGTAGTGGTAATAAAATTGGCATTGTATAAGGCAACAATAAAGTGCACTGATTTGCTTAGTCTTGACGGCAGGTTCTCCCAAAAGATACTTCCGATGTGTTCAGCGACATTTGTTTTATAGCAGGCCGCCCGCACCCAAACCAGCAGACAGTATATCCTGATCCTTGCGGGTCCCGGCTGCTTCAGCCATATCTTCCATCCAAAATCAGGCTCCACAACAGACAAATAGTACTGCTTGAACTAACAAATACTCTTACCAGAATATAAGCCAATCGCTTTACTTCAAATGCATAAATTTAAGTACATATGATCAGAGTTGAGTACAGTAATACGACTAGGTTACCGATGGATTTCTGCGTAATTCTGACGATATCATTCTAAATGCTTTGTACAGGATTGACATCTAGCATAGGTGAATCTATGATGACTTCTACAACAAATTTCCGAAACGTTTACAACCAGAAATCAACAGTACACTATGCGATATTTAGCACTGAAGCAGGTGCGCGGGAAAGTAGCTTGCTAACCAATTTGTTGTTGCTATGCGTATCTAGTCACGTGATCGAAGTCCTGCAAAAGGCCTATTGTGGCGTTATATAAGCGTGTTTTGAATGCTCGGTAATTATGGCTCACGTAATTGGAAATGTAAAATGTTATTTACCTAATTTCCTATGGGTTAGGATTAAGGATAGGGTGCAGTATGTCGTTTAAAAAGTATTATAATATATGCACGTGTTGGATTTGCGTCTGTAGTATATAATTAAAGAAATAATATTATTTTTATCGGGGGACGTAGGAATTAGGATGAGGAGTGAAAACAAAACCGTGTTTTGTCAGATAAGACGTTATATAATATCCAGTGGTCTGGTTAGTTAGCCAGACGAAAGAACGATGCAGCATCGTGATCTGAAATCGTATTGTAGATTGCCAACCCACTGATAGATGCGCAAGATGTGAGTCACGGATGAATGCACCGACAACATACTGCAGAGCCGACTAAAAGCAGCAAAATTTGTAGTTCTAGAGCTCCTACAGCTGGCGATCCATGAGTCCAAATTTGATGCATCTGGTCTTTATCGTAAGCTATTGATGTACAATACAAATACAAAATACAAATACAATACGAAAATACAAAATAAAATCTCGTCAGGGCAATGTAACTGCTCCAAAATAGCCGTTTAAGGCCGACTGTTCTGAAAAGTGAGAGCGCTGCAGCAGCATGACCACAACAATTACCAATTACGCCCAGCGATTGTTTAGAACAATGCCGATTCCCAGACTTTCACGACTATTTTGGGATGGTACCATTGCCTGGAAATATACTTCTATTGCGAAATCAGTGCGACACTAGCTTTCGATTTGGACCATACATATCAAATTTCGACGCTTGGATCGCCCGCTATGGGACTCTCAATTCTGCTGCTTTTAGCCGGCTCAGCAGTTCGCTTCTCGGCGTCTCGTGTTGCGAATCCATCCGTTGGTTAGTAATCTAATAATTGTATACAATGGCAGCCGAGGCCAGCATAGCGGTGAAAATTAAAAAAACTTCGCCCGCAAGGGCGCAGTCAAGGGCTTCCGCGAAATCGCGAATGGATCCACCAAATTCCTTGTCGACATTTAAAGAGAATGCACTATAAGTCAATTGTTTTATGTTGTGCTTGTCAGGTCTCAATAGCAATTTAATGTAATTGAAATTGTAATTTAGCAAAATTTTTGTCAAATTACAATTACAATTACAATTACACAAAATAAAAATGCTTCAATTACAATTACATTACAATTACATTGAAAAATGTAATTAATTACATTCAATTACAATTACAAATTAAAATTGATCCAACTCTGGTCTGTTTTTATCTATCGTGATTTTTCCTATACGAGGCGTCTCATTACATCCAAATACACTTCAAGTTTAATACAGGGGACATCGTGACTCAAAGAGTCTAGCTAGTAGGGTTACATTTAAAACAAAAATCAATATAAAACAAACATGTTTGAAACAAGGCCCTTGTTTGAAACATGTTTTTCATTGTTCTTTACCCATGAAGTCACGAATGTTTAATTGTGCCGTCACGGTGGATTGGCTCTGACAATTGAAAACGTAGGATAAATATGGCCCTTTCGACGAAAAGGCCTTCCGATCACTGTCACAAACAGACCGAAAACATCTCCAACCAGGACTACATCGTTATGCAGCATTTTACGGTCGGCGGTCATCATCATCAGAACACCCATTTCGTACCAAATGATCTGTATCCACCAGGGTTGTAATGACTCGAGTCATGACTCGACTCGAGTCACGTTTTTTTTGTGACTCGACTTGACTCGAGTCATTTTCTTGAAATGGGAAAATGACTCGACTCGACTCGAGTCAATATTTGGATTGACTCGACTTGTACTCGAGTCATTACGCATGACTCGACCCAAGTCAATGACTCGGCTTATTTTATATGACTTGAAGATGAATAAATTTGCGAATCGTAATGGCTAGGTCAACACATCTGACGAATTCTGCCGACATCGCTATTTGTCACCACTGCTTTCGTTGCACTCGTCTGATATCAGATATGCCGCCACAAAAACAACAGACAATGGTACCATAGTGTCCTATATGGCGTCGACACAACCAAATCTCACGCCTCAGAAATTGATTCACGTCACAATTTCGATTTGGCTACAGGCAATTTGAAGGTCATTTTTACCGGCTTGGCGAGCATTAAATTTGGTAAAACGGGTATCAATCGAAAGCTAACTCTGCACTGATTACGAAAAGATAGATGTTATTGCGCTCGTGGCCCTGGAACCCCCACAATCAGCCTCGAATTTTTCATTGTTATGGAGATCGGCATTGCGGGACGCAATAATGCTGTCTGGCTCTTTTGCTCTTGAGCTACTCTCTCGTTTCGCTAGACAGCATTGTTGCGTCCCAATGCCAATCACGGTAGTACCAACTACAATCCCGGCTCTCCCTCTCCCTCTACAACCATTCAATTAGGCACACTTATCACTGTCAATTACTTGCGCGCATTAGTGGAAACATTGAAAAATTCTATTTTAAAGCGTTTTGCAGGAGTGTTTGTAAATGTGCACATGATCACAACTGATGAGTCTTTGGATTGGCCTATCGGTAATCCCAAACCGTTTGGTGAAACCATCTTCTTCACATCATGCGTGTTCGATCCGAAATTTGCTTTCCATTAGCTTATGGATCTAAATTGCTCAGAACAATCCCGAATTGCACTGCGGCAGAAAATAATCGAGTTGATGGTGACTGAGCCTGACACTCATTCATACAGGATCACCAGCCAAGGTACAAAATCATCTGACGAAGAGGTACTAGATCCTCCGCAATCAAAGTATTTAAGACTTTTCATTTTCAATTATACAAGCAAACAATCGAAGCAAAGTTCAATTAGAGCCAACGCAATGACTCAGATAGTCAATTAATTGGAAGAGACTGATAAGCTCATGTGTAGATTTGAAAGCGATGATTCTTTGCATTTTTGGGCGACTCGAAAGAATGAGTATCCTATGCCCTTCAGTGTGGTTCAAAAATGCTTATCAATTCCTGCATCTAGTGCCCCAGTGCAATATATATCACCCAAGCAGGATTGAAAACATGAGCTGAACATGACTTCAATACTGTGACTTGGACTCGACTCGAGAGTCATAACACTATGACTCGGACTTGACCCTTTAAAGGGTGACTTGGACTCGGACTCGAGTCGGTGATGAATTGAAAATGACTCGACTTGACTCGAGTCAAAACCACAAAAGTAAGATTGACTCGTGACACGGAACCATGTGACTTGGTTACAACCCTGGTATCCACGTGCAAAAACTGTTGAACTGACGACGATTTTGAGGGCACCAGCCACCCTATATCGTATATGCAGCACCGTAACTGCCGCACCCCAAACCCCCCCAATTGGTGGGGGGCTAGCTCGAAGGGGGCCCAAAATTATTTCGTGGATTAGCCTAAATTAAAGAGTAATTTTTGAAAATTTATGCAACTTTTTCAAAATTTTTTCGCGCTATGCGCGATTTCAAGTTGCCACATATCTTGATTTTCAAGTACTCTTGCCCCCCCCCAAAAAAAGCAAGATTTATGGAAATTGGCATATCTGCGTTGGTCATTATCGCGCCACGATGTACCAAGACATATAAAGTTTCAGGCCATGTAACATGCGACTCCAAGAAATGTGCTAGAACGATCGGCAGTGAGAAAACCTTGGCCGAAAAGGACCGCCCTGATGCTGACCGAAAACTTCGTTATATATATAAAATACATGTAGGTTTAATTGTCCAAAGGCGCCTAAATGACTGGCGCCGAATGTTCCTGTCTTGGCAATCTGAACCTCACAAGACAAATACCATCCCGTAGGGGAAAATTATATACCAGTGAAGAAATACCAATTTGAAATCCTGTGTGTCTTTTAGTTTAGTAGCCTACGTTTGGGCGACTCTGTATTTTTTGATATAGCAGACAGGAGGTCACGAAATAACATTACGTTGCGGAGTCATACCAACGGGCCCTACAGTTTCCAAGACACCTCACTCAGCTCTGCCGGTAAATCTGATTACGTGAGCAGAGAGGACAAGAAATTGATAGCAATATATATGTAATTCCCGATGTTATTGACCGATTTTATCATGAATTATCGAAAATTTTCGCGCCTGGGGCTGGCTCACTAAACAGTACGAGTAATTTCGTGGCAAAGCGAACGTCATTGGCCCAAGACCCAAGATTTTTTAGGGGCCTGACGAAGTGCTATTTCGTTCCTGTCAATGAGTATACGCCCGAAGATGTTTAATTATTATTGAGGGGTCCTACCTATTCAAACACGCGTCACTCAGCTCTTCCTGTAAATCTGATTAGGCAGAGAGAGGGTAAAAATTGATAGCAATACGTTTGCAATTCCCGATCATATTTACCAATTCAATCACGAATTACAGAATTTTTTCGCGCTTCGCGCGTTTAGGCGCGAAAAGCGTAACCAGCTCACGGAGCCCCATTTAAGATGATAAGTAGCGGTTAACGGCGTACAGGATATATCCTGAGGGGGGCTGGGGGCGGAGCCCACCAGAGGTTCGGTTTATCATCATATGGGGGCCCAAGACCAAAGTTTGGGGGGGGCTGGCGAAGTGCTGTTACGGCCCTGCGTATATGTCGACTATTTTGGGCACAAATCGTCCGTAGGTAAAAAACACAATTTTGTTTTTTTGAAGAGGCATTTGTTAAGAACACTGTTTAAACATGTTTTAAACAAAGTGTTTTAAAACATCGTTTGTTTTAAATGAAATCTGCTACTAGCCATGGGGAACAGGTAATCCTTCCTAAACGCGTTGAGCAGGTAGGACTGCGAATTAAGCAAGTTTTAGGTTCGTAATCATGATACTATAATGATTTATCATTACTACTGAATATAAATTATAAACAGTACCTTGAATAATGTTCGATTTAGTGTAGCGCAAAGTCCAATTGTCCGCAAGAATTCTCTTTCCGGTTTTCAAAAGCTCTTTAGAGCAGCTTAGGCGTTATTTTACCATTGATGGGTGGCGGCGAAATAAGGTAATGATAACGTGTCACTGTGCAACTCAAATGACTGCGGGTCGAGTCGTACTGAGGTCGACTCCAAAATTGCTACCAAAGTGTTGGAGGATTATCTACGCCAGTGGTTCTTAAAACCATGGTTCAAAAAGTATGTTTGACATTCCTGCCGTAGAATAATGCATCTTGAAAATATAAGTGTGAATTTGGAATATACTTTCATGATATATTCCATTTCTGTCTTTGAGAATAGCGTAATCTGTATTGAAACATGGATATAAGACGAAAACAGGAAATTCGCGGACATAATACACCTTAATAGACAACTTTGCGAAAAGTACCCTTGTCTGTCTCTCGGTGTGGAAATATGGAAGTAAAGCAATCCTGTTGAGAATATAATGTCGCACTTACAAGCTCCTTTAACTTGTAAAATCTCTGATAACTTCAGTACCCTATTTCCCAAAATATTCACAGAATATAAAATCATACTCTATTACGAACGTACAAGAGTATAGAAATCATCGAATAATTCAAATATCTATGAAAATTCCAAAAATTTATTATCCGAGCGCGCAAGAACTTGGATGGCGATGAGAGCCACGGCGGTGTGATTGAAATTAGCAAAACAATACACGGAATCCACTCTCATACAGGTGAAGCATATGATATTCAGCATATTCAGTGAATTCGAGCACAGCAGCTAAAGTGTTCGCAAGGCCTACGTGTTACTAAATTGTGAGCTTGCTCCTCTAAATAAGTACCATGTTGAATACATAGCTCAATATATCATACCACAAAACACGCAGCGACAAGAGGTCGATGGCGTCGAACCTAATTTGCCCACGCTTTTATCGCATGTGCATAAACACACCTGAAACATTCCGGCACCAACATTTCGATGGCAAACAACCGTGTGACGATGCCATCTGCAGCCTGTAGGTCATTTGACGCATTATTTGTGCCTTGTAAATGTGTCAGCAAATGTCGCCAAGTCTCCATTTCTTTAGGAGGTCAAGGGCCTTCAAGGGTCTCTTGAACACGATTTCGACGGATAATTATAGTTTAGTCGCAAAGACCGGTCATGCAATACATATTGGCCAGTAGAGAGGTTGTAAAATGTTTTTCATATCAGCTCACTCCTCAGCTGAGTATAATAGAGTAGCCTAGTGGTTAGTTGCCAAAAGCGCGAAAGAAATTGCATACCACATCAAGAATTCCGGCTGCTAATGCCGTTCTCAAATAGAGCCTGAAAAGGGATTACGCGGGTTACCAGTCAATAGTTATTCTTATGCAATGCTTCAAAATTGTACTACGAAATTCGAAAATGCATATTCAACTAAATATGAGCGTGAATTTTGATATACGGCACTTGATCAATTTGATAGAATTCGGCACTCGGCACTTGATATGTCAGTATTAATGTCTTACAGTTATGGGTTAGCATCGAATTACGGTTAGGGATTGCGGCCTTCAATTGACTAATTCCACAAGGGCTGAATTCACTAGTAACCCTCAGGAGACCGTAGGCCTATATGCGCTTGTCGGTCATCAGATGAGTATGACATAAAAACATTCAAAGGTGGAAGCTGTCTGCGGATAGGAAAGCTGAAAGGATACGCAGAGTGTTCATCATATGCAGATGTTTGCTGTCAACCAGGTTCTGTTGACGTGGTCAAACAGAGAAGTGAGATCGACAAATAAGGCATATGTTTGTTTCCAATTTCTTCAGCAATGATTTGAGACTGTTTCGTGACATATATACGATCTGGGGTTGCCTTCCCATTTGTTATACCTCTTATGGATTTCGAGAGTTTGCTGGTTGCACCATTCTTCTCTTCTTGCTAAGATTATTTGTATCAACAGTTTGTATTAACATGTTGTATGAGTCTACGTACGACGATTACCACCCGATATAGCCGACGTTTACGATATGGGATGATTCGAACTCGAAATAGTCGGTCGGTTCAAGTGCTATGGTAATTATAAATCATTGGCACGGATTGAATGTTCTGATGCCGATGACTGCCAAGCGTAAAATGCTGCTAGACGATGTAGTCCTGGTTAAAGATATTTTTAGTCCGTATATGTCATATGAATATAGATAACTAATCTACATAGGTTAGTTATCTATAATATGACAAGAATAGGAAGCCTATTTCGTCAAAGGAGCTATATATTTACTAGGGATGGTGTGAACGTGAGGTTCACGTCCGCATTCTGTGTGTGCACCAGAGTTGGATCAATTACAATAATTCAGTTCAATTACAATTCAATTACAGTTTTTCCCTTGCATCTTTCAATTACATTACCATTACAGTTACTCAATGCTTAAAATATCGAATTACATTTACAATTGCAATTACTGTTAAGCATGCATGTAATTAGTTAATTGCAATTCCAATTACTGTTAAACTCTTAATTGATTCGGTAGAGAGGTCTTCTTTGACAACCGTAGCGACGTAATTAGCAACAATCTCAAGCTATTCAGTATTCATGTTTCTTTCATGAGCGTATTCGAGCTATTCCTAATCATGAGTACTAAAAACTAAAAACACAGAAAAATCTTTCAAGCGACTGTTAGCAACCAAAAGTTTGAGCGACTAACAGCGAATAGGCTACAGGACAGTCCATGAAATGTAATCAAACGATTAGGCTACTCCGAGCTGAGTGAGGATAATGAAATGTAATTGGTAAGGCGTCAGCGATAAGGATGATACCGATAAGATGTGTAAAATTAAAATGAATGCAAAAGGAAACAAGCTCCCGATAACTACGAAATACAACATTTTGGTTCTCATTTACATTTTCACTTGCTTGGAAACTGTAGATTGCATTTGATGAACGTTAGGGTGCGTAAATTTCTGGCCACAGTGAATTTGTCCAAGATTGGAATAACATCGCAAGATATGCGTGATCAAGTTTGATGGAAACTTGAATTTATTTTTGCAATTGTTGCGGCAAGCCTCGGTAGGCCTACTGGTCAGAGATTTAAAAATAAAACTCTGACTGTGGTGTAGGAAATGGTTGAGCACAGGTTTCAGAAGAGTTCATCAGCTGTTCATTCATTTTTGATATAGTAAGGTTTAGTTTAGCCCACTGGTTCTATAACTTTTTTAGACACGTCCCCCTTTATCACAGTGAAATATTTCGTGCCCCCTTATCGTCATATCCCACAATGAAACCAGAATGTTAGCAATCCTTACAGATAGTATGATGGTATATGGAAGGCCCCTCGTCGTCATCCTGGTCCGTACCGGATTTTCACTGGTGTGACGAATAAATGATTGATTGATTATGTTATGTTGTGATTGTCAGGTTTCCTTAAAAATATAATAAAATTGTAATGAGCAAAATTTTCTATCATATTACAATTACAATTACACAAAATAGAAATGCTTCAATTACAATTACAATTACATGAAAAAATGTAATTATTACATTCAGCTCAATTACAAGTTACAATTGATCCAACTCTGGTGTGCACCTCTGAAATTCTGAGGTTAACGTTCACAAACAAACCTCGGTAGGTTCTGCACTGTGAACCTTTTGATATATCGATCAAGACCAGATTCAGTAAATTCTGCGATCGGGAAGATAGCTTTTGGATTGCCAGAAATCCTACCATCGCTTACGCAAAACAATTCTCCACTCCAGCCTCAACGAAGCGGAACGAAGCTGCAAAATCGGTCGTTGCAATTCCATGTTAATATTCTATAGAATCAGTGAAGCAGCCAAGTTTATGCAGGAAGACAGACTAGAACTATAGAATGTAAACGTGGAATGGCAACGACCGCTTCGCTGAAGCTTTAATCAGACTTATTTTACGGCAGCTACTGTAGGATTTCAGGCAATCCTAAGGTTGTCTTCCAAAGCTCAGAATTTACTGAATCTGGTCTTGATCGAAAGCTACTATCGCACTGATTCCGAAAATATGAATCAAAATATGACCGCAAAATAATGACCATAACAATGACCCATGGCGGCTCTTCGATTGTTCGGACAAAGCCGATAATTCAGACTTTGAGGGCGAATTCTAAGTGGTTCAGTGCCTTATCATATTTTCATTCACATTGTACATACATTCTATACTGCTATCGAAGAAGCACCGACGAATTTTGCTACTTATGCGGAAGCTTATTCCATCTGTTCAACGGCAGAATATAACACCTTTTTTCAGTATCAGTATTAGTTTAATAATATTCTCATCGTTTTTAAACACCACAAAACTTCGATACAATGAAAAGATAAATATCTACAATGAAAAGATAGGAAAATGTCGAAACGACTTGGAGTAGTTTTTTGAAATCAGACACCCACCTTGGCCTAGGACAGTGGTTCTTAACCTTTTAAAAATTGCATGGGTCTGGCGCCCACCCTATAATGTCTGGTTTAGGATTGAAACTTCAATATTGGAAATATTTCGTCCTTGAATCCCGCCCGAGGACCACTCGAATAATTAACGATATATTAATTGTATAATTTATATTCAGGATTCAATCAAGGTTGCTATAATAACCATCAGGTAAGGCCTACGGGCTCATACCATTTGGTTCGAGCTCGATGTACTGTACTGTACATATCCCGAATTCGATTGACAATACGGTGAAGTTAATTGTATTGGGTTTTGTTTTATTGCTTTGTGTGACTAATAAATCAACTGAGAATGTAATAGAGGTCTTTGTCCTCATTAAATTTAGTACTGAACCAAGCTCTTAACTTGAACATACGGATATGCGTCACAGTCACAGCACTAAGCAGTATCATCCTTTATGATACGATGAAGAGATTTTCTGACGATTAAATTTGTAGCTCTCAAATATCGTAGCTCTCAATTAATTTTGGTTAATCATTTTGGCCAAAAAGCTTCAGAGCATCTTTAATGATGCACAACAAATTTGGCTCAATTCTAACAAGTAGAAGCGGCCGCAGAGCTAATTTAAAATTTTGAATTTATTAAAAGAAATGAACAAAAAAAATTCACATTTTATTGTCAACCGCATGAAATTGTTAAGTTGCCTAAAAGAACGATGCATAACAATTTCTGTTAGCTTTCATCCAGTAGAAGCGAAATTATTGCAGTTAAAACTTGAGTATATGTAAAAATGTCCTCGACGGTGGGTATAATCCCAGAATTACTGATGATGGAAAACTCAAATAACCTCGCTTGTACCGGTCGAAATTGCGTCATTTGTTTTGTATCGTTTTTGTCGATAACTCAGCAATTTCATGGGGTTGACAGTAAAATTTGAAAAAAAAATCAAATATTTCAATTTGATCTGCGACCGCTTCTACTGGTTGAATTGAGCCAAATCTGTTGTGCAGCGTTATTTAGGCAACCAAACAAATTAATCAGTGAATCCCCGGAATCCGGAAAAAAGTTCGATTTGAACACACCCGAATGTAAAAAGGGCATCACTCTCAAATGTAGTACAGTGCATTTCGATTTCGACACTCTGTGCGCTGCATGATACAATTTTAATTCGAAACATTTTGTCGAAAATACCCTGAGCTAGTTTGACGAGAGTCATGTAACGGAGAATTGGCCATCCAAAAGTACGCAACAATTCATTTTACATGAATTGGAATGAGCCGCTGCATTCATGGAAACCTCGTCGGTGTATATTGCGCTCAGCGCACGGCGAAATACGTCGTGATTTGGCAGATTTTGTCGAATGTTAGTTTGCATTGACTGTTCAGTTCAGGGATATATAGAACTATATTGTTCTACTGTATAATCATATGTCCTTATACTACACCATCAACCGTGAAGTCATTTTTCTTTACCGCCCCCCATATCGCCCCCTGACCGTTTTCGCCCCCTGCAAAATGCAAATCGCCCCCTGAGGGGGGGGGGGGCGCTGGAGACAAAGTTAAGAGCCACTGGCCTAGGCGAAGTAGAGAAGAGGCATGCACTGAACACTTTACACAGTGCACGCACATTGAATGAAAAGTAAAGCTGGGAATATGGGGTGAATGAGAATGAATGAGGTGGCATGTTTATTCTGGCTATTTTGGTGTGAAACTAGGGGTCCAAGACAAACCATGCATAGACGTGAAAGTCGATTGTTAGGAGCAATCGGAGCGCCGCATCACTATGGCATTGACAATGGCCAATTGCGACGAGAGATAGTCCGGAACAACACCGATGTTCAGACTTCGACGACTTTTTCGCTGCGGTCCATTTCCCTGACCAGATTTTGATTTGTACATTCGGAATCAGTGCGACACTGGCTTTTGATCGAGACCATTGGTATTAAAATTGAGCGCTCGGGTAACCATCTATAGGACCAACCGAGTATGCTGCTTCTAGCAGTCTCGGCAGTAGAGCTCTCTTCGTATTTAAGCGTGCACGACGGCGACTGAGTTGCGCATCTATCAGTAGGTTATTAATCTATAGTTTATCGCATTTAGATGCATTTTCTCTGTTCTATTTCCCAGTGCCTATTCATGAAAAAGTTTCCGTTTATATAACATTCTCTCTGAGGCGGGCTACGACACGTATATCGAAGAAGCGCCGACACTTTGAGAGTCAGGGCTGTTTCTTTCAGTTTCTATGGCAAATCGTTCAGTAATTGATTGCTTTCCCATAGGTTTCCAAATTTATCATTTTTATTTATTTCGCGGTTATGTTCTCCGTGGACATTTGCATGGATAATGCTAATAGCTCCAAATTTACAGTATCTTTTTCCTTGGTCTCTGGTGGATTTTCGATGCAAACATTTGTGGATGGTGCTGAATCACGGCATCCCATCCCGCGCAGTATTTGGTCAAAATATACTGTTGAAGCCCACTTAGCTAGATTTGGGTTTTCTAGATTTTCAGACCCTTTCGTCTATTCTTCAGGGCTGTTGTGATGCCTTATTGCGTTTTGAAGTTACCAACTAGTACGCCCATTTATTTTATAGTCAATCTAGTGATGAGCAGCATTGTCTTTAGCCGGTCAGCAATAAGATAATTGATGAGACATGCGTTTCATCACAATGCAGTTATTCAGCTGTATCAAAATAGCGTGATATACACTACCGGTACTCAATATTTCTTAATACAGCCAAGTAAATACTCCAATCTGGTGGTCGTTGCTCGTGGTGGCACAAAATCATAGTTCACTATATTTGATTCGTTTTGTGTATTTGTTGGTTGACTCTTGACAATGGTGGAAAGACTAGCACTGAGCAACCGCAACATTTACTAATACAATGGATTCCAATTATTGCTAAGGAGGAAGAATCTGGTAAAATTATTGATGAAATCTGAGAAACAAAAGATGTAGGTGTACAAAAGATGATGAATACGCTACCACTTTTTGAGTTTTGTTCATAGTGTATTTAATGACCCCAATAGGGGCGATTTTTCTAATCCCCTCCATGGTGCAGGATGACATATTAGTGGATAGCATTGACGAGGGTGTGGGAAAGGTGAAGCATGCAATTGTTGTTCTATCAAGCATAGTCTGCCGTCGACTCCTCTCCTTGATTTTTTCGCGAGAAAATGTTCCTTGAATACAAGAGCCGCCTTTAACATTCCATCCAGTGCACTCGCGCAAATCACTGGACTTTATTTCAGATGTTATTTTTCGTCCGCAGGAAATCAAGGCTAAAAACATGTTTAAAACAGGAGTCTGTGTTTAAGCCTGTCTGCTTTAAATTGATGATTGTTTTGGATGCAGCGTTCCATGTTATACTCCTCATTACAACTCATAGAATAAAGAGACTGGTATTGTATTATAATAATCAATACATTACAGATTTCACACTGCGAATTGTATACGAATTACGAAGATACAGTACATAGTAGTTTTAGGGCTTTCGCCATGGGAAATCAGCAAATTAAAGTAAGTACTAGGAATACTATTATATGGATTGGCACAAGTCGACTCCAAGATACGTAAATGGAAGAATGAACCGCCTCTCCGACGACACGTACACGTCGTACACCTTCGTTTCAGTAATTTTCCGCACAATTCATAATCCTTATTTGTGCGGAAATTACCGAGACAAGATATTTTTCGTCGTCAGGGTTCAACTCCATTGTACATGTAAGGAAGAATGAACGGTCTCCCGAAGACTCGAAATCTGTCGTCCTGATAACTTTCCGCAGAAATAGGATTATCCATTGTTGAATTACCAAGGCGATGAGTGACGGGTGACGTCATATTTGGTGTTAGGATTGTTGATATACCGATTTCTTTTCAGTTCTCTAATAGAGAGTGGTTGACGATTACCCTGGACGCGTGTAAGCTTTCAATATCATACAGAGTGACTTTGCCCAGTTTCGTTTCTAAATGCTAAATCGGCCTCCGTCATTTCACCTTATTTCTCACTGCTCGAGTGCAGATCTTTAGAGAATGCATAGTAGCATATAATTTGCGTTAAATGTGCTTAGAGGGCAATGTGTATATTTACATGTCATATTATATATCAGTGTTTCCAAAACTTAAAAAAAAAACTAAACTAAAACTAATTTCATTCGTTTCTGCACTGACCAGCGCTTTCGAGTGGGCGTAATTGTTAAATCTCTCCAGCCCCTGCTCAGGAGCTCTCTTTTATCATGAATTTTCCCCAGATCCAGCTTGTGAGGTCAGTGATACCATTAATTATTTCAGCTCTATCTCCGGTCCCATTGCGTAAAAACTGCGGTTTAAGGCCGGACGCTTAATTTGGAACCTGTAATCGTCGCCTGAAATATTCGAATTTCCATGCGATTGACGTCATATTTAGTGATGCGATAACTGATATAAAATAATTGTTCAATTCTCTACTAGATGCTCATGATTACCACTGAGGAGTGTCAGCCGGAAATACTTCGGTTTATTTCAATTTTGATATACCATTCACTTCTATTTCGACGATTGACTAGCATCAGCAAACCGAATAGGCCTACCCATCCACCAGGCCTTTAAAACATGTATGCGTATTACGTGTTTGAATAGTATGCGTGTCATACAGTCTGCATTTGATGAATAAGGAAAGGAAAGGACGTAGTATATTTTTGTCCTTGATGTTTTTGAGGCATACACCGACTCATGATATACATATTCACGATCTGTGCATGTGTATACGTAAATGTATGTAAAGGCTTACACAAATTACGGGATCGAGAATCGCATGAAATTACATTAAAATGGGATAAAGAGGCGGAAAAGTACAGTGCAATATTATTTAGTTAGAGACATGTGGCAATTTTAGTTAAACATCGGTGTGGCCTTGTCGATTGGCGAAGCAAGAGGTGTATAATACATAATATTGTGTTCATGCTCATTTACAGTTATTTTCCAATTTGCACTCAGGCTCATTTCATGACAGGCAACTGTTTGCTGGCAATGAATGCACTTTACATGCTACATGTAACAATTATAAACCGATGTTTTTTAGTCATTCTTTTCCCTCGGAATCGACGAGCTCAAACTACGCGCACAAATAGAAAATGACAGAAGTACCGACCAAGATGAGAAAGCAAGAAGAATCAATGATGCTCGAAAAAGACGAGACGCGAAAATTGATAATATCATAGCTGATACAATCAACTTCGCAGTAAAGTTCGCTATAACCAAAGCTTTTGGGGTCGCCGTTTTAGTATGGGCTGGTCTCTCGCCATGGATTAGTGTTGTTGTCGTCACTGGGGCCATCACATATGCTATTTTGAAGCGACATGATTTGAAGAACCTGCTAGAAATGGACGAAAACGGAACGAGCGTCTAAAAATATTTATGAGACTATTATTGGATGACAACTATCGGAACTCTGCATTCCCGCATGCAATAGACACACCAATAGGAAGTTTTCCAAAATGACGGGTTTGAACCAGCTCTTTTGTTTTTAGTAATGCTTGTAAGTATATGATTTGACTCACGTCAGATATTAGCAATCAATACCGCTTAGAAACGTCTGGTAAAAGTTTTATTTTATCACTAAATATGTTTACTAATCAGGTTTCTCATATCCGAAATATATAAAATCAATAACGAGGCGACGGATTTGTGAGAATATCGGATTCGAAGCTATCACTGTTGGGTGTCATTCGAAAGGGATAAGGATTTAGTTTAGCGAATATGGATCGAATCGTTATAACATAGGAAATATATAGATATAAGTCATGGGTGGCCAATATGTTTCCTGTGGGCCGTGTGTGACCCGCGAGATAGTGTGTGTCGTGCGCTGTAATTTTCGAAATGACATTTTTCATGGTCAACTCGTTCGTATAAATTTTCGTAAATTAACAAGCAGGATAATATTTTAGGCATATCAACTAAAAAGCTACTAGTGGATACCCCCTCCCCGAAATAAAATGAAAAATACATAATTCACATAATTGGGTCTACCTGTTGCTAGAGCTGGGCACAATGATTCGAGTACTCGAATCTGAATCGAGTATTAATTTTAATGATTCGAGTCGAGTAGTGAAAGACGATTTTTTCGAGTACTGAAATTATACGCTTCTCACCGCTGTAAGGTAATTTATCAACGAGAATTATAGTTTCGATACTATTTTTCACTGTTGAAGCCTTTAAACCTTGATTGGCGGTATCGTAACATACGACATATATATTACAAAGATACGAAGGTTACTGGACGTAGCACATTTCCGAAGTCATGATTATCCCACAGCATTGTCACCAAGTAGAATGAAATCGGTATGGTCGAAAAAATACCCAAGTGCTATCTTTTATGAGATGGATAACTGGCTTTATATTCTTGGAGGTGCCATAAACGGTACAAATTTGAACTTTGACGCAGTACATTATGTTATGACGTCGTAATGAGTGATACTCGATTACTCGACTCAAAGCATATTAGGTGATTCAGAATTGAGTCACGCAGGTACTCGATTTTTCACAGCCCTATACCTGTTACCTGTATTCTCCATTGTAAGAAACAGTCGGGGGTGGTTGGAACGTGCGGTTCACGTTCACATGTGAACCTCGATAATTAGTGAGTTCGCGGTCGGAAACGAACCTTGGTATAATTTATACCACTTGAACCTTTAAGTGAATGAGAGGAAGTTTCGGTAATCTCAATAACTCTGATCCCAATTTCGCTGAGGTGGACCTTGCGTCGTCCAAAATTATATTAATTTTCGATATATTTTCTTGACATACCACTGTGATCTGTTTGTAGTCTAATAAATAAAATGACTCGTTTCGGTCAGCACTGCGTACTACGCAAGGAAACTATTGCTGGAGCACGATAATGAACCCATATTTCCGCGCAATGTCAGAGTTGGGTTTACCTCAAATGTGCTACCGGGTCGATTTCTCAGCTTTAAGTGACGCTGTGGGCCGAAGCATCAATGTTCCATGTATTTCTAAGTAGGCATTATTTTACGGGAGGAAATTGTCCGATTGATAGTGAACCGACCTTACATACTGATATACCACACTCCACACACATCGTGAGAGGGTGATTTACTATTGTAGCGTTCCACTCCGAGCACATTCATAAATATTTGTAAAAAGTTGGGGCTTTGGAGCCGTATAGCCGTGTATTTTCAACGGAGCCGGAGTTCTAAATAAAATTATGATGGAGGCGGAGCTGGGGCGGGTTGTTTGAAAAGTAACTCCGGCTCCGATGTATTTTATAAGATGCTATGCTAATACTTTTAACTGAATTCACAAAATTTTGTAATCAATCGTTAAAAAATAAGAATTGTTGCCTCGTTTGCGACACCGGTTTTCAACTAAGCATGTTGAAATTATTCATATACACCGTGCTAAACCTGGGTATGCGAGATATGCCGTGCAATACTATATTCTGTGACGTGGTGATTCGTCATACCTGCAATTTCGTCATCAGCACAACACTGATGGTCATTAGAGTGGTTCGAAAAATATTGATCACTTTGTGTTTCACAAAATGACACTAGTGATACCGTACGCTGAAGACATGACAATTTGTGTGTGCGTCTCACGAAAGTTTTTCGTTTAGTCTACTGCGTTTTGGCGACTACAGTATCATTTGATTTTATGAAAGGCGGGAGGTTACGAATTAACAGCATACAATAAAGTAATTATAACAACATACCAGATGCTATAATTATGAATTACGTGCCCCCCAGCTCTACCGGTAAATCTGAATGAATAGCAATATAATGCAATTGCCAATATTATGACGAAATTCAGTCATCAACTTGAAAACTGACCACCATGGGCCCCAATACCCAGGGTTGTAATGACTCGAGTCACGATTATTTGGTGACTAGACTTGACTCGAGTCATTTTTTTAAATGCGTAAATTGACTCGACTTGAGTCAATTTTTGTATTGACTCGACTTGTACTCGAGTCATTTTGCATGACCCGGACCGAATCATATGACTCGAGACTAGAACAGCCAAGACAGACATTCCATGTAACTTCGAAGAATAGTAAAGTTATCACATTATTTGTATTTCGTCTATCAGTCGGGTACATGGAAGTAGGGCCGTAAACTGTGAAAACTGATGAAAATTACTATATTATGAATACGAGCCATTCTATATCGCTCGAGCAGAGTTGAAAAAAGTGGTTGAACCGGATTGACCTGAAAACTGATCTGTGAACATAACGACTTGGACTCGTACTCGAGTCAAACACTATGACTCGGACTCGACCCTCTACTAGCTGACTTGGACCCGGACTTGACTCGGTGGTGAATTGAAAATGACTCGACCTGACTCGAGTCAAAACTATAAAAGTGATATTGACTTGTGACTCGGAACATTGTGACTTGGTTACAACCCTACCAATACCAACGTTTGGAGTGGGGGACGAATTGCTGTTTTGGTGCTGGTTGTACCTACAACCTATACGCTAACATGGTGTATAACCGGATGGCTATGGCGACAGGTATAAATGTCGAGTGAAGAATTGTGAAATAACGATTGGCGCCCGTTTCAAGTAGAGTCATATGAGAATAAGATAATAAAGTGAACTTAAAATTCTACCTTCCACTTAATACAGATAGCCTACAGAAAACTGCAGTTACGAGAAACGGCAAAGAACGGCTCGGTTATAATATATTTCAGCAGCTGTTGATTTTAAGCATCGCAATGTTTTATTTGATGAGTACAAAATTTCAAATATTTGTCCGGTGTACGTACAACACATACGTATACTACATAGATAGGCCTACTGTTCGCCGAGCAGTCAAACTGCGTAACCAATCATCAATACATAAGTTACTATTAGAAACTAGGCAGAGTGTTGATTATTTTCTTGCTGTGAGGTAATGGCGTCTAAAGCGTATTGATAACCTGATATACGTCATGGCTTATACTGTTATAACAATCACACAACAATGTACATCGAATATATATTTACTACGTGTATATACTTCTATCGCAAGGACGAGCAAAGCTAATACTTCTGACGTAATAATGAGCAGTGGCGTTTAAAAATCAACCGTTTGCGCTATCAATAACCTGGTAGAATATCTCTTCCTTGTTCACGAATGTTCGGTTATGTCAAATTCATTGTACAAATGAAAAGTAATCGTTCTTTCACAAAGAAATCGATTAGATATGTGAAGTAGTCGATTACGATTACGATTACTTAGAATTTCGAATGTAATCGATTGCGATTACGATTACTTGAAAATGCTGTAATCGTCGTAATCGATTACGATTACTAATCGCGATTTCCCCATGTCTGGCTACAGTGCCTTGGATACTTGCCCTAAACTTGCCCTAGTAATGATTATAGCGCGCAAATATTAATTCACTTCGGCTGGTGCGAGACAAACTCCCTATAAAGCTGCGATTAGTGGTGCGTCAAACAAGTTTTTACAACTGAGTCGCAACGACAAAGGTTAGGGGGACACTGCACTTGAATTTCATATTTGGATTATTCGAATTATTCCATGTCAGGAAGGGTCAAAAATTTTTAGGATTTTCTACTTACAAACTAATCCGAATTTTCATCGTCACTCATCCGCACGCTTGTTATCCGCAATGCTATTCGTCCAGTGAGTGCCATCCCACAGGTTGAAAAGCACTGCTCTATTTAATCTTTACCTCGTATCTTGAATTTACTGTCGACCCTCATTCGCCGTAACAGAACACCATCCAAATTTAGTTTTAAAGTTTGATTATCACTGCAATATTGATGAAATTCTTAATCTGTATCGTTCTACCTGCGGCTTGAGATCCTTTCTTATATACTTGTTAATATCAGATAAATTGACACACATAACAAAGTATATTTCAGCAGATTTGCTTATACAGCGAGCGACGTATCGTACTATCACGAGATAAGTATGATCAAAACCAATGATACCCGAGTATCATAACACTGGAACGTACCCGAGAAACCACTTAAAAATAGGTCCTCCTCACTCATGTACTCATACATCTCAAACACCAATAGACGTACAGTAAACAGAAACCACACAATTTGTACAATATATACAATACATACGACAGTGTAACGATGTCTCGACATTTATATCTGTATATTTTATATCTCTCCATCCTTACCCGACCTTAGCAATTCACTCTCCTGTCTTAGTAATGTTATATATGCTAGGTGTAAAAAACTGATTGGTGTGCAAATTTTATGATATACTAGGAGTTCTTTCAGGCGGTTCTAAGCGAAAATTGAATATTCAATTATTCAAATCATAGACTTACGATGAACCACAATCATTACTCAAGAAGACTTGTCACTGCGTATAACATCCTATGTATTAGTTACAAGTGGAAATGCAGGGTTGCGAGAATAATCATACTATAACAGTCATATGTATATATGAATGCTATTTGCTCTTTGTGTTTTTGTCCATAACTAGATACCACTTCAAATGATGTCTTTTCAAAATAGCAAATATGATGACTCCAGTGACAACCTGGACACCGAGTGCTCCTACAGTAATGCATGTCGGGTTAGTAATGACTTTTTCAACGGTCGCACCAAACACCGACTTTACGACTACCCAAGGTACTTCCCACTTCTCAGTCTGGCATCGTCACGACAAATTCCCAATTCGTGTATTCTGCTTTTTTTCCCCTCTTCATCGATATTTTTGTCAAATTCTATTTCTTCCCGCAGTTGTTTGTGGAGCATGCGTATTCCGATGAACCAGAGTAACTAAAAACATCAATGTCCAGTTGTTATGCACTATTCACCGTCACCGCCATCCCTTTGCCGTTCTTATCGTGAGCCGGAGCCGGCTCGTTGATTGTATTGTTCAAATACACAATAGTATGCATCGTATATATGTGCCCATAACTTCGCCAATAGACCTGACGTGGTTGACAAGCACACCAAGCTCACAGCACACAAGCACACAAGCCACATACGTTTTTCTCCCCTGCATCCCATTTTGATTTCATTTCTTGTGCTACATCGTCCTGCAAATTGTATAAATAAATTTACCTACATGATAGAAATATATATGACACACATTCAATCTAGTGTTGGAGTGACACAATAGTATGCATCGTATATATAGCCATATAACTCCGCCAATACGCGTGACGTGATTGACAAGCACATACCATCGGTAAAGCATAATTGCAAAAGTGAGGATTAACTTGTAACTTAGAGCAAAATGAGTAAATTTAAAGTCATCAAGTAATCGGTATCGCTGTTTCAATGATTGTGCGTATTACTTAGCACCCATTATTATTCCGCGAATAAATTGACCGCAAACGACGGGATCAGAGCCTAAAGCAGCGGTCTCAAACATGCGGCCCGCGAGGTCAAATTTTGCGGCCAGCGACCTCATTTGAAATTTTGGAACAATGCTTAATAAAGCATTTTGAAATGCTGAAATTGATTTCAATTTAAACACATTGTCGTTGTTGTTTAAAGTAAGGCATTCTCCTGTGCCCAATATCACTATTCCTCACTAGCTGATACGGTTCGGCGATGGTAATATCATTCCACGGAGGAAGAAGCCACGACCAAGACGCTTAGACAACGAGTTTTGCTCGCCAAAAGACCACTCGTTAAGGAGTTTGAAATTTGGATTTGAATAAAATAGTAATTACGGTGACCGATTCTTTGTTTATTTATTATTATTGTGCTCACCGTAAATACTATTTTATTAAAATCCAAAATTTTCAACGGCATTAACTCCGCTTCCACTGGTTGGAATTGAACCAAATCTGAGGAGCATCGTTTCTATAGACAGCCTAACTCTTTCATGGGGTGAGCAGAAAATTTTCAAATTTTTTATTATATCTTTTTATATAGCAAATAGAAACTTACTTCTCCTGTAGCAAAGCGGTTACTGGCTGGAATTGAACCAAATTTTGTGAGTAGGCTTAAATAAGGTAACCTAACAATTTTATCAAGTAGCCAGTACGATTTGAGGGCAAAAGTCATTTTTGAAGAGCCCTAAGGTACACATACAAACTGCACAGTCGATTCTCGCTAGTTGACTACTCAAAAGTGCAGAGTTTCAAGTTTGAAATCGGATACTCCCTGGCCACGCACCTAGAGGGTTTTTGATACCGGAAACACACTGATTGATATCTCCCGTAGACTGACGTAGACTTCAATCAGTCGGTATAGATAGGTTGTCAGTGTATTTTTGTGTTATTCATGGTGTTTGCCAACTACAATGGTCATTTGAATCAGGCCGATTGCCTTTATTTTGATTCCGTATCTGCATATACTTGTAGCACGGCCAACTTTTTAAGACAAAGCTTGCGCGGTTCAGATGGCGAGGAGGAGCCTATTCAAACCTCCAACACTTTGATATGAATTCTGGAGTCAACCTCGGCCGGTTTCGAACTCGCAATCCATTGGTGTTACAGATTTGGATCATATCACCATGCTATCTCGCCCCTTAGAAGTTCATCGTGAAATGGTGCGATTATAATTGTTCAAGTTTCCGTGTCATTACAACAAGAGCAGTGGCAGTGGCGGCTCGTCCTATAGGGCAACTGGGGCATTGCCCCACCAAAAATTCTGTTCAATAACAATTCTTTACCATTTATAGACGTACACCAATCTAAACATTCTTCTTGTCCTTTCGCTTGTAAATGCCCATTGCCCATATATAGCGAAGTCTCTGCGAAAATCGAATTCTCTTCTGTGTTTTCGCTTTGCGAATGCCTAGCCGGGGCATGCCCCGGTAGCGCTCATAACAAGCTTTCACTGTCTATTCTCTCAAAGCTGCGCACAATAAAGAAACGGTGATTTACTCTCTCCTATTCATAAAATTACCGAGCAACCGGGGCACAATAGCTCTGTGCCCCTAAGGTGTGATGTAACAATCGTATCTATAGCTGAACTCGGTTACCGTCATATGCGTTTAGTCGACCTTTGCTGGTATAGGTTGATTTTGATGGTGTTTCACACCATGAAAACTCTTGAAACTTGGTATGTCATGTCGTGATGGTGGTATTTAACACTGCCCCAAGTTTCAGGGTTTCTACTTAAAGTATAGGGTAGTAATTCCCTTTCCGAAGTTGAGTGTGTGCTGATCCGTCATGTATCGCAAACAGATTTTACTCAAAAGCCAGTATTGGTATGCATTGATTTTGACGATGTTCAATACTGAGATCGGGTATGACATTTGGCTCGGTAAGTCTTAATGTTAGTATCGAACGCTGTACCAAGTTTTAAGTTTGTCACCGAACTGTGTTAGTGGTAATTTCGTTTCCTAATTCGAGTGAGAGCTGACTCGTCATTTATCGCTAACAGATTATTCGCAAAGCCGGTATTGGTCTCTATTGATTTTAACGATGCTCCTTACCTAGATCCGTCTAAGCTTTTGCACGGTATGTCTTGATTTCGAACGCTGTGCCAAGTCTCAAGGTTGACACTCAATGATTAGGGCAGTAATTTCCTTATCAAGGTCGAGTATGGTAGAGATGTGCTCCGATCTGACACTTTAGCCTACAACGCATTGCGGATTTCACGCAAAAGCCGGCGTATCTGCGGTAACGTTGACTGTGATGATGATATCATTCTCAGTTTGCATTCAAATATTTACTTTGATATTATATTCTCCAATGTCAATTTCACCGTGAAATTGTGGCCTTCAAGCCATTTGCTTACAACCCCCTGTCAAGCGCGATAGCTATTTTGTTTTCGATGGCGGCTAACAGGTGATCACTTGATCAGCCTATTCCTCAGTAAATTTTACGCAAAAGTCGGTGTTGGTCTGTTCGCAATAATTTTGACAGTGTACCATACCGAAAAGAGCCATGAGGCCACTTCTCGATGATGTCATGGAACAGTGTACTAAGTTTACGGCTTTCATCCACGTATTTATTCGGTAATATATTTTCCAATGACGATTTTGCAGCAGACCTATAGACAGTAATAAAGCCGTATGTGTCGTGATACAGTCTCCAGTTTCAAGGCCAAAATCTCCTATGCTGTACCGAGACCGAATTTCCGAGGCTGCCATTCTTAGTTCTTCAGAATGATGTTTTGGATTCAACATGACAGGCCCAAGCTATGAGATAACAATTGCGTATCTGTCCGAACTCGTTGACCTTTCCAATTAGGCTTACGCAATCTCTCGAGTTATAGTCATTTCCATTTCTGCAGATAATTAGTCAGGTCTAGTGCGAACATGAACCGTGTTGAATCTTTGTTCCGTACGCCGTTTACGCAGTTACCACACTTCAAGTCACAGCTCACCGGCGCACATCTCGTGGCACATACGTTAAAATCACTGTTGCCGGGAAATTCATGTTACCGTACCATCATTAAGTTACTCGTTTACGTTGGAAAACGCCATTGTGACGTGATCTTGATAAAAAGTCGCTTGCAGCCCTTGCCCCACCACCCGATATTGTCACGAGCCGCCACTGAGCAGTGGTAGGACTTTGCGCTACCTATTCAATACAAATCCATTTCTACCAAATTCCCACTGCCAGCGTTTTGAAATCCGATCCGCAATATTGTTGCGCTCAATATAGTCCGTCCAGGAATCCAGTGTATTGGAACATATCTGACGTGTGTCATATTCGCAATCTCCGAATTACCTTTTCCAATTCAGAACTCCCTCGTTACTCCGTGTTTTAGTAGGAATAATGGCTATTTGGAATATCCTATCTTGGCGATTTGGTAATATTCATGCACGATTCGCGGCACTTCTTCGATATACCGCCGACATCAAACATATAAATTTATAAACGTAATAAGAAACTGTTTTTCGTGATAGGATTGGGATGGGATTGGAGTTGGATGTGCTGGATATTAGGGTTGGAAGTGGGTTAGGGTTATGGTATTGGTTAGGGTATCCCTATAAGTTAGGGCTGTGGGTGGGAGATATTAGGATTGTGGGTGAGGGATATTAGTGCTGGAGGATGTTGATGTTAGGGTTGGGGATAAAATATATTAGAGTGGGGGATTGAGGACGGTTAGTTCGGTTTTTTTTTATCACCGTTAACCCTAATATACCTCACGCCTAACCCTAATACCTGGCATCCCTATCCCCAATATCTCTCACCCAAAACCCGTATATTGGGATACCATAACCCCAACCATAACCCTAACCCACTTTCAACACTAATATTCCGTACCCAAAACGTAAAAAAATATTTTTCCGTTTATAAATTTTGATATGTTTGATCTCGGAGGTATATCGAAGAAGTGCCCGATTCGGGCCGTGCTCAGCAATTACTTGTGGGCACCGAAATGTTTTTATGTTTAAATTACGCAGACTCCTTCCTTATCACCGAAAATATTTGAAGTGTACACGAATTCAAGCAACACAACTTCATTATATCGCTATACTTGGGATCCCAACCCACTGCGTCATTCAACGCATTGAAGATGCCGATCAGTATGTACGGAAGTCTAGCACTGACTGGGAAAAGAGCAAAGAATATTAGCCAATTGTTCCACTGGTAACTAAACTATACCGACTACCTAACATCGGATCTTGCAGCTCTCCTTGTGTGAGCAGTGTCCATCACAGGAGACTGTCGAATATCATTTATTGTACAGTTCTCTAAATAAAATTACCTTCATTATAGAACATAGTGGCATGTGTAGTCTAAAGTACGTCGACATGGTCTTTTGCGTATGATAAATAATATCTTAGAGACGACATTGAATGTGCAATAACTGATCAGCGTCGCGCTAATTAATCATTACCTGTACATGTACATTGTACAGTGTACACTGTACACATACACGTTGCGTCATAGGACAAACCCATACAAAACACAAATATTACGGAATGTAGCGAACTGTGGAATTCACCTACATTTACTCACCATCGTTTATTTCTTGCTGGTAGCCGAACTACATTGAAGTTGTCAATCTTTTGAATGATCTGTTAACTGAACTATCTCTGAAAAAGCAGTGATGTTTTTTTTTGCAACACACCAAATAAATTTTGAAGATATATCTCAATTATATATGCGAACTCAATATGCCTTTGCATATAAAAACTCCATCATCTCTATGTTAGCAAGCAAAAAGAGTACAAAACGAGCATTAAGTGTCCATAAAGTCAGTCAATCCATATAGTCGTTAGGATAACATTTCAGCTGGAAATAGGGAATGGAGCGCCATAGAGATATTACCGAATCAATGCACTAAATTCTTGCTATAGATCATGAGCGGTCAACATAAGGCCCGCGACGGTGGCCCACAGAGATTTCTTACACTCTTAGCGACAGTAGTGCGCATTCTCACCCAAAGAGTCGAAAAGGATGGTAAACGAAAATAGAACAAGACTCAGGAATGTATCGCGGTCATAAATCCTACATTCCAACGTAATACCTCCTACGTTCCGACGTGCATGCATAATTTGGATTGAAATGTTGTACTTGAGTTATACCGCGGTTTGAGTCTGAAGTAGGTATACACAAGTGAAAATCACACTTTTGTCGCTAGACTGTACACAGAAAGTGAAATTCTAATATGAAAGTAATAACAAGCCTGGGAAAGATGTTATGAAACTTTGTGCTGTTCGGGTCTATATACATTTTTCACCATGAACAAGAAAAGGGTCCGTTCCAAATATAACTGATGTTCACAATCAGTTCTCAATAAGGCTTTCTACATCCGACATACAACCAGAGTTCAAAGAACTTGTTTGGAACTTTGATCGACCACAGATGTCTGATTGATTTCAACAGCTATTAAAGTACATTAAATAAGCCAAATACATTCGATAAATACTGATTTTGTTGTCTATGCTTTAAACTTATCGTTTACATTAAATACGATTTATTCGTGTATAGGTGGATAAAATATTAATGTATCGATTCTGTAATCCGGCCCGCCAAGTACTTCATTTTCCCATATTAGGCCCGCCGACCAAAGAAGTTTCATGCCCCATATTATAGGTGAACGCACAACTGCATTCTAGTTCTTCTTGTTGTTGTTGTTGTTGTTGTCTGTGATATTCATGGAATTTGTTGACTGCGATAGTGATTATCGCGAGGTCAATTTCTCTACTTTTATTCCCTAGCTGCCGACTTTTAGCAAGACCCACTTTTACGCTTTTATAAGACACCGCTTATATATGGATGAGATAGAGAGTAGGAGCCTAGATAAACCTACAACACTTAGGCAGTAATTATGATGTCGACCTCGCTTGTACGCGAACCCGCAACGCATTGGTATTGCAGCAGTGGATGATTGCATACCACTACGCTATCCCGCCGTAACTGCTTTTTTATCAGAGTATTATCGACATGCACCACTTCCTCTCTATGTACCATAATTACTGAAGTACGTGGGTTTGATGTAGCTACACGTCGGAAATATATGAAGAACATCTCTTTGCTGTACCAAATAGTAGAAGCAATGATGCGAGCAGGTACATGAACGATGTAGATCGCTCTGCGTGGGGTGTTCACTCCTCTGCCTCGTTGGAGAAGCCGGAGGTTGAGGCGATGCATGTGCAATGGACATTGTACTTTGCACCAGCATCTAACACGTGATACGAGCCTAAAAGACTAATCTTCAATAAGAGATAAACGGAAATGTGACGAGCCTGCGGCCAGAAAGGTATGCACCGTATAAGAAATTCTATACCAATGCCTAGAACGGGCATTGGTTAAAGAATATACCCAATTACAAAATCCAAACCACGACACAAATGAAATTACAAAGGAAGTAATGAATTAGTGCAATGGCATAGGCAGTTTTTGGAAATTGCTTGTATTTCTTTAATAAAATATCATTTAGTTTGTGGTAAGTATATGCTCGTCACCCATATGCTAGAGAGTAGGCCTACGTTGTACTTGTACGAGCAGCGTCGTACTTACGTGAAGTTATACGAACATGGTGTTTAAAATCTGCGGCGTATTTCATTGCGATATTGAATTCATGCGGCAAGCAACCACTACGACAGTGGTTCTCCACCCTTTCGTCTTCACGGACCCCTTTTGGGCCGCCACGGGCCTCCGCGGACTCCCACAAGTTTTCGTTCAAAATTCGCTCAATTATCGTGCAATCGTCAACTTTCTCGTGTCTAGTGATAAACAGCCACACAATAACTCTTCCTAAAAATAACATCACGATATGTAGCCTATAGAAATTGAGTAGACTTGTATTATTTCGAAACCAATTTTGCAGCTGTATTTATTGTCCTGAAAATCCGCGTCGTCGATTAGATATGAACGAGTGCCAAAAATCCATTTTCACGAATATATATATTGGTAGCGAATGGAATACTAACGCGTAACGCTTCCGACGACAGCTTTTGGTGTGAGTTTTTAATGAACATATCACGTCCAGCCTGGTCCTATATCCAGCATCTCCTCTTGGAGATATTTAGTCGGTATATCACGAGATAAAATGGATTTCGTGGAGAGGTTTCAATTCCTTCATTGGGACAGATTACGAAGAAAATTCAGGAATTTCTATTTCAAATGACTGTTTACTAATTTGCTGAGACTGACAACTCCAAATCCGAAATGCTATCTCCAACATTTTTTTCCACAAACCCCAACAAACGTCCCAAACAGCAATATCTTTGCATCGGCAGGCTATTGGGAATTTGACAGTCGGATATTTGATCTCAGACGAACATTTTAATGATGTGAGTCCTAATTTTAAAAAAGAATTAGGTTTTCAATATCTTTAAAATATTAGAGGCTTCGCGGACCCCCTGAAAATGCTTCGCGGACTCCCAGGGGTCCGCAGACCCCCGGTTGAGAACCACTGCAATACGACATTAGAAAAGTTGCCCGCGAGCCGTTTTGAGTTATCGAGTGCTGCTATAGAGAATATTTAATAAACTACCATCGAGATAAAACT
This sequence comes from Botryllus schlosseri, assembly GCF_051294905.1. NCBI lineage: Eukaryota > Metazoa > Chordata > Ascidiacea > Stolidobranchia > Styelidae > Botryllus > Botryllus schlosseri. Next base: position 15,342,742 of record NC_137239.1, read on the forward strand.
ATTCGTGCAGTTGAAAGTTAATATCATATAACCCTATTTGATCATGAGAAAATGTCGACAACTTGAAATAAAATACATGAAGCTTTTAGTCTAAATGATTATTTAAATAAATTTGTATTTAAGAGCTATAAAATTAAATAGTCAGAATATTTCTTCACCGTTTCATAGAGGATGATGAACATTATATATTATGACCGACCGGACTTAGAACTATAACCTCTTGTTTTTACTACCGTCCTTAAAATATAGGGGACGCCAGACCTAGGCAATTTTCGAAAAGGGGCGCTGGAGGTAAAATGGTTAACAACCACTGCGTTAAAAAAAACCATCAGCCATAAAACCGACCACTCAGGCAAGGTTTATTGAAGTTGATCAACTGCAGCATGAGTGGGCAAGGTGGCTATAGAGGTGATATTTGGCGCTTGCGGAAACATGCCTTCATGCTCTCTATTTGATCAACCGCACCCAATGACAATTTGCGATGCAAATCATTTAGTTACAAGCTAATATTGTTACTGTAAAACTTCGTAATTTATAAAGAAGTATCGGATGTTAGTTCGTAAATGTGACCTCTTAATATATCCATCTGAATTACGGATAACAAACCCCACATCCAACATTATGAACTCAGCGACCGAGGTAAGAAGAGGTAAAATAAATATTTAGATATTCAAATGTTCTCCATGTATTCATCAAAATATTCACATCTTTTTACATCTGGCCTTTAAAGTGCACGTTGCATTGATTCAAAACATTAGGAAGTCTTTGTCAGAACAGTATGGAACAGTATGCGGTTTCTTGCAAGCTGTACTAGCAACAGGTTTCTCACCAACGCACATATCTTATATTACACAAATTGTGAGATTGTCTTGCTAGGAAGTATAATTCACCTTATAAGACACCTATATAGTTGTCCCAATTACGCTATGTACAGACTCACTAACAAATCTCATCCTAATATTATTGTCGGTATCGTCATAAAATAAATAGTTGGGATGTACTGCCTAAACTTATCTTAACAAAAGTCGGTCGACGAAAAGAATGATGCGTCCCTGTCATCGAGATCACTTATATATCTCTCGGCAGCAGCACTGAGTGGGCGACGTTGCCGTATTTACCGCCGAATGCCACTCGGGACTTTCCCAGTTCCATATACAGGTAGAAATTCTTCAAGGCTGTTAATATTGCGAAAGCAACACTTGATCAGCTCATTTTCTCCTATTCCTTTACAAATTTATTATTTTGAAATAACAAATCTGAAGGTTAGAGAGACTTGCTGGGATTCGTAGAATAAATTGAATATACGCTAATTTATTTCGAATAAATTGTAACACGACGGAAAATATTTTGGAGCCACATCGTGGACGTCGTTCATGTGTCCAACATAAATAGCGAAGAGTGTTTCGTCAATAAATCCGTCATGAGAGTAGAAAGTAAAATTCCAGAATGGCAGATCGAACAAATTGCATTAACCTCAATCGGAATTAGAGCATCTGTCATCTCATTATTGAGTCCTCATATCAATTTTATCGAACTTGCTGGCGTATATTCGTGGATGCATTCGCGTGTTATTGAATCCTACCTCACGATGAAAAACTCAATGTAAATGAAATAAGTCGAGGTGAATTTTTCATTTTGTATTCAATTTTCATATTGATGTAGGGTGCAAATCAATGCAAGGGAACTTTGCGGTGATTCGTTTTTTTCACTAATGCCACTAATGGTCCGAATCAGTCAAATACATGTACAGTACATTGTACATTGGTACATTTGTACATCGATGCATAAGAAGCGAAACTATGCATGCTGAGATGGGAGCTCTGTGTAGGCTACATAACGTATACTATACGCGTAAGACACTTTTCCGCCGTATTGGTGTAGTACCCTTCATGTAAACAGAACTCAAACACTATATACATATAAGTAGGCCTATAACCAGTTGCGAGTTTACAAAATAAATGGCAATGTTACGACCATAGCGGTGATCGCGTGGACTACTTGTAAATTACGAGGCGCGCTGGGATTAGCTGAGAGAACATGCTAGAAAATACAGTCCTAGTCTCTTCATGGAGAGATTCCATGATTTCCCAATGCTTATGAAGAACGACGTCCGGGAGATTATTATATGACAGCATTGCTTGGAATTAATGATCAAAAATGTCGAACGCTCGAGAACGGTAGCTTTAAAAAAATTTCAATCCGTCTATTATGAGCTTCTTGTGCGTTGAAATCTTCCAGAACAGACATAAGGCCCGCGAGATGAGTCCGGTCCATATCGGACGATTATATTCAACCCGTAAAACAATGCTGTGTAAATAAAATATAACTGTATTATCCTGAGCGATAGCTGGATAACCGCGGATACCAGTTTTCGAGTTTCTATAAATATGTTGCCAGAATAGAGCCACTATTAAACGTAATATTATGCATCAAGTAGATACGCTTGATGATGAAGCTTTCCAGTGAGAAACAAAGGAATGGATTTGGAAGTCACATTTTGACATCATTTGATTGGTCCAAACCAGCAAGCGATCTAATGGTTGGAATCCGGCCCGCGCCCCAAATTGAGTTCGACACCTCTGGTATAGCTTATCATCGCTGCCTCCTCCATGCAAAATTTTGAATCGAGGATTGTATGTGTGTCGTCATTACAATCCTCATACTTCACATTACAAACGATTGCCAGCTTACTCAAGTTAAAGGTTACAAACAGAAATGTATACACTATACATCGACATAAATTTAATTGACATCCTAAATTCGCAGGCCGGTAACACGCGCAAGTCAGAGTTAATAGCGCTCGACCGATTACCGCCTCGGCAAGCATGAAGTCTAGCTGTTGGAATATCATATATAACTGACGAAGAGCCCGCCCTCCCCCACTCTCTCATTAGACCACATATTCTCTCTTCCTTTCAATGCCTAACCACGCATATCTAGTTCTGGATATAGCTGTGCAATGTGCATGTACGCAATCCGACATCACATTGTGACCTAAACAAAGGGAACATATAGAAATACTCAAATTTATATCATATCGTGATGTACCAGTCAGGGCAACTATTTTAATGGTTTGCAACTGTATTCAATGGGTTAATCATTGTATATTCTCCCATTTCCACTGTTTACTAATAAAGATATGGCCGATGAGTTGCAAAAGATGTAAAATAGAGCCCCTGCCATGTGATCCATATCAATATACATCATGAATAAGTTTGACAATGAAGCATTCCACTGAAAAACAAAAGGATCGATTTGGGGTAATATTTCGGCCTGGCTGTACTAGTCTGGCCCTAACCCATCAAAAGGTTCGGCCAGCGACTCAAATTGAATATTTCACCCTGGGCTAAAAAGAAGTAGCATTTTTCGTCACCAGTCCGGTCACTGTCTCCTAAATGGTCATTGGTTTCGATTGCTTGTGGCTAAATCTCCACTTTGCTCTATTTGTCGGTATTGTGAAACCATTGAGCTTTGTTCTCCCTTGCCCTTGCCTATGACTTTCGTCCTAGCTTATTGTGAAATGTGTCTAATTGAATGTTCCTTTTTGTCCTACGACGCTCTGAATGACGAAGCTATTGCTCTGACACCATTGATTTTGTGTCTTACTAACCATCATTTAGATCAGGGGCGGGCAACTTCTTCAGTCGGCGGGCTGGAAATGAGAAAATGAAGTATGCCTACTTGGCGGGCCTGATTCCTGAATCGAAACATTAATCGCGTATTTACCCACCTATAGAAGGAATTTATCGTATTCAATGCAAACTTTAAGGTTAAAGCATCGAGACCGAAAACAGCATTCAATGAATTTTTCAACGAAATGTGTTCTTTAGGCTACTTTAATAGCTGTTAGAGTCAATGAGACATCTGTGATCCATCAAAATTTTCAACAAGTTGTTTTAAACTCTGGCTGTATGACGGAAGTAGAAACTCTTAGTCTGAACTTTGGTTAGATTTGAACCCAGCTTTGTCTTGTTAATGTTGATGGTCGAAAATGTTGAGTCGCAAATGTATGAGGATCCGCGATGCACATTATAATGTAAGAACAGAATCTGTACCGGGCGAGATAGTGTAAAGGTTGTGCGTCCGGCTTCTCGATCGGTAGATCGTGGGTTCGGTCCCCGGCCGGGTCAGACCAAAGACTCGAAAACTGGTGTCTGCGGCTATCCTGCTAGGCGCTGAGCAATCACGGATAGCATGGAGGAGATAAAAAAAACGGGGGTGCAGGTGCAGACTAGATGACCTTACTATAAAGGCCGTATCGCGTCTCAGTCGTCAAAGCATCTCGATGGTGCGGGCGAAAAAGAATACTATATCCCTCCCTCTCTCTCTCTCTCTCTTTTTGCGGGCCACTGAAAAACCCGTCGCGGGCCGTCTGTTGCCCGCGCTCAATTTAGATTTTAGCACGGCTATTTTATTTTCTCACTGTTTTGAATGAAATGCGAGACAGAGAGAGGTGGAAATCTTTCTTTCAATAGCAGACATAACGAAAACGCCACTGCTTGCAATGCAATGCAAATATTCAGATATGAAACATATAAACGCGGGTATCGATATAACAGATTCATGAAAGCATAGCCGTGTTTAACAATGCAACAACAACAACAACTGCAGTTCGCGGCCTTTGAACCTTTTGTATGTCATAATGAATAACTGTATGTATGATAGGCATATATCACGAGTTTGATGCAATTCAAATATTGCTTCATTACATGACCCATAACACCAACAAAGAAAGGGCAAAGTCTATCATATATAGGCCTATTGTTGTAACTGGCATACAGAATATTAAGGATTGTTGGAACCCTTAACACATTACCTTGATATTCTAAAACTGAATGACCTCCATCACTACGAGCTAGCCAAAATGATGCATAAAATATATTATTGTTATAGGACATTTTTCAAGAACTATTTCCATACATTTTCTTCGGTTCACTCATATGGCACTAGATCTAGGTCCCAAGGAAAAATAACATTACCTTCATTTTCTAGAAAATTGTTGGAAAACAGTTTCAGCTTCAAGGGAGTCAAGGTTTGGAATAACATTCCAGATGCAGTACAACCAGTTCCAGATCAAATACCGCAAATTTTCTTGTTGCAAAATACTGAAATGGTTCATGATTTGCAATGACTGTGATGTAATACTGTTACACTTGCTACGTCTTCATTGTTCTTGCTTTGATGCATTTTTTTGCTGTGCACACTGTGGATACCTGTACTCTGCTTTGATGTTTACTGCTGATTTCCCATGTCTTTTTGTCTTTTATAATTTTATGTTCATCGGTTAATTGTCATATTCGTTAGTCTCAGTGGCGGCTAGTGACAATATCGGGTGGTGGGGCAAGGGCTGCAAGCGACTTTTTATAAACATGACGTCACAATGGCGTTTACCAACTTGAAAAAAGTAACTTTATGATGGTCACATGAATTTCCAGACAACTGTGATTTTTAACGTAGGTGCAGCGAGAGTTTTGCCGGTGAGCCGTGACTTGAAGTTTGGTAACAAATGTTTTATTCATTTTTTTTATTCAAATGATTATTTTACAAAATGCACGCGAACCAAGAATCGTCCCTATGTCACGAATCAATCATCAGGACATCCTTAGTAGCATGCGGTATGATTTCGTGATAGAGATTGCGCAAGCGCCGAGTAAGACTACCTACTCAAAACGGTTGCGTTCACTTTTCTCCTGCACTTTCTTCGCCTGTTTCGGCATTGAATGTATACACACTTTTGTTGACTGGGAGGAGGCGGATTTCAGCATGAGGATGGTAATATCTATCCATGGGGTATGTTTAGCGAGTAGCTGCTCCGTATGGTTACTAACCGAGCTTATTGGATCCATGCTACACAGTCGGTGCTAGGAAAAAGAGCAAGCGAATACAATTTTAAAGTCAATAAATACGGCTGCCCGAAGCGGATTTCTAGTATCTCAAGATTGAAGTTCCTTGGTGTAAGGTGTCGCATTGAAAGTGATGACTCGGTCGTGTAATAATTAGGGCTGGGCACAATGATTCGAGTACTCGAATCTGAATCGAGTATTAATTTTAATGATCCGAGTCGAGTACTAAAACACGATTTTTTCGAGTACTGAAATTATACGCTTCTCGCCACTGAAAGTTAATTTATCAACGAGAATTGTATTTTCAATACTAATTTTCGCTGTTGATGACTTGAAATCTTGATTGGCCGCATCGTAGCATACGAAACATAAGGTACAAAGCTACGAACGCTACCGGAAATAGCCCATTTCCGAAGTCATGACCTTTCCACAACATTGTCACCAATTGCAATAAAATTGTTGTCGTCGAAAAAATACCAAGGTATGTTTAATGTAATGGATAACAGGCATTATATTCTTTGTGGTCGTATAAAAGATATGTATTTGAAAGTAGGCATATTACATTCTGTTATGACGTCATAATGAGTGATACTCGATTACTCGACTCGCCTCGAAGGATTTTACGTGATTCAGAATCGAATCACGCAAGTACTCTATTTTGCCCAGCCGTAGTAATAATCTATCCGCATTTCAGCTGACGCGGACCCGATCCCTTCAAATTCTGTAGATACCGGTATGGTGCTTAACATGGAATCACGCCATATCTAATAACAATAGGAATTTTTATTATTTGACAGACGATTATTTGTTTGAATCTAATTGCAACTGTTGCGACTTGGTCTAAACAGGCAGATTTGATTGAGACTACTCACTGCTGATCTTATTCAAGATCTGCTGAATAATGTACAATGATATGGAGGACAGGAGAGTGACGGCAAGGAAGCAACTGGCAACTGGTGATAAGACTCTGGAACCTACAACAGTGCTCAGAATAGCCACATTGCCACAATACTACCGCCTACCATCGATATTCATTCAATAAGTCTGTAATAGAATCAGGCTGTCCCAATACGGCAAGCAGAAGATTGGTGGAAGTCGATGTGAATTTCAGTCGAAGCAGGTGATAACGCAGAAGTATTTCACGCATGGGACTATTTCTATGAAAGTTTATCAAGGATCAAATTTATCAAATGTTTTGCTCGGCACAATGAAGCTAATGAGTCCAGTCAAAGAAGAAGAAACTTGAGGAGGAAAATTTGGTGCGTTGTGAGCAAAAGTCTTCAGTACATTGCACGGGACACTTTCAACAACGCACGTGGCCCTCTCGGACGAGAACACCGCGGTTTTGAAATTGTAAATCTGCATTGCAATTTCCAACCACGCAGCTCCTTCATTTCATTTATGAAGAGGAAGGCTTGGCCAAATATTCATATTTTGGAGGCAAACAAACCCGATACTGAAGTAGAAATGACGTTAATTTCATTTCAAACGCAAGTAAAAGTAGCAATTTCCAATAAGGCAAAAAGTTGTTATTCTAGGCTGAGTTTAGAAGTAGTCAAATATCATAAACATGCTAGTAAGTCTTACAAGTAGGAAAAACCTACTTGAGTACTTTGAAAAAGTACAAGTATTTCGTCACTATCCACCTGTAGCCATAGCCATAGTCTGAAAATCGGCATTGATTTGAACAATCGCAACCACGCAAGGACCATTGTTATAGTCATTGTGCTGCTTCGTTGCGATTGATTAGAACAATGTCGATTTTCAGACTTTGAAAGCTATTTCGGGGTGGTTCCATTGCCTTGATGAAATTTTTAATGTATATTATCAGAATCAGCGCGACTGTAGCTTTCAAATAAGATCAACTTTATTAAATTTGAGCGTTCGGGCCGTCATCTATGGGATTATCAATTACGTTGCCGTTTCATGCTATGAAGCGACAACAAATCTGCGACTGTAGCATCACTCGACCGTGAATCACGTGATGCGCATCTATCCGTAGGTTATTTATCTATAATTATAGGGTCTTTTATGATGAGGACACAGCGAGACTGCACGGCTCACTGCATTTGGGTTACGTCTTACTTTCCATTTGATCATAGGCAACTTTACGGCCATTTTTTGGCCGGCATGTCGAGCGCAAAATTCGATTAAACAGATATCAATGAAAAGCCGATGCTGTACTGATTACGAAAATATAATTTTTATCCGCTCATGCTGCTCGAACCCTCAAAAATCAGGCTCTAAAAAACTTTTACTGATAGCTCGGATTGTTTTCCACAAAATGTTTTGAACTAGGTATTCTAACATGTAGCGCACTGCGTTTCGAAATCGAAAAGGCACTGTAGGCAACTGTACAACTTTTGAGAGTGATGCCTTTTGAACATTAAAGAATATTTGAAGCTTTTTGGTCAAAACAATATACGGACCGCCAGATGATTTCATTCGGCCCCGAAGCAATTCTGAGTAGATTGAAAAATGCGTGTATTTTATCCAGCACGTCTCAAATTTATAGTAAGAAATACTTCTATGGAATATCCCCTCAAGATAGAAAATGTCGAGTATGTTCATAGGTTACATTATAACCACCCGACAGGGGAATTGTGATTTCTAGTGACCGTTAGGAGGAAGTCGCTGACATTGATACCCGATTCCGAGAAGGCGAACAAGTGCATATATTGAGTTAAGAGTTTATAGGAAAAATTGATCATAAATTACAGTTATTCACAGAAGTAGAAACGCTAATGCTAAACCTTTATATGCAGGTTATATGAGTTATTCAGGGTCGTACTGCTGCATTAGTTCTGACTCAAAAGGTCGAGAGAAACCCGAATCACTATATGATAATATTGTACCAAATTCCAACCCCCGCGTTTGCAGTAAAATCTTCTGTACTCCTTACAACGCATAAGCCGAGTTGACGCCAGTATAACACTAAAACAAGTGGAGAATTTAAATATTCCAATTTTTATCATCGTTAGAGCCAATGTTATATCCGATTATAACTGCATTCAGCCGCGCTATCATCGTATTATTGCCAATTCCGTTGTTTGCTAATAATGGAGCGGCTAGAACAGAAATCCCTATTTGCTATTATCGGTAATATAATGTCATAAAATATTGTGTCTATAGGCTTGATAATAAAGTATTCAAATGATAAATAAGTGTATGGACTTTGAGGTAATATTTTTGAATCATTTGACTGATGCGAGTGATCTGAATTTTTGAATTCGGCCCGTGACGTCGTTTGAGTTTGATACCCCTGACTTATAGACATTTAGAGCACTGGGCACCGCCCCTTACCAAGAACACAAAACCCCCTCTCAATGGAACTCAAACCAGCGTCTTCGGGATAAGTTGCGTTGGCGTACTGCGAGCCGAAGCGCCACTCTCCTCGTCGAGACTTCGAAATAATACCTAGATTCCCGTAAAGTGTCCGCCTTGGCGAAGACGAGCAACGTCCCGATCGAAAACCGCGTTCGTTTGTTCCTTAGGATCGACTGATCCATGTTTAACTGATGCTCATAGTAAAGCATTCTAGTTGTCTAATTTCACTAAATTATAGCGAAATGCCAGTAATCCAATTCTAATCTAATTTGCGAAATGTTTCTATGATCTAATTCTAATTGTAATCTAATTTGTAAAATGATCATGCGCTCTAATTCTAATTGTAATCTAATTTGGTAAATGTTTCTATACTCAAATTTTAGTTTTAGTCTAACTTATTGTTTTTCTGAAAATGCACCTTTGTCCGAGGCATTTTGAAGCGAGTTAGCATGCATATCCCTCTCGCACAGGGAAATACAGTAGACCTACCAATGCCGATCGCATTACTCACACCATACAGCAGTAGTAGGTATTGTGACGAAAAATAGCCATGCTGGCATAATAGCCAGTAGTCTGCGATCAACATTCTAGTTTCGATCACAAACAGAACAGCAGCGAAGAAAAGTAGATGATTAATACAGGCTTGATCACTTTTACGCCCTCAAATACATCAAGACCAAAGAGGATGCTTGCTTCAGATATAACCAAAGAAAATATAATTGAAAATGAAGTGGAAAGATATATCTCAGCGTCAGCGGTGTCTTACAAAAGCCTAGAGGTGGGCCGTGCTATAAGTCGGCAGTTACGGAAAATAAGAAGAATATCGGCCTGGTGTAAATGACCATAGTAGTCGACAAACACCATGAATAAAACAAACAAACAAACATATATCTCAGCAGAGCGTGAGTATGACCGTGATGTTCTGAGTTACTGGAAAAGAGGAAATCGTTTTCCTAATCTTAAGGCTGCTGATCGAGAACTCGTAGGCATGACAGCAACATCAGCTCCGCCGGAAACAGTTTTCAGTCATGCAGGGGAAGTGTATAGTGTAGAGGTGTCCCCAACTCGAGACGCGTCGCGGGCCACTTTTCAAATTTCCTAGAGGCCGCGGGCCGCAATAATGCAGTATCGAGACGAAATAGGCCATACAGTTAAGCAACCGCACGTTTTAAAGCCTTTACGTTAGTACAACTACGGTTGCATTTAAAACAAATTGTGTTTTAAAACTAAAAATCACGCGACAGTTGCAAATAATTTGATAAATGTTGCAGCATGCAAAACTTGCAGTCTGCAAATTTGATCCTAGGCATTGCAGCAAAACTCAGTTTTGACGACTTTAACAAAATCAACATCCTGAAATGGATTAGGAGTGCATCGATCAATCACCTGGATATTCTTCATCCATTCGCTTTGAGATGTCACTAGTTTTTTGTGAGGAAGGTGCAAAATTCTTGGTTACGTCATCTACAACTTGAAGAGAAAGAAGAGAACTGTATTGAATGTTGCACATTCATTTTCATTGACTGCCGCCCAAGCGGCTTAGTATGTTTGTTGCAGTCTGAGTTTATCTGAATAGGCATGGATGTTACTGGAAAGTATGTGAATCGATGTAACGCCGATCAATTTTATGCGCGACTAAAAGTAAAAGTGGCTATTTTCAGCAGTGTTGGGATCAAGTCACTACCATCGAGTCACGAGTCATTTCGAGTCATTGCACATTTTGACTCGAGTCAAGTCAAGTCAAGGGCTTTTCAAAGGTGACTCGAGTCTAGTCAAGTCACTCGATTTTTGGAGGTGACTCGAGTCAAGTCGAGTCAAGTCAAGTCACGAGTCAAGTCACATTTCAAGTCAAGTTGCCTTGTCGAGGCATAAGGCATGATTACGGCATTGAAATTTGCTAGATTTCTGAAATACAGATTGAGTGGTCATTGATTCCGAACCGATGAACCAATATAGAGGTAAATATACACGAAAGAAGGCGCTGTATCGCTCACATATACGTAGAACTATTGGACTTCGTTAAGTAATTGCATGGCCTCAGTTAATAGTTACCAGCCAAAATAGCTACTAGAGTTTACGACAACGTAAGCTGTAAGCTTCGATCACTTCGTTTGCGGTCAATTAATTTATGAGAGAACAATCGATAGGCTCAGTGAAACGCTCGATCATGGAATGATTGGTCGCTTTCAACGCTTACACCAACGTTTCGACCACTGCGTTAACGATCAATTCGTTAGTGATGCAACAATGGAGGCTTGGTAAAACGCACAATCATTGCGTGATCGGTCAACAATCCTAACAATGCAAGATACAGTGATTTTTATCGACGATTACTTGATGACTTGAAATTGACTCGTGAATTTTTCTCCGAGTCACAAGTCAATCCACATTTTTGATTCGCCGAGTCAAGTCAAGTCAAGTCATTTTAGCAAAGTGACTCGAGTCAAGTCAAGTCATACGAAAAAGGTGACTCGAGTCTGACTCGAGTCAAGTCATGACTCGAGTCATCCCAACACTGATTTTCAGAACATTCAAAAATTACTGGACGTAAACAGATATATATGGTTTTGATTCGGTAATTGTCGACCAATAATTTCAGAAGTGTGACATGGTGAAAGTCTACTAGCAATAACGGTGCTAGTCTGCGACAAGATATGTCAAAATGATGTAGAAGTCTAAAGCTAATGAAATGGATATAGGCTATATCCTTCAAAGTCTAGAGATTGCATTCAAGAAAGGTTGCAACTGCTTATACTTGTGAGAATATTCTATATTTTTATGTTGGAATTCACTTTGAGTAGCGAGAGCCGTGGGTTATAATTGCCTGTTGTAGGTCTACTGATTTACCTTGATCTTAGATTTATATATACTAAATAATAATTAAATATTACACTACAGCAGGGGTTCTTAAACTTTTTCGGCGCGGACCCCTAATTTTATTTTTCGAGTCTTTGTGGACCCCCTAGCGGAAACCCCTGCGACATACTTACCGCTTTCCATTCTGGACTCGATTCGCTGAATCCACGCCATGACACATACAAGGAGGGCAGTGTTGATGATTCCGAAAATGATGTGTGACGCAATGTTGACTATAACCAGCGTTGAGCTCCTGCATAATTTATCGACATTCTTAATATTCACGTTGGGCGGCACAGATTCGCCTTGACGTTCATCGACTGTTGCGTATGGTTCATATTGACTTCGTCTGTCCGTCATTGTGACTTGAAACATAAATCTAAACTTTAGAATTCGGAAGTGAAAAAAACTGTCTTCTTCATATCATACGCAGTCGTCGCTAATATGGAATCAGATAAATTTTACATAATCGGCTTTTGAGTTATACAGAGGTGAGTATTTTGCTAAATATGACCTTCATGACGTAACCGGTTGAACAGTAACGTTTTAGATCAGTGGTTCCCAACGTTTTTCGACTCATCGTCCCCTTATCAATCTCAGCACAAATTTCGCCCCCCCCCCATATTTACTGATCCAAAAAAGAGGAGATATAAACGGAAAATTTATTCACCTAACTCTGATCGCTATAGTGAATCTACTAAAAAGGTCATTTTCCGAGGTGATAGGTGCTTGGAGAATCGGTTTCCGCGTCTACTTTCCGTTAGGTTGACCTTTTTTCGCATCATATACAGAATAAGCTGTCTTCACGTGCATCACTGGACGTTCTCACATTTTCGTCCCCCAGTTAACCCCTCTGGTATTTCCGCCCCATTGTTTCTCAAAATCACCCATTGGGGCGATATCGCCCAAGTTGGGAACCACTGTTTTAGATGGAATGCATTTTCGCAATCCCGCCGATATTGGTATACAATGCGTGAGCATGAGCTGAGCATGAATACTGAACACTTTCGGCAGGCAACTGTTCAGAGTTCACAAATGGCGTCAAATTCGAGTATACAGTATTGACAATTTAATCACGTGACTCAATTTTGCGCATGAAGGAATGACTATGATCGTATCGCGAATTATACGGTATTGAAGCTTCCTAGTTTCTAAGCTTATTATTATAAATTTGACCCAATCCGAAAATATTTCATGCCAGCTCTGCTCTGCTCTGTCAGCTCGATATCGTATTTATCGCGCAAAAGAAACAATACTGTGTAATTATATACGCAACACTGCAATCGCGAAGCGTAAGCGCAACTGAATAAGCGGAGATTGCGATGCTCACGGTTTCCATGATCCATCGTTAGCTGTGTACTTTACATTAGTAAAACACTGAGGATCGTCATGCGCAAGAAGACTGGTGATTATTGAGACAAAGGACGTGTAATTTAACAACAGATAATACGACACTATAAACGACTGAGTTCTTGTCAACTTTAATATATTACAACATCGTGATGACGTCACGCAACTAATTCTTAGTCCCATCATGGCCTACTAAAAACACGGCCTTACAGTCTGCCTATTGACCTGAAAATTAAGAGGCCTAAAGTCTGAAATAGTGTAAATCTCGTGGGAACACCTACGCAGATGGTAAGTAGCGCGCCAGGCAAAACTGCAATGGATTCTGAATACGATTTATCGTGTTAAGATGTTAGAATATCGTTTTAACACGAAAACAATCATTTTAGTCCCATAAGAGCTGTTAGACAGGTGCAGAATCCACGGATATCACTGCCAAAACTCTTGCGGATGGATACAGTTGAAGTTGTTGTTGTCGAAGGCAAGACATTTTCAGTTGTTCGGGTTGAGCCGTGTGGTGCTGTTCGTCGCATTGCACTTGATTCTTTCTATATCTAGAGTATATTCACGAGCTGAGGGTCAGTATTATCACTTGATAGGTTAGTTAGCAATCAGGTTACGGTTCCTCGACAGTGCCAGTGGTTCAAGTACGAAGAACGTCGTGTTCGAACGGCTCGCCGGTAGTATCATGATCTGCTTGTTCTCTAACATAGTCTTGGATACGGTAGTCAATTTTGACGAATCGTAGAACTGGTAGCGTTGGTTCTAAGACGTTCAATATTTTGAAGGCGTGTTCATTGTAACTGCTTTTATATAATTTCAATAATTGTTGCAAGGCTTGGACAGGGTGCTGTGCCAGAATGCTCTTTTACTTCAGTGATCTATCATTTGTTAATATCCATTTTCCAGTGTAGTTAATAGGCGATGGTTCTTAAGTGTTGCGTGGTGGGGTGTACTTCTGGATATACTACTGACAAATCTAGCAAAGTCTCAACTTTCCGTTTTCCCCTTGAAAATACGGAACTGAGTGGTGCATGGATACATTTTGTTAATCGTGCTCACTGGATGCCGACCAAATATTCGGTCGTGTGTATCAAACACTTCGAAGACCGTTATATTATGCATGGGAAACGTAAAACATTACGTTGGAAATTGAATCCCGTGCCTACGATTTGTTCTTCAGCACAGCGAGCACTTCCGTCAACTCTGCCCAGTAAATTAACAACACGGCCACCTCCGCGAGATCGATCGCAACAACCAGATCAGTTGAAGGATTTCAATGTGTCTGATACGGTCAAGGGGTTTGAAGAGATTGATGCCGGTCTTGCCCCTCCCAAGTATACATTTCATAAAGCAGGGGATCAGCATGTTATATACTATGAGCTGTGTTTTGAAGGCTTTCCGAAAATCAAGAATGCCATAAAAATTGACAGTCAACTGAGGGTGCAGCTGCAACATAATGGAATACCTGTGCCTTTGCCTACATGGTTCCGCACAGGAAGAAATACTCTGCTCAAAAGGAAATGCGAGCTACTAAACTTCCCAAGCTATTTGGATAGTCTAACTGATCCGGATCCCGAAGTAGATATTTTAGAGGAGCTCCGTAATCTAAAATACCGCAAGGCTGGCAATACTCTGGCATACTCTGGCAATATGATCCGGTACTGCTTGCTTTTACGTTCTATTTCTTGCCAAGCGTACAAGACACTTTTGGAAATGTTCCCTATGCCATCTTTGAGCTGTTTGCAGAACAAGACTAAAGGGACAATTGATTTTTCAAAGGCCATACAGCTACTGAAATCGAATGGGGAAATCTCTGAGGATGTTATCGTGATGGTGGATGAAATGTATCTCCAAAAAAGTGTGCAATATCATGGTGGCGAATATTATGGTGCTGATGAAGAAGGAAATCTTTACAAAGGCATCATAGTGATTATGATCAAGGGACTTGAAAAATCGCTTTCTTTAGTCCTACAAATTCTACCAGAAACACAAATTAAAGGTGCCTGGTTGGCGCAAAAGCTGTCTGATTGCATCACGAAAATCTCGGATCTTGGCTTTAATACAAGAGGTATTGTTTCTGACAACCACAGTACCAACGTTCGAGCTTTCAATATACTGTCATCACGGTATGGATCGAACTCCGAGCTGTTCATCAATCATCCAAGTTGCAAGACAAAAATCTATCTATTTTATGACAACGTTCATTTGGTGAAGAACATTCGCAACAATCTACTGAATGCTAGGAGATTTTCCTTTCCTTCATTCCATATTAAAGGTGGCAATATATCCACAATGGGCCCTGCTGGTTATATTGCATGGCAAGACTTGCATCATATTCATGAACAGGATCAACAATTGGAGTGTAATTTGCGAATGGCTCCAAAGCTAACAAAAAAAGCACTACATCCTGGCAACAACAAGCAGAACGTCAACCTGGCACTGGCTATCTTTGATGAAAAAACCATAGCAGCTTGCTTCACTCACCTTCCGGATAGGGCGGATGTCTATTGCTTCCTCAAAGTCATACATATGTGGTGGACTATTGTAAACAGCAAGCAGAGATACTCCCCTAATAAACTTGGTAATGCTGTCACTCTTGGGGATGGGAAAATAGAATTTTTGAAAAGCTTTGCCAACTGGCTTGAATCATGGAGATCGGATGCGCCTTCCAATTATTGCTTCACCAAACAGACTTTTGATGCCTTGATTCGAACCATCACTGCCCAAAGTGACTTGGTCCAGGATTTACTGTCAGAAGGATACGAGTATGTCATGATGGGTAAATTTCAAACAGACCCCCTCGAGAGACGATTTTCTCAGTATCGACAAATGAGTGGTGGGAGGTTTCTGGTCAGCTTGCGGGAAGTGTTGTCAGCGGAGAAGATATTGATGTGCAGATCACCACTGAAAAGTGGCATAGAATTCTGGAATGAGGATGTGAAGATTGACAACGAATCAGCGTTTCACGAGTTTCAGAACGATGTTGAGATTTCGTGCAACGACTTTTCTGAAGTTGCTATTTCACCTGAAACAAAAGAGGTGGCATATTTTGTTGCAGGATTCATTGCCAAATGTCTTAAAAGTCATACGGACTGCACCGAGTGTAGGTTATCCCTCACAACTGATGAACCCGAAGAGGAATATGCTGAATATTTCGAGATGGTGGATAGGGGACGGTTGACTGTACCTGCCATTCAAGTGGCCCATTTTGTATTTGATTCCTTCGCAGTTCTGGATTCGGCTAATCAGCTCATATCTAACCGTGGCTCTGTTCCTCTGCGCCGTGCAGCATTATGTGTGTTGAAAGTTGTGTTAGGTGAATCCCGAATTGGTTGCAATGCACATAGTGAAAATTGTACAAATGTCGCGTTCAAGAAAATTGTGAACATTTTTTACAATAATCTTCAAAAATTGGCGAATTCCTCACTCAGGGAAGACTCACTTCGCCAATTTAAAGGGAGGCAAAGGCAAAAGAAGTGATTGTCCTGTAAGGCTGTGATATTTCTTTTCTAACGACCTAATTCAAGAGTTTCTGCACCCATTTTTCTTTGATTGTGCAAATTTCGTTCCTAATTTTTTGGGTATATATTGCTGCAATAGACTGTTTTTACAGAAGTGATTGGACCGGTGTGTTAGTAGAGTACCAGAGACAGGTAGCATTATGACAATATAGCATTTTCTGACCTATTGAGCGCACAGCTGGTAAGGGTTGGAAAGTAGACTTTAGGCCTCTTAATTTTCAGGTCAATAGGCAGACTGTAAGGCCGTGTTTTTAGTAGGCCATGGTCCCATGAATGCGGAACGGGAATATATGTGAAATGTTTATGCACGTGTTGTAGGAGAAATGTAATACCGCTCAGTTTTTACGAAGAGTCGAAACAAAAGACGGGTTCGCAATAGGGATGGTGTGAACCTCTGAAAGGTTCAGGTTCGTGTGAAGCGAATCTTTTTGAAAGGTTCTGTGGGAACGCAAACGTGAACCTCATGACGTCACGTGACGTCATATTGCTAATTCCAACCCGACATTTTAGTGAAGTTATAGCCTGTATTAATGTACAGTTGTACACGATACCTAGCGACGACTCGGACCACATAATGCCACAGTGCTGAAGTACATCTTGACGTTTTAAACGTTGCCGAATGATCGACTGGGGCAATCAAATGATATACTAATCCTGTTTGGTTGGCCAGGGTTGGCGTCATAGTATTGTCTACTCCCCAGTCCCCAATTGCAGTGCAGGTGGATGATTTTAATGCCCTTTGGCAATCATTTCTGCATGTTACCCGTCATATTACAACTTTACAAGGTGTCAATTGTCTGTGTTTTGGTTTGTAATCATAATCAAGAGCAGTGGCGGCTCGTGACAATATCGGGTGGTGGGGCAAGGGCTGCAAGCGACTTTTTATCAAGATGACGTCACAATGGAGTTTTCCAACGTAAACAAGTAACTTAGTGGTACGAACTACGGTAACACGAACTTCCCGACAACAGTGATTTAACGTATGTGCCGCGAGAGGTCTGCCGGTGAGCTGTGACTTGAAGTGTGGTAACTGCGTAAACGGCGTACGGAACAAAGATTTCACACGGCTCATGTTCGCACTATACCTGACTTGACTAATTATCTGCAGAAATGGAAATGACTATAACTCGAGAGATTGCGTAAGCCTAGCTGGAAAGGTCAACGAGTTCGGACACATACGCAATTGTTATCTCATAGATTGGACAATGTCATATTGAATCCAAAACATAATTCTGAAGAACTACGGATAGCAGCCTCGGAAATTCGGTCCCGATACAGCATAGGAGATGTTTTGGCCTTGGTGCTGGAGACTGTCACACGACACATACGGCTTACGGCCTATATGTCTGCTGCAAAATCGCCTTTGGAAAATATATTACCGAATAAATACGTGGATGAAAGCCGAAAACTTGGTACACTGTTACATGAAATCAACGAGAAGTAGCCTCATGACCGTTTTCGGTATGGTACACTGTCAAAATTAATACAAACAGACCAACACCGAATTTCGCGTAAAATTTACTGAGGAATAGGCTGATCATTGATCAAGCGATCAGCTGTTAGCCGCCATCGAAAACGAAACAGCTATCGCGCTTGACAGGGGTTGTAATTGTAAGCAAATGGCCTGAAGGCCACAATTTCACGGTCAAAATTGACATTGGAGAATATAAAATAAAAGTAAATATTTGAATGCAAACCGAGGATGCTAGTAAACTGTTTCATGATATCATCATCTCATCACTTATCTCAGTATGGAACACAGTTAGCGTTAACACAGATACGCCGACTTTTGCGTGAAATCCGCAATGCGTTAGGTAGGCTAAGTGTCAGATCAGCGCACATCTTTAACATCTCGACCTTGATAACGAAATTGCTGCCCTAATCATTGAGTGCCAGCCGTGAGACTTGGCACAGCGTTCGATACTAAAATCAAGACATGCCATGCAAAAGCTCATGACGGATCTAGGTAAGGAGCATCGTTAAAATCAATGGAGACCAATACCGGCTTTGCGTAAAATATGTTTGCGATAAATGACGAGTCAGCTCTCACTCGATTTAGGAAACGAAATTACCACTAACACAGTACAGTGACAAACTTGAAACTTGGTACCGCGTTGAATACTAACATTAAGACTTACCGTACCAAATGTCATGACCGATCTCGGTATGGAACATCGTCAAAATCAATGGATACCAATACCGGCTTTTGAGTAAAATCTGTTTGCGATACATGACGAATCAGCACACACTCAACTTCGGAAACGGAATTACTACCCTAAACTTTAAGTAGAAACCCTGAAACTTGGGACAATGTTAAATACCACCATCACGACATGACATACCAAGTTTCAAGAATTATCATGCTGTGAAACACCATCAAAATCGACCTATACCAGCAAAGGTCGACTAAACGCATATGACGGTAACCGAGTTCAGATGTAGATACGATTGTTACATCACACCTTAAGGGCGAGTAGGCTATGTTGCCCCGGTTGCTCGGTCATTTTATGAATAGGAGAGAGTAAATCACTGTTTCTTTATTGTGCGCAGCTTTGAGAGAATAGACAGTGAAAGCTTGTTATGAGCGCTACCGGGGCATGCCCCGGCTAGGCATTTGCAAAGCGAAAACACGAAGAGAATTCGATTTTCGGAGAGACTTCGCTATATATATGGGCATTTACAAGCGAAAGGACAAGAAGAATACGATTTTTGCTGTGATTTCGGTATATATAGATTGCTGTGCGTCTATAAATGGTAAAGAACTGTTATTGAACAGAATTTTAGGTGGGGCAATGCCCCAGTTGCCCTATAGGACGAGCCACCACTGATCAAGAGTGAATTCTGGTCAGAGCTATCCAAAGATATCGGAGACAAAAGTTACAATACTCCGAAAAAAAATCTGTAGTAAACTCCGACTGTCACAAAATCGGCAAAACTCCGCTCCGAATCCACCCCGACTCCGCTCCGATGCTCATCACTAGTGCAAAACCTACCAAGGTTCGTTTGTGAACGTGAACCTCTAAATTTCCGAGCTTCACACACAGAACGCGAACGCGAACCTCACGTTCACACAACACCTAGTTCGCAATATATAATCTGGGATTGGTACTCATAGAGCTTTAACCCATATCTATGTACAAGTTTACATATAGCTCCTAGTTTGGTGCCATTTGTAATGTGTTTGCAACTTATCTTTGTTGAGGGAGATATAAACCACGCCACTGATTCTATACTTTCAATGGTCCAGGTGATATACGATTTTAACTGGTCTATATGTAAGAGCGATGGAACAAGCCCAATTCTTTATAGCTTATTTGGTTCACGTTGCTTCGATGCATCTAATATTTTGCAGTTGTGTCTTGTTGCTTATTGTCGCCCCAACGACCCAACCCTTCTCTTCAATTCGGTGTCGAGTACACAAATTTGGCAGTCTTGGACATTGGAAAATAACTCTTATTAGTATTCAAGTTTATTTAACCAAAATTACCTTTCAATGATCAACTGAATTGAACGTTTTATAGTGACATGGATTTGTGAGTCGTGACTCATGATCTCTCAATCCCACGACTTGCAAGATTCATATCTTGCGGTTTTCATGAATTTCCGTCGCGCAACTGAGTCAGAGCAAGTAAGGATACAAAATCACAGTTAGGCCTACTTATTCGGTATTAGTATTCATATAGCCTAATAGCGTAAGCATATAGTTTCATTCTTGAAACTGAAATGGCTCATTAGTCTTTATTCACAGACAATTCGTCTCTCTATATTCATATACCGATCCAACATTCAGCCAAAGCATATTGATACCTTTTCGGGTGTCCAAGATCAGTAATATAATACCTCTTTTTATTACTTTTGTTTTTGTAATCGTGGTGTTTCGACTACAATATTAGTTTTATACCAGGTATTAAATTTCGAAAAAAACATTTATCAGCATATGTTCTGCAGCTTTTAATAATTGCCATAAATTCGTGAAATCATTAATAATAATAAACATGAGATATGACTTTACAAATGCGGCAACGTGGTCGCTCAGTTAAATATTATCTTGCTCTTGTCAACAGTAATTCCTCTATCAAACATTTCGTGTCATTGCATGCCGAAGGACGATATTACTAAGTATAAGATGATGACTGTTGCAAGTGTCTCGTAGTATGACACATTTTAATATCTCATACATCTTATTATAGCCAGAGGTGGTTAAAGTAGTCAAGAAAGCTATTCAAAGAATTAGAAGTAGCGACGAAAAAATCTACTCAAGTACGAGTAGAAGTACTTCTTCAATTAGCCACCTCAAATTACTTGAAGTAGAAGTAGATTTGACTGACTTTAAATCTACTCAAGTAAGTAAGTAGTTTTGAAAACAGTATTATTTCGTTCGCATGGACTGTCAAAATCTACGAATTGAGCGATGCGGAAGTTGCAGAGAGCTTGATTCGTATTGATGCATCCCAGGAGGTATCAATTTTCGACAGAATAAGCATTCTTTCACAACATGGGATGCAAATTATAATATTGATATGAAAATGCGATACTAACCGATTGTTCACCAGAAGACCCCGTTTTAGAGATTATCATGGCATGGCGCCCTACCCCATATTATAAGGCCCCATGTTTAGGCGAAGAGCAATACGTTGAAGTTGTATAGGATACGGTTTTATCACTTTGCGCGATTAGTATATATTAATAACAAATATTGTGGATCGTAAAAGTTATATTTAGTGTAGCTTTATTTTCGGAAAATAGAGGCATTACTACACTTGCTTTTATGCTTCAACATGTATGTTTTGCAGACGAAAGAACTGAAAGTAATCAGAACTCTAAGTATGATACTCGCATTGGAATTGAAAGTGAAATACAAATACCACTTCTTAAAAGCGGAAAATATATATCATGTCTTTTGTCCATAAAGCTTTACATGTGATCTGCTAAAACAGGTGTAACGTTCAAATAATCTAGATTTTCCAGATTATCAAGACACGTAATGGGGTGCTAGATTAAGATATGATAGGTGATTGCTAGATTGCGAAACGGTAGTTTCAAACGTTATTTACTGTGATGAAATATTTGATATGGGCGACAATGCGGTGTGAGCGGAACCAAGCAATCCGGTACCTAAATTAGATTCACTGATACCTTCGTCAAAATATATTTGTCACTACATAACTAGTGTGCGCGAAGCGCAACAAAATTTCTGGGCTTTACTTGACCTTTATGAATATATTAAATGTTGGTACTCCGTGAAAACAGCCCCGAAATTCCTCAGACGATCTTTCGTATTGGGGATTAGACTACTTCTACTTGACAAACTGAAAATTGCGAAAAGTAAGTTAGTAGATCACAAAATATTACGAAGTAGAAGTAGAGAAAATCAGATATACTTGAGTAAGTGGCAGAAGTAGAGGGAAACTACTTGAGTACTTCCAAAAAGTAGAAGTACTTCGTTACTGACCACCTCTTATTATAGCAACCCACTGGTGTCCTTATTTGTTCCGGAACGTGATGTATCACCAATCTATAGGAATAAATTTATTACGCCCCTGTATTTACGGTGAGCACAACTATAATAAATAAACAAAGAATCGGTCACCGTAAATACTATTTTATTCAAACCCAAAGTTTTCGACGGCAATAACTCCGCTTCCACTGGTTGGAATTGAACCAAATTTGGTGAGCATCGTTTCTATAGACAGCCTAACACTTTCATGGGGTGAACAGAAAGCTTTCAAATTTTTTATTATTAATTTTTATATAATAAATAGAAACTTTCTTCTCATGTAGCAAAGCGGTTACTGGCTGGAATTGAACCAAATTTTGTGTGTAGGCTTAAATTAGGTAACATAACAATTTTATCAAGTAGCCAGTACGATTTGAGAAAAAAAGTCATTTTTGAAGAGCCCTAATAAACATGTCTTTGAGAGGTAAAGACAATGCCATCTGCAAGGCTAGGGACTCGGACCACCTTTTCAAAATC
Source organism: Botryllus schlosseri (assembly GCF_051294905.1). Classification (NCBI taxonomy): domain Eukaryota; kingdom Metazoa; phylum Chordata; class Ascidiacea; order Stolidobranchia; family Styelidae; genus Botryllus; species Botryllus schlosseri. Next base: position 15,365,613 of record NC_137239.1, read on the forward strand.
CTAACATTTAAGATATTGTCGCGCAGGCAACAATTAACTCTTGCGAATTTAATGTAGCCTACCCGACTCGAAATCTTGGATTGCACGATACGTTGATTGATCAGAGAGAATAGCAGACATGGCGACGCCCATACAACAACGCAATTTTCAAATACACATTGTCTTCTTGATCTACGGCGCGAAATGACATTCACAATTACTAACTCGAATAACAAACAACGCCATAGCTATCCATGTTATTGATTGGTAAGTATAGCTTTGTAGTGCCGACGACAAAATGTAGCTGTGTGTCGCAACGTTGTTGCCGACGAATAAGATATATGGTAGCGCCAAGTGCGACAGATACATTCGATTAATATCAGTTATATTAAATTCTAAGCTATTTACGATGAATTGCGCTCGCAATGACGAGACTTGTCCGTATGTGCCTTTCCTCTCGTTTCGCGCTTAATTTTCGAACAATAAATATGCAAATTGTGAGATTTGGGGAGAAAAATGTTCAAAATCTAGTCATTGATCAACAGAATATCGATAGAAAATACCAATAGTAAATGAAGGTTTCACAATTTTCGTTCACTCATCCTATCGACAGGTGAGTCACTGCCTCAATTTCCTCCCCTTCAATGCTACTTCTACTTAGATGAAGTCTTGTGTTCGCTGTTGCCTAATCCGATTCGTCCGTCAATCGAGTAATACCGAAACTAAAGTTCGCTACGTAAGGGGTATGCGAGTGTGTGTGTTTGTTAATCGTATGTATAAAGTGTGATGATGAACTTCCCCGCAGAAAAATGAGGGGCAAGAAGGGATCGTTTTGAAGTGGGCTGACAAAGTGCTGCTACTGACCTAGGGTTACGATATCACTTCCTGAATTCCATTGCATTTCGCGATATGCTCCGAAATTGTCATAGTGTGTCTGTGAGTATAGACAGACTAGCCCGCCTGAAGCTAAAATTTCGTAGCCCGCCTGAAGCTAAAATTTCGTAACTCAGACATACGAACTTTCACGCATCGTATGTACGCGTCAGGTGCCGGTAAAACAAAACCATACAAATGTAGGCGCCGACTTTATTATCAATTGTATGGCTACATGATACGCTGTTTTCGCGTTCTCTTCCTCCGCATCTGTGTAGTCATCCACGCTATCGTTCCACTCCAAATTATCCGTCAGGTCCAAATAATGGAAAATAAGTCTATCCATTCGTCCAGGTATATTTACGTTAGATCATTACCTGCCTCACAGAGAACAATAGCATTCGGGCATTAGCATTCTGCTCTTCACTCATTTCACGACATTGTTCTTCTAGTACAGTGGTTCCCAACCTTTTTCCACCCACGTACCATTTTGAGGTTTTATGCAGTGCTCGCGTACCACCTATATAAGTTACGCGCGTTTCCACCATTTATGACGTCATACTCACGTATTTGACTTATGCGAGATGTATTAACAAATTCTATTAAACTAGGCCAGGGATGTCAAACATGCGGCCCGTGGGCCGGATCCGGCTCGCCAGACAATTTTATCCGGCCCGCATAGCAATTTTGAGTACATTGAAAAAATATTGTATTATCCATCACATCCACAGTAATAAACCGAATTACAAAGTCCGCGTTGACAGTTAAATATCTTGTATTCATCACAACGCATACGCAGGGATAACGCCAGATTATGACTAAAGCAGGGATGGCCAACCTTTTCGCCATTCAAATTTCGACTACTCGTGTAGCCTTACGGTCGTATTCCAGGGCATAGTCGTAATGAACGAGCTGGACGCCAAATACCCAGGTTAAAGTGTCTATATGTCCATTTCTGGTAAACTCCGGACTAATCTATTTAATGGTAGGCTTACTGTGCGCACCAAAATCGCGAGTGGTCACTGGTAATGTTAAGGAAGGAAGTACTCATAGTTGCGAGAAGCGCGAAAAAAAATTCAGATTAACCAATGAATTTCGTTATTGATAGTTTTACATATTACCGTCAAACATTTATCCTTTCTGATCAGATTCACTGGTATAGAGTTGGTGTAGGGGTGTTTTCGAAAATGTAACACAAGTTATAAATTATGATGCATCTTCGGGTGGGCCAATTGGTATTAGTCACTTTGTAGCAAGCTGTTATTTCTTGACCTCCCATCAGGATTGTTAGTATAGTGAGGAGCACACGATTCCGAGCTGATATGTCCATGTGAGGCGCATCGTTTACCATTAATGTTCGCATCTGTATTGTGGGGCTCTGAAAGTAAAGGGTGCTACCATATTAAAATCGAAGAATGTAGTTGCATTGAATCGCGCTCAGCGCGAAGAAAATTTCAAGATTAATTAAAATCTTTCCAGAAATCGGGAGTCAATTCGTAAATTCGAATCGCATGTCGACGGCCGCCAACTCATACTAATTAAATTTGAAAATATGGTTGGCGGTACTAAACTTGAGTATTGCTTTCACAACTACATTCATTGCAGTAAAGAATTTATTAACTCGAAGACTTTTCGTGTGCCCCTTATCGAGAGTTAACGGCACAATAATAAGCATACAGAGAGAGATTCAGACGAAAACCAAATTGGCAAAGTGTGACGTAATAATACAACAATAAAAAATTAACGCTAGGCAAAGTCAGCTGTACCGGTAGTCATAACAAGAGACGAGAGAAAATCAAATTATACTATAACACACGGAAGACAACACACAGTCAAATAGCGGTATATATTAATGGGAAATTTTGAGATTATATAGAAACTCTTTCTGCCTACATAAATCCGGATTGGTCAATTTTATTATAGTTGACTCCAAGACAGACAGATGGAAGGCAGATCTGCATTTAGCAATCACAGTGAACATACTGTCATTGTAATGACTGGCACACACCGGGTAGTTCATTAAATGTTGACCAATTGCAGAGTTGAACGCTGAGACCTGGTTATAGGAAGTAGAGTCAACCTCTTCCTTACACCGACGAACAAGTGCAGATCGATCGATAGGTTTGTTTACTGACCTAATCGATTTAGGCACATGTTGGTTCACTCGTTCAGCCAACCGCAAAGATGTGCGACCCACATACCGACTATCACAGTGGCATTGGAATTTATATACAGTATTACTTGTTTGTAAAGCAGGGAGCACATCCTTGCGAGTTTGAGGCATGAGCGACCTAGTCATGAACACCACTCGGGTATTTAGCATAAAATAGCACGATTGCACTGATGACCGGATTTGATTAGAGCCGACTGACACTGACCCAATTTACCAATTTGGTTTTCGTTTGAATCTCTCTCTGTATGCTTATTATTGTGCCGTTAACTCTCGATAAGGGGCACACGAAAAGTCTTCGAGTTAATAAATTCTTTACTGCAATGAATGTAGTTGTGAAAGCAATACTAATTGAATTGCGTGTCAACGGCCGCACAAATTCCCTCTTACGGCCGCAGGTGGCCACCCCTGGACTAAAGCAAAAGGAACACTGAAATATGTCTACTTGTATCGCCGGTAATGCCATTGTATTCAACCGGACAAACATCGTATTTTCGCCAATTTCATTGCTCGCAAATAATGGTGTTGCGACTCGCTAGAATGAAACCCCTACGATCCGTGTATTATCTATATATGCTTGATAATAAAGTATTCCAGCGAGAAGCAATGGCACGAGGCAACATTTTGGATTCCGTTGACTGGTCCGGCCCGCGAGCGATTTCATGACTTCGATCCAGCCCGCGATGCAATTTGAGTGTGACACCCCTGTACTAGGCATTATTACCCAGGGTTGATGGGATGTATGGAATTGTAGCTGATGGGGAATAGCGTGAGACGACGGCTTCAAAAAACTCAAAATCTACCTCACCTGATCTAATAACTCCCTTCGGTTGAACAAAAACAGAATCTACTCGCGTACCACCTGGAAAACCTTCGCGTACCAGTAGTGGTACGCGTACCACAGGTTGGGAACCACTGTTCTAGTACTTTTACAATCTCTGCATATTTTGTTCTGCAGAAATATGAGTATCATAATGTTACGAAATGTGCTTGAAGTAAATACGACTGGTATTACAAATCTTTGGGAATCTTCAGTGAAATATGACAGCGAGTAAGCCATACGATTACGATTATGTAAATGATGTATAAGATGAAAAAAATTGGGATGTCGCTTCGAAGGCAGTTCATTTCTCGGCGTAGGTCGGAAAGACAATGTGTATTTGAAAACTAGATTGTCATATAGGCGTCCCCAAGTCAGCTATATTCTCTCGATCAACCAAGGTATGATGCAATCCAAGATTACACAGCGCGCGATGCCTGGTACATCGAATTCGCGAGAGATATTGGTCCATGGCGCTACAGCAACTTGAACTTGAGGATTTTGTAAAGGGGTCCGAGCCCTTAACCCTGGATACGCCGCTGCATTGCCTCTCAAATACATGTTTATGCTGTCACGAGGATAAATGTTATGAACGTTTATAAAATTTACTAACAAGTTGCTGCAATGTCGATAGAATTAAGTACAGAATTAAAAATATGTCAAAGAGCCATATATTGTACCCAAAAGAGCCATATATTGTACCCAAAAGAGCCATATATGGCTCGCGAGCCATAGCACTGCTATAGACAGTTTTGTCATTCGACTGAAAGTCACTTAGCAAAGACTGCAGGTGTCAGGCAGTTTCGACAGAACAATATCGGTTGGAGCTGATTCGCGATGCCTTGATCGCGGGATTGCAATCACCGTCAATTCGCCAGAGACTTATGGAAGAAAGCGCATTGACTCTCGGTGATGCCTTCAAGAAGGCACGTGCAATGGAAATCGCTTCCAGGGATTCTGAAGCCTACCAACCGACTTCGTCATGTGCCACAACTCTGCGTGCGCCGAGACAACAAGGCGGGGGCGAGACTCAGAATGAAGATGGCAGCGCTCGCCGAAAGCCAATCTCTTCGAAACGGCCTTGCTTCTTTTGTGGAGACGCTATGCATCCTCGCATGAATTTCCCGGCAGAAGATGCCCTATGCAGATATTGTTTTATCACTGGCCATTATTCGAAGGTGTGTCAATCTCGCCTACGAAACCCTGCACGAATCAATGCGGAAACTGCCTCGATGCAAGGTCCCACACCTCCCAGCAGAGGAGAAATAGAATTTAACCCGAAAACGACTCTATCAGCTACGGATCGGATCGGTCTAGAGCAGTATGCGATGTCAAGGTTGACAATTTGAACGCTACTTCATTGATGGATACTGGTTCAGGGCAATGTTTCATGGATCAAAAATTGGCCGACAAATATCGAGAAAAATTGATCATCCAGCCAATCGTTGGCGAGGTCACGCTGGCGGAGAGACTTCTATGCGCATGCCGATTGAAGGTAAGTGCCTCGCTCGCCTCACTGTGGGGAATAACGACTATCGAAATGTTTCGTTTCACATACTGAAGAACTTGGCAACTGACGTCATCATCGGCGACAGAATTTTCAAGGAACATGAAAGCGTCACATTCACGTTTTCGGGACGATGGCCTCCGCTCACCCTGAATGCCTTAAAAAAATGGCAGTTACGTATCCGAAACCATTCAGTAATATTAGCAAGGATAGCCGCCCTGTCGCGGACAAGCAACGGAGATATTCACGGGCAGATCTCGCCTTTATCGCAGAAGAAACGCAACGTCTACTTGCTGACAATCTTATGGAGCGAAGTAATTCGTATTGGAGAGCTCAGGTACTCGTTGTCAAAAACGAAAACTCTACCAAACTACGAATGGTCATTAATTACAGCAGGACAACTCGACACTTATCCTCTGCCACGCATCGAGGACATTCTGAATAAGCTTGCTCAGTATAAGGTATTCACAACAGTTGACTTGAAATCGGCCTACCATCAACTCGAACTGGATCCGCGTGACCGAGAATTTACTGCCTTCCAGTCAGGAAGCGAGTTGTTTCAGTGGCGACGACTTCCATTTGGTCTGACAAATGCTGTACCCGAATTTCAACGAACAATCGATTACATTGTCAAGCAGAATAACCTGAAAGGCTGTTTTCCGTATCTGGACGATATAACAGTCACTGGGGTGGATCAGACTGACCACGACAACAATTTGAATATTTTCATGAACGCTGCTTCACGCGCCAATCTTATCATCAACGAAGCTAAGACGCAACTTGCTAAGTTCGAAATAGCTATTTTTGGGTACAAGGTCGGACACCACTCTGTTCAGCCTGATCCAGAGAGAGTGACACCACTCCTAAATCTCCCATATCCGGAATCTGAGCTTCGGTTCGAGAGGATGATAGGGTTGTTCGCCTACTACGCTAGATGGATCGCAAATTACTCGACTAAAATAGGACCGCTAATCAAAGCCACGATTCCTTTAGACAACGATTCTCGAGAAGCAACTGATCTCATCAAGCAAAACCTGGCCAACGCCGCATTACGACCCATCAATGAATCGATACCCTTCACAGTAGAAAATGACGCTTCAGATTTTGCGATCACCACAACCTTGAATCAAGAAGGGCGCCCCGTTGCATTTCACTCGCGCACCCTATCGCCAGACGAACAACGACATTAGGCTGTTGCAAAGGAAGCATGTGCTGTGGCCGAAGCGCTGCGGAAGTCGAGGCATTTGCTCACAGGGCGGCATTTTACATTAGTCACTGACCAGAAAAGTGTTTCCTTCATGTTCAACAATCGACACACTAGCAAAATCAAAAACGACAAAATCGCTCGGTGGCGATTGGAACTAATGACGTTTAGCTATACTGTCATTCATCGGCCCGGCGTGGAAAATGTCGGCCCCGACACTCTAACGCGCGCCCATTGCGGATACATGGGAGAACACCAATTGCGCGATCGGCACATTTCACTCTGTCGCCCCGGCGTGACCCGCATGTCTCACTTCGTACTAGTCAAGAATTTGCCTTTCTCTATGTCAGAGATGCGTACCATGACTTCACATGGCGAGGAGTGTCAGCACATCAAACCTCAGTTCATTCGCTCCGACGAGGAGAAACTAATCAAGGCGACTCAACCCTTCGAACGCCTCAGCCTCGATTTCAAGGGTCCGTTACCCAGCGTTACCAATAACAGGTATTTCCTCACTATCGTCGACGAATATTGTCGATTTCCGTTTGCATTTCCCTGCGCAGACATGCCTGCGAAGACGGTTATCAAATGCTTTACGACACTGTTTTCTGTATGGGACGAGTTCATACATACATTCCGACCGGTGGTCGTCTTTCCAGTTTTACGAACTCAAATCTTGGCTCAACTCTAAAGGGGTTTCTATTAGCACAGGGCCGGCCAACCCGTGGCCCGCGAGAAGGTTTTGAGTGGCCCGCGTGGTAATTTCCAAAATTGGTAATTTTATAAAAGATGAATTGCACAGACTGTGAACTTGCAAGGCCAACCAAAAATTTGATTAGTCTGGAAGCAACACTTGAGCTGTTATGACTAAAATATCAGTTACGACGCATTGGCATTTCCATGAGCCAGTCACATTTTGGTAGATCTTCGTACACTACAATAAAGCAGAATAATTTGCGATAGATATATCAAAAGTTATAATTTTCTACACGCTTCGCGCAACATGTTGTCACTCGATTTCTTGCTTTTAATATTGTTACCCCTTTGTGAAAATGAAAAAACGCCCAATGCATCAGATTGAGTCTAACTATATTCTCGATTACGAGACAGTGTCGTTCAACATATGCGACCTAGCGTTTGCGCTCGCAGAAAGACCGTCGACTATGAAACCTAGGCACAAAACGATTGACGCATGTTGGTCGAAGCTTTCGAAATTGATATGTCCAGGCGCTGAATAGTCCAGTCCTGGCAAACTGAGCCCAGCGATACACTGCAGGCCCGCAATATAGTCAAGTGACAATATTATTGAGCTATGAACTTCGAAAAATTTTCGCGCTTGGCGTGGCTAGTGGCCCGCGCAATATTTCGTCGATGGAATGTGGGCCTTTGGCTGAAAAGGTTGGCCAGCCCTGTTAATTAGCAGGACCACTAGCTAGTAGCTACAACCAGAGGTGGTCAAAGTAGTCAAGAAAGCTACTCAAGTAGAAGTGGAAGTAGCGACGAAAAAATCTACTCAAGTACGAGTAGAAGTACTTCTTCCATAAGCAACCTAAAACTACTTGAAGTAGAAGTAGAATTGACTGACTTTAAAAGTACTCAAGTAAGTAAGTAGTTGTGGAAACGATCCTAATTTGTTCACATGGATTGTACAAAGGTGCAAAGTGAGCTATGCGAAAGGTGCTTGATTCATATTGATGCATACCAACAGGTATCCAATTTTCGATAGCATAAGCATTCATCCACAGCATGATAGTATTGATATGGAAATGCGATACTAATCCTCTGTTTTCTCGAATAGCACGTTCAGAAAATAGCATGGTACGGCGCCATATAGTTTAGTCCAAGAGCAATACGGAGAAGTTATATAGGATACGGTGTAAACACTTTGCGCGATTAGTAAATATGTTGATAAAAAATATGGTGGACCGTAAAAATGCCATATTGTGTAGCTTTATTTCCGGAAATTAAAGGCATTACTGCACTTACTTTTATACTTCAACATGTATGTTATCCAGACAAAAGAACTGGTATTAATTATAACTCAAAGTATTGGGAATTAAAAGTGAAATATAAATACTATAGTTCTAAAAGTGGAACATGTATTTCATGCCTTTAGTCCAGAAAGTTTCAAAGGTGGTGTGCTAATACAGCTTTAAAACTAAAAAAAAGTCAGAGTCCACTTTTCGAAATTAGGACACGCCATGGACATGCTAGATTACGATATGACAAGTAAATGCTTGATTGCGAAACATCAGTTTCAAACGTTATGGTGAGCCACATATACTGTGATGAATTATTTCATATGGACGAAGGGCGACAATGTGGTGTAAACGAAACCACGCCAACTCGCGACCTAAATTATAATCACCGATACTTTCGTGAAATCATACTGGTCACTCTGTATATCCACTGCGCGCAAAGCGCGACGAAAATTCTTGGCTTTATTTAACTTTTGTGAAAATTAAATGTTGATACTCCGTGAAAACAGCCCCGAAATTTCTCAGGCTATCTTCCTAATTGGAAGATTGAACTACTTCTACTTGACAAACTGAAAATAGCGAAAAGTAAGTAAGTAGATCACGAAATATTACAAAGTAGAAGTAGAAGTAGCGAAAATCAGATCTACTTGAGTAAGTACCAGAAGTAGAGGATAACTACTTGAGTACTTCGAAAAAGTAGAAGTACTTCGTTACTGACCACCTCTGGCTACAACCCTCGTGGAAACGGACAATGTGAAAAGTACAATGACGTGATCTGGAAGGCGATTCAATGCTCATTGAAATCTCGACTTCTTGCTCTCGGCCATTGGGAGGATCATTGGGAGGATGTTCTATTGAACACTCTACATTCAATTCGGTCGTTGCTCTGCACATCGACAAATTGTACTCTTCATGAGACAATGTTCCATCACTCTCGCCGCTCGACAAATGACATCTCTATTCCGTCATGGCTGAAACCAGGTCCTATCTATGTCATGAGACATGTGCACAATAAGGACGAACCCTTGGTGGATGAGGCGGAGCTCCTCATGTACTATTCCTAATCTGTACTTTTCATCATTATAGTTGATTGATTCACGTTGATTGCGCTCACTCTCCTTACCTACTGCTGTGAGTAGGTAATCCGTTGTCAGTTGTTCTAGGTGTTGGGTCTTGTGTTATCGTATTTGAACTGTTGCTATACTGTGTATCTAATTTGTCGTCTGTTACAAAACAAGTGTAATAAAGCCTATCTCTAGGTCAGAACATTGTCATTAATTTTCACTGAAAAGTAGTTACTTTTCCATTTCCTTTTTGCTCTATTGCCATATCTCTGTCTTAACGGCAGCACGCAGCTATTGCATTTTTTCTAGTTTTGTACTAACTCAGCAGTCATATTTGATTATATGCTTGCTTACTTAGCAGTCATATTTGATTATATGCTTGCTTATTTCATTCTTGCATTTTCATTGAAAACCGTTGTTAAGATATCGCTGTCATTTCTTAACACGGTCACTTTACTGAGAGCCATGACGCATTTCGCTCATTCACGGTCTTTTAAACCTTGCTATTTAACGCTATTCTGGGGAAACTCGGATTTGAGGTTACGATCGTAGAACCGGGTCTAGGATTTTATTTTCGTTCGCGGATCGTCAGAATTATGAATGAACATAGGATTTCTGCGTCACGCGATATCCCTTGTATCAGCTTTGCCATCTTGCCTAATTCCGTTGTTAGTCATGGGGGCTGTTTGTGCGTGACTCGACGATTCCACCGGCCATGGGATTTATGGGTCGTAATCTTTCAGCCTAAACTCACTCTAGCTACGCGCACAGTTTTGACGAATCGGAAGTGGAGTACCGTCGACTCGCTTCTCGCCTTTTCTTCAATTGCGAACGAACCGCCGACCGACATTATCTATTACAGTTTTTGGATACAATCATTATTCAATTCAGCTCCCAGGCGCATATAGCCGAGAACAACTGTTCTTTAGACGTATTGCAACGCTCGAATACATCAAACCAAAGCCTTCGAAGCATTTTGAATAGCCTGGCACAGCTGTACATTGACGATGTGTTTCGTGTACGTGTGAAATTTTAATATTACTTTTATTATCACAATTCTCTAGTATTTGCTGACAATTGCCCCTTACGAGTGTCAGCCGAGAATATTCGGGTTCATTTCAATATGAATGTACTATTCAATTGTATATTACTTTTCTGAAAATCGGCAGTCCGCCGATTAATCCATCGTACTTCTATTTGAGCGCTAGGCCGAGAAATTTACATCGGCACTCTTTTCGCTCACCAGCGCAGTGCACGTGTCGCGAGTTCATTATGAGTACTCGCTACTCACGTAGCGTTTGAAATAAAAGAAGTACTTTCGAAAATGGGCTGTCTGCGGCGTCACGATGATTTCCGCTATTCCCATCTAACGTGCAATTGTTTGGCGGCATCATTAGATTTCTTGCATCATACATCTGATTCGCAGCCCGCCTTGTTGCATTTCTGTTGTTTGTGTACTCAGTTATTGTTGTTATTATTACGTTATTGGTACTATTTTTCTGTTTAACGTGCATTTTATTTGTTGTCGTGATACTGCTGGCGACCTCTTGTTGCAGAAATCGTATCCCCTCCCCGCGTCGGGACCGCGTGAATTGCTTAATTCCGAAATGCTCTTTGCAAGACAATAAATCACTGTCTGCCGATACCCACACCGGAAACGCGGAACTGATCGCTAATCTCACGAGCGACCAGGCTTCAATGCATTGTGCGGCACCAATGAGGATGCGATCAACAACCTGATGTCTACCGCACCAGTTCCGCGTCGCGACCGTTTCGTACGCCTCGCTAACAGCTAAATCGGTTAGTTGCGAAAGCCATATCACGATTTTATATGGTAATAACCGCGGCAGAGTTTGACTGATCCCAGTGGACCGATACGTAAGCTTTGAGCATTGAATGACTGTTGTACCATCGGCAATTTCGCGGTTTCCGACGCGGCCATGTAAATAAATGGTGATCATCTATATCACAGACTAACTGACATTTTGAGTTCGAACCATTAGCGTTTTTACGTTGCATAGCGTACTCCTAATGGATTGCAGATCGCTTGTTTGATGGACATCGATTTATCGTCCAATGGACTTTAACCTGTTCGTTATCTGCTTTTTATGGATTTGCAATGCTACAAGTAGTTGCGTCATAGCTACAGCCGTTTGTTTTGCAATGCTGCCACCAATCTGATCCGATCAGTGAAAGACATGAACCGAGCACAACTTACTTCTGTACAGATTTCTTGAGTCACAGACAAATCGTTCTCGCAACCACGGCAGAAAAATCGCATAACAAATTCACCTAGTATCATATCTTGTCAGATTCTCCCGTAAATAATTACCCCGCTATCAGTCAATCAATGAGATAAGTAATTCGGATGCTTGCAACTCCACAATTTTAACAGACACGGGATATCCGATGTTTTGCCGAATATGCCAGTCAGCATACAGAAGAAATTTGCATTTGACACCCACGTGACCGGAGAGTTGTGACGCAACTCGCATTTTATGTTCTTTGCTGTCTCGTTTTAAGTTCTCTTTATAAAAAAAAATTATTTTGCTTTTTTCAAGCCAAATCGATTATACAATTGTATACTTGGCTACGGGATTTAACCTTACAACGTTAACATACGCTATTCTATACAATACAGTTGCATATTGCAATCATAACATTTGAAACTCGTAACTGCTGGCTGGTCTATTCATTCACCGATACATTTGATTATCGCTAATCGCTCCCTTTTGGGATGGGACGATGCAGCGTCCTGCTCTCTCTCTCCCCTATCAGTTATGGAATATTACCACATCACGTGACTTATATTCACCGTTGGTATAAAACCCAGTGCTTATCGTATATTGGTCTTTGAGAATCTGAGACTTATGTATAATACAAAATCTACTGTTTGATTTATCGGTACAATATATATCTGGAAAAGGCAATGGTCGTCTGTTGAGCTAAGTCAATAACTCATTCGTCAGGACGTTCCTATCAGCTATACGCCCGCAGTAGTTGAGTATATTTGTAAGTCGTTATCCGTAGACAACGGACTCGCAGTATACCCTCACAGGCTATTGGACACGACAAACGTTCTGTAACGTTCACGCCATCCTTAATAACAACACCGCATTATCGACTTTCGTACATCGTCGGTATATGCGTCAAAACTGTAATGTAGTCACCGACTTTAATATAAATTATTGAATAAATCAGATTTAGATTGGAACGTCAAATGATGCTTAAATCATGTAGGCTACTCCTCGCTACAATGAAATCACTGGAACAATCGCTATTTCGTCATTCGTCTTCATCATCTGAGGGCTCAGACGGGTTATCGTCCCGGGCTGAATGATAAAAATATGAGTGGATCAATCCTTCAGCGCATATTTACGTTTTGTCATTACCATGACACCGGTCTTTTAATGCATTCAGTTCTTCTCTCATCCTCGTAGAATTTTTCTACAAAAAGATATGTGTCACAATGTACCAAAACCATTTCTCGCCGATGATCAGGAAGTAAATGTAGATTTGAATACTGTATTGCCATAAAGGCGTTGCCAAGTTCACTTTTCTCGCTGAATAATCAACGCATCGCGCCATCCAAAATTTTTAAGACATACGATGCATACCGCGAAACGTGCTATTGCAAGGTTGCCTGCGCGATGTCAACTTTTGTTTGCAACTATAAAAATTTGTATCGGTTGGATGGATTAGATTTGTCAGATGAATATCCCGAAAACATAAAAGGTGTTTCCACCATTAGAGAAAAAAACATACTTTTTTTTCCTTCTGGCTCAAATGGTGATTTTTTAAGTCAATTTTCGTACGCCAGTTAGTGATTACTAGGGCGTTTATTTTTGCAGACTGCATTTCGTTTGTATCGTAGATTTTGCACTGTCGGTGATCTTATCATTTGACGTTTTACAGCCTGCAGCCTACTTTATACCGCGAAACGTGCTATTGCAAGGTTGCCTGCGCGATGTCAACTTTTTTTTGCAACTATAAAAATTTGTATCGGTTGGATGGATTAGATTTGTCAGATGAATATCCCGAAAACATAAAAGGTGTTTCCACCATTAGAGAAAAAAACATACTTTTTTTTTTCCTTCTGGCTCAAATGGTGATTTTTTAAGTCAATTTTCGTACGCCAGTTAGTGATTACTAGGGCGTTTATTTTTGCAGACTGCATTTCGTTTGTATCGTAGATTTTGCACTGTCGGTGATCTTATCATTTGACGTTTTACAGCCTGCAGCCTACTTTATAAGCCTACCGTTGCAGTCGGCCCATTGTCTGCTCATTGTGAATTATAATCATTCAAATGAAACATGGTGTTATGCCCAGCGTACCACAATATCCCAACTGAAGCAAGATTGCGTGGGCATTGCATGGTTCTTGCATCAAGAAGCGCATGATTAAAAATTGTGATGTAGACACCATTGTCAGAATGAAGCAACACGGTTTATCACCAGCAGTGTACGCACAACTTCAGTTTTGTCACCCCCAACAACTGCTGCTGTTGAACATTCTTTCTCCATTCTTGGCAAGCTACTTAGTAAGGACAGACTCGAGAATGTATGAAAGTATCTTTCGTTGTACTACAAATATTTTAAACTATTTCTACCATAATGCGTAATGTAACTTCTCAAATTCTTCATAGGGCCAGATTTCGTTGAAATAAAGTTTTTCATGTAAAAGTATTTTCTCAAACTACTTCGTACGGACAGTCACTTCCAACCAGTCCTGTAGATAAGAAGTACAATTCTAACATTATGTGAGAAAACACCTAATTTGCATATATACGATAGGTCAAATCTTGTCAAAATTAAGATTTTTATGTTAAAATTATGTCAAAATTAAGATTTTTTTCGGCCACAATCTTCCGTTTTTAGGACAAAAATATCGCGCTAGTGATTACAAATAAGAAGTCGCTTTTTCCTATCACGTCAAGATTTTTTTAAATTTTGCATTTCGGTACTGAAAACAGCCGGTTCTGTAAAGTATTTCATACTGTTGGGTCATAGTTATAACCATTGCGACATCATCAGGAGTGGTCAAAATACTTACCATAGGTACTCAAGTAGAAGTAGAAGTAACGGCGTAAATTTCTACTCAAGTAGAAGTAAAAGTAACTTTTTATAAGTATGGAAAAAGCTAAGTATCCTATAAGCCTAGTTTTTGATATCTTTATCAATTCAATAAAATTTTTTTCCTTTTAAAACATCACAAGACTGCTATACAATGAAAAGATAGAAATGCGTAGAAACGTCTTGGGGTAGTCTTTGAAATCAGACACCCACCTGCGATTAGGGTATATAAAGAAGAGGTATTGGACAGAACACTGAATAAACAATAAAGTGACATTGAGGCTGTGAAGCATTTGAAAACGAAAATCGTTAGCATTTGGCGTGCCAATGGTTTGGAGAGAGTCACATGGACATGGAAAATATTGTAAATTCTGCTGAAGTGTTTTTTTGTCAAAAATGAACGACCGATTCCTAGGCCATGTGTCACAATTTCACTGCCTTCAAATGTTTTACCGGAGTTGAAGAAGATTCTCCCGGGGAAGAGTTTTTGTCCGAAGAATGTTATGAGCATGAGTGTGATGGTGATCAGCAGCTATATAAAGTTGGATCAAGCGGTACTAAATAACTTTGTCATAAATTTAAATTTTACAAAGGAGTCTGCTGCTCTTATTGTTGGTTCAAGATTAAAAAGCCAAACGTATGCTCTGTATTGATACCACTTTGCTTGGTATATGCATCGTGATAGTGGATACACACGCTTCTTTGCCTTCGAATCCTCGTCAGTCTATTGTGTCGATGTTCAAGGTCTCATAGAGACATTGGGAACTGTGAATGGCGCCTCTATATTTATGCATCAAGCCTAAAAGCCGTTTTGTCGCAAAATACAAATCAATGTGCCTCTATCCCTATAGCTCGTACAACTGGCATAAAGGGGTCTCACAAGGATATGAATCTTTTGATTTCGAATTTGGAATATAGTACTCGAACTACTCATACGTGAAAGGTTTCGTTTGATTTTGAACTCATAAATATCCTACTGGTTCAACGGTCTACTCTAGAACTACTAGGAATCCTTGTTTTATGTGTGTGGGGAGCATTAGTAATTATTGAATCAAACGCAAGGGGCCGATGTGGGAGTATCTTACACCTAACTCTAATCTGAATTAATGGCTTAACAATTGCAAGTAGCTTATAATATTTGCAGGCCGCATACTAATGCGACTCACGGCTATGATTTGGACCACCCTACTGTTAATAAGTTTTCGCTTCTACGTCAACGTTCCGTTTATTGTTTCGAATTATGAATTAATTTTATTATTTGGCAGAAGACATATGTTTGTGCATTTCCGTAAAGTCGTACTTGTATTATTTTACTTCATTTGCAGCTAATGTATAAAAATGTTGAAGAAAACTGTGTATCCGTTGTAACATGCTGCCCCCCCCCAAAAAAAAGAACGGATAAAACACTAAAAATTGAACGTGGAAGTTGATAAGGTTGATAAATCGTTGCAGGATTTCATCCTTTCAGTAATCGATGCCAATCTTAACCAAGGAGTTCGTCATAAGCATTTATGAAACATGGGCTTGTGCCAAATATTAACGCTTTGTGAACTTTTCTTCAAAAGAAGGCGGGTGTTCTACGATCTCTGACATTGGGCTATAAAATGTATGAACAAAATGACTTTGTTACTTGACACTCCTTTATCGCAGCGTGGTTGTCTCCAGTTCCCTTGACGACGATATTCATGGTCCTCTGTAAAATTGTACATTATTCGATGGCATTTCTCATCTATATACCTTGTCGAAAATCAATACGTCCTATGGGTTTGACATCTGCTGAAGAAATTGGTATTCGCTGTAGCAAATGGCAGAGGTGGTCAGTAACGAACTACTTCTACTTTTTCGAAGTACTCAAGTAGTTTTCCTCTACTTGTGGTACTCACATCTGGAGAAGTGAACTCTGACTTTTTTCAGTTTCAGAGCTGTTTTAGCATACCAACTTTCGAAACTTTCTGGACTAAAGTCATTAAGTACATGTTCCGCTTTTAGAAGTAGCAATTGTATTTCACTTTCAATTCCCAGTATCATATACTTTCATTGAGTTCTAATTAATATCAGTTCCTTTGTCTGGATAACATACATGTTGAGGCATAAAAGCAAGTGAAGTAATACCTTCAATTTCCGGAAATATAGCTACACAATGTGGCATTTCTTGATCCATCATATTTTCCAATAACGTTTACTAATCGCGCAAAGTGTTTACACCGTATCCTAAACAACTTCTTCGTATTGCTCTTCGACTAAACTAAGGGACTTTTATTATGGGGAAGGGCGCCACACCATGATATTTTCTAAAACGTGCTGTTGGAGTAAACAGAGGATTAGTATCGCATTCCCATTTCAATCCTATTATTTTCATCGCATGATGCGGACGAATGCTTATGCTGTCGAAAATTGGATACCTTCTGGTATGCATCAATATGAATCAAGCTCGGCACCTTTCGCATATCTCAATTTGCACCTTTTGACAGTCCATGTGAACGAATTACGATCGTTTTCACAACTACTTACCTACTTGAGTAGATTTAAAGTCAGTCAATTCTACTTCTACTTCAAATAGTTTTAAGTTGCTTATGGAAGAAGTAGCCTACTTCTAATCGTACTTGAGTAGATATTTTCGTCGCTACTTCTACTTCTACTTGAGTAGCTTTCTTGACTACTTTGACCACCTCTGGTAAATTGGCAGTCACTGATGAGATTTTGGTGAAAGAAAACTGATTGTTTCACTTGAGCCGTTCGAGCTGATATCAAATCACAGTGCATTCCCATAACCATGATAATGGTTAACGTCTGTAGCCTCCACCAAGCTTGGCTCGTCTTATACTATACCAGGGGCCCCGCAATCGCGGCCGCCAATCTGATTAGTGATTTTGGAAGAAATAGAAATGAAGCATTTCGAAATGTTAAAAATTGATTTCAGTTTCAAATTATTGTTGTTGGCTCAGGGTAAGCTATTCACCTGTGGCCAGCAACCCCATTCCATACTAACTAAAACGGCTTCGGCGATGGTAACAGCATTCCATCGATGGACAGTGGACAGTCAGCGGATATCAATAAACAAGCAAATTGCCTTGATGTGAAATGGCACAGACACTGCCAAGACTGCCACGCTTAGAAAACGGCATAGGACGTCCCCACATGATCAATCATTAGGATGAGATTGTGTTTCAGCTAGTATGTAGTCAAGAAAGTTACTCAAGTAGAATATAGAAGTGGCGACGCAAAAATCTACTCAAGTACGAGTAGAAGTACTTCCTCCATAAGCCACCTAAAACTACTTCAAGTAGAAGTAGAATTGACTCTCTTCAAATCTACTCAGGTAAGTAACTAGTTTTGAAAACGGTCGTAATTCGTTTGCATGGACTGTCAACCCTGCAAATTGAGCTATACGGAAGGTGTCGGGAGTTTGATTCGTATTGATGCATCCCAGGAGAGGAGGTATCAATTTTCGACAGAACAAGCATCCGTCCGCATCATGGGATGCAAATTAGAGTACTGATACGAAAATGTGATACTAACCCTTTGTTTACTCGAACACCCCGTTTTAGAAAATATCATGACATAGCGGTCTACCCCGTATTATAAGGCCTCTAGTTTAGGCGAAGAGCAATACGAAGAAGTTGTAACGAATACGGTTTCAACATATTGCGCGATTTAGTATAGGCCTACGTTAATAAAAATATGATGGATCGTGAAATTACCATAGCATAGCTTTACGGTCGAAAAATAGTGGCATTACTACACTCGCTTTTATACTTCAACATGTATGTTCTGCAGACAAAAGAACTGAAAGTAATTAATTAAAACTCAAAGTATGATTCTCGGAATTGAAAGAGAAATACAAATACCACGTTAAAAAGCGAAAAATATATTTCACGTCTTTTGTCCAGAAAGTTTCAAAGGTGGTCGGTTGAAACAGGTGTCACTTAAAAAAATGCCGGAGATCACTTTTCCAGATCAGCACACGTCACGGGCTGCTAGATTACGATATGATAGGTAATTGCCAGATTGCGAAACGGTAGTTTCAAGCATTATGGTGTGGTGGGCTATATTTACTGTGATGAAATATTTGATATGGTCGACAATGCCGTATGAGCGGAACCACGCAATTCGGTACCTAAATTATATTCACCGATATATTTGCAGAAACAGATTTGTCACTCCATAAGTACTGTGCGCAAAGCGCAACAAAAGTTCTGGGCTTTACTTGACTTTTATGAAAGTTAAATGTTGCTACTCCGTGAAAACCGCCCCGAAATTCCTCAGGCTATCCTTCTTATTGGAGGAATAAACTACTTCTACTTGACAAACTGAAAATAGCGAAAAGTAAGTAAGTAGATCACAAAAGATTACGAAGTAGAAGTAGCGAAAATCAGATATACTTGAGTAAGTACCAGAAGTAGGGAAAACTACTTGAGTACTTCTAAAAAGTTAGAAGAACTTCGTTAGTGACCACCTTTGCTAGTAACATGTCTGGTTAGCCCCAATATCGATTCAGCAGTCGCTTTAAAACGTTACCGGGTATCGTCCACAGCACATAGTTCAAAATAAAATGACGTTTATGATCATGATATTGCTTGTTGTATTTGAACTACTTTAATAAAATATGACTTCTGTTGTGGGGATCAGGAGCATCGCCCATGTTAGTCAGCACGGAGTTGTACCAACGTAAAGTATTAAAAACTAGACTGTTGTTCGCAGTCTCCAAGCTACTATGCTACCAGGCCATTATTAATATTCTTTATTCACAGTAAAACTGGTAGATACACACATAATCCGGGGAGCAACCTGCCCCCAAAGGAAAATGGCGAGATTGGAGTAAATTTTTAAAATTTCAGTAATACATTCAAATTGTTATTCCTATGCAATACACGGAGAAGTCAGATTACAGAATTGCAGCAGATGAAGAATTGGCAAGGGTTACAGAGCATAGGTAGAGATGATTGAAGATGAAGAATCGAAATTACAGAAATTATGCTGTGATTCACAAGTGTAATTTAGTCCAGTGGTACATTCAAGGCCTTCCGAAGAATGTGCACAGTGCCCAATAATGTGATCTTCTGGATCATGTCGAATCGAACGTTACCCGGAATTTGTTGGATATGCCTCATGAGTTTTTTTGCTCACGACCCCTGTATTAATATTATTCTTTATTCACAGTAAAACTGGTAGATACACACATAATCCGGGGAGCAACCTGCCCCCAAAGGAAAATGGCGAGATTGGAGTAAATTTTTAAAATTTCAGTAATACATTCAAATTGTTATTCCTATGCAATACACGGAGAAGTCAGATTACAGAATTGCAGCAGATGAAGAATTGGCAAGGGTTACAGAGCAGAGGTAGAGATGATTGAAGATGAAGAATCGAAATTACAGAAATTATGCTGTGATTCACAAGCGTAATTTTAGTCCAGTGGTGCATTCAAGGCCTTCCGAAGAATGTGCACAGTGCCCAATAATGTGATCTTTTGGATCATGTCGAATCGAACGTTACCCGGAATTTGTTGGATATGTCTCATGAGCTTTTTGCTCACGACCCCTGTAGCACCAATGACTATCGGTACAATGTTTATTTTGCATCGCCACATTTTCTCACATTCCATTTTGAGGTCTGCGTACTTGGAGTATTTTTCTGATTCTTTTTGCAGTAGGTTGTGATCAGCTGGGACAGCCAGTTCAATGAATAGGCATTCTCTTTTCTTTTTTAGTTTGACGATTATATCCGGGCGGTTGCTCCTGATTTCGCGGTCAGTTATAACTGGTACATCCCACAGAATTTTTACTTGTTCGTTTTCTGTCACTGGTGCTGGGCTGTAATCGTACCAATTTTTTGTCGAAGTGGTGATGTTAAAATGTTTGCATAATTCAAGATGAATGTAGTGACCAATCCTATTGTGTCTCCATGTGTATTCGGTAGCTGCAAGTGCACCACAGCCGGACATGAGATGTGCTACAGTTTCATTTTGGTTGTGGCACATTCTGCATTTGCCGTCCGTGTTTTGCTTCAGAATTCTTTTGCGATAGTATTTTGTAGGAAGCGATTGGTCTTGTGCTGCGAAAATGAATCCTTCGCTTGCCGGTTTCAGGCCAGAGCTGGATAGCCAGGTCCATGAAAGCTCGTCTACATGGGGCTGTGAAGTTAACTTCTTGTGCTGTCCATGAAAAGGCATCGACTCCCATATCGTTTCTCTCATTTTCAGCGTTGCATTTTTGTATCGGACTCGTGCTGCTTTTGCTATTGTTGTGGGTTTAGCAACAGTGTTTTCTGCAGTGTACAGGTTAGCTGTTTCCAAGTTGACTTCTCTGGCGTACTTGTCGTGACGATAGCTCAGAGATTTTGTTTTGCGCTGTTTGTCTTCCTGTGCAATGAGTTTGCAGTAAATGTTATCGCTGTTGTTGATGTACTGTGACAAGCCGATGATTTCTGTTTTGAAGGTTTGTTCAATTTCTTGTAGTCCTCGACCACCTTTTTTTCTGGGGATGTACAGTCTTTGTGTATCAGATTTTGGGTGATGCATGTGGTGCATTGTCATCAGTTTTCTCGTCTTTGTGTCCAATTTTTTAATTTCATCTTTACGCCAGTTCACCACACCAAAGCTATATCTCAAGACAGGCACTGCAAGACTGTTTATGGCATTGATTTTGTTTTTGGAATTGAGTTCAGTTTTGAGAATTGACTTGAGCCTGCTGATGTATTCTTTTTTTAGACTTGATTTCATTGCAGCATGTTTAATGTTGTCGCTTTCACTGATCCCTAGATAATTATAGTGATCTTCGGCATTCAATTCTGTTATGGTTTCGTCCATTTTGAAGTTCATGTCGCCAGTGCTGGTGGCTCTTCCGCGTCGTATGGTAAGTTTTGAGCATTTATCCAAGCCAAATTTCATTTTTATATCTTCCGAAAACTCATGAACAATTTTCATTTGGTTATTCAGGTCCGTGTCGGATTTCGCATACAGTTTCAGATCATCCATGAACAAAAGGTGATGAATCTTTTGACCTTCAGAATTTGCTGCTTTTTTCATCACGTATCCTGTTTCATTTTTTCTCAGCAACTCACTGAGTGGAGCTAAGCTGAGGCAGAATAGAAGTGGTGAGAATGAGTCGCCTTGGAAGATACCATTGCATATCTGAATTGTACAGGTTTCTGTTTCACCTTGGTCATGTTTGATCAACAGTTTTGTATGCCAATTTTTCATTGAATTTTCAATAAATCTGATGATGATCGGATTCATTTTGTACATACGCATTGTTTTCAGTATCCACGTGTGAGGGACTGAATCGAAAGCTTTTTTGTAGTCTATCCATGCCATGCTGAGGTTAGTGTGTCTCCTCTTGCAGTTTTCAAGAATGGTTTTGTCAAGGAGCAGGTGGTCCTTACAGCCAAGGGCGCCTTCCTTGCATCCTTTCTGCTCAGGCGGTAGAAGATTTTCTAGGTGTTTGTAGCTTCGTTTTGCCAGGATTTTGGTCAGTGTTTTGTACATGGTTGTCAGGCATGTTATTGGCCTGTAGTTCTTGGGGTCCCTGGTGTTTTCATTAATATTATTATTATTATTATTATTATAGGACACGACAGTGGTGCTTTTAGCCAGGTTAAGGCTCTGTGCACCACGACATTGCAATTACACGGACAGTACAATGAATTTCATTTTTCGGGTCTTTGACGTTCTTCCACTCTCTCACGCTCGCTTTATCATCGTTTCCTTGCTGCACTTTTTCATTCTTCTTGCACTCTCTCAGTCTCGTTCAGGCACGCTTCATCAGTTGCTCATCGTTTCTGTTGCTACCGAATTACAGCACGGCTCACTGTAGATGGGCTTTTCAAGTCACTGCTTAGCAGTGAGGTCGGCGATGAGGAGCCTATAGAACCTCCGACACATAGTAATTAGTCCGAACCGTGATTCGAACCACCACCATTGGTGTAGCAGGCCATTATTCGTCACAATAGCTACTATGACTGTACGGTGTAAGTAAGGCGACGGCGACTTGGCACTAGATTTCCCTGTGCGAGAGGGATATTCTCGATAACTCGCTGCAAAATGCCTAGGACAAAGAGGCATTTTCAGCAAAACAATAAATTAGATTATAATTATAAATATATCATAGGAACATTTCACAAATTTTATCAGAATTTAGAATTGAAGCATAAGACAATTTCGCAAATTAGATTAGAATTAGAATTAGAGCATAGAAACATTTCACAATTTAGACTAGAATTAGATTACTGGCATTTCCCTCTAATTTAGTTGAAATTAGACAACTAGAATTGTCTAGTTGTCCAAGTCTGGTTATAAATGACGCATTGGCGAGAGAATTGGGCATTACAACCGCTATCACAAGATCTTGACTGATTGTAGCGAGGTAGAGTTGTAATGTGTGAGAAATGCTAATGCTAATACCTTTGTCTCTTTATATAATTTTGTTGACTCTCTCTCCATATTACTGCATGTAATGCGTTCGCACACTATAGTTGTACAAATCATCATGAGTCTTTCTTGTGTTAAGTTCTGTGATCGATGATTAGGCAACCTAAACAGCTCTCTTTTGACATTTTTGAAAGTGTCCTCGGAGGACGCCCTCTTTTTGAGATTTCGGCCTCTTTAAGAGAATTATGGGTAAATATTTGGCAAACTTCGACTGGGAAACAGTAAATCAGCACTGAAGTAGCGCCCTGGCGGCTATTTCTGGAGCTGAGCCGGAAAGTTGAACTTTTTTTAATCAACCGACCACGAAGTGGGAAAATAATTAACCATTTTTCAGGATTTGTTTTTCAAGTCTGGAAATTTTGAAAAAGTGTCCGCTTTTCGTATTTCCGAAATATGGAACCCTACGAAACAGGCCTATTTTATTACTGACCATCTCTGGTAAATACTACCATATTCTACTGCGGTTACACGTATTTGTCGAACGGTCTGAAATAACCCATGTGTGAGGTTCATTACATGGTGAGGCGTTCATACTGTAATCGTTTCGTTCAGTCACCGATGGAAAAGTTTGCAACCAAGATATTTCCAACTTAGGGATTCTCTTGCTGACACTGCATATTTGCCAGTGTTTCTAAAGTGGGAGAGCAGCGTGATTTACTCAAGCGGTGGTGTGAAACCGATATGTCGGGTGCGTTATTTAGCTCGGTTAAGTCTTGTCAGTGATAAAATTTCAGAGGGTGTCGGTACTCCATTAACGAATATCCAATTTCGCTATAACGTACATCTATAATATGATGATTGATGATATAGCAATTTCGAAAAGTTTAATCTCGATGAATAAAGGAAACATACTTGCAGTTGTGCAACCGACACTAACATGTCTTCTCTCTCATCATTGATGACCTTGAAGATATAATGCAGTTAGTTTTCTGATTTAATAACAGCGCACTCAGATCAGGTGCACAAGGCACAAGAATTTAGCAATAAATCGCTATTAAATCCCTTACTCATATGTGCAGGATCGTAACCAATTGGGGGGCCCGAGCTCGAAGAGGACCCAAGATTATTTCGTGAATTAACATAAATCACAGAGTATTTTTTTGAAAATTTATGCAATTTTTTTTATTTTTTTTTTCGCGCTGGTCGCGATTTATTTGTTGTCATACATCTTGATTATTGGCCACCCTTCCTCCGACAATAAATACGCATGAATTATATAGAAAAGGGCACTTCGGCGTCGGCCATTACCACCCGACGACGCACCAAGACATATGAAGTTACAGGTCATGTAACATTTGGCTCCGAGAAGTGGACCAGAACGATCAGCAGTGAGAAGACATTGGCCGAAAAGGACTGACCCTGTGCTGACCGAAACCTTCGATATTTATGCATGTATGTTTAATTGTCCATATGCGCCTAAATGGCTGTCGCCAAATGTTCCTGTCCTGGTGATCTGAGCCCAACAAGACAAATGCTTACCCGCAGGGAACATTATTTGCCAGTGAAGAAATATCAATTTGAAATCGTTTACGGCTAGTACGTTTTGGCGATTTCAATATCCTTTGACATAGCAGATAGGAGGTCACGAAATAGCATCATGTAACGAAGTCATTATACCAACAGGTACGCCTGAAGATGTTTAATTATTCATTATGGGTACTACCTTTTCCAACACAGCTCACTCAGCTCTACCGGTAAATCTGATTACGTGAGCAGAGAGAGGATAAAATTTGATAGCAATATATATGCAATTTCCGATCATATTGACCGATTCAATCATGAATTATATAATTTTGTCGCGCTTCGCTCACTAAACGGACACCCAATGTAGATGATAAGTAGCGGCAAATTGCGTATAGCGTGATGTCGGTCTGGGGGGCGAATCCCCTCAGAAGTAAAATTGGTCTAAACCAACATTTCTTTTTTCAAGTATAATTACAGTGAGTCGGGGTTAATAAAGTTGCAGCTGTTCAGTTTGAAGCCCTCCACCAGGACAACCAACACATTTCTGTGTGTGGAAACGCTAGGTATTTCGCTGACACAAAATGCTGTCGAAACTGTGTGACAGAAATTTAGTTACTTGCAGTCATTCTCCAAAAATATTCCAGCGATATGCAATAGTGTCGAATCTCTGAATTTATTTTTTAATAACTTTGCGCTTATGTCCCAAAATATGTATTTTGAATGTCATGCATTGATTCCATTCATTTATTGTGTTCATGTGTTTCAGTTCCACTCTTTTCTGTCAGAAAACAACACTAAACTGTATGCCTGAGGCAAATATCGGCACTCTGAAGAGGTATTATGCCCAAGAAAATGCTTGTTTGATTAACAGCATTCGAGACCTATGTCAATAAAGAGGGATAAAAAGTGGGTTACTCTTATTTTAAGGAAGTAAAAATGATGAGGATATCTACACTTTATGCATATGATTCAATATCCCATGAGCACACTTTCAACGTGTTGACAGTGAGACAGTGACAACTATTGGAATTCTTCTTTTTCGGTTTTCTGAGTTTGTCATTTTGGGACATAGCGCGGTTTTGTTTTCCAGTGACGATATATCTCGAGCAGTGACGGAATTAGTTCTACGTCCGATGCAACCTTATATTAAATTTATGTTCCGCTGCGCAAGACTGTTCTTGGGCACCGAAGACTATATCCGAAAATATTTGGGCATCCTGGTAATCATGGGCGGAATAAGGGGCTCAAGCACACCAGACAAAATAGACATAAGATCTGATGAAATTTTCCAACGAGTTAACTATATAACAGGTGTCGTGGACCTTTTTCGTGAAAAGAACCATACTGACTCCATATTTTAAATAGTACATTCCCAGAGAAGTCATCGTTATCAATGCAGATTGGTGACGTCATAGTGACACGAAATCGAAGATCAGTAAACGTGATTGGTCGTGTGGGCCATATTTCCTCTGGGAAAACTGATATGTGGGGCGATTTTTTTGACATGTCAAAATAAGTCAAAATTTTGTTAAAATCGTAACGTTAGGTCAAAATATTGCCAAAGTTGTTTACGCAGTCAAAATGTTTTTGCCACATGCATTTCGTTTGTATCGTGAATCGTTTAAACTGTCACCTATCATTTGACATTTGACAGCTTTTAGCCTACTTTATCGCTCTACCATTGTAGACTGCTCAGTGCTCATTCTTAATCCTAAACGGTCAGACGAAAGAAATAGGTTGATATGGTGTCATGCGCAACGTACCGCAATATCCTAACTGAAGCAAGACTGCAAAGGACAAAAAACTCAAAATATCGAATTATAAGGTCAAAATCATCCGTTTTGTAGTTAAAAAAAATCGCCCTACAACTACAGTGATATGATGTTATAGGCCTAGTACCCACACTATAATCGAGCAGGACGGTCGACATTTGAGTATTAGACGCAGGTAATGAAAAATTCAGTCGAGCATAGACATTTTGGCTTAGCTGCTGGGTTCGGGAACCTAGCTACACATTTATATTGGTATTTGCATGAGAGAAATATGATAATTTGGAAGCTTAAGACAATTGAAATATGTGTTTTAAAGCAAAACCAACAATCGAAGAAAGCAATAGTACAGTGCGAATCTAATGGTTATTCTCAATAACATGCTTTTTGCAGCCTAGAGGCTTTCCAAACACGTGAGAAAGCAGCATATACCTCAGTTGCTTTGCTATCAGTCGCACAATGTTCAATCACTTCCGCCAAAACGAGATAACAATTTTAACGACGGAGAATGTGTTGTTAATAAATTGTTAACTTGCCTAAAAAATTTGCACACCAAAATTGGTTCAATTCCAACCAGTAGAAGTCTAGTCAAAGCCAATAGAAATGTCGGCCAATGGTCTTCACGCGACAAATTTCCTCGTATCGCCACGATCAAACGTCGTGTTTCGGTCATGCCTTTAAAGTAGGGTGACCATACGTCGTCTTTTAAGAGGATTTGTCCTCTTTTTTGTCTTTTTCGAAAGCGTCCTCGGAGGACGCCCTTTTGTCCTCTTTTCTGAGATTTTTTCCTCTTTTTGAGAATCGACTGAGATGCCGTAAATCAGCACTGAAGTATCGCTCAGACGGGTATTTAGGGAGCTGAGCCGGAGATGACCTTATGTTTAAGGAAAGAACTGTATTTTGGTCGCTGAGCGAGAAAGTTGACTTTTTTAGTCAACCGACCACGAAGTGCGAAAAAATCACCATTTTCAGGATTTTCCACCGGTTTGCAAGTCTGAAAATGCTGAAAAAGTGTCCTCTTTTCGGATTTCCAAAATATGGTAACCCTACTTAAAAGAGAGTGATGCATTTTCCGTGCGCTTCCACCTTGGAAGAAGTCTGCCATAACGTTTCGGTAAGGACATCACAAATTAATGAAAAAAACTACGACACTGATTGGCTGAAAATTAGCGCTGGTGTGAGAGAGAGAGAGTCTTCATTTTCATCCAACCAAAATAAATAACGAACGGCAGCGATGGCGGGACAGAAAATATGCATGCAGAGTATTCGGTATTAGATAGGAATGATCGATAAGACCGTGAAGGTCATCTAGTTTGATCACACCAGCATCAAACATGTACAAGTGAGTCTGAACAGTCGGGCTGTAAAAAGTGTTTAGTTAAAAAGTAAAATAGAAGAAAAATTAAACGATGGTAGCAAATGATCAATGATCCGATGGTATCAAATGATCCGTCATTAGGCAATCATTGCTTTCCTCTGATTGCTTCTGTTGCAAGTTACATTGTCGCCATTGTCTTGTCATTCTATCCTTTTATGTTCTGCTGTATGTTGTGTTCTGTTGTATGTTGCTTAAAGCCACCTTGGTTACATTTGCTTCAATAAAGCTTCAGTTAGTTATGTCAACGCGATAGTCAGTTTACGCTACCTGTGGCTATTGTGGAGTCACATGTCATTATGAAGTTGTTATCATGAGAAAGGCAACTGACAGCAACAATAGGCAGTAACTGCAATGATCTCGTACTTCAGCACCATTGGAGTGCCCGAATGTCTCGTAAAAGCAATAATTGTGATCAAGAGCGGATGCCATATAACCTTTTTGTTGATAGACTCCGGTTTAGTTGAAAGCTGCATAAGTACTGCGTACGCCAACGAAATTCACTTACGATCTACTCCGTGCTCTACTACTGTTACATTTGCTTCTAAATCACATTTCCGCAAAATTTAAGAACTCTACAGACCGGATATTCTAGTAAACGAAACGAAATACACCGAATTTCCTCTTGAAGGGATGAGAGATTTATACGCATATGTGGTGCTTGGTTTCCATTTCATGATCTTGCATAAACGAGTCATTTTCAATATGAATGGAAATAAGGAAACCTTGGAACTCGCTCGAGATTAGGAATACAGCATACGCGGTGTTGCTCAAGCATGCGTCGAAGCACCGCAAATTTTCATATTCATGACATCGAATTGAAAACTTATCGCTACTAAATCCAGAAGGTACAGCGAATCCGATCTACAATTCATTAAAGCTGAAGTTTCTGAACTTGATAAGGAAGGCATCATCGAGCCATCCTCGTCGCCTTGACGAGCACAGGTTCTTGTCGTCAATGACGGTCGACACAAAAAGCGCAACGTCATAGACTTCTCTCAGACGATCAACAGGTACACTTTACTAGACACGTATCCTTTACTAAGGATCGATGATCAAGTCAACAACATCATTCGTTTCAAAGTTTTCAGTACCTTAGATATGAAGTCTGCGTATTATCAAGTTGCGCTATCATCTGATGATCGTCCATATATGGCATTCGAAGCTGGTGGAAATATTTATTAATACCGCCGATAGCCATTTGGGGTGACCAACGGAGTTTCATCATTTCAAAGAATAATCAACAACGTCATGAAAGACAACAAGCTCATCGGGACCTTCCCATATCTGGATAATATTACTGTTTTGCGGCATGGATAAAGACGACCATGATAGAAATCTGAACGCTTTTTGAAATGCTGCTGAACGGTTTAATCTCGCTTTCAATCATTCGAAGTTGACCATCGGTTCAAATAGACTTGCTTGGTTATTGCGTGTAACACGGCGTGATCATACCGGACCCAGAAAGACTAAAGCCGTTAATCGATTTACTGCCACCTCGTACCATCGTGTTTTCCCGTTGCTAAAAACGCTATTTTATTTGACTTGTAAATCAGCCCCTCCCCTACGTTGGTCTTGGACCCCCAATAGGGTGACAAACCAGACCCCTCCGTCAGTTTGGTCCTTTTGCCGCGACATTTATTGTACTATTTTGCAGTGTTGGGATGACTCGAGTCATGATGGACTCGAGTCACCTTTTTCGCATGACTTGACTTGACTCGAGTTACTTTGCAAAAGTGACTTTACTTGACTTGACTCGTCGCTTCAGAAATGTAGATTGACTCGTGACTCGGAACAAAGTCAATTTCAAGTCGTCAATATAAGTTAACGGTGTCGACTAAATCACTGTATCATGTGTATATTTGGATTATTTGCGTCACGCCGGTGACACTTGTGAAAGCAAGCATACGTTTCACTGGTCCTCGATTGTTACATCACAAACCATATCAATTTATTTAAACTTCTCGAGGCTTCGTATTCGATCCTCTATTTTGGCTGATAATAACAGACTGCAGCATGTGACTATGCAGTTACTCACGTATTTCATTAGCACTTCCACGAGTGCGTGTACGATACAACACCTTTTTGCATGTATATTTAACATTTATGTTCGTTATTTGATTCAAGATAAATGGCTAATTGATCTGTCTTTCACACAGCTGGCAAAATGTTATGACTTTGAATCATCACTTATAATTCGAAAATACAATTTGACTTGAATTGTGACTTGACTCGTGACTTGACTTGACTTGACTCGTGACTTGACTTGACTTGACTTGAGATGATTCAATCGTATCATCTGATCGGGAAATGGCATATCTGTTGCCAATTTCTTTATGCTCCCTGCTCACGTAATCAGACTTACCAGTACAGCTGAATGAGGTGTCTTGCAAACTGTAGGGCCCGTAAATATTAATTGAACATATTCGGGCGGTATAAAAGCCTCATGACATGATGTTGTTTCGTGACATCCTGTCTGCTATTTCAAAAGATATTGATATCGCCCAAACGTACTAAATTAAAAGACGCACACGATTCACATTGGTATTTCTCCACTGTCCCATTAAAGTGGTATTTCTCCACTGTCCCATTAAATTTTCCTATAGCGGGTAGGCATTTGTCTTTTTCAGATTGCCAAGACAGGGACATTCGGAACATGCCCTTTAGGTGCCTTTGGACAATTACACAGGCATGTATATATATCGAAATTTTCGGTCAGCAAAAGGCCGTCCTTCTCGGCACAGGTTTTCTCGCCGCCGATCGTTCTGGAACACCTCTTGGAGTCGCATGTTACATGGCCCAAAACTGTATATGTCTTGGTGCGTCGTGGCGCGGTAATGACCGACGCCGAAATGCTAATTTGTATAAACCATGCATACTTTTTCTTCGGGGTTAGAGGACCCCATAATCCAGATATTTGGTAACAATATATCGCGCTTATCGCGAATTTTTTAAAGCTTTGCATATATTTCTCCAAAAGAATCTCTTTTATTCTAATTTACGAGATAATTTTGGGATCCCTTCGAGCGTCCCCATCCGATTTGGGGGTTTAGGGCGCGGCAGTTACGGTACTGTATACAGCACTTGGCTCTCACCGATGTAAAATGTGTGAGTTTTTGCGGATCGTGTACATAATATGTGTATGGATGAAACCGTATTGCGAATGTAGAATCCGAGTATTTGTGATGATTACCATATTGGAGCCAAGGACTAGTGTTTTTGAGAACTGGCATAGTATTGTGGGACACAGCATACATTCGCGGATTTTATCTCCTAAGATGTGGAGATCATGCATAGACGATGTGTCATAATAATGATGTTCTCGATCATCAATCACGGATTCATGTTGTTCATGCAATGACTCGCTTCCGGAGTAAGAACGTAGTAGTGGTGGAAGAGCGACGTTTCATTATTCTGAAACGATATGAATGATATTTCAAACAAACTTTGAAATGTGTTCGAAAGACGATAAACATCGTTTGGTTGTTATATCAAAGGCTTGTGTCCGTGGTTTCGTGCTATGCTATCGACGAGATGCAGGGAGTGAGTGTTGCAAGCGGAAATCGCATGCACTTGATTGTAAAGATGTTCATCGAACGCAAATGTCAACCCAACTTTCCCAGCATCTGTCATGGAAAATATTGCAACCAAGATTTGTGTTCAAGAGATAACCGCAATAAATTCTGCATCGCCTGCTGTTCTGACATTTGAAAAGTATAATTCAGGAAAATGAACGCATTGTAACATACCAGACGCAATTTCTTCAAAGTCTTTTCGTTTTCAGCCAACTTTTTAGCATTGTTCTTGATCATTTCTTCTTGTCTGTTGCTCCTCTTCAATAATAAAAGTGGTTTAACCAATCAAATCTTCAAAATTATTACACGGAATATTGGGGTTGAGATAATGCAGGATAGACTGGTCAACCCGCGACCCTTTACCTGGCATCGTGTTGCTCTTAGCCTCGAAGTTTATGTTAGTCAAGTATTTCGACGCCATATATCAACTTATCCCAATCAATAACTTCTAACACCACGCGTATCCCTATATGTTTACTATTCAGTTAATTGACGGAGTGCATGCATTCTGTTCCGTTATTCTCACACGCCATAATGATTGGCATCGATACTACATATATATATATATATATCAATAGTCACCAACACGCAGCTCGCTGGCCGCATGTGACCCGCGAGGCAGTGGCGGCTCGTCCTATAGGGCAACTGGGGCATTGCCCCACCTAAAATTCTGTTCAATAACAATTCGTTACCATTTATAGACGCACCGCAATCTATATATACCGAAATCACAGCGAAAATCGTATTCTTTTTGTCCTTTCGCTTGTAAATGCCCATATATAGCGAAGTCTCTGCGAAAATCGAATTCTCTTCCGTGTTTTCGCTTTGCGAATGCCTAGCCGGGGCATGCCCCGGTAGCGCTCATAACAAGCTTTCACTGTCTATTCTCTCAAAGCCGCGCACAATAAAGAAACAGTGATTTACTCTCTCCTATTCATAAAATCACCGAGCAGGTAGGGCAACATAGCCTGGTTGCCCCGAAGGTGTGATGTAACAATCGTAACTATATCTGAACTCGGTTATCGTCATATGCGTTTAGTCGACCTTTGCTGGTATAGGTCGATTTTGATGGTGTTTCACACCATGATAATTCTTGAAACTTTGTATGTCATGTCGTGATGGTGGTATTTAACACTGTTCCAAGTTTCAGGGTTTCTACTCAAAGTTTAGGGTAGTAATTCCGTTTCCGAAGTTGAGTGTGTGCTGATCCGTCATGTATCGCAAACAGATTTTACTCAAAAGCCGGTATTGGTATCCATTGATTTTGACGATGTTCCATACCGAGATCGGTCATGACACTTGGTACGGTAAGTCTTAATGTTAAAATCGAACGCTGTGACAAGTCTCAAGGTTGGCACTCAATGATTAGGGAAGCAATTTCGTTATCAAGGTCGAGTATGGTATAGATGTGCGCTGATCTGACACTTAGCCTACCTAACGCATTGCGGATTTCACGCAAAAGCCGGTATATCTGTGTTAACGCTAACTGTGTTCCATACTGAGATAGGTGATGAGATGATGATATCATGTAACAGTTTACTAACATCCTCGGTTTGCATTCAAATATTTAGTTTTATTTTATATTCTCCAATGTCAATTTCACCGTGAAATTGTGGCCTTCAGCCATTTGCTTACAATTACAACCCCTGTCAAGCGAGATAGCTGTTTCGTTTTCGATGGCGGCTAACAGCTGATCGCTTGATCAGCCTATTTCTCAGTAAATTTTACGCAAAATTCGGTGTGGGTCTGTTCGTATTAATTTTGACAGTGTACCATACCGAAAACGGTCATGAGGCTACTTTTCGATGATTTCATGTAACAATGTACTAAGTTTTCGGCTTTCATCCACGTATATATTCGGTAATATATTCTCCAAAGGCGATTTTGCAGCAGACATATAGACACTATAGACCAGGGGTGGGCAACATACGGCCCGCGGGCCGGAACCGGCCCGCGACGGCATTTTGTCCGGCCCGCGGACAGATTCCTGTCTTACATGATAATATGGCCCACGGCCCATCAGTCTGCCGATATTTCCCACTACTTGTTTACTACGTCAAATTATTTTAGTGACTGTGTGTTATGACATCCTAGTGTGCGCACTGCGCAGCGTGCGAGAGTGGAGCTTACGGGTAAGTTCGTCGAGGCGAAAAGACTTGCATTGTCAGCATTAACTATGCACTAATCCCTAATGTTGTTTGTGGTAATCATGGTGTTAGTCGTCCACAATGGTCATTTACATCTGGCCGATATTTATTATTTTTCATTCCGTAACCGCCAACTGCTGGTAGCACGGCATACGTCCAGCCAGGCTTTTGTGAGATGACGAGGAGGAGCCTAGATAAATCTCCAACTCTTAGATAGGAATTCTGGAGTCGGACTCGAACCCACAACACATTGGTTTTGTAGCTGTGGATTATACAACTACGCTATCTCGCCACCTACTGAATTTGGGGTATCGGGCTTATCGAACGTCTTAAAATCATAATTTAGGATTGCGCCTTGTGTTGATTGATCAGAGAGAAGCAGACATGGCGGTGCATGTATGACATCGGTTTTCAAGCTGGGGGACGGGAAAGTATCTGAAGGTGGCGCGAAGTCACAGTTAACTGAAAATTTTTCGCGCTCCGCCCGATTTACCTCCAGCTTATGGTGATTACTCTGTCTCTTGTACTAATTTGATATTTGAGAACTCTCTCATCAACAGCCATAACCTTTAATGCCATCAAACTATCCCTTGGGATGGCGAGCATTCTTATTTATCTCTTTAATATTTTGTGATATCATAAGGAAGGGGGCGCGGAATTTTTCACCATCAAAAAGGGAGCGTGTTTAAAAACTTTGAGAACTACTGCTGTATCACAATGCGGTTCTCAACTCCACATTGTCATCGTCATTATCGGCGAGAAATCGCTTCGAAATGACATTGCTGTCGTTAAAATACATTCGTTAAATACGCTTTATTCCTTGAATAATTAAATAAATGGGCGAATAATCTATCGATTCAGCAATCCGGCCCGCCAAGTACCTAATTTCCCTATATCCGGCCCGCCGACTGGAGTAGTTGCACGCCCCTGCTATAGACCGTAAGCCGTATGTGTCGTGTGACAGTCACCAGCCTCAAGGCCAAAATCTCCTATGCTGTACCGGGACCGAATTTCCGAGGCTGCTATTCGTAGTTCTTCAGAATGATGGTGGCCCGCGATCGGATTGGACGTTTCGGAACAACGCTAAGTAAAGAATTGTGAGATGCTTAAATTGATTTCAGTTGCAAGGTAGTGTTTTTGTTGTTTCAAAACAAGCTTTTATCATGTGCCCAACATCGTCAATAGCCGAACGGCTTCGACGATGGCCAAACCATTCCATCGAGGGAGAATCAGCTGCTATGATAGGTCAATGCCTTGACGTACAATGGCCCAGACACTGCCACTTAGAAAACGACTTGGGGCTTCCCCAAAAGATTAAGCTTCATGTGAAAATTGTCTTCCAGGTCTTACTGTGTCTCCATAGTTGAAAAGCATGCATGATCACGATATTTCCACCGTATTTGTATTTCTTTAATAATATATTACTTCGTTTGTGGTAACTATGCCCGTCGATCGTGTTAGAGAGCACAGCGTTGTTCTGCCGTGAAGTTTTAAAAACGTGGCTGCTAAAGTGGTTGACCTATTTTATATATACTCTATATTGCATTCTTGCGGCCTAAGGAGTGTACGAAATTTGGACAGTGGGCCGAGACCAGTTTTGAATTGGCGACCCCTGGTGTAGTTGAACGAAAGATTAATTGAAAATCTCTCAGCTGTATTTCGAATGCGGTGACTTTCTGAGGATAATGAGGGATGACATGATGTTTTACACACTTTAATTTGTCGCTGGCTGGAATCAAATATTCTGATCATTCGAGGGTCACACCAGTCAAAACATTACAAAATATCGCACCTTAACCCATATCTTTGTTTTTCATTGAAATATTATGTTATCAAGCCTATTTATACAAAAGTATATAACAATATATCACGGATAATAATAGGGGTTTGGATTTGGCGGCTGAATACAGTAATATACCGATATAGTATTGACTTTAACAATATTATAAGTCGTTTCATTTCTATGCCCCATTTGATGTAGTTGTATACTGGCTTCAAACCTACGTATGAGTTGTGCGGAATACGAAAGATTTAACTGTGAACGCGGATGTTGAAATTTGGGTCATCAATATTATATCGCGATTCGGTTTCTCTCGACCTTTCCAGTCAGAGCTAACGGAGCACTGCAACAACAGATATTCAAATTATATTTTGAAGTAACAATTATATGCTCAATGTTGCCTGCATACAAGGATTTCGATTTTGGAATACGTGAATAACTTTTTTCTTTCAATTTTTAACTCTGAACACAATACATGAACATTTTGCCTTCTCGGAACTTTATGTCAATGTCAGCGGATTGATCCTAATCGTGATGACATCGTCGCTGTTAGGTGGTTATAATGTAGCCGATGGATATTTGTGGCCTTGAGCGAATATTTAATGGACTCCTATGAACATATTCGACGTTTGAGAAATGTACTGGGTATTACACGCCTTTTTCAATCTGCTCTGGATTGCTTGGCGGGTGGGTTGAAATTATTTGGCGGGCTGGATGCGACCCGTGGGTCCTATGTCTGAAACCCCTTCCCTACACGGTTCAGCCACTGATATACGTTCGTACGTTATCCAATAGGGAAGCATGGTATTACAAAGGCAAATATAATGCAAAATAATTCAAATACCGAAAAACGATACCGTCCTATTGGAATCAATTTTCGGCTCGAAAATCATTTATTACAAAATTAAGGTAACTAGAACTTCAATTACAATTGCATATTCTGATTTTTTCTCGCTCGTCAACGGATTCGATCATAAAAGGCAGAGTGCTGAAATAATGGTCGAGTGGTAGTGCAGGGCGGCTGTTGGTGAAGTCTTTGCTCGAATGTTGTTGCGTGTTGTCGTTATTATGAAAGCTATGCAGGTTTGTCACGGGGGAATGGTATCAGCGCGATGTATCTTTTTTGGTAATATTATATGATCTTCCTCAAATATCAAGTTAGCAAAAACACTCTGAATGCTGTCCAAGCTATCAATCGATCTT
Organism: Botryllus schlosseri; assembly: GCF_051294905.1. Taxonomy (NCBI): domain Eukaryota; kingdom Metazoa; phylum Chordata; class Ascidiacea; order Stolidobranchia; family Styelidae; genus Botryllus; species Botryllus schlosseri. The sequence goes on from NC_137239.1 coordinate 15,402,023, forward strand.
TCATCCTCTGAGGTTACCACAGCGGATCTGTTCTTAGTGAACCGCGATTTGGCAAAAGTTTTACATCGTATGACATTCCTGCCTCAACTTTCCAGATGAGCCTCAGTGTTGCTAATGGGCAGAAGGTGTCTATTTTCTACGACAAGGAATGTTACGGTAGGCGCTTCAAGTTGGATAATAGAATAGGGTTACCACTTACCATATTTCTGTGACCCAAAGTCCGGACACTCTTTAGCGCCCATTAGTGGATTTCGAAATGATTTATGAGCACATTGTCTGTCAATATCACGTCACACTAGCAAATATTTGCTTATAGACCAGAGATGGTCACGAACCAGGTTCAGGAGTACGCGGCTGTGCGTTGTGTGACCGGTAACCGAAACCACATTTTTCAGCCCCTTCCCATCAAAATAAACACTGATTTTGGGCCCACCATAGGGTAATCGATGCAACTTCTGGGGGGGCTTGCTATATGCATCTGGTTTCAATCTGCATCTGATCGTTAAATTTTTTGAATGACTTCTGTCAATAATAACATCCAGTGGTTTCCAACCTCTTATGGGCGCGACTCCATCTCCAATTTGAAAATGTTCCGTGGCTCAGATCAAAATTTGACGAGCTGATTACTAAAAGAAGTCAGCACCTTTGCGCACACTTCCTCACGGGCTATTTTGGAAGCTGATTACGATCAACGTCTTCGCGAACCCCAGACTAAAGACAAACGACCCTCACGTTTGGAACCACTATCTTTGAATAAAGCATTTAAAAAGCCTTAACCATCTCTAAGAATATACCGTTCTCCTGTAATTGCGATTACAATTAGGCTTATTTCAGTGAATCAATGTTATTTTTATTTATATTTTATTGGAGTTTTTGCAAGGGTGGTAATAGTCCCATATTAAAAACAATAAATGTGATAGTAAACCACGCGCTGCGCGAAGAAAAATATCATGTAGCATATTTATTTCCAAAAATAATGTTATTATGTTGATTTACGAAAAAAATATGAGCCTACGTCAAGCCTTCAAAATTCCGGATATTTAGGCATATTTTAGAAATTCCTCCAGGACGCATGTTCGAACAGTGAAATTCCGAACATGTCCGGAAAATTCCGGACGTATGGCAACCCTATACTAGAACCACCCAGCTCGCCATCAGGCTATCACAACATCATACATTCTGTATCGCAGAAGATTTGGGACGTTCCATAACATCATATTATTGTAGCAACCGAGTATGAAAATATTGATATACATGATTGTTTATTATGGTCATGAGTGAAGATAACATTCTTACTCAAGATGTATAATACTGAAGATTATACCATCATACCTCCTCCATCTTCGACAACGCCGATTTTTGGTCAAGTATCCGGCTCAAGTTCTTGTTGATGTTCGCAAATTCGTACGTAAGTTCCTTTAATAATAATAATAATAAGAAGAAGAAGAGTAATTGAAGTAAGAGTAATAAGAGTAATTGGAGTATTTGGTTGTATTAAGTATTAAGAAATTAATTAATAATTAATTAATTACTTTAACTTAACCTAACTTCTGAACTGACGCATCACTGCTGTGAATGCCTGCGAAACGATCTGGATATATCGCACCTGGACGTACCCGCCGTGGGACCAAGCGGATGACCCCAGAGGACTCGTCAACTCCGACCACACAGGAACACCAAAGAGAAGATATTTCTCAACATGGCGCCTGTGCAACACCGAACTGTGGCTCACAAAACAGCTCTGCTGCAAAAGAAAAAAAGAAGAGACACAGATGGAGTAAAGAAGAGTATAAAGAAATAATGAGATGTTACTTCTTAGCCAAATTTGAAAACTCGGCAGGAGTAACCGAAGGAACTTTTCAAAAATGGAAAGAGAGAACGAACAACTCTCCAACCATGACTGCCAATACCCTGGCAACAATGAGACGTTGTGTAATAAAAAATAAAAAATTATCTGAACAAGAACTCGCAGAAATCGAGGGAGAAATGTGTAACAAAAACATAGAAAACTCTGAGGCAATGGAACTGCAATTCGGCCAAGATGACCTGAACCCACAACAATCACTTGATGACCCGAACATCGCAGAAGTAGAATTACAAAATACCACCGGGCACCCAAAAGAATCAACAACACCTAACGATGGCGACATAGACACGGAATTAGAATTGGAGATCAAAAATCAAATCATCGACCGCATGAAATCCACATTGAATGTAAATGACAGAGTGCAGTTACCTGACTTACAAATTACAAAGAAACTGAAAACTGATATTGCAGTAGCGAACAAAATTTTGACAGAAACCATACTACCTGCAACTCTAAATGACAAACAAGGAGAAAGACCACAATGTCCCTTGACAACAATCAACAACCTCATTTACAGCACTGCGGCAGTTATCTCAGAAAGGCACTGCAAAATACCAAGAACTGTCAACAAAAAAAGGGGAAGGCATACGCCAGCTTGGCAACGCAGAATTGAAAACAAAATCGCAAAACTAAGGTGTGACGTTGCGATACTCTCAGAACTAAAAAAAAGGAAATGTTTCCCGCAAAGTAAAAAATAAAGTAAAAAGAATAGAACTGGAGCACCAAACCAAACTGCAGTCAACAGAAAAAGTGACAATGTTGCAAGAAGAATTAAAAATGAGAATATGCGCCAAAGCACAACGATTGAAACGATATAAAAAACGAGAAACACAATATCGCCAAAATTTGTTATTTGCTCGCAAACCTGGACAATTTTTTCGAATGATGAAACAAAAGTCAAATCAAAAAATTACCAGCAGCAAAATACCAGCCACTGCAGATGTGGAATCATTTTGGAAGAAAATATGGGAAACCAAAAAATTGCACAACTCAAATGCAAATTGGATACAAGACCTCCACACTGACCATCTACAAACACCAGAACAACAATGGTCAGAAATCACAAAACAAGAAATCAAAGAGGCCCTAAAGAGTTCACTGAACTGGAAAGCAGCTGGTCCTGACCAGATCAAAAACTTTTGGCTAAAAAAACTAACTGCAACACATAATTACCTAGCGGTGACCTACAATGAGCTTTTATCCTCAACCAGCTCGCACGAGATCCCAGCCTGGTTCACACAAGGGATCACCTATCTTATTCCAAAAAATGAAAACACCAGAGACCCCAAGAACTACAGGCCAATAACATGCCTGACAACCATGTACAAAACACTGACCAAAATCCTGGCAAAACGAAGCTACAAACACCTAGAAAATCTTCTACCGCCTGAGCAGAAAGGATGCAAGGAAGGCGCCCTTGGCTGTAAGGACCACCTGCTCCTTGACAAAACCATTCTTGAAAACTGCAAGAGGAGACACACTAACCTCAGCATGGCATGGATAGATTACAAAAAAGCTTTCGATTCAGTCCCTCACACGTGGATACTGAAAACAATGCGTATGTACAAAATGAATCCGATCATCATCAGATTTATTGAAAATTCAATGAAAAATTGGCATACAAAACTGTTGATCAAACATGACCAAGGTGAAACAGAAACCTGTACAATTCAGATATGCAATGGTATCTTCCAAGGCGACTCATTCTCACCACTTCTATTCTGCCTCAGCTTAGCTCCACTCAGTGAGTTGCTGAGAAAAAATGAAACAGGATACGTGATGAAAAAAGCAGCAAATTCTGAAGGTCAAAAGATTCATCACCTTTTGTTCATGGATGATCTGAAACTGTATGCGAAATCCGACACGGACCTGAATAACCAAATGAAAATTGTTCATGAGTTTTCGGAAGATATAAAAATGAAATTTGGCTTGGATAAATGCTCAAAACTTACCATACGACGCGGAAGAGCCACCAGCACTGGCGACATGAACTTCAAAATGGACGAAACCATAACAGAATTGAATGCCGAAGATCACTATAAATATCTAGGGATCTGTGAAAGCGACAACATTAAACATGCTGCAATGAAATCAAGTCTAAAAAAAGAATACATCAGCAGGCTCAAGTCAATTCTCAAAACTGAACTCAATTCCAAAAACAAAATCAATGCCATAAACAGTCTTGCAGTGCCTGTCTTGAGATATAGCTTTGGTGTGGTGAACTGGCGTAAAGATGAAATTAAAAAATTGGACACAAAGACGAGAAAACTGATGACAATGCACCACATGCATCACCCAAAATCTGATACACAAAGACTGTACATCCCCAGAAAAAAAGGTGGTCGAGGACTACAAGAAATTGAACAAACCTTCAAAACAGAAATCATCGGCTTGTCACAGTACATCAACAACAGCGATAACATTTACTGCAAACTCATTGCACAGGAAGACAAACAGCGCAAAACAAAATCTCTGAGCTATCGTCACGACAAGTACGCCAGAGAAGTCAACTTGGAAACAGCTAACCTGTACACTGCAGAAAACACTGTTGCTAAACCCACAACAATAGCAAAAGCAGCACGAGTCCGATACAAAAATGCAACGCTGAAAATGAGAGAAACGATATGGGAGTCGATGCCTCTTCATGGACAGCACAAGAAGTTAACTTCACAGCCCCATGTAGACGAGCTTTCATGGACCTGGCTATCCAGCTCTGGCCTGAAACCGGCAAGCGAAGGATCCATTTTCGCTGCACAAGACCAATCGCTTCCTACAAAATACTATCGCAAAAGAATTCTGAAGCAAAACACGGACGGCAAATGCAGAATGTGCCACAACCAAAATGAAACTGTAGCACATCTCATGTCCGGCTGTGGTGCACTTGCAGCTACCGAATACACATGGAGACACAATAGGATTGGTCACTACATTCATCTTGAATTATGCAAACATTTTAACATCACCACTTCGACAAAAAATTGGTACGATTACAGCCCAGCACCAGTGACAGAAAACGAACAAGTAAAAATTCTGTGGGATGTACCAGTTATAACTGACCGCGAAATCAGGAGCAACCGCCCGGATATAATCGTCAAACTAAAAAAGAAAAGAGAATGCTTATTCATTGAACTGGCTGTCCCAGCTGATCACAACCTACTGCAAAAAGAATCAGAAAAATACTCCAAATACGCAGACCTCAAAATGGAATGTGAGAAAATGTGGCGATGCAAAATAAACATTGTACCGATAGTCATTGGTGCTACAGGGGTCGTGAGCAAAAAACTCATGAGACATATCCAACAAATTCCGGGTAACGTTCGATTCGACATGATCCAAAAGATCACATTATTGGGCACTGTGCACATTCTTCGGAAGGCCTTGAATGCACCACTGGACTAAAATTACGCTTGTGAATCACAGCATAATTTCTGTAATTTCGATTCTTCATCTTCAATCATCTCTACCTCTGCTCTGTAACCCTTGCCAATTCTTCATCTGCTGCAATTCTGTAATCTGACTTCTCCGTGTATTGCATAGGAATAACAATTTGAATGTATTATTGAAATTTTAAAAATTTACTCCAATCTCGCCATTATCCTTTGGGGGCAGGTTGCTCCCCGGATTATGTGTGTATCTACCAGTTTTACTGTGAATAAAGAATATAATAAGATAAGAGAATAAGAGATATAGCTTTGGTGTGGTGAACTGGCGTAAAGATGAAATTAAAAAATTGGACACAAAGACGAGAAAACTGATGACAATGCACCACATGCATCACCCAAAATCTGATACACAAAGACTGTACATCCCCAGAAAAAAAGGTGGTCGAGGACTACAAGAAATTGAACAAACCTTCAAAACAGAAATCATCGGTTTGTCACAGTACATCAACAACAGCGATAGCATTTACTGCAAACTCATTGCACAGGAAGACAAACAGCGCAAAACAAAATCTCTGAGCTATCGTCACGACAAGTACGCCAGAGAAGTCAACTTGGAAACAGCTAACCTGTACACTGCAGAAAACACTGTTTGTTTGTTTTGTTTGTTTTGGGGTATTCATGGTGTTTGTCGACTACTATGGTCATTTACACCAGGCCGATATTCTTCTTGTTTTCCGTAACTGCCGACTTATAGCACGGCCCACCTCTAGGCTTTTGTAAGACACCGCTGACGCGGATGAGGTGGCGAGGAGGAGCCTAGGTAAACCTCCAACACTTAGGTATCGGAATTCTGAAGTCGACCTCGGTCGGACTCGAACCCGCACCCATTGGTGTTGCAGCCGCGGATTATCCCACTGCGCTATCTCGCCACCATAGAAAACACTGTTGCTAAACCCACAACAATAGCAAAAGCAGCACGAGTCCGATACAAAAATGCAACGCTGAAAATGAGAGAAACGATATGGGAGTCGATGCCTCTTCATGGACAGCACAAGAAGTTAACTTCACAGCCCCATGTAGACGAGCTTTCATGGACCTGGCTATCCAGCTCTGGCCTGAAACCGGCAAGCGAAGGATTCATTTTCGCAGCACAAGACCAATCGCTTCCTACAAAATACTATCGCAAAAGAATTCTGAAGCAAAACACGGACGGCAAATGCAGAATGTGCCACAACCAAAATGAAACTGTAGCACATCTCATGTCCGGCTGTGGTGCACTTGCAGCTACCGAATACACATGGAGACACAATAGGATTGGTCACTACATTCATCTTGAATTATGCAAACATTTTAACATCACCACTTCGACAAAAAATTGGTACGATTACAGCCCAGCACCAGTGACAGAAAACGAACAAGTAAAAATTCTGTGGGATGTACCAGTTATAACTGACCGCGAAATCAGGAGCAACCGCCCGGATATAATCGTCAAACTAAAAAAGAAAAGAGAATGCTTATTCATTGAACTGGCTGTCCCAGCTGATCACAACCTACTGCAAAAAGAATCAGAAAAATACTCCAAATACGCAGACCTCAAAATGGAATGTGAGAAAATGTGGCGATGCAAAATAAACATTGTACCGATAGTCATTGGTGCTACAGGGGTCGTGAGCAAAAAACTCATGAGACATATCCAACAAATTCCGGGTAACGTTCGATTCGACATGATCCAAAAGATCACATTATTGAGCACTGTGCACATTCTTCGGAAGGCCTTGAATGCACCACTGGACTAAAATTACGCTTGTGAATCACAGCATAATTTCTGTAATTTCGATTCTTCATCTTCAATCATCTCTACCTCTGCTCTGTAACCCTTGCCAATTCTTCATCTGCTGCAATTCTGTAATCTGACTTCTCCGTGTATTGCATAGGAATAACAATTTGAATGTATTACTGAAATTTTAAAAATTTACTCCAATCTCGCCATTTTCCTTTGGGGGCAGGTTGCTCCCCGGATTATGTGTGTATCTACCAGTTTTACTGTGAATAAAGAATATAATAATAATAGGTCTGGTAAAATGTCGCATCATTGTCATGTATTTCTATTGAGAAAGTGAGCCTCGCAACTGCTATATAAAGTCTTTCTGTAGCAAAATCCTTGGTTTCACGGCGTTACAATTCTTGCTCGCTTGTCACGAAGGTTGAAAATGATGGAAATCGTTGCTTTATGGGTAGTTATTTGAAATGGTGATGATGTGAACCCCTGAAAGGTTCTGCATCATGTGAACACGAACGTGAACACGAACCCATCACGTCACCTGACATCCCGTTCTAATTCCAACCCTACATTTCCGTGAAGTAATAAAGTAATAGGCTATACACAATACCTAGCGACGACTTGGGCCACATTATGCCAAAATGCTGAATTAAATGCTGACTAAATGCGGCATCTAGAACAGTGGTTTTCAAACTGTGGGCACTCCTTTGTTGGGTGGGTGGTGAAAGCATCTCAGGGGAGGCGTGAAGCCGCATGAGAGAAATATGTCTCGTCAACTCGACATGAGTTTAATTTGTGCTGTCACTTCCAAGTTTCCACAATGACAATAATACTAATTATATTTCCATAATAAATGTCATAAATGCGTCGTGCCATCCACACACCGCTGCTAGATTTTGACTGATACCGGATCAGAAATTGTCTCTTTGTCTTTTAGCTTATAGTCAGGTATGTTTGAGCTAAACTCAAGTGGGGTAACACGTAACAGAAAGGCTTAGGCACCAAAATCGCTAAAATGTCTATGTGCTAGTTTCTACCACTACACAGGATTATGTTTAACAAAATATTGAATTGGAAAATATTTCTAACTCCGCGCGTTTTACCTTCAGCTCATAATTAGTGCTCTGTGTATAGTCCGAATTCCGCATTCCATATTTGATAGCTTAGTCTCAACAGACATAGAACATTCAATGCCACCAAACAATGCGTTTGTAATGCGAACCTTCAGGTTGCTCTTTGTAATATTATTGGATACGACGATAAGAGGAAGTGGGCGAATTATTTTAGTCTCATCCGGGAGGGTGTTTCTAAAATAGTTTGAGAACCACTGCGTTAATACAATTTGATGATATATCAAATCCATAAAACCGATATTTATCGTCGCTTCGTCAACAAATTCTACTATGACTTACAATAGGGAATACAAGCTTATGCCTAAAGTGTGAGACCAGGAGCAAAACAGTACTTCGTCAGCCCCCCCCCCATATTGGTTTGGGGTGAACATAGGGTGTAAAAATAAAATTATGAGGGGCATACCGCTAATTACCAGTGGCATTTGTTGTAGCGGTAGCCTACTGTTCAGTGAGTCAGCTTATGTCGTCTGAACGCGGCAAGCGCGAAATATTTCTATAATTCATGATTGAATCGGTCAACATGATCAGGAATTGCGTATATATTGCTAATAGTTTTTTGTATCCTCTTTCTGCTCACATAATCAGAGTTAGTGGCAGCGCCGAGTCAGATGTCTTGGAAAATGGTGGATCCGTAAATAATTATTAGAACTATTCGAGCGTACCCGTTGGTACAATGACTTCGTTACATGATGTTATTTCGCGACTTCCTGTTGCTATGTTTAAAGATATTGGAATCGCCCAAACCTACTAAACTAAAACATGCGCACGATTTCAAATTTGTATTTCTTCAACAGGGCAAGCATTTTTTTCTCTGCCGGAAGGTATTTGCATTAAGGGGCTCAGATTGCCAGGACAGAAATAAATCAGCGCCAACCATTTTGGCGCCTATCAACAATTTAACATATGTATATACGTACAGAGTTTTCGGTCAGCATAAGGGCAGTCCTTCCCGGCCAAGTTTTTCTCGCTGCCTGTCATTCTGCTACCTTTCTCTGAGTTGCATGTTACATGGCCTAAAACTTAATATGTCTTTGTGGGTCGTGGCGCAGCAATGGCCGACGCCGAAATGCCCATTTATATAAGGCATGCTTATTTATTTCTTGGGGGATAGGTAGGCTACCCAATATGCAAGATATCTGGCAGCATTATATCACGCAATGCGCGAATTTTTTTCAAAAGAGTTGCATAAATGTTTGAAAATATTCTATGATTTATTTTAATTCACGAAATAATTTTGTGCCTCCTTCGAGCTCGCCCCCCGCCTATCTGGGTGGTTTCGGGTACAGCAGTTACGACTCTGCCTGAGACTATTGCGACATTTATATTGCTCAGAGTGATATACTTGATACAAATATTTCCTAATAATTGTTATTTAGTATAGTCAAGACTCCAATCAGGTGGATTGGGTTTATATATTAAATTAAACACATGAAATCAAGTTAGATCCGGCATGACTGCTATACATTTTACATTATATAACGATAAATTCTCTATATCAATTTCGTTGATGTCAATCATTGATCTTAATAATTGTTATTCTGGGTGAAGCTCACAGCGAAGCGTCCGTAAATATTCGCAAACGGAAAGGCTGCAACTAGAGATGGCGTGAACGCTGATGTTCACGTTCACGTTCTGTGTGTGAACCTCAGAAATTTAGAGGTTGGCGTTCACAAACGAACCTTGGCAAGTTCTACACTGTGAACCTTTTTCATATGTTACAATTGTGACTTCATCATAACATCTTTGGTTGAAATTTATTGCATTTCAACTGCGGGCCACTATATGCATGGCGCTGGAAGCATAAAAAATTAACACTAAACGAGCATGCACCTTTACAAAAGTTTGCTCGATTATTTAGTGACTCTTTGCTCTGAGCTTGACCCGCAATCTCACAACATCAAGAACAAATGGGGTAATATCGGTAGCAAGTATAGAAGGTTGTTTTATACTCTGCACAATATCAATTCAACGTAGCAATACTCGGACGCCAAATACATTATTCGGTCTGGCCTAGGACGTTTACGCGTCAGCTTATATTTGCTTGCAAGTCCTTGTTGAAATTGTTGGCAAAAGGGCCGGAAGATAATGATTTTATGGGATTATGATATCATTTTACTGCCCCATTTGATACATTTGGTGACGTTTAAAACGTCAATATGTATAGTGTACTTCAACATTGTGGTATTTTATGCGGCCCGAGTCGTCGCTAGGTATCGCTATCACTTCACAGAAATATAGGGGTCAGAGATGAGCATGGATTAGGATTAGGATTTGAAAAAACAGGATTTGTGAAATTTTTTCGGATTTGGATTGGATTAGGATTAGAGATGTTTTTCTGAACGGATTTGGATTTGGATTGGATTTACAGATTTTCTGGGAGATTGATTTGTCGTGTGGCGAATGGCGACAAACTTTATTTAGATCAGCTATTAATTTACTCATGGTTACTAAGCTATCTTGAATCGAGGGAATCGTTGGTAGTGAAAGAAAAATTTCCAATCCCTCCCTTCCATAAATTAGCATTTTTTCTGAATTTCCAGTTGGAATCGGATTAGGATTGGACATGGACTTGAATATGAACAAGTTATGGATTAGGATTTGGATATGGATTTGAAGGTTCGGATTTGGATTGGATTAGGACATAGAAATTCCAAATCCGCTCATCTCTGATAGGGGTGGAATTAGCAATATGACGTCATGAGGTTCACGTTCGCGCTCACACAGAACCTCTCAAAGAGGTTCGCGATCACACGAACCTGAACCTTACAGAGGTTCACACCATCCCTGGCTGCAACATCAATGAGTTACGGGTTCGATTCCGACCGAGGTCGTTTCCAGAAATCCTATCGAACTGTTGGGGGTTTATCTGGACTCCTCCTCGCCATTTCATCCGCGTAGGCGGTGTCTTCAAAAAGACTGGAATTCGGCCGTACTACAAGTCGGCAGCTGCGGCATAAAAAATAAAGAATAACAATCCGGTGTAAAGGACCAATATACCACAAGCAACAGCAACAAATGGAAAGCTGAATATTTCAAGCAAACTTTTTTTACCAAATCCAATAATTTTTTTTTATAAAGTGCTAGGTACAAGCATGCTGTTCAGTGCTGAATAAGTGAATACCTCTTCTTGTCGCCAGCACCTTACAGAAAGTGGTCCGAAAATTATATTAGGAAGCTTTCACCTAAAGCTGGTATAATTACTTGAAAAACGGTAATATGTGAAAATGGTTCACAGTGCAGAGCCTACCAAGGTTAGTTTGCGAAGGCGAACCTCCATATTTCTGAGTTTCCCACACTGAACTCGAACATGAACCTCATGTTCACACCATTCCTAATAGGTATCATTCTATCACTTACTTTCGCTTTTATATTTCCCATGGTCAAAGTCGTAAAATTGGGTTGTACTGTCTTCGTACTTGAAACGCAATACACTTTAATGGCAATAGATGCCGTGAATAGATTATAATGCAAAGTATATTGTTCGTACAAGACAAGGAAATCATTGTAAATATTCTCGTTACTATGGTAGTAAAATTATTATAATAAAATAGTATAGTGTCTATTTTATGAGTAAGACCAGTGATTCTCAACCTTTTTTAGACACGCCCCCCTTTATGATAGTGAAAGATTTCGCACCCCCCTTATCGTCATATCACAAAATTCAACCGGGATGCTAGCAACCCCAACAGATTGTTTGATGGCATGGAAGGTTATGCTGTTCATCAGAGAATTAAAAAATATGAAATTCGGTCTACATATAGAGAAACATGCGTGAATTGGAGGTAAATAGAGCAGAGCGCAAATTTTTTTTAGTTGGCCGCTTCTTCGCGCACCCCCCCCCCCCCCTTAGATGCTTTCACGCCCCCATAAGGGGGGTGCGTCCCTCAGGTTGGGAACCACTGAGTAAGACGAATAGAATTAGAGTAGTGTTCTTTAACCGGGTGTATGGTACACCCCATCATGTACCAGAATTTTACAAGGGCGTATCATTTCTACTGGGTGTACAAGCGTGTAACACAGTGGTCGGGAACATGGCTCGCGCTTCGCGCTTTATTTTCGAACAATAAAATGCAAATTATGTGAATTTGGAAGAAAAATGTTCAAATTTTCATTCATGAACATCAATAGAGCATACCAATAATTATTGAAGGTTTAGAAATTTCCCTTAACAGCTTAGAGTGGGTATAGGCCTACACAGATTGCTGTAGTGACATGTCTGGCTCCGCCTACGCATGTGATCATGGGTCCTCGCATCTATAAGGAGCACCACGGAGAAACTAAGTTCTCTTAACTCAAGTTTCGCATGCTCAAGTAAGGCAGCCAGCATGGTTAGTTCAAGATTTTACACAACAAATATGGCGCACACGAAGTATCCCGTATAGTGAGTTCGAATTAGTGCTACCATGATGCTAGGAATGTTCAATTGTGACGTACCAGCTGATTGCCATGTATGGCTCTTACGGAGGTAAAATGGAAAAAATACCGGGTTTATATATGGATGTATGAATGTCTGCTTTTCTCATTGCCTTGCATCTTCTCGTCGGCGTTGCCAGCGTTTTAATTTACGTCGAAACTGTCCAAAACACCGCGATCGCGAAGCTACGTCTCATACGGCCTTCAGGGATTTATATTATGTCAAATGTAGGGGGAATTCTATCAGTGGTGGCTCATGGTTACATCAGTTGTGAGACAAGGGTGAAAGAACATGCGACTTTTTTCTATTCAAAACAAAAACGTTCAGTTCAAGTGCCAGACCCATATTCTTAAACCGGAGTTTACGGTGCGCCCGAACGTGCTCCACAATACCCATGGGTGCATCACAAATTTCTCACTGTACAAAATCTCTCTGTTAACAATTATTTCTGAATATTAGGACAATATATAGGTTTTAACTGATGTATAAATTAGCCCTGGAATTTTCGAAAGTATGTCAGAAATCGATGCTATAAAGAAGAGATTCGCTGAACTTAATGGCATGCTGGTATCATAAAATTTCTGTGATTTCGGCTTTTTCGCGATCTCATGACAGAAAATGGAGGGAATTTGCAAGAGCAACTGTTGCAACTTATTAATATTCATCTTAGTTTGTTAATTGAAATAAAACTTCGGGAAATATTACTATGCTGAACAGAATGCCAACGCTTTGTAAAGAAATTGAAAAGTTGATTGTTCTCTCTGGGTTTTGTTATGTGACTATTATTTAAATCAGGGATGTCAAACATTCAAACAACCGTACGACTTCATCTAGTCATTGAAGCCATGCTGATTAAAATGAAAATCCTGTGTCACTCAGCACGTTGCCAGAATTGCAAATAGTACACATGGAGTCGAGAGTACACGCCAAGGCTAAACCGTTGTATGCGAGTTACAGTGCTCATATGATATATCGTAAATATCCGTAGAGGCACTAATATGTAACTTCTGACAGGATAGTTCGTAGCCTTTACAAGCCACTGGTATAATTCCATACGTCAGATGTGCATTTTAAGAGTAGCCTATGGTAAATGTGATTCCTTCACATCTTGTCCTTTCCTTATTGTGGTGGGTATGTTTTAGTTCAACAGTTCGGACGTGGGGCAAAATTCTATCCGTTGAGACCCGAATAGTAATATAATTATAATGCATTCGAATCTTGCATACTTTACAGCAAAATCTCTAGCAAGCTACAACGCATGCGCAAGACAACAACGCATCTACAAATAAATGGAAGGACGCGAATAACTATATCGTACTAACTTATCGTCGACTCGTATCCCACTACACCTAGATGCTATCTGTTCAAGTGATTTGGGATTACATTGCATTGTATTACATATGAATTGAATTATTCAGCATCTATTAAAATACTTAGGATTTGATTTGGATGTAAGTAAGCCATCATCAGCCAGATCTTGCCCGTTGGCGACAAAAATGTCCAAATCCGACCCGCGATCCGATTTGGTATAATTATCTGTTGTGACCTGATCCTATTACTGAAGCTGATATGCTCCATGCAGCACATCCATTCTGCTTCAGAATTACACAAGCATCTCCCACCTTTGAATATTTTATATGTTACGCCAAGTGGATGCTGGTAAGGGCATATGTAGGCCCAGTGGCGGCTCGTCCTATAGGGCAACTGGGGCATTGCCCCACCTAAAATTCTCTTCAATAACAATTCTTTACCATTTATAGACGCACACCAATCTAAATATACCGAAACCACAGCGAAAATCGTATTCTTCTTGTCCTTTCGCTTGTAAATGCCCATATATAGCGAAGTCTCTACGAAAATCGAATTCTCTTCTGTGTTTTTGCTTTGCGAATGCCTAGCCGGGGCATGCCCCGGTAGCGCTCATAACAAGCTTTCACTGTCTATTCTCTCAAAGCCGCGCACAATAAAGAAACGGTAATTTACTCTCTCCTATTCATAAAATGACCGAGCAACCGGGGCAAATTAGCTCTGTGCCCTTAAGGTGTGATGTAACAATCGTATCTATAGCTGAACTCGGTTACCGTCATATGCGTTTAGTCGACCTTTGGTGGTATAGGTCGATTTTTATGGTGTTTCACACCATGAAAACTCTTGAAACTTGGTATGTCATGTCGTGATGGTGGTATTTAACACTGCCCCAAGTTTCAGGGTTTTTACTTAAAGTTTAGGGTAGTAATTCCGTTTCCGAAGTTGAGTGTGTGCTGATCCTTCATGTATCGCAAACAGATGTTACTCAAAAGCTGGTATTGGTATCCAATCCATTGATTTTGACGATGTTCAATACTGAGATCGGTTATGACATTTGGCACGGTAAGTCTTAACGTTAGTATCGAACGCTGTACCAAGTGTAAAGTTTGTCACTGAACTGTGTTAGTGGTAATTTCGTTTCCTAATTCGAGTGAGAGCTGACTCTCATTTATCGCTAACAGATTATACGCAAAGCCGGTATTGGTCTCAACTGATTTTAACGATGCTCCTTACCTAGATCCGTCATAAGCTTTTGAACAGTATGTCTTGATTTTTATATCGAACGCTATGCCAAGTCTCAAGGTTGACACTCAATGATTAGGGCAGTAATTTCGTTATCAAGGTCGAGCATGGTAGAGATGCGCTCCGATCTGACACTTTAGCCTTCAACGCATTGCGGATATCACGCAAAAGCCGTTGTATCTGCGGTAACGTTAACTGAGATGATGATATCATTCTCAGATTCCATTCAAATATTTACTTTGATATTATATCCTCCAATGTCAATTTCACCGTGAAATTGAGGCCGTCAAGCCATTTGCTTACAACCCCCTCAAGCGCGATAGCTATTTAGTTTTCGATGGCGGCTAACAGCTGATCACTTGATCAGCCTATTCCTCAGTAAATTTTACGCAAAATTCGGTGTTGGTCTGTTCGCATTAATTTTGACAGTGTGCCATACCGAAAAGGGCCATGAGGACACTTCTCGATGATGTCATGTAACAGTGTACTAAGTTTAAGGCTTTCATCCACGTATTTATTCGGTAATATATATATTCCAAAGGCGATTTCGCAGCAGACCTATAGACAGTAATAAAGCCGTATGTGTCGTGTTACAATCTCCAGTTTCAAGGCCAAAATCTTCTCTGCTGTACCGAGACCGAATTTCCGAGGCTGCTATTCTTAGTTCTTCAGAATGATGTTTTGGATTCAATATGACAGGCCCAATCTATGAGATAACAATTGCGTATCTGTCCGAACTCGTTGACCTTTCCAATTAGGCTTACGCTATCTCTCGAGTTATAGTCATTTCCATTTCTGCAGATAATTAGTCAGGCCTAGTGCGAACATGAACCGTGTTGAATCTTTTTTCCGTACGCCGTTTACGCAGTTACCATACTTCAAGTCACAGCTCACCGGCGGACCTCTCGAGTCTCGTGGCACATACGTTAAAATCACTGTTGCCCGGAATTCATGTTACCGTACCATCATTAAGTTACTTGTTTACGTTGGAAAACGCGATTATGACGTCATCTTGATAAAAAGTCGCTTGCAGCCCTTGCCCCACCACCCGATATTGTCACGAGCCGCCACTGTGTAGGCCTCGTAATATCTTTCCAGACTATCTATAAATACTAATATTTGAGTACAACTATCGCAGTTCTTCACATGGAACGCAATTCATTTCCCGCTTTTGCAACGTACTACTATTGCGTTGAGTGAACTGAAATGTCAAATATTTTACTACCTCTCTGAACGGTCTTTTCGACATAACTATATTTTGTCGTGGTAGCGGTGTTAAGACTACGACCAACAACCTCTTATTAAAATGTGACGTTGGCGACTTTGCTGGCACACATTTGCCAAGTGCAAATAATGCATCCACTGCTCCCCGGATGGCACGACAAACGATTGTTTACTATTCGAATATTGGTGACAAGATGTATTAGGAATCGACATCTTGAGTAAATAGTCTTTTCTGATGCCTCTTGCCTTTTGTGGCGTTAATGTATTGATCAATGCATTCACATGATACCTTATTTGGAAAAGCAACGTTAATCATCTATAGCGGGGGCGGGCAACTTCTCCAGTCGGCGGGCCGGATGTAGGAAAATTAATTACTTGGCGGGCCGAATAGCTGAATCGATACATTATTCGCCCATTTGTCCTCATATACAAGGAATAAATCGCATGTAATGAATGTATTGTAACGACAGCAATGTCGTTTCAAAGCCATTTCTCGCCGATAATGACGAAGACAATGTGGATTTGAGAACACCATTGTCATACAGGTGTCGCCATGTCTGCTTCTCCTTGATCAATCAACCCATGGTGCAATCCTTAATTTAGATTTCAAGGCGTTCGATAAGCCGGTACACCAAATTTACCAAGATATGAATTCATTAGGGTTGAGTACATCGTAAATGTCGATAATGAAAGTCTTCTCGCTTCTACGAACGTATACGCGTAAGCTCCACTCTCGCGCGCATCTCGGTAATGGTTTTCTCTGTATTGGTATGGAGCCCCCGCGACCCTAGTCTGTCGAGATTACCCACTACTTGCTTACTACGTCAAATTGTAGTGAATGTATGTTCTTATTTGCATGTGTGCGCAGCATGCGAGAGTGGAGCTTACGCGTAAGTAAGTAGAAGCGGGAGGACTTACAGTATCGGTATTTACGGTTCTATAGCAATACCGAGAATGGAGATTACCGAGAACGGTCAATGCCAAGAATCTAACTTACCGAGGAAGCGTTGTCAAGAAATATATATCTGAGAATCGACACCGAATGTGGCAAAGCCGTCATGCACATGGACACGACCTGTGTATAGTATATACATAACATGCCTGCATTGCATAGGCCTACATTGCATTCTCGGCAATATCCATTATCCATTCTCGGTGGTGTCCATTCTCGGTAATGGTTTCCTCGGTATTGACTGGACACTGGCCGGCGGGCCACACTATCAACTAAGACGGGAAACTGTCCGCGGGCCGGATCCGGCCCGTGGGCCGTATGTTTCCCGCCCCTGATCCATAGTAACGAGGTGACGCAATTCACGAATATGGAAGAAGGCACAAGACCACTTTGTTTGATGTGAAAAGCTGGTTGGGTTCTCGTATATGCTTCATATGTATGCTGGTGTACAGTACATATGAGAGTGAATGTCGTTGCTATTAATTGGCTCACACTTCCTGGGCGATCATCATCAAAATAGGTGATACACGCGACCTGAAGCCCAAAGCTAAGATTGTCTACGACACCACTTTGGCCAGTGATTCCAATCCTTATTCGTCTCATTGAACATTTCGGCCGAAATGTAAATCAAAATTCCCCCTACGAAGAGCAGCCCGAAGACAAGAGTAAACAATATCCTTTTTCTGCCCTGAAAAATGAACAAGTCGCAGTGTCTTTTAACTTCTAACACATATATGCCTAATTGCCCAAGCATCATTTGTTTCAAATACGGGCCTCACAACACTTTGACAAAGCACCGCGGGTCACTGCTGTCCGGAAAGTGATTAAACTAAAAGATACTACGTCGTCATCGCCCAACCGTGGCAACATTGATCAAATTCGGCATGTTTCTATCCTGATCGGGTAGCTGCTGACAAGAGATAAATCATTACGTTCGCTTGCAATGATATTGAGTTAAACCGGTGGATTTGGCGACATGTTTGTTACTTTCACGATCGCTCAGATGTGCAGCGAGTGGTGCAATATACTAAGCGACACCGTCACAACTCCCAACGGTTCTTGTGTCGCGTCTCCGCTCTGCCATGGTTCTATGTGTCCGGGCTTCTCATCGGCGATACGAAGCATATCGAAAGAAGAGTGGACCGAGGATTTAATAAAACTGATCCTAATCGAAATCTAGTCTCACACAAATTGAATGCCCGACAGAGCAATTGGTTCACTCCGAAATAGCCGTCAAAGCGGAGCGCCGCAACACAATGACCAATTGCACCGACAGATTGTTCGGACCAATAACGATTTTCATATATTGAAAACTATTTCGGAGTAGTTCCATTGCCCTGTCAATATTTTAATTTATAATAATTTTCGGAATAAGTGTGACACTAGCTTCCGGTTAGTTAGCCATATATTTTATATCACCAATTCACCATTCGACTTCTGTGGAAACCGGAACGTGGGCCTTTTGGGTCAGCGTAATATGAACAGCAGTGCGACAAGATATATTTGAATTCTATTCTTGGTGTAGCTATTCCTTCATGTATTTTACATGTAACGGTTTCGGATTGTCGTTTCCGTCACTGTGAATAACTCATCAATTGATCAATTTCCCCAGAAAACTCTGAACAGAGTGTGGACTTTTGCCTCCCGTTAGTCTCCATGTCACCGCCTTGTTTTTCATAGTTACTTGAGTGAGAGCTCAAAACTGTCGGCAGAAGGTCATGAATGATTAGGCCAATGAATATGTTCGACATTTACTTCTATTAGAAATGTGTTGTACACTGTACAATACAATAATTTTTCAACATACTCATAATGACCCCGCGGGCTGTGTGGTTGACACCCCTGGTATAAAACGTTTCAAAAACCACAAGCAGTCGAAAGTAAATCAATAGACCCCAGAAATACATTTGCACTGCTTTATTTGGTTCATTTAAACCAGCGGTTCTTAGACTTGCCTCCAGCTCCCCCAAGGGACGCTGGCGATTTTTAAGTGGGAGGAAACGCTCAGGGGGCGATATGGAGGGGGGCGCTGGGATCAGGGAGGCGATATGGAGGACGCTGAAGAAAACTTGCTTCGCTGTAGATGATGTGGTTGTGGGACATATCCTTAATGGGTATTCAGAGCAAATTAAGGTTCGACAAAACATGTCAAATCCCGAAATTTTTGGTCGCTCTGCGCGACGATGTTTGCTACCTGTATTTGCATATTGTAGTGGGTTATTATCATTCATGTGAAGCGAATTGCGCGTACTTTTAGATCTTCAATTTCCCGTTAAAACACTGCCATCACGCTTGCTAGGGTTATTTTTAACAAAATGTTTCGAATTAGGTATTATATCCCGCAGCGCACAGCGTGTGAAAATCGAAGAAAGACGCACTGTATATCACTTTTGAGAGTGAGAGCCCCTTGTACATAAAATAAGTTTTGAAGCTTTGTGCACGAAGTGAATAACTAAATATACTTGTATTAGACATCTGCAAAATTTAATCGTCAGAATATTTCTTCATCGTATCATAAGGGATGATACTATTTAGTGTCGTGGTTCACAACCTCACATCAACGTTATATAATACAAATTGTTTTGTTTGGAATACATCCATGTTAAAATTAATAATTGGGCACAGTATACTGAATTGCATGTGAGTAGATCTACTTGAGCAGATTTAAAGTCGGTCAGTTCGGTAAACAAACCAAGTATGCCTGAACCTAGAAAAGACGACAATTTGTAAACAAAGACAAAATAAACAAGCAAATAATGAGTAGTAGGGATGTTCCAAAATGAATATTTTCCAACATTGTACTGGCTACTTGATCAAATTGTTAGGTTACCTAATTTAAGCCTACACCCCAAATTTTGGTCAATTCCAGCCAGTAGCCGCATTGCTACGGGAGAAGAAAGTTTATATTTATTATTTAAAAATAAATTAACAAAATTTGCAATTTTTTCTGTTCACCCCATGAAAGTGTTTGGTTGTCTATAGAAACGAAGTTCACCAAATTTGGCACAATTCCAACCAGTGGAAGCGAAGTTATTGCCGTCGAAAAATTTGGATTCGAATAAAATAGGGATTACGGTGGACAGACTTAAAATAAATAATTGAAGACTTGATCACCGTAAATACTAT
Organism: Botryllus schlosseri; assembly: GCF_051294905.1. Classification (NCBI taxonomy): domain Eukaryota; kingdom Metazoa; phylum Chordata; class Ascidiacea; order Stolidobranchia; family Styelidae; genus Botryllus; species Botryllus schlosseri. The sequence goes on from NC_137239.1 coordinate 15,422,452, forward strand.
TTTATTGATAATCGCAATTTTTCGACGGCTGACGGGGCGTTTACGGTGCCTTGCGTTTATTTTGATCTCTCAACGTCATACCAAAATACTCCCTGTTGTAAGTGAACTTGGTGACATTTCACATATTGAATCTCTTCATGTTCAACGTGTTCTCGTAGAACATGTAGCAAAATAAGTCTAGGTTATTACAACACTTTCTCTGTCTAGCTATCACTCAATTTTTAAATATTCAATGTAACACCCATGAATTGAATTTTCTGAAGATGATAGCAAGGGATCGTATCTAATATTAAAAAGCGTCGGAAAGCGGGTTAAAATTGAGCCCACTAATCATCGGTGATGAGATAAGTGTCATTTAACTCTTTCTGTAGCTTAATTGAGAGGGGGTGTTAATTGACGTAATTTGGCGGAAAAAAGTCACTAAATGATAATTTCAGGATAAAACTAACTATTGATTTATCAGTGCACTACACTGTAAAAAATCTGGTAGATTTACTGGGAAATCTCTGTAAATTTTACAACGATTTACCGGTCGCAGCCAATAACTGTGCGTAGTTTGTAATTATACATCTTGATATATAATATTACCTTAGTTTAGCTGTGAAGTCAAGTTACCAGAATTTATACGCAAAATTACTGACAGTCACTCGTAACTGCAGTTTACCAGGCTATTGGGAATATTGATTAGCTTCATAATCGCTGCAGCCAATATATACGTGAAACTGAATGTTACTAATATATCATTCTCGTGGTGATTTGACCTGATTCAACCTCGTTCGCGTAACTGGGGTGTGTCGTACGGAAATTGTTGGCCCTAGTACCAATTTCAGTATAGTACATAGTAGGGTACAAGAAACAACTGACAATCGTAGCTAATGTGGTTACACCATAGCCATTTTAAGGCTATGGCTATACGGCCGTTCTCGCTGGTTACATTCGTTGTTATGGATAGGTCTGATAAGTTAGAAAATAAGTTTAGGATGTATAATATTGTTTGGGAAACTAGAAATATCAGCACCGCGTGCTCAGTTGACCATTTGTTAATGGCGGACAAGGCGACCTGTAATAGGTTACCGTGACGCGTTACTGGTTTGCTCATGGAAAACTTAATGGGATAGAACGGTAACTGCGTGGCCTGTCAATCAGATACGGTTGAATGACAAGTCATCGCAGCCAGAATGTTTCGGTTGTCTGCCGTGATGCTCCGGCTAACGTAAACACTAGGGTTGTCCATAATTTGAAAAATCTTAAAAATGCTCGGTTGTAATGTCTTCTTCTATAGATTATTGATAAAAAACAACAATGGGCCAAAAAGTAGCTCACAGGAAAGCCATTAAGATTTCGTGCAAAGCGTTTGAAAGTTGCTGCCGAAGAATGGGCGTGCCACCGACCATAGAACGGCGAGAAGGCCAGTAATCACGAAACTACGGCTCTTGATTGGCTAATAGGCTATGCTTCAATGATCACGACAGCAGCAACTTGCTGATCAGGGGATCAAGGAGTCTGGTACCGGCGGCGATTGTGAAAGCGCACTGTCGGTAGGTTGGCAGATAATGATTTAGGATTACTTCAGAGCATCTTGAGGTACGAAATACATGATGAACAAACAACAGCTGATTCACAAAAACGTCTAAAGCATGACCGCTTTGTTGTGAAGGAAAGCGCTGCAGCCTACATGCCTTGTTTGCATCGAGGGAAAGCAGAGGCGCTTATTGAAGTGGCGAACGAATTCATTATTTCAGAGGGGATCTATCATCAATGAATACAAATATAGAGCTTAACAATGACACTATACTTTGTGTGATCTGCAGTGGGCTTCAACTGTAGTATATAGGTGACGTTTTGAAGGCTCTAGGGATCGACTGAATCGGCCGGTTATGCTTGGCACTTCTCCGATGCTTACAGCAAATTCAATTCCCCTCTGAAATAATGAATTCGTTCGCCACTTGAATAAGCGCCTCTGCTTTCCCTCGATGCAAACAAGGCATGTAGGCTACAGCGCTTTCCTTCACAACAAAGCGGTCATGCTTTAGACGTTTTTGTGAATCAGCTGTTGTTTGTTCATCATGTATTTCATACCTCAAGATGCTCTGAAGTAATCCTAAATCATTATCTGCCAACCTACCGACAGTGCGCTTTCACAATCGCCGCCGGTACCAGACTCCTTGATCCCCGAATCAGCAAGTTGCTGCTGCCGTTATCATTGAAGCATAGCCTATTAGCCAATCAAGAGCCGTAGTTTCGTGATTACTAGCCTTCTCGCCGTTCTATGGTCGGTGGCACGTCCATTCTTCGGCAGCAACTTTCAAACGCTTTGCACGAAATCTTAACGGATTTCATGTGAGCTTCTTTTTGGCCCATTGTTGTTTTTTATCAATAATCTATAGAATAAGACATTACAACCGAGCATTTTTAGGATTTTTCAACTAAACAACCCGGTCCTCTGTCGCCAGAAAGAATTTTTGTATAATCTTAAAATTTCACACTAGTTGTCGTTGCTTAGCTGTTCGTCCGTGTTTTTGTTCAATTTTTTCCTCTGTGTTGCTGCATTGTCTCATTGTATTTGTATTTTATACCTCACGCGCTCTACTTTTCAAGTTGCTTGTTGCTATATACGCTGCATTGTTGCTATGGCTGAATTTCCATTCATGCTATTTATAAATTTGTATTATTGCGTCACAATTCGCCATTTGGTTTTGAATCCATCTCTGTTCTGTATCCTTTATCGTGCCGGTTGCTCTTGATAAGAGGCACGCGAAAAGTTCTTCGAGTCAATAAAGATGAATATACTGTTAAAAGCCGTGTTCAAGTTCTGTACCACCAACCAGTTATTTTTCAAATTATGGACAACCCTAGTAAACACAAATAGCGCAGTGGTATAATCCGCGGCTGCAACACCAATGGGTGCGGGTTCGAGTCCGACCGAGGTCGACTTCCGAATTCCGATACCTAAGTGTTGGAGGTTTACCTAGGCTCCTCCTCGCCACCTCATCCGCGTCAGCGGTGTCTTACAAAAAGCCTAGAGGTGGGCCGTGCTATAAGTCGGCAGTTACGGAAAAATAAGAAGAATATCGGCATGGTGTAAATGACCATAGTAGTCGACAAACACCTTGAATACCGCAAAAACAAACAAACACGATGAAATAATTGCTATTCAAGAATTCGTTGATTATTGCGGCAACTTTAAATTTTGCTGACGTAAGCGGATTTTATTGTTTTTATCGAGATTCAATTCTCCTCTGCGTTTCGTTCTGTATCGCTTTTTCGTCGCTCCACACAAGAAAATGCTTTCACGAATAGGTGTACTAGGGAACATGGAGAACACATACAACGCAAAATATAGTGATCAAAGTAACGGCTCTTCGCATGATATCACCGAGAAGCCTTCGCAACGTAATGCCTTATACATGACTTTTTCCGGATTTGATATTGATCCACAAACACCTGTGACGAGCGGTGAGGTTCCTGGTAGGTTTTGTTTGTTTGTTTTATTACATCATTAGCGCTTATCGCACATATGTTTATTTGCGCCCAGCACATGAATTGCATTAACACAATGTCTTTTGCGGTCTTGTTTCGTCTTTCTGGTCATTGGCTGCCATCTTTCCCGAGTTCGGCTCTCTCTTCTTCTGGGCTTTTCAGGGCGCTGTATATACAGCGAGATCGGCGATGAGGAGCCCAGATAAACCTCCGACACATAGAAACATGGCCGTGACTCTAACCACCAACCATTGGTGTCGTGACAGCAGTGTGACAGCCACTCGCTTCCCCTTCCTGGTAGGTGAAGAGTCAGATGTACAAATATATGAATTCAAAAGTCTAGCTAGTTCAATTGGGACTTGCTGTTATTGCATTATCACTTTCCACACCTAGGCTACGCACGCAGCTATTACATATAACATATCTACATTCTATAACACCATGAAACAAAAATGTAGTTGAGCCGATTTTTTAATATTTACAATACCATATTCCATAGTAAAACATGTTTCTGGCATTTATTTGCCTCAAGTGTCTTTGAAAAATGTCATTTTAGGTTTTTTACACTGCCCGCACCATGTTTTTCAAGCTCCTTCATTGAAATTCCTATTAACTGTGACGTCACATTGATTCAAAATCATGCAAACAAAACAACTTCAGAAAAAGTGTTTCCATCCTTTTATAATCTATGGTAGCCACTATTTGTGCATATTCCTTCGTTTTGTTAGTGGATTTGTAGTACGTCCAATAAGGAATTATGCGTATTCTTAAAGGGCAATTTTGAGTAAAACGATAAATTACAAAAAGAGACATTTCTCAAAGACTAGGAACACTTCAAAAGAAATTTTTGTATTTTAGTGATTGGTTTGGAATAGCAAAACACACTATATAAAATTTTGTTCTCAAATAAAATTTTGCAAAATTTTGTTACGTGGTGTTATTTTTGGTCGATAACAAGAAAAGAGTTCTCATTTCACAGACGCAACTCACGCAAACAAAACCCCTTCTGACGATTTTTAAAGTGTTGATTTGTTACTTGATGCATGGTAAGCTATATGTGTTCAATATTAAATTTTTCATTAGCATTTTCATACCTCCAATGAAGAATTATTGTGATTAATACGTAGCAATTATGAGTAAAATAAGAAATTAGAGAAATTGACATTTCTTCAAAATTTGGGACACTTTGGGAAAAATATACAATACATTAATTTTTTTGCCAACTAAAACTTTTGCAAAATTCTGTTACATGGTGTAATCCAGGGGCGGCTCACCCACCCCAGGCCCGCGAGAGGATTTTGAGTGGCCGGCGAGGTAATTTTTGAAATTAGTGATATTATCTAAAATGAATTGCCCAGATTGTGAACTTGCAAGGCCAACCAACAATTTGATTAGTCTGGCCGCAACACTTCGGATGTTCATGACTAAAATATCAGTTCCGACGCATTGGCAGATCCATGGGCTAGCCACATTTTTGGTAAATCTTCGTACATTACAATAAAGTAGAATATTTTGCGGTAGATTTATTTAATAGTAAAAATTTACTTTATGCTTCGCGCAATATGTTGTCACTCGATTTCTTACTTTTGATATTGTTACCCATCCTGAAAATGAAAGAGCACCTAATGTACCAGATCGAGTCTAACTATCTATATTCGCAATTACGAGAAAAAGTGTCCTCCAACATGCGACCTTGTGTCTGCGCTCGCAGAATATCGTCGACGATGAAACCTATAGACACAAAATGATTGACTCGTGTTTACCGAAGCTTTCGATGTCGATATGTCCAGGCGCCGACTAGTCCTGTCCTGGTAAACTGGGCCCAACGATATACGCAGCAGACCCGCAGTATACTCAAATTATTCAACTAACAATATTATTGACCTATAAACTTCGAAAAAATTTCGCGCTTGGCGCGGCTAGTGGCCCGCGCTTTGGTTGGACAATTGCATGCGGCCCTTTGGCCGAAAAGGTTGGCCACCCCTGGTGTAATCGAAGGTCCCAGTATGGATGGAAAATACATAACAGCTACATCAGCGGTTGTATTTAGTCTACATCACCTGTGCGCCACCTGGTTATTGTTTGTCTGTGCTCTGATTGTACGTAACAATGCCTAAATTAGAATTTACCGACGATTCTGAGGGGTTTCAGGTGCCAAAGCGATATTAATATTTATATTTTCGTAGTCAGTTTTACAGGAATATTCTATTATCAGTATAGTGAAAATAAATTCTGAGGATGGTAATGATGCAATACACTATCTCAGGTGAGGCCTGGCCTGCCTGTGCCTCGCCTGTGTTTCTTGAACGATAAATATGCGAACTCCGTGTCTTCTGGCGAAAAAATGTTTCATATAGGGTTGCATTTAAAACAAAAATCAGTCCAAAAAAAACACGTTTAAAAGAAGGTTCTTGCTTTAAACATGTTTTTTATTGTTTTATTTTTAAAGCCTTGACGTCACGAATATTCAATTGTGACGTCATCGTGGATTGACATTGACACTTGCAAATATAGGGTAAATATAGCATCTATGACAAAAAACCTGTACTATAGTTGTTTAACCAACTATTTTGAGGGTTCCAACCATCCCATATCGATATACGTCGGCTATATCGGGTGGTAATTGTCCGCAGGCTGATACAACATGTTTTTGGAAAGTATTTACACAATTATGGCATAATTTTACAACTTACCAAAAACACAATTTTTTTTCAAAAGGTCTTTGTTTAAAACATTGTTTAAAACATGTTTTAAAGAAAGTGTTTTAAAACACCGTTTGTTTTTAATGCAACCCTGGTTCCAAACTCGTTACCTGCGAGTCCTGCAATGCTTTGTGGTGCATTCCAATTCCTTCCGAAGTGATATTAATGGATTTCTGGAAAATTGTACCGGATTGAGGGCATGTGTCGTCTGTCGTTTCTATTACTTGTCACCCGACAATGTCCGTAATAGTTTCAGTTAGTAGATTTTATCGAATGGTCTCATATACTTTTGTCACCTAATCGGAGGTGATTACCTTTGAATTTGCAGGGTGCATCATTGGGACTATGACACAAATGGCATGTCCCACTAGAAATAGGCGGAACTTTCAAAACAATTTCAGATACCTTGTTGCAAGAGCTATACTACCCAGCTATTTTACAATTCCACTTGTATAAGTGACGCAAATATATCCCTAAACTACTTTCCACTTTCTAAATTTTAAGTTTGAAAGTAAATATACTATAGTTTCTCCTAAAGCCAAGTGGAAATAGCGGAAAGTCTAAATACATAAGTACTTGAGTATGTACCGCTAGAAGTCAAAACGTACTTGAATACTCCCAATATTCCAAGTACTTCATTATTGACCACCTCTGGTTCAAGGGAAATTGATCTCGTGGTAAAATCAATAAGGGATTATCCCGTCGAAAAACATCAATCGACGTCAGTAAATGATTGCCCTTTGGTGACATTGTCATTATATGCATTTCAGTAACATTTCATCCAATGCAGCTGAGTCCTGTGTTAGTTTAGAATCGTAACCAAAGTTCCGAATTATTTCACGACGTTTTGGCCTATAAGAGCTTCGTCGTATGTATTCAGTGCAAGTTGGCGTACGGGCAACTGTCAGAAATCGCCTTATTTATCCACGAGAACGTCCTGGAATGCATGACATTTATTTAAATATTTGATTCCGCAAATGTTTCATCGACGTCACGACGACATAAAACGGGCATACTAAAATGCGAAAAGAGTTTATCGTCATGCAAATCAACAAACATATTTAGTTAAATCCACCAAGCGGTATTGTTGAAGCTATATTCCAAAGAACATACTGTGTTTCTCGTCAAATGTATGAAATATAGCTCTTGAAAAAGGAAGTGGCATTGTTGGCAATGCGCTGTAAAAGATATTTACGCAAATATATATAATGTTTAGTTAAAATAAATTTATTGTAGAGAAAGTGCTTTTTCTATATCAAATGAGTGTGGATAGTTACCGGATTAAAACAAAGCTGAGCGTCGCATTGAATCGGTAACTGTGATTGAGTCAGCAAGCAATCAGCATGGATAATAATGACTCGAATTATGAATGTCGCGATTTTTTGGTGACGCGACTTGACTAGAACCATTTTCTAAAATTACGGACTGAGCCAAGTCTCATCAATCGGGAATTGGACGGCCAAGAGAGACATTTAATTACAAATTCGAATAATAGTCAAGATAAAACGTTATTGGTATTTCCCATTTCGTTCAGAGACGTCGTAGCGTGCGGACGCATCGTCGGTTCAGGTCATTCAAGCTTAGTAGATTGGGCAATCAAGGCAAGTGGCCGACTAGCAATTGACGCTTCGGCATGACCAGATATGGATATGGAGACAAGAACCTCCGCAAAGAGGAAGTCTTCAACTACCTCAACTTCTTCTGAGGAAGAATGCGAGGATGGGGAGTGGTGTGAAGTAAGAGGCAAAATACCGGTCAAGAAATTTGCGCTGAGGGGCTATGCAGATGGGAAGGATCGGGAATCTAATAGCCAAAAAGCAACAGATCAGCAACTTGACATGCTGCTATCGTGGTCTGATGGAACAAGCATCGGACACCAACATCCTACAAAGGTATGTGAGGCACTAAAGATAAACATTGCGAATTATGACAAAATACGTAGATTGCCTTCTGGAGATCTAGTTGTAACTGGTAAAACCAAAGAACAGGCTGATAAACTTCTCAATACAGACCAATCAGGAGAGGACTCCTATCTGATTAAAGTCAAAACCTCATTATTTGGTGTCAAACCTTATGGAGCACGAGCAGTGATATCTGATAGTCCGCTGGATATAATAGAAGAAGAGATCTTGAAAGAGTTTTTTGAAATTGGCGTCAATTTCGTTAAACGGCTATAAAGGGCCAAGTAGGAGGGAAATACGAGAGCAGCGTCTCGATTTTGTTACGTTTCACGTCTAAGACATTCCCTGACAAGAGCATTTTTCATACTTACGGTTCGGTTCCGTACCAAACCTTATTACCGGTCAGATGTTATGAGGTCCACACATAAGAAAATTTAGGTAGTAACGTCTCGAGAAAGCTCGCATCAATGTCGCGTAAGCGGCAGTCGGGTGGGATGTACACATTGTACAATGATAGGCCATGAAGCTTCACACAAAGTACTTCGTTGTCGGTTATAGCAACTGCTTCGATGCTGGAGTTATATGAAGATTTATTAATGATCGCCAATCCACCAGAATGAAGGGATTAGTCCTTTCTGTGACAGTGATATCCAGGAAATTTCGGAGAGTGTTTTTCGATAAGGTGTGTTTCTCGGAGAATCATGGTATCTGGAGCGCGTTCCAGAGTCGTGAGAAAGTGTTTCAGTTCGTGATGCTTCCTATATAATCCTCTACAATTCCAATGTAACAAGTTTAGTCCTATATTATCCATTGTTTTTGGTGCTTGTCATCGGATTGGTGTTATTGGTGTCATTGATATCATGGAAGGGTTCGAAAATGTTTCTCATCGTCACAGCATCTGCCTGTCGACTGAGATACTTCAAAGACACTTCAGATACTATATTGTAAACGTCGCACTCCGTGTCATAATTACATGCGGCCAATGTAAGCTTCACGATTTCAGCCAGAAGTGCGATAAGATGGATCGGGTCGATAAACGCTAATGAAGATTGATTATTTGGTTCCGAATCAGGATGATTGTTCGGATCGTTGCTTTCATTGTCGTTGTTTATGAGATTCGAGGTTGTTTCTCGCGGAACCTTTCTGTTTGTAGCGAGGTATCTCGGGTTGATGATTGTTGATCGTTGCTGATTGCTGAAACGCGTTGCGCTGTCTTGTGTAACTTCCAGAGGTGGTCAAAGTAGTCAAGGAAGCTACTCAAGTAGAAGTAGAAGTAGCGACGGAAAAAATCTACTCAAGTACAAGTAGAAGTACTTCTTCCATAAACAACCTGAAACTACTTGAAGTAGAAGTAGAATTGACTGAATTTAAATGTACTCAAGTAAGTAAGTAGTTTTGAAAACAGTCTTAATTCGTTCGCATGGACTGTCAAAAACTACAAATTGAGCTATGCGAAACGTGCAGAGAGCTTGATTCGTATTGATGCATCCCATACGATATCAATTTTCGACAGAATAAGCATTCTTTCGCATCATGGGATGCAAATTATAGTACTTATATGAAAATGCGATACTAAGCTTTTGTTTAGTAGAATACTACGTTTTAGAGAACATCATGTCACGGCGCCCGACCCCATATGATAAGGCCCCAAGTTTAGGCGAAGAGCAATACGGAGAAGTTGTATCGGATACAGTTTCAACACTTTGCGCGATTAGTATACGTTAATAACAAATATTGGGGATCGTAAAATTTATACTTAGTGTAACTTTATTTTCGGAAAATTGAGGCATTACTACAGTTGCATTAATGCTTCAATATATGTTCTGCCGACAAAAGAACTGAAGGTAATTAGAACTCAAAGTATGATACTCGGAATTGAATGTGAAATACAAATGCCACTTCTAAAAAGCGGAAAATATATTTTTCTTTTGTCCATAAAGCTTCAAAGGTGATCTGCTAAATCAGGTGTAGCGTTCAAAAATGCCGGATTTTCCAGATTAGCTGGACACGTCATTGGCTGCTAGATTAAGATATGATACGTAATTTCTATATTGAAAAACGGTACTTTCAAACGTTATGGTGGGCCTTATTTACTGTGATGGAATATTTGATGTGGGCGACAATGCGGTGTGAACGGAACCAAGCAATCCGGTACCTAAATTATATTCACTGATACTTTCGTGACAACATATTTGTCACTCCATAACTACTGTGCGCATAGCGCAACAAAATTTCGGGGCTTCAATTGACTTTTATGAATATTAAATGTTGGTACTTCGTGAAAACAGCCCCGAAATTCCTCAGGCTATCTTCCGTATTGGGGGATTAAACTACTTCTACTTGACAAACTGAAAATAGCGAAAAGTAAGTAAGTAGATCACAAAATATTACGAAGTATAAGTAGAAGTAGAGAAAATCAGATCTACTTGAGTATGTAGCAGAAGTAGAGGAAAACTACTTGAGTACTTCTAAAAAGTAGAAGTTCTTCGTTACTGACCACCTCTGGTAACTTCACTGTAAATATGGTTAGCTTGTGTATCGTCAATAGGTGTTGATGTTTCGGAATTTAGTATTGATTTAGCTTCCGAGTAGGTAACCTTGGAAAGTTTCTTTATTACTTGTAATTTCGCCGATCTTTGTATATCGGGCACCCGCCATAAGCAGCACTGTGCGGTTGTTTACAACTAATGCAACGTAAATCTTTGGTACACTTCTCAACCTCGTGATCACGACCCTCACATTTTTACAGCAATAATTTCCACGACAGTTCGTTTTTGTGTGACCATATCTATTGCATCCAAAACATCTGACCGTTGGCGGGTTATAAGATTTGGTACGGAATCGTAAGTATGAAAAATGCACATAATCAGGGAATGTCTCAGACCTGAAACATAACAAATCGAGAGGCTGCGTTCGTATTTCCATTCTACTTTGCGCTTTAGCCGTGTAACGAAATTTACGCCAATTTCAAGAAACTCTTTCAAGATCTCTTCTTCTGTTATATCCAGCGGAACACCGTATATCACTGCTCGTGCTCCATAGGGTTTGACACGAAATAACGAGGTTTGGACTTTAATCAGGTTGGAGTCCTTTCCTATTTGGTCTATATTGAGAAGTTTATCAGCCTGTTCTTTGGTTTTACAAGTTACAACTAGATCGCCGGAAGGCAATCTACGTATTTTTTCATAATTGCCAATGAAGATCTAGTGCCTCACATAGGCCTACCTTTGTAGGATGTTGGTGTCCCATGCGTGTTCCAGCAGACACCGATAGCAGCACGTCAAGCTGCTGATCTGTTGCTTTCTGGCTATTAGATTTCCGATCCTTCCCAACCACATTATCCCTCAGCGCAAATTTCTTGGCTGGTATTTTGCCTCTTACTTCGCACCACCCCCCATCCTCGCCTTCTTCCTCAGAAGACGTGAAGGTAATTGAAGACTTCCTCTTTGCGCAGGAACTTGTCTCCATATCCATATCTGGCTACGCCGACGCGTCAATCGGACACATGTCTTGATTACCCAATTTACTAAGCTTAAATGACCTGAAACGACGATGCGTCCGTACGCTACGACGTCTCGGAACGACTGCTAAGTTATCAGATGAAATTTCAACTATACTCTCTTTGAGCTTGAATTCCAGAAAACAATACTATCTTCGTTTGGATACCAGCACACGTCGATATTAAAGGCAACGAGACGGCAGAACTATTGGCAAAGTCCGCAGCAAAGTCATTTGAAGGGCGGAATCCTACAAATACAGTTTTGACAGCGACAAGGTGACAAGCGAAGCAAGTCAAACTGAAATATTGCAAGCAAATTGGGAACCAACTTTATCCCGAAGAAGATAAAGGCTGTCATTTCCAACTTTTTCGTGAATCCGCTCATCATAGTACATCACCTCTCGAAAATCGCTTAAGTGACCGAATATTATTTCGATTGCGCTCAGGTCATTGTGGACTGGACGCACACTTGTTTAAAATTGGAATCGCACTATCACCACATTGTAGGTCCTGCAATGAACCTGTGACGTTTGAACATTTTCTCATGAACTGTCCATCACATGAATTTCATAGAACGTTTCTGCGCCGTGCTTGTGTTTGTATGAACATTCCATTTCGCTTCGTGTACCTACTAACGGATCCAAGCAACTAGAAATACGTGGTAGAATATGTGCTGAGTTGTGATCAATTTATTGGAATTGTTGCCTTAAAATATTTGAGTAATGTCGTGGATCACAAGACCTAACGGTGATAGGCGCCACTCTTTTTCTTCCAATAAATAAATAAATTATTGGTATTTCGCCTATCAATACTGGCAGTTGAAAACTGATAAGGGAGGAAACTGTTTAGGGTGAAGAAAATTAGTGTGTTATGAATGCTAGGCATTCGATATCGCCTAACCTTAGTTATAAAAAATGTGTTGAACATGATTTGACGTCGAAACTGAATAGTTAACATAATGACTTGGACTTCGACCTGGACTTTAGTCTCAAAACTGCCTCGGACTCAACCCTGTGCTCGACTTCGGTTCGGACTTGACTCGATGGTGAATTGAAAATGAATTGACTTGACTCGAGTCAAAACTATAAACGTGAAATTGACTTGTGACTCGGACAACCTTGGTAATCAGATTGGACTCTGTGATTAATCACACAGATTATATTATTATTGATCCCATCATCGCACCATCGCATATATGCCAGTGTTTCTCTATCTGGGAGAGGGACGTGGTTGGCTCAAATGGGGTTACGAGACCGTCTGTTGGGTACAACCGACCGCGTTATCTTTAACTAAGTAACGTTTTACTAGTACTGAAATTACGACGTATGTCGGTCTAAATACCATTCTAGCATGCTGCTTTTTCGAAATAGAGAAGTGTAATTTCGATGAAAGGAATGAAATATATTTGAAGTTCTTTTATCGATGTATTCACGTCTTCTCTTTCAGCAGTTCATTTCGCGACGTTCTTCGTCATATACACCAAATATTTCTGCATGTCCTTGAATAATAGTTAGTGTCATTTTATTAAGATGCCCAATCAAATGAATTGTTTGCTCATGACGAGCCCCTACACTGGCAGAGTATTTTTTTATGAGTCGTGATGCGAATCAGCATTCATCAATACCACCGTGGCTGATACGAAGAAATGTTCAAGATCCATGGTGCACAGGCTTCACTGTGCATCATAATTTGGAAAACATAATGAGGAGATAGGTTTATGGCGGTGGTTTCTAAACTTTTTTGGCTGAGCTATAAACCGCTCGCTGCACACATACAAAAAAAGTTGATTAATGTGTATTCGCGTGGCAATGGCTATACTTGATTGTACGAAAATATATATGACTGAAACGATATTTAGTTGTCAAGCATACCCGCATTTTTTAGTTGTCAAACATACCGCTATTTTGTCGGTTTCATAGCAGTATCTCTCGGCCACAGCTTTTAATTTCGGTCAAACAAAGAAGAGGCTATGTTCGCATAGCCATTAACTACCCACGTATACTAATAGTTTAGATCATAATTTGCGGCACGATTTCTTGTTTATGAGTTGATTGAAATAGGTTATTTCGCGACATAGCAGCCCAATTACGATGTGGGCATTACCCTACTCGTCGGCGATGCCATGATTAGTTTCATGGACATGGTAGATTGGTCACATCTGTTTCTTTATTAGCTATTACAGAAGTTTGTCGCTATGAAGTCGGATATGCTTGTCTACATAGCCTATGTCACATCTTCAATAACAAAGAGTCATTTTTCGAAATTTCAAGAAGACTCGCGGCACATCTGAGAGTCTGTGGCGGAACTACAGCACCTAGTTTGGGAATCACTAGTGTCTGGCATCACATTATTTAGTAGTATTTACATAAACCACCGGACACTATTTCAGCAACTTCAACATTACGACATCACTAGTAGCGGGCCTACAGCCTGCATTCGATTCCATAAAATGCTGTTTCGTTTCGTTATATCAAACTAGTTTACCTTATGCAACTTATAACTATTGAGACGGACAGAGACAGAAGAGAAAAAGAAAGAAAAGAAAATAATCTAGTTGTTAATTTTGAGATATGATAACAATATACCTCACACAGCTTCAATATCGACGTTTCCAGCCTTGCTCTTTCTTCAGTTGACTCTCTGACGGTCTTTCTGATCTCGAGCTCGTTTCTTTGTAACTCCTTCAATAGTCAAATATAACTATAATTGTAAATTATTATAGTTGAGTTGGTACGATCAGATGTTGTTAAAATATCTATATTTCAATTCTTGATTGGTCCATTCGAGAGTGAGTTGAGATAGACCTATATACGTTTTATGTTCCTGCATTTACGTTAATGACCAAGTCTCAGTTGTATAGGGATAGCAATCAGTGACCTAAAAATATTTCCTTTTTAATATTGCATTTCCTTTATATGATCTACGTCTTCCGTGGTCCGTATGGATGTTGACATTTGTCGTTCATCTACTGTTTATCTATGTTGCTCTCTGCACACGTTGATGATCCCTTCGAATGGATACATAGACATATTCTATCTGTGAATTAGTGGCAAATTTTCAGACGTATATATACAGGGTTGCCATCAACATGGACCGAAAAATAAGGACAGTCGAAAAATTAGATTAGCACGAAAAGCGTTTTTGTACATACTTTGTATTTATACGAGCCGGGGCATATCACATTCCATACTTGTCGCCAGAACAATATGCTACAGCAACTCCCTGTTATTAGAAAGTGCTTCATGGATCTAGGTTTACCTTTACGCGGGGCCGAAAAAACACTTCGGCAGCCCCTCCCCCCAAAACACATTGGTCTGGGGGCCCATAGGGTGATGAACCAAACTTCTTCACCTCGTTCTGATAGAAGTCAACCAAGATGGAAAAAGGCTATACATAAAGTTTAGACAAAATCATTTTTGAGCGTATTATGGAGCAAGAACTCCGGCTACAATGCTTGTAGTCTTCGTTCTGGCCGAAGCAAACTGCTTTGCGATGTTGGAATCGGGGAATATTGCTTTGAACAATTGCGATGTGCAATCGTTGTAGAGGAATGGCTGCTGGTGTTTGACATTATGGAATGCCCAGGTACCCTCAGCAGCAGCTTCCTAGTAGTCTGTGGTCGTTGGTGTTGATCGACTTGTGAAAAGATTATTCATCGACTGGCTCATGACACATTTCTTGTGTTTTGGGGTACCAATGTGAGTCGAAATAGCGGTCTTTCCTATGGCCTCCAGCTTAATGTCACAATTGCAGATATTGCAATGTGCGAAACACTCGCCCTTCAATCTTCCTTTGATACCTTTGAATTCTCTCTAACATAACATCGTTGGGTTATATTTTCATCTGAACAAGTCACACACAATGTACAATGCGATAAGACACGAAAAATGTTTTTACGCCTGCTCATTTTAATTAAACAGATTCAGCCTAATTAGTAGCTGAAACTATATGTGCAATATAATTTAGATAAATTTATCGATGATTAATAGCTTTACTACTTTTTAACTCAAGTGTCGACTGCACTGCGCCCTTTTCCATTACGCAATAAATGCTGCCTTCCCCACAGTTTAATCTGCTGACAAGACGGCAGAAACGTGGTGATGCTGTTTACTATACTAAAATGTAGGGATGGTGTGAACTTGAGGTTCACGTTCGCGTTCTGTGTGTGAACCTCGGAAATTTAGAGGTTCGCGTTCACAACAGAACCTTGGTAGGTTCTGCACTGTGAACCTTTTTCATATATTACAATTTTCACTTCAATATGATATTTTTGGTTCGAATTTATTGCATTTTAACTGTGGGCCACTCTATGCATGACGCTTGCAGCATAAAAAATCAACACAAAACGAGCATGCGCCTTGACAATCTCAAAGATTTTACTTGCTTTGTTACAAAAGTTTGCGCTAAATATCCAGCTTCCCGTTTATGAATATTTAGTGACTCTCTGCTGTGAGCTTCAGCTTGACCAGCAATCACGTAACATCACGAGCGACAAGCAGTACCTGTAGTCAGCGGATGATGCTTATTCAACCAATCAATGAGATTGAAATCGCTTTTTGATGTAATAAATCTAGTAGTCAATCTTGACTTCATATGTTTACTGTATCATTAAAACAAAATCCGTGCGATTGAGGCGTTGGCTACAATTATATCACTTGTGGGGTAGCCTAATATCGGTACCAAATATGGAAACATGTTTTACGCTCTGCCGAATATCAACGTAGCAATAGTCAGACGCCGAATACATTGTCCGGTCTGCCGAAGACCGTTAAGGCGTAAGCTTATATTCACTGGCAACTCCTCGTCGAAATTGTCGGCAAAGTGACGGATGATAGTGATTTTATGGGAGTATCATATCATTTGACTGCCTCAGTTGATAGATATAGCGAGGTTTCAAACGCCAATATGTATTTAAGCATTGTGTCGTTATGTGGCCTGAGTCGTCGCTAGGTATCGTGTAGACTGTAGACTACATTAATATAGGGCATAGGCTATCACTTAATTGAAATGTAGGGTTGGAATTAGCAATATGACGTCACGTGACGTCATGAGGTTCACGTTCGCGTTCACACAGAACCTTTCAAAAAGGTTCGCGTTCACACGAACCTGAACCTTTCAGAGGTTCACACCATCCCTACTAAAATGACGTCCGCTGCGATAGCTTGGTGCAGCCGAAACTGCTATACCACTCACTGCCATAGCTATCTCACCACTTAGAAGTCAAGTCCTGTGATGTGTACGCCACGGGAGTTCCTTTCATTTATGATGTCATAAACTCTCGACGCAAAAGCATAATTTTAAAATATTCTGCAACACAGATACCCGAGGAAAACGATCGAAGTACTGTAGTTGTTGAAAACAAGACAAAATAAGGACGCTAGTCGAAAATAAGGACATTTCTTAGAAATAAGGACAGTTGTGTTTTCTAAGACGTGACCCTTTAAAATACGGACAAATCTTAGAAATAAGGACGGTATGGCAACCCTGTATATATATGATCGATGGAGTATTCCATGATGTTGGGGCGGAACGATTCGCGGCCGGCGGTTCCGTGAGGTCAACGGGGTAAAATAGTGCCTTAGTCTAGCTTTGGGATTCCGACATTGTGACTTTTCCCTATTTTGATGGATAATGAAACTGATGCTCATGCGTTATGTGGGCATTACCCTACTCGTCGGCAATGCCATGATTAATTTCATGGACATGGTAGATTGGTCACATCTATTTCTTTATTAGCTATTACAGAAGTTTGTCGCTATGAAGTCGGATATGCTTGTCTACATATGTCACATCTTCAATAACAAACAGTCATTTTTCGAAATTTCAAGAAGACTCGCGGCACATCTGAGAATCTGTGGCGGAACTACAGCACCTAGTTTAGGAATCACTAGTGTCTGGCATCACATTATTTAGTAGTATTTACTTAAACCACCGGACACTTTTTCAGCAACTTCAACATTACGACATCACTAGTAGGTGTCCTACAGCCTGCATTCGATTCCATAAAATGCTGTTTCGTTTCGTTATATCAAACTAGTTTACCTTATGCAACTTATAACTATTGAGACGGACAGAGACAGAAGAGAAAAAGAAATAAAATAAAATAATCTAGTTGTTAATTTTGAGGTATGATAACAATATACCTCCCGCAGCTTCAATATCGACGTCTCTAGCCTTGCTCTTTCCTTCGTGGATTCTCTGACGATCTTGCTGATCTCGAGTTCGTTTCTTTGTAACTCCTTCAATAGTCAAATATAACTATAATTGTCAATTATAATAGTTGAGTTGTTACGATCAGATGTTGTTAAAATATCTATATTTCAATTCTTAATTGGTCCATCCGAGAGTGAGTTGAGATAGACCTATATACGTGTTATGTTCCTGCATTTACGTTAATGACCAAGTCTCAGTTGTATAGGGATAGCAATCAGTGACCTAAAAATATTTCCTTTTTAATATTGGATTTCCTTTATATGATCTACGTCTTCCGTGGTCCGTATGGATGTTGACATTTGTCGTTCATCTACTGTTTATCTATGTTGCTCTCTGCACACGTTGATGATCCCTTCGAATGGATACATAGACATGTTCTATCTGTGAATTAGTGGCAAATTTTCAGACGTATATATATGATCGATGGAGTATTCCATGATGTTGGGGCGGGACGATTCGCGGCCGGCGGTTCCGCGAGGTCAACGAAGTACAATAGTGCCTTAGTCTAGCTTTGAGATTCCGACATTGTGTCTTTTCCATATTTTGATGGATAATGAAACTGATGCTCATGCGTTATACATAACCAATTGTGTCTCCCCCTTATGAGTTTACATGCGATTCGATATAAACATAGTCCTACCATTTGGATATGCGGTAGCCTATTAGGAGTCAAGAACATGACGTCTCGCGACATGATAGGTTCGTTGTTACGTGCACAAGGGTAGCAATCATCAGGAGCACACAGGACCCCCCTAGATTTTTTTATGCCGGATTATCTGGAGTAATCTTCAAGCAAACGCTATATATAACTATAGGTACAACCTACTGTGAGCATGAGCATCAGTCGTTTTCCGTTCATGGCGTGCGCTACTTTGGTATGAACAGTGGGGTCGTTTGAGATATTGCGTTCGTTTGGGTTACTGCATGTATGGATTAAGTTGGTTCCAGATCGATGTTGCTTCAAAATATTTATTCTTTCTGTTGACCGGGATTGGTATGTATCGGAAAGAAATTTGTGATTTCCAACAGACTGGTACGAACTGAAACTACCAACCTAGTTATAACTATAGTTGATGGTTAGCCTAACTATAAGTACTATTTTTTAGTAGTTCCATTCAGGGCTTTGAATCAGTCGTAAAATTTAAACTGCTCCAGCTCAAGCTCAAGCTCAGGAGTTCATTGATACCACTTTTCCGTCTCCAGCTCCAGCTCCGGCTCCGGCTCCAGTTGTGAAAACTATGGTTCATTGGAGCCGTCGTCGTCGTCGCAAGAAACCGTCATTTTGTGTGGATGTGCAAATTCCTGTGAAGTGATAATCACTTCGTGTGTCTGTCGTTGAAGTTATATCCTCACGAGAACGCACTTTATACTTCAAGCCATTGTTATGTACAATTGTGCAACATGTGACGTGACGTTTTGATGCAGGCACTGCACTCGTTAATATCAAGCCATTCAGTGTAATCTAATCTTGATATGGTGTGATTTTTTCTATTGTAACTGAAGAAATGAACGCATGTCGCGACCTTATCAGCAGAAAGCCACTTTCTACTACTTTCTCTACGGTCCGTCGTTGGTCAAATTTAGTGGAATGTAGAAGGTTCCTTTTCAAACGAATTGAATCAAGTCATAATTAGCACCACTGAAAATCTGGTGTTGCATCAATATTTGAGAACTTAATTCATCGCCGTGCACTGTACGTACAAGTAAGTAACGTATTAAAATACAATCTCGCGGGTGAAATTGCGCGACAATTTATAAATATCAAGTGTATCAAGCACACAAGAATGAATACACAAAATTGATGTCTACAAATTGAAAAGCGCGCATCTAATCACCAGTTGCCCTCTTATAACCAACACCATAGGCTGGATCCGACAATGCATTGAGTATTGACTCGCTCGCATCCAGACAATAGTATGCGGAATAAAATGGCGTTTCGGGCTGCTTCGATGCATTTTCCTATTTACGCTCGCAAATTGTCACCGGATTAAACGATCATGCGCCCGAATGACTTTCAATTCGTAGGCATAAACGATAACACACTGTCCAATATCGCGCTACAACTAAAACAAAAAACGATCAACAAAGAACATGCATTTGCTCATCCAATTCAAAAAGGAGACGATGATTCTCGGCGTGCGACATGCGTGCCTCCAAATCGACACGTGAAGCAAGGTCACGTTTTTTATCCTCTGGTGTCGCCTATATATTTGTCTCATTACTCATTAGTAAAATTGTTCAGCCCACATAAGCATCAATCCCTTTTTGTGACACGCATGGTCATTACTTTTCGAACCCCACGATATTGGCCATCGGTGTTCTTCTGATGACGAAATTGCGGGTATACCCACAATGCAGTAATTACGGAGTAGGCGCGGCATATCCAACCTACCCATGAGCTTTGGTGCCTGTGTCTGAACGTGCTTACTGGTTAGTTAGAAAAGATGGTGCCAAAGAGGAAACAATTCTTAATTTTGTGAACGATTATCGTAAAATTATGTGAATTCACCCATTAGTAGTAGATAGCATCTTATGAAATACATCGGAGCCGGAGCTACTTTTTAGACAACCAGCTACAGCTCAGGATCCGGCTCGTTTTGAATGTTATGTAGAGCAGTGGTTCTCAACCGCCGGTCCGCGACGACCATTCTGCCGGTCCGCCAGATATTTTGTAATATTATACTTCAATTGCAAAATATCATAAGTGGAAGGCTTTTTGATTGATAAATGAAGCAACATATCTCATTTAAAACTGAATCAAAACATCCCCATTGTATTCGTACTCCGCATTTCTTGGTACGTATGGTGGTAGTGGAAAATGAGCAAAGGTCTTTGTCCCGACTCCGAAACGCTTCTTCTCTCGATATTATCGAATAAAAGAAAAAGATTCTAGTTGGTGTATTCCAAGGATTCCCAACCTTGGGGTCGCGACCCCAACGGGTCCGTTTGCCTATTCTACGGAGTCGTGGGAACAGAAACCAAATACCAATGACCATTGCAAGAATGCCATTGAACCGGGTGCTATTGGTAGTTCATTTCGGAATATTTGAGTTTATTTTGCAATATAGTACAATTAATGATTTAAGACAAATGCGAACTCGGCAAACAAGTTATCAGATCAGTCGAAGCGTCGTGCCAACCATTATAACCTAAGGTTGGTGTCCGACCACCTCCATGAAAATAAAAATGTCGTGAGCATAGAAATCAATGGGATGTTAATTTTACTTCCAGGAAAACTACAAGTGACGGATAGCGCTATGTGTTAATCAATTGGTTCTCAAACTGGGGTCCGAGGTTCGTTTTTGGGTCCGCGAGACAATATCTTGGACCGCGAAGCACGTTCCGAAAAATTCAAACTATCCAGAAAAAAAATATATTTTTGGAGTATGAAAAAATTCAGGCAACTTATTATTAAAGCAAACTCGATGGTGGCGGAAATAATATCGTGAATCATCATAAAGTAAAATATTTTGGTGCTAAATTATTTTATTTTAGTCTCGCTTCGCGCGATTTAGTGTCACTATTATTTTATTGTGCGTATAAACACCCCGGAACAAAATACGCATGAATATACAGAATTGAAATCTAAAGAATCTTACTACATTCGCAAATATGAGAGCATCTCCGTTGAAATACTGTAATCTAGGGGCGCGTCCAGAGCGGCTGCATTATCGGCATTTCGGCGCTGACCGTTTCCACGCTAGTAAACGCCAAAACATAGAGCGGTCTGGCCAGCACGCGACTTCACGTGAAGTGCGCTGACAAGAAGATCACTGGCGGCATGTTGGCCGGAACCATATTGATATATTCAGGCACCGTGACAGTCAGCACCGAATATTTATAATGCTTCAACAAATTAATTACTGTAATATTGACCAATTTAATCCCTAAAAATCTTCACGATTTACGCGACAAGAAAATAACTGTTGACTGATTTTCATACCCCTGGTTGGTGCTTACTAAGCCGATAGAAACAAATTAATAAGTTTCGCGTATGCCGTTATAATTCGGCTCGTTCGTGAATCGGATGTATAAAGGGTAGTGTTGAAATTACCGGAAGCGGTAAGAGGGATCTGACGGATTCTTTTCCCAGAAATGTAGTTGATCGCCCTATGACGACCAAGACCACCGTTTTTGGGTGTTTCGTGTTAATTTGGTTACCGTGAGTCATACAAAAGATTGCCAAGGGACCGTTTCTGGAAGTTTTCCTAAAAGTTTGAGACCCACAGAATTAACAGAACAAACAAACACGCTGAGAGCAGCCGAGCAACTCATAGATTGTTGTCTGCATTTCCACGCTGAATTTCACGTGGCGGTAGGCCTACTTGACTACTTCGATTCGATATACTGGTAGATAGAAATCGTTCCAAAACGACGATATATTGGTCTTGGACGGAGAAGGAGATTGACACGTCCATAATTGCATAATTGCTATTACTGCGCACATATGGTCGCCAGCTTTCCAGATAGGTCAGGAGTATAGGCTCCGGGCGGGGTGCTCACTATTTTATGTAGTCAGCGCGCCAAGTTGAGAGGTGGGGTCGCGTAACATTTTCAAATCGGAATTAGGTGTCTCGAGGTCGCGACCATAAAAAAGTTGGGAACCCCTGGTGTAGTAGTTTAATCCACGGCCTTCGACACACTACCGCAGAATTTCATGAATGCCGTCATGAAAACAAATAAACCCGCAAAATGTCACTCTCTAGTAGCATTCTTGCAAAAATGGTTGGATGCTTTTATCGTATAGCTGCATTTCGGGTTTATTCAATTTTTGAAGGTCTACCGGTCCACCGACTATTTTTTAAAATTTTACCGGTCCGCGAGCTCAAAAAGGTTGAGAACCACTGATGTAGAGCTCCGCTGAAAATACACGGCTCTGGGGATCCGGCTCCTTGCTCCCGGTCCTTGCTCCCGCTCCGGCTCCAAAGCCCTGATTACAGTTCTATATCTAGTTGTCCAGTTTGAAAAGTCAGTAGTTCTAGCTCCAATAACGGATTAAAAATCTAGTTATGAATTGTGATACCGGTGTTATGTTGTGTGTTGTTCCTACAGCCATTGCCAGTTTCGAGTAATCACTGCTCGCATTTCTGTCGTTAAGGTCAGTCGGGTGTCGATACCCCTCCCATTTCAAATTTGTAATGATGATGTACCCATAAACGACTATATTAAACATTTTTTGTAATGCCATATATGCCGCGGTTTCAATTATCAAAATAGAGACCCATCTTTTAGTGAGTGGTTCCAAATATTTAGTCGGTGCAGGGAAATTTTGTATTGTTTCGCCTATAGAAGCTATAGATTTCTTTTGATCTTTGTGACTTGATAAAAGTATAATTTTACATCGTCTAAGAACTATTTTTCGAGCAACCTCGCCACAGCACATGGTCATAATGTGCCATATTCGTTGAGGAACGTTGAAGGATATCGCTGCCATTTGATGAAACATTTGGTGCTCCGAAAGCGTCGATCGTCCAACAATTCTTAGATTTTGAGGCAAAGTAACTTAATTGACCATAAAGATGTTTACAGTAAAATAAAGTTAGGAAATTCATCTGAAATGTTTAAACTATGGATACTACCATGGCTCTTTTCGGGACCCGGACCTCCGATTAACCAAGACTCATTCAGCGAACACGAACGTTAAAACGTTCACAAATACTTCGACATTAATCAGTCGTCACAGGATCCGTATTCAACGTCTGGTATTGGAAAATGTACCCCTTATATACCTTGGCCTAATGTTGTAAAATATCCGCCTTATATACCTGATTCATCTCCAATTTCCACTTCCTCAAACTTTCTCTGTTTTTAGTAGACATGTCGCCGTTCTCCAAGATCTTGGCTTCGTGTCTTTCCAAATGCTTCAAAAACATAGGCGGTCTGGTTAGTAAACTTGAGTGTTGGGATCAAGTCACAACCTTTGAGTCTCGAGTCATCCCGAGTCATTGCACATTTTGACTCGAGTGAAGTCAAGTCATTCGATTTTTGAAGGTGACTCGAGTCAAGTCAAGACCAGTCAAGTCAAGTCACTAGTCAATTCAACATTCAAGTCAAGTGGATTTTTTGACGTACGAGGTATATAATTACATCATTGTATTTTGATAGCTGTTCGAAACTCGCCATTTATTTTGAATCGAGGGACGAATATAGAGTTGAATAAACATGAAAAACGGGGTCATATCGCTCACGCATACTTTTAACTGTTAAACTACGTGTATGTAACTGCATAGCATCAGTCTATAATTATCAGCCGAAATAGAGAATACGAAACCTCAGAAAGTTGAAACGAATTGATATGATCCCACCTACACATCGGCAAGATAGAATTTAGGCCTGCGCCAATGGTTGACGGGTAATATAAACTTATACACTCTATTAAAATTCGATTTAAATCATACAAGAGATTAGATCAGTGGCTCCCATCGTGAGCGATATTACCCCCCAGTGGGCGATTTTGAGAAACAAGGGGGGAAAGGCCAAAGGGGGCGACTGGGGGGGGGGCAAAAATGTTAGAACGTCCAATGAGATATATTTAATTAACACGGCCAAAAAATAGACGTGGAGACGGCATATGACATGAAAGTTGACTGAAAAAAGGTCAAAACTAGGGCGACATTTTTGACATGTCAAAATAAATCAATTTTTTTTGTCATAATTGTAGCGCTAGGTCAAAAATTGTCAAAGAAAAAAGTCAAAGAAAATTTGCCATCTGCATTTTATTTGTATCGTAAATGTTCGTATTTATTTCAATGTGCATTTTCATTTTCATTGAATTATGCCGAAATAAAATATTACAAACAAAAAAAATCTGTAAGCTTATGATACGATATTTTACATTTTTAGCCTACGTTATTATAGGCCTACCGTTGTAGACGGCACAATATCTGCTCATTGTGAATCATAAACGGTCAAACGAAACAAATAGGTTGACATGGTGTTATGCTGAACGTGCCGCAATATCCTAACTCAAGTAAAACTGCGTGGGCATTGGTTCTTGCATCAAGAAGCGCATGGTGAAAAATTGTGATGTATAGACAACATTTTCAGAATGAAGCAACACGGTGTGTCACCAGCAGTGTACGCACAACTTCGGTGTTGCCAGCCAACAACTGCTACTGTTGAACATTCTTTCTCCATTCTTGGCAAGCTACTTAGTAAGGACAGACACTTTCAACCCGGGAATGCTGGAAAGTGTCTTTTCGTTTGTACTATACGACAAATTTTAATTATTTCCAACATAATGCGTGATTTACCCACTGGAATTCTTCATAGGTGCAGATTTCGTTAAAATAAAGTGTTTTCATGTAACAATTTGTCAGTTTCTGAGTCAAATAAGTTTTTTCAAGCCAAACTTTTTCATAAGGACGGACAGTTCCAACCATAAATGAAGATAGGTACTACAATTCTAATATTATGTGTGCAAACACCTAATTTACATCCATGAGGTCAAGATTTGGGTAAAATTATGTTTTTTTTAAGTCAAGAAATGTCATAATTATGAATTTTTAGGTCAAAATCTTTCCTTTTTAGGAAAAAAAATAGCAGTTACGAAATAAAAATGAAGAAATTGACCTAGTGTAATGACCATAGTAGTCGACAAACACCATGAATATACCTCAAACAAACAAACAGACTGAGCCGAGATAGAATAATGCTTGCCGACCAACCCACGGCTTTTTGTATGGCGTCCTGCTATGCTCTTAACGTGGAAGTTATAATTTGTATTTTCCAGCTATCTCGACACTATGGTCTATTTACGTTCTGTAACAATAGTGTCTACAACACCGCGTACCCTTATATGCTCGGTAAATTGACAAAGCGCATTACATTCCGAATATCTCACAAGCCATTTTACTAGGGTGTCATGTAGGGCATTGAGACGAGATTCTCACTAACGAAGTAGGCTACTTCTACTTTTTAAGAGAACTCAAGTACATTTTTTCAACTTGCACTGCGTCTTCAAGTGGTTATCTTTTTAGAATACGCTACTTCCACTGCTACCATAATAAGGACAGGCAGAGGAATTACTGAGATGGGAGTTGTGTGCGGAGTGGATCGACGTCAATAGCTTGTTGTAGATTGTGGGGGGTCGTCGACATTAGGCCACTAATGTTCGGAATCCTCGATGATATCAGTTGGGTACTTCTGTCGCGTTGCAAGAGGGTGATATCACATTTCCATTGACGTAGGTTGGATGTTGTTAGTCGTACAAGTCATACTTCTGTATCAGGAGTCCCGAACCTTGTACGACTCAGTCCCTCAAAATTTATGCGGAGCGATCAAAAATCATAAATTCTGCCATTGGCAAGCATCTGTTGGATAATCCTGTTTGTGCGAAAAAGACAGATTTCGAGACGTCAGAAGGGGTCGCTCACACTTTCATTTGTATGCCTTGGAGTGGACTTTCATCAAAATGCACCAGCCAAGGCTATGTAAACAAAAGGAGTTCGTGTACCAGTGAAACATGGTATATTGAACGCTCTCTTCTTCAAAATTTCATGCTGGTCACGTCATATTTTGTGACATGATTGTTGATACACAATATTCTTTCCAATTCTTTACTAGTTGCTGACGATTACCCCTGATGAGTGTCAGCCGAAAAAATTATGGATATATTATTTCCTGTTATGGTTTATGAAAGTCATGAGTTGCGTGAAAAAAAAGACCTATAGCCTGCTGATATCTACTTACTCAAGCAACGAAATTCTAAAGAAATGATCCCATCATACCTCAATAATCTTCTTATTCATCGTTTTCAGCTCATTCTTTTCACGAATTGTCATTTCGAGGTGGTACCTGACGACATCCAAATTCTTCTGAACCTCCTTAAATGATAATCCGTTTAGTAAGATATCGCATTATTGTAATTATTCGCCCAATATGTAGGCGTAACATTGAACAGACGGGTGTCACATGATCGGGGCGAATTTAGAATCATGCTTCGCAGTGACGGATAGGAGGGAGAAAGTCATCCCGACATCCGAATTATAGGATTTCGGGATGGTAGTGTCAGACTGATGAGATTAGCAAGAACACGAACGTGAACACGGCAATATGACCAATCAAATTCAATTCAAATTACAACCAAAATGTACCTATATGTCCACAAATATTTTTGCGTTTCTTTGTTTCCTTGCATAGTGATAAAATTGTTAATTGTCTATATTAGCGATGTACACCCAATTTGGCTAAATTCCGACAAATAGAAACCGTGCAATCCCAGATTGAATTTTCGGCCAGATTTGAAAATTATATTACTTAGTATTTACGTTGGAAAATTTTGTGAATGCGCCAAAACCAAAGAGACGGGCCAGAATGACTAAAATCTGCAGATGCTCATTTCGCGCATTTGCATTATGGCAATATTATCTCAATAATTCGAAGATATTTTTCGCGTTTAATGCGATCAATTTTATGTATGAACAATTTTGTTACGGCTTCACATTACTTATATCTCGACCGCTTGTTACGCAGGTTGTACACCCCTTCTTTATGGGTACGTTACATCATATTACTTACTTTGGACTTTGAATTTCCCATGGTCCAAGTGGTAAATCTGCGTTGTACTATCTTCGCAATTCGAAAATAATTAGTTTCATATATATCAGTTTCATTTAATGTCTACAGATTAATATAATAAATTAGTATTATAGTGTCCCTATTTGTGACCAGAAATGAATGAGAGTTTATCACTACCTTCGTATGCTCTTCCACGCGACCGCTTATACTCTTCACTCTAATTCAATTTTATTCTTTCCCTTAAAATGCTATACAACCCCTCACAGTTACTATATGATAAATTGTTCGAAATAATAAATATATTTACTCCACCCGCTTGTATTAGTACCCGCTTGCTTGCTGTATTTGTTTCCAAGGGATCGCTCAGTGAGATGGTGAGTGCGCGCAGACTCGTCGAAATTTAGAGGGAACATCGGCTCGAAGTATAAATATGTCGCTTTGACTTGGCTTACTAAAGATTTTCAGCTCCTTACATTTTACAGGAAATCACATAAAGGATATACTATTCGTTTATTTCAATATGCAGGTGTGCAACTTTACTGTAAAATATGTTCTTTATATGTTTTATTTAGATATGACTACCATACTTTTTCTCAATGTTCTCGCGTTATAACAGGGGTCGTCGACTCAAAACGGGTCGCGGGCCACTTTTCAAACTTCGTATAGGTCGTGTTTATTTTGCATCGGCACATTTCCTCACATTCCATTTTGAGCCCTGCGTATTTTGATTGATTTTTCTGATTCCGTTTGTAGCATGTTTTGATCAGCTGGCACGGTCAGTTCAATTAATGAACATACCCGATTATTTTTTAGTTTGATTATAATCAATTAAATATTTAAATAAATAATCACATCAGGGCGGTTGCTCCAGATTTCGCGGTCAGTGGTAACTGGTACATCCCACCGAATTTTTACTAGCTCGTTTTGTGTCACTGGTGCTGGGCTGAAATCATACCAGATTTTTTGTCGAAGTGGTGATGTTTTAGTGTGTGTATAATTAAAGATCAATTTCTTGGAGGTACAGAACTTCAATATACAATTGAATAGTATATTCATATTGAAATGAACCCGAATATTTTCGGCTGACACTCGTCGCAGGGATAGGCTAATCGTTAGCCACTAGTAGAGAATTAAAAAGAACATCGTATATCAACAATCGTATTACAAAATGTGACGTCACCTTCATGAAATTTCGAAAACGAGAGCGATCAATGTACCAAATGCTGACAACGTCTTTTTCTACTAGTTGCTGACGATTGCACCTGACGAGTGTCCGCCGAAAATATTCGGGTTCATTTCAATACGAATATACTATTCAATTGTGTAATTCAAGATGAATGAAGTGACTGATCCTGATTTTTCTCTATGTGTATTCGGTGATTGTTTATATAGCTGTCACGCAATATTTATGACCTGTTCTCGACCATGCAAACTTCGCAATCCAAATTTGATGTTTATGGTACGCACATTAGCCTTGGTTGCTTCGCGCATAGGTTGCAAATTAGTTGGGTTGCGTTTGCCTAAAAGTTCAATTAGGCAGCAGACAATATGAGATGCAACCAGCTTGATTTTGAATAAACGACAAATAATATTGCGAATTCGCTGAACGAAACGAGTCAAAACATTTGCACTGTTGATGTTATGCAGGCATAGAAGAGAAGCTGCTGTCGATTTAGTTTATAGTCAACTTTCGATTAAAATATATTATCGAGTGAATACAGAAAAGTCACTATCGTATCCTCCAGCATTCCACCATAGCCCCGGGGTGTTTATGTTTTAGCTATGCACAATCTTATGAAAAACATTTCTTGATACTTACCGCCCTACGAAGTGAATAAATGTATCTCAGTATACCTACACAATGTGTAGTACACATAAACAAAGCACGCAGGAAACAAAAGTTACGGACGATTTGAAGAGTTGCAAGAAATTCAAATGCAAAAACACTAACGTGTAAGCCTCACCGGCTGGATATTTATCAAACAGACGATTTGACATGATCTTATAGTCTTATTTTCGACGGAATGTCGCATTCCTGTATTTTATATATATCTAATCCATACATATACTTGCAAAGGCCAATCTCGTCGGATTGACGCAAGTAGCGATCATATGCAATTATCGGTGTTAGACGAATGGCCTACGGCTTGACTATAGAATGAAATCATGCTTCAAAAATGTCTACTTTCTTGGCATTCTTAATCTCCCGTATGAAAACTTAAACTATTTAAACAGTAATGCATATCGGCACAATCGTTTAGAGGTGATTAATGTTAAATTAGTTCACGCTCGTGAATATTGCGTCTCGGAGATATCCATCGATTGTAGAGAATCAATAAAGTAATCGGTAGTGTACTGCAGTACACAGTGCGATACATAATAACACACAATGCGATATAATTGACAGATATGAGGATGTTTAAACGACCACCCACATCAGCCTAATGCCCGATGCGGCGGTGTTCGATTCTTGATTTCTTATTTTGAGAGGCATGCCATCTTCTTTGATCGGGTCCTTCTCGGAGCCTATTTTAAAATGCCCGGCGAGAACAGGGACGTGGCGAGGAGGAGTCCTGATATAACTCCGACTGGCGGGAATACAACCCCTACGCCATCTCTCAGACGTGATTGACTCGATGCAGCTAGAAATACCACACGCAGACACGCGGAAAGCAGCTCGTTTTTCTGAAATAACCTATGGGCTATATTTTTCTTCATCGGACATAAATTTTCCAATATAGCATGCACGGCACATTGCACAAATATTCTCTGACTAAGCAAAGAGTATTGTGGTCATCCGGAACAAGGCAATGATTACTTTCATCTGATTAGTTCTGTTGCACAGTACATCGTCGCCTTATCGTTACCGTAGCATTCTAATCTCTTCTGTTCTGCTATCGCAGGGGTCGGCAACCTTTTGCTAGTCGCGGGCCAAATTTCGGGTGTACAACTTCTTGGCGGGCCGGAATTTTCTTAGTACTATATTTTACGCTCACTTCGGTATATATTATCCTGCATTGCTGCAATCTCAATCATACCAATCAGAAGACACATGCATTTACACTTCAACAACACAGAATAAATGTGACAATTGTCGCAGCTTGCTTTGTGAATGGTTTTCAACTTCTAGTAACAAGTCAGATGAAACAAGAATAACATCCTATTCAAAATAGACGTCCAAAATACGTGATCTTAGCTTGCTCTTCGTGAATTTCGTGGTTCAAAACTATTGTTCACATGCGTACGTGCTTTCAAAAATCGATGCAATTTCTTTTGCATTGTTGGTCAAGCTGGGATAAAGACCAATTTCAAAGTCAAAATTGTCAAAGTCATGCAACGATATGCTCTTTGTATGAAATTTGTCATTCAATTCAACTATGCATCGCATTTCAGAAAGGCCCATTTGAAATTTTCAGGCAATGGTATTGGCGTCCACATTAAACGGACTACTGAATAGTCAGAATTCATTTTGTAGAGAAGGAATGTCGGAAAAGCGGGAGAATATTCAGTAGTTAAATTTTGTATCTCAGTTACAAATGTAGTGTTGGTACTAGGTTTCTCTCCTCCAGTATAGGAAAGTGAGCATAATTTTCTTTGTAATGTGGACATTTCCAGCGTCACAGATTTGTTTTGAATGCGTCTCAACATCTCACGTATTGAGTTATTTTTCCCGTGAAGTTGCAAATTCAATTTGTTCAGATGTGACGGTAAATGTACCAGGAAAGCAAGATGAGATACCCATTTTCGATTAAAAGATTATGAGTCGGCGATATTTGTGTTTTCGAGGAAAGTTGCTATTTCATTTCTCAGTTCATACACTCGTGTATGCATAGCTGCTCGACTTAATGCGCGAACATGACAGATATAGGCATATACGGGACATCGGCGTATTGATTCTCGCTGCTTCTAGTAATATCTGGCGTAACTGATTCAGTTAATGAGACAAAAATCATATTAACAGTTTTCACCATTGTGGCCAAAACACTATTCAGGTTTGTTGTCTTGGCACAAAATGCCGTCTGGAGAATTAAACTATAGATAGGCTAACTATATCATACGGAGGCTAGTTATCTATAATTGAACAGTTTGAGATTGTGTCATTGCGTCTGAGATGTTCCAAGCGTTTTTGAAGCAAAGGAAGGACACCTTTATTGTCACACCCCGTTACAGTGGTAAACCCTTTAAAAAAGTATGGAACACCTTCGGTTGCGAGATACACCCGATTGATAAGCACTGATGGCAGTCTAGTCTATCTCCATCTCCTACTTCAACCACCTTCGTTTTATGGCGTAACAATAATGGACTAATACGATGTGGGCTACTATTATATCGTAGCAATGTCGCATTCTTTTCATGCAGTGCTGCACTGCATATTGAAACTCATTAATTATGAAACGGCGGGCCGTATTCTTGTGATAACTAATTATTATGTCGCGGGCCGGACGATTTCGCTTGGCGGGCCGGATCCGGCCCGCGGGCCGTAGGTTGCCGACCCTTGTGCTATCGGTTGTGTTGTATATTGCCTAGAGGCACATCCGTTATACCTTCACTTTATTGAGGCTTTAGTCAGGTACGAAAATGCAACAGTCAGTTTACGACAAGTATGCGCATCGATTATACCAAAATGTAGATTGTTCATTTAGCCTTCTGAATTGGTACTGTAATATATTTAACCGTGATTACATCGTTATGCAGCCTATTTACGGACGGCGGTCATCACCAGAAAACCCATTCCGTACCAGTGATCTACATGCTATGAGTCTTGAACCAACGATGATTTCGAGTGTTGCAGCCACTCCAGATCGTTTATCGCAAATCGTCGGCATAGGCTCATGCTGCATGTTTTTTCGAAAATATTTACACAATTATGGTATAATTATACAACGTTTATAAAAAAAAAAACAGTTTTTTTTTTTAGATATATTTGCTTTAAAAGCAACCCTACATATACCATTAATACTAATAATCTGAACTTCGGAGCTATCTCCCTAGATTACTCAATTATAAGGAATCACTCAGTCTCATTTTATACCTATACCTTTCCTGTATAATGATGGGAGCCTGTCGCAGCGTTTTTCGTCTCCCTGTGCTGCATTTGATCACGTATATCTCTGCGATAATTTTACATTGATGTAATTGACAGACCAAGCGAAAAGCCGCCGATTTGATTGGACGAAGGCGCCATAGCTACCCGGGACTTTACCTAATAGTCACTGCAGTGCTGAGAATTACTGGAGACCGCAAGCGTTTTAAGTCAGGCGCATGTCGTAAAACCACGCCCCTATTGATATATCAAATTATTAAATTGAAAAATTTACTGCGTAAATCCCATCCTTTAATTGAATTAATACGCACTAATGGAGCGCAAGTTTGCTGAATGAATGCAATACCCTCCGAGTTACATTGATGTAGAGTTACCATACGCCCTCTTTTAAGAGGATTTGTCCTCTTTTTTGACTTTTTTGAAAGTGTCTGCGGAGGACGCGCAAATGTCCTCTTTTTTGAGATTTTGGCCTCTTTTTTTAAGAATTTTAGTTAAATATAGGTTAAAATTCGACTGAGATACTGCAAAGCAGCACTGAAGTAACGATCCCGCGCCTATATCGGGAGTGGAACCGGAAAGTTAACACTTTTTTACAGTCAACCGGCCACAAAGTCGTGAAAAATGACTCCAGTATTGTAACTCTGAAAATTTTCAAGAAGTGCCCTCTTTTCACTTTTCCAAAATATGGTAACCCTAATTTATGACCACATTCATGTCAGTATTTAAGTGACGGTATTTAGTCAGAACAAATGAGTGATGGAGATAGTAGCAGTGGGACTATGACAAGACCATCACATGCGTTTCTTTAAAGCAAATTGTAGCGGACGATGAATTATCTAGAAACATAGTAACAGGCAACTGCAATCGTTGTGAAGTTTGAGGATCTGTTAACCATTCCTTCGTGACCTTCTCCTTTCTTGTCCACATAAACACCGATGTGTTTTTTTTTGCTTTCTTTATGCGGATATCCCGGATACCACTTGAAGTAAAGATCCCGATCCTTGCTGTCGGGCCATTTCTTAATAAAATGATATCAAGTGATTTAGCGAACCAGAAGCTATTTCTGAGCCGAGTAGGGCTTTTAATCATAATTCCGGGGAAATATTGTTAACACTTCGAAATTGTGGAGACAGGCTACGTGTAATACAAATAGAGATGTTTCTATGGCCCGGTTGGCCTGACAATCAAAAAATTATGTAGATATACTCTTTGCCAAGAACATCCTTGGTGGACGATGTGTGATTTTGTATTCATTCTGATGGTATGTGAAGGAGACAGATTGCACAACTTGTTCAATTGGTAAAACGTGGCTGATTTGTTGCCGATTTACGCACCGACCACACAAACTAACCATCGGAATAATGGTTCCGTTTATCCATCCAGTCGCGTATGTTACACCGCCCTCTTTGTCAGCCTTCCAATGCTTTCTCAGCATTGTCACGATCTCGTCATAATCTGTTTGATTTTTCACTTCCGCCAAGTAGGATCTGCCTCTTTTGCATTTCGCAACACCTTCGTCGTATGTCATACTTCTGTCACAGGTCGTCGATATCCAAAAACATCCCACATTTGTTGAATTGACCTCGCACGGTGGAGGACTCACTGAAAAGATCAAAAACTCAATTGTATATATTCCGCTATCAAACCACATAAGCTTCAAACACGCGGCCTTCGAGGAGCATTTTGTGTCAACTGCGTAGAAATTTTCGTTATGAGAATACAGTGTTGGGGTGACTCGAGTCAGACTCTAGTCAACTTGAATCTCACGTGGGCTGAGAGAGGATACAAATTATTAGTAGTATATGAAAGTACCAAATTAATCCATACTTGAGGTTACGACCAGACTATATAGCAGGGCTGTGGAGTCGGAGTCAGTGGAGTCGGATTCGGTGGAGTCGGAGTCGGTGGAGTCGGAGTCGGTGGAGTCGGAGTCGGTGGAGTCGGAGTCGGTGGAGTCGGAGTCGGTGGAGTCGGAGTCGGAGTTTGGCAAACTTTCGCTTGATGGAGTCGGAGTCGTGAAAACTATAGTGGCTGGAGTCGGAGACGGAGTAGTGGGAAAAAATTCTGACTGGACTCGGAGTCCGAGTTTGTTAAAATGACCTGATTCCGACTGCGACTCCAACTTCTTTATCAATAAGCAATTGCTTTCAAAGGTTTTTCAATAGGAATATTATGTACCATCAATCACTGTTATTAGTAACGAAACAGATCAAAGGCGTCCAACCCGTTGCCCGCAGGCCAAATGTGGCCCGCAAGAAGGTTTTGTGTGGCCTGCGAGGTAATTCTCGAAATTAGTTATAGCATCAGTTAAATTGCGAGGCTTATCAAAATTTGATTAGCCTGATCGTGCAATTCTATGATGACTAAAACATCATTTCCTATGCATTGACGTATACAGAGGCCAGCCACATTTATCGCAGATCTTCGTAAATGACTCTAAAGTCGAATATTTCGCGGTAGATTTATTTAACTTCGAATTTTTCTTAGCACTTCGCATGATTTATTGTCTCTTGATTTCATGCATTTAGCATTGGAGCCCCCTTGAAAATTATCATTACGCGTAATTTACAGAAGTGAATCTAAATATATTCGCAATTAGGAGATAAGGTATCGTCCAACATGCGACTTCGCTTCTGCGCTCGCAGCGAGATCGCCGGCGATGAAACATTTGCACAAATGATAGAGGCATGTTCACCGAAACCGTCGATATTGCTATGTCTAAACGCCGAATAATCCTGTGCTTGCCAAATCAACCCAGTGGTACACGGAGGGGACCCCCAATATATATAAGTAACATATTTATTGATATAATTCATTCATTACCTTTGAAAAAATATCACGTTTCGCACCACCAGGGCATGACTGCACACTGCACAGTTGCACACGGAGTTTTCATGACATAATTGTTATCAATTTTAAAGCGCATTAGTATAAGTATTGTTTTCAATGTTACCTAATTCGGTTCGCTCCTATCGGACAACTGAAATTTTTTTATCACGATTCCCGTTGTCCGCGAAATGGTGCTTTAATCTCATGTGGCCCTTGGGCCAAAAAAGTTCGGCCACCCCAGATATGGATAGAATGGGACATTATTTGCAAATTACAATTCAGTTGCATAGAGGAAAAAATCGCAATCTGTGTCTTCGCGATGCAGTAACAATTTGATGCAATTTTGGGAATTATACCATGATACTGTGACGGAGTAAATACATCATCTGGTTTTGTAATATTGTAAAATGGATCTAATAAACAAACGCTGCTTTCCACTTGACAAAATTAAAAATATCTGTAGTGTAGCTTAACGGCTTGGGTTGAACAAATGATTACGAAAGATTGCTAGTCCTAGTTCTTGAATAGGCTACTTGGCTAAGGTCACGTAAACTAGACATATGCTATTTGACTACTTCCTAAATTTCGTTTATGACCAATGTCTATTAGTAGTGAGAGTATGTGTGCTTGTAATCAGTATACTGTAAAATGGGAAAATTAGTAAGATGCATCTCTGTATTAGTTGCTGACTATACACAAGAGCAGCACTACGAATTTTTTTACCTACGTTTTAATTATACAAGATTGGATATATGTCATTTTTGAATGATTCATACATATTAGGGTATTCGAGAGTCCACGTTATAAAAACTTTTAGAATATGAAAAGAGGAAGGATATTTAGAAAGGCGTTAATGCATGTTAATTGCAAAGTGCATAATTCGAGCTCTGTCACAATGAAACAGTTTTGCATGCCACCGTTAATCCTATTTTTGCATATGTTTAATGGTTCTATGATAGTTATTTAAACGTAATTGTGGCGTATAATTTCAGAAGTAAATTGGTAATACTGCTTGAGTCGGAGTCGGTGTATTGAAAATGTGTGGAGTCGGTGGTAAAATTTACTTACTCCACAGCCTGTATAGTCAGTACAGTCATAATATTATTAACACCTGCATTTGCCACCACTGCTCCATCTAAACTGTGAGCACGCACTGTTGACAAAGTCTGCGCCCACAAAAAACCACCAGCGGTTCAAAATAATTATTATTGTATCTTTCGCCGAAGGCACTGATGATCATCCGACCAAATTGACGACCATTTCAGGCGTACAAATGTGCATCACTAATTCGTTATCAGAAATTCGTAATCAGACAACTCGACACCCTCTCTTTTTGTGGAAAATTAATTAAAATGCGATATAAACTCGAGTCCGTTGAAGCGAAGGAGTTTCGTAAAATTTGGGTATATCGAGAGTCGAGACAAAGTGATGACCTTTTTTATAGTCAACACCAGCTGTCATCGTGAAAAACGTGTCGAAGTGATGACTTCTTTTACGCACCCTCGTCCAAGGGACAGCGCAAGATGTAGGTGAGTTTGCGCAGACTCGTAAAAAATTAGATGGATCTTTGTTTGTAACATACTACAACCATTTTACTCACATACATGGCGAGAAATCAGTCATTAGTTTCTTTTACGAAATATATATATAAAGTGATGTCTACAATAAATAGGGCTCGCCACCTCATCCGCGTCAGCGGTGTCTTACAAAAGCCTAGAGGTGGGCCGTGCTATAAGTCGGCAGCTACGGATAATACGAAGAATATCGGCCTGGTGTAAATGACCATAGCAGTCGACAAACACCATGAATACCCCAAAACAAACAAACAACAATAAATAGGAATTGTAAAATATGTAAACCATGAAATAAGCAAAGAATAAATATATATTTGGAAGTTTACCATTCACGCCAGAGGTGTCAAACATACAGCCCGCGGGCCGCATCCGGCCCGCCAGACGATTTCATCCGGCCCGCGAAGCCATTCTGAGTAGATTTATCTATATTTTCCAGCGCACTTGTAGGAAATGTTGCGATATTTTGCGGGAAATACTACAATGTTCATAAGCCCGTTATAACCACCCGACTACGGCGATGTGGTTTCACTCTGGTTACCACTAGTAAAAAGTAGGTGAAATTGACACCCAATATCAAGAAAGCTAAAAGTTCTCACCGAGTTCAAAGTTTTATGGAAATAGAGATCAAAAAGAAGCTCTTAACAGAAGCAAAAACCCCAATGAGGAACCGTTATATGCAGTTGACATGGAAAATATATTAGTTGCACAAATATATAATTGAAACACGTATGGCCGCGCTGCTATGTCACTTTCGACCCAATAGACCCCCAGACATGCCAACTTATATCGTCGTTAACGCGACTGTTTTAGCGGTTCTTAATTGTATTCAACCGGACAATCATCGTATTTTTGCTAATCCGAGCATTGTTCGCAAATAAGGCTGTCGCTACTTGCTACTTTAAAAACCATATGATCCGTGTATTATCAATATATGATTTTAAGATATTCCAGTGAAACGCAAGAGCACAAATTAACATTTTGGAATCAGTTGACTGGTCCGGCCCGCGACGCAATTTGAGTTTGACAGCCCTGATTTACGCCCTTACGATTGTTTTCCGGGAAGTATACTTTTCGTTCTTCAATTCTCATCAGACCTGGAAAGAGTTTGTTAAATGTCAATAGTCGACACGATACCCTCCGTAAGCATAACTCAACTTTCGCTATATATTCGTATAAAAAGACCATATGAGACAGCGTTTTTTGTCTATAAATCAGTAGACGTGAGTGAAAAAGGTTACTATTGAGACAATAACTGATTGGATGCAAAGAATGAAACGAGTGTTGCTGAATCAAAAAGGAGGACACAATGTCAATTTCTTGTAAATGACGAGAGGCATTATTCACCATATTAGTGATTAGTGCGACTAAATTGAAGATGTCAACGTCCTATATTATTCTTATACTGAGGAAAATACATTAGTTATACCATCCTGTATGTCCAATTATTGAAATTCAAAAACAAGTTTTCTGGATATGTCACAAAGGGGGCCTAGAAAACACGAACAAAATTAGGAGTCAGCCAATCAGTAGCTTATTATTACAATCTTAGACTAATCAAGACCATTTTTCGATAGCCCGCGCTCTCGCCGATGGCTACTTTTAAACGCTTTGCAATAAATCTTATAGCGACTCCTGTGAGGTTCTAGCAGGCTTACTGATGTTTTATCTTTATCAAAATCCACATAATAAGACATTACAACGGAGTATTTTTTAATTTTTTCAAATCTTGGACAATCCTAATATATACCCTCAACGGTTAACACTATCGTTGGCCCAGGAAGCTCTGCGTAGACCAGTGGTTCCCAACCTTTTTCGACTAATCTCCCCTTATTAATCGCGACACAAATTTTAGCCACCCCCTATATTTACGGATTCGGAAATGAGGACATATAAATGGAAAATTTAGTTACCTGACTCTAATCGCTGTTGATTTTAATGAGGAAGGCCATTTTCCGAGGTGGTAGGGGCTTCGAAAACCGGTTTCTGTGTGTACTCTCCGTTAAGTTGACCCTTTTTCTCGCGTCATATGCAAAGTAAGTGGTCTTCATGTGCATTTGTTACAGGGGTAATTATATATATCTCACTAGATATTCCAACATATTCGCCCCCAGTCGTCCCCTATGGTAATTTCCCCTCCTTTTTTTCTCAAAATCGCCCACGTTGGGAACCACCCATGCGTAGATCATGCACTGCAAAATAGTTCTAAGTTTTACCTATATCCACCTGACTGTAGAAATTTAAGACAATGATATGTAATCACACTGATACATGTATACTTACGTCTCTCAATTTCTTGGGTTAACGCCATGATTTTAGCCAGCATTGCGATTATGATGGTTGCAAAGATGATGAGTATAATCGGAGTTGCTTTAACCCGGTTAACCCGGCAATTACTGCATAGTCTGCTAACGGAATTTCCATTTTTCTCGGTGGAGGCAACCGAGTTGTCTTGGCGTACATAGGGAGTTTCGTAAATCGAATACTGATTATTTTCAGCCATTGTTGCAACTTTGATAATTCTGAAAAACAAACGTTCGTAGTCTCATTCGCCTATCATCATAACCGATAGTAGGTGTCCAAAATTCAGAAAATCTGAAAAATGATGGGTATCAAAGTCTCCTTCTATAGAATAATTATTGAAACAACATTGAGCTTGCAATAAGCTCACAGGAAAGTCGTTACGATTTGTCGCAAAGCCTTTGAAACTAGCGACCGACGAGTGGGCGTGCCAGCTACCATCAGGGATATCTAAAACTCCCAGGCCCTGGAGTTTTAGATATCCCTGGCTACCATAGAACGGCGACAAGACTAGTGATTATGAAATCACGGCTCTTGATTGGCCAATCGGCTATGCTTTAATGATCACGACGGTGGTGGCTTGCTGATTAGTTGTTAACCCTTTGCGACCGGCGGACCAGTATACTGGACCGCGATTGTTTAACACGGAGGAGTCGTTATTTATTCTAAGATAGCTCGACCTGCATTACTTTCTAAACTGTAACAATCGATTTATATGGATATTTATTATGAATACGCATACATAAGACCACGTACAACCTATTGTATCAATGTATCAATGATTCTGCAATCGCATTTTAAGTTGGTTGGCTGATAAAGATTTAAGATTACTTAGGACATATTGAGTTACGGAATGCATAATGATGAACAAACAACAGCTGCTTTACATAAACTTTTAAAGCATGGCTGGCTTATTGTGAAGGAAATCGCCGTAGCCTACATCCCTGTTTTGACCGAGGGAAAGTAAGAACACGCGGAGAAATATTGCAAAGGCGCCTATGCAAGTGGCGAACGAATTTCTCGTTTCAACAAGGGATGCATCATCATTGAATAGTGAATACACAAACACATATAAAGCTTAACAATGACACTTCTTTGTCTGATATTATTAGGTTCCAGTCGGGGTATATAATTAAAGTTTTGAATGCTCCGAGAATTGGCCGAATCAGCCATTTATGCTGGGCATCTATTAAACTCTTACAACAAATGAATTCACTCGTAAGTGGTGACAAAGTCGTCAATGATGCCGCAGAGAGATATATAAAGGTAAGCACGGACCATGCTGGTATGACCACTAAAGGACCAGCACATGGGGCCCAATATAGCAAAGAATGCCTGACTGAATGCCTGATCTGGCGGATCGGTAGACTTTCAAAAATTGAAATCAAGCCAAAATGTAAAGTAGGCTATATGCAACCGTTTTTTGCAAGTAGCCTATATGGTGCTTGCGAGTGACATTTGAAGGTTTTTGTTCGTGAATGCTGATGTTCATTATTGCATCCATGTGATTTTACGG
Organism: Botryllus schlosseri; assembly: GCF_051294905.1. Lineage (NCBI taxonomy): Eukaryota > Metazoa > Chordata > Ascidiacea > Stolidobranchia > Styelidae > Botryllus > Botryllus schlosseri. Next base: position 15,463,027 of record NC_137239.1, read on the forward strand.
TAATGAGGCTGCTAAATCGCGGCCGAATTGCCTTGACCAGATGAACGTGCTACCACCGAGAGTCGTTTACTGTCTTTCGCGCCAAAATCCGTGGGTTTAACCGACCACGCCATCGCGTATGATATTCTTCTCGTTGACAGTATCGAGAGAAGAAGCGTTTCGGAGTCGAACCAAGCACCTTGTCGTGCTACCTTGCTAATTGCCAACCACCACCAGACGTAGTCTACCCTGGCCACTACGAATACAATGCGCCGCACGAAAATACCTGACAACAGCTATACCGGCCATCCACAAAATCCGTGGCGAAAAAAACACTTCTTGCTTACAAAACTAAAAGACGCACACGATTCCAAATTGGTATTTCTTCCCTGGCAAATTGCCAGGACAGCGAGATTCAGCGTCAGCCATTTAGGTGCCTATGAGCAATTAGACATATAACTGTCGAAGTTTTCGGTCAACAAAGCGCAGTCCTTTTCGGCCCCGGTTTTATCGCTGACAAAATTTTGGCAGACCTTTTGAAGTCCCATGTTAGCCTAAACTTGCTGGTGCGTCGTGACGCGTTAATGGGTGAAGTCGAAATGCCTATTCCTCTAATTCATGGGTATTTCTTGGAGAAGTGCAGTCAATATGCAAGACATTGAGTGGCAATAGATCGCGCAAGGCGCGAAAGTAAATTAAAAAATGTTGGAAAAAGAAGAAAAAAACAGGTATGATTTATGATCATTTGTAAAATAATTTTGGGCCCTTCAAGCTCTACCCATCTCCAATTTGGGGGTTTGGGGTGCCTCAGCGGTCCTGCACAAAATGAATGAATCGAAAATGAAAGAACGCACAAACTGCGCGGTTTACCGATCCGGCTCATATTTTCGCTTGCAAGTCGTCAAATGACACGTCTTGAACTTCAAGTTAAATCAAACAAGTTTCCAGCCCCAATGGTAACACACGAAGTTTTGAATCTGGAAAATTTGGTGATTTATTTATTCTATCAGTGGACAAGCCTTCAACATATTGCATCTAGAAATTAAGGTATAAAATTGTAATATACCTGACGGACCGGACCGGCGGTTGAGAACCACTGGTCTAGATCTTGTTTGTTGCAATTAATATAGGGGAGATGTGGTACCGATGGATCCAAAATTGCAAAATTATCTTTGGCCCTCAAATCTTCAGCCGAGAATAGCAGATCTTTTGCTTCCTCAACACTTCGATACAAGATCTACCTATCGCGGACATTAACATGGATATCTGCTCTTTCAAAAAAATATTTATAAACGTTTAAAATTTGTTGCTCGAACGTGTCATCGGTCCCCACCCGGTGGGTCCAAAGGCACACGACCATGGGACCTATGAGACATACGCTCAAAAACTCAAATTTGTCAACTTGTTTTGTTGTGCACTATAAGCTAAGCTACAGCAAGCCAATGAAGAATGTTTCGTCACGACCTTCAAGAATAAAAGAGATTATATCAACTCAAATGTTGGCATAAAATCATGTTTTGATTTACGCCCAAACTTACAAAATTAATACCACATACATATTACCCGTAAAACGATATTTTGACTTTCAAATACCTCGTAATAGCGACAAAACTCCGCATGTAACTATGATTTACAGCCTATATATATGTGGGCGAGTTTCTGTTGTTGAGTAATTAGTTGGACCATCTATTTTGCTTGATATGGCTATGGTACCATAGGTCCCCCACCCCATAAATAGTGTTATTGAATTTAAAATACTTTAGTCGAGGATGGTATTGATTCAAAAAATATGTGCCATTATATACCCTGATACAAGCCCTATACTTCACATCAAAAATATGGCGGGCTTGTTAGTCTCAAAGGTGATATAGAAAAATGAAAATGTCGATCCAAATTTACTTTACACCCCCTAAAACGTAAATCATTCGTCACAGACCCCATAACTCACGCAGGTCGAATTTTTTTGCATGTGGGGAAAGATTCTGCCAGCATGTAACTGTAGACAATTTCACGGAGTGTAATCATGGAATTATCATGGAGAATTTTTCAAGTATTTTCGGTCCCAGTGATCCATCGGTACCACATCTCCCCTACCTGTTAAGAATCAGTCAGCCTGTGCTTGAAATTGCTACGTCATATACCAGTCGTTCTCAATCTTTTTCGTGCTCGCGGACACCTTTTAGACCGTCACGGACCACCACGGACCCCCATAAATTTTAGGTCAAATTTAGTTCAACTATCGTACAATCGTCATCTGCCTTTGCTAATGATAAACGGCAACACAATGAAGTTTTTTGACAATAAAATACCATATGTAGAAATTGGGTAGACAATTTTTCAAAGCGAGTTTAGCAGCTTAATGTCTTGAAAGTCGTGGACATATTTATCTATCAGAAGGATTTACCGCCATACTGAGGAGAAATCCAAAGTAGTCTGCATCGATTTATTTCGAAGTCAGCATCATTTACCCCGCTACCCTGAATTTTTATATTTTTCCACAAAACATTTTCTAAATAGCGATATGTTTTTATCAGAAGGCTATTTGCAATTTGGAAATTGAAGTGAATTGGTAGAGTAGGATATAGTTTATACCAGACGGCCATTCGTTTGACGTGACTCCTGACTCCAGCAGTCAAGAAGCGAAACTGCCTCGTGATTTCCCTATAGCAACAAGCCTACAAATTAAGTTTTCAGCCGCAGCACCAATAATAGGGGGATTCAATGTATTTCCAAGTAGGCTTAATTTGACGGGACCTTGCAGACTGACATTCCACATGCATCGTGAAAATGTGATTCACTATTGTGAATTCACGCCAGGCACTAAAAAATGACATTTTAAAATATTTGAATAAAATTGTTCCTGGACTAGGCATAGTAGTTATATAATTAGTTATAGACAGCATGCGAGAGTACAAAGGCATCGAGAGATCGTAAAAGCCGTCGCGTTAAAATTTTGCAGCTAGCGGACATTTGACGTGTCACAATTATAGGTAGAATATTTTAGAATTTTGAAAAGATTGATCTAATATCAGATCATTGGAGCAGTACAGCCTAAACCGGGTTTCCAGCATACTCTTGATCACTAGGCTAGTGATAATGTCATTACCAAAGACAAATTAAATCGGCGTTAGATTTACCTTCGAATTTCGGAATAGATCTATAACAACTTAATATAATGATTACTGAGCCACAGCAATAGAAATGTTCAATCGCCGAAGAATCCATTGGTGTTACAGCTGTTGTTGTTGTTGTTGTTGTTGATTATTATTATTTGATTGGCGATTATACCGCAAGTGGTTTTTTGTTCGCCATATCCAAAAAGTCATTTACCATCTAGGGGTGAGTATTACATTACGAAATATAAACTCAAATATATGGTATTATAGCTGTGAAGCGTATGCTACGACTACTTTATACTCGCCACATTTATTGGGTGATAATAAGAAGGATAAAGATACCCAAGGACCAAGATGACGAGGGATGTAACAGACTGTACATCAAGAGGGCAACACAATGCCAATGGTTGCCATACCGACCTGCTTAGATATCTAAATAAGATAGCAGTGTTCGGATCAAGTCACTACCTTCGAGTCACGAGTCATATATAGTCATTGCACATTTTGACTCGAGTCAAGTCAAGTCAATCGATTTTCAAAGGTGACTCGAATCAAGTCGAGTAAGGTCAAGTCAAGTCAAGTCACGAGTCAAGTCACAATTCAAGTCAAGATGCCTTTTCGAAGTATGAGGCATGATTACGTCATTGCATTTTGCTAGCTGTTTGAAATACAGATTGTATGGCCATTGATTCTGAACCGATGAACGAATATAGAGTTGAATATACACGCAAGAAGGCGCTGTATCGCTCACATACACGTAAAACTGTTGAACTGCGTATGCAATTGCATGGCCTCAGTTTATAGTTACCATCCGAAATAGATCATGGAGAATTGAGAAACGAATTGATAAGATGCAGTATCATTTATTCATATTCATATGATACAAGTCGAGGCTGCGCGAATGGTTTAGGAGTGGGCTATATTATAAACTATATTCGAATTCGATTTCACTAAAACTAGAGGTTTGGTTAAGTTAAGACTAGAGAACAGAAATAGATATCTTGCTATTAAATTATTTCACTACTAGTTTACGACAACGTAAGCTGTAAGCTTCGACCACCTCGTTTGTGGTCGATTTATTCGTGAGAGAACAATGGAGTGTCAGTAAAACACACGATCATTGAATGATTGGCCGCTCTCATGTGTAGCGGTTCACGAACGATTCGAACACATGCAAGATGCAGTGATTTTTATCGAAACCGATTGCTTGATGACTTGAAATTGACTCGAGAATTTTGCTCCGGGTCACGAGTCGATCCACATTTTTGATGCGCCGAGTCAAGTCAAGTCAAGTCAGTTTAGCTAAGTGACTCGAGTCAAGTCAAGTCATACGAAAAAGATGACTCGAGTCTGACTCGAGTCAAGTCATGACTCAAGTCATCCCAACACTGTAAGATACGCAACACAAGCTAAGACGTTTTGATATACTACCATTCACCATACCAGTTTGCTAGTTTGTTGCGTCCGTGGTTGTACCAAGTTACGGCGTTCCGAGTCATAATAAGTCCTTCTCTGATTGTAACGTTTAACTCGACTCAACTAGAGTCATTTTTACTTTATCTCACATTGAGTCCGAGTTCGAGTAATTCTCCAAAAGGTCGCGCTCAAGTTCAAATCACAATTTTCAATCACGAATCATCCACGGGTCATGATTTATTATCATAAACAAGTAATGTGACGTAACAGTCGATTTTCCACTGCGTGGTAACTTTCGAAAATTATATGTAATAGTGAAGTTTGATGAGTAGTTTCAGGCTTATGGAGTAGTTTAGAGCGAATCTCCATTTCTGATATTCAATAAAACAATACATGTCACTTTAATATTGTCGAATCTTCGAAATCCAAAATGCCATCGCGGGCCGCGTGTTTGAGACTTCTGTTTTAGATGGAAAGCACACAATCGTGAGATCTGAGCTATACGCCCATCGACTAATTCGAAGGTTTTTGGCCAAAGGAAAATTTTGATTATTAATGCAATTTTATTATGAATACAAGATATCACAAGATACAAATTATTCTCTGCCTAGCTTTAGAGAAGACGAAGTTTTAAAGTCAAATTCCCTGGTTTATATGGCAATTTCGAACACGGCTGATGACTATCGCAATATTACATAGGGAACAATAGGTTGTTGTGTTGAGTACACAGAGCTAAGTGGGTACGTGAAATAGCGGCTAGCAGGTTTGTTGTGGACATTGCGCATATCATGACTTATGCGAGTGACTATAACAACTCTGCTGACTGGACTGTGGCCTTATAATTAACTACAACTGTCAATTCGTCGTATGGTAATCACATGTGATATCTGCTGAAGTAGAATGCGTGTCAAATCCACCGTTGCTAATGCGTCATCATAGTCTAACTAGAATACATTCTGCATAATTACTATGCCTTCCTCCCAGAAAAAAAAAACACTTTGAATATCGTTGCGAACTAACGAAAAACAAATCTTCACTACTTCCTCCGCAGTACAACTGGTATCTGCTGTAGTCGTCTGTACGGGTGCCAATATTCCGGAAAATTCCGCCATCCTGTTACGCTGCTGGCACCTTTGCGTATAAAAAACATAACGTGATCAAAACCAACATGGAACAAGGAAGTTACCCATCGAGTTATTCATGGAGAAATGAGCGTGGACATGAGTCAACAACTTTTAATCCGCATTTACTAGAATCGCAGTTTGTTTGCCACGCGAAAGACACGCATTTCCCACAAATCCTAGTTAGTAGCCAGCATGGCAGAAAACTTGAAGTTAGTTTTTATAACAATATCCATTACATGTATACATATAATATTTTATATCTTTGATTTGAATAGTGTCTTTACCGACGGCCCTTGTCTGAAACTTTTGATACTTGTGTAGATGCGCTTTATAGGGGCCAGATTGAACCACCTAAATTGCCAGGTGAATTGTTTTGCTGATGTGTTTCATACTGCAACTAGCCCCATTTAAAACTTCAATGAAACGATGTTCAGACAAATTAATGATAGAGCTATGGGTTCCCACCTGTGATCTAGCCTGGCTGACATTTATGTTCGATACCAAAAAAATAAATTCATTTATGTAACGTTGCAAAACATCTCCACTGATACTGAGTGTGACTTTGTCGCTTTTTAAATTGAGCGCGTGTGTGACAATTTCTTTGTAAAACTGAACGGTGTCTACCTGTGTCCCGTATCTCCAATTTATCATGGAGAAATAAAGCGCTTCAGTCGTTTAATTTTTATGTGTTTTGGTTGAGATATCTGAAAGAATATTTTTGAAGGACGTGTTCAGAAACGAATCCATGGTTTTTGGTTAACGACAATCCATTCGTTACCAACAGTAAAAACTGCCAGTATTAAACTCATATGTTGCTGATATTGCTAGAATGCAATGCGATGCAGATATTAGTTATCGACGAAATTTCCTCTCTTCCTCGCAAACAATACCATCCCTTGGGCTTCGAAACTAATATAACATTTTTTCTGTTGTAACATGTCCATGTTCCTGATAGTTTATAATGCGTATGCCGGAGAACCTCACAAATTCAATTCAGTTCTGTTTATAAATTTATAGGATTTTCTTTGTATGCAGTATAGCCGTTATCAATGCTTCCACTCTGGAGTTTTTTCTCGTATTTCTACTATAAATACAACTTTCACTTACATATTTAATACAGAATACCAACAGCAGTGTTTCATTGCAGCAATTACGTAATTCAGATGTAAGTGGAAATCTAATTGAAAATCGCAATGATATAAGTAAATACTGACAATGTAATTAAGTCTGACATCGAAAACGTAGCTCTACTGCAAACATATTCATTATTCACACATGAACAATGAACATATTATGTATGCTTTATCCCTCAATAACAGGGGTGGGCAATTATTTTCCTCCGCGGGCCAAATGAGAAGTTTAAAATACGTTGGCGGGCCGAGTGAAAAATTTAGGCTATATTCTCCACCGTATTATAATTTTATTTCTGAATTATATTGTTAATAAATGCTGCTCAGTGAATCTGTTCATGTCAGGTAATGAGAAATTCACGGTTAATTAAAAATATCTATTTGCTGTCATGATTCGAAACAATGTTAAACTGTTGAACATGATACATTTTTAACTATATTTAAACCTTTATTCTTATATTAACACTCTAGAACAGTGGCTCTCAAACTTTTTAGGCCCTCCTCCCTTTATGATAGTAAACAAATTCGCGCACCCGTTATCATGATATCACAATATTAAAGAGTGCAACCAGAATGCTAGCAATCCCAACGGATAGTTTGATGGCATGGAAGTTTATGGCTGTTGATGGGTGAATTCGGAAATATCAAAGTCGGACAATACACAGAGCAATAACTGTAAGCTGGGGATAAATCGCGCATAGCGCGAAAAAATTCAATAAACTTCGGCTTCGCGCCCCTCATCTGATGCTTTCACGCCCCCTGCTTCGAGAACCACTGCACTGAAATTTATGCAAATAGTACAAAGCTTATTCTCTTGGTCGCTGCCTTCCGAGCTATGTGCTGTGCATCTCTAATAGCCTTGATGTTGAGCGAAGCTTGCATTTTTCTGAACTTCGCCTTCCCTTGACCGAGTGTTTCGTATTTTTGTCATAAGACCGACAATACTTCATCTCGGCGACATGCTCGGCAAAAACTAAAAGGAAGGGTTTACCCCTGACTCCAAAATACAAATATTTAGTGCTAGAAAGTCTAAAGTCTAAACCTTCTTTGAATTTCAGTATTTGGCGTTATTGTTTTGGCATGCCCGGTAATCCTTTATGGGTGATAAATATGATGAGTCATGTAGTAATCGCGAGCACTGATTGACTTGTTTTACGAATTAGGAATTTGGAAACGTAGCACGTAACAATTTGAAACACATACCGTATAATGCGTAATGTGACGATGGCAGCAAAGAAGGTTTGAACTAAACTATACTATACGGAAAAAGTGATTTCTTGTACCTTTAATTGCTACTCTGCCCGACTCATACTTTGCCACAATGCCTTTATTTTGAATCTGGATTACGCATGCGAGGTAGGCTACGTAGGCAGCGTAATCGTGGCATATTAATGAAGAGTATAGGCTTCTTCAAAGTAAATGAATTTCCTGTTGAGTTGATACAGCCAGGGTTGTAATGACTCGAGTAACGATTTTTTTGTGATTCGACTTGACTCGAGTCATTTTCTTGAAATGGGAAAATGACTCGACTCGACTCGACTCGACTCGAGTCAATATTTGGATTGACTCGACTTGTACTCGAGTCATTACGCATGACTCGACTCAAGTCATTGACTCGGCTTATTTTATATGACTTGAAGGTGAAGAAATTTGCGAATCACAATGGTTAGATCAACGCATGTGACGAATTTTGTCGACATCGTTATTTGTCACCACTGCTTTCGTTGCACTCGTCTGATATCAGATATGCCGTCGTTAAAACAAAAGACAATGGTACATAGTGGCAATGCATTATACAAAATCATCCAGTGATGAAGAGGTAATAGATCCTCCGCCATCAAAGTACTCAAGACTTCTCAATTATACAAGCATACAATCGAAGCAAAGTTCAATTAGAGCCAATGAAATGACTCAGATGGTCAAGTAGCCTACTTGGAAGAGACTGATAAGCTCATGTGTAGATTTGAAGGCAATGATTCTTTGCATTTTTGGGCGACTAGAATGAATGAGTATCTAATGCTCTTCAGTGTGGTTCAAAATTGCTGTAAGTCGACTATTTTTTCATATCCAAAATATTCCACTCTAATAACTTCGCTTCTTCTAGTTTGAATTGAGCCAAATTTGCTATGAATCATATTTTTACACAATCTAACAATATCATGAGGTAGCCGGTAAAATTCGAAAGTCTCTATTTGTAATTAATCCAAAATACTTTCTCATAGCATTGCTTTCTACTGGTTGGAATTGAGCCAAATTTAAGTTCTTTTAGATAATCTAACAATTTTAAGAAGTAGCGTCCTTTTTGAGATTTTGTCATCATTTTTGAGAATTTTTGGTAAATGTAGGGCAAATTCGACTAAGATAACAGTAAATCAGCACTAAAGTAACGCTCCGGCGACTATTTCGGGAGCTGAGCAGGAAAGTTGACCTTTTTCTGGTCAACCACCTGATAAAATGTAAAAGCAAAACTGTACCTCTACATAAACGTTTATCTGTTGATTCTCTACCAGCTTGTATCTAGACGTGAATTCGTTGGTTTTCTATCAGATAGTATGTAGCGTGAATTCGGTAATTCTCTATAAGATATTTGTGAGCGGTCGTCGATGTGCTCGTAATAAAAACTGAATGCTTGTATTTGTGATATATCAGACTGACAAGACAGATATTTGATTTAAAGTTCTAAGATTAGTAAAGTTATCGTATTGGCGGCCTGTCTCGTCTATTTGTAGCATCGGTAAATGAGGCCAGGAACTGTCCGTTATCTGCCTAAATAAACATGTTCCAAGACTCTGATAGGGACAAAATAAGCATGTTTGGCAAGCAAGGAATTCGATATCACCCAAGCAGGATTGAAAACATAAATTGAACATGACTTCAATACTGTGACTTGGACTCGGACTCGAGTCATAACACTATGACTCGGACTTGACCCTTAAAACGCTGACTTGGACTCGGACTCGACCTGGTGAGGAATTGAAAATGACTCGACTCGACTCGAGTCAAAACCACAAAAGTCACATTGACTCGTGACTCGGAACCAGCATGTGACTTGGTTACAACCCTGGATACAGCCTATGGTTTTAGTCATTCAAAAGCAAGTTTTATGTTTTGAATTCCAAGATACCTTTCGCGGGCCGCACAGAATAGCTTCGCGGGCCGCACTTTGCTCAGGTCTGCTCATTAATATGACTATGAGGAGTAGTTTTACCGTGCAGTAGATTAACGAAGGTGTATCTGAGGGAGATCGAAATTCATCATAATTTTGCTTGTAGTAACAACATTACAATGAATACTACCATGTGGTGCAGGATGTGTGATAGACGCCATTATTATGTACATGGTGATGACTGATGATATTAATTTAGTACAGTAGAAAAGGTGATAACGTTTTTCGTGAATTTAAGGGAAAAGGACGGCTTGCAAAAAGTCACTATATAGCAACAGCAAAGCATCACTGTATCGCATTGTTTTGTTGTATTCCTTTACGTAATGTATTCCAGGAGGCATGCATTTCTGATCGAAACATACACCTCGATGGAGCTACAACTAAATAGCAATGAATCACGCCAAATGGATATGAATCAGACGAGCCTATGATACATAAAACGTGGAAATCATAATCGGATGTCCCCAGAGCTTAATCTTACCGATTGTCTTATATATAAATATCTTAACGCTTGATGGAAATGTTTAGTAGGCCGAATGCCCGACATATCATCCTTTATAATTGAGTTTCTGATGGAAAGACTATACTCCAAGCCGTTCCGACACCTTGCTATCTTTTCATTTTATCGGAATCCTGTTGTGTTTCGAAGCGACGGAAATATAAATGCAACGAACTCGCACCAGATGAGCTTCTTTTAGCAGAAAAGCACACAGGCGCGCAATCTATGGTACGCGATTCATCGACTATAATTCGAAGGTCTTGGGCCCAAGAAAATTTTGATATCTCACATGTAGGTCGCTACAATTTTAATATGAATACAAGATAAATATCGCACGTGACAATTGCTTCTCCTACATGTGGAAATTGCCTAGCTACAGCGAGGATGAAGTTACAAAATCGAATTTCGTGATTTATATGACAATTTCGTAAACGGCTGATGACTATCGCAATATTTAATGGGGAAAAATAGGTTGTTGAGTTGAATACACAGAGCTAATGGGGTAGGCTACACGAAGCAGCTGCCAGCAGGTTTGTTGTGGATATAATTAGGGCATATCATAACTTAACTGGCACTGCGAGGCGGTGACTAACAACTCTGGTGACTGACCTGGTGCTTTATAATTTACTGCGACTGTCAATTTATCGTTCCATGTTAATCACATGCGATGTCTGCTGAACTAGAATTCATGTAAAATCCACGGTTGCTATAATCCGTCATCAGAGTCTAAGTAGACGACACTATGTATAATTACTGTGCCTTCCTGCCAGAGAAGCACTTTGAATATCTTTGCGAACTATCGGAAAACAAATCTTCACAACTTCCTCCGCAGTAGAACTGGTATCTGATATAATAGTCTGTGCGGGTGCAAATATTCCGGAAAATTCCGCCATCTGTTACGCTGCTGGCACTTTTGCGCATGCAAAACATAACCTGGTCAAAACCAACATGGAACAAGGAAGTTAATCATCGAGATATTCATGGAAAAATGAACGTGGACATGAGTCAACAACTTTTATTCCGCATTTACTAGAATCGCAGTTTGTTTGCCACGCGAACGACACATTCGTCTTTGAAATCTCCCTCAAAATTGAATTCAACAAATGATGGAGCCATCACATTCCCAAATCTTCTGAAATTTGGTACACGCATATATGAGTTAATTTCGAATACAATAATGTTTATTTGAGGAAAATTGAGCTCCGGGGTAAAAAATAACGTCCTTTTTAAAATTGACGATTTTCTGCTCATTTTAGTTCTGCAGCATTCAGGTTTTATCAATGTAAAATTCGAAAAGGTGTCAACATAGGTCAACAAGGTGTGAAACATACGACCGGCAGCCAGCGAAGCTATTTTGATAAATGGCTGGCCAGCAAATTTCTTACAACTCTCGAGCTTTTTTGTACGAAATATTATCATCAAATTATCCCTCAAGATCGTAAATGTCGAGTATGCTCAATTGTTCCCAGGCCACATTATAACCATCCGACAGTGGTGTTGTGGTCTCACTCTAGTCACCATCAGCAAGGAAGAGTCGTCATTTGCGCACAATTCCGAGAAGGAAAAAATACACACTCAATTCCGAGTTTACAACGGAAAAATGGATTAAAAAGTAATAATTCACAGAAGTGAAACCGGTATATGCCAGTAAAGCCAGTTACATGGAGATTGTAATTGTTACACAAAATTACAATTCAAATATCTGTGGATGCACTCCCAATTTCGCTTATGACTTAACAGCACCTCTGCATACGGAGAAACCCAAATCGCCGTATATTAGCAATGGACCAGCTTGATTATATCCACTAGGCTTATTCGATTTATAAAAAAATACTGGGAATCTTTGATCTTACCGTTCCGGATGATGGTTTAGGTTTGGGATATACAAACACTTTTTCAGCGGTTGCGGTCATTTTTATTGTGATCTTCTACGATCTTCCAAAGAGTAGAGGGGCCCTAAAGTAGGGTTACCATATTTTTGTTGCACAAATTCTTAACGCTTTTTAGCGCCCACTAGCGGATTTCAAAATGAGATATGAGCACATTGTCGATCAATATGTCATTCGCGAATTTGCTACATCCTGAAATCATGGATAAAGCGACACGTTGATTGACCAATGAGTAGAGTTACTATACGTCCTAGTTTAAGAGGATTTATCCTCCTTCCAGAAATCGAAAATGTCCTCCGAGAACGCCAAACTGTCCTCCTTTTTGGCAATTCGGTCTCCTATATAGCTCAGTCAACCAGGCTATTACGTAGAGACAACTAAGTAGCGCCATAAATGACGCGAAATCTGGATTGAAACCGCAAGGTTGACTAAAAAAGTCAAACGTAATCGATTTTACGATAGAGGTGATCTTTTTGGAGTCGAGTTGAATAAAACGACCTTCATTTTTTAGTCAACACAATAGTATTTCCCGTTCGTTTTCTGGTCTGCTAGTATGACATAACTTGTCGAATGTGTCCTCATTTCCGGTTTTCAACATATGATAACTAGGTCGATTAATTTTTGACATGGCAAAAGAAGTCAAAATTTTGTCAAAATAGCAGAGTTAGTAAAAAAAATTAAACTTGTTTATTCAGTCCCGATTTTTTTGAAAACTACAGTTCATTTGTATCTCTAGATATTTGCACTGACGGTGACTTTATAATTTGACATTTTACAGCTTGTAGCCTACTTTATAGGCTTACCGTTCTAGACGGCCCATTGTCTGCTCATTGTGAATCATGAACGGTCAAATAAAACAAATAGGTTTACATGGTGCTATGCTCAACGTACCGCAATATCGAAACTGAAGCAAGACTGCGTGGGCATTGGCTCTTTTATCAAGAAGCTCACGATTAAAAATTGTGATGTATGGAATATTGTCAGAATGAAGCAACACGGCGTGTCACCAGTGTTGTCCACACAACTTCAGTGTTGCCAGCCAACAACTGCTGCTGTTGAACGTTCTTTCTTCATCCTGGACAAGCTACTTAGTGAGGACAGACACTTGCTACTCGAGAATGCAAGAAAGTATCTTTCGTTGCACTACAACAAATTTTAATTATTTCTACCTTAAAGCGTGATGTAAGTACTGGAATTCTTCGTAGTTCCAGATTTCGTAAAAAAAAGTTTTTTCATGTATGGATTTGTCAGTTTTTCAGTCAAAATAGTTTTTTTTCAGGCCAAGCTAGTTCGTAAGGACAGTTCCAATCAGAAATGAAGATAAGTATTACAATTCTGTTATTTACATTATGCGCGTAAACACCTAATTTACATACATGCGGTTAAAATTTTGTCAAAATTCATTTTTTAAGGTAGAAAATGTGCAAATCCGTTTTCAGGTAAAAAAAAGCACCCTGATGATAACCCTACCAAAGAGTCAATGTAGTTCTCGTAACCACATTGTCTTTTTGATCATAGGCGAGAATAAACTCCTTTGGAAGTGGAGGCCCGGTTTCATTCTTCACAATAGCAAAGTTCAGTAGAGTCGAAGGTTTGTCTGATATTCTTCTCTGCTACGTTGCTGTGTTGACAGCGTATATGCATTAAAAAAACAGAAAAAGACCCGATCTCACAGGAAGAGAATGAAAGAAGCGAGGAATCATAAAAAAGTAAGATAAAGTTCGAACACTGACATGAGGCTGATGAGAGGCCAGTTAGACAGAACACTGCGTTAAATGTTGAAAATTATTCCCTATTTTCAGCAGGACTCTTGTCAACGAGAAGGCCGACAGAAAAATTTCATAGCGGAAACTTGGCCACGATCCCAAAAAGGTTAAACACATCTAGTCCATACTGATGATAATAATTAGCCTACTGCAAAATCAGATTTCAATCAATCGTTTATAAAGGCCTTTGGAAGTACAGAACTTCAATATTCCAGCAAGCAATACGTTCATATTGCCAAATTTATTCCACTAGCAGTGCTTCTTAACCGGTGGGTCGCAAAGTTATTTCAGGTGGGCTGCGAAGACGTTCCATAAATATCGGATTCAATTGTTCAAATATTATAAACACTTTAAATTCTCAACATTGGAAGAGTAAATGCACATTCTCCTACTCCAAATTGAATTGTTTTGTGACCATAAGCGCAAAGCGTAGATACGACGACGAGGAGCTTATCTATATATAAGCGTTTCATGTCTGTAATCGTCTGCTACATGCAGGACCTTGACTGCCGCACCCCGATCCCCAATTGGTGCATCGAGCTTGAAGAGGGGCTAAAATTATCTTCAGATAACTGTAAAGCACTGACAACATAAAAACTGACGCCTAGGAGCAGTGGTATTAGTCGTGAAAGGGCGTCTGGTGGGTCGCGCAATGAAATTGGGATAAAAGGTGGGTCGCGAACTGAAAAAGATTGAGAAGCAGTGCACTAGAAGCTTTTCGACTGGCTCTCAACAGGAGCGAACGCCAGTAATTGACGTTAACCAAATTCGAAATATTGAAAGCTGCAAAAACCGATCCTCTGTCGCCACAAGGAACATATTTACAGGCTGGGAATCTTTCATTAGTGTATTTTTGTCATTCGGCTACTTTACAACTTATTTAGTGTATGTTGTACCGTAACCGTGTGTTGTTTACTGCCGTTTGCGACTCTATGTACTTGTCATAATTACGTCACAACGATAAAATGATTTCTATATTTCGAATTTGGTTAACCTCATTTACAGGCGTTCGCTCCTGTTAAGAGCCAGTCAAAAAGCTTCGAGTGGAATAAATTTGGCAATATGAACGTATTGGACACTATACTGATGTTAGAACAGGAAATATCAGACGAGAAAATCGTATGCATAACTCCTGCCAATGGTATAAACTATTGCATTGCCGACGATCAATTAGGTATAGAAACAAAGTAACAAGCAACTGCAAGCACGCTCTCGTCTGGTGATCTGTTAGTTTGCTCGGAATAATCAGTATTCTGTTTGTGAATCTTTAGTGACTCTCTGCTATGACCTTTGTCCGCAATCATGCAACAGCAAGAACGAAACACACTACATGTAGGAAGTCAGCGAATTGGCCTTAGTCAAAAATCAATTATTTACATCAACAAAATTGATATAAAGAATACATCGATGTCTAATGTAAGAATCTATCAGGCGTACGGGATCTGTCTTGATTCGATATCTTTATTGTATCATTAAAACCAAATCCGTCAGATTGGGTTTTGGCTATAACCCAGCTTATAACGAAGCCCGATTTATACGCTATAGGCTACCGTACAGTATACATTATTGATCTTATGGAAATATTATAGCATTTCATCGATCCAGTTAATACATTAGGTGACGTTTAAAAAGTTAGCATATGTAGGCGACTTCAGCATTGTGTCATAATACGGCCTGAGTCGTCCCTAGTTACCATCGACATATCACCAGGCCGTGTTATTTTTGGCATATGCCAAAACTGCCAAAATAACTTATTTTTGGCATTTTTCGATTTTTATTTTTGGCAGTTTTGGCATCGTCCTCTAAATAAGAAGTTTCAGACTCGAATTAGTCACAAAAACGCTTCATTTCGGCCAGTTCGTGAAAAGACACCACAAAATGTGCAGCATCAGTGCTAACCAACAATAAGAAGAAAAAACCTAACTATTTCATAGGTTAATAATATCAAACGAAACCACAAAATGTGCAGTATCCATTGGAATCGGTCCCAATAAGCAAAAAAAGAAAGAAAAGCCTAACAAACACGCTCAACACCTGATTGTTACAGCTGTTGAATAGACGTAAATCGTTTGCACTGTAACAGTGCTTCCAGACTCAGGTCAGCTAAGTTTCTCCTAAATTCATTTCTCGCCCAGCGAATCTGGGAAATATCGGCTTCAACAGTAGCCGTTGAGGGAAAGAATGTTGCCAGTCATCCACAAAAGGTTTTCAGAGCTTAAAAATCTTTGGAGGGCCGAACTGGCTTCTTCGCATCATGAATGGAGATCACTTCACCAGTGCCATCGATCTCATCGCGGAAAGAATTTTCTTCCCGATACTTTTCCAGGAGTTTCCTGTGTTGTCTCTCGACACATTCTATTTAGTAGCCCGACTATCCCATCTCCTTCAGTCTAACGAGATATTTTCGGAGGACTTTTGTCACTACAGGTGGCTTTAATATTACCATGGAAGAGTCCTGGGAAGGTTAGCTTCTTTAATAACATTGACGCAACAAGACTGCCTGGCAAAACGAGACTATGCAGCTCAGAAATAGTCAGACAGTTTGTTGCGTCACAATGTTAAACTCGATCATAATGCAAAAATCGTGGTTGATTTTGGGGGTTCCAGTTCCATGAACAGAATATAATTTATATTTTAATAATCAGTACAGCGGCAGCTTCTCATTGATACCCGTTTTATCAAATTTAGCGCTCGGCAAGCCGGTCAAAAATGGTCGTAAAATCGCTGTCTGGCGAAACGAGAGAGTAACGAGAGATTAACTCTCTCGTTTCACCAGATAGCATTGTTGCGTCCCAATGCCAATCTCCATAACAATGAAAAATTCGAGGCTGATTGTGGGGGTTCTAGGGCCGCGAGCGGAATAAAATTTATATTTTCGTAATCAGTACAGAGACAGCTTTCGATTGATACCAGTTTCACCAAATTTAATGCTTGGCAAGCCGGTCAAAAATGACCGCCAAATTGCCTGTAGCCAAATGGAAATTGTGACGTGATACAATTTCACTGAGCCGTGAGATTTGCTTGTGTCGACACCATATAGGACACTATGCTTTCACCCCTAATGGGTGGGCTGGACCCAGATTAAGAAACCTGCCTTTTACACACGCTCTTCTCGCTTGTAATGCGGTCCTGTTCACACAACACCGTGAACGAAATACACTATTTGGCAGGCCGTGTTATTTTTGGCATATGCCAAAAATTGCTTATTTTTGGCATTTTCAAATTTTTATTTTTGGCAGTTTTGGCATCTGGCTCCTGAAATGCCAAAAATAACATGGCCTGCATATCACTGTACGGAAATGTAGGGTTGGAATTAGCAATATGATATCACGTGATGTCATAGGTTCACGTTCGAGTTCAAGCAGAACCTTTCAAAAAGGTTCGCGTTTACATAAACCAGAACCGTTTAGAGCAGTGATTCTCAACCTTTTTGGCCCGCGGACTATTCTCAAGCTCGCCTATATATCCGCGGACTCAAGCTATATATTAACGAAAATTAGGTTTTTTGATTTCTATCCAAGAGAGTTTAATACGGTATCAACGAAAAAATCAAGCACTGTTTTGCACTCAACACACACTCAATTAGAGCCTTGTCCTTGAACTTGCTTGACAAGTTTATCGAATTCCGGAATTATGGTTGTTAATGTAGGCCTACATCTGATGTCATCTACCGGTTGAAGTCTATTGCGATACTTCTTTTGATCATCGTCAGGGTTGAAAAGTCAGATTTACTCAGGTATGTGGTTGGAAATGGCAAAAGAGCTGTTGCAGCTTGCTAGCAAAGATCTGAAAGACTATGCTCCATCGACTGCCCAGTGCACATTTGTCCAAAATTGAGTCAAAGAAGCCTTTTTAAAGGTGTCTTTCCATATCTGTCGGCTTTGCAATGCAAACAACTGTTCATGTTCAGTAATGTAGTCCATATTTCGAGTTCTACTAATAAATAGACAACTATAGATTGTTTCTGTAATGAGCACATGTCCCTACGATTTATCAATATCCAAATAACGTCTACAAGTGGACCATAAGTCGCAATAAATACAATAACACTCAGCGTATATCGCGCCGAAAACGCGTGCAAGCCGTGCATACGTGTGTATGAAGAGCTGTCATGGGAGTTTATACCTGGCATTTTCGGTATGTGAATACTCATCGTCAAATTCCGCATCCAAGCGTACCAAATTCAAGTCAATCCGACGAAAATTGTACATTTATAACCAGGATAGAATTGGTTATGACAATTTTACCAATGGGCTACCTCGGCCATAAATCTAGGGCATTTTGAAAAATTCTAGTTGCCGATAATAAGGGTTTATAGGCATCCCTGACATATTTGGTATCAAGCCAGGAAGATGCTACAGATGTCCAAAGCATACCCGTCTTGCCTGTGACACTTGCAACCAACTGGTTGCCCAAGACACAGAACATTTCAGGAGAACGAATATTGCTTGGAATGCTGAACAATTTGTTGTAGAGCTTTATGTTTCGTTGTTCTTGCGTTTGAAATATACGTGGCGAAACATCGCTTATTGAGGTATCTCTGATATTGCATTCCAAACTACATTCATTGTAGTATAATTTATTAACTTGAAGGCATTTCGTATGACCCTCATCAAGAGTTAACGGCACAATAAGAAGCATACAGAAATAGGTTCTAACTATAGAATGTAAACATTCTATATTCTAACGATAACCAAATTGGCAAAATATGACGTAACAATATAATAATAAAAACGAGCGCAAGCTGGCCAAAGTCAGCTGTACCGGTAGTCTAATAAAGGGACAAGAGAAAATAAAATTATACAATACACGGAAGACGTTACAGAGACAATTAGCGGTATATATTTATGGCATACTTAACGATTGTAGACAAAATCTTTCTCCTTCTTATTGTATATCTCTTGATAAGGGGTACGCGAAAAGTCTTCGAGGTAATAAATTCTACTACTATGAATATAGTTCTGAAAGCACTATTCAAGCTCAGTGCCGCTAGTCACATATTTGGGTATATTTGCATTTTATATGACAGCTAGGTGACTAACAGTTCAAGAGTTGTATTTTGCGAATCACCCATCAAGGTTGAAGCCCAAGTCTCAAATCGGAATTTGACGAACCCGGACCAGTACGGGGCTCATGCACTTTCGGACCAAAAAGCTATTTTCTCCGTAAGGCTGTGATGACTTTGGTCCAAAAGTGAACGAGCCCCGTAGGTCCGTCAATTACATGTTCCGATATCATATCGGAAATTGAAGAAAAAACTGTAAATTTCGATATTTTTTGGTGGATATTCGACATTCTCAAGCTAAAACTATGTCCGTGGACCTCCAAATTAGGATATATGATCGTTTGGTAATGTTTTATCAATATAAAATCATCTAATATAACACATTCAAAATGAGACTTCCGCTTTTCCATTGAAACACATGAGGAAATACCAGGTTGACAATTTGTCAACGTGTGTGTCGATTAATTTACCGAAAATCCCTGTGCTCGCGGACTCATCCATGTCCTTTCACGGACTCATTTGAGTCCGCGGACTCGGGGTTGAGAAACACTGGTTTAGAGGTACGAACCATCCCTAGTGCATACATATATCAAGTGAACTTACGTATGGGTCAATGGTGCCATGTATCCAGGTACTAGCGTGTGTTATATCATTCGCCTTTAAACGTTGCCGGAATTTTGTCACTATTCGATTATATTCGGTTTCATTTAACACTGGCGCCACGGAGGATCCGCGTTCGTTATATTTCTTAACACCGTCGGCGTGCGTCATGTTTCTATCTCCCGTTATCGATATCCAGAAACATCCACCACTGGTAGAAGTACGCTCGCACGGTGCTGGTCCCACTATAACAGTGGTTCCCAACCTTTTTCCACCCACGTACCATTTCGAGGTTTTATGCAGTGCTCGCGTACCACCTACATCCTCCATTTATGACGTCATAATCACGTATTTGACCAATGTGATATGTAATAACAAATTCTATTAAACTAGACATTATCAGCAAGGGTTGATGAAGAGATGCACGGACTTGTTTTTTCACCACCGCAGTCACAAGAAGAGCAACAACAACATAATGAAATACAAACAAATAACATAAGTTTATTTGTTTAATGCAGGGGTGGCCAACCTTTTTGTTATTCACAGCCGCATTTCGAGTAGTCATGTAGCCTACGGCCGCATTCCAGGACATAGTTCGTAATGAACAAACTGGATGACAAATACCCATTTTTAACTGACCACGTGCGTTTTCGGTGAGCTCCAAACTAACATGTTTATTCATATCTGCGTACGTACCGAAATTGTGAGTGGTCATGTTATGAATGGATGTTTTGGTGTCGTCATGGTCGCGCGAAGCGAGAAAATTTTTTAGATTCACGAATGAATGTTGTCAATAATATTCGTAGTTTCACAAATTACTATCAAATATTTATTCTTTCTCAGCCAATGTGATCAGATTCTCCGGAAAAGTTGATGGACGTTGTGTTTTCGAAAATTTTGGGCATTAGTTATAAATGAAGATGTATCTTTGGGTGGACCAAATGTACTAAGTCACTTTGTTGAATACTGCTATTCACTGACCTCCCATAAGGATTTGAGGTATATTGAAAATATATTGAATTCGCCCAAACGCACCATAGAAACAAATTTCTTTCGTGAGAAGGACACGATTCCATATTGGTATTTTGATCTGTGGCGCATCATTTTTCGTTGCTGCTCACATCTGAACTGTGGTGCTCAGGTTGCAAGGGGCGCTACTAAATCAATATCGAAAACATGAAGTTACGTTGAATCGCGTACAGCGCGAAGAAAATTTCAAAATTAATCAAAATATCCTAAAAATTTGGGAGTAAATTCGTAAATTCAATTTTCATGTCGACGTCCGCCAACACATAAAAATTTAAATACGTGTCCAGTGTCCACGGCCGCACAAATTTCCTTCTACTTCCGCAGGCTGGCCATCCCTGGTTTGATGCTATGGCTGCATTTGTTTATTTTCCACTAGCTGGTCGATGTGAGGCATACGTTTGCTCACAGCGCATCGAAAGTCATGCATGAGCGCAACAAGTCGGTTTCGTTTCTTCGACGTACCTTACCACGACGATGACGGCGGCTTCAGAAAACTCAAAATCAACTCCAACTGAACTAATAACTCCCATCGGTCGAAAACAACAGAATCAACTCGCGTACCACCTGGAATACCTTCGCGTACCACTAGTGGTACGCGTACCACAGGTTGGGAACCACTGCACTATAAAATGTGTCTGATTCGAAAATGTCCGCATATACACTCCCGTCATCAGATGAACATGGCGGAATTGCCGCTGCGAAGTTCAGACTTGTTGGAACGAGTATCAGATTAAGTATAATAAGCACGTACATTAGGGCTGTTCAAAAATAACTTTTTATCCGGATTTCAGCCATTCACAGATTAAATTGTCAGGTTACCCTAAAAAACGCTGCACACCGAATTTGGTTCTATTCTAACAAGTATAGGACACCGCAGATTCAATTAAAAATATTAATTTATTATAAAGAATTTAAAAAAAATTCAAATTTTACTGCCAATCCCATGGAATTGTTGAGCTGTCTTCAAAGACGATGCAAGACAAATTTGACTCAATTCCAACCAGTAGAAGCGGCCAAAATTATACCTTTCGCGACCCATGTTTGGCTCGCCACCCATACTTTATGAACCCCTGTTGTATTTTAACCAAGAATGAGAAATGAGATCATGACAATTCCCTTACTATTGTTCTTCTGAAAGAATGCTATCCGTTCTTCAATATCCGCCAGACCTAAAAATTAATTTGCTGAGGGAGAATAATCAAAAGATCCTTAGTGATAGTAAGGAAGCCTATGCAACAATCGAGTTTCCATATATAGCAGTTTAAAGGAGATCATGGTGCTGTCATTGCGTTTGGATAGAAGCAATTTCGGTGTAAATGGTATGGTTATACAACGGTGCGATTAATTTGCAACAAAATAATCGAAAAAGATCTGAAAATTAAATTATTTGAACTACAAACTATACCAATTAAAATCAAGGCCATGCGTGTGTATTGTGCAGTAGGTTGTTAAAAAATATCTTTTTTATTCGTGTTTTACCGGTTATTCAATAAAATTGTTTGGTTGGTTGAAAAGGTTTTACTAAATTTTAACATGTGGCAGCGAAGCCACAGGAGTTGGAAAATATAACATTTAATATCAAATAATTAATTTTGTTTTCAAATTCACTTTCAACCCCATGAAGTTGCTGAGTTTTCTGTCGATAGTAGTATGATTAGCTGGCTTTGGTACGCACCAATCACAGAAGGCCACGTCGCCTTAATTGCCACGCCTACATTGCCACATCATCCGCCCATTGCCGCACCTATAGCACACCCATTGCCACATCATCTGTGCCACATCATCAAGCGCCACACCTATAGTACCACATCATCTATTGCCACATCATCACCGCATTGATTGCCGCATCTATACGGTGCACAGCATCAACCAGCGCGATGTCGATTGCAGCACCTATGACGCGCATTGCCACATCAAAACTTACCTTAGCTAGAATCGAACCTGGCTTGGTTGGGTATAATTTCACGTCGCTCACCACCAGGCTATTGAGCAAACTAGCCGTATTGAGCTGTTTTGAGAATATAACCGCCGATTCTCTCTTAAATTCCGAGACAACACCTTTTTTGAGTAATAACACATAAATGTAAGACTATGTTCGTGTGTACCTGTGTCATCATTAATTAGTCAATGATTTTGAGGAATTCTGCGAATGCAACATGATAATGTAGATATCGCCACCATAAATGTCTACAATGACGCGAAAGCTCACGCGCATATTGCCGAATACTATTCCAAGAAATTGACGCGTGTAAATTTGCCACGAATACAGTTGCTTACGATTCCAAGAAGTCGCGCCACATCGACAAAGTGAATTAGAACATTATAAATAAAGTTGCGTTTCCAAGAAAATGTCGCGTTGGCGGTTCGAATTAGAATGTTTAGTTCCGACGTAAAGCAATTCGCATTCTGAAAACTTCGCATTTCTATTACAAGTATTGTCATGTGCGCAACGAGGCAGGCAGGCAAGGTAAGATCAATATATTTTCGTGTCAATTTAAACTAAATGTAGCTATAATTTCTCGATGCAGCGTTGGATTGTGCACGCAGATTGAATTACGTTGAGATTTCTCCAATAGCTAATAACGTAATAATGAGTTCTGTGCGCGGCTATAATGTTAACCGAAAATATAGCCGAAGTCGCATAAATTCGAATGTATATGCAAGTTCTCTGTTAAGGGTAGACTATCTAATCGCGCTTAATACTCGAATCTCGCTGTGCTTACAAATTCGGCATGCTAATGCGTTGAGTTTGAAGCTAAAACATCCTATTTCATGCAGCCAAGAAGACTAGCACCGCAAGCCTGGAACTAGTTACAAGCATATAATGACAAGGCAGATTACGCAACACTAAAGGTGGGCTATTTCATTTCTTGACTATATTGAAAATCGACAGCGTACCGCGTATAGCTATAATATAATAATGAGTTCTGTGCGCGGCTATAATGCTAACCTGCAATATAGCCGAAGTCGCATAAATTTGAATGTATATGCAAGTTCTCTGTTAAGGGTAGACTATCTAACCTCGCTTAATACTCGAATCTCGCTGTGGTTACAAATTCGGCATGCTAATGCGTTGGGTTTGAAGCTAAAACATCCTATTTCATGCAGCCAAGAAGACTAGCACCGCAAGCCCGGAACTAGTTACAAGCATATAATGACAAGGCAGATTACGCAACACTAAAGGTGGGCTATTTCATTTCTTGACTATATTGAAAATCGACAGCGTACCGCGTATAGCTATAATTTTTTCGATGCAGCAATGCACTTCAGATTAAGATATATATATATTTGAATGTATATGCAAGTTCTCTGTTAAGGGTAGACTATCTAGCCTCGCTTAATAGTCGAATCTCGCTGTGGTTACAAATTCGGCATGCTAATGCGTTGAGTTTGAAGCTAAAACATCCTATTTCATGCAGCCAAGAAGCTGTTAAGGGTAGACTATCTAGCCTCGCTTAATACTCGAATCTCGCTGTGGTTACAAATTCGGCATGCTAATGCGTTGAGTTTGAAGCTAAAACATACTATTTCATGCAGCCAAGAAGACTAGCACCGCAAGCCCGAAACTAGTTACAAGCATATAATGACAAGGCAGATTACGCAACACTAAAGGTGGGTTATTTCATTTCTTGACTATATTGAAAAAATCGACAGCGTACCGCGTATAGCTATAATTTTTCGATGCAGCAATGCACTTCAGATTAAGATATATATAGCAACATACATGTTTTATAGAATATATTAGATCCAATACCTATACTAAAGTCGCATAACGCATTGAAGCATAAATGGATAATGCGCGCAGATCGGATTACACCGAGATTTCCCGCATCATTTTAAATAGCTAATAACGTAATAATGAGTTCTGTGCACGACTATGCAATATAGCCGAAGTCGCATAAATTCGAATGTATATGCAAGTTCTCTGTTAAGGGTAGACTATCTAGCCTCGCTTATTACTCGAATCTCGCTGTGGTTACAAATACGGCATGCTAATGCGTTGAGTTTGAAGCTAAAACATCATATTTCATGCAGCCAAGAAGACCAGCACCGCAAGCCCGAAACTAGTTACAAGCATATAATGACAAGCCAGATTACGCAACACTAAAGGTGGGTTATTTCATTTCTTGACTATATTGAAAAATCGACAGCGTACCGCGTATAGCTATAATTTTTCGATGCAGCAATGCACTTCAGATTAACTTAGATGTTTATAGAATATATTAGATCCAATACCTATACTAAAGTCGCATAACGCATTGGAGCATAAATGGATAATGCGCGCAGATCGAATTACACCGAGATTTCCCGCATCATTTTAAATAGCAAATAACGTAATAATGAGTTCTGTGCACGGCTATAATGTTAACCGAGGATATGCTCGAATTCGGATAAATTCGTATGTACATGCAAGTTCCTAGTCCCGCTTATTACTCGTTTCGCGCAGTGTGGTTACAATATTATGAATTAATTAATTAGCTACAGCAACAGTATATATATTATTTATCGCCTATATTTAAATTCGCTCATTTCATTTCAGATCAAAACGCCGACATTGCATACGCAATTCACGCTCCGAAAATTTCACATTTCTGTCACAACTATCGCGCTATGTCCTTCACCTGATGTCACAGGCGAGTTAGGCTACATTTCCGTATAGATTTGGACTAAATTTGGTTATAATTACTCCGCGCAGGTATGCACTTCGGATTTGAGATGGATCTTAGTCTATGAATTCTAGCTTTATTCACGACCTAAGGTTGGTAAATTGCAAGCTGTAGCAAGCATCTAACTACTGAGATTATGCTGATTTTACAACCCCATAAGCCGCTGCTTTTAGATACGTAATGGAGCTGATTTAATAGCTAGTGCAGTGATGCTTTATCTTACCATTTCTGATAGTGAATAAAATATATAGCCAATATAAACCTATGCTTATAGTGGCACGAATAGCATAGCTATATAATTTATCGTCTATTCTAAGATTCGCTACGCTGCCGCGGATGGAAGCTAATTTTTTTTTTCATTTCAGATCAAAACGCCGACATCGCAATTTACGCTTAGAAAACTTGACATTTCTGCTATCGCGCTATGTACCTCAGCTGATGACGCAGGCGAGTTAGGCTACATTTCCATATAGATTTGGACTAAATTTGGTTATAATTACTCCGCGCTGGTATGAGATCGATGTTGGTCTATGAATTCTAGCTTTACGCTCAACTATAGCATAGATTGTGCCCGCAAAATGCAAATTCGTATTAAGTGTAGCCTGGCTAGCTCCGTTTATTACTCGATGTTCAGTAACGCCATATTAATGTAAGCTGCGGGGCTATAGGAACGAAGTCACTCAATACAAATTCCCTAATAGACTCCTGCTAGATGATGATAATATGTAGCCACTAGTCCATAAGCTTCTTTAGATATGTGATTTTAATAGCTAGTGCACTGATGCTTTATCATAACATTTCCGATAGCGAATAAAATATATAGCTAAACCTATGTCTATGCTGTAATTTATCCCCTAAAACGCTATGCAACTGCGAGTTGAAGCTATAACATTTCAGATCACTGACATCTGTTAATTTATCTCCTAAAACGCTATGCAACTGCGAGTTGAAGCTATAACATTTCAGATCACTGACATCACAGACGCCGGCGTTCAAGCCTAGATCGTTGTGCAGCTATATCTATATCGAAGAAGTGTGCTCAAGTCACTCAACTATAGCACAGATTGTGCCAGCAAAATGCAAATTCGTATTAAGGGTAGCGTGCCTAGTGCCGCTTATTACTCGATGTTCAGTAACGCCTAATGTAAGTTGCGTTTGCTGTAGGAGCGAAGTCACTCAATACAAATTCCTGGCTCTTGCTAGATGATGGTAATATGTAGCCACTATCGCCTAATCGAAAGCAAGTCTCTACTGCTGATTTAGAGTCTACTACTTTGAGATGATTGCTATAATGAACGTAGCGAATATCACCCTTAAACGTACTATGCAAACTTTGAAACTATTGATTTTATTCGCATATACATTTACACAATTTCATTTTCTTGCTTCAGCTCCTTGACGAAGCGTCGTACGATCGAATCATTCTTGCGGTGATCTTCACCAAAGGAATTTAAATAACGTTCCGTACTCCATCCGCGCGCCTTATGGACGATGAAGCTTAGACAATGATGACCGCAAGCTCTGGAACGTTTGTGCTGCAGACGCTTTATGGAGCAGGTATAATTTTCTGGTTCTATAAAGCACGCAATCTCGTATTTCAGCGGCATTAAGCCAAAGCTATCGTGAAAATGTGTCTCATCCTCATCCGCGTAAATGCATATCCAGTGACTTCCGATTTTTCGAGCTTCGTCATAATTGATCACGATAGCATAAGGAGGAGGGGGTCGCCTCGGCAGTCGATCGATAGGAAATGTGCCAAGGAAAATATGTTTTGTTGACTCGCAGCACCACAATATTTGGTCTATCTCATCCCCGTTCATAGCACGGTCACTTTACGACTGCTACTGATTTGCAATAGCTTCTGGAATTCCATGAAACAGAGCAAAGTAGTTTCCGCTGTTAGCCCGCCAGCAGGAAATGTGATCCGTAAACTTAAGGTACCACTCTTTTGTAAGTCAAAGCAATCATCCAAATCATCAGGGCGCAAATTATAAACCAGTAGACAGAAACCACTAGCGAACTCTTCAGGCGTTAGGAGCCCTCTGTTTTTCTCCATTGCACCCGTACCTTCAATCAGGTTATGGTAAAGCTCCGTGTAATGACCCTTATCGAAATCGAGCTCATAACCTCCCTCCGGAATCAGAAATCCGTTCAGTTTCAGTTCGAGTCGTTGCATATTATTGTGTATGAAATTATAGGGATTTTTCGTAACATCGCCTTGAAAGGCTTTCGTAGCTACCATTCCGATGATTAGGCGAGAAGGTAGAGTCCCGCTATATAGATTCCCGATATCTATCTGCGTCGTAGCAGCCGCAAATGTTCGGGTGATCAATTTCATGTCGATATACGGATATTTCGCCTGGGCATTAACCATCATCGCTGTCTTCACATCATCGCTGACTCGTACGCTACATAACTGTAATTCTTTTTTCGTTAAGGTGAATTGACCGGCAGCATCTCCCATCATGAAAAAGCTTTTCGGATTCAAGGTAAGCTCAAACTCGAGAGGCACGTCATGTAGGATGTAGCGGTCTTGCAGACATAGTCCGTGATGGATTTTTGCACGTATTTCCACCACGTTATCATCCTTATAGGCTTTACTCCTGTTGTAATATCCTTTGTTAGCTGAGGCGTTAGTACCACCGATCGTATCCATTTTCCCCAAAGTATCTTTTCTCCATCCTGCGGCCCTCAGTGTGGTATTTTGCACGTCAAGCGGAGTGAATAAATTGTGCAGATAGGACGACTAACACTGTACTTTTATATCTTGTTTCAAAGTTTCGTTAGCGACTTTAATTTGTAGTTGAGAAATCAAGGAATCCAAGATATTATTTACAACTCCAACATCATCATCGGCACCAATTGCTTCGCCACCTTTCTTTAATTGTAAATGAAATAGGAAATAGCTCTCGCTCAAATCGATAAAGTCTTCTGAGCCCTCAAAGCGGAATGTTATTGTAACCGCAGAAATTTCAGGCCTAATCTGGGTACACGACGTAGCACTGTCAGCTGTCTTCGCTCTGGTTGAAACTTCAACACGCGTCTTCTTGGGTGAAGTACGGTTTTTAATGATCCAAATTCCCAGCGACTATACAACTGACCAAATAATTTATAACAATCCAAATTCTTAATACAAACAAATAATACGAATTAAAATAACATGAAAGCCAAATAGAACCCTAAATACGATAATAAGCATCCTAAACTAAACGATTTGAGCCAAACAATAATATGCGACCAATACCATGCAGTGCGCCACGTGAAGTGATAGATTCGAGGCGCCAATACTATCATTCATGCGTCATAGAAAGAATCATTGGTCCATTGCGAAGGTGGAATTCTGCGGCAACACCCTCACCCCCAAAAATGGGAAATTTATTACAATAAATTTATACACATTTTTTCACAGGTGAAACAATAACTTCCCAAAACCATGCGAGAAAACAAATACAACAAAGCAACGAATCAATTAAATTGTATTGAGACAAAGTGTCACTCATTGCATTGTGACGCAATCAATAACGAAAACACATACTGTAGTAAACAACGAGTGCCGTAGTAAACAATGGGTTCCACAGCAATAAATAACCATTAACCAAACACCGAGTATTGAAGTTATTGAACAAGCGACGTTCTAGTGAATGGATTGATGTCATGTTGACGAGCTCTGAATAAGCACCAACTTAGTAATGGGCCTCTCAAGCTCAGAATTTTTTGTTTTGATACGAACCGACCTTACCAGGTCGTCTTTGCCAGGAAATAGTTGTGTGACACGGCCCAGAAGCCATGCATTTCGGGGCAGGTTATCGTCCATGATTAGGAC
Source organism: Botryllus schlosseri (assembly GCF_051294905.1). Classification (NCBI taxonomy): domain Eukaryota; kingdom Metazoa; phylum Chordata; class Ascidiacea; order Stolidobranchia; family Styelidae; genus Botryllus; species Botryllus schlosseri. The sequence goes on from NC_137239.1 coordinate 15,492,236, forward strand.
AATATCATCGATTTTCAGATTACATTTACCATCAATCCATTTGGGCCGTATTTGGAGCCTTGGCAAATACTCTAGGCGCCACCTCCTCCAGAAAACATCAGCCAAATGCTGAGCCTGTCTCCAGCGTCTACGGGAATAATTATCGTTTTCAATAAATATGCCTGGGGGTAAGACAGGACCTTGTTTCAAGAGAAGCAGAGAGTTTGGAGTTAAGGGTTCAAGATCACAAGGATCATCAGATACCGTTGTGATTGGACGGTTGTTCACAACTGACTCACACTCACTCATCAGGGTTGCTAGGCACTCATCTGAGAACACTTGACCATTGCAAATTGCCCGTAGGATTTTCCTCACCGTCCGAATTTGACGTTCAAAAATACCACCATGGTGAGATGCCCTGGCAGTTTGAAATATCCATTTGATATTTTTCTTAAGCAAGCATTCATTAATTTGCACTTGATTCCATTTGTCGACAGATTGTCTAATTTCTCGCTCCGCCCCAACAATGTTTGAGCCATTATCTGATCGAATTTCAAGAACTTGACCCCGACGGTTAGTGAATCTTTCCAACGCCATTATAAATGAATCGGTGGTCAAACTGTGGGTCAATTCAATATGAATTGCCTTTGTATTCAAGCAACAGAATATCACCCCATAACGTTTCTCAATGCTACGCCCTCTTTTAACATCAAAATGACCAAAGCAATCCAAAGCCACATATGAAAAGGGTGGCTTATCCGGAATGAGCCGATTTGCTGGAAGATTTGACATTTGCTGCGACTCTGGCTGTCGCTGCCGTTTACGACATATCACGCAATCATATATTATTTTTCTCAATTTGGGCTGAGGGCGTACAATCCAATATTTTTTACGGACCATTCCCAGGACATGCTCACGACCCGAATGTCCTGATAATTTGTGATGCCATTCAAAAATGGCAGAAGCAATCATGCTATCTCTTGGCACTACAAGTTGGTGTTGATTTTCATAAGCAATGGGGGCTTCCATTATTCTGCCACCAACCCGCAGTAACCCATTTTCTATAAAAGGCTTCAGCCTGTACAAAGAACTTGCAGGTCTGAGATTTTGACCATTTGCAATCGCATGCATTTCTGCAGCATAAAATTTTGCTTGCTCATGTTTGATAATTTCTCTCTCAGAACGCAACAGTTCATCTGTTGTTAAAAGCCCTCTAGGGATCGATTCATTACGGTCAGATGTTCCTCTAACCTTGGAGAGCAACCTATCTTTGTACCGTAACACCCAGGCAATCACCTTCTTGAGTTTGAACCAATTGCGATGTTTTTTTATTGCCTCATCCATGAATTCAACACCAGGTGTAGGAACATCACTCACTACAGTTGCAAGACATGTTTTTTTAGTTTTTACTGAATTAATTACGTCCGAACACATTTCACAGACACTGTCTGTGCTGACCTTTGTAAAGTTGCAACTGACGGGCAATTTTCCATTGCCCTTTATTTCACTTCTCTCACACGCCACGTCCCAACCAATCAATGTGCGAACGGCGTAGAAATCGGCCGGCCCATCAACCACTTCTCTTGGTCGATGAATACTTCTATTATCAAAGCCGATTAACAATTCAACATCACAGTCCACATCAGGAATTTCAATTCCATTGAACTCAGGAAAATCTTGGATATCTTCCTGGAGTGGCATTTCATATTTACCCAAAGGTATCTCTTCGGTAGATACCAGCGTTGAAAGGGACACCCAATCATTGCCATTATATGCCGATACTTCTACATTGTCAATCAAAGTTTCCGTTTTGTGGCAACCAACACCATTTAGAGTTTTTACAGCCACGCTGATATCCCTACCTTTAGCACTCATTCTTTTCAGCAATGAATGAGTAATGAATGAATTTCTACTTGCTCCATCAAGCAACGCTTTGGTGGTAAAAACGTTTCCACCATTGCCGACACGCACCTTTACCGGCAACCCAGGCAATAATGCACCTGCTTGCTTTTGAATACTACTAGCAAAGGTACTCGTCGTTTTGTCAGATTCCGAGTTTTGTTCCGATTCAATCAATTCAATTGGCTTATGTTTTTGGGAAGGATTGTTATCAGGTGGATGAAGTAATGTAGTGTGCTTACCGAAACATTTTGCCTGAGAGCACGGCTTTTTACGATAACATTCTTTACTGAAATGCCCTGCTTGAAGACACGAAAAACACAGCTTGTTTTGCTGAACAAAATTATGCCTTTGTTCAAAATTCATTGCTCGAAAGATATTGCATTGGTTGAGAAAATGAGTTTGCTTACATTGCGGACAACATGATGCAGTTGAACTCTCCATCTGTGTAACAAAACTGGTTTTGCTTCCTTTAGGATTAACAAACCTTTCGTTACTCAAGGACCAATTTATTTTAGGCTTTGTTTCCAACTCTCGAGATTTCTTTCGAATGTAATTTGACATGTCAAGCATGGTCAATTTTTCCCTTTTTACATTCACAATATTATCCACAATGGATCTCCATCCACTTCTCCATCCTTCCGGCAATCTATCCTCAACTTTGTCAATTACCATAATGTTGTCAATTTCATGCAAACTATTTGTGCCCATTAAAGTTTCTCTGCATGAAACCAGTTTCGCCCAAAACATTGCCAAACCATCCCTATCGTTTTCAGAAAAACGAGGACCTCCAAGTATGGACTCCAGGCAACAGCGACTGATTTGATGTTCTTGCCCATAATTTTCATTCAATATTTTCCATGCCTTATCAAAGCATGAGTGTGAATCAGCATGCAAACAACCTTTGATCAATACATGCGGGACACCCTTTGTATACTTCATTAGATATTGAAGCCTATGTTGTTGTGTTAACGCATATGGCTCTACTAAAGAATTGAAAGCCATTTTAAAATCATAAAAATCACTGGCGTTTCCTGTAAAGATGGGAGGTTCCGTGAGGGGTAATAAAGAAGGTTGGGGAACTTGGGCATACATAACCTTGGGTTCCGAATTACTGATATTGTTTTTAGGAGTAAGGAAACAAGCTTCAGCATTGGCTGGTGTCGAAATAAGAGCAGCGGGTTTAGGTCCCCGTTCATATTTTGGTAACTTAGTAGGTTCACTACGGCCCTGTAAACAAGGGCTATCAAAATCAATCAGATCTAGCACCGAGTTAACAGTATTTGAACCCAAAGGTTGCGAACTACCTGGAATGGATGGACAATTAACCTGAGGAACGAATTCGATGGCAGTTTCCTGCTTGACTACAGGACTCAGTCTAGTGCTAAAAATTGATTGTCGGGTTTCTAGGGACTGAGGAACAAAAGGAATTTGAACGTCGGTGCGATTCATACCTGAAGCATTAACAGTAGGAAGCTCAAAACCAAGCACCTTTCTCTCTGCACGAGTTTCCTCAAGCGCAGATGCGATTTCGAATTGGTCCCTCTGATGCCTCATACTGAGTTCATCGATCTCTCGTTGTCTAATGCGTCTCAAGGTTTCAACCTCGGACTTGTTTTCCCGTTCGAGTTCTTCTGCTTCGAGCTTTTGCTGTCGAGCAATTTCTTCCCGTCTTGATTTAATCTTTTCAAGCATTTCTTCTTCTTCACGATGATGCCGCAACATGAGTTGCTGTTTTTCCAGAATATGACGTTGTGAGGATGAAGCAGATCTGGCCTCCAGAACCGCTTCTCGTTGCATCAATGTCATACCCACATCTGAGGTAGACCTTGTTGAGCCTGAGCCATGTGATTGAGTAACATGACCTTTTGATTTAATACTCGATCGACTGCCAACCTTTGCCTTTGATCTGGTAGTCATCATATGTAGATTGTCTTTGGTTAGCAATGCACTTTTGGTGCTCCTTTTCACATGACGCGAAACCATGCCAGCAGACACACAACTCAAACTTGTTCTAGTCTTTGATTTGTTCAAGTTGTTTTTTGGCTGTGCTGCAGCTCCTATCGCGCCATAAGCTTTGGCGTGCATTGCTAATTGTTGAATCGGGCCTTCCATATTATCTTCGGATAACACCAGGGCGTCAATCCCACGTTGATTAGATGCTAGTTGATTGGAGACCGCAACATCTTTCAAAAGCTCCATTATGAAATATCCTTTGTCGTTTAGTGCAACGTTTCGTTTGATGCGATGTGATCATTAAAAACTTGTGTAACCGCAGAAATTTTATGCCTAATCTGGGTACACGACGTAGCACTGTCAGCTGTCTTCGCTCTGGTTGAAACTTCAACACGCGTCTTCTTGGGTGAAGTACGGTTTTTAATGATCCAAATTCCCAGCGACTATACAACTGACCAAATAATTTATAACAATCCAAATTCTTAATACAAACAAATAATACGAATTAAAATAACATGAAAGCCAAATAGAACCCTAAATACGATAATAAGCATCCTAAACTAAACGATTTGAGCCAAACAATAATATGCGACCAATACCATGCAGTGCGCCACGTGAAGTGATAGATTCGAGGCGCCAATACTATCATTCATGCGTCATAGAAAGAATCATTGGTCCATTGCGAAGGTGGAATTCTGCGGCAACAGTTATCACACTAGAGTTGTTCGAAATCGGCGCTATCTTGATGATTCTTTTCTTTTCAACGCTAGTCTGTGTCGCGGGAATGTGAAATAAATCCAATGAGGGATGTACCCCCTCTGGGGACTGTACATGAATTAACTCCGCCATCTATCAAGTCTCAAGTAACAAATGATGCTTATCGTCGTGTAATATATATTTAATCGAAAATATCTTTGCGACGTCCCTTTTTCGTGATCTTACGACTCCGTCTTGGCATTTTTCTTTTTCTCAGTAAAGAATCGAGAGCGTTCCCAGCGGCTTCCTTTCCGCGTATTTTAAGACTATCGCCGACATTCTCTCCATTAAGAACATCAGAGGCTACTTGCGCACCGGTATGTAGTAGACGCTTCCCGAGTGATTTTGCACCTTTCGAAATTAGGGGCATAACGCTTCTTCCGAACGAGCGAAATAAGTTTCCAAGTCCATGACCTCTCTGCACTTTACCCCGAAAAAAATTGATATCACCACCGCTCTGTTGGTGATAATAGTTTCTGAACGCCTCGCGATCACAGCAATAATGACTCCTCATGATGCCTCAAAGCAAGTGTGAGATGAAGAGGTGCGTTCCCAAACTTTATAGCTTCGCCTTTATCATCACGAAGCATAACGCGTATCTCGCTTACTCGCTCCGTATTCAGAGGAAAGAAATATATTTTTTTGAATAGCATATGCTGATATTCATCTATTCCCGTCGTAACGCGGATATTGCGTAGTCGAGGCGCACACGTATCACCTACAATTTGAGGTGTGATGACATCCGTATAAACTAAAACGTTGGTCACGGGCTCAGTTTCCCCTTGAAAGTGAATCGTTCTTCGTCTATGTAATCCGCCGTCTAGCTCTACCTCCGAACGAGCGCCTCCTCTGAGAACGGGGTTTCTATTATCTATGAAAAGTCTCGGACCGCTGGAACTCTTGTAAGGTCCCGCTATCAAGACCGGACCAGAACCATCTACCCAAATAAATCGTGCTTTTTTCTGATCGTGATTGATACGCTTCATCAAACTAATTTTATCATGATAATCACCAGCCGGGAAATAATAAAAATTATTATCGCCTTCCGCATCATTCACGTACCATAATAAGCCGTCGTAAGGCTCGAACGTGGGCTGAAAATTATTTTTAAAAGACAACTCGGCAAGCCCTATCTCCCATTCTCCAGAATCTATTGGTTTCGCGAGATCGATAGTAAAATCAGACTCGTGTGACGTAACATGAATATATTTCATAATGCAACTCCCCGTCTACGAAAATGCAATACAACACTCGAAGGAGAACTTCGAAAGGGTATTTTCTCACCCTTCTCATCAAGTAGCGATATTTCGATGCGTTCTAGCCTATTTATATTAACAGGGAAATAAAAAGGCTTCGTGTAATATTTCGAAAATGATTTACGATTGTTCACCTGTACGACGCGTAACAACGGTAAGAGCCTACCGCTATCTTCTTGTGGCTCAATGATATTACAATGAACATAAACGAAATCGATAGTCGGATCATGTCGCATACGAAAGTTCAAATGAATGATACCCTCGGTGAAAAAATAATTCCACAATGTACAATTACTATTCGGGAAGCGAAACGCCAATAACTCCTCGCTCGTTTCCTTACGCATAAGAAAACCGTACAATTCTCCGCGGCGTAGCAAGCTACTATGCCCTACGTCCGTCTCTGGTCGCAATTTGTCGGTTACCACATTATGAGGTACAGAGATAGACATACTATGATTTTCCGGGAAACATGTTACTTTTGCATCAGGATTGTCTCTTTCCAACGATCTATACAGGTCGTATAACGAGTCGTATTCTCCCAATTTAAAATGAAAGATTCTTGCTCTCTTTTGTGTACTGATCCCATACCTATTGTTCGTGATCCTATACTGTTTTTGATAATCCGTGGGGAAGGAGATCTCCGCCAGAGAAACCTCTGTATCTTCCACGTTTTTCGGGACGTCCAATTCAACGCAATAACTCGCTGTTGTATTATCAGGAAATTTATCCGTGGAAGCGTTCGAAAATAGCGTGACGTAGCTCATATTTTGAGCTTGGGATTCGGAAGCATATAACCAACGCAAGAGGAGAGGAGAGATATCCAAAGCTGTTTGTTCCCATTCGAAATGGTAAGATTATAGAGAGAGAACGATACGATGACCAGTATGATTACTAGTTGCGCCAGAAACTGATAAAGGTTCCGACTAGACGATATCCTTCTTATCGACCCAGCTGTCGAATCCACTTCCATATCCCAACCAGCGTACTGAATACTGTTCTCGTCCCGCGCGTTTACGCCTTCTTATAATCTTTTCGATACGCCAAGTTTGCGGTTCTTTTACGCGTTGGAGCTCCTCTCTATAAAATCTACCCTGGATGATTTCACCACTGTAATCACGTAAGCGATACATTGGGGGATCCCCCTTTTGGGCGTCTGCGATATAGAAAATTTCCCGTTGCCAGTTGGGTAGGCTGCTTTTCTCAAAAAGATTTCGAATTTTCGATATACGAACGGGTAATCCTACAGCGAGGTCGGGTTGTTTAGCTTCTTGAAATCCGTAAAGTCTTCTCCAAACCGATTCCTGATTAGACGAATTCACTTGGTTGGGAGCCATGGCAATGCTACGATGGTACGTCCTGTTGTAAGAGTAAGTAAAGTCATCGAGAGCGCTCACGTAATTCCTCGTATTATTTTTTGTGAAAAATCGATACATAATCGCTTTCATACTACGAATCACCCTTTCGACGACAGAGGATTTTAATTCGCTCCTCGTATAGAAATATCTAACTTTGTTCTCCTTTAGATAGTTCTGGAAAGCGCGATTGGTATATTCGCTACCTTGATCGGTTTGTAACACTAGGGGTACGCGTTCACGAAACACACGTTTGAAAGCAGAAATCATACTTGAAGCAGTTTTATTTTTAATCGCTATCACCCAAAGGTATTTGCTAAAAATATCAATCACGACCACCACAAAACGAAAACCGCTATTGTACTTTGAAATAGATTGCAGATCCATCAAATCGCTCTGAAACTGAGCATTGATACCAGAGACCACTACATGTTCACGCCTAAATTTCTTACGTAACGGAAAATGAAAAGTATAAGTATCTTGTCCTTTAAGCCATTCTTTTTCCTTTTGCAAATAAGCGCCCCTGTACGATTTGGGCTGTTTCGGATCAAAATAGTCTACGTCTCCCATTCTTTCCCGTATATACGGGGATTAGGCTTACGCTGTCTCTTATAAAGCCAAGGAAACGAAGGTTGTGGAATCCGGCGCGGGCGTTTCTTTTGCGGGCGCTTTTCTTTCGCTACGGGGCTCGCGAGCCCCGTGTGTGCGGCGGGAGGGCGGGCGGTCGCTGCGTCTACGTCTTTTCTCAAGTTTCTCAGTTGAGCAATACCATGCCTATACAGAGCTAGTTTCTCGGAAGCATTCAATTGAGAGCTTTTAATTTTCGATATATGTTTATCAAATTTCTTTTCCCATTCGTCCTTGCTTCGAAATGCGGGGAATTGTAGTTCACGCATTCTTCCCGAAAGTTTACCCAACAGACTCCCGATGACGGGGATTGCAGCGCCTAATATAGCTAAAACAGACTAGTTAGAAAAAAGTTTCTATTATATCATAATCATTTTATACCTGAGAGGAATCCACCCTTTTGTAGCACCCTCCGTTGACCTCTGCGAGTTTTTTGCGCCAACAATTGTCTGATATCGGATTTGTGTTTTCCAAGCCTCAACTTTCTCGATGGGGAGATACGTACTGTCCCCGAAGCCAAGTTATGAACGCACTGGCAAACGCAACTTAAAAATTGATTGTTCGATAAAAGTTCTTTTCGCTGTTTCCCTTTAGCGTTTTTCAAAAGTTTTAATTTAACGTGATAGTCGCTCAATCGTTTTCGAGATATGTTACTTCCCCTCTTAGACATGTTGAATGCCCTAAAATCTGTAGCGTGAGCTTTATTTATTCTTGATATACCGTCAACTTTTGATGTGGGAATATTTTGCTGCGAAGACGATAATTTTCGTCTGTCTCTTGCGTCACGTCAACCAGTATGTACGAGAACGGTTTTCGAGTTGCCTTTTTATAAGCCTCCGTAAGGAATCCGGCTTTATCCGGGAACATTTGACGCGAAAGAAAACTGATTTGACTCGCGTCACGAGGATTTTTAAATATCACGATATAGCTCGCGCTCAGGGTCATATCCCGAAAGCCTTGACCCCTATAGAACAAATTTTGACAAATGAACACGACACTAATCTTTGCGTGATGGCTGTATCGAGTGAATAGATCTCTGGCCTCTTTCGCTTCTGTCATCATGTCGTCGATCACCAAGAGAACGTGCCTATTTCCTTTCTGTAACTTTTTGAGCTCGGAGAGCCCTTGCGAAAATTCTACCCCTTTCATTTTATCGTACAACGCCTGATAATTATTATACAACCATACAATTTTTTCAGGAGCCGGTCTAATCATCTTCTCTGCGTTCTTCACCAACTCATAAGTAAAATAACTCTTCCCGCTACTGCTCGGACCAGCCACGATCATCCGAAACGGAGCATGCAATGTACGTATTCGATCCATTTATTACAGAGATAAAGGCAATGTATGAATTTCATCATCTAGCACAATCCTTTTATAATAACCATAACTCAATGCACTTCGATATTGCTTATACGTAAACATATCGCACCCGTAGCAGCGAAAACCACTATTGACACCACCGATGATCGATCTATTTTGAAGAATACCATTGAAATCTTTGAAAGTTTTGTTGGCTGTTTTCTGAAGCCCTTTCGAGCTGTACTTATCGCTGTCGTGTTAATGCCATTGCAATAGACGTCAGTCCAATTCCAACAAACATGAGGCTCTTCCAAACTTTATTGTTACCGAATGCTGTGTTATCGAAATATCTTACAAAACTGTCCTGAAACAAAAAATAAAAATGTTAGCCTTCCAAATCTTACAGAAAGTTAGCGTAGCCTACTTGTTAGGTAATTCGAAGTTCGCTGCGCTTGGAAAGTGAATTACAGTGCTTTGTGGGAAAAGTTGAGAACAAAATTATAAGGTGGAATCTAAGGTTCGAGGGATGATAAGGGTTCTGGGGATCGTAGTACCTCGAGCTATAGATAATAATTCCTAAATCCTTAGTAAGGCTTGTAAAATCGCTTACCCATCCTCCGTTTTGCGCTATCCACTTTCGTCTTCTACTACCAATGTAACTCCCAACTGTCTGTATGATACCTTCTATATGATCACCGTGATGTTCATCCTCCTTATTCCGAGCAAGAATGCTAGCGACCACAAAAAGAGAGACAATCCTACCCCAATTTTCTTGGGTATCTTTGAAAATTCCATCAGCTATCATCAGGAACATTCGCTCGTCGGGTGAATATTCTTCATATTTTTCATTGACTTCTACATCACTATAGCGAAGACGTTTGGAGAGCGCGTTTACGATAGTTCGGTGTCGCACAAACATTTCATCCCCAACTCGCCGTAAGGTTCTCTCTGCTTTCGTATTTGCCCTAACGCATGAGGCGTCGAGTTCGTACATGATATAATTCCTAGCCAAGGAATATGCTACGGATATAATTTCATCCTTTTCTTTAGTGAGTGAAGGTGATACTCGTGATAATTCCATGGTTTGAGGATAATAGCGAGTCAGAGTTCATTTCAATAGCGTCTTAGGGACTTTCAAAATGAGTTGCTCACCACAACTTACAATTTATCGACCATACGGCATGAGTAAAGCGAGAATTCGTAGGCGAACATCGATCTTTATAGCGTCTAAGTTCTATCCCAGGGGTATATGTACTATCCGAAAGTGACGAAGTTCTATATGATACATTGTATATGCACTATCCAATAGCTTATAATTACTATGATCATCGAGGCATAAGCAGCTCCGCAGAGCCTATACCCTTAACATGAAATTTGTGTATACATTTTATATGCAAAATCTATGCTATACTGCAGCGTATTCGGCTTTAATAGCTCCTAACATTATAGTAGCACCGTCGCAGCTTACATTATAACGTTATTAGTCGCCGCTGGCGTTTTACTATCGATTTATTTACCCTTATTCTAGACATGCAAAAAATTATGCAGGTATTAGTATTAAGCTCTACTCAGTAAACTGCGATCTGAAATAAGTCGTAGGGATGGTACTACAAAAAATAACTATACATCGTTTTGTATGGCCACATATTGTAGTGTTGCGACATAGACCGAACGCGTCAGTGCAAGTTTTGAAAGCTGGAAAAGATACGCTCGTATTATTTGATTCGGATATTAATCCTGCGGAATCTCAAGTTATTCGTAGTCATTGGAAGGATAATTGCATCATAGATGTGCAGGAAAAAGAGATCTTCCGATTTGTGGGTGTCGTCAATATTCAACGAAAATCCGACCATATAATTGTGCGCGGGTCCCATTGTTGAAATTGAATTGATTAGCGTGGCGTTATACATACTGCGCTGTATCAAAAGCATCAATGCCAGTTGAATATCGTCGAATGGCTGTCTATAATGTTAATGACATACAAGAGTCCTAGTTATCTAAGCTGTGGATTTGCATAGCTGCTTGTTGATATATATGGATACAAGAATGGAACTCGTGAAGCGACATCGAAACATCAACCGATCTGGAGGATTTCAGCAAGTGAATCGATGCAATGACGCACAATGATATCATTGATATATTATGCTCTTTTTCGAAATAAATGAACTCGTACACTATACAATGCTGTTTCAATGAGACTGAGTAAGTGTCAGCTAAAGTATAAGACATAAGGTCGGCAGTGAATCGTTATATTATGGGAATCGATCCGACTTCTCGGAATCGTAATTAAATGAATGTATCGACAGACAACAAGTTAGTTGAAAAGTAAAACTAATCTCAGTAAAGTAAAACTAAGTTCCGATACACTATAGTTTAATTTTTTTTTAAATTAATAATCCGCATGAGTCAAGATGTCATTTTTTAGGTATTATTCATCACCGCGTGATTGTACTCGTGGCATTCTTACTAACATTCTAATTATTGATAACACGTACCAGGAACGGATATGAGCTACGTGCCTTTTTCTGTGAGCAGTCGACGTTCTAATTTTCCGTGATACGACCTAGGGGGCCTATCATTCGATCGGTACCAAGCACATATTTCAACGGTGCATAGCTCAATATCTGTATAAAGCATACTGATCATGAGAGTATATCAATTCGGATAGCAATGTCGAACATTGATCAAAGCGATTCGCTACCTAAGCGTAGTGTGGACCCTACAAATTACGCTACATTCAACTGCGCTTGCATCGGTACCACAAGTAGCATAGAAATAAGCGAAGATGAAACTCGGATGGGTCCCATTGAACAGTACCAAGTTATGATAAATAACAGAGGGGAAAAGATTTATGAATGCTATGCGAAGCATAGAGATGTAACGGTCTCCCCATTGAATGATCCCGTTTTCTATAACATGGTACGCTATGCTCGTAGACTAAGCACATTTATGCGGTGGCCGGATAATATCAATACCTCCGGAGCCGAGCTCGCAGACTGCGGATTGTTCTATTTGGGCTATAAGGATCATTTAAAGTGTTTCTCACGTGGAGGGCTGTTTCAAAATTGGTTGCCGTGCGATGATCCCTGGCTCGAGCATGCAAAGTTTTATCCTACGTGTCCTTTTCTTATAAAGCGCAAGGGGCTGCAATATATTCGTAATGTCTGTTATGCGACACCTAATATAAGAAGAGGCTCGACTAAATTTGATGGCGAGGTGGAATTGCGTGATGACTGTTGTACTTATGTTTGATATTTCTTTTCAAAGAATGAGTCTAGCAATCCGTGGAGATACTATTCTGGCCCAGGGGCCCTATAGAAAAGACTTGTATCTTTTTAATGACATCACAAAATTACGTATCGAAGCTTCGAATGGAGCAGAATTGACCTCGGATCAACTCTTTGTACATTCCACAAACGGGAGCATTCAGAAATATCGAGCCACTCTGAAGCATGAAGGAGGTTTGGTCGTTACGTATTCTCGCGACGGGATCGAGCATTATCAACCTCTGAATCCGGCTGACGAATTCGTCATCTATTCACCCAGCGTAGTTGTTCCTAATCCCGACCTTCCGCTCGTATCGTATATACTACAAGCCAGTGATCGCTACATCAAACAAAACGGTCAGATCGAACGCAAGAACTCGGAACGCAGCGTCGGATGGCAGCAAAGCAGAGTACCTCGAAACATCAACCGATCTGGAGGATTTCAGCACGCGAATCGACGCAATAACGATCAACGATATCATTGATATGCTCTTTTTTCGAAATAAATGAACTGATACACTATGCAATGCTATTTCAATGAGACTGGGTAAAGTGTTAGGAGACATGAAAAGCGCTGAATCGTATGAAATGCGGTGACTACAGGGTTCAAACCTAAAACCTAGATCAAGATAGTTGGCTGATTCCTCTGTGATGACGTTATGAAATCGAGTTCAACGGTTTAGCGGGAATTCTTATTCTCAAAAAACAGCTTAGTACACATAATCATGATATTGTAGCAATGGGCGTTATATAGGTCACGCGTCAATTTCTTGGAATAGTATTCGGCATTATGCGCGGCGCATGAGCTGTCGCATGATTGCAGGCATTTATGGTTGTGATATCTGCATTAGCATGTTGCATTCGCAGAATTCCACGAAATCATTGAGTAATTAATGATGACACAGGTGTTATAGTACACACGAACATAGTCTTACATTTATGTGTTATTACTCGAAAAAGGTGTTGTCTCGGAATTTAAGGGAGAATCGGCGGTTATATTCTCAAAACAGCTCAATACGGCTAGTTTGCTCAATAGCCTGGTGGTGAGCGACGTGAAATTATACCCAACCAAACCAGGTTCGATTCTAGCTAAGGTAAGTTTTGATGTGGCAATGCGCGTCATAGGTGCTGCAATCGACATCGCGCTGGTTGATGCTGTGCACCGTATAGATGCGGCAATCAATGCGGTGATGATGTGGCAATAGATGATGTGGTACTATAGGTGTGGCGCTTGATGATGTGGCACAGATGATGTGGCAATGGGTGTGCTATAGGTGCGGCAATGGGCGGATGATGCGGCAATAGGTGTGCCATAGGTGCGGCAATGGGCGGATGATGTGGCAATGTAGGCGTGGCAATTAAGGAGACGTGGCCTTCTGTGATTGGTGCGTACCAAAGCCAGCTAATCATACTACTGTCGATTTGTAACAAATTTCGCTCAATTCCAACCAGCAGAAGCGAAGTCATTGAAGCACAAAATTTAGATATGAAAAAATTTGTAATTACGGTGGCCAATTCTCAATTGTTGTCGAACTCCCACCGAAATACTGGTATTGAAAATCTAAAATTTTGGTCATCGATATAGTATAGATTCTGCCAAGTGGAATTGAGTCAAAGTTGGTATGCAATCTTGATGGAAAGTTCTGACTATACGTCCGGCAGCACACAACCATTCATTACCCTTAGCTATAGATAGCGATATGACGAAACGAAAGACTTCCTAATTTCAAAAATAGCAGTTTGTCTGCTGCGAATAAGTATACAGTAGACCAGGGGTGGGGAAACTACGGCCCGCGGGCCGCATGCGACCCGCAGCATCGTTATGTGCAGCCCGCGAGAGTCTAAAGCAGTGATTCCCAACCTTTTTGTCTTCATTCCCCACTTCAGACTTATTCCGAGCCGTCATTCCCCACCAGCAGGACCTTGAGCGCGTGAAGCGCGAAAAATTTATATAATTCATGTTTGAATCGGTCAATATGATCGGGAATTGCATATATTTTGCTATCAATTTTTTATCCCCTCTCTGATCACGTAATCAGATTTACCGGTAGAGCTGAGCGAGGTGTGTTGGAAAAGGTAGGACCCCCAAATATGAATTTAACATCTTCGGGCAGACCCGTTGATATATTGACTTCGCTACATTACGCTATTTCGTGACCTCCAATATCTGCTATGTCAAAAGACATGGAAATCGCCAAAGCTAAAAGGCACACACGATTTCAAATTGGTATCGCTTTTCTGGCAAATAAATTTTCCCTGCGGGATGGCATTTCTCCTGTGGGGTTCAGATCGCCAGGCCAGGAACATTCGGCGCCAGCCATATAGCCGCCCATGGATAATTAAACATATCAAAATTTTCGGTCAACACATGGGCATTCCTTCTCGGCCAAGGTCTTCTTGCTGCTGATCGTTCTGGCACATTTCTCGGTGCCCCAAGTTAAATGGCCTATAGCTTCATATATGTCTTGGTGCGTCGTGGCGCAGTATTGGCCGACGCCGAAGTCTAAATTTCTGTAAATTCTATCATTTTGGGCCCCTTCGAGCTCGCCCCCCCCCCAATTGGGGTTACGGTCCTGTTCGCCACTACCCAACACTTTTGTCATCACAGAACAGCTATTTGCTGTTTGACTAAACAAGACACACAACCACACCAGTACGCAAGACAATCGCTAATAACTGCAACGTAAAACGTATTGTGAACCGATACCAGTAACGCTCAAAATTTCGTGAAAGAGTCATTTCTTGTCAAACTAGTCGTGCTGGATGCGTTTGTGACGCCATCATTGGCAATCCAGAGTTAAAAATGAGGTTTTGTGAACACCGCGCAATATAATTTTCGATACATACATTCCAGAGCAGTTAACTGGTAGCGGTGATTGCGCATATGTCTACGTGAATATGATGACTGTCCTGTAGATAATTTTGAGCAAACGCGTTTATTCCCCACCAGAAACCATTGAATTCCCCACTAGTGGGGAATTCCCCACCGTTTGGGAACCACTGGTCTAAAGAAACTTATTAAAAATATTGATAAAATGCGTACTAAAAATTGAATTAATGCAGGGACTTGATTAAACTATTTATTAGTATATTTCACAATGATAATTATCAAAGGCAGTGGTTCTCAAACTGAGGGGTTCGACCCCTTGGGGGCGTGAAAGCATCTGAAGGGGGTGCGAAGGTGACTCAAACTGAAAGTTTTTTTGCGCTTCGCGCGAATTACATCCTATTCGTAGTCATTGCTCTGTATTTGGTCTAAATTTCATATTTAAAAATCTATCTTCCCCAGTCGTAGCCTTCCATGCCATCAGACTAACCGTTATAGGTTTGCTAGCATCCTGGTTTCGTTTTGTGACATGACGATAAGGGGCGCGAAATCTTTCACCATCACAAGGGGGGGGGGGGGGGCGTGTCTTAAAAAGTTTGAGAACCACTGTTCTACGGTAAATACTTCCTTTGTCTTTTATGTTTAATTTCCGGCGCGACATTCCGATCTCAAGGCCCACGCAGTTTGAAAGGTTTCAAGTGCCAAACATCACAGAAATCCTAAACGAGATTGACATAATTCGGATCACGAGTGTGATTTCAGATTGGCCACTCCTGTTTTAATTATTTCAGTGCTGTGCTTATAAAAAACGATTCGCGCGTGTCTTAGGTAGATTCGTTCTCTGTATGCGAAGAAATAGGGTATTTATATTTTATCTACACATAGTAGAAGCGTGTTTGAAGATAACATGTATATGATGCTGCAAGCATTGTGTGTCCTCGAATTGATCCAAAAGTGGATTTAGTAAACAGATCGCTGCTAACAGATTTAAATTTCAATGATTTTCTAAGAATTGGGACACCCGACTTTCATCTCTATAGGCAGGCCGTGTTATTTTTGGCATATGCCAAAACTGCCAAAATAACTTATTTTTGGCATTTTTCGATTTTTATTTTTGGCAGTTTTGGCATCGTCCTCTAAATAGATAGTTTCAGCCTCGAATTAGTCACAAAAACGCCTAATTTGGGCTAGTTTGTCAAAAGACACCACAAAATGTGCAGCATCCACGTATAATCAGTGCCTACAAACAACAAGAAGAAGAACAAACCTAACGATTTCATAAGTTAATAATATCAAACGAAACCACAAAATGTGCAGTATCCATCGGAATCGATGCCAATAAGCAAAAAAAGAAAGAAAAGCCTAACAAACACGCTCAACAGCTAATTGTTACAGCTGTTGAATAGACTTAAATCGTTTGCACTGTAACAGTGCTTCCAAACTCAGGTCAGCTAAGTTTCTCCTAAATTAATTTCTCGCCCAGCGAATCTAGGAAATATCGGCTTCAACAGTAGCCGTTGAGGGAAAGAATGTTGCCAGTCATCCACAAAAGGTTTTCAGAGCTTCAAAATCTATGGAGGGCCGAACCGGCTTCCATGCATCATGAAAAGAGATCACTTCGCCAGTGCCATCGATCTCATCGTGGAAAGAATTTTCTCCCGATCCTTTTCCAGGAGTTTCCTGTGTTGTCTCTTAACACATTCTATTTAGTAGCCCGACTATCATTTCTCCTTCAGTCTACCGATATGTTTTCGGAGGACTTTTGTCACTTCAGGTGGCTTAAATATTACCAACTCGCATGGAAGATTCCTGGAAAGGTTAGCTTGTTAAAGAACATTGACGCAACAAGACTGTCTGGCAAAACGAGACTATGCAGCTCAGAAATAGCCACACAGTTTGTTGCGTCACATTGTTAAACTCGATCATAATGCAAAAATCGTGGTTGATTTTGGGGGTTCCAGTTCCATGAACAGAATATAATTTATACTTTAATAATCAGCACTGCGGCAGCTTCTCATTGATACCCGTTTTATCAAATTTAGCGCTCGGCAAGCCGCTCAAAAACGGTAGTAAAATTGCCTTTGGACAAATGGAAAGTATGACGTAAACCAAATGTAGTCAGCCGTTCAATTTCGCTGTGCCCGCACCATTTAGGACACCATGCTTTCACCCCTGATGAGTGGGCTGAACCCAGATTAAGAAACCTGCCTTTCACAAACGCTCTTCTCGCTGGTAACGCGGTTCTGTTAACACAACACCATGAACGAAATACACTATTTGGCAGGCCGTGTTATTTTTGGCATATGCCAAAAAATGCTTATTTTTGGCATTTTCAAATTTTTATTTTTGGCAGTTTTGGCATCTGGCTCCTGAAATGCCAAAAATAACACGGCCTGTCTATAGGTTATTGAGGTCGACCAGCCTATAGAATCTCGCCACTGTTTCTGACGCGTGTACGATATGATCAAAGCACTTTTTGTTTTGTTTTAAATAGGCATATATATTATCTCCATGTTCTCAATATACAATTAAATACCGATATTGCGTTTGGGTTTAAAATACCAATTTTATATAGTGCGTCCCGCGAATGGACTCAGATGTTGAATGCGGCCCGCGAGCTCAAAAGTTTGCCCACCCCTGCAGTAGACTGTAGAGGCTACAGAAGCAGACATTTCCTACAATGACTTGAATTCGAACTCAACATTTCGTATTATGCATTGAACTCGAGACCAAATCGAAATGGACTCGAGTCAAAAGTTGAAATCAGAAAATGACTTGTGAATCGGAGGCTCATGACTTGGTGACACTCCTGTTTAGAATATCAATAATATTGGTCCCATGACACTCAGCGTAGCTAATGTTCTACAAAATAGAGGAATTCGTTATACCGGTTATCTGGCTGTAGGAATCTCACACAATAACTATGTAATCACACAAATCAAACTGATGCGTATGTACTTACGTCTCTCGATCACATAAGTCCCCGACATGATTGCAGCAAGCATAGCGATGATGATGGTTCCAAAAATGATGAGTATAACGGGCTTTGAGTTACTGCATAATCCGTTAGCGGAATGCCGATATCTCGCGATGTCGGTAGCAGACATGGGGTGATTACTTCATGAATGTAATCGATTGCGATTACGATTACTTCGGAATCACGCGATTACGATTACGATTACGATTACAGAAAAATCAGAAAGTAGTCGATTACGATTACGATTACATTGGAAAATTAATCACGATTACTCACGATTACATTTGTTTTGCTTCTTAGGACTATAATCTTAAATGATATATTGGAAGACAATACAAGGATTGCGATGAAAAGGCTTAATGAGATATCAACTCTCTTCATACATCATGTGTCATTTGCTTATTACATCATAATATACCAATTGCCCAACTTTATAGTGGATGATTTATCGCTCCAACGATTTGCATTATTGCCAGGTCTTTACCTGCCGCACCCCAATTCCTTAATAGGGTGGGGAGAGTGCTCGAAGGGGACTCAAAAGCATTTCGTAAACCAACATAAATTGTGGAGCATTTTCGAGAATTTAATTACTTCTTGAAAATTTTCTTCGAGCTTTGCGATTCAAATGTCTCTAGTGCAGGGGTCACCAACGCGGACCAAATGAGTCGCCCACGGTCGCTGTAGCAAATATACAAATGAGAGATTTGAAAGTTGAAGCTGGTTTCATATGAGCAGCAGTTGAACATGGGTCGGCCGACCCCAAGGAACATACGAACGCAGTCGCTCGGGGCATTGCTTGTGTTCGCCCACGCGGCGGCTAAACGGGAATCTATAGTTAATATTCCCGAGTCTCGACGCGGAGATTGGCGCTTCGACGCGCACTGCAGCAACGCAACTGAGCCCGGAGGAGCTGGTGTGAGTCCCGGCGAGTGAGCGTTTTTTGTTCTTGGTAAGGGGCGGAAACCCGACCCAGTGCTCTGATTGTCTTACTCTAAGTGAAGAAATCCAACTGAACACGGATAAACGGTGGGAGTAAGTGCTAAGGTAACCCGTCGGTCGTCGCAATAATCAGAACACACTACACAAGAAGTAGCTTTTTGTTTCAAAACGGTTGGTGAGCCTTGCTCCAGTAGATAGCTGGGTTTGACAAGAATACCTCTTCCTCTCAAGAAAAAGCATGCATAGGCTATTTTAAGGGAACAGGCATTTCGGAGCCGGTCACTACCGTGCCACGATCCCTCAACGCACCAAAAGGCATATGCAGTTTCGGCCAACACGCAACTCCACGGGATGTGACACCAGTGTTGGGATCAAGCCACTATACCTCCAAGTCATGAGTCATTTCGAGTCATTGCACATTTTGACTCGAGTCAAGTCATGTCAATCGATTTTCGAAGGTGACTCGAGTTAAGTCAAGTCACTCGATTTTTGGAGATGTCTCGAGTCAAATCGAGTCAAGTCAAGTCAATTCACGAGTTAAGTCACGATTCAGGTCAAGTTACCTTGTCGAAGTATGAGGTGTGAATACGTCATTGCATTTTGCTAGCTGTCTGATATACAGATTGAGTGGTCATTGATTTTGAACCGATGATCGAATATAGAGTTTAATATACACGCTGTATCGCTCACATATACGTAGAACAGCTGAACTACCTAAGTAATTGCATAGCCTAAGTTTATAGTTACCAGCCAAAATAGAGAATAGAGAAACAAATTGATAAGAAGCAATACATTACCCATTTTTAAGTTGATATGGTACAATTCGAGCCTGCGCTAATGGCGCTATATTGTCCTACTCTATCAACTATATTCTAATTCAATTTCAATAAAACAAGAGGTTTGGTTAAGGTACGAACAGAGAACAGAAATATACATTTTGCTATTAAATTACTTTACTATACTAGTTTACGACAACGTAAGCTGTAAGCTTCGATCACTTCGCTTGCGGTCAATTTATTTGTGAGAGAACAATGGAGGCTCAGTAAAACGCACGATCATCGAATGCTTGGTCGCTATCACGGGTTACACCTGCGTTTCGCGAACAATCCGAACATATGCAAGATACAGTGATTTTTATCAACACCGATTACTTCAGTGGTTCCCAACCTTTTTCATCTCGTGCCTCCCTTGGCTGAAATTTTAGCCAAAATTCCCCCCTTAGGAGAAATCTGCCCGATGATTAAAAAAGGTCATTTTTACGGGCTAACACCTGTTGACTCGGCGGTACCGGGTGTTTGTATCCAGCAGTGCTGTAATAACACTTTGTAGACCTCCAAAACCAATGGTCTTGGTCTCAATCAAGCAAATTCTGGAAGACTTGACTCAACAGACCCCCACACTTCCATTTGTGTTCTCGGCTTACCATGCACCAATCGCTAATATAACTGCTGTGAAAAATCAGTATGCATAAATTTACTGGTCTCCCGATTTTTTTTCTTAAGTTTGCGTATGCATTTGGCCAATAATATTGGTACTTTCATATATAGCAGGGTTGACCAGACTCGAGTCTGACTCGAGTCACCATTTTCTGATGACTCGACCTGACTCGAGTCATTTTCTCAAAATACGAAAACGCCTCGACTCGAGACAATCTGTGTATTTCTCGAAATACGTAAACGACTCGACTCGAGACAATCTGTGTATTTGACTCGAACCCAGCCATATGACTCGAGACTATAAGACGGCCAAGACCGACATTTCATTGTAATTTCGAAGAACAGTAAAATGACCGCCCTATTGGAATTTCGTCTGTTGGTCCTGGTACTTGAAAATGCGACAAAAAACTGCTCAAAGTGAGGGAAATTACTATATCATCAATCCAAATCATTCAATATCACCAAACAGGGTTATAAAAAGTGGGTTTAACAAGACTTCAACTGGAAACTGAGCAGTCAACACAGTGACTTGGACTCGGACTCGAGTCATAATTCCATGACTCGGACTCGACTCTCTGCTAGCTGACTTGGACTCGGACTTCACTCAACGGTGAATTGAAAATAACTCGACTTTACTCGAGTCAAAACTACAAAGTGAGATTGACTTGTGACTCGGAGCCTCGTGACTTGGTTACAGCCCTGATATATAACATACACGCGATGAGATTCCCTGCTGGAGCTCATTGAAATTTAGGACACCGATTACGTTTTGTCAACATTGCACCAAGTTTAACACACCTTGTTTCAATCGGGTAGCTGTTCACTAAAAATAAAGCAAGGCTAGCGATCTCTTTGACTTGAATCGATGACGTTGGAATATTTTATCACTGTCTGAAAATGTTGACTTGAAAATATAAGATAAATACTTTCACTAGAGGCATTGTTGTGATAGATTCGGCACGACATTTGCTCGCTTAGGATATATTTGACTGAGAGGCCGTCGCTGGCCTACAAAATTGTCTTGCGAACTGCAGCACATCCGAACTAGTTTGAAGAAAAGGGGAATTTGTATGTGAAAAAGAGATTTCAAATAGCATTTGAACATACTTTCAGCAAAAAAGCCATAAGGAGCATACGTTCGGATATAACTGGTTGACTACATGACAGTTTAGACATGAACAATTTGGGAAATCCGTTACAATTCTAAAGTGGAATTCCTCCCTAAAAATTGCAAAATTCCCCCCAAGGGGGGAATTCCTCCCCGGTTGGGAACCACTGGATTACTTGATGACTTGAAATTGACTAGTGAATTTTGCTGCGAGTCACGAGTCAATCCACATTTCTGATACGCCGAGTCAAGTCAAGTCAAGTAATTTTAGCAAAGTGACTCGAGTCAAGTCAAGTCATACGAAAAAGGAGACTCGAGTCTGACTCGATTCAAGACATGACTCGAGTCATCCCAACACTGTGTGATACCAAAGAAATACCTTGGCCGAAACTTAGGGTATTCTTCCATTGTCAATAGCCGCGCTGGGTGGGCGTGACTAATAACTCCGGTCCTTCCAATCTGGGCCCACAATGCAAATGCCACCCGGCGCATCCACAAAGGAATAAAGCCATGACAATTTGTGTGTGCGTCTCACGAAAGATATTCTTTTAGTCTGCTACGTTTGGGCGAGTACAATATCTTTTGATTATACAACAGACTGGAGGTCGCGAATTAACAACATACAATAAAGTAATTATAACAACATACCAGATGCTATGATTATGAATTACGTGCCCCATCTCTACAGGTGAATCTGACACTCGGGGCAGAGAGAGGTTATAAATGAATACTAACATGATGCAATTACCAATATTATTGACCAATTCAGTTATGAAAATTGACCAACGGTTGGACAGGTGGAAGAATTGCTGTTTTGGCTGAATTGCTGATTCTAGCTACAACCCACCGCTAACATGTCAGGCTATATAAGCGGATGGTTTTGGCGGCTGGTCGAGATGCTGAGTAACGAACTGTGAAATAACGATTGACGCCTGTTTCAAGTAGTTATATGAGAATAAGATATAGTGAACATAAAATTTCTGCCTTCAACTTCATACATATACTGCGAGCTGCTGTTACGAGAAACGGCTAAGCACGGCTCGGTTATGATATATATCAGCAGCTGTTTATTTGTAATGCTTCGTTGTGGAAACTGCAATGTTTTATTCAACGAGTACAAAATTCCGAATCTTCGTCAGGTGCATGTGCGTACGTAGGCCTCCTGCTCGCCAAGCGGCAACGGTAAACTGCTTTTAGCTACGCACAACCAAACATCAATACATAAGTTACTATTTGAAACTATAGAGTGGTGATCAATATGCTGCTGCGAGGTAGGGGCTTCTGTAGTGTATTGATAACCTGATATACACCACGGGTGGTGTTCTTACAATCACACTACAATGTCCATCGCACGTCTGTTTACTGTGTGTGGATACTTCTTACGCAATGACGAGCGGACCTAATACTTCTGACGTAATAATGAGTCAGTGGCGTTTGAAATCAGACGTTTGTGCTATCGCTAACGCGGTATTAAATCTCATTCTTGTTCACGAATATTCAGTTTATGTCATAGTACTTGTACAAACAAAAAGTAATCGTTCTTTCACAAAAAATCGATTAGATATGGGAAGTAGTCGATTACGATTACGATTACTTCGGAATTTTTACGAATGTAATCGATTGCGATTGCGATTACTTCAAAATGCTGGAATCGTCGTAATCGATTACGATTACGATTACTTCGGAATTTTTACGAATGTAATCGATTGCGATTGCGATTACTTCAAAATGCTGGAATCGTCGTAATCGATTACGATTACTAATCGCGATTATCCTATGTCTGGTCGGTAGCAGACGAAATATCTTGGCGTACATGGGACGTTTCGTATAGCTCATATTGATTATTATTAGCAGTCATTGTAAATCTGTAACATTGTAATTTCAGCACTAAAATTATTAACTTTGAAGAGAGGGTACGAAAATATGTAAATGTCCCATTGTCTTATCGTCAAATAGATAGTAGGTATTGTATGCTGATCAAGTGATATGGGTGTGTTCTGTACCAACGCAGCACTATGACAAACCACCTCAGTGTTTGTTTCGTTCCCTTCCGCCATTCGACTGTCGGTCGAACGTCTAGGGCTGCATCCCCATATCATCACCCTATCCGACATGTCGTATGTATTTGCTTTCCATTTGGTATCTACAACAAGGTTGTGCAAACGTTTCTGCTCACGGGTCATATTCAATTCCTGAATGCATTCACGGGTCTCACTGCAGTAAAATTAGGAATATAAGCCAACACGTAATATTTTATTTGATTATTCAGTGACCGAAGACAGCGCTATAATATTTATACATTTAAAACATCAAATACCTAGGCTACTTGGTAATAACGCACGGTAAAAAATTGAAGTTGTACGAAATCTTCCACAAAACAATCCATAATCTTGTTGATATGCCCTTCGAGCTTGCCCCCTCCCCCCAGCCGCGTTTATGGACAAATCTCGCCATTGTGAAAAATTTATGTTCCATTCCATCTCATACAATTGCATGCTATGCACTGCCAAAATGAATCCACAGTAATTTCAGTAGTGGATAATATGTAAATCGACTTATCTAGATTGGCTTGCCCGACGGGTCATGACACATCGCGGTTTCAAGTCAACGGGGTGGACTGGTTGAGAAATGCTGGCCTAGATCAATTCGCTATAGTTTTATCTCGCATTCACAATATATTATGCATTTATCCCTACTAATCTTCAGTTTTTGTCTGACTAATTTCCTTCAGGAAGGCGACAAACGCCACTACTGCGTACATAAATAGCCTAATACTGCTAAGCGCGACAATTTACTGCGACTAGTTTTGTGCCGGACTACGTTGCTTTCACGAATATAAAGGAAAATGAAGGCATATCTCCCCTATATCGCAGCAGCAGTAGCCACAGAGCACCAAGAGATAGATATGTTTGTAGTCATCCGCTGACGTGGTGTGTGGCAGGTGGCTTCAGATCTAATCATTAGGGATGGTGTCAACCTCTGAAAGGTTGAGGTTCGTGTGAACGCGAACCTTTTTGAAAGGTTCTGTGTCAACGTGAACGTGAACCTCATGACGTCACGTGACGTCATATTGCTAATTCCAACTCTACATTTCAGTGAAGTGATGGCCTATATTAATGTACAGTTCGACCCGATACCTAGCGACGACTCGGGCCACATAATGCCACAGTACTGAAGTACATACTTACATTTTAAACGTCGCCAAATGTATCATCTGGGGCGATCAAATGATATAAAAATCCGATAAAATCAATTTCTTCCGTCGCTTTGCTGGCAATTTCGACGAGGGCTTGCAATGGAATATAAGCTTACGTCTCAACGGTCTAGGTCAGACCGGACATTGTATTCGGCGTCTGAGTATTGTTACATTGATATTCAGCAGAGTGTGAAACGGGATTCTGTACTTGCTACCGATATTACCCCTTAAACAAGTTATATAGCAGTAGCCAACACCCCAATCACACGGAATTGGATTTTATGATACAATAAACATATGAAATCAAGATCTACCCCGTAGCGGCAGCTTCCTAAATACTCAGAAGTTATGTAGTATTTTTTAAGCTGTTTGGAGGATTGTTATATTGCAACTTTTTGCAACTTTTCCCCATTTTTTTATGCAGCTTTTTGTATTTTTTCCATTCTGTTATGAAACATTTTGTAACTTTTTTCGATTTATCATGCAAATCTTGGCGATTCTTTCAACTTTTCATGCAACTAACATTTTCCAGGAAATATTTGGCGCTATACGTAATTAGATCGCTGATTATTTCAGTGACGTATAAATTTGAGGTCCTCTCTGATTCGACGTATATTCAGGCTAAACCGCCTATAATTGTATTTACATTTGGTCAATTGTTCGCGTTTTTCATTTTGTTGAAGTCGACGATACTGAGTTTTGCTACTGTGTCATGCATGGATACGTACCGATTCGAGTATCTCATACCCTAAAAGTTTTAAGGGAATAGCACAAGTCCATAAATGTAACTTTTTACTGCAACTTTTGTAAAAAATAAATGCAACTATCCACGGATTTGACTCCAACAAAAACTTGCCCTAGTAATAATTATAGCGCGCAAATATCTGTTCACTTCGGCTGGTGCGAGTCAAAGTCCATGTAAAGCTAGGATTAGTGGTGCGTCAAACAAGTTTTTACAATTGAGTCGCATTGGCAAAAGTTAGGGAGACACTGCACTTGAATTTCATATTTGGAATATTTGAATGATTCCCTGTCAGATAGACTAACTAACTAACTAACTAACTATTATTTTACGATTTTCTACTTACAAACTCATACGAATTTTCATCGGCCCTCATCCGCACTACGCTTGTTATCCGCGAAGCAATTTCTTTATCCAAACCAGTGTGTGCCATCCCACAGGTTGAAAAGCACTGCTCTATATTTCTTCACCTCATCTTTTGAATTTACTGTCGACCCTCATTCGCCGTAACAGAACACCACAAAAATTTAGTTTTAAAGTTTGATTTTCAATGCAATATTGATGAAATTCCATATCAGTACCGTTCTACCTGCTGCTTGAGATCGTTTCTTATACTTGTTAATATCGACGTATCGTACAACCACGAAATATTTAGGTTGAAACCAATTATACCCGAGTATCAATAACACTCGGAGGTATCCGAGAAACCAGAACATCGTCAAATGAGTCATCTTCACTCATACTAATGCATCACAAAGACCAGTGTAGGCCTGCAGTAAACAACGACCATACAATATGTACAATATATACACTACATATGACAGTGTAACGATGGCTAGACATTTTCAACAATTATAACATCATTTATATCTGTATTTTATATCTCTCCATCCTCCTCGAACGACACCAAACAGTCCCAGCTCTAAAACCGACGTTAATGCAATTGACTCTCCTGTTTTAGTTATGTTATCCATGCTAGGCGTGAGAAAGCTGATTGTTGAGCAAATTTTGTGATATACTAGGAGTTCTTTCAGGCGGTTCTAAGCGACAATTTGTTACTATTATTTCAAGTCAATCAAATCATGAACCTGCAATAGATCGCAATCATTACTCAACGCAAAAAGAGCTTGTCCGGGCTTGTCACTGCGGATAACATCCTATGCAATAGTTACAAGCGGGAATGCAGAGTGGCGAGAATAGTAACCCAATAACAGTATTATATATATCTTATTCATTCTTTGCCTTTTTGTCCTTTCCGAATCGATGACTTTCCAAAACAACAATTGTGATACCTAGAGCGAGAACGACGAATCCTCCTCCAACAATCAAGAACGGAAAACCAATGGTATTTAAAATCCTATCAATCCACCAAGCTCCGACTTTGTGCAATCCATTACGTAGCAATTCAATAACTTTCTCCTCTCTTCTTTCTCTGGCATCGTCGCGACAAATTCCAAATTCGTATATTCTTCTTTTTTTCTCTTCCTGATCGATATTTTTGTCAACTTTTGTTTCATTGCATAGTTTTTTGTGGAGCTTGTCAATTCCGAAGGGAATTTCGATGCAACGGAATAACTAAAAACATCAATATCCAATTGTTATGCTCTAGTCACGGTCACTGCCTTCACTGTATTGCTGCTCTTATCAAGATCCTGAGCAAGCTCTTTGTTTGTATTGTTAAAAGACACAATATGTAGCATCGTAAATACGTAACTTCAAGAATAGACGTGACCTGGTTGACAAGCTACTGCCATCGGTAAAGCATAATTGCAACAGGTAAATAAATAATATTGACACGTACCTTCTCCTCCCCTTCATCCCATTTTGATTTCATTTCTTGCGATACTTCATCCTGTAATTTTCATACATACATTTACCTACGAGACAGAGATGTGTATGACACACATTCAAACCAGTGTTGGGATGGCTCGAGACAGGACTTGACGCAATTTGACATTTACATTTGGATAATGATGTTGGGGGTGCTTTTTTAAAATATATGTTCTGTATGCTTACAATACGTAGCCAGCTTCTATTTTCTGTGATTTGGTAAAGCAGGGCAAAAAGTACAGAACACGGTCTCAAAATGTTGAGTTGCTTATCGGGTGAGTTGCATGAAAACTGCATGGCTTGAACACTAATTTGGCAGCTGTTATTAACTATTTCCAATTTTGTTACAGGCACGGGCAAAATCGTAAGCAAGGATATGTTGTGCCTATCTTAGTCACCGTCAACATTTTGCTTTGATGGTGGCAACACAGAATACAATGATGTCTTTAGCTCTGACTTACAAACCACAATTGAAATTGCACTAACGAATTGGTAAACATTGCCAAATCACCCAACCCATAATTTGATTTTCGCCTATATGCTTTCATTCTTTCTAATTCCGGGATGGAGATGATTCATTCTTTTCTTTTGTTTCAGGTACGCTCCCATAAGATACTAATAAGCCATTCCTCCGCTATGCAATGTTAGGCAAGTTTAAATTATATCTGATCTTTTCGCAGGCCTTTTTGCAGGACATACTGATGGAAAAATGTGAAACTGTGCATGAAGTTTTTATTTCTTACTAGAACACAATGAAACAGAAACAAATCTGGTTAAGCAAGAGCATTGTTCATTGAGGAAATGACACAGGACATGTCCAATGTCTGGGTCTGCGATACTTGGATTTCCTCACCAGGTCTTATTGTCATCATAACGCATACCATATTCTGTATCACCCTTCATATAGTCAGCGTGCATATCACAAAAAATGTGGTGCGCAAATAAAGATGCAAATATTGTCCTGGTGTTTTTGGACCTGGATTGCAGATTCTGAGCAAAGCCGAACATCGCGCCTTACGCGTGTGAGTAAGCGTAAGCGTGCCCTCTATATCGCGTCAATTATAGCGATTCCTTGATTTCGCTTGAATACTATTTCATAAATCAATATGATCAAGTCTGTTGTGGAATCTGTTCTATAATGGCACCGATTTCACGTGATTCAGGCCTGTCATATCTTTTGATAACTCGGCCTAACACGAATGTTTTAGTGCAGTGGTTCCTAACCTTTTTTCCTCCAGCGCCCCCTTCAAAAATTATCGTGCTCCAGCTCCCCCACCTCATATTGTAAGGACTGTAATAAAGACAATGGATAACAGGGGGCGCTTCGTCAGCCCCCCTAAAAAAGGATATTCTTGGGCACCCATAGCGTAATAAACCAAACTCATGAGAGGGCTTGGCTACCAAGAACCCCGTCGCGTGATTTCCATGGTCAGCAAAGTTTATCTGGCCTGATTGCACCAGGAGCCAAAATTTTCTATAATGCATTAATGAAATAGGTTGTTATTGCAAATAAATGTCACTATAAACTTTTCATTCTGTCAGCTCATTTAATCAGATTTACCAGTAGCATTGAGTGAGCTGGTGCACTGGAAAATGAAAACCACGTAATTAATAATTGAACATATTTTGGCGTGCCCGTTTGTACAATTAAATCGTTACATGTTATTTTGTTACCTCTTGTCCGGTATATAGTCAAAAGTTATTGAAACGCATAAACGTATTAAACTGAAGTAAGCACCTGATTCAAAATTGCAATGGCAAATAATTTTTTCTGATGGATGGTATTTGTTCTGTGGGGAGCAGTTTGCGACGACATGATAATTCGGCACGAGCGATTCAAGCACCTATGGACAATTAGACTTATATACATCGAAGTTTACGCTCAAAATAAGGGCAATCCTCTTCAGCTAAGGTTTTCTCGCTGACGATCTTTGGACACACTTCTCGGAGTCCGATATTCACCGGAACTTCAAATGCCTTTGTTCATCGTGGCGTGGTAATGGCCGAAGCCGAAATGTTCATTTCTATTTTCTCTAATTATGCGTATTCTTCCGTGGGGGAGTCGTAAAAACATGCTGTTTAATTTATGTTCATTGTTCATTCACGGAAATAATTTAGGGCACACTTCGAGCTAACCGATTGGGAGTTTGGTTTGCAGCAGTCTCGGTCTTGGTAAGAGGTCAGAGTTCAGTCGGCCTTTTTTTAGGATTTTGGTATTGGAAATATTTCGCGCTTCAATCGCGCTCGAGCACCATTCGACCATAATGAACAATGTAATATTCGTGTGTGGTATATTCAGGGTCAAATCGAGGTTGTTATATTAACAATCGGGCGCAGTCTCATACCCTGTGGTTCGAACCCTACCATTCTTACGTCACACTACCTATTTCATCTTAACATTTCGAATTGCAATCTTCGTATTATACTGAAGGCCACTACCGATGAGGATCAGTTGAAAAGCTTATAGTGAATATATTGCGAATATGAATGTGTTGTTCGTTGCAATATTCAAATTCTGTACCACAAGGAACCTATTTAAATACATCGTACATTGTACCGCATGCATAATAAGAAAATCTTTCTCCACTCCTCTGTAGTACCCCATTCACGAGTGAATTGTTTAAACTGGCCCAGAATGATTATACTATCCCCCTCAATAGTGGAACTAAAATCCCAATCACACACTGTGTGCGGGAATTTGATCATTGTGTTTCGCGAAGCGAATGGAGCAGCGAACGATCATAAAATGCTCAGAAGTTTTAGCATATGATCTACCAATCTTACGCAATGTTCATGCCACGCGGAGAAGACTATTCGTTAGTTTCACGGAGATTAACTTCGAGCTAGTCCATTATTATTTATAACTTTGTTAAACCATGTTATTTCGCCATTCCCAGAATAATATGCGGCATTGAAATGATATCAGTATCGCTCACGCGTACGAGGCCATACTAAAAAAATATCTTTCGTGCTGAGGCGCACGTGATTGTGAATTCTTATTTCTTCACGGAGCGCAATAGTTACCCTTGTGGAGCGCACTTGTACCTCGATTTCAGACTTCGGTGATAACACTACTTGGCCCTGACAATGTTCCATCTTAATTTTCACGAATCTGCGCTCCTGCGTGGTCCATTGGATAACAGTGCGCAACAACTATATAAAAAAAACATCATTTCTGATTTTTTGTGCGCAGCGTAGATTTTCTGGGCGCAGAGACCGTTTCAGCACTGCGCATTTGCGCACGTGCGCAGCTTAGAGGGAACATTGGTTACCATACGTCCTCCTTTAGGAGGATTTGTCCTCCATTTTCGGGTTTTTGAAAAGAACGCCTAAATGTCGTCCTTTTTGAGATTTTGTCCTGTTTTTTTTTTTAATTTTGGGTAAACACAGGGCAAAACTCGACGGAGATACAGTGAAATAGCACTGAATTAACGCTCAGGCGTGTATTTCGGGAGCTGAGCGAAAGTTGACTTTTTTTAGTCAACCAACTACGAAGTGGGACAAATTTTCAAATTATTCAGGATTTTCCACCGGTATTCTAAGTTTGAAGATTTGACAAATTGTCGTCCTTTCCCGATTCCAAAATATGGTAACCCTACTATAGATCAGGCCAGCCATGATATCTCATGTCCATACCAGCTGTTCACGCTAATGTGACCCCAGGCCCGGCCTGGTGGAGGTGATATTCAAGACCAGCGATTATAGCTTGTAGACCTGTACGAGAAAGCGTTAAATCAAACCAGCTACAATAGCGCACAGCTGATATCAATGCCTCGATTTTGCATACAAATAAATAACTATCTCAGTTGGAGTGGAGATCGCGTGCCGCGGTACTGTATACAGTAGGGATGGTGCGAACCCATGAAAGGTTGAGGTTCGTGTGAACGGGAACGGGAACCTTTTTGAACGGTTATAAAGTGAACCCGACTGTAAACCCATGACGTCACGTGATGTCATATTTGCTAATTCCAGCTCTAAATTTTAGTGAAGTGACACATGACCCCTAACGACGACTCAGGCCACATTTTGCCACAATGCTCAGGTACATGCTGTTATTGACTTTGTAAACGTCACCAAATGTATCAACTGGAGCAATCAAATGATATATTAAAATTAATCCAGTAAAATCAATATCTTCAGTTGCTTTCCAAAAGATGTCGACGAGAACTTGCAAGGGAACATAATTTATGCCGTAACGGTCTAGGCCAGATCGGACAATATATTGGGTGTCTGGTGATTTCTACATTTATATTGAGCAGAGTGGAAAACAGGTTTCTATATTTGCTACCGATATCACTTTATGAACAAGTTATTAAGTAGCCAACACCCCAAGCGTACGGATTTGTTTTTATGATACAATAAACATATTAGTTAAGATGGATCCCGCACGGCTGCTAGATAATTTCACATTAGACAACGATGTATTTTTGTATCAGCGGTGGCCAACCTTTCTGGTCAAAGGGCCACATGGAATTGGCGAACGATTGCGTGAGCCACTAACCGCGCGAAGCGTCAAAATTTCTCAAAGTTTATCGGTCAATAATATTGTTACTTGGATATATTGCGAGTCTGATGTAGCCTATATTGCTGGGCTCAGTTTGTAACGACAGGACTATTCACCGACTGCACATATCGATATCGAAAGCTACGACCAACATGAGTCAATCATTTGGTGTCGAGGTTTCATCGTCGACGGTCTTTATGCAAACGCACCGTCGCGTGATGGACATCAATTTCTCTTGTAATTGCGAATATAACGTTAGAAACAATCTGGTAAATCAGGCGTTTCTTTTTCAAATTTGAGAAGGTAACGATATTAAAATATTCTACCTTATTGTAATGGACGAAGATCTACCTAAAATGTGAATGGCCCATGGATCTGCCAATGCGTCGGAACTGATATTTTATTCCTCAACATCCTAAATATTGCCCAAGTATTGCCCAAGTTGGCTTTGAAAGTTCACAATCCGGGCAATCCATTTTTAATAATATAATTAATTTCGAGAATGACGGGTTTCAAACCAGAGTTGGATCAATTACAATATTTTAATTCCTGATATGTAGAATACCCTTTAATTAAAAAATCTCGAACGTATTCGAACTATTCCTAATCATGAGTACTGAAAACTACAAGCACAGAAAAAAGTTTCAAGCGACTGTCAAGAACCAAAGGTTTGAGCGACTAACAGCGGATAGGCTACAGGACAGTCAATGAAATGTAATCAAACGATTAGGCTACTCAGAGCTGAGTCAGGAAAATGAAATGCAATTGAAAGGCGTCAGCGATAAGGATGATACCGATAATGTGCGTAAAATTAAATGAATGCAAAAGGAAAGAACTTCCTAATACCTAAAAATTACAATATTTAGGTTCGCATTGACATTTTCACCTGTTCGGAAACTGTTAGATTGCATTTGGTGAACATTAGGGTGCAAAAAGTTTCTGGCCTCAGTAAATTTGGCCGAGATTGGGGGTGAGATTGGGATAACATCTCTACAAATGCGTGATCAAGTTTGATGAAGCCTTGGTTGGAAACTTGATTTTTTTGCTATTGTTGCAACAAGGCTCGTTACTGGTCAGAGATTTAAAAAAGCTTTTACTGTGGTGTAGGAAAAGGTTCAGCACAGGTTTCAGAAGAGTTTATTTGTTCTTCATCCATTTTTAAAATAATAAGACTTAGTTTAGCCCACCGGTTCTCTAAATTTTTTAGATACGTACCCCATTATGACAATGAATATTTTTTGCCCCCTGTCGTCATAGCACACAATGAAACCAGAAAGTTCGCAATCCTTACATATAGTTTGATGGTATTTAGGGAAATACCACGGAATACGACAGAAGAATCTAATACTTTGTGCGAAGGTTCGTGCGTGATATTCGCAATTTCAGAATTGTCTTTGTGATAAAACTAATGGTAATTTGAAGTATCCTATCTTGGAGCTTTGGTAATATTCATGAACGATTCGCGCCATACTCAGCGACTGCTCGTCGGCACTGAAATGTATTCCAAGTAAAAATTAAACAGACTGTCTTTATCATCGAAAATATGCGAAGTGTACACGAATTCGAACCACACAGCTTCATTATATCACTATACTTGTGATCCCAATGCACTGCGTCCTTCAACACATTGGAGATGCCGACAAGCATGCACGAAACTCTGATTCCTTGTCAACGAGACAACTCAAACAATTGAATGAGGATGTTTATTATATTGAGGATGTTTACCGTTCCTACTAAAACGTGCAGAACCCATTGGAATAAGTTGCATATATAGAAAAGATGAAGTCGCAAAACCACTTTATGCTTTTCAAATGCGCGATTTGTGACAGTATTTCAACTCTCGCACCGCAAAAGAGCAAAGAGCATCAGACCAATGTTCCAGTGTTAACTGAACTATACCGACAACATATCACCGGATTTTGCAGCACTCCCTCATGTGAGCAGTGGCAGTGACCGGACCCTGTTGAACTTTATTTATTGTACCGTTATCTAATTAAAATTACATTCAATATAAAACATAGGGGCACGTGTAGTCTACAGCAGTGGTTCTCAACCTTTTTCACCTAGCAGACCGGTAACATTTCAAAAAATAAATGGTGGGGTGGAATTTCAAAAATTGAAATGAACTCAAAATGGAACGTATATAACTGTTTTTGCAATCATATGGTGCTACAGAATGACATTTTAAAGGTTTTGATCGTACTTAATTATGTTCATGATGGTATCCAGATCCATATGATTTTATGGTGGTGATTCCGTTGAGTCAAAGTAAAATTGCCTTACCCAGATAAACGTGCTACCGCCGAGAGTTGTTAGTCTTTCGCGCCGCAGGCCCCGTATTTAACCAATCACACTATCTCGAATATTCTTCTTCTCTTCGACAATAACGAGAGAAGAAGTGCAGTCAAACCAAGCACCTTGTCGTTCTACCTTGCTCATGGCCCACTACCATCAGGCGTAGGCTACCCTGGCTAATATACGAATACAAAACACCCGACAATAGCTATACCTGGCCATCAATAAAATCAAGGGGAAAAAGCACTTCATCCGTCCCAAAAAAAACGTTGGTCTTGGAAAATCCATGGGGTGATGAACCAAATTTCTTCGGGTTCCATTCCCCACGACCCGACAGATAGGATGGATATTTTCACTAGTATTTGTGAGCACATTCCTTCTACTCAGTGTAGGCGGAGAGATTTTGTCATCTAATCGCACCGGTCGCGAAAATTTTCTATAATTCGTTACTGAATCGGTCAATATTATTGGTAATTTTGAATTGCATATATTGCTATAATTTTATTCATCCCCTCAAAATTATCAGATTTTACGGTAGAGCTGAGTGGGGTGTCGTCTAGGAAAATCTGGGTAATGTAATTATTATTTAAACATATTCGGGCGGGCCGGTTGGAATAATTACCTCGTCACATGTTATTATTTCGTGACCTTGTCTGTTATATTAAATGGATATTGAAATCGCACAAACGTGCAATACTAAAAGAAGGACACGATTCCAAATTCCTATTTTCTCACCGGAGAATATTTTTTTCTCTGTTGTATGGCATAGGCTATGTCCTGTGGGGTACAGATTGCCAGGACAGCGAGATTCGGCGCCAGCCATTTAGGCGCTGATAGACAATTAGACACCGATATATATATATATATATCGAAGTTTTCGGTCTATAAAGGGCAGTCGTTTTCGGCAGATTTTCCCGCTGCCAAATTTTTAACACACGTTTCGGAGTCTCATGTAAGCCCAAACTTCATTATGTGTTGGTGCGTCGTGACGCGGTAATGGCTGACGCCGAAGTGCCTATTTCTAGAAATCATGTGTATTTCTTGAAGAACACAATAATGAAGACATTCTGTGACAATAAATCGCGCGAATAGCGATATTTTTAAATAGGTTGACTAAAGTTTCAAAAATTACTCAAAAAGGAATTATTGGAAAACGAATGATCGCGCAAACTGCACTGTTTAGTGAATCAGATTATGCTGGTCGCTTCCATGTCATCATATGACACGGCGTCAAATCGAACATGTTTCCAGACTTAATGTTATCTTAGAAAGTTCTGCATCAGTTTAAAATTTGAAGTTTCATTTCTTTTTTCACTGGACAAGCCTGCAACATATGGCATCTTGAAATGAAACTAAAAAATTGTAATATACCTGGCGGACCGGCAGGAAAGTTATCGTGGACCGGCGGTTGAGAACCACTGGTCTACAGTACATCGACAATATTTTAGGAAGGCATTGGATGTGCAATAAGTGGTAAGCGTCGCGCTAAGTAAACATTTCCTGTACATGTACAGTGTAAACGTTGCGTCATAGGAAAAACCCATGCAATACACAAATATTGTTACGGAATTTAAGTAGCGAACTGTGCGTTCATTAAACAACAAAGGTTATAGATAAGTAGCGTATTCTTACGATGCAGCCACATTGTTAAAAAAGATTCCTTTATATTTACTCACCATAGTTTATTTATTGCAAGTAGCCAAACTACATTGAAGTTGTCAATGTTTTGAATGATCTGTTAACTGAACTATCTATGGAAAAGCAGAGATATTTTTGCAACACGCCAAACACATTATGAGGATATATCTCATTTTTATAGGCATAGGTATAGGCAAACTCGATATGCATTTGAATATCAAAACTCCGTTATCTTCATGTTAGCAAGAAAAAAGAGAACAAGTCCAGCATTACGTGTCCATAAACTCAGTCAATCCATATAGGAGTGACCAGAATATATTCGTTAGGATAACAAAATGTCCGTATAAGGAACGGAGCAACAGAGAGATTTACTGCGTCAATGCACTAAATTCTTCCTACAGATCATGAGCGGGAAACATCCGGCCCATGACGGTGACCCGCAGAGAGATTCTATTAGGGTTGCCATATTTTTGTGAAGCAAATTCCGGACATTCTTTAGCGCCCCCTAGCGGATTTTAAAATGAGGTGTAACAAATTAGCCGTCAATATGACGTCACACTAGCGATGAATTGCCCATCGACAGTATACACCAGTGGTTTCCAAACTTTTTCGGCGGCAGGGCCAAATTTCGAATTTCAGAGTACGGCCGGGGCCGCACGAATACCAGGGAAATGAAAGGAACCCAAAATCGTCACCAAAATATGGAAATTGGCATTGTTCCGATCATTTGCTTGACGCCATTGGCCATTGTGTTGCCGCGCTCCCGTTGTTCAGAACAATCAACCGTTGCTGGCTATTTCGGAGCAGTTTTATTGCCCTGGCGAGATTTTAATTCGCATTTTTGGAAGCAGTGCGACACTTGCTTTCGATAAACACCGACATATCAAATTATTCGGACGCTTTGGTCGCGAGCTATAGGACTACCAATTATGCTGCGTATTGTCAGCTAAGCAGCACCCATCTCGGCGTAATCAATCGTGGGTCACTTGTTGCACATCTATCCGTAAATTAGTTATCAATACCCAGGGCCATAACAGCACTTCGTCAGGCCCTCCTAAAACGTTTCTCTTGCCCCCCCCCCCCCTTCATAGGGTGATAAACCGAACTTCGAGCGCTATTTATCATTTAAATCGGGTGTCTGTTTAAGACAGCTTCACCCGAGTGATCGCGCGAAGTGCGAAAAATTTATATAATTCATGATTGAATCGGTCAATATAATCGGGAATTGCATATATATTGGTATCAATTTTATCCTCTCTCTGCTCACGTAATCAGATTGACCGGTTGAGCCGAGTGAGTTGTGTTTGAAAAGGTAGGACCACTCAAAATTTTCGATAATTCAAAATAAAATAGGTCAATAAAATCGGCAATTGCATATATATTGCTATCAATTACTTGTCCTCTCTGCTCACGTAATCAGATTTACCGGCAGAGCTGATTCAGGTGTCTTGGAAACTGTATGGTCCGTAAATAATAATTAATCATATTCGAACGGGCGGACCCCCGTTGGTACGACTTCGATGTTATTTCGTGACCTCCAGTCTGCTATATCAAAAAATATAGATTCGCCCAACCGTACTAAACTAAAAGATGCACACGATTTCAAATTGGTAGTTCTTCACTGGCATATAATTCTTCCCTGCGGGATGGTAGCCTATTTGTCTCGTGAGGTTCAGATTGCCAAGACAGGAACATTCGGCGCCAGTCATTTAGGCGCCTATGGTCGTTGGCCAATTACACCCATATTTATTTTGTATATACATAACGACGTTTTCAGTCAGCATAAGGGCAGTCCTTTTCGGCCAATGTTTTCTCGCTGCCGAACGTTCTGGCACACTTCTTGGAGTCACATGTTACGTGGCCTAAATCTTTATATGTATTCGTGCGTCGTGGCGCGGTAATGGCCAACGCCGATATGGCCACTTCTATAAATCTTGCGTATTTTATCTTGGAGTACCCAATAATTAAGGTAGCCGACTTGGAAACTTGAAAATATTTTGAAAAAGTTGCATAAAATTTCATAAAATACTCTATAATTTATGCTGATTCACTAAATAATTTTGGGCCCCATTTGAGCTCGCTCCCCCCTCAATTGGCTTGGGGTGCGGCAGTTACGGTCCTTTCAATACCTATAGGTAATGCTCGGTCAACTGCAAAGTTAGGGCACATTGAATTGAAACAGCAATGACGTAATCTTAGCATTCTGTTCACGACTTTCCTGCATTCCTAATTGAAAACCCCAGACTCCAAGCCAAAAAAGAGTATTTTATAAATATAATTTTTTTCGTAAATCGATTTCTCAATATTTTTGTGGGGGCCGCAAGAAGGCTAGCTGGGGGCCGCATGCAGCCCTCAGGGCCGCACTTGGGAATCACTGGTATACACTATACAGGAATGAATTGGGCCATCTGTAATGTTAGCTCTGGTGATTGCTACTTGCTAGGGTTAGCAATAGATTCCTCCACGGGCCGGATGAAATCATCTAGCGGGCCGTGTCTGGCCTGTCAGGATTATGTTAGACAGCCCTGCTATACAGTTGGGTCGGAGCGGCTATCTGTTTATGAGTTTTAATCAGGTCCGAAACAACATTTTTTTCTCCCCCCTTCCGCCCAAAAATCATTGATCTCAGGCCCACCATAGGGTAGTCGATGTAACTTGTTGGGCACTTACTATATGCATTTCGCTGTTATATTTAATGTATGAATTCTGTCAATACTATTGATTCTTCGATATATTAGGCTATTATAAAATGCACCAGTTGGTTGCACATCCGGTGATTTCCAACCTTTTATGTTCGCGACCTCATTTCCCACTTGAAAATGTTCCGTGGCAAAGCTAAAAACTTGCTAAGCTGATTACTACAAAAATTCAGCTTGCCCAAACTTACACACGGCATAGGAAGCTGATTACGTTCAACATCATCGCGATCTCCAGATAAAGGCGGACGACCCCAAGATTTGGAGCCACTGTATGTGATTGAAGCATCCAATCGGCCTTAACCAACTCTAGGAATATACCGTTAGCTTATAATTGCGATTACAATCTGACTTATTTCAGTAAATGATGGTTATTTATATTTAATTTGATTGTATTTTTTGGCGAGGGTGGTGCCTGAAGCCCATACTAATATCCTTATACGTTGAATTATCGCGCGCGGCGCGAAGAACAATTTTGAATAGCATAAATCTGCTTGGAATAATATTATTTATGTTGATTTACGAAAAACTTTTGAGCCTGCTTCAAGCCTTCAAAATTCCGGATTTTAGGCATATTTTAGAAATTCCTCCCGGACGCAGATTTTTCAGTGAAATTCCGGACATGTCCGGGAAATTCCGGACGTATGGCAACCCTAGATTCTATACTCTTAGCGAAAAGAGTGTGCTTGGTCGGCACTGAATACATGGCTGCTTGAGGAGTCACGTCTCGTATATTAGACAGACCGTCAGTCACGTTACTACATGGTGGCAGCGTTATAAAAGCAGCTGATAGCAATTACTTAGCTACTCAGAATTATGGCTAGTGGATATACTGCCTTGCAAGGACTGCACCCGAAGCCATTATTACTGGCTGAAAACAACCCGCCTCAAGCGTGGGTTGATTGGAAGGAAGACTTTGAAACGTATCTCTGTGCTGCAGAATTATCGCAAAAGGATGACTGCATCAAGGTAGGACACATGAGTCTAATTGGTCCGGAGGGAAAGTCAATTTATAAGAATCTCACGTGGCTTCCTGCTCGACGAGAAAATGATCAAGACATTCCTGCTGAAGATAAAAATGACTACAAACTAGTCATTGACAAATTTGATGCGTGCTCTGAGCTTCGTGATGATCGCTTCAGAATGCGATGGAAGTTTTGGCTATTCTTGAAACGGGAGGAGGACGTGTCTTTTTTGCAATGGTCACTCCGTGTTCGCGAAGCTGCAGCCAAGTGCTGCTATCATCCGCAGAGGTGTCTTGAGGAAGTTATTATGGATAAACTCCTTCTGTGTTGTACGGACACCGGTAACTTGTCAGAACTCTTCGCCGAGGATCCGAAACCCTTGACACTGAGCAAAGTTGAATCGATCATCGATAAACGCGAATACGTCAAACAGGGTGTCGCGTCCTATAAATCTGCTACAATTGATGCAGTCACAAAGAAACCTCCACTAAAAACAGGATCTACTGCTCGACAGAAGGATGGAAAGGATGCTAAGACGTCGCTGATAAAATGCAAATACTGTGGTAAGAAGCACCAGTTTGGTAGATTTATCTGTCCTGCTGCCGATCACAATTGCTCGGTGTGTGAGAAAACAATACATTTGGAAACTGTCTGCCGTGCTTCTGCTCAGACAAATATACGCTCCGTGGAATCCGATACTGTTGGTGAAGACGATGTGAACGGACGCTAAAGTCCCATCGCACCAGTCTTTGTGGGATCCGTGATTGCTGCTGTAGATTTGGATAGTGCTCCCAATACCGATACAGTTAACATGGAGCCTGTAATCCCACACCAGGGGCTGACCATTAGCACGGTACAGCCAGCGGAAGATATTGGCTGGTTTGTCAAGCTCAAGGTTGCCCTTGACCTGCTTACATGGTGCGTTGATACTGGCGCACAAGTATCAGTCATGCCCTTGCACATATACAAGCGTCAATATGGATCCATCAGAACCTCCGACAAACGTTTGATGACTGCAGGGAATAAGGAGCTTTCCACCGTTGGCTATGTCGCTATGACGCTCGGGTTTGAGGATAACTCCGTTGTGGAAAAGGTCTACGTTGTCCGGGATACGCCTAAACTACTCTTGGGTATCCCAGGGGCATTCAAAATCAGACTCCTGCAAGATGTGCCGGGTACAGTTAGCATCCGTGCAATAGACTGTGCAGTAACTCCCTCGCTTCGGTCTAAGGAAGAGGTCATGAAAGCTTACCCTGAACTCTTTAAAGGAGTGGGAAAAATGAAAGGACAGTACTCTATCAAACTGAAGGCGAATGCTAAACCGTATAGCCTGAAAGTACCTCGCAGAGTTCCCATTCCTTTGCTTGGTAGTTTGACTGCTGAGCTAAATAAATTGCAATAGGCGGACATAATTGAGCCTGTCAACGAGCCAACAGACTGGTGCGCACCCATCGTTGTTGAACCAAAGAAAAACTATGAAATACGCCTGTGTGTGGATCTAACGAAACTAAATGATTCTGTTGATAGGGAACTCTACCCTATGCCAACAGTTGAGAGCACCCTGGGGAAGATTGCTGAAGGAACTGTTTACACCAAACTGGATGCAAATAGTGGATTTTATCAAATAGAACTTGAACCTGAGTGTCGTAAGTTAACTACATTCATTACCCCTGATTGGTGGTTCAGATTCAAGAGGCTTCCATACTGTATCGCCAGTGCACCCGAAGTCTACCAACGGAAAATGAATCAGGTGCTTGCTGGCATCCCCAATGTGATATGTCACATGGATGACATCATAATTGCTTGCTCACCACAGGATTACAATACCACCCTCGGACTTGTACTGGATAGACTCCGAGATGAGGGAATTACATTGAATATAGACAAATGTGTCTTTGCAGCGACTAAACCGGAATACCTTGGACATGTTGTTGGTAAGGATGGCATCGGCAAGGATACTAAAAAGGTTGAGGCGATTGCCAAGTTCTCCGCTCCCTCGGACGGGCCGGAACTGAGAAGGTTTCTTGGAATGACTAATCAACTCATGAAATTCTCGTCCAACCTGGCTGAGCTTACAGAGCCTCTGAGGGATCTACTGAAGAAAAACACTTCGTGGCTCTGGGGTGCTGAACAACAGCTGGCCTTCGACCAGATTAAGGCAGAGCTGTCCTCGGATGTGACTCTTGCTATGTATAGCCCGGATAAGGAAACTGTTATCTCTGCCGACTCCAGCAGTTATGGACTTGGAGCTGTGCTGATGCAACGCCAGGTAGACAACTCTCTACGCCCTGTCGCTTATGCTAGCAGATCGCAGACTGAGACAGAGAGACGATACGCTCAAATCGAGAAGGAGGCCCTTGCTGTTACGTGGTCTATGGAGAGATGGACGGAACTCCTGATCGGCTTGCATCAACTTCGCGTGGAGACTGATCACCAAACATTAGTTCCACTTTTGTCAACAAAGACTCTTGATGAGCTTCCGCTCAAAGTGCAACGGTCCCGAATGCGGCTAATGAAGTTCAACTTCACCATATCTCATGATCCGGGGAAACTGCTATATACTGCGGACGCATTGTCTCGCTGTCCGTTGCCAACTTTTGAGGACGTTGATGGCCTTCATAATGAGACAGAAGCCTATGTCAATGCCGTCACATCCAGCCTTCCTGCGTCTTGCAAACGGTCGGATGAAATTCGCTCAGAGCTCCAGAAAGATGACGTATTGCGCACAGTGATGCAATATGTATCCTCGGGGTGGCTGAAATGCAAAGAGACGCTGCATGGCCCACTTAGGCCATACTGGAATGATAGAGCCTGTTTATCTACTTATGTCGGACTCCAGCTTAAAGGGAATCGCTTGGTGATCCCCTGTACGCTGAGACAAGACGTTTTAAGATACCTTCATGATGCTCACCAAGGGGTGACAAAGTCCCGACTCAATGCATCATAGTCATGCTGGCGGCCCGGAATTTCTAAGGACATTGAAGAAACCGTCAGAAATTGCGAAAAGTGCACGGAGCATCAGCGAGAAAGGGTGGAACCGATGCTGTCACCATCCTTCCCAGAGAGACCCTGGTCCCGTGTTGGTGCCGACTTCTTTCAATATCAGAATTCCATGTACCTGCTAGCCGTTGACTATTACTCCAGGTACATTGAGATTTGCATTGTCTCCAAAAACAGTGAACGCAGCAGAGACGACTCTAAAATTCAAAAAGATTTTCAGTAGGCACGGCATCTGCGAGACTTTGGTCACAGATGGAGCACCTATGTTCTCTTCCCGTGACTTTGCGTCATTTTGCGAAAGCTGGAAAATTGAACATATCATGTCCTCACCTAGATATCCACATGGAACTCGGAGGCTGAGCGTGCCGTTCAGACCATCAAAAACCTTCTGCGAAAATGTGACGATGAATATCTGGCGCTACTCACATACCGCAACACGCCATTGGCAATCGGCTACTCGCCGGCAGAATTGAGCATGGGCCGCAAGCTAAGAACAAGAGTACCATGTCATCCAAACGATCTTCTGCCCAAGTCTGTCGACCGAACCGCCGTGAAGAAAGCCGGAGCAGATTACCGACGCAGAGTTACTCGTGATTACAACAAAAGACACAGAGTAGTACCTGGAGATGAGTTCAAGGTGGGAGATCGTGTCTGGATTGCGGACTGCAAATCGCAAGGTGTTGTGGAAAAACTTCACACTGACACTCAACCTAGATCCTTGGTTATCAGAACTGGACGTGGCACCTTCAGAAGAAATTGCCGAATGGTGCAAAGATACC
Source organism: Botryllus schlosseri (assembly GCF_051294905.1). Lineage (NCBI taxonomy): Eukaryota > Metazoa > Chordata > Ascidiacea > Stolidobranchia > Styelidae > Botryllus > Botryllus schlosseri. The sequence continues at coordinate 15,535,561 of NC_137239.1, forward strand.
TGATGGAGAATGCCCCGCAAGAAGGCGTCGACATTACCGCCAGTGAGGCAGCTGAATTCTTCAAATTTCCCGATCAGGGAGGAGATAGCAGTTCGAGCGCTACTAGTGTCGATCGCGATGACCATCATGAGGCGGCGATAGTCCGACGGTCGGATCGGAACAGAACCGCACCTCGCAGATACATCGAGGAGTACTGATGTAGTTATAGGAGTAGTGTGTGTAAATATGTTGTGTCTTAATTCACCTCTTGCCTGCCAATTGCTTCATACCTTCGTACTGCTAACTGCCTTAATTGTTTATTGTCTTCATTCTGTGCTTGTGTTGTATATGTTTGTGCTGCTTATAAGCTTTTGTGCTTGTCCCGAGAAGGGAGATGTAGTGGTAGCTCTATGGCGCCACTAGGGTGTGACGACATCGCAGGTACTTCGGTGCTTGGTCGTCACTGAATACATGGCTGCTTGAGGACTCACGTCTCGTATATTAGACAGACCGTCAGTCACGTTACTACAATTCTCTCCCAAAGTGCCGAAAAGGATGTTACACGAAAAGCGGACGTAACTCAGAATTATCTCGCCGTCATCAATCATCAGTAATACCTTCCTACGTTCCGACTTGCATGCACAATTTGGATTAAAATGTTGTACCCGAGTTATACCCAGAGGTGGCCAGTAACGAAGTACTTCTACTTTTTTGAAGTACTGAAGTACTTCCTCTACTTCTGGTACTTACTCGAGTAGATCTCATTTTCGCTACTTCTACTTTTACTTCTTAATATTTTGTGATCTACTTACTTACTTGTCGCTATTTTCAGTTTGTCAAGTAGAAGTAGTTCAACCTTTCAATCAGGAAGATAGCCTGAGGAATTTCGCAGCTGTTTTCACGGAGTATTAACATTTAATTTTCATAAAAGTTTAATAGAGCCCAGAATTTACGTCGCGCTTCGCGCGCAGTGGATACGGAGTGACCAGTATGATTTCACGAAAGTATCGGGGAATATAATTTAGGTGGAGGGTTGGCGTGCGTGTGGCGGCACGTCACATTGTCGCCCTTCGCCCATATGAAATAATTCATCACAGTATATATGGCTCCTCATAACGTTTGAAACTAATGTTTGGTAATGTAGCATTTTCTTGTCATATCGTAATTTAGCATGTCCATTGTCCATGGCGTGTCCTAATATGGTAGAGTGGACTATTGACTTTTTTAGTTTTAGAGCTGTTTTAGCATACCAACTTTGAAACTTTCTAGACTACAAACATGAAATACATATTCTGCTTTTAGAAGTAGTATGAATACTTCACTTTCTATTCCCAGTATCATATACTTTGAGTTATAATTAAAGTCAGTTCTTTGTCTGAATAACATACATGTTGAAGTATAAAAGCAAGTGCAGGAATGCCTTGTATTTCTGAAAAAAAAAAGCTACGCAATATGGCATTTTACGCTCCACCATATTTTTCATTAACGTTTAGTAATCACGCAAAGTGCTTACACCGTATCCTATACAGCTTCTCCGTATTGCTCTTCGACTAAACTACGGGCCTTATAATATGGGGATGGCGCCATACCATGTTATTTTCCAAAACGTGCTGTTCGATAAAGCAGAGGATTAGCATCGCATTTCCTTATCAATACTATCCTTTTCATCCCACGAGGTGGGTGAATGCTTATGGTATCGAAAATTGGATACCTGCTGCTATGCATCAGTATGAATCAAGCTCGTCACCTATCACATAGCTCAATTTGCACCTTTTTATAATCCATTCAATCAGGATCGTTTTCACAACTACTTACTTACTTGAGTACTTTTAAAGTCAGAAAATTCTACTTCTTCTTCAAGTAGTTTTAGGTTGCTCATGAAAGAAGTACTTCTACTTGTACTTGAGTAGATTTCTTCGTCGCTACTTCTACTTCTACTTGAGTAGCATTCTTGACTACTTTGACCACCTCTGGTTATACCGTGGTATAAGTCGGAGGTATATAGGTTTATATTGGTTCTGGTTTCGTGTACCATGTGTGTATGTTAACACGCGTATATCAGGGATGGGGCCCAGATAGACTGTACCCAGATAGTGAAATTCTAATCTGAAAGTATTGACAAACCTACGAAAGATGGTCAAAAAACTTTGTACTGTTCGGTTCTATATACATTTTCACCATGAACAAAACAAGGCCGCGTTCTAATAGAACTGATGTTCATGTGCAGTCGTCACTAAGGTTTTCTTCATCCGACATACAACCAGAGTTCAAAGAACTTGTTTGCAACTTTGATCGAACACAGTTGTCTGAAGTCTGATTGACTTCAAGAGCTATTAAAGTACATAAAGTTAATACATTAAATTAATACTGTTTATAGTCTCTATGCTTTAAACTTATCGTTTGCATTAAAGAGGCTACTTGGGATGATGTGGACGTGAGGTGTAGACCTCCGAAATTTAGCAATTCAAGTTCACAAACGAACCTGGTAGGTTCTGCATTGTGAACCTTTTCATATATTACAATTTTCACTTCATGATAACATCTTTGGTTGAAATCTATCGCATTTCAACTGCGGGCCACTCTATACATGGCGCTGACAGCATAAAATATCAACACTGACCGAGCATGCATCTTGACAACCTCAAAAATTTTACTTGCTTTGTTACAAAAGTCTGTTCGAAATATCCAGCTTTCCGTTTGTGATTATTTAGTGACTCTCTGTTATGAGCTTGATCCGCAATAACACAACATCAAGAGCGAAATACAGTAGGCTACATGCAGGTAGTCAACGAATGATGCTTATAACGAATCAATGAAATTGATACCGTTGTCCGATGTAAAAGATCTAGCAGGGGTACGGGTTCAATCTTGATTTAATGTTTAATGTATCCTAAAAACCAAATCCGTCCGATTGATGTGTTGGCTACTGCTGTATAACTAGTTAATGGGGTAATATCGGTAGCAAGTACAGAAACCCGTTTCAAACTCTGCTCAATATCAACGTAGCAACTCAGACTCCGAATACCTTGTCCGGTCTGGCCTAGACCGTTGAGCTTATATATTCCCTTGCAAATCCTCGTCGAAATTGTTGATAAAGCGACCGAAGATATTGATCTTATTGGATTATTATATCATTCGATTGCCCCAGTTGATTCATTTGACGACGTTTAAAACGTCAATATGTACTTCAGCATTGTGGCATTATGTGGCCCGAGTCGTCGCTAGATATCGTGTATATATTATTATAGGCCAGGGCGGGCAACTTCTCCAGTCGGCGGGCCGAATATGGGTAAATGAAGTACTTGGTGGGCCGGATTCTTGAATCGATACATTAATCGCGGATTTATCTGCCTATACAAGGAATAAATCGTATTCTATGTAGACTTCAAGTTAAGCATAGAGACCAAAACCAGTAGGCAAGGTAACGTAATGTAGGCCTACTTCAATAGCTATTGAAGTCAATGAGACATCTGTGGTAGATCAAAGCTTTTAACAATTTCTCAGAAGTCTAGCCGTATGTTGGACGCAAAACCGTTAGTAAAGACTGAACGTGAACACAAGTCTGATTGTAACGCAGCTTTGTCTTGTTAATGTTCGTGGTTGAAAATATGTGCTCGCACACGTAGGCTATGAAGACACGCGGACCACATTATATTTTATCTCGATATTGAATTCATGAAGCCGCTGTCTCAACATAATTTAAAAAGTGGCCCGCGACCCATTATGAGTTGGCGACCGCTGGTCTACACCCAATTTCCACATAATAGCGTGATCCTATTTTCAATAATAGTCATTTTTTCTGTTTGTCACATAGCGTATAGGGGAGACCGGGGGCAAATGTAACAATCGACCTCACCGCTAGTAGGATGGAGAAATCGCCTTCATATTCTGAGTGCACATGCGGTAGTTATGTCTTATAATGTACCTGAAGTTACGTTCAGCTACGACATGAAACCCCGGAATAATTTGAAAAAAAAACGAAATTTTGGACACTAAAGTAACTATTTTCTGGTCTGGAATAATTTGTTTGGAAGAACAATACATCAAGTAGTTACAACGTAATCTATGTAGCTGGGACAATGCTACCATAGTTTACCGTAATGATAGGAAAACTAGGACTTGCATCGCCGGGAAGGTACCTAACCGAGACATTAATGATGGTCGAGCGTGTCAGGAACAATTATAACACTCTGTTACTTTTGCCCCGTTACAATGCACTCGACAACACAGATATAAGCAACTGAGGTACGAAAGGAATGAACAGAGCAAAGTAAACTAATTACAGTAATCAGCACTTATACAATCACAACAATCACCACATTCACCCCCACCAAGAAAAATAGGGAGTAGCTTTTACGAGGTCCCTTGCCCGTAACGTTCGGGAGCGCGCCTTATGCGCGTGGATCGACGCAGTGGAGGTTCCTCGACATCTGCGCTGCTACTGGGCTCCACTACTTCGTCGCGACGCGGAGAAAATGTTTTACAAGTAACGCCATCTTTTTCGCTGCTGGACGAAGTGGTAAGTTCATCGGATGACGGCTCCGTTGTATCGCAGACAGAGGAAAACTCTTTTTCCTTTCTTTCAAGCGCCTCAGAAGACTTTGTAGAAACAGGGTAGGGTGCGAGATCTTTAACGGAAACCGTTGATTCTACGCCGTTTCTGTAACGTATTAAGGCGTATTTAGGGTTGGCATCCAATAGATCTACCTCATTAACGAGGGGGTCGCCTTTGTTCCGCACAAAATTTCGTAGAAGTACGGTGCCGCCATGAAGAAGCCAGTCGGGGATGGAGTCGCCCAACATGGATCTCCTTTCAAACTTGAAGAACCTGTCATGAGGAGAACAATTAGTTGCCGTGCATAACAGCGACCGGATGGAATGCAGAGCATCCGGCAAAACCGATTCCCAATGTCTCTCCGGCAATCTCTGACTTTCCAAAAGCAACTTGACGGATTTCCACAAAGTCTGATTAAGCCTCTCGCATTGCGAATTGCCTGTGGGGTGATAAGGAGTCGATTTGCTGGTGGCAATACGCTTGCGTATCAAGAAATCGGTGATTTCCTTAGATAGAAATGAGGCACCCCTGTCACTGTGTACATATTCCGGTACACCGACAAGCGAAAACAAGGATGAGAGACAATTGACAACCGTTGACGACGTCATGTCGCGACAAGGATAAGCAAATGGGAAGCGACTGTACTCGTCAATAATAACAAGTACAAACTTTCTGGGTCCATCAACGGGACCTTTGAAATCGATGCTAATACGTTCCCATGGTCGAGTAGCTTTTATCAGCTTGTTCGTTTCATTAGACATGAAGAACCGAGGTTTCAATTTAGCACATATTTGACAATTAGCGCAAGTTCTTTTAACGTCCTCCATAGAAAAAGGTAGATTCTTGGATCGGACAAAGTGACCAAGTCGTCGAATCCCAGGGTGACTCAGCGCTTCATGGATCTCTTGAAGGCTCATGTGTGGCTGGCCTGGGGACGAACAACAAACCCGAGACAGAGTATCAGGTCCGATATTCTCGGATCCAGGGCGGTGAATTATTTGATACTTTAGCGGACTTAACTCGAGTTTCCACAGAGTGAGCTTTGCATTTTTAATCTTACTCGGATGGTCTTTTCTAAATATGAAAGATAATGCCTTTTGGTCCGTTATCAATTTAAATTCATTTCGGTTCAAGAGATAATCCCATTTCCGAAGAGACTCGACAATGGCCAAAGCTTCCTTTTCTACAGCGGGGTATTTCATTTCGCATTTTGATAGCGTTCGAGACATGAACGCAACAGGCCTGCCCTTTTGGCTTAAAATTGAGGCGATCGCAACTTCGGAAGCATCGCATTCAACTTGAAACGGTTCGTCATCATAGATGCAGCTCAAACAGGCGCGAAGTAGATTCTGTTTTAACGTTTCAAACGCGTTTCTCTGTTTTTCAAGCAAGGGGGACACGACATTTTCACATAGGGGTTTCACTTTGTCGGAAAAAGACGGAATCCATTTTGAATAGTACGAAAACATGCCCAAACAGCGCTTCAGACTACGAGTATCGCTTGGAGCCGGCATTTGCGTTAAGGGTCGCAAATGATCCGGATCGGGTCGAATATCATTGTGGGATATCAGATGGCCGAGCAGTGAGAGCTTCGAAACCCCAAACGCACATTTATTTTTATTTAGAGTCAGACCTGTTGAATCAGCGGCGGACATGAACGAAGAGAGCCTCTCATTGTGCTCCTTCTGATTCCTTCCGTATATAGTTGCAATTGTGCCTTTCAAGTGGTTGTCCACTATAAATTTATCAATGAACCGCTGAAATGCAGCGACCCCATTGGTGATGCCGAAGGGTAGGCGACGAAATTGATACAGACAACCATCAGCTTCAAAAGCTGTGAAGGGTCGGTCGGCCGCAGAGAGAGACACCTGGTGATAGGCAGACTTGAGATCGATCGTGCTATAAACAACACCTTTTGCAACTTCATTGACAATGTCATCAATTTTTGGTAGCGGATAAGCATCCAAAGGGGTGTATCGATTTATCGTCCGCGAGTAATCAATCACTAACCTTTTCTTATGTCGAGGGTCCTTGGTTACCAAAACTTGAGCTCGCCAGGGAGATACCGACTTCTCTATAACGCCTTCATCCAGGAGCTTTGACACCTCGCTCCGTACAAAAGATCGATCCTCTGAGCTGTACTTTCTCGACTTCACAGCTACAGGCTTTACAGCTGGGTCGACAAACTTGAATATTTCAGGCGGATCACTCACTTTAGCGGCAGCTACTGCACAATGCTTGCGTCCTATTACGAGATCTCCCTTAGGCCCACCGAATTCAAATATAAGTCTCTTATGCTGTTTGAGGAATTCCAAACCGATAATTACGTCGGCGCACAGTTCATCAACGACGCAAAATTGAGTTGCGCCGTAATCTTCATCTTCAATACGAAGTGTCGCGTATGCGTGACCAATAACTCGAGCAGAAGATGACTTTGATGCAAGGGTAATAGTGTAATCCCGAGGAGTAAGAGCGAGATTAAGAATTTTGGCGAATGACGAGCTAATGTAGCATTCGTATGCCCCCGAATCTACAAGTACTTTGACCAATCTATCAGCAACAAAAACTTCTAACGTCGAACGCCTCAAAGAACCGGGTACACCGGCTAGCGAAGCCAAATTGAATTTGCAGACTTTGGCAAAGTGACCCCGTCGGTCACATCTCGAGCATTCGCTGTTTCGGGCTGGACAAAACTTGCGAAGCATCGTATGGAAACCGCCGCAAAATAAGCACTTCTTTTTTTCAGGAGACTTCTGTAATGCAGCCAATTCAGAGCTGCATGACAACACAGGCGATTGATCAGGCGTATGTGAAGTCTTCTGCATTTCCTGATTTCCCGGAACCATGTTAGCGGTAGGAGGCGATATTTCATAGGACGAGGAAAACGCTTGCGCCCGTTCAAGAGAGTCTGCTATCTGCATGGCTTTTTCGAGTGTTAACTCATCATGTTCGAGAAGACGCAATCTAATGCCAGAGGACCGCAAGCCAGTAATTAGGGCATCTCGCACGGCCTCCATTTTATGCACTTCTGCATTAACAGCTTCAAAATTGCAATCACGAGACAGAGCGATCAACTTTTGTGAGAAATCAGCGACGGTCTCACCAGAGTCTTGCTTAGCAGTTGCGAGTAAATGTCGAGCATATATGATGTTCTTTTTCTTCCGATATAACTTGGTTAGGTGTGCCATGGCAGATTCGAACGTGCCATGATCTTCGATCAAAGCGTACACGCTTGGCGATACATAACCAATCAAAATAGCCAACTTATCGAGAACTGCCCCGGGACGGCCACTGCTAGATTCTTGTCCAGTGTCCGTGCTGCTGGTCGATGGCAAAGAAGACTCTGCAGCCGATATGAAGCTCGACAACATTTTGTCCCAGTGGTTGAATACTTTCGAAGAGTCTTGAGAGCTCGGTAATAAATCTAGAACCGGCACGCGGATATACTTCTCTTGAGAGAAAGTCATTCCAGAGTCGATTGTGTCAATAGCAGTTAATAAAATTGTGGTGACCTTTCGAGGAAAGCGTAGGTAGACGAAGACGAAACTGCTTGACAGCTTTCTAGGTTTTTATTAACTGAAATTCAGCTACAATCAACTTCACGGAACTAGGACATGCACTCGACAACACAGATATAAGCAACTGAGGTACGAAAGGAATGAACAGAGCAAAGTAAACTAATTACAGTAATCAGCACTTATACAATCACAACAATCACCACAACAATATCTTTTCAATGCTGAATATATGTGCAGATATGTTGTTGTTACAATTTATCTACTGAAGATGAATCTTGCAACAGCCAGAATGCAATACCAGAACAGAGACTAACTTGCCATACCTATTCTAACATGATCCTCTGTCGGAACGGCCATACAGAAGTGGTGATGTGAATCATAGGGTTCGGTTATTTCCGTGAATCTACCACCCTTTCTCATGCTGATCGAACTTTTGTGTATCAACCTTCAATGGTCACTTAAGAACTTGCCCATGAATGAATCGAAATCCCCTGACTTTGAGCATGGCCCACTTACATTTTGTTATTTGGTGTAAACAATTTATTTTGATTTTGTACAGAACAGAAGAATCCCATTAGCTTTGACCACACACAGTGTTGCGTCCTCGTTTCGCTACACTATCATCGGCCGATCGAACCAATATATTTAGCCAGATCGGTTTATTCGCACCTTATGCACGCTGAACTACGACACCTTGGCAGAAGAGGCCGAATATGTACAGGGAGATGATGGAATGAATGTGTTTATTGTACACTTAGAGCTCATGCAGAAGGCACGAAGGATGATACTTTATTCAGATGCCAAAATGCCATGGGGCGTAGCCTGGAAGCGTTCAAACTTCTCGTTTTAAGTGTAATGCAATATTACTATTTGTACTCCCGATTTTGTTGTCCATTTCGTTTGTTTATAGTTATAAATAACACCGTTACAATTGCCCTGAATGGGCGTCACAATTGGCCGTGGGTACGGGGCGATTGTAACATTTGAGCGACGATTTGAGCGACCCAAAATCTCCATAATTAATTGTTGATTGAGTTCCATTTTAGTTACTATATAAACTATCGAGTTGTAGACTACTTTATATAAATCTTTGGAAATGAAATATCCACGAGATAAGAAATGTTAAGAAAATACAAAAAGTGTTACATGTCCCCGGTCTCCCCTACAGGTAATATCTCTGCAAAATACCGATTATGGTTGCACGATAATTTATATAAATTTGAACTAAAACTTGGGGGGTCCGCGAGGACAAAAAGGTTGAGAACCACTGATTTACACATTTATTTGCTAAACATGGGTGGCATTGTCTATCTCCGAATGAGAACTTGATATAGGCCTACCTAACACTAGAATTCAAATGAACAAAAAGTCGATCATGTATGTATATACCTTCTTTTCATGCTCTTCGACCTTCTTTTGATCGTGCAGGCGCCGCTCCTCGATAATTCTAACGTGATTTTCCAATTTTGCCTCTAAATCCTTAATCGTTTTGCTTTGTTCCTCGCGGATCTTTTTATCGACAGTCGCTTGTTGTTCGAGCTTCCCTATTTTTTTTTTTTTGTTTGGTCATCTCTCGACTTTGTTCACGAAACTTAGAATCATACTCACCCAGTCTTTGCATCATCTCATTCATGGTCATTATACGGCCATCATTCATTTAACTGAGCGGAGCGGTGGTGGCATCCTCTGGAAAATCTTGTTCATTTACATATTGCATCATGATTTCAATGTTAGGTACGGCGCCCTCCGTCGTATTACAAGGCTCGTAAATGATAAGACAATGTGTAATACGGATAAGATGTATAGGTTGCTACATTGACGCTTTGCACGATTAGGAAGGTAACTGAAAATATGGTAGATCATATAATTCCAAAACGTAGAGTTCCATTGATTGTGATGAAACTGTCATATGTACGACTATATGGGGTCTAAAATTTGCACATGGGCCACACGACCGATACATAAATTTTATTGTGTGTATCCACATTGGTAACTTTATAAATCTATCGCTCAAAGCATGACGAAAATTCTGTACTTGCCGCGAAAACAGACCTGAAATTCTTCGTCTCTCTCTCTCTCTCCCCTCTCTCTCTCTCTTTCTCTTATTTGAAGAATATAGAACTTCTACTTGACAAACTCTCAATAGCGAAGGGTGTGTAGGTAAGTCACTAAACTTGACGAGATAGAAGTAGAAGTAGTGATAATTTACTTGAGAAAGTACTGCAAGTAGAAGATAACTACTTGACTACTTCAAAAAGTAGAATTACTTATATACTGACCACCTCTGCTTTTTGTGTAGAAAATTGCATGATATAGAAATTGTGAATATAACTGTGAATCTCTTGGCTTTAATATCTTGCTGTGAGACTGTTCGGTATCTTGCTATATTATTGCATACTATTCGATCAATGATTTCTTGATCTAAAATCAATGGCAGCAAAATTACAACCAATTCATATGTTAAAACGTCACTTGTTTCTTCTACAAACGATTTCTTATCAATTTATTTTCGTATACCTTGCCGTCGAAATTGTTGTTGGACTGGACAACATCAAGCATTGATGGCAGCGAGAAGACACTTTGAAGTCGAGTATTCTTTTTCATCATGCTAGCATCCAACATGGTTACTTTGAGTTTAAGGTGTTAAATTTAATGACTGAGAGATGGGACAGGAAAGACGAAATTATCATGAAAATTAATTGTTAATTCAGCAAAGTACCGATACCGATAGTGGATGGGACTTGTTTACATGAAATAATGCTACTTCTAGAAAATTACGAAATCGGGAAGGAACTAGTGGGACATCAATGGAAGGGATTTGCAAGATGGTGATGTGTCATGTAAAGCAGTCAATTCTGTCAAATTGTTATTCCTACGGAATACATGAAGAGATCAGACAAAAGACAAAGTGTGCTGATGCTCTAGTTTTGATACTACAGTGATATATGCAACAAATTTATATCTGATCTTAGTATCCTTTTCGGCCTCCTGATGAATAGCTTGCACGTACCCTGCATCATACCATAAGGTTCTAGCTTACATATAATATGGCGAATGCTTGACATTGCGATCACTATAAACCTAGAAAGCGCGAAAACAAAATCCTGCTTTCAACTGACAAAGACAACAAATGCCACTGATTGCTAACTGGGACTTCCCCCAAGGAAAAGTTAGGTCACAATTCGAGGCTAAATATGTAATACAAATAGCAATAAAGTAAAAAGACATTCATGTACGATTCGTTGCTTTATCTATATATGCAAGAGAAAATAATGCCCCGTGATTGCATGGACAAAGGTATTAAATGTATCACCGAACGTTCGTGACCGGTCAATACCCAGAATGCTATCACCGAGAACGACACGATGAGCAAATCTCACAGCCCGCTATGGTTGGATTACGGGTTACGGCATTCTTTCCACCCGCAGCGCAAAATTAGTTCAAATTGGTATCAATCGAGTAACCACGGTGCTGATTAGGTGAAGATAAATTTTATTTTGCTCATCGTCCTAGAACCCCTACATTCAGCCTCGAATTTTGCATCGAAGCGGAGCTTTACATTGTGACAAACAATTTCGTCTGAAATAAAATGCCGCAGTTCAATAGGAAGTGGCTGTTCGAATACGCTTAATAAATTGCATGAAATGACCATACTTGTATGTTTTCAATTGGATTTGTATTCTTCGGCGTTGCATATAGCGCAGCGATGTGTGGCAGCTGACATATAGGTTGGGGTGGAAGGTATATCTCCTATTTAGGGTGGAGGGCGTTCCCCCATATAGGGTGGAAGGTATTTCCACCATGATGGGGTGGATTTGCATTCCACCATAAATGGTCGAACGCATGAACCACTTTTAATGGAGGAAATCTCCAGCTTTTAGATTTACAGTGTAGCGAGAGTGCGAGTGTGAATGCTTAATCATAATTTCATCAAATTTCGCGCTCGGCAAAAGCCAGTCCCGTGCCGTCAATGGCATTCCGTCAAATGGAAATAGTGTCGTAGCCCAATCGTAGATCGTGACCGAGAAAAACACGACCAAGAATGGACATTGCCAAGTAAACATTAAAGACACTCAGTCGCATCTGAGACGATGAAAACTCGACTACTCACGAAACGCGACGCACGATTAGTGCTGTCAAGTATTGTTTCCCCACGCCCGATACGCTAATATGATGGGATCACACTTCAGTTACCCAACTATTAGAACACGGCGATAAACAAGAAGATGAAAACGCCAGGCGAATTGAATCATGTCAAACCAGATCACGTCCTGGATACATCATAATACGTTTAATCGGGTTCTGGCTGGTATGACATTCAGCTAAAGGTCTCTTGCGTCGCTGTAACATGATACTCGCTTTCGGTTATTGGAGGTGCAAATCCAGGCATATTTTATTTTATTTTTTATTTATACTGCGTGTAAGTCTAGGGTAGTTTCTGACTTCGTATGCCATCGGTTTACCTTCACAGAAGAATATCAGGGGTGGTACATGGGTGGAAATATATACTCTTTTAACTAATAGTGTAACACTGTAAAGTCCCATACATCATGCTTCCGCTTTACATAGGCAGTTCAGTGAAAGGATGAACAACGTGAAAGCAAGAGGGAAAACTAGGACAACAAACGTCATCGATGCATAAATATTGTTCCAATCATGTTCATGACAATTATTTCTACATTCACAAATACATCATGACGGACTGTTTGAAAAATCTTGGTGGGCCACAGGAAAATACCTAATATAAAATGTGAGTATATCTTCAATTAATCGCGTATCTTCACAATACTACGACTTCAGCTCCCAGTAGGTATAGGGTAATATGCTGGTAATGTTTTAATAGATGAGGCAATGCGAATACATTTAAGTCTTGAGGACTTACAACAAACATAAACGAGGACTAGTGGAAAATGACTGTATTAGTATAGAATGTAAACGTGGAATGGCAGCGACCGATTTTGCAGCTTCGTTCCGCTTCGCTGAAGCTTTACTCAGACCTATTTTGCGGCAGCTACTGTAGGATTACTGGCAATCCAAAAGTCGTCTTCCAGAGCGCAGAATTTACTGAATCTGGTCTTGATCGAAAGCTACTGTCACACTGACTCTGAAAATGTAAATGAAAATATGATCAGGCCCCGTACCGCTTAGAATTCGCCCTCCAAGTCTGAAATATCGGCATTGTTCGAACAATCGAAGAGCCGCAATGCGTCATTGTTATGGTCATTGTTTTGCGGTCATCCGATTGTTCTGAACAATGCAGATTTTAGATGTTAGGGTGATTTTTCATCTAAGTACGGAGCCTGGCCATATTTTGATTGATATATTCGATGTCAGTGTGACAGTAGCTTTCGATCAAGACCAGATTCAGTAAATTCTGCGCTCTGGAAGACAACTTTTGGATTGCCAGAAATCCTACAGTAGCTGCCGTAAAATAAGTCTGAGTAAAGCTTCAGCGAAGCGTAACGAAGCTGCAAAATCGGTCGCTGCCATTCCACGTTTACATTCTATAGTATTAGTGTCCCAAAATATTAGTCACCCAAAAGTCAAATAAATCGGATCATCATATACCAAAGTTCAGCACCCGCCATAGAAAGCGTAAATATTGCCAGAAGGCTAAAGTTTATGAAAGAGACGATCATAATGCATTGCGCAAGCTTCCAAACCTGAGTCTGATGAGAACGTTCGTATGGAACTGATTTTGCTGGAGCTGCAGATAGATAGATAGATAGATAGATAGATAGTCTTTTATTCGTCACATCAATAAATAAAGAAGTATACGAAACAAATTGCGGTATAGACTGGGAGACGACGAGGGGCCGTTAGGCCTTCAGAGGCATTGTTGACCTTTCCAGAGAAACTAAATGCCAGAGAAATTTTACTATGACATCAAAGCAACTTTTGTAGGCCTAATACAAATAAGCTGGAACATTTTTATTGGTTAATCCACTTTGTCGCAACAACTTTTCCGAGGTGGCGAGATAGTATAATCCCTAGCGGTAACATCAATGGGTTGCGGGTTCGAGTCCTCCTCGTCATCTTATCCATGTAAGAGATGTCTTATAAAAGCCATTATAAGTGGGCCGTGCTACAAGTCAGCAGTTATACGGAATTAAACTGAAGAAAATTGGCTGACGAAAAATACCGTGAATGCCACAATCAACAACAACATTTCCGTTCAGTTCACATATTGGCTATAGTACCAACCACACTGCAACTAGAAATACACAAAATGCTCATAGACAGTATGAAAGTGATACTGAACCGACCTTGAAGACTGATATTACACAGACATCGCGAGAGGGTAGTTTATTCTATTGTAGTGCGAAGCCTGACACAAAAAGAATTACATTTATCAATATTTGAATAAGTTATTGTTTACTTGGTAGGGACTAGAACAGGGGTGGGTAAACTACGGCCCGCGGGCTGCATGCTGCCCGCAACACCGTTTTGTGCGGCCCGCGAGAGTCTAAAGAAACTTATTAAAAATATTGATAAAATGCGTACTAAATATCGAATTAATGCATGGACTAATTAAACTTTTTCTTAGTATATTTCACCATAATAATTCTAAGGCAGTGGTTCTCAAACTGGGGGGCGTGCCCCCCTTGAGGGCGTGAAAGCGTCTGAATGGGGGGGGGCGAAGTTGAGCTCAACTGAAAAAAATTTTCGCGCTCTGCGCGATATACACCCAGTTCCTAATTATAGCTCCGTATTTAGTCTGAATTTCATATCTAAAAATCTCTCATCCACAGTCGTAACCTTCCATGCCATCAAATTATCCGTTACGTTTTCTATAGCATCCTGGTTGCGTTTTGCGATATGACGATAAGGGGCGTGAAATCGTTCACCATCACAAGAGAGCGTGTCTTGAAAAGTTTGAGAACCACTGTTCTAAGGCATATCTTTCCTGTATTAGTTTTATGTTTAATTTCTGGCGCGACCATCTCAAGGCCCACAGAGTTTGAAAGATTTCAACTGCTAAAAATAACAGAAATCCTAAACGAGATTGACATAATTCTGATCACGAGTGTGATTTCAGAATGGCCACTCCAGTTTTGACTATTTTAGTGATGTGCTTATAGATTCGTTCCATGCGTAGACTTGGGGTACTTATATTTTATCTGCAAATAGTAGAAGCGTGTTTGAATCTAACATGGGTATGATGGCGATGCTGTCAGCATTGAGTGTCCTGGGACCGAACCAAAAGTGGAATTAGTAAATCTATGAACAGATCGCTGCGAACAGATTTAAATTTCAATCCTGTTCTAAGAATCGGGACAACCGACTTTCATCTCTATAGTTTTGACAAATTGGTCATTGAGGTCGACCAGCCTATGAAATCTCGCCGCTGTTTCTGACGCGTGTATGATATCATCAAAGCAATGTTTGGTTTGTTTTAAATAATAATATATATAATCTCCATGTCCTCACTTCAATCAAATACCAACATTGCATTTTGGTTTATAATCGCAATTTTATATAGTGCGGCCCGCGAATGGATTCAGATGTTGAATGCGGCCCGCGAGCTCAAAAGTTTGCCCACCCCTGGACTAGAATGTAGGCTAAGCAATATTTGTCAAAATTATGATATAGAGACTCCGTGATAGATAGGGTTACCATATTTTGGAATCGGGAAAGGCGGACACTTTTACCGAATCAGAAAAGTTAGTTGATCAAGACTGAAAACAGCCGATTTTGCGAATTTTGTTGGAAGATTTGTGGAGTTGACTAAAAAAGGTCATCACTAGGGAGATTTTTTTACCTAAAGAAATCATAATTTTGACCAAATTTTGACCTTATTTAAAAAATGTTTTTGACCTGAAAACTGACAAAATTTTACATGAAAAACTTTATTGTAACGAAATCTGGACCAATGAGGAATTCCAGTACCTACATCCCGCATTATGGTGAAAATAATTAAAATTTGTTGTGGTAGGCTACAACAAAGAAAGATACTTTCATACATTATCGGGTAGAAAGCGTCTGTCCTTGTTAAGTAGCTTGTCAAGAATGGAGAAACAACATTCAACAGCAGCAGTTGTTGGCTGGCAACACTGAAGTTGTGCGTACACTGCTGGTGAGTAGGGATGGTGTGAACCTCTGAAAGGTTCAGGTTCGTGTGAACGCGAACCTTTTTGAAAGGTTCTGTGTGAACGCGAACGCGAACCTCATGACGCCACGTGACGTCATATTGCTAATTCCAGCCCTATCTTTCAGCCTAAATCAATGTACACGATACCTAGCGACGACTCAGGCCACATAATGCCACAATGCTGAGGTACATATTGGCGTTTCAAACGTCACTAAATGTATGAACCGAGGCAATCAAATCATATAGTAATCCGATAAAATCAATATCTTCCGACGCTTTGCCGACAATTTCGACGGGGACTTGTCAGGGAATATAAGCATACGTCTTAAAAGTCTAGGCCAGACCGGACAATGCATTCGGCGTCTGATTATTGCTACATTGATATTGAGCAGAGTGTAAAACAGGTTTCTATACTTGCTACTGATATTCCAACAAGTTATACAGCTGTAGCCAACACCTCAATCGCTCGGATTTGGTTTTAATGATAGGCTACAGTAAACCTGCTATAATTGTTACATCAGAAAACGATATCAATCTCATTTATTGGTTGGAGAAGCATCATTCGCTGACTACATGTAGTGTATTTTGCTTGTGATGTTGCGTGGGTGCGGGTCAATATCACAGCAGAGAGTCACTAAATATTCACAACCGGAAAGCTGGATATTTCGAGCAAACTTTTGTAACAAAGCAAGAAAAAATTTTGAGATTGTCAAGGGGCATGCTCGTTTTGTGTTGATTTTTTTATGCTGCCAGCATCATGCATAGAGTGGCCCGCAGTTGAAATGCAATAAATTCGAATCAAAGATGTAATAATGAAGGGAAAATTGTAATATATGGAAAAGGTTCATAGTGCAGAACCTACCAAGGTTCTGTTGTGAACGCGAACCTCTAAATTTCCGAGGTTCACACACAGAACGCGAACGTGAACCTCGCGTTCACACCATCCCTACTGGTGAGTGCTGACACTCGGTGTTGCTTCATTCTGACAATGTTGTCTATATCGTAATTTTTCATCATGCGCTTCTTTATATAAGAACCAATGCCCAAGCAGTCTTGCATCAGTTTATGATTCACAATGAGTAGGCTATAAAGTAGGCTAAACGCTGTAAAATGTTCATCTGAAGTGCAAACATTACCGATACAAACGAAATGCAGGTGGCAAATTTTTTTTTGACTTTGTAAACAATTCTCTCAACTTCGAAGTTTCGACAAAATTTTGACTTATTTTGACATGCAAAAAAATCACCCTAGTCATCACTTTCATTCAACTTCCAATTTATCCACTTTTTACCTAAATTTGGAGGTGTTGACTAAAAAAAGATCGTCACTTTCAATCAACTCCCGGATGACCCTCTCGAACGTCCGTTTTAGGTCGTATGGTAGCCCCCGTGTTGTAGAACAATTGGATGATGTCATCATAAAGCTGTCGCGCTTTAATTTTGCAGCTAAGCAATTTTGACGTGTCACAACTATAAGCCTAGAATATATAAAATACAACTAAGATTGAAATAATGCCACAGCCTTTGAGCAATATAGGTATGCAATAGAGCAGGGGTCACCAACACGCGGCCCGCGGGCCGCATGCGGCCCGCGAGGTCATATTTTGCGGCCCGCGATTCGATTTGAAATTTCGGAAGAAAGCTAAGAAAACCATTTTGAAATCCTGAAATTGACTACAGTTTCAACACATCGTTGTTGTTGTTTCAAAATACGGCTATTCTCCGGTGCCCAACATCATTATTCGTCACTAGCTTTGGCTTTGGCGATGTCAACATCATTCCATCGAGGAAGAATAACTAACTGATACGACTGAGCTGGGCCTATTGCCTTGACGTGCAATGGCCCCGACACTGCCAAGACCGAAACGTTCGGAAAACGGCATAGGGCCGTGGTTCTCAAACTAGAGGGCGCGCGCCTCTTGTGGGTGTGTGAAAGCATCTGAAGGGAACGCGGAGCTGTGGTCAACTGAAAAAAATTTTCGCGCTTGGCGCGATTTACAGCAAATACATATTTTGTGTATAGTCCGGAATTCATATAATAGAACTCTCTCATCAATTAACAATCATAGCCTTCCATGCCATCAATCTATCCGCTGAGATTGCTGGCATTCTGGTTGCACTTTGTGATATGACGGTGAGGGGGGGGGCGAGATTTCTCAGTGTCATAAAGGGGGCGTGTTTAAAAAGTTTAAGATCCACTGGCTTAGGGCTTCCCCGCAAGTTAAAGCCTAATGAGGAGATGGTCTTTCAGATAGTAACGTAGCTCGCTAGCCCCAATATCGATTCCTTGGTGGCTGAAAAGCGTTTCCAGGTATCGTGCACAGCTCAGAGCTCAAAATAAAATGAACTTGATGATAATGATTTTTGTTGTATTTGTATTCCTTTAATAAAATATTACTTCTTTTGTGGTCACTATGCCCATTGTCTATGTTAGTTAGCACGGCGTTGGACTGACGTCGAGTCTTAAAACGTTGTTGCGTAGTTTATATCACTATTGAATACTTGCGGCCCGCGGCCTCTACGAAATTTGAAATGTGGCCTGCGACCCATTTTGCATTGGCGACCCCTGCAATAGAGCAATACAGGTTTCAGGTACTGATAGCCTATTGATCATGCCATTGCCGAGTCCAATTAAAACAAAGCTTTAATTCCTATGAAGGCGCTTTCTAACATGGGCAAAAATCCCAGCCTGTTTTGACAGCCCATTGATTCGTACCAAGCAGGAAAAACAAATCGAGATCCTTACCTCAACATTAAGTATGAGAATGAGTTATCAGCCTTCCTGGCCATCAAGTCCAGGAGCCCGAATCGCGACAGTTAACGTGATGTGATTGGTGTGTAATCTGAGTCCAGAACGTTGCATTTCGTATTCGCTGCGTAAGCTATATCATTCTTCCGACGGACCTGGGCCCTTCACGTACCATACTTAGGCGTAACACGTGACAGGCTGTCTTGTATACACCACGGCACGACGATGTTGATGTCGTTTCACGGAATCACCGTCTTTAATAACCAAACATAAATTGGAATGAATATATCAATTGTATGATTGAATCAATATAATCGATTTAGAACGAAACACGTAGATATGTCCATTTTTCATGCAGTACTAGAGTGTAGCGTTGTGGTATTCATGCTGCTCGTCGACTTCGGTGTTAATTTATACCCGACCGATATTCCTTATTTTTAATTCCTATCTGTCGACTTGTAGCACGTCCAACTTTTACGCAGTTTGTAAGACACCGCTTCCGTGGATAAGATGGCGAGGAGGAGCCTAGATAAACCTCCAACACTTAGGTAGGAATTATGGAGTCAACCACGGTCAGACTCGAAGAGAAGCATGTTAAACCAAGTTGACCATGTCCGCAAGCCTGGCTGTTGAGGATGTAAAGGGGGAGTTATAAAGATGGATTGGACGAGATTTGAACTCGAAACTGAATAGTGAACTTAATGACATGGACTTAGACTTGGAGTTGGCTGTCAACACCAGAGTTGGATCAATTGTAATTAGTAATTGAGCTGAATGTAATTAATTACATTTTTTCATGTAATTGTAATTGTAATTGTAATTGAAACATTTCTATTTTGTGTAATTGTAATTGAAATTTGATCAAAATTTTGCTCAATTACAATATCAATTACATTTTCATGGAAACCTGACAATTACAACATAAAATAATCATTTTATCAATCATTTATTCGTCGCACCAGTGAAAATCCGGTACGAACCAGGATGACGACGAGGGGCCTTAAGGCCTTGGTAAACAGTCACCACGTGTAATAATTAGCCTATTTACATCGGTGTTCTATGCGTGTTGCGTTATAACTAGATAATTCAGTCACGCTAAACTGTTTCCCATACTTCAGTAGCAACAGAAAACTTTGTGAATTATAATATAGGCTAAACCAGTGGTTCTCAAACTGGAGGGTGCCCCCTTTGGCGGCGTGAAAGCATCTGTACGGGGCGCGACGCTCCAGTGAACTGAAATCTTTCCCGCGCTTGGCCCGATTAATCTCCGTTTTATGGTTAATGCTCGGTGTATAGCCTGAATTTCGTATTGGGGAATTCTTTCATCAACAGTCATAACCTTCTATACCACCAAATTACATGTAAGGATTGCTAACTTTCTGGTTTCATTGTGTGCTATGACGATAAGGGGGGGGGGGCACGAAATATTTACTGTCATAAAGGGGGCGTGTCTAAAAGAGTTAGAGAACCAGTGGGCTAAGCTAAATCTTAATATTTTAAAAATGGATGAACGACAAATAAACTCTTCTGAAACCTGTGCTGAACCATTTCCTACACCACGGTCAAAGTTTATTTAATCTCTGACCAGTGCCGAGGCTTGTTGCAACATAATCAAAAACAAAATTCAAGTTTCCAACCAAGGCTTCATCAAACTTGATCACGCATTTGTAGAGATGCTATCCCAATCTTACCTCCAATTTTGGCCAAATTTACTGGGGCCAGAAACTTTTTCGCCCCCTAATGTTCATCAAATGCAATCTAACAGTTTCCGAGCAAGTGAAAATGTAAATGCGAACCAAAATATTGTAATTCTTAGTTATCGGGAGGTTCTCTCCTTTTGCATTTATTTTAATTTTACGCACCTTATCGGTATCATCCTTATCGCTGACGCCTTACCAATTACATTTTATTATCCTGACTCATCTCTGAGTAGCCTAATCGTTTGATTATATTTCATTGACTGTCCTGTAGCCTATTCGCTGTTAGTCGCTCAAACCTTTGGTTCTTAACAGTCGTTTGAAACATTTTGCTGTGCTTGTAGTTCTCAGTACTCATGATTAGACATATCAGGAATGAAACATTAACAGCTTGAGATTGTTGCTAATTACGTCGCTATGGGCCTACGGTTGTCAAAGAACACCTCTTTACTGAATCAATTACTGGTTTAAAAGGAATTGTAATTGTAATTGTAATTGTAATGAATTACATATTTAACAGTAATTGTAATTGTAATGTAATTGAAACATGCAAGGAAGTAATTGTAATTGTAATTACAATTGAATTAAAATATTATAATTGATCCAACTCTGGTCAACACTGCCTCGGACTCAACTCTCTGCTCGACTTGAGTGTAGTATCCTACCCGGTGTCAGATATCAAACGAATATGCAGTCTTATTCCAATCCTTTATTGACTTCAACCGTATTCTATCGCCCACTTCACTCCTTGCCATGCATACACACGCACAGCAGTCATGTGACTCTGACCCATAATGCCAATGCATTGTGCTCGGACTTGGCTCTCGAATTACCCGCTTTTTACGATAAGTTGTTGTGTTGACTGAAGAAAAAGGTCAACACTTTGACTCGACTTCCGTTTTACTCAACTTTTTACGAAACTCGGACGTTCGCTGTATCAGGATCGAGTTTTTTTTATTGAATTTTACTACTTTTTCTAAAAAAAGGGACATTCGGACGTCCTCCGAGAACACTTTCAATTTAGTGAAAAAGAGGACAAATCCCCTTAAGAGGGCGTATGCTAAGTGCTTACCCTAGGTCAGGGGTTCTCAACAAGCGGCTCGAAGACGCATATTTTGCGGCTCGCAACATCTTCGATAAGGAAAGCAATTAATGCTGACATGGTATTGTTACATATTAATTTAGCTACTTAGCTTTCTCAGCGCATCGTCTCTGTCTTCTTCATATGCTAGAGTTTAAATTGGGACTGTTTTGATAATCGGTATTCGTCTGGGCTCAGGTTTAAAAGAATCTCGCTGGGTTGTACACTTTTGAAGAGTTTTCGCTAATTGGACGCACTGGTTATAAAAATTGCTGAATTACAAGAGAGCTAAAAATATTAGAGATACGATCGGCATTTTGTACATACGTTTAATAAACGAAGTTAATATTGTAACGAAATATTTTATATCTGAGTTTGTTACCAACCAGAAACCTCTAAATTCCCCACAAGTTGGGAATTCCCAACTGATTGGTAACCACTGCATTAGAATATATTTTGGAATATATTTTTACTACAATGTTTTTGCGACAACGGATCAAATGTCCATTTCCCCGCCAATCTGGAGTTCATACTCACTAGCTGTATTAGCCAACATCAGGGTGTCCATTCTTTTATCAGAGAAAACCAAATATCATGCAGTTACAATGCGTGTTGGCGGCATGCATACCGTAACGGCGAATCGTAACGTTTGAATTACAATTATGCTTATGTCAAATATGTATTCCGTGATGATCATACTACCAAAGCGCAGGAATTTATTTCCAAGCTCAAACAAATAATAAAAATATTCTTCTGACTTCTACATTCTCAGAGTGTAAGATTTTAAAACTCCATTGGTAGTTTACGGAGTACAAGTTACGATAAGCGAAATGCGAATGTAACGCGACAGTGGTCGAACATCGGTCGCTCTCGTGATATATTGGAATATTTACCATCATATTGTTTTCCTTGATGCGCGCGTTGCGCAACTCTGTTGTCTTCGAATAGTGGAATAGATGTTGAGCGGGGTCGGTGAGTCATGAATCGAAATTCGAGATATGAACAATTGAACATAGACTGAGAGCGATTTTATGAGGTATGCAATGAATTTGACAAATCGAAAGTAGGATTATTCTCATGGTTCTGGCAAGACTGTCAAAGTATGGAAAAAGTATGGAAGTATGAATACTGTTTTCTCAAATCTGTCGTTGGAAATCAACGGACCATGGTGCCACTTCTCCAGAGCAAAACCCAAACAAACTCTAAAATCGCAATTATGCGCCTAACGTAGCATATACAGGGTGACTACACCTGATCTGACTAAGCTCTGTAGTAATTTTCAGTACACCAAACGAGATATACCCACATAAAACAAGATCGAAAGGTAGCAATGTAACTTTACGCCGGCTAGCAAAATTAGGAGACTTGTCATTTTCTCACAAAAACAGCGATCCTGGAGAAATCAAACTGCATCAGGATTGCGGCTGATATGACACTACTAAATCATCGAAGCGATGTTTATTCTTCCTGTCCATCGTGTCCCACTTTCCATAATATAAACGAAATGAATGTGATTGCTTGCGATGAATGTGATTGCGTGCGTGCAATTGTCTCGCGGACACCAGAAGGACCGCGGACCACAGTTTGATAACCACTGGTTTAGAGCATACGATGAATTAGCTACACACCACAGCGACAGGCAACTGTAATCGCTGTGAAGTTTGGGGATCTTTTAACCATTCCTTCGTGATAAACTCCTTTCTTGTCCACATAAATACCAATGTGAGTCCCAGTACTTTCCTTTTGAGGATATCCCGGATACAACTTGAAGTAAGGATCCCGATCCTTGCTGTCTGGCCAATTCCAAATAAAATGATTCGAGTGATTCAGCCAACCAGAATCAATATCTAAGCCGAGTTTTAGGATTTTATTCACAATTCTGGGGAATTCTTGTTAAAACTTCGAATTTGCGGAGATAGGCTACATGTCTTAGAAACGTGGATGTATCTGTGGCTTATTCGCGGGCGCAGCAGTAATTGGTCGAATGTAGTCTTGAGTTCGCCTGACAATCAAAAAAAGTATGTAGATATATCCATTTCAAAGACATCCTTGGCAGAGTATGTGATTGTGTATTCATTCGGATGGTAAGTAAGTAGACAGATTGTACAACTTGTGAAAATGGTAAAACTTGGCTGCTTTGTTGTCTATTTACGTATTGACCACACAAACGAGCCGTCAGATCAATGGTTTCGTTTCAATGGTTCCACCCATTCCCGTGTGTTATATGCGCTTGCCCGTCTTCCAATGCTTGCGCAGCATTGTCACGATCACGTTATAATCTGTTTTATTTTTCACTTCCACCAAGTAGGATCTGCCTTTTGTGCATTTCTGAACACCTTCGTAGTATGCCATATTTCTTTCTTATTTGTTGACTTGACCTCGCACGGCGGAGGCCTCGCCGAAGAATTCAAACTCATTAGTATATCCCGGTGTTAACTCATATTAGCCTCAAACACGCGGCCCGCGGGAACATTTTCTGACGTCGGCGTGGAAATTTGTTTATGAGAATATGAAAATAATGGATTGAGATAAATGACTTGCGGTGTGGTTCATGGCTGCCATGGTCAGTAGGACCATCATCTTTTGAGATCCGAAAAAGGGGGCACTTTTGAAAACTTTTTGAACGCTAGTACACTATATTGACTAAAAAAAAGGTCATCATTTCGGTTCGATTTACCAGCTCTTTTACGTTAATGTGTGGTGTGGCCTAAAAAAAGGTTATCACTTTGACACGACTCCCATTTATCCGATTCTTTAGCATATTTGACGTTCTCTGCGATGGAATCGAGTTTTTCAACGCATTTTAACGCTTTTCATGGAAAAAGAGGAAAAATCCTTATAAAAGACGACGTTTGGTAACCCTATTGGTGAGTTAATTCCTCCTCAGACACACACACACGTATGGTACACAACTATGTGAATACCACAAGCAGCCAGCAAGAGAAAGCGGGTATATAGGCGGGAGCAATTCTCTGCACCCCGTTCTACATTCTAATACACATAAATCAATTTGCTCCTTTAGCGAATTACTTAGTTATTGTATGCGATTTATTACAGATTGCTCTCAACCAAGACGATGAAAGGAAAGATAAAATACATTTTATTGAAGGTTCAAATTTCGATTTCATATAATCTATTGTCCCTTGCTCGTCCTATCTCCTATTTTACCAGATTGGAATCGATACTCAGCAAAACTAAATATGCCATTCACTAACATCAAACTTATATTGTTGAAGACATCAATGTGGCTGTGGAAAATCAGGATTAGATTCATGATTTGGGATGCAGATATATAGAACCTAAAAGGTTAGCTGATAGAGTTGGCGATCTGTGTCTCATCATATTAGCCATATTCACACGCTGGTGATCTAGGCTTCTTCTGGCACCTGATTCATGTAAGCGGTGTCATACAAAAAGTGAGGCGTGCTGCAAGGCGGCCAATATGGAATGAAAATGTAGGATATCAGCCTTAACCATTGCAGTCGAAAAACATAAATGCATCAAACAACAACGCAGGCTAGTTATTGTATCGATGTCGCCAGTGGTTCTTTATTCTTCAAGTGTCAATCAGTTCACAGCATAGACATATAACAATTATATTGACCATAGCAAACAGAACGCGTGCACCACACATATAGAATATTCCAGAAGGCCGAGTTATCTACCGCCAACGCATTGTCTCAAGCGTGACGTCCTCAGTCGCCATATGTGGCGCCAAGCCACATTATTACAATATTTCATACCGCAATTAAAGGTATGGATGGAAATACATAACAGCTACACCATCAGGGAAATGTATTCGGTCCGCATTGTTACTGTGGGCATTTCATGTTAATCTTAGGGGATTCAATAATTTGGGAGCCATACTTGTATTCGCTAGATGGCGTATGCGTGACAACACTTCCTGGTCTGGTCTAAGGGAATATTCTGGATATAGCTGTGATAGGGTACAGTTTGTCAATAGTAACTGGCCCACCGAACGTTCCCCCACTGTATCAACCGATCTTTATGGGACAATATCTTATTCGTGCTACTATACTGTGTCGTATTATAATTTGGATATAAGGAAATTCGATCAATTGGAATTTCCGCTCTTGTGTACACTTGGGGAATAGTGACAGAAGAGGTTTCATCGATACTTGAAACTTTTATTCCAGTGACCCTGCTTGAGTTAATAACTGCACCAGATTTATACAATGTGGACATCTGTAACTTAGTATTTACAGATTTCAGTCCTAAAGTTTCCTTTAGTTAGATCATCAATGATGAAAGTCCGATTACTTTGACCATCTAGTGCACAATAACATTTGACCTTCTTGGAAGGATTGGCAGCAGTACTCACATAAACCGGGACGATCATAGTATTCTGCTTACCTCCCTCCTGTCCATCCTTGGACCACACTTGCATATATTTCGAGTCTACCTCATCAGGTTCCACATGCAGAGATGTCAAATGCCGCCTTTTGCATATCCTGCAAGTTATTCTTGCTGTACAGTACTTGGCCATGTAGTCTTGCGATGAGCCACAACCAAAACATAGTCCTCGTTTCATATTAAATTCCCGTTTCTCCATATGGGATAGCTTTCCAAAGCCTTCACAATCATCAATGTGATGTAGTTCGATCTTCACAAAAATAACACTTCGTCCTTGTAACACTCGTGTCGTCCTGACATTCAGTCGAGAACGAAGTGACCTTAAATTTTCCCTTGTAAGAGTCTCTATTGCTCACTACGTCAGGAGAGCCAATTTTCCCTTTGTCATTTGGCGAATCCAGATCATCCAATTCTGGAATATTCATCTTTTCAGCACAGACATCGACAAATCCTGCTACTTCTTTCAATGGTGGAGATGACGCTTCACCATATTTGCCTCGCCATTTGTAAACTTCATTTCGCCATTTACCTCTCAGAAATTGCGGTAGTTTTCCAATGATTTTATCACTCTCAATGGCATAGATCAAAACACCGAGCGCTGGTATTTTCTGCTCAGCTGCCGCGATTTGATCCAAAAAGTCTGCAAATTTTCTCAGACCAATCCCATCTTTGACGTTTATTTTTGGCCAAGAAGATAATCGATTCAGAAATGCATTTATCTATTTTTCAATCTCTTACGTGCCTTTTCTTAGGCATCTCTACTCTGCAAGAGCAGTAAACCCTTTATCATTTCCTTTGGCTCACCAGATAAATGTGACTCTAGATCAGGGGTGGGCAAACTTTTGAGCTCGCGGGCCGCATTGAACATCTGAATCCATCGCGGGCCGCACTATATAAAATTGGGATTTTTAACCAAAACAAAATATTGATATTTGATTATATAGTGAGGACATGGATATAATATACGTAAGTGCTTATTTAAAACAAGCCAAACATTGCTTTGGTGATAACGAACACGCGTCAGAAACATATAGCGGCGAGATTTCATTTAGGCTGGCGGACCTCAATAACCAATTTGTCAAAATCATAGATGAAAGTCGGTTGGCCCGATTCTTAAAACAGGATTGAAATTTGAATCTGTGAGCAGCGATATGTACATAGATTTACTAATTCCACTTTTGGTTCAGTTCCAGGACACACAATGCTGACAGCATCATAACCATGTTAGCTTCAAACACGCTTCTACTATGTGTAGATAAAATATAAATACCCCTATTCTACGCATACAAACGAATCTAAATAAGGCACGCCCGACTCGTTTTTATAAGCACAAGACTGAAATAATTAAAAATGTAGTGGCCAATCTGAAATCCCACTCGTGATCCAAATTATGTCAATCTCGTGCAGTTATCCCGCTGTGATATTAAGTATTTACCTTAGATCAGTGATTCTTAAACTTTTTAAGACACGCCCCCGTCTTATGATGGTAAAAGATTTCGCGCTCAGTTGCGCTCAGCTTCGCTTCAGATCCTTTCACGCCCCAAGGGGGGCGTGCCCCCCAGTTTGAGAACCACTGTCTTAGAATTATCGTGGTGAAATATACTAAATAGTTAATCAAGTCCCTGCATTAATTCGATTTTTGGTACGCATTTTATCAATATTTAAAAATAGTTTCTTTAGACTCTCGCGGGCCGCACAGAACGGCGTTGCGGGCCGCATGCGGCCCGCGGGCCGTAGTTTGCCCACCGCTGCTCTAGATAGTTCAAGAGCTCATGCACATTGCATGTCTTCGACTGAATCAATGCATCAAACGAAGTTTCCCAGGCCAAATATTCAAGAATGTTGCCATCAAAAACACCAACCTTAATTTCTGGTAGACCACACGATCGTGCCAACATAGCATTCGAAACAGCCAATTCCTTCAAAACCTGATCCAGATTTGCATTAATATGATATATCCCACGAGCACCATCGTTATTAGGAGATCTATCCGTTATATTTTCGGTGTTATCCAGTACACTACTCGGTGTCGACTTCCGCCCTCTATCAATTAGCCTTTGCATGTCTCGTTGATTCTGAGCCGACAGGTCCTTCATCTTCTGCTCGTTGTCCCGTTTCATTTGATCAACCAGCAAAGCAGTCTCTCTTTCAGAAGAGTTCGAATTTTCTAGTACAGTGAACATATTCCGTCTTGGAGTGGGCTGAGAGAACTTAGCCTTCACTTCGCCGTAGTATTCGTCCAGATAATCCTTTGCGTCGTAGCCAGTCTCTTCTACACGACCTTGTATATCCTTGAATGAACAAGAAATTGTATTCGATTCCTCTCGCCTAAGACGAGGCTCAAGATCACTCCAAAAATCTTGCAGTAGAGCAAACTTCTTCTGCATATCTAAATATGCTTTTGAAACATATTTCCGATCGTCCCGCGACTCTAGCAGGTCATTCAAACATCTGCACTGTCGCAATACCTCTTTGACATGGAAGTCAAACTTTTGCTTCATGTTTTCAATAACTGCGGAGGTTCCTCTACTAGTCCTCCTGTCCGATATTACGGTGTGGCCATGCTTGTAATCCTCAGGCATAATTCTATTAGGATCCGAATCTCGTTATCGTCACCCACCAAAATAGAATTACTTGAATTAACACCCTTGCGGCCGTCGCCAGATGCCTTCGCCGACTTCTTCCTATTTCTGCCAGGAGTCATTATGAAAACCAGAGTACACCAACTTACTGTTTTCTCCAACAGAAGTGTGTCCTTTTCTCCAATGAAGCAAGTCCTATTACCGGCACCAATCCACACAATCTGGAATTGTCCTTTACTTATGTACCGATAGTCGTCCTGTGTTACTGTTCCGCTTCCTGGCTTCGAATTATATAGTCCAATACTCCACCAAGGGACCTTTGTTGTGTTTACTCCACGACCGGACCTTTAGCTGTATCTACTGTTGCGGTCGCTGAACTGTCTATATGATTCTGTGTAAGCTGTCTTCCCTTCAACTTACAGCGCCGCAACGCAGTGTTGGGATCAAGTCACTACCTTCGAGTCACGAGTCATTGCACATTTTGACTCGAGTCAGGTCAAGTCAATCGATTTTCGAAGGTGACTCGAGTCAAGTCAAGTCACTCGATTTTTGGAGGTGACTCGAGTCAAGTCGGGTCAAGTCAAGTCAAGTCACGAGTCAGGTCACAATTCAAGTCAAATTGCCTTTTCGAGTTATGAGGCGTGATTACGTCATTGTATTTTGCTAGCTGTCTGAAATACAGATTGAGTGGTCATTGATTTTGAACAGATGACGGAATGTAGAGTTGAATATACACGCAAGTAAGGCGCTGTATCGCTCACATATAACTAGAACCAATAAACTACGTAAGTAATTGCACAGCCTCAGTTTATAGTTACCAGCCAAAATAGAGAATAGAGCAACGAATTGATAAGATGCAATACATTGCCCTTTTGCAAATTGATATGATACAATTCGAGCCTCCGCCAATGGTTGATAACTATATAAACTATTTTCGAATTCAATTTCACTAAAACAATAGATTTCGTTAAGTTAAGTACACAGAACAGAAATAAACATTTTGCTATTAAATTACTTCTTTATACTATAGTTTACGACAATGTAGGCCAGTGGTTCTTAACCTTTTTTTCCTCCTGCGCCCCCTTTCAAAGATTATCGTGCTCCAGCGCCCCCCAACCTCATATTGTATGGAATGTAATAAAAACAATGAGTAAGAGGGAGGGTCGTAACAGCACTTCGTCAACCCCCGTAAAAACGATTGCCTTGCGCACCTATAGCGTGATAAACCAAACTTCTTAGGGCTTCGCTCCCAAGAACCCCGTAGCGTGATTTCGATGGTCAGAAAAGTTCGTGTGGCGTGGTCGCCCTAGGTGCCAAAATTTTCTATAATGCATGAATAGGTGGTAATTACATATATATGTAACTATAAACTTTTAATCCTCTCAGCCCACGTAATCAGATTTACCAGTAGCGCTGAGTGAGCTGTTGTATTGGAAAATAAAGGGCACGTAATTGCTAATTAAACATACTCGGGCGTGCCTACCTATAGGTAAATATTAATTCATTACCAGGGCCGTAACAGCACTTCATCAGCCCCCCCAAAAAACGTTGGTCTTGGGCCCCCAATAGGCTGATAAACCAAACTTCCGGGTGGCTTCGCCCCAAGACCCCCCTTCGGCTATCCGCTATTTGCTGATACTGGTCATCTACATTGGATGTCCATTTACTAAGCCAGCTTTTCTCGCCTAGACGCGCGAAGCCCCGAAAATTTCACTAATTATTGATTGAATTGGTCAATATGATCGGGGAATTGCATATATATTGATATCAATTTTATCCTCTCTCTGCTCACGTAAACAGATTTACCGGTAGAGCTGAGTGATGTGTGATTGAAAAGGTAGGACCCCTCAATAATAATTATACATCCTAGGGCGTATACCCGTTGACAGGAACGAAACGACACTTCGTCAGGCCCGCCGAAAAAACTTGGGTCTTGGGCTCCCATAGGGTGATAAACCGACCGCCCCCCATCACGTTGTTTGCTTTTGCCACGAAATCAGCTGTACTGTTTAGCAAGCCAGTGCGAAGCGCGAAAATGTTCGATAATTCATGATAAAATCGGTCAATAAGATCGGGAATTGCCTATATATTGCTATCAATTTCTTGTCCTCTCTGCTCACGTTACCAGATTTACCGGTGGATCTGAGTGAGGTGCGATGTTCCCTCTAAACTGCGCACGTGCGCAGTGCTGACACGGTCTCTGCGCACAGAAAATCTACGTTGCGCACAACAAATCCGTAGTTATGACCTTTTTTTCTATATCAAAAAATATATAATCGCCCAACAGGATATCGCCCAACAGGGATATCTAGTTCTATATATCCCTGCCGCCCAATTGTACTGAACTAAAAGAGGCACACGATTTCAAATTGGTATTTCTTCACTGGCAGATAATTTTTCCCAGCCAGATGGAATTCGTCTTCTAGGGTTAAGATTGCCAAGACAGGAACATTCGGTGCCGGTCATTTAGGCGCCTATGGACAATTAAACCTACATTTCTTTTGTAGGCTATATATAACGAGGTTTTCGGTGTTAATTCGCTCTGAACACTCATTAAGGATATGTCCTACTACCACATCATCAAGCCATTTTTTCCAGCCCCCTTCCCGTATCGCCCCCCTGAGCCCAGCGCCCCCCATATAGCCCCCTGAGCGTTTCCGCCCCCTTCAAAATCGCCAGCGCTCCTTGGGGGGCGCTGGAGGCAAGGTTAAGAACCACTGATGTAGGCTGTAAGCTTCGATCACTTCGTTTGCGATCAATATATTTGTGAGAGAACAATGGAGGCTCAGTAAAACGCACGATCATTGAATGATTGGTCGCTATCGCGGGTCACACCAGCGTTGCGCCAACAATCAGAATATATGCAAGATGCAGTGATTTTTATCGACACTGATTGCTTGATGACTAGAAATTGTCTCGTGAATTTTGCTCCGAGTCACGAGTCAATTCACTTTTCTGATAGGCCGAGTCAAGTCAAGTCAAGTCATTTTAGCAAAGTGACTCGAGTCAAGTCAAGTCATGCGAAAAAGTGACTCGAGTCATCCCAACACTGCCGCAAAGTCCTATAAGTTTCCCGATGTAAATATACGCGATCTTGAAGTATGGTAGAAACAGTATATTGCTTGAAGTTCCAATTGATCGAATTTCTTTATATCCAAATTATAATACGACACAGTATAGTAGCACGAATAAGATATTGTCCCAACAAGATCGATAGATACAGTGGGGGAACGTCCGGTGGGCCAATTACTATTGACAAACTGTACCCTATCACAGCTATCAGAGATGAGCATGGATTAGGATTAGGTTTTGAAAAAACAGGATTTGTGAAATTTTGTCGGATTTGGATTGGATTTGGATTAGACATTTTTTTCAGAACGGATTAGGATTTGGATTGGATTGAACTATTTTCTGGGAGATTGAAATGTCATGTGGCGAATGGCGACAGACTTTATTCAGATCAGTTATTAATGTACTTATGGTTACTAAGTTATCTTGAATCAAGTGAATCGTTGGTTGTGAAAGAAAATTTTCGAATCCCTCCATTGCATAAATTAGTATTTTTTCTGAATTTTCAGTTGGAATCGGATTAGGATTGGACATGGACTTGAATATAAAAATGTTATGGATTAGGATTAGGATTTGGATTTGAAGGTTCGGATTTGGATTGGATTAGGACATAGAAATTTCAAATCCGCTCATCTCTGACAGCTATATCCCAAATAGGCATTTTGCAGGACTTCGATCACGTGACTAGATACGCATAGCAACAACAAATTGGTTAGCAAGCTACTTTCTCGCGCACCTGCTTCAGTGCTAAATATCGCATAGTGTACTGTTGATTTCTTGTTGTAAACGTTTCGGAAATTTGTTGTAGAAGTCATCAGAGATTTACCTATGCTAGATGTCAATCCTGTACAAAGCACATAGAATGATATCGTCAGAATTACGCAGAAATCCGTCGTTAACGTAGCCGTACTTCGGATACAGTATATTATCGTTTTCGGGCTGTGAACGTTCGCAAGTGTCATGGAGATGCGCAAGGATTCAAATATGTTTGATGTATTTGATTCATGAACTATGTAAACTCCTTGCGTCAAAATGATCGACATTGTAGCCGTTATTTGGTAGTCAACTATGATTTTATGACACAAAATTCGACATTCCAGGACATTGACTGCGTGATATTTATTGCAGCATTAAGTTAGGTGTGGGTAGTAAGTATACTATAGTTGTATTGTAGCGGTAGTTGGTAATCATTGCACCATTTTGATGATTGATATCGATTGCAATATATATAGGATACTGCTATTTTTAAGCCTAAGAGACAATGACTGCCAGTGCCAGCACGTTGATGTGTTATGAATTCATGGAATGTGCTACATACCATATATATATTAAATATCCTAAGCTATTGTATGACTTCTCAGTTAAACAATTCAAAATATTTAGACCTCTACACCTATATTACAAGTTATTGATCATTCTGTCATGCTGCCAAGTGCCACTACCCGAAGGAAAATGATCATCAGCTCCAATTGAGGGTGAAACAAACTGTCCCGGGGCCTGGATTACTTGATTGATTGCCTGGATTGGATTACTTCACTCTATGGCACAGTGCAAATATCTTGAGTTTCAAGACATATGGCTATACCACATGCATTCGGATTAATGATCTGATGAATTATCCCAAGAGAGCCGAACATAGGCAACTAAGAAATTGATGATGCCCTCGTCAAGAATTCAGCCTGGAGCCAATTATCATCACCACATAAAATTTGGTCATGCGGTGGAAGGCAGCGTGGTTTCATGCCAACAGAAAATGTCAGCAGATGATCTGACCACTGACTAACTGTCCTGAACTTCTTTCCCGATGTTGATATCTGCTTTGAAAATGATATTTCATTTGTGTACAGCAAGACAAGCACTCTTCCGTGGATGCTATGAATATGTCTAGACAAGTGGCTATGGAGGTAGAGGAAAATACATAGGCATAACAGTCTCGGCAGTTATTGAACTTGATAAGGTTAACATCCATTTTTCTTCAACGATTTCTTATGCTCTGGTTATCGAATGCACAAAATTTAATAAATCGATCTTCTTTGCAAGTTTATTTGTAAATTCAATGAATCAAAGAATATCATAAGTTCAGAATATTACGGAGTCAATGCGAAAGAAACAATGTTAGTCGTCTTTAGAGGATGTTTTTGAGTTGGTTGAGCCAATACACAGAGGGGGTCAGCAACGAAGTACTATTTTACCTGAGTACTAGCGTCATTATTAGTTTAGGCTACTTCCACTTCTACTTGACACTTTTTAGGTAGTACTTTTTTGTCAGGTTTGGGATTTTGTCAACTAGAAAGTAGCTTTGGCGCATGATTGCATCCCCTTCAAGCGTGAGGTTGTCATAACAACTGGGCAAAATAGCCCCAGTACCACGGTAACTAAACTAATTTTTGAAAATTGCACTTATTTGTGGTGTCATCACTCTTTTGCATTGATCAAGAAGATGCAACATGCAATGTTTACAGTTGTCACATGGCATCAATTTCTAAAACTAAGTGACTCTCAACCAAATCTACTTCATAACGAATTTCTTGACCGCTTTTCAGAAATTCATTTCCACTTCCACTTGAAGTACTTTGACATGTCCTGGAAGTAATTAGTGCTACTTGTACTGGAGTATAAATTAAGGCATTACTTCTACTCGGTTCCCAACAATGACCACGTTGACCACCTCTCGGTATAGGATGACCGATCTTGTCACTGCGTTTGAGCTGCTCTAAGAGTTATATGATAGTTACTTCCCTTAGTTCGCTAAATATC
The DNA here is from genome assembly GCF_051294905.1 of Botryllus schlosseri. Classification (NCBI taxonomy): domain Eukaryota; kingdom Metazoa; phylum Chordata; class Ascidiacea; order Stolidobranchia; family Styelidae; genus Botryllus; species Botryllus schlosseri. Next base: position 15,570,013 of record NC_137239.1, read on the forward strand.
GCACATATGTGGCATCAACTATTTATCAAAATCGAGTGTGATTTGCCAAATCCACTTCAATCGCAGTTGCGAAGTAGTGGTAATAAAATTGGCATTGTATAAGGCAACAATAAAGTGCACTGATTTGCTTAGTCTTGACGGCAGGTTCTCCCAAAAGATACTTCCGATGTGTTCAGCGACATTTGTTTTATAGCAGCACGCCAGCACCCAAACCAGCCGACAGTATATCCTGATCCTTGCGGGTCGGGGTTGCTTCCACCATATCTTCCATCCAAAATCAGGCGCCACAGCAGACAAATAGTACTGCTTGAACTAACAAATACTCTTACTAGAATATAAGCTAATCGCTTTACTTCAAATGCATAAATTTAGGTACATATGATCAGAGTTGAGTACCGTAATACGACTACGTTACTGATGGATTTCAGCGTAATTCTGACGATATCATTTTAAATGCTTTGTACAGGATTGACATCTAACATAGGTGAATCTCTGATGACTTCTACAACAAATTTCCGAAACGTTTACAACCAGAAATCAACAGTACACTATGCGATATTTAGCACTGAAGCAGGTGCGCGAGAAAGTAGCTTGCTAACCAATTTGTTGTTGCTATGCGTATCTAGTCACGTGATCGAAGTCCTGCAAAAGGCCTATTCCCTCTTAGACCAGACCAGGAAGTGCTGTCACGCATACGCCATCTAGCGAATACAAGTATGGCTCCTACATTATTGAACCCCCTTAGATTAACATGAAATGCCCACACTAACACGCATTACGTAGGTCTACTGGCCGTCGCAAGTCTGCTATACATACAACACTGAAATTGATATCGTGTTTCACTGTGCAGTGATTGTCCGATTGTCAGCGAGAATACTGACTAACCTACGTATGGATTAATTAGGGTTGCCATACGTCCGGAATTTCACTATTTAAACTGCGTCCGAGAGGGAATTCCAAAGTATGCCTAAATGTCCGGAATTTTGAAGGCTTCAAGTAGGTTCGTAATTTATTTCGTAAATCAACGCAAACAACATTATCTTTGGGGCTTTGGTTTTTTCTTCGCGCTGCGCGCGATATAGGTTAGTATTACATATAGTTATTTTATTGTGAGGACTGCCCCCCTCGCAAAAACTGCAATAAAAAATAACTAAATACCGTTTATTCAGGGATATATAGAAGTTCTGTAGAGTACTATATATCCCTGCCTTCATTTATTGAAATAAGTCTATTTGTAATCGCAATTATAGGTGAACGGTATAGGCCAACTGCTAGAGTCAGTTAAGGCCGTTTAGGGCTTTATTCAAATATATTGGTTCTAAACCTGGGGGTCGTTTGCCTTGATTCTGGGGTTTGCGAAATTGTTAAACGTAATCAGCTTCCAAAATAAGCCGCGAGTAAGTTTGGGCAAATGTGCCGACCTTTTTTTTCTAGCAATCAGCTTATCAAATTTTGAGCTTGACCAAGGAACATTTTCAAATTAGAAATGAAGTCGCGACCATAAAAGGCTGGAAACCACCGCTCAGAGGTGCGCACCTGCATTGGGCGGATAAATTATCTAATCGGTGTGACATGAACATGACTTAACGATGTCCAATTACGCTTCCTGCATTTTCCAAGTCATCATCCTCCACTAACTCTACCCCTAACTCTGATCGTGTGGACGGAGAGGTTCAAATCTATAAGGTTATATAGGGAGGAACAAATATTATTGACAGTAACCATTCACAAAATTTAACGATCAGATCCATATGAAAACCATATGGAGATAGCATGCCTCCAGAAGTTGCATCGATTACCCAAGATACAATGGATTTTTATTTTGGCGGAAAGGGGCTGAAAAAATGTGATTTCGGTCCTAGTTACAACGCAAAACTACATATGCCTACTCCCGAACCGGATCGTACCCACCTCTGGTCGAATTGTAAAGCTTTGCTAGTGTGACGTCATATTAACAGACAATAGATAAGCAACTCCCGGCAGTTACGCTTGGGCAAGCGGTGTCTCTTTTTGCCGAGCTATCTAAAAATAGCATACTTGTTAGTGCTATAGCTGGCAACCTGAGCATTGGAATTTAAAAAACTAGCCTGAATCAGGCTGGTTTCGAAAATACAAGTTAATATATCCTCTTCTTTGGGAATCTGTACTCTTTTTTTTCAGAAGAAGTAATAAAGAAACATGAAAAAGTAGACTTGGGCAGAATTGGCGAGCAGAATTGTAGAAACGTGGGTAATGCGGAAGTCGATCAAATTGATCACCTTTTTTTCTAGTCAACACCACACAAGTGTCGTAGATAAACGTTTTTTTCGCGAGTCGAGTCAACAAAGAAGTTTTGGTAGAAAATATTTCAAATCTACCAGTTTATTTGGCCGAAACGGAGGTGTACCCAATCTTCCCTTACCCGTACAGAGTCGCGCAGTATTACGATAATCATCATACTTCTGGAAAATCTATGTTTATTGAGCCACAACAATGTATTTTGTGCAACAATGCCACAACAATTTCTCGCGGGGCTCTTGATGACTCGACTTGCAACCAGACATGGGGTAATCGCGATTAGTAATCGTAATCGATTACGACGATTACAGCATTTTCAAGTAATCGTAATCGCAATCGATTACATTCGAAAAAATTCCGAAGTAATCGTAATCGTAATCGACTACTTCCCATATCTAATCGATTTCTTTGTGAAAGAACGATTACTTTTTATTTTTGCAAGGACAATGACATAAACTGAACATTCGTGAACAAGGAAGAGATATTATACCAGGCTCGTGACAGCACAAACGTCTGATTTTCAAACGCCACAGCTCATTATTACGTCAGAAACAGCCTATTAGCTTTGCACGTCATTGCGTAAGAAGTATCCACACTAAATAGATATTCGATGTACGTACGTCGTACATTAGTGTCATTGTAAGAACACCCGCCGTGCTGTATATCAGGTCATCAACACGCCACTACCTCGCAGCAGTATAATTTATCTCCGCTATGCCTAGTTTCAAATAGTAACTTATGGTTGATGTTTGGTTATGCTTATGCTTAGTTAAACGCAATTTGACCGTAGCTGCTTGGCGAGCAGTAGACCTATCTATAGTACGTACGTACACCGGACAAAGATTTGAAATTTTGTACTCGTCAAATAAAACATTGCGATTTCCACAACGAAGCAGTAAAAATCAACAGCTGGTGATATATATATAAATCAAAACCGAGCCGTGTTTGCCGTTTCTCGTAACAGCCGCTTGCAGTACAATATCTGTATTAAGTTGAAGGCAGAATTTTTTATGTTCGCTTCGTCTTATTCTCATGTGACTCTACTTGAAAGGGCGCCAACCGGTATTTCACAATTCTTTACTCAACATTGGGACCTGCCGCCATGGCCATGGGCTTATATATCATGATGCTTATATATCATCTTAGCATGGGTTGCAGCTGGAATCAGTACCAAAACAGCAAGACGTCCCCTATAGGGTGGTAATCGAAAGTTGAAGACTGAATTTCGTCGAAAATTGCAATATATTACTTTTGTTTTTAATCCTCTCTCAGCCCCCGATGGTCAAATCCTGTAGAGTTTGTTTGTTTGAGGTAATCTTGGTGTTTGTCGACTACAACGGTCAGTTACACCAGGCGATTTTCTGCATTTTTGATTCCGTATCTGCCGAATTGTAGCACGGTCCACTTCTAGGCTTATTGTAAGACACCGCTTACGCGGATGAGGCGGCGACGAGAAGCCTAGATAAACCTCCAACACTTAGAAAGGAATTCTGAAGTCGACCTCGGTCGGACTCGAACCCGCAACCCAATGGCATTGTAGCCGTGGATTATACCACTGCGCTATCTCGACACACAATTACCTACATGTAGAGCTGGGGGCACGTAATTCATAATTATAACCTCTGGTATTTTGTTATAATTACTTTAGTGTATGTTGTTAATTCGTGAGGTATATAATTTGTTATATAATCAAACGATATTGTAGTGGCTCAAGCGTAGCAGACTAGAAGAAAAACTTTCGTGAGACGCACAAACAAATTGTCATGTCTTTTATATCTGAATGTATGTGTAGCAACTCAAATTGTAAATTACCGTGGTCAGTGGCCACATTAACTGCATTAGGACATGAAAATATTGTCATCATGGGGAAAAAAACATTCATTCCGTCAATGCGGCCGTTGAACTTAACAATCAAGTCAAATGATCCATTGGTTTGATGGTCAGATAGCGTTGTAAAACGGGTTGGAACACCACCTGCACCTAATTAAGTCTGATGATGAGCAGACTTAAATTTGAGTGACGATCCAAACGCATTTGAGTGTGAGCATACTTTTTGACGTGAGTTCAGTAACGAAATCGTTGCTGAGTAGAGAATCGCTACTCGACAGCAAAGGAATTGGTCTCCACCCTTGATTATAAACTCCAGATTCTAAGCCAAGCAAGTGTAATTTTTTAATATCAATTTTTTTATTTGTTCTAAATTGATTTTATAATATTTTTGTTGGATTTTCCAACGTCAATGGGAGCCGCGGTTGGGAATCACTGATCTAGAGAGGATTTTCAAGTTATTTAGATCTCTCGAAAATACTCTATAACTTATGTTGCTTTACGAAATACTTTTTGAGTCCCCTTCGAGCTCACTCCTCACCCTATTGGGAAATTTGGGGTGCGGCAATTATGGCCCTGGCAAGAATGCAAATCATTGGGTGCGATAAATTGAACTCTATAAAAATCGGCAATGGGTACATTATGACGTAACGAACAATCCATATATTGTCTTCCAACATAGCTTCCAAGATGCAAAATAAATGTAATCGTGAGTAATCGTGATTACTTTTCCAATGTAATCGTAATCGTAATCGACTACTTCCTGATTTTGCTGTAATCGTAATCGTAATCGTAATCGCGTCATTCAGAAGTAATCGTAATCGCAATCGATTACAATCATGAAGTAATCACCCCATGTCTGCTTGCAACTACGGCGCTATGAATACACTGAAAGCTGCCTCAAACCAATCTGCTTTATGTCAAGTCGTTCCTAAAGCAAATTTTGACAACTCCGTCAGGTGAACTTTCACGTATCATTATAATTATGTAATGAATCAGATTTCAGTGGAAACATCACAATACTTCTGTCGACATATAAATTACTAGAATAATCGCTATTTCGCCATTCTCATTCCTCGTCTGTGTCATCGTCATCAGAAAACCAACGCCGAGCTGAATGATGAAATATACGAGTGTATTAACCCCCCGAAGCAGCCTATATTTACACTTAGTCAATACCTGTTGGAAGTTGCACGGTTCCGTTAGCTGGTTTTACGGAAATGCCCCTCTGCCGTTCACGCAACCTAGCACAATCTGTTAATTCAGCCAGTTCTTTGCGCACGTGTTTTCTCTACAGAAAAAAAGTTTTTCACAATATAACTAACATATTTGAAATATGTCTTTAGGAATCATAGTTAATATAGGAAAGGCATGAGAGGATTAGAATATCATTCGGGAAAGCAAGGGGCAAATACAAACGCCACCGGTCAGCAAATTTTCACGTACTTGGGCATTGGTTCTAATATCAAGATGTGCATAATGGAAAATTGTGATGTAGACACCATTGTCGGAATGAAGCAGCATGGTGTGTCACCAGCAGTGTACGCACATCAATTCAGTGTTGCCAGCCATCAACTGCGGCTGTTGAACTTTCTTACACCATTCTTGGCAAGCTAATTAGTCAGGACAGACACTTTCTACCCGAGAATGTATCAAAGTACCTTTTGTTGTACTAGGCTACAAGTACTTTAAATTATTCTTACCACGATGCATGATGTAACTAATGGAATTCTTCAAGGTCTAGATTTCGTTAAAACAAAGTTTTTGCCGTGTAACAATTTGTCACTTTTTACGTCAATACAGTTTTTTTCGGTGTACTAATTCGTAAGGTCAGCCAGTTCCCACCGGAAATGACGATAAGTAGTACAAATCTTGATGTTTGAAAACACCTAATTTACATACAGGGCAAAACTATGCCAAATTTAAGTTTTTCAAGGTCAGAAAATGTCGACATTTGATTTTTCAGGTCGAAATTTTCCGTTTCAGCTATCAAAGTAGCCCTAGTGATAAGATATACCGGTAATTCTGATTTAGATGGTGTCTTCGAAAATTAAGGTTACGAAATTATACATCCCAACAGAGTCATGTTAATGCGCAATTAATCTTTTATTCACTTCTCTTATAGGCTGTAGTACCCAGCAAAGTGCATTGGCACATATATAAATAACCCAAATTAGTCCTGTGAAGTCCCGAAATTATTATTCTGTTGCAATAAATTCAGCAAGTATCATACGTATATTGAACCATTGCTCCGATTAGGGTTGCATTTAAAACAAAAATCTATCTAAAGCAAATATGTTTAAAACAAGGCCCCAGTTAAAAACATTTTTGTTAAGCCATGACGTCACTAATATTCAGTTGCGACGTCATAGTGGATTGACATTGACAATTGAAAATATTGGGTCAATATAGCTCCTTTGACGAAATATATGTACTATTAATGTTGAACCGACTATTTTGAGGGTTTCAACCAACCCATATCGATATAAGTCGGCTATATCGGATGGTAATTGTATGTAGGCTCAAACAATATGTTTTTTGAAAAGTATTTACACAATTATGGCATAACAACTTGAAAAAAACCTAATTTTGTTTGTTTTGAAAAAGCCTTTGTTTAAAACTCTGTTTAAAACATGTTTAGAACAAAGTGTTTTAAAACACCGTTTGTTTTAAATGCAATCCCAGCTCTGATGTTGTCACGACCCAAATTTAGACCATTCGCGATCAATGTTCCCTCTAATTTTCCACGAGTCTGCGCAAACTCACCAACTCATTGGCGCGGTCCCTTGGACTAGAGTGAGTAACATGGGGTTGCCACGGTTGGACCTGCGATTTATCCGCCTTTTTCCGATAATGTGTATTGTGGTTTCTTTAATATTCATGGTGTTTCGACTGCATTGGTCATTTTACACCAGGCCGATAGTCTTTCTTTTTATTCCGTATGTGCCGACTTCTAGCACGACCACTAGGCTTTTCATAGGACACCGCTTACGCAGATATTGGTAGTGTGTGGTGTTGACTAAAAAAGGTCATCACATCGGTTCGACTCACGAATTACCAACGTTTTTACGATAATATCTGATGTTGACTAAAACTCAGGTTCCGACCCATAATTTTAGAAATCCTGCATTAAAATAAAAGAAATATATTAAGGCAAATTAGATGAACGTCATCATGGCAGATAATTGGTGGTGCCTTTCGAGACACTTGGCTAAATTGCTTACAAGTGAAAATCGTACAAGAAACAATGTTGTTTTAAGATAAATTATTATTAATATTTGGGCGATTATTATTTGACCTAAAAACGGAATTTTTTGCACTATAGAATGAAATCTTTAACTTTTTTACATAAAACTACTTAATTTTGACAAAGTATGCAATAAAACATTTAAATTTGGCATTGCCGTACATAATGTTGAAATTCTATCGCTTTTCTACATTTTGGTTGTAATTGGATGTCCTTACGAAGTAGCTTGGCAAGAATGAAAAAAAAAACGTTCAACAGAAGTAGTTTATTCCTGGCATTGAAGTTCAATGTACTTTTGAGTGGCAGTAGCACACCTGCTTCTTCATACCTACAAAGTTTTCTACATAGACCTTTTCAGATCCTAATCCAATTCTCGCGATCCGCAGAAACGTTGAAAACTACTTTGACATACAAACCGATATCCATCACGTAGTGTGTTGATCATACCGCCATGTCCACCAAATTGTTTTAATAGATGGTACATGATAGATCAGGGGTCACACACACGTGGCCCGCGAGGTCATATTATGCGGCCCGCGGCCTGATTTGAAATTTCGAAAGAAAGCTTAGTAAAGCATTTTGAAATGCTGAAATTGATTTCAGTTTAAACATATTGTTTTTGTTATTCAAAGTAAGCTATTCTGCTGTGCCCAATGTCCCTATTATTAACCGGCTGATGCAGCTTCGGCGATGGTAATATCATTCTATGAAGGAAAAATCTGCTGATATGAATTGGCATATTGCCTTGAACGTGCAATCGCCCATCACTGCCCGGACCGAGACGCTTTGAAAACGACTTTGGGCCCTCCAAAAGACCAAACTTTACGATGAGATAGTTTTCATGCACGTACTGTGTCTAGCTAACCACAATATCTATTCTTTAGTCCAGCGGTGGCGAATCTGCGGCAGTAGAAGGAAATTATGCGGCCGTCGACACTTATTTTGAATAGTATGTGTTGGTGGCCGTCAATATGCAAATCGAATTTACGATTGGACTACCTAATTGTTGAGAAGTTTAAATTATTCTTGAAATTTTCTTCACGCTACGCGCGATTCAATGGGCGTTGATTTTCGATATTTATATAGTAGCGTCCTTTGTAATCTGAGCCTCACAATACAGATGCGAACTGCAGAGGAAAATGATGCGCCCCATAAATAAATACCAATTTGTTATCGTGTTCTGCTGACCACAACGGAAATTTGTTTCTGGTAGGCCTACGTTTGGGCGAATCCAATATCTTCCCACTATACCAGGGGTGGGCAAACTTTTGAGCTCGCGGGCCGCATTGAACATCTGAATCCATCGCGGGCCGCACTATATAAAATTGGGATTTTTAACCAAAACAAAATATTGATATTTGATTATATAGTGAGGACATGGATATAATATACGTAAGTGCTTATTTAAAACAAGCCAAACATTGCTTTGGTGATAACGAACACGCGTCAGAAACATATAGCGGCGAGATTTCATATAGGCTGGCGGACCTCAATAACCAATTTGTCAAAATCATAGATGAAAGTCGGTTGGCCCGATTCTTAAAACAGGATTGAAATTTAAATCTGTGAGCAGCGATATGTACATAGATTTACTAATTCCACTTTTGGTTCAGTTCCAGGACACACAATGCTGACAGCATCATAACCATGTTAGCTTCAAACACGCTTCTACTATGTGTAGATAAAATATAAATACCCCTATTCTACGCATACAAACGAATCTAAATAAGGCACGCCCGACTCGTTTTTATAAGCACAAGACTGAAATAATTAAAAATGTAGTGGCCAATCTGAAATCCCACTCGTGATCCAAATTATGTCAATCTCGTTGCAGTTATCCCGCTGTGATATTAAGTATTTACCTTAGATCAGTGATTCTTAAACTTTTTAAGACACGCCCCCGTCTTATGATGGTAAAAGATTTCGCGCTCAGTTGCGCTCAGCTTCGCTTCAGATCCTTTCACGCCCCAAGGGGGGCGTGCCCCCCAGTTTGAGAACCACTGTCTTAGAATTATCATGGTGAAATATACTAAATAGTTAATCAAGTCCCTGCATTAATTCGATTTTTAGTACGCATTTTATCAATATTTAAAAATAGTTTCTTTAGACTCTCGCGGGCCGCACAGAACGGCGTTGCGGGCCGCATGCGGCCCGCGGGCCGTAGTTTGCCCACCCCTGCACTATACCGACAATCCTGATATGATGTCGAGAAATAACAGCATGCAACAACGGGGTCTAATAACAATTGGCCAACCCAAAGATGGAGCACTGCATTAATAACTTCTCTAAATTGTCGAAGAATTCTACCAATGAATTTGATCACATGGGTTGAGAAAGGATAAATATTTAATAGTAATATGTGGTACGATACTAATATTAATGACGAAATTCACTCAGTAATCTGAAACATTTTTCGCGCTTTGCGCGACTACAATACGAATCCTTGTGGTTATTCATACCACGACTACTCACGATGTGCCCGTCACCCATGTTGGCGTTCTACTGACGTAGAGTTATCAATACGTGGCTGTTAAACAGCGTTGCCTATTTTTATCTCGATATTGAAGTCATGCGGCCCGCGGCCTCCACGAATTTTGAAAAGTGGCCCGCGACCCGTTTTGAGTTGGCGACCCCTGTGATAGATGGTGGGCAATGGGCAGGCCTGTTTATTTTTGGATTTCTCCAAAAATAACAAAAATAGCTTATTTTTGGATGTTTTCAAATTTTATTTTTGGAGGATCTCCAAAAATAAGAATTGAAGGTGTTTTGAGCCCGATTACTACTGAAAAAATCCACAAAAAAGTATGTTATGATCATGTATTCAAGTCCTCCAACACATAGATATCATCAGTGATCTTGATCTAACTTTCCAATACATTCTTCACAAATTTAGTCTTTGACCTGGAGGATGCCTTCTAGAGAATATTAATCACTGCGAGACGCCCCCCCCCCTTGATTCTCGAGATATCGGCCTCGAACGTCGCAATTGTGGGAAACATCGAGGTTAGGGGTCCAAAAATCGAGGAATGTCTAACTCTTCAAACTTTCCAATCTTCCAAGCCTTTGCTCCTGAAAAGCGCTCGTCAGTAATGCGCTTGAAACCTCTGATCCTCCACGAAGTTGCGTGCCTCATTGAACTTGACATCCCAACACCCTCTGACTAGAAAACCTTCCTTGTGGCGGTCCTCGTCCCAGTCCTCACCTGGACACAGGCGTTCGACCAGGCGCATGAGCTCCTGCTGCTCCATGATCAGAACATCAAGACAATGAATCTTCGTGACGGTGGTGCTCAGCTGTGTGCGAGCGTGACCAATCTGACCATGCGATCGAGAACGATCAGATGGATCCACCACAGCAGCGAAGTTGCACACGTCGGACTATTTTCGTCCATAACATCAAGGAGTTTGGTATGGTTTCCAGTCAACCAAGAGGCCACCCTCTTCATTGACAATAAACGAGCGTCAACAAACTTGGGTCACACGCTTTCCATCTACTCTGGATCAAGTTGTGTTGTCGTCTGAAGCATCAGCAGATGAGTCCCGTCATCGTGTGGACGAAGTGATTGCGACAGAGGTGGCTGTATATGATTTCGCCGTTCCCTTTGCCTCACTCAAACTGCCTTCCCGTCTTCTCTACGTGTCGCACTGTGAAACTTATAGCAGTACAAAGGCGGAGGGGCGGGCAGGCAGGCAGGCAAGGTCAGTAGAAACGTGAAGTGGATTGAGTGGAAGTAGTTTTAGCGTTTCGGTGACCCCTTCCCTCACATAGGTGCTGTTTTGTGTGTTTTATGAGTTTTCTGATCGTTTACATCGCTCTGACTTGTATATTTCACTGAAAAACATCATCCAAAAAATCTTATTTTTGGATGTTTTCAAATCTTATTTTTGGAGAATCTCCAAAAATAAAACCCAACATCCAAAAATAAACAGGCCTGGCAATGGGCCATCTACAACAGTAAGACTGTAAAGAAGGTGTAAAATGTCAAATGACTATTTCATCGACAGTGCAACCTCTACGATACCAACGAAATGCAGTCTGCAAAGAAAAATTGACTTTGGCAATTTTTTGACCTAACGCTATAATTTTGACGAAATATCGACTTTTTTTCATGAAATCTCAAAAATTAATCGACCTATAGGAATGGTGCGAACGTGAAGTTCACGTTGGTTTTCTGTGTATGAACCCTAGATATTTAGAGGTTCACGTTTACAAACGAACCTTGGTAGGCTCTGCACTGTGAACCTTTTTCTTATACTACGGTTTTTCAGGTCATCATATAATTGGCTGAAATTCTTTTTATTTGAACTTCGAACACCTATATGCCTTATGGTGGCACATTTTTCCACGTCATTACAATGTCTTTAGTTGGAATTCTTTGCATTGCATCTTCGGATCACTCTGTCTCTTCGCATGGCGCTGACAGTATAAAAAGAAATTCAGCACTAAACACGCAAACACCTTGCCAATAATTTGCTATAAAATTTGCTCGGAATATTTAGCTTTACGTTTGTGAATCTTTGGTGGTGAATCTCTGATGTGGGTCTTATCACAATCATATAGCCATAACAAGAACGAAATAGGCTATGTAGAAAATCAATGGATTGTACTTAGTCAACCAATCAATTATTTTCCCAAACGAAATCGATATAAAGATGTCCAATGTAAAACATTTATCATGCGATAGGGATCTATCTTGATTTGATATTGATATCGATTAGGGTGTTGGGCAGAGTTGGATCAATTACAATATTTTGATTTAATTACAATATTTTGATTTAATTACAATTACAATTACAATTACTTCCTTGCATGTTGCAATTGCATTACAATTACAATTATTGTTAAATATGTAATTTACTACGATTATAAGTACAATTACAATTACAACCAGGTAATTGATTCAGTAAAAAGGTATTCTTTGACAACCGTAGCGACGTAATTAGTAGGGATGGTGTGAATCCGAGGTTCACGTTCGTGTTCTGTGTGTGAACCTCTGAAATTTAGAGGTTCACGTTCACAAACGAACCTTGGTAGGTTCTGCACTGTGAACATTTTCATATATTACAATTTTCGCGTCATTATAACATCTTTGGCTGAAATTCGTTGCATTTCAACTTCAGACCACTCTGTGTATGGCGCTTGCAGCATAAAAAAAGCAACACTAAACGAGCATGTACCGCTACCTTGCCGATCTCAACGATTTTATACGCGTTGTTACAAAAGTTTACTCGAAATATTCAGCTTTACTTTTGTGAATATTTAGTGACTCTCTGCTGTAAGCTTGACCCACAATCATACAACATCAAGAACGAAACACACTACCTCTAGGTAGTCAACGAATGATGCTTCTTCAACCAGTTAACGAAATTGGTATAAATAATACATGGTTGTTTAATGTAAAAAATCTTGATTTGATATGTATATTGTATCATAAAAATCGAATCCGTGCGATTGGGGTGTTGGCTACTGTACAACTTGTTTATGGGATAAGCCTTCTGGCTTAGTATGACCTGAGTCGTCGCTATAGGTATCGTGTAGGCGTACATTATATGATTTCACTGAAATGTAGGGCTTGAATTAGCAATATGACGTCACGTGACGTCATAAGGTTCACGTTCGTGTTCACACAGAACCTTCCAAAAAGGTTCGCGTTCACACGAACCTGAATATTTCAGGGGTTCACACCATCCCTAGTAATTGGCAAGAATCTCAAACTATTCATGTTTCATTCCTGATATGTAGAATACCTTTTGATAAAAAAAAAACTCGAACGTATTCGAACTATTCCTGATCATGAGTACTGAAAACTACAAGCACATAAAAATGTTTCAAGCGACTGTTAAGAACCAAAGGTTTGAGCGACTAACAGCGAATAGGCCACAGGACAGTCAATGAAATGTAATCAAATGATTAGGCTACTCAGAGCTGAGTCAGGATAATGAAATGTAATTGGTAAGGCGTCAGCGATAAATATGATACCGATAAGGTGTGTAAAATTAAAATAAACGCAAAAGGAAAAACCTCCTGATAGCTAAGAATTACAATATTTTGGTTCACATATACATTTTCAATTGCTCGGAAACTGTTTTATTGCATTTGATGAACATTAGGATGCGAAAAGTTTCTGGCCCCAGTAAATTCGGCCAAGATTGGCGGTAAGATTGGGATAACATCTCTATAAATGCGTGATCAAGTTTGATGAAGTCTTGGTTGGAAACTTGATTTTTTTGGTATTGTTGCAACGAGCCTCGGTACTGGTCAGAGATTAAAAAAAAACTTTGACCCTGGTGTAGGAAATGGCTCAGCACAGGTTTCAGAAGAGTATATTTGCTGTTCATTCATTTTTGAAATATTAAGATTTAGTTTAGCTCACTGGTTCCCTAACTTTTTTGGACACGCCCCCCTTTATGACAGGGAATATTTCGTGTCCCCCTTATTATCATAGCACACAATGAAACCAGAAAGTTAGAAATCCTAGCACATATAGTTTGATGTTATGGAAGATCATGACTGTTGACGAGATGATGGTATGTAAGGTCATGACTGTTGATGAGATGATGGTATGGAAGGTCATGACTGTTGATGAGATAATTCTCCAATACGAAATTCAGACCATAAAACGGAGGTGAATCGGGCCAGTAGCGGAAAAGATTTCAGTTCCCTGGAGCGTCGCGCCCAGATGCTTTCACGCCGCCCAAAAGGGCACGCCCCCAGTTTGAGAACCACTAGTTTAGCCTATATTGTAATTCACAAAGTTTTCTGTTGCTACTGAAGTATGGTAAACAGTTTAGCGCAGTGGTTCTCAACCTTTTTTGACAGGCGCCCCCCTTGGAGATGGTCAAAAACTCGCGCCCCCTGACCCCCCTTGCATTCATCGTCATGTCAAAAAGAACACATCATCTAATACAGAGGTGGGCAACGTTTTTTATAATCATGACCGCATTTCGATTGCTTATGTAGCGTAAGGCCGCATTTCAGGGCATAGCCGCAATGAACGATCTGGACGCAAAATTCGTACGGTAAACTGTCCATATCCATTCCCGGTGAACTCCGGACTATTCAACTTTTCACAATGGCCTATTGTACGCACCGAAATCGCGAGTGGCAATGTTATGAATAGTTGCCGGGAGGTGCATATTGTCGCACGAAGCGCGAAAATTTTTTAATGCCGCGACCGAATTGCTATTTCTTGCCAATTCCCATTCCAGCTCAGATTAAAAGAAGGGCGCTACTGCATCAAAATCGAAAAATGAAGTCTTGTTGAATTGCGCGGAGGGCGAAGAAAATTTCAAGAATAATTAAAATCTCTCGAAAATGCGGGAGTGAATTCGTAATTGCAATTTGCATGTCTACGGCCCCCAACAGATACTAATTGAATTAGGCGTCGACGGCCGCTCAAATTCCCTTCTACGGCTGCAGGCTGCCCACCCTATATTACGCCAATTTTGAATCTGCATTCCAGTTGTTGAGTCTTTTACATTGCTGCCAAATTTCTTCAAACTTGTTCAATGTTTTTTTTTGTTATTTTCAAACAAGACATCCATTAATTAATTTCAATGTATAGGTCACCCTGAGACTAATCCTGATGCTGGTAGTGAGTACAGAGAGAAAGGCGTCGTTCTGTCCTGCCAGGCTAAATTTGATCAGTTTCGAAATGAATTAATTGTGTTGATGTATAGCCTAATTGAGGGCGAAACCGGGCAACCTATGTTGTATCTAAGTCTGTCTTAGGCAGTGCAGTTCGCAAGCTACTAACAAGAGCTGCCCAACGCGACAAGCTTTAGGCTACTGTCAAAGCTATGAAGCAATGAATGACTTACACGTGGGAATTGCTCTCTATATCTCCAAAGAATTTCAAAAATTTGCTCAAATGAAGTTAAAATCAGACTATACTCCGTTGAGCGCTGTTGGTAGAGTTTGTATTTTGCAAGCTTTCTTGAATACCGAATAACTTTCATCTTCATTAATCGTCTTCTCATAATGGATGTGAAACACATGTTCAGACACGTACAATCTAACCCTAACCCTAACCCTAACCTTAAACTTACTTTGTCAATTTCTCGCCCCCCCTGAGAGCCTCTCGCGCCCCCAAGGGGGGCGCGCGCCCCAGGTTGAGAACCCCTGGTTTAGCGTGACTAAATTATCTAGTTATAACGCAGCACGCATAGAAAACCGATGTAAATAGGCTAATTTTTACATGTGGTGACTGTTTACTAAGGCCTTAAGGTCCCTCATCGTCATCCTAGTTCGTACCGGATTTTCACTGGTGCGACGAATAAATGATTGATTGAATTATTATTTTATGTTGTGATTGTCAGGTTTCCATGAAAATGTATTTGAGATTGTAATTAAGCAAAACGTTGATCAAATTACAATTACAATTACACAAAATAGAAATACTTCAATTACAATTACAATTAGCTGAAAAAATGTAATTAATTACATTCAGCTCAATTACAAATTACAATTGATCCAACTCTGGACTGAACACGCAAAAACGTTTCTCGCAAAATTGAATTGGTAATGATATTCGCGTGAATGAACGCCTGGAATATAAACCATTGTATCTTCCGTTCTAGACGTCATATAACCAATTAGAGTTATCTTCTATGACTTGTTGTTGGTCATACTATTCTATGAAAGTCCTTATATCGAAGATTAGCACGTAGAGATGTTTCAAATCGACGTGAAAAAAAGCAATACCTTATTACGTGAAAATCATGGCTACGTAAGTTCATCCGCCTCGTTGCGGCTTCAAACAGATGTACAATTGCTTCAAGCAATTGCAAATTGTACATATGGTTGGCTTTAACGAAATATACTGTTCACGCCATTTTAAGATTTGAGCAATAGGGAGTGTTGTGAACTTACTTAATTCCCTGAAGTGATAACCCGATAAGACCTTTGTTATTCGTGTGAATATAGATAAGAGCAATAAATCGTACGATGTTTTGTGCATATATTCTCTCGTGGCTATAATTTATATACGCGTGTAATACCATGTAGACATTCATTCTATTCATGATATTTCGCTGATTCGGAAGTCCATTGCATTTCCGTACGGGATTTAATAAAGTTACAAGTCGTGGAGACAGTAACAAAATATATTCGTCAGTGTGATCCATCGAATACGTGTGCAATAGACAGGTCGTGAAGAGACTCTTTGGGGTACAGAACTTTAATATACATTTTAATAATATATTCATAGTGAAAATATATTAAAACCCGAAGCTTTTCGAGCTGACACTTTTCAAGGGCAATCGTCAGCAAAATGAAGAATTTCAAAAACATGCATCAAGCTACATTGCATACAACCAATTATGACGTCATAGAAACAAACAACATGAAATACAGGCAAACCGCGAGCGTCGTGGTACGTCAGACAACAAGGCAGTACGGCGCGGTTACGCCGGTCCGTCAAAGGAAGAAACACGCAGCGAATTGTAAACGCAACATTCTGGAGTCAATTATACAATTATACAACTACAAACATTCGCTCTGCGTTATATGGTTGACCTTCCGACGTTCAATTAATCACGACGACCGGCAGACCGAGCAACGGACCACGGAAACGACCAATATAAAGATTTGCCTCACACAACGGCTAGAAAGACCATTCAGAGAAAACGAAGAGACGTTATTGCCAGGAAGAAATGCAGCTGGGTTGAGCTCCCGACGATCAATACGCCAAAGAGAAGACAATAATGAAGGCAACGTTTGCAGTGTCAGAAATTGGTCGGAAATCGCAGAAGTTAAGCTGATTTGCGGACGGTGGTGCTCCAAGCATGCATCACACGGATTAGAAAATGTAAGGTAGATCGATTTTATTCTCTTGCACTACGACGTTAGTTGGTTACTGTTATTGGGATATTGACAAAGTGTAGTGTAGTTTAGTAAAGTAACTTGCAATCATCGGTTTCTAAACCCAGGTAGGGGGCGCATTTCCTGCGAGTCAAATCCTGCGCTGCTGGCAGATGTAGCACGCAGGTGCTTATATAGCATAATGTTTTGATAAGAGAAGTGTGCGGGTAAACCCGTAGCACGATGCCATGATGCATCCAATAGCTGAATAGCTTATTATTTATGTGTGATGAATGTTGATATATTGCAAGCGTTATGAAGAGATACTAGGCCTCTGCCATACGACCAGCACCGTAACTGCCGCACCCCAAACCCCCCAATTGGGGGGGGGGCGAGCTCGAAGGGGGCCAAAAATTATTTCGTGAATTAGCATAAATCATAGAGTATTTTTTGAAAATTTATGCAAATTTTTCAAAATTTTTTCGCGCTGCGCGCGAATTCAAGTTGCCATTTGTCTTCTTTAGTGGGTATTGGGCCATTACCGCGCCACGACCCACCAAGACATACAATCAAGTTTTGGGCCATATAATATGCGACTCCAAGAAGTGTGCCAGAACGATCGGCAGCGAGAAAACCTTGGCCGAAAAGGTCTATGCCCTTATGCTGACCGAAGACTTCGTTATATATACAAAATACATATAGGTTTAATTGTCCATAGGCGCCTAAATGACTGGCGCCGAATGTTGCTGTCATTGCAATCCGAACCTCACAAGACAAATACCATCCCGCTGGGATAAATTTTATGCCAGTGAAGAAATACCAATTTGAAATCGTGTGCGTCTCTTAGTTTAGAAGCTCACGTTTGGGCGATTCTATATTTTTTGTTATAGTAGACTGGAAGTCACGAAATAACATCATGTAACGAAGTCATATCAACGGGTCCGCCCGCCGAAGATCTTTAATTATTATTTACGGGCCCTCCCGTTTTCAAGACACTTTACTCGGCTCTACCGGTGAATCTAATTACGTGAGTGGAGAGGACAATAAATTGATAGCATAATATATATGCAATCGTCGATCTGATTGACCGATTTTATCATAAATTATCGGAAATTTTCGCGCTTGGCGCTGCCTCACAATACAGTACAGATGATTTCGTGACAAACGCGAACAACGTGATGGGGGGTGGTCGTTTTACACCCTATGGGGGCCCAAGACCCACGTTTTTGGGGGCCTGACGAGGTACTGTTTCGTTCCTGCCAATGGGTATACGACCGAAGATGTTTAATTATTATTGAGTCGTCCTACCTTTTGAAACACACCTCACTCAGCTCTACCGGCAAATCTGATTACGTGAGCAGAGAGAAGATAAAAATTGATAACACTATATATGCAATTCCCGATCATACTGACCGATTCAATCATGAATTCTAGAAATTTTCCGCGCTTCGCGCGCTTAGGCGACAAAAGCTGATTGACTAAACAAACTCCCAACAATATGATAAATAGCAGTAAAGAAGGTATCGCCGTAGGGGGGTCTGGGGGGCGAAGCCCCCCAAAAGTTCGGCCTATAACCCTATGGGGGGCCCAAGACCAAAGTTTTGGGGGGGGCCTGACGAAGTGCTGTTACGGCCCTGCATACGACGATACCCTTATTTTGAGTATATCATTGAGAAAATATGCACCGCGGTAGTGCATGATATTTGCAAACATTGCTTTGCATGTAATACAATAAATAGGGCACACTCTCGTTCTGTTGGTATATACCAATGTTAAATGCTACGTGATATGAATTAGGAAGTTTCATATCAATTTAGAATAAATTGATTGCAGGTGAATATTCGATTTCTTTTATACCCATAACAGTATCTTGGTAATTAGTTCATGTGCGAGTGATATTATTGGTTTTCTGAATGCCCAATGTAATGCATCCATTAATGTTGCCGTAATATCGTGTATGTGCTGTTTTGAGGTATTAAGTGATGTTTGTGTTTTTTTTTTGATCGCCTAATGTTGTTGATTTGTATTTCAGTAGTCTGCATAAACAGACTGATGTTACTTTCCTCCATTTGATGTAGATAACGACGTGTTCGACGATTTCGTTCGGCAGTTTCCGCCCGTTAATGCGGACAGAGTGGTACTAAACTCCGCGGGAAATCCGGGTGACGTACATGTAATTTCGTCTAGTTGTGATGACAGCGGTAGCGACTGTCCGGGTAGTGTTAGTGACGCGTCTCGAGAGCGTACATCTGAATGCTTACCTGTTGATGTCGATCGCCATAATAATGGGCATGAATCCAAATCTAAGACCCAAACATGTAATGAAGGCAGAACTCTCAACGAGTCAAGTCCAAGATATACGTCCAGAGGGAGACGAATTGTTAGACCAAGACATTTGAATGCTTACGTGTTGCATTAAATCGCGTAGAATAAAGATATGCGTGATGAAAATTGTGCCTTGTGCATTAATATGTTGCGTAAATGCAGGATTGCTGCTTCATCGATTGTTGAATCGCGTAAAGTAAAGATAGACGCGGTTAAATTGCGCTTTATACAGTGATATGTTATGTAAATGCAGGATTGCTGCATCATGTTGTGACTCCCCGTTGTAGAATGTGTGGTGGGGTCACCGAAGCTCGTTGCTGAAGTATGCGTTGTAGTAATATGTGCGGACATCAGAATGTTAGACCCGTGTATGCCCGCTTTTGTGCTATTGATATTTGAGTTCTGCATTAGTGTTTAATGATGAAATATTATTGCAAGCAATGAGATCGTGATTGTCTCTATGGTATCGCTTTTGGGCTAATTATTATGTTTCTTTTATTGTATTGATGATATCATGTTATTATTGCATGCGAAGTGACATTTAATGTTGCTGATGGTACCGCTTTTGGTGCTAGTTATATTTTGTCTTTTATTTCTTGATTGTGTTGAATGCTAACTCTTGTTGATCTGAGTTTCAGTTGGCATTAGGACGGAACGATGATATTGTGAGGCGTTCCGAGATGGTTATGTAAAATAGGGTTTCCGCCTCGCCACGCTTGCCACGCTGCCACGCTTGCCACACTGCTACGCTTGGATGGTATTTCGTTTCATTAGTTACTTTGCCCCTGTATATAAAATTGTTACCTGTCTCAAGTCCCTGATTAGTTATAACCCTAGATAGAAGGTTTTGAACGGTATGTTCGGTTATTTTTTACACGAAGTTCTTTGGCTGAAAGGGGGTAATTTATAACCGAACATTTCGAACAATATATTCGTTTTTTTACACCAAGTTCTTTTGGTAGGAAGGGGGAACTTTTAACGAAATACATTGTTCACGCCATTTTAAGATTTGAGCAATAGGGAGTGTTGTGAACTTACTTAATTCCCTGAAGTGATAACCCGATAAGACCTTTGTTATTCGTGTGAATATAGATAAGAGCAATAAATCGTACGATGTTTTGTGCATATATTCTCTCGTGGCTATAATTTATATACGCGTGTAATACCACGTAGACATTCATTCTATTCATGATATTTCGCTGATTCGGAAGTCCATTGCATTTCCGTACGGGATTCAATAAAGTTACAAGTCGTGGAGACAGAAACAAAATATATTCGTCAGTGTGATCCATCGAATACGTGTGCAATAGACAGGTCGTGGTACGTCAGACAACAAGGCCGTACGGCGCGGTTACGCCGGTCCGTCAAAGGAAGACACACGCAGCGAATTGTAAACGCAACCTTCTGGAGTCAATTATACAAATATACAACTACAAACATTCGCTCTGCGTTATATTGGCCATTATCCTGGCATATTCATCAATATCGCTATCATGGGGTTTAGTATTGTATAACAAAGCCGACACCAGCCTTAACACTACACAAATAATCGTGAGAGTTAGGCTATCTTGGTACGAGAGCCTGTAATAACAACATCATATAGAGGCAGTTATATCTCTGTTTAGATGGCACACGAAGTTACTGCTGGCTTCTATGACTACTGTTGATCATACAATAGCCGTGTAGAATACAGTTCAAATTGATGTGAAATAAAGCAACAATGTATCACAGACTTCTCTAGCGTATATACTATATGGGCACTGGGCAGTGTCGAATAAGCCAATATGCGTATACTTACGAATCCGTTATGCAGTTGCAAGTTACATATAACAAGCCACTGAGGTTGATACCACTTCAATAGCATGGAGATATATATAATAGTTACTATGTTATGTAGAATTGGAAGTGAATCGCCATCCACGAGATTACGCGATTACGTATCGATTACTCATCGGCGGCGGCGGCGGCCGCGTGATTCGTGCATATCATGTCTACCTTTCCAAGATCGTAGCGCTGGACAATGAAGCGCTATAGTAGCGTGCAGTGGCGGCTCGTGATAATATCGGGTTGTGGGGCAAGTAGGCTTACCATACGTCTTCTTTTAAGAGGATTTGTTCTCTTTTTTGACTTTTTTGAAAGTGTCCTCGGAGGACGCCCTTTTGTCCTCTTTTTTGAGATTTTGTCCTCTTTTTTGAAAAATTAGGCAGATTTAGAGCAAATTGCGAGTGATATGCCGCATATTAGCACAGAAGTGAAGCTCCGACGGGTATTTCGGAGTGAAAAACGGTAATTTTAGCTCTGAGCGAAAAGATGACCTTTTTTTTTAGTCATCCACCTGGCAATGTGGAGTAAAAAACGATATTTTGAGCTCTGAGCGGAGAAGATGACCTTTTTTTTAGTCAACCGATCACAAAGTGGGAACTATTAACCGGTTTTTGAGAATTTCACTCCAGTTTTGCAAGTTGCAAATTTCTGAAAAAGTGTCCTCTTTTTTGATTTCCAAAATATGGTAAGCCTAAGGGCAAGGGCTGCAAGCGACTTTTTATCAAAATGACGCCACAATGGCGTTTTCCAAAGTGACAAGTAACTTGGTGGTACGGTAACACGAACGACAACAGTGATTTTAAAGTTCAACTATATCGACCAAAACAACTTTGGCTCATTTTGGAGAGTTTTTTATGCTGATTCCAATAATATACATCCTAACTTCTAAAATTACGTATTTTCTGAGATATCGCAGTGCAAACTGCCAACGTCTGAGAAACGGCTGTAAAATCAGCAACCGTGTCGATGACGTACTACCATGAGGATTTTGCCGATATATGGAACACTGAATGGGATGTCTAAGTCAATCGTTGGTTGTTGTCTTCGCCTAAATTACCTGATGCTGCGTTGTTTTGATTCGTCATGCCCGACTGGACTATTCAATCTTCATTTTATGGTACTTTAGGTTCTTATAATTTGTGATGGCTTGTGTAGAGGAAGTACAGAAGCCAACGTGCAAGGCAAGCAGTTCTGTTTCCATCTCATGTATTGATCCCATGGAAACGCCACCTCGGTAAGGACGAGGACGGCTAGCTGCCCCGCACTTCAATGAAACAGATGCAGGGAGCAGAAGAAAAGCAAGTACGGAAAGACCCTTTTGCAGTCCAATATAAGGAAGGCTGCTGTGCTCACCGATGTACAGTGTTTTTCAATAAGCTGCTGTAGTCGGAGTAGGAGCACTTTGCCATCACACTTTCTCTACCGCAAAGGATGCTGCACAATGGCGAAGAACGACTTCTGGAGGCACATCTGTCATTCAATCATTGACCAGTTGACCACGAGGTGTGGCCAGAACCCCCTCCCCTTGCTGCTGCACGTGCAAGATTGCAACGAGTTCAAGCCATACATCACAATGATGCCGTGTCACGGTTGGTAATTATTATTTCAACCTCACTTTTCCCAACAAATTCAGAGTTTTGTAACTTCAAACAACCACCCCTGATCCAGGCTTACATAAAAAACTTGTCCTGCTGCTGGCTTTCACATAGATATTGAACCGATGTTACAATAAAAATAAAGTAAATGGAGTGTTAGTGAGTGTATATGATTGAATTTCTGCTGTAAATTATTATTTCAGAAACATTGACAATCCTGGCCGAGGGCATCATGCTGGAGCATAACATCAAAAAAAAAGAAAATTCGCCGAAGAATCCTTGGAATATCACTTATTCACAGAGATCTATTGAGATAATCTCCTTCTATGATATTATAATTTTTGCGATTCTGTATTTATTAGAACCCAATAAAAGCTTTCGACTTTTCTGTATGTATTAGAATCCAGTAAAAGCTTTTGAGTAAAGCCATTTTATTACATACAAAGATAAAGTGGAAGTAGCAGTCTGTGACAACTGATCAGCGACGTCGGAATACTTCGGATCCAGTGCATACGGCGGAGCTGAATTCTTTTGAGTGAATCTAGTCAGGTCCAGCGTCTCTGAAGAGTTAATATGTATTAGTTATATGCATCGGTCTTCAAGCTTAGATCGTCAGCATACCGCACAATCTTACATGCATACGTTACACTAATTGTTTTAGACGCGCAAGTCCAATCATTTGCCAAACGGTACGGTACTTTCGTCGTCCAGTAATGCCTGATTGTATATACCATTCAATGGCTTACCTATATACGGGAAGTCCTCAATAGTGTCGGAATCAGATTTACTAGACACCGTGTAGCTATCAGTTGAGTCCACAGCTTCAGAGATTGACATTATCCCACTTCAATACATACACCACAGCCGCAGCATCAGAAATCCTCATGGTAGTACGTCATCGACATGCTTCATTGATTTTACTACTGTTTTCGTCTGTGGTGGCATTTTGCGACTTTCGCTGCTCGATATCTCAGAAAATACGTACTTTTGGAAAGTATGGTGTATATTTTTGGAATCAGCATGTAAAACTCTACCGAATGGGCCGAAGTTGTTTCGGTCAATATAGTTGACCTTTAACGTATGTGCCGCGAGAGATCTGCTGGTGAGCTGTTACTTGAAGTGTGGTAACTGCGTAAACGGCGTGCGACACAAACATTCGACACGGTTCATGTGCGCACTACACCTGACTAATTATCTGCAGAAATGGAAATGACTATAACTCGAGATATTGCGTAAGCCTAACTGGAAAGGTCAACGAGTTCGGACACATACGCAATTGTTATCTCATATATTGGACATGTCACATTGAATACAAAAACATCATTCTGAAGAACTACGGATAGCAGCCTCGGAATTTCAGTCCCGGTACAGCATAGGAGATTTTGGCCTTGAGGCTGGAGACTGTCACACGACCATACGGCTTACTGTATATACTCTATAGCAGATGTCTCAAACACGCGGCCTGCGGGCCGCATGCGGCCCGCGACGACATTTTAGATTTTTAATAATTTGACAATATATAAGTGTCTCATATATCTTTTCAGATTATGAAGTCAAAATTCCCTCTTAAATTGCTCCGCAAGCCTGAAACTATTCATCAAATTGCACTATCACATCCATTGCAAACGCTACCATGCAAGGGAAGATTCACTATTCCGCCACATTTCCTATTCATGATGACAAAACCTGACCCTTAGACGATTCTTGATTGAAAGTTGTGAGTTGGAATTGGACGCGACCTTTCTTAGAATTACTCAGACTCGGGCACACTCGATATCAAAATGAAAATGACTCCAGTTGACTCGGAGTGACTCGGAATGCCGTGAATTTGTTAGAACCATGGATGCAACAAACTTGTTACTGCAGTAATCTGCAGGGTTTAGTGTAGTGATTATTGTCATCAGTTGATTAGGCGCCCCGTGCTTTGTTCTCTATATATGTTGATTGGGCGCCGCTTCTAGTTTATTCGTTCCTGTCGTTGGTACTGATGTGTTAGCTACTTTAAGTTGGTACGCTGTCAGTTGTTCTTCGTGTTCTATGTGGTCTCTAGTTATTGACATGTGTTTCTATTGTTTAGGCTTGTCTTCCATAACCGCAGGCGACCACTATTTTAAAACCTAATTCCACGACTAACCTTATTTGCTGTGTTTGGGACATTCATTTGTTACGTCATTCATTCGAATATTCGAATATATCATTTCAACCTTCATCAACGGATCATCATTTGTCAGGATCGGTCGTGTGATTTGAGTTCAATTAAAAGTGGTTTCAATAACTCTCCTTACGTTAGGAGCAGTTACAGTTTTAAAATATACGCTTGTAAGAACGGAGACTGAAGCAATTCGAATATGGCTTCGAAAGAAAATACGCCAGCCAATCACGAGATGGGTACTCATGATGTTAAGGCATCCGATGACGCCCATGGAACCGTGCATGTGGATGCAAAGTCCGCTGATGCAAAGGCTTCTGATCCAGTCCATAGAACAGCACCTGTGGGTGCAACGTCCGCTAATGACGCCGATAAATCTCCTGGAACCACGCATGTGGATGTAACGTCCGCTGATGCAAAGGAATCCAATGAAGCCCATCGCCCCGCGCATGTCGATGCAACGTCCGCTGATGACGCCGACAAAGCCCGTGGAACCGCGCATGTGGGCGCAACGTCCACTGGTGACGCTAATGTACCGCGCAACGACCGCAATGCAGGCGAACATGACGGTGAAGGACCGTCTGATGTAGCGAAGAAGCGGCCAGCGGTGACACGCAGTAAGAACAAAGAAATAAAGGCACGATACTCTGAAAGCACCGAACATTTGAGCAGAAGAATGGAAAAATGCTCCGAGATCGCAATAATCTCGAGTGATGAAAGTGAAGTAGGGGAGTCCCTGAAGCTGATGCTACAGCACAGAGACAGTTTGAGAAATATTCTGAAAGTGATGAAAGATGTTCTCCCTGACGACGAGTATGTCCCATTTGAAGAAGAATTCAAACGTCTGGAAGCTGCAATAGCAGAAATCAAGCTAGAAGTGTCGAAACGTCTTGGGGATATTAGAAGCGATAAACGTTCGCATTCTAGTCGGTCGAGTCGAACGAAGTCGTCCAAAAAATCGTCGAAAGCCAACAGTGTCAAATCTCACATTCAGAAGATGAGAGATGCCGATGAGAAAGCAGCGGTGCTCAGAGCAAGTTTACCTTTCGCAGAGAAGATGGCCTCACTCGAGACACGAAAGGCTTTGCTCGAAACGCAGAGAGAGATCGCAACTCAAGAAGCGATTGCAAAAAAGTGCAGGGAAGTTGAGAAGGTGGAGAATCCGTTCGGTCTGATGGAAGAGTTGGAAGATCTATCGCGTGAGCCGTCTTTATACATGGGGCCACCAGCTGTTTCACGTCACGATCAAACAACAGGCATCGCCGTTAACGAACACCCAACAGGTCCAGAGATGAATCCTGTTGAAGATACAGTTGATGTTCGTGACCGACCACAATTTAGTACTCGTGTGGTGGCCAATGAATCTCGCGTGGCTGATTATTCACGCGCCGAACGTTCAATCAATACGATCGAGGGACACATCGCTCATGCACCGGCTGCACCACCAGTAACTAATAGGCTTAACGTCTATTCCGATAACTTTGTTCCAATGTTTGCAGATAATGCACAGATTCCGCGTGATCCCGTGAGTAGATCCGGTGCAGCTCCGAATATCACAGCATCGAACTTGAATGTACGCGGTACTCTCGATGGTCTCCAACGCAACGAGGAGATACTACTGTCAATGATGAGGGAGATGATATCAGCTCAAAGACTTCCAAGCATTCGACTGTGGAAGTTTACTGGTAACCCTTTGGATTTTCCGAAATGGGAAGCATCATTTGAGGCGTTGGTAGAGTCCAGAGTTCAAAATACTAACGAAAAAATGAATTTGTTACGGCAATATTTAGGTGACGGTCCCTTGAAGGTTGTCGATGGTTACTTCCTAAATAATACCGAGGAATCGTACTTCGCTGCAAAGAGAGAGCTGAAGCTCAGATACGGGGGTAGCACGTCGATTGGAAGCGCCTTCATCAATGAACTGAAAGCGTGGAAGCCCGTCAAAAGTAAGCACGAGCTTCGTGAGTTTTCTGATTTCCTGTTGCAAGTTTCAGCCAACAAGGAACGAAATACGGACTTGAAAACACTGGACTATGCGTCTTGTCAAATACCGGCTGTGGTCAACAAACTACCGTTGTATTTGAAAAACCGGTGGATGGACGAAGTTCACAAATACAAGCGGTTTACTGGTAACGACGACAGTTACCCGCCATTTGTTAACATTGTCAGATTTATTAAGGACCAATCCGATATCAAGAATCAGCCTGAATTTGAAGTGCAAGACGGCGGAAACATCGAGAGCAAACCGAAACCGAAAACGACTTCTTTCGCGTTCAAGGTAGAGAAGGCAAGTTGTTTGCATTGTGAAGGAGATCATCATATTGCTGACTGCATCAAATTGCAAGGTAAACCCATGGGGGAGCGTAAAAAGGTATTTTATGCTCTTTATCTGTGTTTCGGCTGTGGCAACAGAACTGGTAAAACTCACATTTTAAGATCCTGTACCAAGCGAGCTAAATGTTCCAAGTGTGACAAAAGGCATCCTACATGCCTTCATCTTGATACGGATCATGAGAGGGAAGTTGATACCTCAACTTCTCTATGTACGCAGATATGCGATTCAAATGGTAGAGGAATGAGCAGCGCGCTCATTGTACCTGTTTGGGTTAGATCAAAACATAATGCGAGATGTGAAGTACTTTGTTATTGCGCCCTTGACGACCATTCCAACTCCAGTTTTATCTCAGACGAACTGTTTGATAAGCTTGAACTAGATGGAACGGATACAGCGATATCGTTGACAACTCTTGCCGGAAGAGACATCAACACGCCTTGCAAGAAAGTCAAGGATTTAGAGATCTTGAGCTATGACAAGAAAGAAATAGTTGATGTGGCGACACTTTTCACGGAAAAGGAGATTCCAGTCTGTCGCACCCAGATTCCCAACCGTAAAATCTGCAAGGAGTGGGTACATCTCACAGAGGTATGTGATCAGCTTGTCCCTTACGACTCTAAGTTGGATGTTTCAGTATTGCTCGGCACTGACGTACCGAAAGCATTGCGACCGAGAGACGTCGTGGCTGGAGGGGACAATGATCCATATGGCGTGCGTACCATATTAGGTTGGGGAGTTGTAGGTCCAATGTGTCTGGACGTTGCTAAGGATTCCGTCATTTGTCACAAAACGTTAATTCGACCTACGGCTCTAGATGACAAGCTTGTGTTTGGTTCGAAATGTAAAGAAGTATTAACACCCCAATCAGTAGGGACCATGTTTGAGATTGAATTTGCGGAACACAATGGTAAGCATATTCCAATGTCAATAGAGGACCGTAGGTTCATCGAAATTCTCAAAGAAGGCACATTTCAAAGATGCGATGGTCATTTGGAAATGCCTTTACCCTTGAAAAGTAGTACGGCAACGTTACCGAATAACAAGCCGCTAGCTGTAAAACGAATCGGTCAACTTAAAAAGCGCCTTCTGAAAGATGAAAAGTATTCCGCAGACTATGTGACCTTCATGGAAAATGTCATTAATAATTGGGCTGAGGTAGTACCAGAGACTGACAGAAATATCGCAAATGGCAAAGTGAATTACATACCACACTTGGGAGTTTATCACCCGCATAAACCGGATAAAATCAGAGTCGAGTTCGATTGTTCTGCTCCATATTGCTCAATATCCCTGAATGATGTTTTGTTTTCTGGCCCAATACTGCTGAATGAGATGCTGGGAGTTCTTTGCAGGTTTCGGAAAGGACACGTGGCGTTGTGCACAGATATAGAAGCTATGTTCCATCAGTTTATTGTATCGCAGCTGTATCGTGATTTTCTAAGATTCCTGTGGTTCCAAGATCACGACATCAGGAATGGGCCTCTGGTGGAATACCGGATGAAAGTTCATTTGTTTGGAGCAAAAAGTTCACCAGGCTGTGCTAACTTTGGATTGAAGCGGGCGGCTGATGACGGAGAAGGTCGGTTTGGTCCCGACGCGGCTAATTTTATACGCGACGACTTCTACATGGATGACGGTATTACGTCGAAGGACTCTGTTGAAGAAATCGTGAGTTTGGTTAAAACCAGCAAAGCACTGTGCGCTAGTTTCAAGTTGCGACTTTGCAAATTCGTTTCAAATAGTGCAGAGGTAATGAATTCTATTCCAACGGAAAATAGAGCGACTGGGTATCGCGAAATAAACCTATGTGATGATATCGTGCCTAACACTCGAACATTGGGGCTAATTTGGGATGTTAAGAATGATTGTTTCAGATTCAACATCAAATTGTCCGATCGTGCGGTGAACAGGCGTTCCATCTTATCCTTTGTCAACTCCGTATATGATCCGTTGGGTTTCATATCGCCAGTGGTGCTGGAAGGGAAACTCATTCTGCAATCTCTTTGCAAAGCTGGGACGGACTGGGATGATGAAGTACCAGACGAGCTGAAGCGCCGATGGGTTGCGTGGTGTTCAACGTTATCATCGATCGAGTCTTTGCGCATTCACCGCTGTTTCAAGCCGCCGAGTTTTGGTAAGATCGTGCTTGTTGAATATCATCATTTTTCGGACAGCAGCTCGTATGCTTATGGTCAATGCTCTTACGTACGCTTGGTCAACGAAAGAGGAAATGCCCATGTTTCGTTGGTAATCGGCAAGGCCAGAGTTGCCCCTCTGAAACGACAGGTATCTATTCCGCGTTTGGAGTTGAATGCTGCCGTTGTTTCTGCTCGGATGAGTAAGTTCCTGAGGAATGAATTGAAGTTCGAAACGGTAAAGGAGTATTTCTGGGTTGATAGCATGGTTGTTTTGGGCTATATCCGAAATGAGTCGAAACGTTTCAATGTGTTTGTTGCTAACAGGGTGCAAACTATTCATGACCTCACCGAACCTAGCTCGTGGCATCATATCAGCTCGGCGATGAACCCCAGCGACGATGCGAGTCGTGGTATCGATGGCAAAGACCTCACAGATGATTGTCGTTGGCTGAAGGGCCCTGAATTTTTGTGGAAAGCAGGACCATTCGTCGTTGCTAGTGATCACGACTACAAGCCAACCGAACGAGATGCATTGGAAGTTGATGCAGAAATGCGAAAAGCGACTGCGTTTCAGGTCAAAATGGACGCGGAAGTTAGTGGTCTCCAATCCATCGATATTAATCGGTTGGAGTCCATTTCGGAATGGAAAAGAATGGTAAAAGCCGTAGCCAACTGCCTCAGGTACATAAACATATTGCGAAAACAACCCTCCACTTTGTCCAGCGAGTTAATGATTATTTCTGAAAAAATAATTATCCGTTCTCTCCAGAGAGAAGTGTTTTCGCAGGAGATCAATGCCTTAGAAGAACATGGCGCTGAAAATCGTTCGGCTGGAAAGAAACCAACAGGTGGAAGTTTGGCAAGCTTGAATCCGTTCCTCGACACTGACGGGATACTACGTGTTGGTGGCCGTATTGGAAACTCAAGTCAAGATTTCGATGTGAAGCATCCTATAATAATGTCACGACAATCCTTTCTGACACGACGGCTGGTTCGTCATTTCCATGAAGGTGTAAATCACATGGGTAGGTACACAACCTTGAACTCAGTTAGACAACGTGGCTTTTGGGTCGTTCGAGGTCCATCAGTTGTATCAGAGGTGATACATAATTGCGTGGTTTGTAAGAAACTCAGGGCAGAGATGCAGAACCAACAGATGGCCGACCTCCCGCCAGATCGACTAAACGAAGAGGCGCCGTTCACCTTCTCCGGGTGTGATGTCTTTGGAACATACTACATCAAAGAACGGAGGTCAACGATGAAAAGGTATTGTGTCGTTTTCACTTGCATGTCTTCACGAGCAGTTCATCTGGAGCCACTGAATACTTTAACCACGGATTCGTTCATAAACGCTTTGAGAAGGTTCATCTGTCGGAGAGGAGCAATTGCGCTGTGACTGTGGAACCAACTTCGTCGGCGCGAGTAACGAGCTTGAAAGAGAATTGAAGACGATGAATCAGCAAAGAATAAGTGAATTTCTGTTGTCGAAAAATTGTGATTATTTCGAGTTCAAGTTTACGATACCTCATGCCAGCCACATGTCTGGATATGTCGAACGTCAAATTAGAACGATAAAATCGACCCTTGACCCATTGCTGAATAACTTCGGTCACATGCTCTGTGACGAGTCCTTCAGAACTTTCCTTTGTGAAGTTGAATGTATCGTTAACTCGCGACCATTAGATGTTTCAAGCATTAATGACCCTTCAGCTCCCGAACCTTTGACTCCGAATCACATTGACTTTGAAATCCAAAATTGTTCTGCCACCACCTGGTGTATTTCAAAAAGATGATTTTTATTTGAGGCGCAGGTGGCGCCGAGTCCAGTACATGGCCAACGAATTTTGGAATCGGTGGAGAAAAGAGTACGTTCAATCTCTGCAACGACGACAAAAGTGGACACGCGTCGTGCGGAATATGAAAGTCGGTGATGTCGTCTTGCTGTCGGACGAAAATCTGCCACGAAATCGCTGGAAACTGGGAAGAATCGACTCCGTTTATCCTTCAGATGATGGGTTGGTGAGGAAAGCAAGGATACTCGTTGGACGAAGAGACTCTACCGACGTCGTCTTGCTGTCGGACGAAAATCTGCCACGAAATCGCTGGAAACTGGGAAGAATCGACTCCGTTTATCCTTCAGATGATGGGTTGGTGAGGAAAGCAAGGATACTCGTTGGACGAAGAGACTCTAACGGAAAACCTACGTATCTCGAAAGGCCAATACACAAACTGATATTACTGGTTGAGTCAGCCTTTGGGTCGATAAAAACAGAACAGTAACCGCTATTTTCACTGTGCATGGATCTATCTCGCCTTTAATTAATATGACGGCGATGGTTGAATATTTGTGATTTCTATATGCTTAACGTCCGTACGTATACGTGTCTTTAGTTCTTAGTGTGTCATGCATTTGTGGGTCGATCCCGGACGATGGGAGCCTTTATTGAACTTATTTGTTTGCGAAACCACAATTGCATCAAATTGCAGTTTCGGAGGAGCCATGTTACTGCAGTAATCTGCAGGGTTTAGTGTAGTGATTATTGTCATCAGTTGATTAGGCGCCCCGTGCTTTGTTCTCTATATATGTTGATTGGGCGCCGCTTCTAGTTTATTCGTTTCTGTCGTTGGTACTGTTGTGTTAGCTACTTTAAGTTGGTACGCTGTCAGTTGTTCTTCGTGTTCTATGTGGTCTCTAGTTATTGACATGTGTTTCTATTGTTTAGGCTTGTCTTCCATAACCGCAGGCGACCACTATTTTAAAACCTAATTCCACGACTAACCTTATTTGCTGTGTTTGGGACATTCATTTGTTACGTCATTCATTCGAATATTCGAATATATCATTTCAACCTTCATCAACGGATCATCATTTGTCAGGATCGGTCGTGTGATTTGAGTTCAATTAAAAGTGGTTTCAATAACTCTCCTTACGTTAGCAGTTACAAAACTAATTGCGTATCAAGGGAATAGAAATAGATCAGAAGGTCGCAGCCTGGTATTTCGCTGAGCAAGTAGTTATGGCAACCATGGGAAATCTGTTACTTACGTCGTTAGTCGCTAAACCATGTTATTAGGGTCACTTCGAGGTACCGAGTACCGTAGGGGTACGCTCCAACGATGTAACAACAGTGGGCCGTTTGGCGTTCTGACATTTCAATCACTAAGACACATTCATTAATATATTTATATTATATTTATACTTTTTTCTGCTCCTGTATTTGAAGATATTTGGCCATGATATTAATAGCCTACATATCAGAAGTACACCCGAATCCTGGATTGGAATTACAATGCTCAACCTAAAAATGTTTTGATATCAGATCAGTCTCTATTATCAATATCTCTATCAATATGTTAAATTCAAAATATTCATAGTAGCTGCAAAATTATAACCCAATAGCTTTTATGATGGCATCATACATTTGTCCGCCCATATGGTGTCTATATCTTATAATTATTATATATCAAGTACCATAGGCGCCGACTCACGCGGTTACGAGGTGGCGGCCACGTACAAAATGCCCAAACGTCCAAGTGATTTGTGACCAATAATTAACACTAGAACGATCAAGTGGCTTTTTTGACGCATTTTCATTTTTAAAGAGCTGGCATTCAGTCAAATCTTACGCTGTTCGGCTGAAACTTCTTGACTTTTATTTATTTTATGTAGGCCACCTTACTTACGATTTTCATCACTCATCTAGTACAAATAAAAAAGTTATACACAGAACTACCTAGAACAGGGGTTCTCAAAGGGTGGGCCATGGCCCACTGGTGGGCCACAGAGCATTTTGAGGTGGGCCACAGAGCTATTTAGAAAATTTCAGAATTAATGTAAGTTTCGTTATATTTCTTATGTTATTCGCTAAAAATATATTCGAATTATCTAATTAAACGTAGGCTACATATAACGCTTTCATCCGACTCTGATTAGACGTAGTGGCAGGTATGAAGTCAGCATGTACAAATCGAAAACGTTAAGGAGAAACTGTGGCTTTTTCTATTGGCTATAACAACCTACGGCTAACAGCAACTAAAATAATTTCAAGTGTATAATAACTGGAAGATAATGCTAAAGTAACCAAGTATTCCGGCAGGGTCATATGTCGTATGCCGTTAAAAGGGGTATGCAATGAACTCGCAATGAAGTGCAATTGATGTGCAGATTTACTGCACTTCGGCAGGCCGTATTATTGAAAGCTAGAAATAACCATAATTGCAAATTATTAGCAACTTCTGAAGTATACTGCACCACCGGAACGAATCTTAATGGATTGAGGATTTATCGGAGCGCATTGATCCATGAAATCGGTTTAAAATGTCCGGCCCGGAAATCATTGTACATAATGAAGGAGTCACAGGAATGGATTGTATCATTGGATTGAATATTTTGACATCGCAACTTCAGTTGTTTTGGTACAAGACATACAAAGTACATCATGCATATTGAAAAATCTTTCTCCACTTCTCTGTATTACCCCATTCACCAATGAATTGTTTGATGCTGGCCCAGAATGAATATAATATTCCCCACAACAGTATCACTAAAGTCCCAATCACACAGTGCGGGGATCTGATGATTGTGTTTTGCGACGCGAATGGAGCAGCGGACGAAATTGATCTACTTAGGATTTTCAGCTTATGATCTACCAGGGCCGTAACTGCCGCGCCCACACCCCCAATTGGAAGGGCTCGAAGGGGCCCAAGATTATTTCGTTGGTCGTATGTTGGAGGATATTTATTCAACTTATAATTCTTTCTTTTCGAGCTTCGCGCGATATCATTTCCCTATACGTCGAGATTTAAATATCACTAGTTAGAGAAAAATACGAATATTTCAGAGAAATGGGCATATCGCCGCTGTCCATGACAACTCATTAAACAGGATTGTGACTGTAAGATATCAGGTGGGCCACAGCACATTTTTAAACCGGAAAATGGGCCACGGCAAAGAAAGGGCTGAAAACCCCTGACCTAGAACTACCGAGTGGCTTTTTTGACGCATTACAGTTTTTGTACCTTCAGGCATCGCAGTTTCATATTCTTGAAAGTGGTTATGTATCTGATAAACGCAGAAAAGCCGTTTGTAACAACACAACTTCGTTAATATCGACTTGGTCTAACTGTGTTAGCAACAACATCCCTTGTAATAGAAGGCCCTGGATCTTCCTCGTTCCGAGTCATCAAAGCTCTGTAATATTATATTTCTGAAGCTCAGCGTGTTACAGAACATGACATTTGAAATGTACCATTAGACCAAGCCGACATCTGTATTGTCCATACTAATATACTAGGGTTGTACAAGGGCAAAGGGCCTTTGCTACGGTCTACGAGATGGATCTTCGGGGGAGAGTGAGCTGAATCTAATGAATTGAATGCATATGAGGACTGAGGGCATGAGTGCATTATGTTTAGTCAGGCCCTCTCGAAGAACAGGTTTATGGAAGTCATGAGCTTTCTATTGACATGGGGAGTAAAAAAAAGGTGTGGACTCATTAAGATAATATTGTTTTCGTTCATTACATGGTCGAAATGCCAGCAAATAATTGGGGTAAAATGTCAGATGGTGGACGCTGCTGCTACCAAGTATCTGTACAAGGGCGTCTGATATTTAGGCAAGGATAGGACAGGACACCTCTTCTATAATCTATACATTTGCCAAGCATAGTAATGTGAAGAGTCTGATGTAATCCATCTTGAAACAATGTTACGTGAATGTGGCTGTATACGCTTTGAGTAGCAAACGAAGTCCCAGTTGACACTAATGTCAAAAGTTGCTTGAAGCTACCCAGGACCAGAAGGAACACAGGCAGCTTCATGTAGCCACACTTTTCCAAGCTATCATCTTGTTGATAAGCGTAACGGCGAGATGCCAGTGTAGAGATCGAAGTTGTACACACATATATTGAGTTCACTCCAACCGGAGGTAACTGTTTCCTTCAGAAACAACACAAACAAGATACCAGTGACGGTTAAATGTAAAACGAAACAAAACCAGGGAGATATTATTGGTTAGGTTGCAAGGCAGTATTCTATGAGGGTACCAACAAGTCGACGATGGTCAATGCATGTTTTCTTAGAATGTGAATGATCTTCTATTTGCCAAAATGCCGATACCATAAAAATATGCAAATCGAGGATTAGTTGCGAAATTGCATGATGCAAATCTTATCTGATAAGCTTTATGATATGTCAGCAATAACCAACAATGATGATGTGGCTAAAGCGGTTCTGGAAACTACTCTAATTTTTTAAAGAACGTGCTCAAATACCAAAAGCGGACCAGAGCAACACTTATATGTTACACCAAAAAACGGCGATTTGTTCTATAAGTGTTGACCTAAGGTGTATGTAAAATATTGCAAGTAGCTGTGAGCGCAATAAACAATGGTTTCTGGTGCCGTTTTTTTAGATTTGTGCTGATTTTTAGCTCCGGTAAATGCATTTAATCGAAGAAAATTCAACATGCGTCAAAAAAGCCACAAGGTAGTTCTAGGTAGTTCGAAGTTCCGGTAGTTCTAGTGTTAATAATCAGGTGAATCGACGCGACCTCGTTCGAAACGTCGTCGAGTTCGATACGCGCGTGTGCCAGGCGCGAAGCCAGGAGGCTTTCGGGGACCGAAACCTTTTGAAACGCGAAACCACGTCATTTTGAAACGATCATTCTAACTCTAATATTCAGTTGCAATTCAATAATTGTATTATCATTGTTCCGCGGGGCCGATTTACGAGAAGCATGTTGTCAATTAGTGAGAAGATTTTGTGATGATCTCCCGCTGAGATGGTCGCGAAATTAGGTCATTCATTCCCGTGCGCGTTGCGCGTGGCAATCGTCGCTAGCCCGATTTATCGCGTCTCGAACAAGCCTGCATCTGCAATAGGCCCAGTTCACACTATACCATCGCTTGCCTGCGCAATTGCATCTGTATTGGCGGATTCGGCCTGGCGTACACGATATCATCGCTGGCATATGCATGAGCAATGAGCATCTGCGATAGGCCTGGTGCGAAAGATACCATTGCTGGCTTACCTATCGCGTCTCGGGCCTAGCATGCTTTGGCTTCTATCTCTCGCTGGTTTGGGGACAATGCGCTCGAGTTTACGCTAATTGGTGGTTGCTTTATGTCACATTGATTAAAGAGCGACATCGCAAAACTGAATAACATCGAATCGCTGCAAAGATACATTAACGTGCGTAATTGATTCCCGCTAATACTTGAAAGTAACGATCAGAAGAAGTGTATCATGGCGTGAGTTCTAAAAGACTACACAGGTCTGAACCACCTGAAATCAGTGCCGTCAAGTTCGGACGATTTTGATTTGTCAAAACTGTCATTGAGGCTGCGTAATACGCGCGTATTTAATTGTTCACCAGAGATCAGGGACTCTAATTGATAGCACTTCCGGACTTTTGGCAAGCTTATCATACGCGTAAAATCGTCAACATGAACACCATCCTAGATCTCCTCTCACGACCATCCGTCCAAATAGACGATCTGCTTTTCTAAAATCTAAATGATGTGCGCCCACATTCGTTTACAAAACCATTCTTAAGCTAGCTAGCTTCATGCGATAGTCTAATCGGAGCGCGAAATTGGAGGGTGTGTTGGTGTGAGCCTCCAAATTGGAATTCATTTCTGCCCATATTCGTTTCTCTCAAGAAGGCTTTGCCAGTGATATTAATCGGGAAATGCAGCAATACAGCTTAAACACCGATATAATGAGAAAACAATTGACGCCACGAAAGCTACTCAATACTATGTCAAACCCAAAACACATTCGTAGCGATACTGATTAGAATAAACGGTTTCTCGTTTGCAACCATCCATATGTTTTGTTTTCTACTTGCTACATTCGTACTCCGAAATTGTCGCACGAAGTCATTTTTCAGTGTTCCTTACGTTATTAACGTGCAGTAGGCGATGTCATGCCATTGTCAAATATTGACGCATAACGAGATTCGGGGTGGCACAAATTCTGATTTTATTCGATTCGTTTGAACAGGGAACCTTCTATATTCCGATCAACTTGATTGATGTATGTACTCGTATCGAGAACAACAATATCGAATATTAAACTATTGGGCATTTGGTAGCCGGTGGATTTCGATTGATAAGATCGCTGCATGCGCACGGAAGTGGAATTAGTTCTTGCCCAGGGATAGCCAACCAGCGGCCGTAGAAGGAAATTTGTGCAGCCGTCAACACGTGTTGGCGGCCATCGACATGAATTTACGAATTGACCGATGTACTCCCAAAATGCTTCGCGAACGTAAATCGGAAATGTGCCAATGCCGCCGAAATCGCTGTTTTAATCTGCAAACAATTGCCGCGATGCGAGCTAATCAACGCGAAGCCAGAAATCGCAAGAGACAACTATATTGATTGGTTGCGCGATTTCGCGTTTGTAATCATCATTATTGTCTGCTTGAAACCTCATGTTCGAGAGTTGTCATGTGTTAATTGCGAACTTGCCAGGCCAGTGCGTAGCGTATTTAGTTACTCACACCACAGCGCATTGCGCGTGAATAACATTGATACAACTCGACATTCTCAGTGACGTAAATTCTGATTTCTATTCGGTGCATTCCGTCGGACAGACTAGTAGCGCAGTTATATATTCGTACGATCGTGCTCGTACCGTTTTAAGATTCCATTTAATAACTCGATTGCATGGTTTGATATTAATGATCACAGGGCCGGTATTAAAACGCCACACGAATAGTTTAACGCTGCACGTAAACCTGCGGCATATAGTAAAGTGCGTTTTAGTGCGACGATGACGTCATCGATATGGAACAATTATGACGTCACAAGACTTCGCAACCTCGTAAAAAAATAAAAGTCGGCGCCTATGTCAAGTACCACAGCAATTCTATTCAAATAGTTATAAATATGATGATTCTTTTCGTGCCAGGCCTAAATTGATATAAGAATAAATCGCATTTTGACGATGTGTGTTTACTGTCAGTCTGTTGGATCGGCTCACAATAGGACAATTCATTCCCGCCAAATAAGGCCTACTTGGAAAGACACAGAACACCCCTTTAAGTTCTGCGGCCCGCGGCGTCTTCAAAACGGGAAAACTGGCCCGCGAGCACTTTGGAGTTTGAGACCTCTGCTCTATAGTCTATATGTCTGCTGCAAAATCGCCTTTGGAAAATATATTAACGAATAAATTCGTGATTGAAAGCCCGAAACTTGGTACACTGTTACATGAAATCATCGAGAAGTAGCCTCATGGCCGTTTTCGGTATGGTACACTGTCAAAATTAATACGAACAGATCAACAGCGAATTTTGCGTAAAATTTACTGAGGAATAGGCTGATCAAGCGATCAGCTGTTAGCCGCCATTGAAAACGAAACAGCCCTCTCGCTTGACAGGGGTTGTAATTGTAAGCAAATGGCCTGAAGGCCACAATTTCACGGTGAAATTGATATTGAAGAATATAAAATAAAACTAAATATTTGAATGCAAACCGAGGATGTAAGTTAACTGTTTCATGATATCATCATCTCATCAACTATCTCAGTGTGGAACACAGCGTTAACACAGATACACCGGCTTTTGCGTGAAATCCGCAATGCGTTACGTAGGCTAAGTGTCGGATCAGCGCACATCTCTACCATACTCGACCTTGATAACGAAATTGCTGCCCGAATCATTGAGTACCCACCTTGAGACTTGGCACAGCGTTCGATACTAAAATCAAGACATACTATGCAAAAGCTCATGACGGATCTAGTTAAGGAGCATCGTTAAAATCAATGGAGAACAATGCCGGCTTTGCGTAAAATATGTTTGCGATAAATGACGAGTCAGCTCCCACTCGACTTAGGAAACGTAAATACAACTAACATAGTTCAGTGACAAACTTGAAACTTGGTACAGCGTTCGATACTAACATTAAGACTAACCGTACCAAATGTCACGACCGATCTCGGTATGGAACATCGTCAAAATTAATGGGGACTAATACCAGCTTTTGAGTAAAATCTGTTTACGATACATGACGGATCAGCACACACTCAACTTCAGAAACGGAATTACTACCCTAAACTTTGAGTATAGAAATCCTAAAACTTGAGACAGTGTTATTTTCTCGCACACCGCTATTCCCTCTGGCGTCTGAGCCGTGAGAGCATCTCAGACCGCTAGGCGGCTACTTCAGGTTTACGGCAATATATTGGGCGTCGATTTAAGCCATATGGATGACATTTTATCGTCTTTTTTTGTGGATGCAGTAAAATTTTGGTTAGTAGGCCGGCCGATTACAAGGGGTTATTCTATGATATCTGAATTTGTAGTTATAAAATTTACGAACAAAAGGACTTCGTTACTTGAGAATAGTTCCGCGCCAACTGGGTGACTCCAATTGCATCATTGGTGATCTTCATATTGACCTGTAAAATGGTACCTGGTTCAGGAGCAGTCTTATCTCTTTGTTTTGTGCGTAATCTGAGATATGTAGATCTGGATAACAGGGATATCTAGTTTTAGGTGTCCCTGTACGTCCTGTACGTGTAATATGATTTAAACTTCCACTGGCAAACATAGGCCAATATTTACTGCAATAAAGCCGTAAATACCGAAAATAAATTGGTGAAGGAAGACTATAGGTTTCAACTTGATAGGCTGTTATTATTCCTTTTGTTGCATGTCGTTACTTTTTGACCTTCCATCAGTATTGCTGGTATAGTCAAAATATAGGTTGGAATCGCCCAAACGTAGCAGAAAAACCTTCGTTAGTGAGTCGAGGACGATTGCAAATTGTGATTTATTTATCGGGTACATCAATTCCCTGTGCGGCTCACATTTGTACGGTGGATTGCATGCACACTATTTAAAACCAAAAATCATCCGAACCTGAATCGCGGCAACCGTGAAGAATATTTTCATGTTATATTAAAATATCTCAGAAATCTTGGATCCAATTTGTTAAAGTGTTGAAGCTCGCCAACACATGCTAATTTACCAATGAGTAGAAAACAATTTTTGTGCGGCCGCAGGTTCGTCACCCCTGCGGTTAAGTTTTGTTAGTAATGAAATCGCGAATTGTGACGGTACCGCAATAACGAATTTCATTTTCAGTCTTTTGTATGTTTTTAAAAAGTTTACCTTTATTAAATGGAATACTGTATACCTGCAGTTCTTTTATCGATATCATCATCGCGTGTCTCTCTTCATTTCCTTTGGCGATGGCCTTCAAGATACCTCAGTATTTGTTATCTGATCAAATTATAGCTCACTTAGGCCTGTTGCACAATATCCCAGTACTCCAGCACCATGATTCATATCTATAAATATATGCAATATACATACATCTACATACACATACATACATACATACATACATACATACATACATACATACATACATACATACATACATACATACACACACACACACACACACACACATACATACATACATACATACATACATACATACATACATACATACATACATACATACATACATACATACATACATACATAGCAGCGAAGTGCTTTTGTAATTTCTTGAAGAATAGTTTTATAATATTTGGGATGAGACATCGACGGTGCAGATTTCGTGTGATGATACAGGGTTGCCAGATTGACTCTTCTGGAGCCAAGTTTCGCAGAAGTTTGTTTGGGCTCTCGGGCTCTTTGTTCAATATTTGGCTCTTTTTGGAAGCAGTTGGCATAAATACTATCAAACTATAGCTATCTAAATAAATGTCATACTAAAATTGAGACTGAAACGTGTTAGTACGATTATTTAGTCAGTGCTGTCGCAGTTCCTCGCCTTCGCTATGGGCCCATGCGTGTACAGAGAATATTCTCCTTTGTCATCTCAGTCGAAACGAAAAAAAACATGCAGCAACAACTTCTGGATGTGATTGTCAGGATAAGAGCTAATCTTATGCTTTCAAACAAGTGCTGCAGGAACTTTCAAGCATCACCAAAATGCTGCAAAATTTCACAGCTGACAATATTTATGCCAACGTCAAAGATTCGAGTCGTAACACTGTATAAGATGAAGATTTCTTGTGAATTCTACAAGAAGAATTCTAAATCATCATCGTCTACACTACAGTGTTTCCATTACAGTGTATAATGTAGATTGTGTTGGAATTCCAAATAGAAACTCATAATATAAAACAAAGTTGTATTTTACGATTTTATATTCAGTTGGAAAAGGCTTATAATGATAGCAATTAGCCAATTACTGTGGTCGGATTCGGTGTCCTATACAACAGTATGAACGAAAAAATATGGAATTCCCGGTGATTGGCAAACGGTCTATGGGTGTTGTGGCAACGCTATTGGCGCTGGTAACGTTATTTTGTATTACTAACGTTATTGAACAGTTTTGCTCCTTTTTCTACTCTATAGGCTCATTTTATAAAAAGCTGTCTGACAAGCCTGTGTCGGTCATAATGATTATATGATTGATTGTAATGGTCATGGTCATGCTCCTGCTCCTTAGTGAATAAGAAAATGTCTAATGTCGTTGTTGGTATTTATGATGTTTTCAGACTACAATAGCGATGTGAACCAGGACGATTGTTTTTATTTCTATTCTTCATCACTCGACATGTAGCAGGGCCCATTTCTGGGGTTTTTAGGACACCTCTTGCCAGTATTAGATGACACGAAGGAGCTGATAAATAAATCTCTAACACTCAGGTCGGATTTCTGGAGTCGACCTCGGTCGTACTCGAACCACAAACCAGTGGTGTTGCAGCTGTGGATCATATCACCACGCTACCTCGCCACAGGTTTGAAGTAGAGCCGCTAGAGTAGACCTTCGTGTCACAGGTCATCCTGAGTCATTGCACATTTGGACTCAAGTCAAGTCAAATTGGATTTTCAAAGTACGATGTATGATTAAAAGTCACGCATACTTTGTACTTCTAAACCACGCAAGTACGAGGGTTGTTTATACCACACTGTGCAGAGCAGTTTATAGAACAGATATTCGTTGTTATTATAATATTACTTTACTCCTCGCCATCTCATCCGCGTAAGCGGTGTCTTACAAAAGCCTGGAAGTGGGCCGTGCTACAAGTCAGCAGATACGGAATCAAAAATAAGAACCATCGGCCTGTTGTAAAAGACCATAGTAGTCGATAAACACCATGAATACCACAAACAGCACCTTTACTCCTAGTTTACAACAACGTAAGCTGTAAGCTCTCATCAATGCGTGTTTGATAAATGTATTTGTTTTAAAGGAGGCTCAGTAAAACTCACATCCATTGAGACATTGGTTGCTCTCACAGGTCGCACCAGCGTATCATTAACAATCCGAACTTATACGAATACAGCCATTTAGTCATCAACGATTACTTGATGACTTGAAATTGAGTCACGAGTCAATCGACATTTATTAAACGTCTAGCCAAGTCAAGTTAAGTCATTTTTGCAGAGTGACTCGAGTCAAGTCAAGTCATTCGAAAACGTTGACTCGGATCAGACTCGAGTGACTCAACACTGCCTTGCAACACAGTGAATAAGTATTATTTTCTCGGTGGTATCGTGTGACTGAGTATACGAAAACATCAAATAATTATAGGCTTTTTTGAACTTTACCAATGACCATCATAAAACATCAAGTATCTCAATATATTAATTTTCAGTTGGTTTAGCTACATAATATAATATGGAACACCTCGATTATTCTGCGAGATGAAAAGTGCGTTGCTTAGATATCATGAGTGGAACTGGTTACACGACACCCTCGAAACACAATTACTGAGTACCTTTATTTCACAGATTAACCAAGGCTTTTAGTAACTGAAAACGAGGACTATACGCAACACAGCAAGGCAAGCCACTATAAGTTATCAATAAACGACAAATTAAGAGCGAGACAATATAAAGCGGAGAAGACAGGTAATCAAGTAATAATTGGTGTATCTAAATGTAAAGGACGAGCCAATCTCACCCAAGAATTCACCACAGTCATTATCAAGAATGCATATTATCGAGAATGGACATCACTTAGAATAAATAATAACAGGTACGGCAATTACCGAGAATGGGCAATAGTATGATTAGACTGAACATTACCGAGAAAGGCACCTCGAAACGCGCAGACATTACTGAGAATGGACATTACGAAGATCGTGCATTACTGCGACGCCAGCCTTATGAGAATGGACTAGGGTTGCATTTAAAACAAAGATTCCTTGTTTAAAATATTTTTGTAAGCAATTGCGTCACGGATATTCAATTGTGACGTCATATTGGATTGACATTGACAATTGAAAATACAGGGTATATATAGCTCCTTTGACGAAATATCTACGTACAATAGCTGTTGAACCGACTATTTTGAGGGTTCCAACCAATGCTCAATTTAAGCTGCTGCGATCTGCGAACTGCGGACATGGTATCTGCGCAAGGAAAATCAAAGCGGCGCACAAAAGATCCGACGTGATGACCGTTTTTTAGTCGTTACGCAGTGTTGTCCAAGAGACAGAGCAACGGGTTGGTGAGTGCTAGCAGACTCGTGAAAAATTGAAGGGAACGTGGGTTCAAACATCCCATATCCTATATACGTCGGATATATTGGGTGGTAATTGTCCGTAGGCTCAAACAATATGTTTTTTACAAAGTCGAGAGTATTTACACAGTAATGGCATGATTTTACAACTTTTAAATACCTTTGTTTAAAACATGTTTTGAACAAAGTCTTTTAAACAACCATTTGTTTTTAATGCAACCCTCGAATGGACACAT
The DNA here is from genome assembly GCF_051294905.1 of Botryllus schlosseri. Lineage (NCBI taxonomy): Eukaryota > Metazoa > Chordata > Ascidiacea > Stolidobranchia > Styelidae > Botryllus > Botryllus schlosseri. Next base: position 15,614,265 of record NC_137239.1, read on the forward strand.
ACCTTTTGTGGTAATATATCCAATGAAAATGTCATTTGATAGTTTTCATAAATACGAACTCGCTGACAGCGATCAACCTATTTCCTCGCCTGTAAACAATGTACTTTGGTAATATGTTGCCGCCCATGTCACTTAGCTGACCAGGGGCGTGACTTTTAGTCCTAGAGGATGTGATCACTATGGGGTCAGTTTTGAAGTAGGTTTACATTTACAACATCCGCTGATTATTTCGTTTCATGAAAATGCCAACTATATTGCATACCTTCGCTATTCAGAGACACATATATCTGTATTACCCCAGCGACCATCTGCGATTGGTATGAAGAATATATAGTCTGGATGGAAGAAAGAAGTCAAACTATATGCAAAACGACGAATTACTCCACTTCACTGGCACGAATATCCGTATAACATTTCAATATTGAGTTTATGCGCTTTACCTCATTTCAGTGGACGGTGAGTAGTGTTATGGGATTCGTTTGGTACGCACCAATCAGAGAAGGCCACGTCGCCCTAATTACCACGCCTATATGAAGCCCATTGCCATGTCACAAATTCTAATGTTTTGTGAATTTCAATACCGATTTTCCATTTGTATACAGCGATATGTATTGAATAACTTGCTTCCGAGAAATAAATAACATTCATTATTAGGGATTCGAACTAACTTTGCCAATATTTTAGTTTTTTTAAAATTACTAATCCACATGAGTCACTTTTAGTAGTACCTAACAATTTCAGTTGTGAATAAAATTCGGAATATGAACCAATTAAAAAAAATTCTATACACAAATTTCGAAAACTATGATGTCTATACAAGACTATATTCGCCAGATATTCTATTATGTGTATTTACTATTTAGGACTTTGTATTTTCGCGGATAATATGATCTCTCAGATAACACTCAGTAACGTTGAACTAGGCGCAATTTTTATGAATATATATTAAAATTCTACGCACATTTCGCAAAGACTATATATTTGACAGAAATTCACAGATAACACTCATCAACGTTAAACTAGGCGCGGTTTTATGATGATATATCAAAATTCTACACATAATCACTAATTAATTAATACAAAATGCGATTTTGAGCGCAGACAGATCGCGGTTTCGATTGCCCAGGTCTCCGCATTTCACAACCTAATATGAACGCGCAGTAGGCCTACCACTGAATAGGACTTCATTCGAATACCTGCAAATTTTACTTTGCATGCCGAGTATAAGGATAATTTAATCAGCACTAAAACGCCAACGGACTAGCCGCAGTCGCACAACTCTCGGCGTTATAATTAAACAAACTTTTCGCTGCAGGTACGCGATTCCTAACACGCAGTTACGGTTTCTACAGTTTCCACTTTTTACGACATATTTCATTAGACGCATACTAGCGATTCCCAAGGTCGGGGCTATGGAAACAAATCAAGCATGAGTACGTGATTCTAAGGTCGTACCAATACCCTACCCCTGAGGCTATTCACGTTCATCGCTCACCGCCAGACAATCGCCGTGTGTATTTATGTTCATCGCTCACCCTAGACTATTACCGCTTGTATTTATGAACAAATTTCGAAAACTATGATGTCCATTGCTTTCAGAGTATCTATGTTAACGAGAACACTACAGCAATACACTCATAAACGATGAACGCAAGACATCACAACGTAAGGGTTCAATTATAATATAGCTGATTGAGTTTTACTCAGTTACGCATATCAATGAAAGCATAGTAGAATTCGGAATCACATGCGATAGACATTTCGAAAGTCGCGTCCACGAGTTCCATTCTTGTATCCAGATATCAATAATAAGCTATTTAAATCTTGAGCTTAGATCCCCGAGACTCTTGTATGCAACTAACACTATAGACAACCATTCGACAATATTCAACTAGCATTAATGCTTTCGATATAGTGCATCATGTACAGCGACACGCTGATCAATTCAAATTCAACAATAGGACCCCCGCACAATTATGAAACCCGATATGCGTTGAATATTAACGATACCAACAAATCGGAAGATCTCTTTTCCCTCTACATCTATGATAGGGGTACCATTCCATTGACTACGAATAACTCGAGATTCTGCGGGATTGAAATCGCAATCAAATAATATGAGAGTATCTTTTCCAGCTTTCAGAACTTGGACAATCGTATCAGGCCTATATCGGAACACCGCAGCAGTATGTGTGCGTACAAAACGACACACAGTTATTTTTATTGCCATCCGTACCACTTATGTTCAACTTGCAGTGTAACTGATGATTTAAAGATGGTAATATCTATTTTGAGTGTGACAGTAGCACTCGTAGAGGTTATACAAACATAACCTTAAACTATACTCTTTGCTTCACATAATATAAAGTTATGAAAGTGAGCAGATTTCTATGAAAACGCTGGTAAATAGAAGTAAATGTAGCCTAGAAACATAACTACGTACTGTAAAATCGTTACGTAGGAGTGGGGGTGAATATTGCAAAGTAGATAGAAGAACTACTTTTTCCAATGTACTAAAGTCTTACACCATAGATTGTAGAGTAGATATAAAACTACCTTTTATAATGTATAATAAATACTAATTTTAATGAAAAGTCGGACACTTCTACATCGAATTTATAGAGTAAGACGGAAACTACTTAGTCATGACATGATAATAATTCTACTTGTACACTTTTTCACATTTTATAACTCACATAATTACTTTTCGCTATATTTAAAGTCTGTTAAATACCAGTATAATACTAATTTTAATAAACCGAATCGGATTTTATAGAGTAGAAATAAACTACTTTTTCCAATGTATTTAAGACTTTTGACAATATGAATTTGTTAAATGAATGCTAAACCTATTAAACCATCGAACACTTCTGCTCTGTGATGATTTTGCTGCTGTTCCATACCGATTTGGGAGATAGTAGGCTACACCTAATTTCGTGAGGTAGATAGAAAACTCTTACACATCTACTAAACTTCTGCACTGAATCTTGTAAAGTATATAGAAAAGGAAAACTATTACGTAAGATAAGCGCGAAGTAAGCAAATTTCGTTCGGTTTTCAGGCAAACTATACCTTCAATACTTACTTTTTACTCCATCGGAAATCATCACTTCTTGCACTTTACTAAAAATTTACTGTTACTGAAATGTTAAAATGTACTTTTTGATGGCCTTGATGAGTGTCGCCAGTTTTATCTATATCCTATTATACATTTTCGCGCTGCAGTATGACTTATCGCAATCAAAAATAGCACAAATACATTGAGAATTTGCGAAGTCCCACTATGCGATAATTGAGTTTTACAAATTACCCAAATATAGGCGATAAATAATATACAGTAGCAAATTTTAATGAAAAAAAAAATAATAATAAAAAAGCGCGAAGAAATTGCATTTATCTCGTAACGGACCAAGAAAAACCGTATGAATTTGTAAAGTATATCGAAAACTACACTATCCTGGTGCACTAAAGACTTTAACACTACGGATTTGTATAGTATATACTAATTTTATATTGCTGCGTAGGTTACTCAGTAAAATTTATCCAGTGACCCTCCATCTATTTTCAATAACGATCCTCTTATTAGTCTAGGATTCGAACCTCACACCCAGTACGTTTTATGGGGATTAATATTTTTATAGTCAAGTACAGTGTATCGAGACTTCATGAAACTTTCTTGGAAATAGTTACTTCTACCCTAATTTAAAAAATTCTCAGATATCGTTGCAATGGAACTGGGTTGGCCGAGCGGTAAAGGCGTTGGGCTTATGTTCCAATGAACAGGTGTTCTCGTGGGTTCGAACCCCACAGCCGGTACAATTTACGGGGATTAATATTTTTGGTTCCAAATATAGCGTACCGAGCACTTTTTTCAACTGTACTAAAAGACTTTAACGATATTCATTGAACAACCTCATGAGTGATAACTTTGATACTTGGAACAGTGTTATATGACATCATAGCGATAAGAAGTTACGACAGTTTAAAATTAGCTACATTACGACACCAAACTTCGTCAGTTATCCACCTTCAAATATCGTGTTATATAAATATTATGTATACGGACAAGTATAAATCTGGCTATGTTGTTGCTATTTACAAAAATACCTCCCTCAGAAACCAATTTCGCGTAGGCTATACATACAAATAGGTTCCTTGTGGTACAGAATTTGAATATTGCAACGAACAACACATTCATATTCGCAATTTATTCACTATGAGCTTTTCAACTGACCCTCATCGGTAGTGGTCGTCAGTATAATACAGAGATTGCAATTCGAAATGTAAAGATGAAATAGCTAGTGTGACTTAGAATGGTATAACAACAACAACAACGAGAGATTTCACAAAACGAAAGCGTTAAGCAAAAATGCAATTAGTTCAATACAAATAAGCTATAATATATAGCCAGAGACGCAACACTAATGAAATACACGGAGAGAATGGAGTCGGTCCTTTTGCCTACAACGAATCGGTTGCTCTAGTTTTATTAAAGTCGATTCGAGAACCTTTAAATCAGTGGTTCCTCGAAATTACACTTTTCCAGCTAGATTTTGGTGAGTTGACTAGCAAAAAAGGTTATTTCTCCGACTTGATTCCGAAAGGACCGTAACAGCACTACTACAGACCCCCCCCCGTACGTTGGTCTTGTCCCCCATCTCCATAGGGCAAACCTCTGCACCCCTCAGACCAACCCCCGATACCTCTTTACCGCTACTTCTGTATTCAGATTTACCGGTAAAACTGAGTGAGGTGTCTTGGAAAATGTCGGGCCCGTAAATAATAATCGAACATATTCGGGCGGACCCGTGGGTATAATGAGTTCGTTACGTAATGACATTTCGTGGCCGGTCTGCTATGCCAAAAGATATTCAAATCGCCAATACGTAGTAAACTAAACGACGCACACAAATTGGTATTTCTGCACTGGCAATTATTTTTTCTCTGCGAGATGGCATTTTTTGTGGGGTTCCGCTTGCCAGGACAGGAACATTTGGCGGCATCCATTCAGGCGCCTATGGACAATTAAATATATATGTATATATATATATATATAATTCCCGTCTCTACTAACAGACTCGACCTCCGCAAAACAGAAACTACTGCTAAAACTGATACATTCGAAGAACCACTGTTACATTACTACTATTGACTCATCAAACCACAACACGCTTTTACAGTATTACAGCCGTCACCAACAGACTCAGCAGCAGCAAAACCTACTCCTTCTGTCAAACACGGTGAAGCACCCAAATCAGAGCTGACAGCCGCCGTCATCATTGAAGCATAACCGATTACCCAATCAAGAATCGTGGTTTCGTCATTGCCCGCCTAGTTGCAATTTCGCCGTCGGTGGCCCGCCCACTCTTTGGCAGCTACTTTCAAACGCTTTGTAAGAAATCTTAACGACGTTCCTGAGAGCTTCTTTCAGGCTTGTTGATGTTTTTAATCAATAATCTATAGAATAAGACATTACAACGCGGCATTTTCGAAATTTTTCAAATTTTGGACAACCCTAATGTATATCCTATATATATCGAAGTCTGTCAGCATAAAGGCAGTCCTTTTCCGCCAAGGTTTTCTCGTTCTGGCACACTTTTCGGAGTCGCATGTCACATGGCCTGAATATATATATGTCTTGGTGCGTCATGGCGTGTTAATGGCTGACGCTGAGATGCCCATTTCTATAACTCATGCGTATTTTGTCTTGGAGGAAGGGTATCCAATAAGCAAGAAATATGCGACCACGAAATGGCGCGTAGCGCGAAAATTTCTTGAAAAAGTTGCCTAAATTTCCAAAATAAATAATGTTAATTCACGAAAAAATTATTGGCCTCCTTCGAGCTCGGGCCCTCCATCCCAATTGGGGGTTTGGGTGTGGCAGTTACGGTCATGGACGCCAATATAGCCATTACAACGCGCCATCGCCCCCCTATCGCCCCCTTCGTCCGTTTTCGCCCCCTATCGCCCCTTTGGCTATTTTCGCCCCCTTGACCGACAAATCGCCCCCTGGCGGGCGATATCGCCCACGTTGGGAACCACTGCTTTAAATGGAACAGACTACGTCTACGAGCAAGAATTGAAAATTTGTTATCGTTATACGCTTTTGCACACTCTGGATGTGCAAGGGGAGCGGATTTGGAATTTCTATATCCTAATCCAATCCGAATCAGAAGCTTCAAATCCTAATCCATAACTTTTGTATATTCAAGTCCATGTCCAATCCTAATCCGAATCCAACTTGAAATTTAGAAAAATATGCTAATTTATGCAAGGGTGGAAATGGAAATTTGTCCTTCCCAACTATCAATTCTCTTGATTTAAGATAACTGGGCTTAGGGCTGCCCCTTTCATGCTCCTTGGTATCGAGTGCATCATAATGTAGTGTAGCACAGGTACAATATTAACTGATCTGAACTGTCGCCATCTGCCACACGACATATCAATCTGCCAGAAAATCGGTAAATCCAATCCAAATCCTAATCCGTTCAGAAAAAAATCTGTAATCCTAATCCTATCCAAATCCGACAAAATCTCACAAATCCTGATTTTCAAATCCTAATCCTAATTTATGCTCATCTCTGCAAAAAGGTGCTGACCTACATACAAATGAGGAAAGTTACATCAACGTGTGTCAACTTGTTGTATTATGTAGCTTGTAATTCGTGCAAGTACAGGAATATCATAGTTCTTGTAACAAAGTTGTTTGCGCACAATATAAGTTTATCATAAGTCCTACACATTCATGATTTCGTCCTAGTTTGAGTTTTAGGATATATACAGATCGAGTGATAGAATGATTTTCCCTTACATCATTACATCATTCGCCGTCATATTTCGAAACAATGTTAACCATGATACATTTTGAACTCTCTTTAAACCCTTTTCCACGTTTTTTTTTATCAATACATTAAAATGTATTTGGGGTGGTCGAGACAGCACTTCATCAGTCCCCTTAAAAAATATTGGTCTTGGGCCCCATAGCGTTATAAACCAAAGTTGCCCCCATAGACCAAACCTCCATCGGGATGCACGCTTTTAACACTACTTTTGAGCGATTGTTTTAGCTTATTAAATTCAAAGACCCTCACGATTCCAAATTGGTATTTTTTACTGCCAAATATTGCCTATGGACAATTGGACATCGTGGTTCTCGGTCACCATAAAGGCAGTCCTTCTCTGCAAAACTTCAAACGTCTTGGTACGTCATGGCGCGGTAGTGGCTGGCGCCAAAATGCCCAATTCTATAGTCCACTGATCGCTAAATCGCCCATAGGGCGAGAAAAATTTGAAAATATTGCATAAATTTTCAAATAGATACTCTATAATTTATATTCATTCACGAAATAATTTTGAGACCCCTTCGAGCTCGTCCGAGCCCAATTTAAGAGGTTAAGTTACGGTCCTTGGGATACTATAAAGCTTATTGTCTTAGTCGCTGGATTCCGAGCAGTGTGCAGCTGAGTGAATTGGCCTTGCTGTTGAGCCAAGCTTGCAATTTTTCCGAAATTCGCCGTCCCTTGGCCGAGTGTATGTCTTCGTGTTTTTATCATAGAACCGACTTTTATCATACTCCTTAAACACAGCGACCTGCCCGGCACTAACTATACTAAAAGGACTGGTTTACCTCTGACTCCAGTAAACAAATATTTATTCCTCCGAACTTTCTTTGAATTTCAAATTTCCGCTTTCCTTTTTTGACATCCTTTATGAGTGATGATGACTCATAGAGATCACGGGCACTGATTGAATTGTTACAAATTACAAATAACAAATTAGGGACTTGGAAACGCATCACGTAACAATTTGAAACACAGACCGTGTAATGATTAATGTGGCAATGGCAACAGAGAAGGGTTTGGTGACTTCTTGTGACTATAATTGTAACGGCACAATTTGCTGCATTATGACTTTATTTCGAATTTGGATTACGCTTGTGAAGTACGCATAGCCTGCGTAATCACACCATGTTAATGAACAGGCTTGCTAGTAAACGAATTTGAGGTTCAGTATATACATCCTATGGTTTTGGTCGACGCAGCAACATTGAAAAGTAAGTTTTATATTTTGAATTTCAAGCAGCATTTTGCGGGCCGCACAGAATAGCTTCGCGGGCCGCATTTGGTCCGCGGGCCGCACTTTGCCCAGGCCTGTTCTAGACTTTATTCCGAAATAATCAAGTTGGTGGTTTACCATCACCTTGCCTTATAGAAACTTTAGTAGAATATCTTATAACTCCCCACGTTCACTCAAACAAATCTAATTTGATACTCGAGTACTGATCCTTAATTTTTTGTGAAAGACAGTGTGAAAGGCGCTGTCAGATGGTACTCGACATCAAGCAATTCTGCTCGAATACAAGTAGAACTACAGATTTTAAAGTATGTAAGTAAGTAAGTAAGTATCTGGTTATGTTTGTAGACTGTTTCTCAACTTCTACCGTTCAGAGATTTTGAGCAGAGAAGTAGGCTACATGTCTTTCTCCAAAGTACTGAGTAGGTTTTTGTCTACATGCACCAACTACTCAAGTGTTGATGATATAGGTCTGTTTCAAATTCAAGACAGTTTCAGTATTGAACAAAAATGTACCTTGAATACTAATATTTGCAATAATAAATGTTATTTGCATAAATGAAGAAACGCCACTTTTACAACGGTTCGGTATGATTTGTATATTATTCCACTCTCGTTATTGGACTGCGATGTGACAATGAGCTAAATCTCGATGCCTGGGCTTCCACATTTATTTTTTCGATTTATTCTGCCCTATATAGATTTAACATAAGGAAGGTTATTTCACTCATAAAATTCGAAATACGTATTTGCTCGAGGTAAAGTCATAACGCTTGGAGTGAAATTTCACGTGGTTTTCGTTAATATCCGACTGGGCTAATTTAGAAATGTAAATTGAAAAACTCAAATATCGCATAGTAGGACTTCGCAAATTTTCGATGTATTTTTGCCATTTTTCATTGTGATAAGTCATTCGAGACGGCGAAATGCATTGTAGGAAATAGATGAAACTGGAACAATTCATCAAGACATCTGAAAAAAGTACATTACATTTCCACATTTTATTAGTAGGTAATCGAAATACCACAAATTGTGCTAACCTTCGGAGTTGTTAAGTAAAGAAGTACTCATACTTCTTCAGAGTACCCAAGTAGGTTTTTTGCCTACATGCACCAAATACTCTCAAGTCCATTGGAGTGATTCAACTTCATGATAGTTATAGTATTAAGCAGAAATATACCTGGAGTACTAACGTTTTACTTACTCGAAAATGACTACTTCTATCTACTTCTTCTATTTTAAAGGATTCCTCGCTCGACGTGAAATTTTATGAGATTTGCATAATATCCATCATGTAGGCTCCCTTTGAAGGGTACTTCGTAAAACTCATATATTGCACTGTGAGAGTTCGAAAATTATCGATGTATTTTAGTAATTTTATTGCGGTAAGTCATTCTGCAGCGCGAAAATGCATCGTAGAATATAGATGAAACTGACACTGCTCACCAAGAGCACTGAAAAAAGTACATTTCAACATTTTAGTAGCAATAAATTACTAGTAAAGTACAAGAAGTGATGATTTCTAAGTGAGTTGAAAAGTCAGTATTTGAAGGTATAGTTTGCTCGAAAACCGAACACTCTGAAATAGAAGTAGATGCAGTGTAAATATTTATTCACTTGATTAAGGATAGCGCAAGCAGGCCTAACCTATACTTGAGTACTCCAAAATGAACAAGTACATCGCTATCGACTCCCTCCACGTATAAAGTGACTAAGTTTTAGACCACTTTATCGGTACTTGACAGTTTTAGTTTTAGATTAAATTTGGAATAAAAATCTATCTCATTCACCCACTTGGAAATCTCTTCTGTAACCTGTACTTGAGTGTAGCAAGTAAATCTCATTTATTAATAATTCTTCATGTACACTTGATCATATTTTATGACTTACATAATTACTAGGGATGGTGTGAACCTCTGAAAGGTTCAGGTTCGTGTGAACGCGAACCTTTTTGAAAGGTTCTGTGTGAACACGAACGTGAACCTCGTGACGTCACGTGACGTCATATTGCTAATTCCAACCCTATCTTTCAATGAAGTGATAGCCTATATTAATGCACACGATACCTAGCGACGACTCGGGCCACATAATGCCATAATGCTGAAGTACATTTTGGCGATTTAAACGTCACTAAATGTATCAACTGGGGCAATCATATGATATATTACTCCCATAAAATCAATATCATCCGTCGTTTTGCCAATAATTTCGAAGAGGTGTTGCCAGGGAATATAAGCTTACGCCTTAACGACCTTGACCAGACCGGGCAATGTATTCGGTGTATGAGTATTGCTACATTGGTATTGGGCAGAGTGTAATACAGGTTTTCATACTTGCTAACGATATTAGGCTACCACAAAAGTTATACAGCTGTGACCAACACCTCAATCGCACGGATTTGGTTTTAATGATACAGTAAACACATGAAGTGAAGATAGACCCCGTACGCTAGCTAGATTTGTTACATCAAAAAACGATATCAATCTCATTGATTGATTGAATCGCTCTCTACATGTTATGTATGTCGCTCGTGATGTTATGTGATTGCGGGTCAGCTCACAGCAGAGAGTCACTATATATATTCACAAACGGAAAGTTGGATATTTAGAGCAGAATTTTTGTAACAAAGCAAGTAAAATCTTTCAGATTGTCAAAGTGCATGCTCGTTTTGAGTTTTTTTTTATGCTGCCGGCGTCATTCATAGAGTGGCCCGCAGTTGAAATGCAATAAATTCGAACCAAAGATGTCATTATGAAGTGAAAATTGTTATATATGAGAAAGGTTCACAGTGCAGAACCTACCAAGGTTCTGTTGTGAACGCGAACCTCCAAATTCCCGAGGTTCACACACAGAACGCGAACGTGAACCTCGCGTTCACACCATCCCTAATAATTACTATTCACTATATTTGATGTCTGTCAAATAGCAGCATATGTTACGGGGGGGGGGCGTGAAAGCATTGAAGGGGGCGCGAAGAAGCGGTCAACTGGAAAAATTCTTCGCGCTCGGCGCGATTTGCCTACATTTCAAGCGTGTTTCTCTATATATAGACCTGAGTTCATATTCTTAATTCTCTCATCAACACTCCTAACCTTCCATGCCATCAAACAATCTGCAGGGGTTGCTAGCATCCCGGTTGGGTTTTGTGATATGGCAATAAGGGGGGGGGGGCGAGAAATTTTTCATTATCAAAAAGGGGGCGTGACTAAAAAAAGTTGAGAACCACTGGTGTATACGGAACAGATACATATATGGCTATGTGGTTGCAATCTTCAAAAAGGTACCTCCCTCAGTAACCAATTTCCCGTAGGCCATGCATAAAAATGAGGACAATTACATCAACGATTGGTAACTTGTTGTATTATGTAGCTAGTAATTAGTGCAAGTAAGTTCGCAACTACTGTTCAAGGCCTTTTCCGCGTTTTTACTAAGCATCGTCGTAAGGACAGACAGCCCCAATCAGCTAATGTAAGTGTCTATGTATGTATTAGGGGTCTTATACCGCTTGACGAATGAAGATGAAAACCGCGCCTACTTCAACGTTGATGAGTGTTATCTGAGAGCTCATATTATCCGCGAAGATAGAAAGTCCTAAATACACATCATAATAGAATATCCGGCGAATATAGCCTTGCATAAACATCATAGTTTTCGAAATTTATTCATAATCTGAATGTTAATTAAATCCAGAAAGCGTTATTCTACATAATTTTTACATCATCACTAAATGCCGGCGGCGAGTCATTTAAAGCTTGTCATAGTATCTAAGATAATTGGCGCTCAGGCGTAGCATGGAATCGCTAATGATGTTTGTCGTATAATGTAAACTGTATAAACACCTAAACGATAAGTTCGGGAATTTCCATGTTGATCAAATACCATAAACTTTGCTAGCTTTCATATTAAGCAGGGCGATGGGTATTCGTTGAGGTGAATTAACATAAAAAAAATATTCCCGCGCCCTCCTAAGCCTGACTATTCCTAACCATATAACCTGTGGCGCGGGAATATTTTTTAACATAATGCTAAGTACTGTCCATTCTCGGTAATGCCCATTCTCGGTCGTGTCTTTCTAGATAATAGCATCCTCATTAGAGATTGGTTACGCTTGTACGTAAGATTTATAATACTGAAATGATTTTCCATCATACCTCCATCATTTGTACCATATGGTTGTTCTCCTCGTCGTTCTTACGACGCATCTCGCTGATCGTCCCATTGACTGTCGCTAATTCGTTTTTCAGTTGATTTATATCCTTCAATGTAATAACACTGGTCAATACATATTTTAGGCAGACAAAGTAAAAGTGGTGTAGAGGGTTCTGAAGGACACTGATTTCGACCATTACCTTAGTTTTGTTTTTGGCTCGATTTTTGGAGATGATCCATAAGGCTATTTTGACTAAAATACCGCACTATAAAGTTCAGAAATTCAATCTTCTTCTGCACGTTGAAGACTGCTTTAAATCAAAATACATCTACAGAATTATATTTCGGGATATTAGAGTTATCATAATTGGAGACTTTCACGAATATCAAGTACATAAACGAACTTCAATCATGTAAATAAGTATTTATCTAAATACTCACCGTTACATTAATCGAATCAGTTTTATGTCAACCACCTATTTTAAATTCAAAATATTCAGTTGGAATATAATATTAATCGTTAATACCTTATCTTGGAAGCAAAATTAGTTCCTTTATTATTTACGGTTGTAGGCAATTTGGTGCAATTTTTCGAAAGGTTGCAGCAATATTCTGCCATAATATGTTCGTCGCATCTGCACTGATACCTAGCACTAGCACTTTGTTAGCTTTCCGAATAATTATCCATTTACAAGTGAAAAGAGATGAGAAACATGTGAGTATTTTAGCTAAGCTTTCAAGGCTAGATGGCTTCATACTCCTCTTTCATCTTGGTAGAATGACCAATTGGTACTGGAGAAAACATATTTGTATTGTGCAAAAGTGCAATTTTTAGGCCTGACAAACTGCTCTTTTAAAAGACAAAGTTCTCGCATCACTCCATGTTAATATTGATGGAATAACTGAACACGACATGAGTGCTCATTATAGTCAATTATCTATTTATGCGCAGTATAAAAGTAGAAAAATCGAAGATTAACTTCCTACCAGGTGAAATATTCAAGCGTAAATACGGTGATTTAAAGTTTTTTAAGGGTAAAATATCGTCTTGTCTAGAGTCAATATGACAAAACTAATGTGATATTCGTAATCAGCAACCTTGAAAACCCCAGAAAATGCTCTATATCAGGGGCGGGCAACATACGGCCCGCGGGCCGGATTCCCCGTCTTACATGATAATATGGCCCGCGGCCCAAGTCTGCCGAACTTCCAGATTACTTGGTTAAACGTCAAAATTTATTGACTGCATTACTGCCTTGAAATCTTAATTCAGGATTGCACCGTGTGGTAATTGATCAGAGAGAATCAGACAAGGCGGCGCCTGTATGACAATGCTGTTCTCAAACCCACATTAATTTCGTCATTATTGGCGAGAAATGGCTTTGAATTGACTTTACTTTCGTTACAGTACAGTAAATACGATTTTTTCCTTGTATATGTGAATAAATGTGCGAATAATGTATCAATTTAGCAATCCGGCCCACCAAGTACCTAATTTTTATATGTGCAGCCCACTGACTGGAGAAGTTGTCCCCCCCTGCTCTGGACGTTCTACCAATTATTTTTTCATTTTTTGACCAGTGTAATCGGTATGGTATGGTAGCATAATTATACAACTGAACAAAAAACATTTTTTTAAATGATAATTTTTCAAAACGCCGTTTAAAACATTTTTTAAACTGTGTGTTTTCAAACATCTTTTGTTTTAAATGCAGCCCTACCTAAGTACCTATGACCCTAAAGCCTCCCAACCGCAGTAAGATATCTTTTTCTCATAATTCGGAATGCGATTGGACTTATGTCTGTATAGTATGCATATTGTTTATGTTTTGGTGGGAGGAGAAACCCATGAATCCACTATTGAACGATGTTCGAAGAAAATTTCCACATAAATAAATTGAATAGTATATTCACAGTGAAATGAACCCGAATATTTTCGGCTGACAATCGTCAGCGGTAATCGCCAGCAAGTAGTAGAGAATAAGAAAGAACATTGTATATCAACAATGCTATAACAAAATATGACGTCACCAGCATGAAACTTCGAATGAGAGATCATTCATTGCACTATTCCCCATTTCAGTGCACTGAACGCTCTCTCATTCGAAGTTTCATTCTGGTGACGTCATATTTAGTGAGTGATGTGTGAGTAACGAATGTCAATAGCTTTATATTGGTATAAATATATTCTTTTCTAGTGCCAATCTGGAAAAACCAAGGTGATATTCGTAATCAGCAACCTTGTAAACCCCAGAAACGGCTCCTAGCTGTTCTGCCAATATTTTTTTCATTTTGTGGACCAGTGTAATAGGTATGGTATGATGTCGCATCATTGTAATTGCGTTTTTTGTAGTACAGGCGGAAATCAAATAAGGGGTGTCATCACTAGGGATGCATTTAAAACAAATGATTGTTTAAAACAATTTTTTAAAACATGTTTTGAACAGTGATTTATATAAAGACCTTTAAAAAATTGTGTTTTTTTCAAGTTGTAAAATCATGCCATAATTGTGTAAATACTTTATAAAAACATGTTGTATGAGCCTACGGACAATCACCAAACGATATAGAGCTAGCGCGTACTCCTGGGTCAATCTTTCCTCTAATTTTTTACGAGTCTGTGCATACTCACCAACTCAATGCGCTGACCCTCGGACAACAGTGCGTAACGACTAAATACAAGGTCATCATTTCGGATTTTTTGTGCGGCGCAACTTAGATTTTCTGCGCGCAGAGACCGTCTCAGCACTGCGCATTTGCGCACGTGCGCAGCTTAGAGGGAACATTGCACCGGGGTACAGCTTACCACACGTTTTTACTCCCTTCGCACTACCTTTCTAGATAATTAGGTTAAATCAGTGGTTCCCAACCCTTTTCGTCTCGTGCCCCCCTTGGCCGATATTTGAACTAAAATTCCCCCCTATGAAAAAATTACATGTGACTAAATAATGTGCTTTCTAACGCGCAACCATATGTTGACTGAGCAATTAATAGCCAAACATATTCAGCTATATGTCCGAACTATGGCGAGTGCGGACCGAACTAAACTTTGGTAAAGTACTGTCAAATTTGACCTGTTTTTGACCGGTTCGGTAGCCGCTGACGAAAAATAAATCAGCAGGTCCGCTTGCTTTGGACATAAGTTGAATCGATGAATTTGGTATACGGTATGTTTTTCACGTTAGCAGATATGTTGGCTTAAAAAGTTAAACAATTTCACCAGCGGCCTATAGTGCTGAATTCAGCTTGACGTTTTCCTGCTTAGTAGCACTTTGGTCGAGAGGCTGTGGCAGACCCAACGAAATCGTCTCGTGAGCCTCACTTTATCAGGGGGTGTAATATCTACGGAAGGCATTTAAACATACACCTAGCTTGAAATCCGCCAAAGAAACATACAATTGTAAAGAACTAAATTGTACTTAACAGTTCTATACCATAAAATTCTAAAAACCTTTCCAACCCAGTGTTTTTTCCGATGCAATGCCAAAACCAGATTTCCCCTGAAAAAATTAAGCCAGATTCCCCCTAAAAATTTCAAAATTCACCCAAGTGGGGAATTCCCCCCCCCCCCGGTTGGCAACCACTGGGTTAAATCGATTCAAGACAAGTTAGTCATATTGGTTAAGAAGGAAGACCGTATCAGGTCGTGGTGTGGCATATCCGCTTGCAAGAGCGAGAACAATTTGATTCGCGTTCTGGAGGCGTCATGATTGTGCATTTTGAGAATTTCCGTTTAACACTACATGGTTATACTATGTGATGTGCGTCAAATCATTTGGCGCTCCATAAAAAGGTGATCTCACGTTCCAGGGGTTGCCGACACCTGCTATGCCCTATCTCGACAGCTCAATACTTTATAACTGGGGTATGCATATGGTGGCCCGAGAAATCGGTTTCTATTAATTTGGTATTCCACGTCTGATCATATCGCTGGAGTGATTAGCTAGAACAGTGCTGGTTCCCAACTTTCTTTTGACTCATCGCCCCCTTATCAAACATGACGCAAATTTTCGCCCTCCCCCATAATTACGGATTCGATGAAGAGGACATATACACTGGAATTTATTCACCCAAGTCTGATCGCGGGTCAATTTTCTGCAAAAAGGCCATTTTCCCGAGGTCGTGTAAGTGCTCGGAAAACTTGTTTCCGCGTCCAATTTTCGTTGCGTTGACATTTTTCGCATCATATGCAGACTTAGCCCTCTCCACGTGCTTTTTTGACCGTGCTGAGTAACTATATCTCACCTATCGTTTTAACATTCTCTCCCCCCATTGCCCCCCCCCCCAGTCGGCCCTTTGGTGCTTTTGTTTTTTGTCAAAATCGCGCTCGTTGGGAACCACTGAGCTAGAACAAAACACCAAAACTTGTATATGACGATAACGCATGTGAATTTATGAAAAAATGTAATCCATCATCCGAACAAGTTTTACGCACTTGGCGGAATCAATTTCATATATTTGCGAGCTTCATATGTGTTTTAATGCGGAATTTCGATGATAACTCTTACCATCCGCATTAATGATTTTGAGTGAGATTTTCAGCCCTGCAACTACTATAGAAAATATCTTTGTGATAGCTTTCTCTATATATTGTCCGCTTGTCACGGAGGTTGAATTGAATAGCGTTGGTTTATGGGTTGGTATCATCCTATTACTTACTTTCGAGTAGTCGTGTCCCATGGCGAAAGACGTCTAACCACGTTGTACGATCTTCGTAATTGGGACACACGCTTGAAGTGTGATATATGTAGTGAATAGACTATTTTAATACAACAGTAGCGTCTTTATTTTATTAGCTGCAATGAATGAGTAATAAAATGGCAATATCGTAGAAAGCGTCAAAAATATTCGAAGAAAGCTGCGGTCAGATTTCGATGCATTCAAGGATTGACATCTCCTGCGACGAATACGTTACATTTTCTCGCTAACATATGGTGTGTCGTTCTCAAATTAAGTCACTTACGCGATGGTAGCATTGCTAAGAGTCTCATAATAGGTCACACATTGTGGTAAATTCATCGACAGCGGCTCGTCACAAGACGAGGTTGAAATAAGCAGACGTGACAAACCGCGCGGCACTTTGTTTGGAAAAAGGACATTTTATCATATAAAGATAACAATCTATACAACAGTAAAATTCAGGTAGGGTGTTTTTATTGACCCGTGCACATTGTTTACAAGCATTCAATAAAGGTTATTATGCACCCGAAGGTTGCCAGAACAGTAAGATGTTCACAAATAAAATGAATTATATATAAATATCTATATCAATAAATATGTCTTCCTAAATTTAAATCCAGACTATATCTAAGTATCTAGTGTAGCGTTCCGCTTTTTACGTGATTCAGTCATTACTGGATGCGATTGCCCAGCGATATATTGAGCTCCCTGGATTGTCCGCACTGCGAGATCGAGATTTCCTCTGATATACTATGTAGTTGCCGAATTGTTTTTGCGCAGTCAATTCCTACCCATCGACTTACAAGCATCGCCTTTACAACAAAAGCGGCGCGATGCCGAACTAGGCACACTTAGTCCCGGGATCAAAAGATTACAGTGACATCACGAATTATATAGAGGGGAGATAGCGTAGTGGTATAATCCACATCCGCAACACCAATGAGTTGTGCGTTCGCGTCCGACCGAGGTCTATTCCAGAATTCCTATTCAAGTGTTGGAGGCTTATATACGCTCCTCCTCGTCCTCTCTTCTGTGTAAACGGTGCCTTATAAAAAGCCTAGAAATGGGTCGTGAAAGTCGGCAGCTACGGCCTGGTGTAAATCACCATAGTAGTCGACAAAGACCATGAATACAACAACACAAACAGACAAACGAATGATATGAATGCCCGAACAATCTATACTCGGCCTGAATTCATATGCCCAAGAGAAAGAAATCATTCTAATAGTATCCTAATCGGTGAATGATAGTTAACATTTCAAACCGGCCGTTGCACAGCGTAACAGCCGTGACCTAATAACTTGATTATTGCAACATAACGATTCATAGAACGTGAGATTCCAATATGACCACTTAATTTTATTTTAAATACCATTAATTGCGTCTTTAGGTACACGAGTAAACAGTACTTGCTACTTATCTAATGGGCTGAAAACAAATTTCTTGGTGATAGTTGATTTGTTAAAGATATTCATAAGTTCGAAAACAGTCCAAACGTACCAAACTCGAAACTCCGGTGCCACCAACTTTAAAATGTGTCAAAAGTACGAGATGCGGCACGCAAAAGTGGCAATTGGCGGCAACAATATCCATTATAGTTGACATTTCTGGCTCAGTGGCTCATAGCATCCACCAAACTAGCATTTACAATGAGATTCACGTACTAACTTATGAGTTTATTCATGCAAACATATCAGAATGTCCTGACGTGACAGGCAACAGAAGACGAATTACTATCGTCGCTTACTCGACGCAGTACAACACAATTCGGTAATTGTTATCAAATAATGATAATGTCCAAACACGATACACATCAATGAAGGCTAGAATTTCCGATGTATTAAAATTAAATCCAATATCTATTAGTTAGGCCAGAATCAGCATTGAGGCTTTTTAAGAGTATGATTGTTGAACTCTTAACTACCAACCACACGCCGGTATAGCTGCAAATACAAACCTGGTAGTTTTTATTGTCTTGTCCATTTTGTTGCAATATTCAATATTAAACTTGAACCCTTACCGCATGATCTACGTATACTCGCAGTAGATTATTCATTCACCAACAGAACTAGATTTTAGAATTTTGATATTTTAATGATTTATATGTATTTTTCGGCTGCCGAGTCCGAAAATGACACATGTTTCTTTAAATTGGGTCGACTTTTTGAGATTAGAGGGCTTCTGCTAAAAATGATAGTGCCACAACATAGATCTCAAGAGTGACGCTTATTCATAGACAGATCGAGAAGGAGTTTGAAATATGTATTGCTTATCAATCGTAACAGATATGCATTTCTTCCGAATGGCCAATAAACAAAACTAAAATAGGAGTACAACTATAAAACATTAAGACGCTACTACAGAAACTGGATTAAACTCTCATAGATGGCTGATCTGTGTGGACTTTAAAATGGTAAATTTGTTGCTCAAACAGCAAAGCGACTATACAAAATAGCCATGTTTCATCTGCCTGTGGGATATCCGAGCTCGCAATAATCACTTGATGATCAAAGGGTGACCAGCTGGCCACTAAGGGATTCAATGAGAGTAGGTGAAGCTAACATCATAAATGAACCTTTGCTAGATAGAACATCATCATTCCACCGCTGCACATAACACTAGCCTTGGTGAAGCAACGTTTAAAAGCCTTGCCTGCAACTAGGGATTGCCTAAACCAGTGGTTCCCAACCAGGGGGGATTCCCCCCTTGGGGGGAATCTTGAAATTTTTGGGGGGAATCTGGCTTAATATTTTCAGGGGATATCTGGCTTTGGCATAGTATCGGAAGATACACTGGGTTCACAAGGTTTTTAGATTTGTATGGTATAGAACTGTTAAGTAGAAATTAGTTCTTTACAATGGCATGTTGCTTTGGTGGATTTAAAGCCCGATATAGGCCTATGTTTAAATGCGTTCCGTAGATATTACACCCCCTGAGAAAACGACGCTCACGGGACTATTTTGTTGGGTCTGCGACAGCCTTCGACCAAATTGCTACTAAACAGGAAAACGTCAAGCCGAATTCAGCACAAGGCCGCTGATGAATGCAATATGCCCTAACTTTCCAGTTGAACGAGCAGTAGCTGTAGATAATAGGTATTGATAACTTTCAAAACCTGAGGAAAATCTCTCCTGCGTGGTCGCTTGACTAAAAAAGAAAAAGAGGCTCAACTCCCGGAATAATACAGTTTTTCTTTCACATTAACAGGTGGTTGACCGAAAAGAAACCTTCCCGGTCCAGCTCCGAAATAGCTGCCGTAGCGTTCCTACAGTGCTGACTTAATGTATATCAGTCGAATTTGGCCCTATATGTAACCAAAATCCTCAAAAAAGAAGACAAAATCTCAAAAAATAAGACACTTGGGCGTCCTCCGAGGACACTTTAAAAACAAACAAAAAAGAGGACAAATCATCTTAAAAGAGGACGTATGGTAACCCTATAACTAGATGTGCATCACGTGACTCACGCTGCATACTGCTTAGTCGGCTAAAAGCAGCATAATTGGTAGTCCTATATTCAGGACCGTAACTGCCGCACCCAAAACCCCCCAATTAAGTGGGGCCGAGTTCGAAGGGGGCCCAAAATTATTTCGTGAATTGTTATAAATTATAGAGTATTTTTTAAAAATTTATTCAACTTCTTCAAAAATTTTTCAATTCGCCGCATATATTTTGATTATTGGGTACTCTCCCCAAAGAAAAAATACGCAAGATTGGAAATGGGCATATCAGCGTTGGCCATGACCGCACCACAACGCACCAAGACATATAAAGTTTTAGGCCATGTAACATGTGACTCCAAGAAGTATGAATGATCGGCAGCGAGAAAGCCTTGGCCGTAAAGGACTGCTTTTATGCTGACCTAAAACTTCGAAATACGAAACACTTCGTTATATATACAAAATACATATAGGTTTGTTTGTCCATATAGGTGCCTAAATGACTGGCGCCAAATGTTCTTATCTTGGCAATCTGAACCCCATAAGACAAATACCATCACGCAGGAAAGAAAATTATATGCCAGTGAAGAAATGCCAATCTGAAATCGTGTGATCTTCCAGTTTAGTAGGTTTAGGCAATTCTACATTTTTTGATATAGCAGACATCAGGATGTCACGAAATAGCATCATGTGAAGAAGTCATACCTATAGGGGTCTGCCCGCCCGAAGATGTTTAATTTTACGGGGTCTACAGTTTCAAGACACCTCTCACTCAACTCTACCGGTAAATCGGATTACGTGGGCAAAGAGGACAACCACGCAATTCCCGATCTTATTCACCGATCTTATCATGAATTATCGAAATATTCGGGCGTCGCGCTGTCTCAATACACAGTACAACTTTAATTTCATGGCAAAAGCGAACAACGTCATGCGGGGTCAGTTTATCAGCCTATGGGCGCCCGGGGTCCTGACGAAGTGCCGTTACGTTCCTGTCAACGAGTATACCCCTGGATATGTTTAATTCCTATTGAGGGGGCCGATACCTTTACAAACACACCTCACTCAGCTCTACCGGTAAATCAGATTACGTGAACATAGACAGGATGAAAATTGATAGCAATACATGCAATTCCCGATCATATTGACCGATTCAGTCATATACCTTTCTCGCGCTTCGCGCGTTTAGACGAGAAAAGCTGATTCACTCAACGGACACCCAATGCAGCAGATAAGTAGCGGTAAACAGTGTACAGTTTTGAAATCTCCCCAGGGCAATAAAACTACTCCGAAATACCCATGATGACTGTTTGGGTCCGTTTCATAGCCGTAGTATTCGTGCGGCCCCGACCGTACTCTGAAATGTTATATTTGGCCCTCACACCGAAAAAGTTTGGGAACCACTGCTCAAGAGCAAAAGAGCCAGGCAGCATTGTTGCGTCCTAATGCCAATCTCCATAACAATGAAAAATTCGAGGCTGATTGTGGGGGTTCCAGGGCCATGAGAGTAATAAAATAAATATTTTCGTAATCGGTGCAGAGTCAGCATTCGATTGATACCCGTTTCACCAAATTTAATGCTCGGCAAGCCGGTCAAAAATAACCGTCAAATTGCCTATAGCCAAATGGAAATTGTGACGTGAATCAATATCACTGAGCCGTGAGATTTGCTCGTGTCGACACCATATAGGACACTATGGCCCTTTTCATACCAGGGTTCCGGGGATAACATTTCTCGAAAATGTTTACCGGAACCCCTCTATGTGAACATAACACTGGTGTTTCGGGGCGGTATGAACGCACTTATTTTCGGAGATTTTTACGGGACCGACTGAGTATGAACACGAATGGCGCAGCTGGGTTCCCGGAACGCTGTCAATCAAACTTTTAGTTACGGTAACGCGCTGTTCATTCCGACTGCTTGTATTTCGAGGTCAGCTACCTGCGGCATTTTGATCTTCTAGTGTAATGGTGTTGGGAATGTATTATTCTTGGATTTATATTCTGTATGCTCACAATACGTAGTCACTGACCACTAGTCAGCTTCTTTTTGCTGTGGTTTTGTAAACAGAGCACGGCTAAAAAGGTAGAACACCATCTCCAAATGATGCAGCATTGGGTGAGTTGCCTGAAAACTTTAGTAGGACTTCAACACTAATTTGGTAGGTTATCTTAACCCTAACCAAATTTGTTACATCAAAGGCTAGTTTCTAACCACGGATATGTTGTGCGTAGGTTAGTCACTGTCATATACGCCTACTGAAAAGAGGATTTAGTAACATCTGCTTTGATAGTGGCAGCACAGCAGAGAATGATGTCCTTAGCTCTGAATCACTAACCAAAATTGAAATTGTATCAACGGGCTGGTAAACCATCGTACATCATCCAAGCCATAATTTGGTTTTCACCTATGCCTTCATTTTCTTGTTACAACCAAGTCATTCCTTTGTTATGCAATGCTAGGCAAGTGTAACTTAATCTGATCTTTCCGCAGGTCTAGATGGAGGATACTGATGAAAAAGGTGGAACTGTGCAAGTGTGCATTAAAGTTTCTCTCATGAATAAAATGAAACAGCACAAACACATCTGGTTAAGCAAGAGCATTGTTTATTGAGAAAGTCACACAGGGCATTTCCGACGTCTGGGCCAGCGATACTTGGATCACCACCAGGACTTCATTGCGTATACCATCCTCTGTATCATTCTGGCCTTAGCGGATTGCAGTTTCTGAGAAAAGCCGGACACCGCGCCTTCAGTCGACCAAAATCTTTCAACCTTCATGTGTGCTGTGCTAAGTTTCTGAAAAAGCAATTGTGAATTTAAGGGCAGCAGAAAGAAATTTATATTACATATTTGAAATTAGCTTCAGCTTATGCTCTGTTTGTGTTTCAGGGAAAAGGCTTCATGAGCCGAGGCTGAAAGGGATAGGCTGCGTCATCAGTTATGTAGGCTAGTACAGAAACCTCTGGCTTCCAATCATGAAGTCATCCTGACAAACTTGAATGCAGCAAATGCATGTTTGGTACAAATGTTGCTGTGGTAATTTTTTACCCACCCACAACATTCAGACTTGTACAAAGTACTGGAATTTCAAAATGCGCAACTTTAACTACCCAACTACCCAATTTTTCAAACTAGCAACTAGAACAGGGGTGGTCAACCTTTTCAGCCAAAGGGCCACATTCGATGACGAACTATTGTGCGGCCCACTAGGCGCGCGCCAGACGCGAAAATTTTTTGAAGTTGATAAATTAATAATATTGTCACTTGACTATATTGCAAGCCTGCAAGGACTGGACTATTCAGCACCTGGACATATCTATATCGAAAGCTTCGTCCAACATGCGTCAATCATTTTTTGCCTAGGTTTCATAGCCGACGGTATTTCTGCGAGCGTAATCGGGAGGTTGCGAATATATATAGTTAGACTCAATCTGATACATTAGGCGTTCTTTCATTTTCACAAAGGGGTAACAATATTAAAAGCAAGAAATCGAGTTACAAGATGTTGCGCTAAGCGTGTAGAAAATGCTACGGTATGCTATTCAAAAACTGGCTGACATTCCGCCATGACAAATATAGAAATATTACTATGCACTAGGGATGGGCAAAATCGGGTACCTGAGTGATTCGATTCTGAATCACTTATTACGCTTCGAGTCGAGTATCAGTTCAGTATCATCATGATGACATCACAACACAATGTACTATGCCAAAATTCAAATGTGTAGGCTACCTTTTATGCCACCACAAAGAACATAACGCCTACTGTCCGTCACATTAAAGATACTTTGGTGTTTTTCGACCATACCGATTTCATTGCACTGCTTGACAGTGTTACGGGATGATCATGACTTCGGAAATGTGTTATTTCCAGCAACGTTCGTAGCTTTGTACTATATCTCGTATGTTGCGACACGGCCAATCAAGGTTTCAAGGCTTACTCAGTGGAAAATAGTATCAAAACTACGGTATAATTCTCATTAGTAAATCAACTTTCAGTATAATTTTAGTACTCGAAAAATAGTATTTTACTACTCGACTCGAATCAATAAAGTTAATGCTCGATCCAGATTCGAGTACTCGAATCATTGTGGCTAGCCCTACTATAGGCACCAACAATTATTTTTATTAAAATCAACTTGTGACAGTTGCCTTCATAAAATACATCTGATGTTTACCTGGATCTATAAACGATTGGCTTCATTGGCTAGCCTCCAAAGAGCGACAGCTACTCAGCAATCAAGAGAAATTGAGTTCGTATAATTTGCTGGCTGCTTTTCGTTATGGTCTCGAAGCTTGTTGCAGAGTATACCAAATGTTTCTCTCACGGATTTCTAGAATTCCCTGGTTTCTCTGTACAGTATACATAAGATTAGATTTACCAAAACCATTATACAGCAACCACAAAGATAAACTGACTTTGTCGTACGCAGATGTGATCGGTGGTTCTTTTCATTCCAGGACTCTATCCTCTTTGCTGGCTTTCAGTTTCTACTCTCAGCTTCGGTTGATAATATACAAGCCATGAACATGCTCGGGCTCTATTACTGATACAGGTATATTGAGTATAGATCCCCATACTCCATACACATCGAGAAGGCATATCCGCAACATCCCATAGCAAAAAGTTGGAGCCAATTTCTCCGCATCTCACGAATATGCCTCTTTCACGTCGTTTTCCACAAGCATATTACAACTGGAACACCCCACAGACATGGTTTCGTAACTGTCAGCACTTACGGAGAATCGCGTTCATACTGGCCATAATTTCCCGCGAATTTACCGAAAAAACGACCTGTATGAACATAAGTTCGCGGTAACTCTAAATAGGTATGAACGCGCTCATTTCCCGGAACTGTTTCGGTAATTTTTTCTCTATGTGAACATCGCCTGTTTCGGAACTTGTTCCCGAAAGAGTTTCGTAAATCCGGTATGAAAAGGGCCTATGGTACTGTTATGTTCGTGCATTTACGTTTTAGTGCCGTGCAACTCTTTCTTTCTATAGGATTAGTAATTACAGTCAATCATTATTTCCTCGTGTGTCGTGCTGTATTTATACCCTGTGTTCTGTTGTCTCGTAGTCTTTCGTTTTAACTGCACTCTGGATCGTGTCGCTGCCTTAAGTTATTCTGCTGTGTAATGTACTGATTCCATATTGCTACCTCGTCGTATTGAGTTATTGTTCAAACAAGATCAAGAACATAACAATTGGTGTCAGAAGTCGGATTCATATTTATTTCTGCGACTGAGATACATCATGGAAGCAAGTATATTGAAAATTCATGAGAAGCAGCAAGAGATTATGGCGCAACAACAAGCGAAGAGCAAGAGATGATGGTGCAACAACAAGCAAAGCATGACGAAGCAATGGCAAACGTCATGACAGAAATGGCGCAATTGACGCAGAGCTTGAATCCCGGTGCGTCAGCATCTGAAGCAGCCGCTCCCAAGTTTGACTCGTTCGTAAAATCAAAGGAAAAGTGGGACCAATATCTGCAACGATTCAACCATCACCTAGCAATTTACGGCATTTCCAACATGGAGAAAAAAAGAGCCTGTCTACTCTCATGGGTCGGACCTGAAACGTACTCGCTCCTGCGTAATTTGTTTGGTGCTGCTGATGTCAATGCGCAATCCTTCGACGCGTTGACTGAGAAGTTGTCTACACACTTCCAGGACTCGATTCATGTGCAAGCTGCCAGGTACGAATTTTACAATTGCAAAATGCAGCCGGGACAGTCATACACCGATTAGATCGCTACTCTACGGGGAATCTCCAAGGATTGCAACTCCACATGCTCAAGAGAAGGCTGTAATCAGAGCTACGTTGATGAGCTAATGCGCGATCTCATCATTAAAGAAACACCGCACGCGGATGTGAGACGGCATTGTCTAACACAAACCAATCCATCTCTTGACGACGTTCTCAAAGTAGCCGCAACAAACGTGAGAACGCTGGAAACTGATAGGGTTATCCAAGGCGAGAGTAGCGGTAAAGACACTTCCGTCGTCAACAAAATGACGGGAAGTTATCATAAGGGGGAAAAGCCTTCCAAATCCATCCAAGGCAACTTCCCAGAAAGACTGAAATCCTGCAGCTGCTGTTACATCGATCACCAGAGAAAAGACTGTCAATATCGGCATGCGGTATGTCAGAAATGTGGTCGTAGAGGTCATATCAAACCTGTGTGCATGTCTACCCAACCTAGTATCACGCAACAGGTCACATCCGTCAAATTTTGCTCAGTGTCGCTCCTCTCCTTCGACATCTACCAACTATATCGACACGTGAGAAACCAGCTCTGGATCAACTCCAGCATCAACGGAATTCCGTTGCCGACACAGTGGGACACTGGTGCACCCTCCACCATGGTGGGATTGACTGGGTACAAAACTTTGGGCTCTCCGAAACTCTCAACATACCAGTGGCGGCTCGTCCTATAGGGCAACTGGGGCATTGCCCCACCTAAAATTCTGTTCAATAACAATTTAACCATTTATAGACGCACAGCGCTCAATATATATCGAGATCACAGCGAAACCCGCGTTCTTCTTGTGCTTTCGCTTGCAAATGCCCAATGCCCATACATAGCGAAGTCTCCGCGAAAATCGAATTCTCTTCTGTGTTTTCGCTTTGTGAATGCCTAGCCGGGGCTTGCCCCGGTAGCGCTCATAACAAGCTTTCACTATCTATTCTCTCAAAGCTGCGCACAATTAAGAAACGTTGCTTTAATCTCTCCTATTCGTAAAATGGCCGAGCAACCGGGGCAAATATGCTTGCTCGCCCCTAAGGTGTGATGTAACAATCGTATCTATATCTGAACTCGGATACCGTGATATGCGTTGAGTCGACCGTTGCTGGTACAGGTCGATTTTGATGGTGTTTCACACCATGATAATTCTTGAAACTTGGTATGTCATGTCGTGATGGTGGTATTTAACACTGTCCTAAGTTTCAGGGTTTCTACTCAAAGTTTAGGGTAGTAATTCCGTTTCCAAAGTCGAGTGTGTGCTGATCGGTCATGTATCTCAAACATATTTCACGCAAAGCCGGTATTGGTCTCCATTGATTTTAACGATGCTCCTTAGCTAGATCCGTCATGAACTTTTACATGGTATGTCTTGATTTTAGTATCGAACGCTGTGCCAAGTCTCAAGGTTGACACTCAATGATTAGGGCAGCAATTTCGTTATTAAGTTCGAGTATGGTAGAGATGTGCGCTGATCTGACACTTAGCCTACCTAACGCATTGCGGATTTCACGCAAAAGCCGGTGTATCTGTGTTCCATACTGAGATAGGTGATGAGATGATGATATCATGAAACAGTTTACTAACATCCTCGGTTTGCATTCAAATATTTAGTTTTATTTTATATTCTCCAATGTCAATTTCACCGTGGAATGGTGGCCTTCGGGCCATTTGCTCACAATTACAACCCCTGTCAAGCGCGATAGCTGTTTCGTTTTCGATGGCGGCTAACAGCTGATCGCTTGATCAGCCGATTCCTCAGTAAATATTACGCAAAATTCGGCGTTTATCTGTTCGTATTAATTTTGACAGTGTACCATACCGAAAACGGTCATGAGGCTATACTTCTCGATGATTTCATGTAACAGTGTACCAAGTTTTCGGCTTTCATCCACGTATTTATTCGGTAATATATTTTCCGAAGGCGATTTTGCAGCAGACATATAGACACTATAGACCGTAAGCCGTATGTGTCGTGTGACAGTCTCCAGCCTCAAGGCCAGAATCTCCCAAGCTGTACCGGGACCGAATTTCCGACGCTGCTATCCGTAGTTCTTCAGAATGATGTTTTGGATTCAATATGACATTTCCTTGTCCAATTTATGAGATAACAATTGCGTATGTGTCCGAACTCGTTGACCTTTCCAGTTAGGCATACGCAATCTCTCGATTTATAGTCAGTTCCATTTCTGCAGATAAGTAGTCAGGTCAAGTGCGAACATGAATCGTGTTGAATCTTTGCTCCGTACGCCGTTTAGCCAGCTGCCTTTAGAGCAAAAATTAGAGGTAAAGCGACTAGGTCCGTATCAGCCTAGAAATTGCCCATTGATCCAATCGTACGCCGGAGGAAAGCGCACTCGTGCCTTTTCTTCAGCGCATTTCGATAAAAATGAATGGCTTACTTATGGCGAGGATAAAAACGCCTTGTTTTGCTTTTACTGTCTTTTATTCGACAGTGCCGGTACCGGAAGCAGTGGCTCTTGTTGGAACGCATGCTACTAAGGATAACCTGATGATTGATTCGTGGCATGGGAACGATTCTTAGTTCGCGTACATTTTGTAAAATAATTATTTGAATAAAAAACAATGAATAAAACATTTGTTACCGCACTTCAAGTCACGCCACCGGCAAACCTCTCGCGGCACCTACGTTAAAAATCATTGTTTACGGGAAATTCATGTGGCCATCATGAATGTTGAAAAACGCTACTGTGACGTCATATTGATAACAAGTCGCTTGCGGCCCTTGCCCCACCACCCGATATTGTCACGAGCCGCCACTGCAACATACCATTGCTCTTTCGTAGCGTACGGCAACAAGCCACTGAAAGCAGTGGCGTAGCAGCCACCTGGCGGTTCTGGCTCTGCGCCAGGGGCGGCAGGCTCCAAGGGGGCGGCAAAATGAGGCTGCACAGTGAGAGAGATGCCTGCATCATCGTGATGGTTTGAAGACGGAGATGCGATAAGGACTTTATATTAAGGTCATCTAGTCTGCACCCCGTTTTTTTTCTCCTCCGTGATTGCTGGGCGTCTAGCGGGATAACCGCGGATACCAGTTTTCGAGTCTTCGGTCTGACCCGGCCGGGGATCGGGCCCACAATAGGGTTCTGGTTTAAATCAGGTTTTTTTCGTTGATTTTTTATTTTAATTTCACCATTTTGATTTTTTTGATTTTTTCAAATTTTCTGACGAGATGCGTCTTAAGGGGGCATCTAAAAGCATCTTAAGGGGGCGCGAAGAATCGGTCAAATGAATTTTTTTCGCGCTATGCGCGATTTACCTGCAATTCACGCGTGTTTCTCTATATATAGACCCAGTTTCTTATTTTTGAATTCTCTCATCAACAGTCATAACCTTCCATGCCATCAAACAATCTGTTAGGGTTGCTAGCATCCCGGTTGGATCTTGTAATATGACGATACGAGGGCGCGGAATTTTTCACTATCCTAAAGGTGGGCGTGTCTAAAAAAAAGTTGCGAACCACTGCTCTAGGACGAACACAAATTAAGTTATAATCATATGAAGTTGTTCAACTTGAGATTTTAACAGGGTTAAGAGGCTGGTGCGGAGCAGTGAAACCACGTTTGATCGTAGTGCAACAACGTTTGATGTTTTACAGTGGTTGTTTAATGCAAAGCTACTTGATTCGACACCGTATTTATGCTCGTGTCTGAAACTTTATCTGAACATTGGTGTTTCAACTGCGAGCTGTGTGAGGAGCTTCTCAAAGCTCAAACTGATTAAGTCTTATATATTTAGTTCTATCACGATGAATAATGATCGACTATCAGCTCCATCCATTCTGTCTATAGAAAGAGACCACGTTCAAAAACTTGAATTTGAGGATATTATCGCTGCTTTTGCTTTGAGGCGGCCATTGATTTTCTATTTGTACAATACATTCGTTCGCTATTTCTTGTTTTTATTATTTTTGGCGTCATTAACGTCGAGACGGTGAGGCTGAGAAGCGGTATTTATTTGTAATTATTCCTATTGACAAGATTACTTGAACATCAATCTATGTCGAAATTTGATGCGGTCTACCTAGGGGGGCGGCATTTTCAATAGAGCCAGGGGCGGCAGCACATGCTGCTACGCCAGTGACTGAAAGTGAAAGGTATTTGCACTGTAACCGTGCAGGTGGGTTCCGCAGTTCGAGTTGGTTTAAAATTGGTAGTTCTCGACGAACACCGTGGGCAAAACATTTCTGGTCTCGATTGGAGCGATGCTTTCTCCATGACCGCTAAGGGAACGTCTGCTTTGGATGCAATTTCCTCGCAGATGGTCAAATCGCAATCATGTAATACTATTGACATTTCTGATTCGAACAACAAATTGGTATCTTTCAGTCCAAATTTCCCTCCGTTTTCTCTAATGTATTAGGACGATGCACCAAGACAAAGGTGACAATTCACTTGAAACCTAATGCCAAGCCCGTATTCAACAAGCCACGTCCTTTGCCGTTTGCAAGGCAAATCGCTGTTCAAACCGAATTGGATAGATTGGTATTCTCGAACCAAATAATTATAGTGATTGGGCAGCACCAGTGACGTGCGGTGCAATGAGGCAGGTGAGACAGTGCCTCACCTGTCGTCTGGGTGAGTAAGTGAAAATCGTGAAAACCCGCGATGAGTCGATGATATGATGTTTTATATCGATGTTCATAGATAACTAAATTTGAACATCTTTATCCCCTAACATCATCAATCTGCATAATTAATATTCAAAAATACAGCGCCAAACGTAAGGTGAGGCACGGGAGGGTCGTGCCTCACCTGCGACAATGCAATTCATCACAAATAGCCCGGAATTCGTAATAATTGGTATCAATCATAGGCTATCGTCATACTGATTCCGAAAATCCAAATATCAACAGTGTCAGAGCACCAGAACCCCCTCAAAATCGCCAATGAAGGTGACATTCGGCTTTATTACAGACAATGCCATCGCAGAGAAACAATTGCCAGGTGAGGCACAAACGAATCTGATTCATGCACTATTCGCTAACAATTGGACAGTCGAAGCGCATTGGAACTAGCTATCGATACCGTAATCCAACAGTCTTGTAACTAGGAATTATAAAGTAGCGACGGCCAACACGCAATGCGGAGCCAATACTTTCCTTTACCTGTGTAGCTGTTATGTATTTTACATCCATAGCTATGTTAAATGGGATATTTTACATCCATAGCTACGTTAAGTTGTGGTATGTGATAGCTCCTTGCATAAGCTATATTGACGTTGTTTGTGTCCTTCATGCTGTGTTCGACTGCGATACCTATAACCCCTATTAATTGTGGTATGTGATAGCTACACTTACTTAGCCTGCGTTGTCGTTGTTTGGTCAGTGGTGCCACTCTAGTGTTTTTACACTAGATCTAGTGTATTTTGACTTGGCCTAGTACATTTTCCTTCGAAATTCGGCAAATACTGTTTTTTACTGAACAAATTTGTAACTGAGGATGATATTATCATGCGCTTCGAATAATTTATACCGGTACTTGAAGAGATAGTAATTACTATCCGTCTAAACTTGCCCATTTAGCAAAATAGCGACTAGTCCTACATGTATTGTAAAATATGGAATTGCAACAGCTATTGGTGTGCAGGTGCACAGAAAATGCTATCTATGCCCGCTGCCATTGTTACGTGCGTACGTGTTTGTGTTTGTGTGTGTGCTTGTATGTTGGGGGGGGGGGTGCCTCACCAGTCATGAACCTCGCCGCACGTCACTGGGCAGCACCAATTGTTGCCGTCACTAAATCTAATGGATCAGTACGCATTTGTGGTGACTTCAAAGCAGTGAATCAACAGATTCAGCCCCTGCTCTCCTTGGATGAAATCCTTCACAAGTTATAGGGTGGTTGTATATTCACGAAAATTGATCTTGCCGATGCTTATATTCAGCTAGAATTAGATGATGATGCGAAGAATTTGTGTGTCATCAACACGCAATTCAGTCTATTCCGTTATCGACGCATGTGTTTCGGAGTCGCATCTAGTCCCGTAAATTTTCAACGCTGTATTGATGCCATGATCACCGGCTTATCCGGTGTTGCTAGTTTTATCGATGACATAATCGTTACTGGCATTGATGGACGCGATCATTTTCGCAACTTGTCGCTACTCTTTGAGTATCGAGTATCTTGGTCACAATTGACAAGGATGGCAAACGCCCGTCTAACAAATCCGCTGAAGCAATCAAACAGTTGCCTAAACCTCGGGATCAATGTTCCCTCTAATTTTTCAAGAGTCTGCGCAAACACGCGAACTCACTGCGCAGGCCCTCGGACAACAGTGCGCAACCACCCTCCAATAGGGTGATAAAACTAACTACTGGGGGGCTTCGCCCCCCAGACCCCCTGTCGCTCTAGGCTTCTTCCGGTACTTATCATGTACATTGGGTGCCCATTTAGCAACAGCGTCCCTAAACGCGCGAAGCGCGAAAAAATTTCTATAATTCATGATTGCATCTTCATGATTGCATCGGCCAATATGATCGGGAATTGCATATATATTGATATCAATTTTTATCCTCTCCCTGCTCACATAATCAGATTTACAGGTAGAGCTGATCCAGTGAGGTGTGTTGGAATAAATAGGCCCTCTAAATAATAATAAAACATCTTCGGGCGTACCCGTTGATATAATGACTTCGTTACATGATGCTATTTCGTGACCCCCTATCTGCTATGTCAAAAGATATTGAAATCGCCAAAACGTACTAAAGTAAAAGACGTACACGATTTCAAATTGGTATTTCTTAACTGGAAAATAATGTTCCCTCGACATGGCATTTGTCTGGTTGTGGGACTCGGATCGCCAGGACAGGAAAATTCGGTGCCAGCCATTTAGGTGCCCATGGAGATGGACAATTACACATATATTTGTAGATATCGAAGTTTTCGGTCAGCACCGGGGCAGTCTTTTTCGCCCAAGGTTTTCTCGCTGCTGATCGTTCTGGCGCACTTCTTGGATTCGCATGTTACGTAGCCTTTAACTTCATATGTCTTGACGCGTCATGGTGCGGTAATGGCCGACGCCCAACTGCCCATTTCTATAAATCATGCCTAATTTTTGTTGGGAAAGGGTACCCACTAATCAGATATCTTAGAACAATAAATCCTGAAAAATTTCAAAAAATACACCGTTATTTATGTTAATTCTCGAAATAATTTTGGACCCCCTTCGAGCTCGGCCCCTCCAATTGGGGGGTTTGTGGTGCGAAAGTTACGGTTCTGAGTAAATCTTACGCAATGTTCATGCCACGCGAAGAAGACTATCATTCGTTAGTTTCTCGTAGATTAACTTCGAGCTGGCCCATTGCTATATATAACTTTGTTAAACCATGTTATTTCGCCATTCCCAGAAAATAATGCGCTATTGAAATGATATCAGTATCGCTCACGTGTACGAGGCCATACTACAAAAATATCTTCCGTGAGGCGCAGGTGATTGTGAACTCTAATTTCTTCATGGAGCGCAATAGTTACCTTTGCAGGGCGCACTTGTACCCAGCACCGTAACTGCCGCACCCCAAACCCCCCAATTGGGGGGGCCCGAGCTTGAAGGGGGCCCAAAATTATTTCGTGAATTAGCATAAATCATAGAGTATTTTTTGAAAATTTATGCAATTTTTTCAAAATTTTTCGCGCTGCGCGCGATTTCATGTAGCCGTTTCTCTATATTATAGGGTATTGGGCCATTACCGCGCCACGACCAACCATGACATACAATCAAGTTTTAGGCCATATAACATGCGACTCCAAGAAGTGTGCCAGAACGATCGGCAGCGAGAAAAGCTTGGCCGAAAAGGTCTATGCCCTTATGCAGACCGAAGACCTCGTTATATAGGCTATACAAAATGCCTATAGGTTTAATTGTCCATAGGCGCCTAAATGACTGGCACCGAATGTTCCTGTCTTTGCAATCTGAACCTCACAAGACAAATACCATCCCGCTGGGAAAAATTTTATTCCAGTGAAGAAATACCAATTTGAAATCGTGTGCGTCTCTTAGTTTAGAAGCCTACGTTTGGGCGATTCTATATTTTTTGATATAGCAGACTGGAAGTCACGAATTAACATCATGTAACGAAGTCATATCAACGGGTCCGTCCGCCCGAAGATGTTTAATCATCATTATTATTATCCCGTTTTCAAGACACTTCACTCAGCTCTACCGGTAAATCTAATTACGTGAGTAGAGAGGACAATAAATTGATAGCATACTATATATGCAATCGCCGATCTGATTGACCGATTTTATCATAAATTACCGAAAATTTTCGCGCCTCGCGCTGGCTCACAATGCAGTACAGATAATTTCGTGACAAACGCGAACAACGTGATGGGGGGGCGGGGGTCGTTTTATCACCCTATGAGAGCCCAAGACCCACGTTTTTGGGGGCCTGACGAGGTGCTGTTTCGTTCCTGCCAACGGGTATACGCCCGAAGATGTTTAATTATTATTGAGTGGTCCTACCTTTTCAAACACACCTCAATCAGCTCTACCGGCAAATCTGGTTACGTGAGCAGAGAGAAGATAAAAATTGATAACAATATATGCAATTCCCGATCATACTGACCGATGAAATCATGAATTCTAGAAATTTTGCGCGCTTCGCGCGCTCAGGCGGCAAAAGCTGATTCACTAAACATACTCCCATTGAAAATGATGAATAGTGGTAAACAGTGTATCGCCGGAGGGGGGTCTGGGGGGCGAAGCCCCCCAGAAGTTAGGACTATAACCCTATGGGGGGCCCAAGACCAAAGTTTTTTGGGGGGGGCCTGACGAAGTGCTGTTACGGGCCTGCTTGTACCTCGGTTTCAGACTTCAGTGATAACACTATTTGGCCATGGCAATGTTCCATCTCAATTTTCACGAATCTGGTCGCCTGCGTGGTCCATTGGACAACAATGCGCAACAACTATAAAAAACAGCACTTCTGATTTTTTGTGTGCAGCGTAGATTTTCTGTTCGCACAGAGACCCTTTCAGCACTGCGCATTTGCGCACGTGCGCAGCTTAGAGGGAACATTGCTCAGGATGTTCGCGAGCTACAGGCATTCCTGGGCAAAGTCAATCATTATCGCGCGTTTATTCCTAATTTCACGAATAGAGCCGTTGCCTTGTACCGTCTTCTTCAAAAAGACGCGGAATTCATTTGGAATGCGGATGTGACGCCGCTTTTCGCATTCTCAAAAACGACGTAATCGACGCTACGCAGTTAGCTCATTATGATGTAAACAAGCAGCTCATTTTGTTAACGGATGCTTCTGAATTCGGAATCGGCGCTGTCCTCTCAATCGAGCACAATGGCGAAGAGAGACCCATCGCGCACGCATCTAAAGCGCTTTCCGATTCGCAAAAATCCTACTCTCAAATTGAGAAGGAAGCTCTGTCAATCATTTACGGAGCCACTAAATTTCGTCAATTCTTGTATGGTAGAAAATTTACGCTCGTAACGGACCACAAACCGCTTTTAGCTATTTTCTCGCCAGACAAGAAAATTCCCGTGATTACAGCGCAACGCTTACAGCGATGGGCAGTGGGCACTAACGTTCATGGCTTACCTATACGATATTCGCTATAAACCGAATAATCAGTACGGAAACGCCGACGGTTTATCTCGCCTACCAAAGGGTCCAGACCCTGAGTTTGACGAACTGGAAATTCGTGAAAACGCGGAGATCGTTCACGCTATTAATATGGCATTCGATGGCTTACCGTTAACTCGCATAGAAATTCACGACGCGACGCTGAAGGACAAAATCATGAAACTAGTAAAATTATCTGTCGCTTATGGTAATTGGAATCCAAAGATGCACATTAATGATTTTTCTTGGTTTTCGACTCGCAAACATTCGCTTTCTCTGCACAAAGACATAGTCATGCTCAATATTGATGGTTTTCAGCGTGCAGTAATTCCGCAGTCACTTCGCTCACGAGTCTTGTCATTGTTGCACGAAGGACATTGGGGTATCGCGAAAATGAAGCAGATGGCTCGACGTTACATCGCATGGCATTCCATTAATCGCGACATTGAAAATGTCGTTGAGTTGCGACGCTTGCCGTAAGGCAATGAAAGCGCCTGATCGTCAGTATCGCGAATGGCCCGAAACTTCTGAAAGCTTTAAACGAATTCACTTGGATTTCGCAGGTCCAATAAACAATAAAATATTTCTTGTCATAGTCGATGCGCATTCGAAATATCCTTTCGTTAAAGTAATGAGTTTCGGTTCTACCACAACCTTGTGTGTGGTCAACGCTTTGAGGGAAGTCTTCTCTATCGAAGGCTTGCCCATAACAATTGTCACGGATGGCGGTCCGCAATTCACATCGAATGAATTCGATACGTTTTGTTCTAATTCGGCAATCAGCCATATCGTATCACCGTCTTTTCACCCTGCCTCGAACGGGGAAGCGGAGCGTTTCGTCCAGACTCTAAAAGCTGGATTCATAAAAAATTGCGACGGGGGAAAAGATCTCAACTTCGCGCTCCAAACACTTCTCGCTACTTACCGATGTGCACTGCACCCCGGCATAGACTGGAAAACGCCTGCTGAGATTTTACTAGGTCGACAGCCGCGCAATTTGGTTTGTGCTCGCCCTTCCATAAATCGAAACCCGTTACGCCTAGACAATCAGCCACTCATTTCGAGATTGGTTCCTCGGTTTACGCTCGCAGTTACCGAAGCGGACCAAAGTGGGTTGCTGGTGTGGTGACGGAAATACTGGGGAGTGTTGTGTACATTATAAAAACGGATCATGGGTATTGGAGGAGGCACAAAAACCAACTCCAACCACGCTTGATTTCAGCTGGCCATAATAATACAGCCACACAGGAACATGCTCAGCCTCCGCAGTCGCAAGCTGGGCAACCATTGGTTAGGAACAGGGCACAAGGTCCTGCAGCTAGTCCTGCCCGTACTTCGGGTAGACGTTATCCTCTTAGGAACAGAAAGCCAACCGATTTCTACAGATCTACGTAAATGTGGGCAACCCTCTCAACTTATAGGGGAGGACTGTTATGTTAGTGCATTTACGTTTTAGTGTCGTACAACTCTTTCTTTCTATGAGATTAGTAATTACAGCCAATCATTATTTACTCGTGTGTCGTGCTTGTATTTATACCCTGTGTTCTGTTGTCTCGTGGTCTTTCGTTTAACTGCACTCTGGATCGTGTCGCCTGTCTTTAGTTGTTCTGCTGTGCAATATACTGATTTCATATTGCAACCTCGTCGTATGAGTTTTGTTCAAAACAAGATCAAGAACATATGAGGTACCATTGTCTTTTGTTTTTGCGGCGGCATATCTCATATCAGACGAGTGCAAAGAAAGCAGTGGTGACAAATAGCGATGTCGGCAGAATTTGTCAGATGTGTTGAACTTGCCATAACGATTCGCAAATTTATTCATCTTCAAGTCATATAAAATAAGCCGAGTCATTGACTTGGGTCGAGTCATTCCTAATGACTCGAGTACAAGTCGAGTCAATCAAAATATTGACTCGAGTCGAGTCGAGTCATTTACCCATTTCAAGAAAATGACTCGAGTCAAGTCGAGTCACAAAAAAAATCGGTACTCGAGTCTGACTCGAGTCATTACAGCCCTGTCGCACGTCACTGGTCTAACATATGCTCTCCAACTTGAAAGATTCAGGTGTGAATATGGGTCTCAACGTTCACAATCTTTTCAGCCACTTATACTACCGTTTTCCTATAAATATAGGTGGTGTAAGTAAAGAGCCCGGATAAGGGCTCCACCAGGACATTAAGGTCACGGAAGAGAGGTATCAGGGCAAGTGGGACGCCCATATGATGGCCGACTAGTGTCGGGGTCTCCAACGTAACTGCTTGCCCTCGTCACATTCAGAAAGTAAGGCTTGCAAAAGAAAAATTATTAACATCGACTTATCTTTTTGATATTACAATACGGGTAGCTAGGGTTACCATATTTTTGTGGAATTAATTCCGGAAAATTCTTAGCGCCCCCTAGCGGATTTCAAAATGAGTTATGACCACGTTGTAGGTCAATATGACGTCATATTTGCCTACCAAGCAGAAGTGATCACGATCCTGTTCAAGAGTATGTTTTTGTGAGTTGTAGGTGGTGACTAAAACCGAAACCACATATTTTATGCCCCTTACCGGCCAAACAAACATTGATCCTGTGCCCACCATTGGGTGATCAATGCAATGGGCTTGCTATATGCATGTGATTTCTATATGCATGTGATCGGCAAATTTTTTGAATTAAATCTGTCGATGATATTGGTTCTTCCATATATTACAATATAGTTTTTATTCTCTCACCGCTCAAATGCGCATCAGAGTTAGCGGTAGCTGGTGGAGGATGATGACTTCAAAAATGCAGGGAGTGTAATTTAGTATCAGTATCAGTTCAGTAATGTTTTCATCATTTTAAAACACCATAAAACTGTGATAAAATGAGAGATTATACTGTACAATGTACATCGTCAAGTCATGTTCATGTCACACTGATAATATTATTTATCAGTCTAAGGCCGATGCGCACCACTGAGCTATATAAACACAACTCATCCTGTGGTTTCCAACTTTTTATGGTCGCGACTTCATTTACATACTTGAAAATGTTGCGTGGCCCAGCTCAAAATTTGATAAAATGATTACTAAAAACGGTCAGCACTTTTGCCCAGACTTACTCGTGGCCTATTTTGGAAGCTGATTACGTTCATCATCTTCGCGAACCAGAAAATAAAAACAAATGATCCCCAGGCTTTGAACCACTGTCTCTGAACAGAACATTTGAACGGCCCTAATCGACTCTAGGAATATACCGTTCCCCTATAATTGCAATTAGAATTACAATTACGCTTATTTCAGTAAGTGAACGTTATTTTTATTTATTTCCGATTGCGGTTTTCGCGAGGGCGGTAGTCCCAATGTAAAATCAATTCACGTGATACTAAATGGCGCCCAGCGCGACGAAAAACTTCATATAGCATAAATCCATCCAAAAATAATGTTGATTTACGAAATAATCATGATCCTACTTCAAGCCTTCAAACTTGTGGACATTTAGACCTATTATAGAATTTCCTCAGAAGCAATGTCAACAGTGAAATTCCATACATGTCCGTGACATTCCGGAGATATGGCAACTTTAAGGTACGCCTATATCTGAAGTCGCCAAATCAAAATTGGTCAATTCGTCAATTCGTTGACTCAATTCCAACCCGTAGAAGCGGAGCTATTTCAGTTTTTCTTCAATAATTTAGGGATTATCTTTGATCGGTGGATAATCCAAGAATTATCATCGAAAAACTCAAATAACTCCGCTTCTACGGGTTGGAATTGAGTCAAATTTGTTTTGCATCATATTTGAAGACAGCGCAACAATTTCATGGGATTTGTTATGTTCGTGTATTTAAGTTGGCATCGTTTCACTCTATTTTGTATGGGACTGGTAATTAGCACCAATCATTGTTTCCTCGTGTGCCTTGCGTTGTATTTATACCCTGTGTTCTGTCATTTACTCGTCTTTCATTTAACTCAGTGGCTCCCAACGTGGGCGATATCGCCCCCCAGGGGGCGATTTGGCGGTCTAGGGGGCGAAAATGACGAAGGGGGCGACAGGGGCGAAAATGGACAAAGGGGGCGACGGGGGGCTAAAATAGCGAAGGGGGCGATAGGGGGGCGATGACGCGTCAACTCGGCTGACCTTTTTTACAAAAGTGTGTCAAATAAGCCGATCCGGAAGTTTGACCTTTTATTTTTTTTAGTCAATCCGCTGGTGATGACGGTTTGTATGGCCAATTTTCGGTACACAAAATTTGGGGGGCGATGATCGGTGTTGACCTTGAAAAGGGGGCGATAGGTCGAAAAGGTTGGGAACCACTGATTTAACTGAACTCTGGATCGTGTCGCCTGTTATTCTGCTGTTAATATATATGGATTTCATATTGCAACCTCGTCGTATTGAGTTATTGTTCGAACAAGATCAAGAACATAACAGGGTTGACAGAAAATTTGACAAAAAAATATTTCTACATCTTGTGTTAATTAAATTTTTTTAAACTGTACGAAATCCGCGATTATTGGTTGGAATGAATTAAAATTTGGTGTGCGTCGTTTTTTAAGGCAACCTAACGATTTAATCACGTAACCAGCAAGATTCGGGAAAAAACCTATTTTTGAGCAGCCCTACTGTGCATGGTCGTAATGAACTAATTGGTAGCCAAATACCCACGTTACACCACCCGTGTTCATTGAAGGTGAACTCCGGAATAATATTTATTTACTGATTCGCACCGAAATCGTTAGTACGCATGTTATGAACTACCACAGGGATTCTTTCTGTAGTCGTGCTAAGCTCGAAAATATTTTATATTCATGAATGAATTTCGTCAATAACATTGGTATAGTTTCACATATTAGTATAAAATATTTATCGTTTCTCATTCTATGTTGTTAGATTTACTGCGAAATGAAAGCAATTATACAGCGAATCCATGTCACATGAAACGTCTCGTCCAGTTGTTGCGATAAGCCGGATCGTAAAAGGTGGTCCGGGCACATCGCCCGCACCATAAGCTTTATTGATCACCCTATAAGGAGACCACCGGTACATGGAGGACGAGGTACTGTTTTGATACATATTGCAACTGGAACCAAGGCTATCATGGTGGGCAAGCGGATGGCTATAGTGGCAGATCCAGGTGTTGTGTAAAAAATTGCGAAATAACGATTGGTGTCTGTTTCAAGTGTAGGGCCATACGAGAATAAAATTAGGTCAGTGGTTCTCAACCCTTTTTCCTCCAGCGCCCCCTTTGAAAAATTATCTGCTCCAGCGCCCCCCTCATATTTTAAGGACTGTAATAAATACAGTGGGTAAAAGGAAGCGCCGTAACAGCACTTCGTCAGCCCTCCCTAAATTCGATTGTCTTGCGCCCCCGTGGCGCGATAAATCAAACTTCTGAGTGCCTCGCCCAAATAACCCTGTCGCGTGATTTCGATGATCAGGAAAATTTGTGTGACCTGGTCAGTGGTCACCCTAGGCGCCAAAATTTTCTATAATGCATGAATGAATCGGTGGTAATTGCATATATATGTCGCTATAAACTTTTTATCCTTTCAGTACACGTAATCAGATTTACCGGTAGCGCTGAGTGAGCTGTTGTATTGGAAAATGAAGACCACGCAGAGTTGGCCAAAGTAGTAAAGAAAGCTACTCAAGTAGAAATAGAAGTAGCGACGAAAAAATCTACTCAAGTACAAGTAGAAGTACTTCTTTCATGAGCAATC
The DNA here is from genome assembly GCF_051294905.1 of Botryllus schlosseri. NCBI lineage: Eukaryota > Metazoa > Chordata > Ascidiacea > Stolidobranchia > Styelidae > Botryllus > Botryllus schlosseri. The sequence continues at coordinate 15,655,648 of NC_137239.1, forward strand.
TAAAACTACTTGAAGTAGAAGTAGAATTGACTGACTTTAAAAAAAAGTACTCAAGGAAGTCAGTATAGTTGTGAAAACGACGTATGGTAACCCTATAATAACAACAATTGCGTACGGTCTCATACCCTGTGGTTCGAACCATCACGAATTCACATCTGCGAATGGCAATACGGGGAAATTAGTGGTATTGGATTTTGTCTTAGTGCTTTGTGTAACAATAAGTAAGTCAACTGAGAATGGTTGAGAGAAACTGGTTTACTATACCTGCAAATGGTGGGATATGACAAGAGAAAGTATACCTCGTTCTTTCGTGCCAGCAACTGCGTGGTCGGGGTCCGTTTCGGCATTGATCTTGAACTTGACCAATATGACCACTCACTGACCACGCCCATAGGTAAATTTCTCATGTATTTTTGATTTTGCGATATCTGGCGAAGCGCGTGGCTTACGGTCATGGTTGGCGGCTTGTTCGAGACCAGGCAACGATGGCTACGCACTGAGGCATCATTTCTGACTCTCTGACGCTACCCTGGGAGTCAGTCTCGAAATATGAGGGACAGAAAAGTATTTTTCAGAAAAAAAGTTTGTTTATTTAGTCTTATAAAAAAACCTAGACATGGCATGGGGTGTCAATCGAGGGCGGAAACGGTATAAGGCTATACTCCGGCCACTTTTTTACCGGAACAGCTCAGATCGAAGTGTTGGTGAGGTCACGGTATGAATTTGAAAAGTGATGGTCGGTTCTGCAAAAACTGACCCCCCATTAAAAGGGTTTAATCAAAATGCAGCAACAGCACTATATTTAGGGTATAAGATTTATCATAGTTACAGTCTTCACGGATATCATGTACATAAATAAACACCATCATGTATATAAGTATTTACCCAGATACTCGCATAACGTGGCATTATTTCAATCATTTTTACGTCGACCACCTATTGTAAATTTGAAATAATCAGTTGGAATACATCCGAGCGTCGCATCGAATCGGTAACTGTGATTGAGTCAGTAAGCAATAAGCATGGATTATAATGACTCCAATTATGACTCGGGTCTAATCAATCGGGAATCAGACGGTGAAGAGAGGCATTTAATTACAATTTCGAAAATAGTAAAGATAAAAGATTATTGATATTTCCCAGTTCATTCAGAGACTTCGTAACGTGCGGAAGCATCGTCGTTTCAGGTCATTCAAGCTTAGTACATTGGGTAATTAAGACAAGTGGCCGACAAGCAATTGACGCTTCGGCGTAACGAGATATGGATATGGAGACAAGTTTCTCCGCGAAGAGGAAGTCTTCAACTACCTCAAGTTCTTCTGTGGAAAAATGTGAGAATGGGGAGTGGTGTGAAGTAAGAGGCAAAATATATGCCAAGAAATTTGCGCGGAGGGGGCAATGTAGTTGGGAAGGATCGGGAATCTAATAGCCAAAAAGCAACAGATCAGCAGCTTGACTTGATCAGCTTGACAGCATCGACTGATCGCGCGAAGCGCGGAATTTTTTTATAATTCATAATTGAATCGCGGTTAATACAATCGGCAATTGCATATATATTGGTATCAATTTTTATCCTCTCTCTGCTCACGTAATCAGATTGACAGGTTGAGCCGAGTGAGTTGTGTTTGAAAAGGTAAGACCACTCAATAATAATTAAACATCTTCGGGTGTATACCAATTGGCAGGAACGAAACAACACTTCATCAGGCCCCCCAAAACACTTGGGTCTTGAGCACCCATAGGGTGATAAACCGACCCCGTTCCGTTGTTCGCTTCTGCCACGAAATCAGCATCACCGTTTAGTGAGCCAGCGTGGAGTGCGAAAATTTTCGATTATTCAAAATAAAATAGGTCAATAAGATCGGGAATTGCATATATGTTGCTATCAATTACTTGTCCTCTCTGTTCATGTAATCAGATTTACCGGCAGAGCTGAGTGAGGTGCCTTGGAAACTGTAGGGCCCGTAAAGAATAATTAAACATATTCGGTCGGGCGGACCCGTTGGCACGGCTTCGTTACATGGTGTTATTTTTTGACCTCCTGTCTGCTATATCAAAAAATATAGAATGGCGCAAACGCACTAAACTAAAAGACGCACACGATTTCAAATTGGTAGTTCTTCACTGGCATATAATTCTTCCCTGCGGGATGGTAGCCTATTTGTCTCGTGAGGTTCAGATTGCCAAGACAGGAACATTCGGCGCCAGACATTTAGGCGCCTATGGTCAATTATGGGCCACCTATATGTATTTTGTATATACATAACGAAGTTTTCGGTCAGCGTAAGGGCAGTCCTTTTCGGCCACGGTTTTCTCGCTGCCGATCGTTCTGGCACACTTCTTGGAGTCGCATGTTACATGGCCTAAAACTTTATATGTCTCAGTGCGTCGTGGCGCGGTAATCTTGCGTATTTTATCTTGCTGGAAGAGTAGGCTACCCAATAATAAGATATTTATATATTTGAAATCGCGCGAAAATTTTTTGAAAAAGTTGCATAAAACTTTTAGGATACAAAAAGCCAATATTCAATATTGTTATTCGATTATATATAGTGACCGACAACATGGAAACAATCATTATGGTAACTTCCACACCTCAAAGCCAATTGGGGAGGGGAGGTCGAAGGGGGCCCACTAGTACATCAACACTAGTTAATTCACGACCAATGTTAAAAAATTCACTTCTGTATACAATCGATATGCAAAGCATTGCCAGCGTGACGTCATATGTCCATATGTCATATGCGAATGCGCTAGGGGGCACTGAAGAGTGTCCAAAATTCGGGCCACGAAAATATGGTAACCCTAAGTCAGTTTTTCTAAACTGGTCATGTATAACGAGCCGCAGTTTAACAGCAAAATACGCTGCGGACCGCTGCATGTACCAGTCGCATTGCGGTGACTATTTCCGTATTAGTTGCCATGAGCTCAGGGCCGTAACAGCACTTCGTCAGCCCCCCCCCCAAAACGTCGGTCTTGGGCCCCCATATGGTGGTAAACCTAACTTCTGGGGGGTGAAGCCCAACAGACCCCCTCAGGCTGTACGCACTTTTCCGCTACTTGTCTTATTGTTGGGTGTCCGTTTAGTAAGTCTTTATTGCCTGAACGCGTGAAGCGCGAGAAATTGCTACAATTCATGACTCAATCGGTTAATAAGATCGGGAATTGCATATATATTGTTATTAATTTTGACCCTCTATCTGCTCACGTAATCTGATTTACCGGTAGAGCTGAGTGAGACATGTTTGAAAAGGTAGGAACCCTCAATAATAGTTAAAGATCTCCAGGTGTAGGGGAGACCGGTGACAAATGTAACTAGGGGCAAATGTAACAATCGACCTCACCGCTAGTAGGATGGAGAAATCAGCTTGATATTTTAGGTGCGCATGCAGTAGTTATCTCTCCTATTATACCTGGAGTTATGTTGAGCTACGATGCGAAACCCCGGAATAATTTGCAAAAAACGAAATTTTTGATCCTTGAGTAAAGTTTTTCTGGTCTGGAATATTTTGTCTAGACGAATAGTACCTCAAGTAGTTACAATGTAATATATGTAGATGGAGCAATGTTACTATAGTCTACCGAAAATACTAACAATGCGCACTCAGCATCCCCGCCGGTAGCAGACTTCTTGAACCCCTAATCAGCAAGCTGCTGCTGCCGTGATCATTGAAGCATAGCTGATTAGCCAATCAAGAGCCGTGGTTATTTGATTACTAGTCTTCTCGCCGTTCTATGGTCGGTGGCACGCCCATTCTTGAGCAGCTACCTTCAAACGCTTTGACCGAAATCTTAACGGCTTTCCTGTAAGCTTCTTTCAGGCTAATTGTTATTTTTCATCAATAATCTATAGAATGAGACACAATCACGGAGACTTTTTAAGATTTTCCAAATTTTGGACAACCCAAAACTAGATGCATGTTTTTGAAATTCTCCATTTGCTGACGATTGCCCTTGAAAAGTGTCAGCTCGAAAAGCTTCGAGTTTTAATATATTTTACTATGAATATATTATTAAAATGTAGACTAAAGATGTGTCCCACTAATGTTTATGACACTATAACTTTCTTCTGATCATCATCATTGGTTTATTAGCTATTTTAGAGATGGTGTGAACGTGAGGTTCACGTTCGCGGTCTGTATGTGAACGTCGGAAATCTAGAGGTTCGCGTTCACAACAGAACCTTGGCAGGTTCTGCACTGTGAACCTCTATCATATATTACAATTTTCACTTAATTAATACATCTTTGGTTCGAATTTATTGCATTTCAACTGCGGGCCACTCTATGTGCATGATGTTGGTAGCATCAAAAATCAACACAAAACGAGCATGCCCATTGACAATCTCAAAAACTTTACTTGCTTTGTTACAAAGGTTTGCTCGAAATATCCAGCTTTCCGGTTGATATTAGCCCGCAATCACACGGCATCAAGAGCGAAATACACTACATGTAGTCAGCGAATGATGCTTACTCGACCAATAAATGAGATTGATATAGTTTTCTGATGCAACAAATATAGCAGGTTTACTGTATCATTGGAACCAAATCCGTGTGATTGAGCCCAATATCCATATAGCAATAATCAGACACCGAATGCATTTTCCGGTCTGGCCTATAGACTTTTAGGTCGTAAGCTTATATTCCCTGGCAAGTCCTCGTCGAAATTGTCGGTAAAGCGTCATAAGATATTTAATTTATGGGATTATTATATAATTAATTGCCTCAGTTGATAAATTTGGCGACGTTTATAACGCTAATATGTACTTCAGTATTGTGGCATTATGTGGCCCGAGTCGTCGCTAGGTATCGTGCACAAAGCCTATTACTTCATGAAAAGATAGGACTGGAATTTTAGCAATATGACGTCATGTGACGTCATGAGGTTCACGTTGGTGTTCACACAAAACCTTTCAAAAAGGTTACTTTCAAACGCTTTGACCGAAATCTTAACGGCATCTCTGTTAGCTTCTTTCAGGCTAATTGTTGTTGTTTTTATCAATAATCTATAGAATGAGACACAATCACGGAGACTTTTTAAGATGTTCCAAATTTTGGACAACCCTAAGCTACATTGCATACAACCAATTATGACATCATAGAAACAAACAACATGAAATACAGGCAAACCGCGAGCGTAGCTTAGCTAGTGGCCAATTTTTAGATTCACTAAAATTCCTTCTGCTGACACAAGCGCGGTAGGTGGATTTTAATATAAGTCGATTCCAGTGCAGACACATGGAAATTAGTGTGACCTCTACCTAATATAGAAAATCTTTCATCGCGATAGTTTTTAGAGCAAGTTGCATTCTCAGCCAAATGCTTGCCGATGGCAGAGTTCATAGCCGTTGCCTGATTACGTTCTAGTAATCGCAGATCAGTTACGGCTGCGTCTTCGCGAGAGTCCAATGTGCGTGATCTAATAACGCTCGGAACATGTTGTTTGATGCGTTCCTGCAAGCGCTGAGTTGTTCTTTCCACGTACCGACAATCACAGTGGCACTTGAAATCATAGACTATATTGCTTTGTTGAGAAGCAGGAAGAACATCCTTGCGTGTTGCAGGAAGCAATTGTTTGGTGGTAAACATAACATTAGTTTTTACGTTATCGTAACAGCGATTTAGAGCAGAAATCAATTGCTTTTCAAACCGGGAAGAGATGGGGCTCAGCCACGGTAAATGTATATATACATTTTCCTCAGACCGTGTGTTCGTGTTTTGTGATTTGCTGGAATTGAAATTACTGAGTTTCCTGTCCACAAAACTCTTGATGATGTGTTCGGGGTACTCGTTATCGATTAGAATTTTGCGGATATATTCTAGCTCCGCGTTTAATTTTACATCCGAATAAATCATCAAGGCTCTGTGCACCAACGTGTCAATCAAATTTAGTTTACGGCGATTCGGGCTAAAAGTATTCCAGCGTATATAATGCCCTGTAAACGTTGGCTTCCGGTAAACCGAAGTGACAAAGCTAATACCCCGTTTTTCCACTAGAACGTCTGCTAACGAGTTAGCACGTTTTTTTCAAATGTGAATTTTAAAGACGAGTGTAGAGAATTCGAGTTATCAAAGAAGTCATCGAACTCCGTCTCATTTTGACAGATAACGAAGGTGTCGTCGACATAGCGACGGTACATGAATGGAGGCTTGGCTTCATCTGCGGCCAAAAGTCTGTATTCATGGAATCCCACAAATGTATTGGCTAAAATCGGGCCAAGAGGGCTACCCATAGCTACATCGTCGGTTTGCATGTAGATGGTATCGTTAAAACTAGAAAGAAAGAAAATTAATTTATTTCCATGAAGTGATGCAACGAATTCGGTGTAAATACTGACATAAAATAAAAAGAATAAATCGATAGCAGATTACTTTTTGTCATCCCACAAGGTACGTACTCAAGACACAGCTTTGTAATAACGATAACCAACAATGATTATATTATTACTCCATAAACTATTTCATTTTGTGGACGGAATATATCCGATACAGGGATATATAGAACTCCGGGATGGCTGACTTCTTTTTGGCCTTTACCTAAGTAGGTCCAGGCACTAGCTTGAAACCAGCTTCGATCTCTGTCTTTTTTTGGAAGTTAATGATACACATATTCAAACAATCTGCTTACTCAACCATTGGCAGCTTTCTTGATGAGTAATCTTGTCTTATATGGCAATAAAAGCTTTTCCCTGTACTTCAGCCCTAGTGCTATATATCAGTGGTTCCCAAACTTTTTCGGTGTCAGGGCCAAATTTAGAATTTCAGACCACGGTCGGGGCCGCACGAATACCAGGGCAATTAAACGGACCCAAAATGTCATCAAAATATGAAAATTGGCATTGTTTCAATCAATCACTTGACGCCGTTGGCCATTGTTATGGTCATTGTGTTGCTGCGCTCCCATTGTTCAGAAAAGTCGACCTTCGGAGTAGTTTTATTGCCCTGGCGAGATTTCAATTTGCATTTTTGGAATCAGTGCGAAACTAGCTTTCGATAAAGACCGGACCTATCAAATTATGCGGACGCTTCGGTCGTGAGCTATAGGACTACAAATTATGCTGCTTTAGGGGCGATTTAGTGAGTCTGGTTTTATCGCCTAGACGCGCGAAGCGCGAACATTTCTGTAATTCATGATTGTATCGGTCAATATGATCTGGAATTGCTTATATACTGTCATCAATTTATGTCCTCTCTCTGCTCACGTAATCAGTTTTACAGGTAGAGCCGAGGGAAGTGTGTTTGAAAAGGTAGGGCCCCTCAATAATAATTAAACATCTTCGGGCGTATATCCCCGTTGGCAGGAACGAAAAAGCACTTTGTCAGCCCCCCGCACTTCTTCAGCCTCCAAAAAAAATAGTAAACTTGGGTCTTGGGCTCCCATCGGGGGATAAACCTATCCCTATCACCTTGTTCGCTTTTGCCACGAAACTATAGTTGTACTGTTAAGTGAGCCAGCGCGAAGCGCGAACATTTCGATAATTCATGATAAAATCGGTCAATATGATCAGGAATTGCATATATATTGCTATCAATTTCTTGTCCTCGCTGCTCACGTAATCAGATTTACCGGTAGAGCTGAGTGAGGTGTCTTGGAAACTGTAGGGCCCATTAGTATGATTCCGTGACATGTTATTTCGTGACCTCCTGTCTGCTATATCAAAAAAACAGAGAATCCTACAAACGTAGGCTTCTAAACTAGGAGACGCACACGATTTCAAATTGATATTTTTTCACCGGAATATATATTTTCCTGTGGGATGGTATTTGTCTCGTGAGGTTAAGATTGCCAAGACAGTATTTTGTATATATAGCGACGTTTTCGGTCAGTATAAGGGCAGTACTGTTCGGCCAAGGTTTTCTCGCTTGGTGCGTCGTGGCGCGGTAAAGGCTAACACCGATATGCCCAATGCCCATTTCTATACATCTTGCGCATTTTTCTTGTGGATGAGTAGCCTACCCAAAAATCCAGATATTTAGCAGTATGAAATCACGCTGTTGAGCCCCATTCGAGCTCGCCCCCTCCCCTTCATTGGGGGTTTGGCGTGTGGTAGTTGCAGTCCTGTCTTTACCTATATCTGTAGCTACTGCTCGTTCAACTGGACGTAACGATAGCAGTCTACTCACGACTTTCCTGCAATCTTAATTAAAAACTCCAGACTCCAAGCCAAGTTAGTGTATTTTATAAATATAAATTTAATTTTTTGTCATAACTTGATTTCTTAATATTTTTTGGGGCCGCAAGAAGGCTAGCTTGGGGCCGCATGCGGCCCTCAGGGCCGCACTTGGGAATCACTGCTATATATGCAACGGAAACAATCGAAAATGCCAAGCATCATATATTTGATTTTCTGAATAACGATTTCAATCGTTTTTTCCAGATCAGAATATTCTATATTTAATATGTGAACATACATTGCAGTGCGTAGAATGGCGAAAACTCAACTTTTTCCGGAGGCTTTGGAAGTCAACTTTCGTATTTCTCGAAGTTGCTTTCCAGGGGGGTCATCTGCAAGCGGTTTACTATTCAGTCGTTTCAGTTCATTTTTAGCGAAGCAATTAAAAGCAGTAATAATAATCAAGTCAAAATTTTGATGGTCAGAGTGGCATTCGTTATCCAGGAAGTACGCATAAGCATAGGACGACCTAAAAACTCTGCGGATTGCTGCCAGGAAGGCTCTTCTCTGATTGCTACAAAGCATCAATCTTTTCTTCACCTTTTCATTAGTAGCAATTTCAGTGAAATATCGGACGGCCAGCCCAGTCACAGCAAAACAGTACTCTGTTGGCTGAGCAAGACCTCCTCGATCAGCCATCGCAAACACCTCTTTATGCTTATCCGGCACATTGTCGTATAGACGAGGGCAGTCACAATCCAAGACTAGCAATTTTGTGCAGTCAGAACACTTCCGCCGACGAGAGATAGCACGCCCAATATAGCCACTGACGAAATACGTGATAGCAGCATCGTCATCTTCCAATTCATCCAGTGAAACTTGATCCAAAAAGTCAAAAAGCCATTGGTTATCTTCATCGGGTTCGCATGTAGTCTCCATGAGAAAAACAGGACTGGTGTCATCAATTTGCGATGCAGTTTGTAGTGCCCGTTGCTGAATCAAGCTGAGACAGCGGATCTTCTTTTCTGCTAGAAGAAGCTGCTTGACCGACATGAAGAAGTTTCCGCCATTGGCTTGACGGTACAAACCGAATAGAGCTTCTATAGGATCCGACACCAAATTGCCGGTTAGCAAGTATTCAAAATGATGCTTGTCTTGCAGATATTCGGAAAGGGCTATAACTGCCTCCATCGATTGAATACATGCTAAGAATGTCTCGGCACTCAAGACCCGAATTGCCGGATTGCCGCCAACATTTGAATATCTCAATGGCATCTTTTAAGTATAGTTGCCCAGGATGTCCACTGCTAATGTGCTGCAGAGGCTGAAACATTGGATTTCTCTTTCTGACATCTTTTTTCGGAGATTTAACCGACATAATACTCCAGATATTGTGAATGAATTCAATGAAATATGCGGTTGACAGAAAGGCTGGTTGCTCATTGCCATAGTACTTCAAGCCGTAGGCAGTTGACTCGCTGAACACGCTCAACGCATGCTGCGGTGAGGTCCTTGCTATACTGCTCGGATTTAGTGAAACTTTCTTCAACTTTGAATCGATCTTCAATGACTTCTCTTCTTCCATCGCATACAGCTTCATTATATGACTGAAGTCGTCAGGAAAACAGGATTCTCCGGGAATATGTTCAAAATTTTTAGTTGGGAGGTTCAGACGCTTTTTGTTGACAAAATGATTGTAAATGTTCTTGAAGTTGTGAGTGAAATCAAATATCAGAAACAACTGCTGATCAATACGTTGCGGGTGCTGTATACTTGGGCGAAGATGGCCATCACATAGATCAACAAACAATTTTCTATTGCAAACATGGTTGTCGACTGACACAGATATGACAAGAAGGAAATCGTTGAGAGCCTTCATCACAATGTCGAACCATTTCCTGAGTACACATGTGTCCAATTTTTTACAGGAATCAGACATACAATGTCCTTGTATTTACCATGCAGTGACTGCACCATGAAAGCAAGTACTGTTTTTGCTGGAGTACCATTTTCAGTGTATCCGACAAATGAGCCATTGGTGTATTCTATACGCTGAGCCGTGTAGACCTCGTCAATCATAAGTGTGACAACTTTTTCAGACTCTTTTAAATTAGATGTTCTGGTCATCAGGTAGCTCAAATCAACCTCGCCAGTTTCAACCGTTGTTTCTGAGGATAAATTCCGAAGGTAACTGATGGATGGCAAAATGAAAAGCGTTCGAAGTTTCATGTACAGAGTAGTGCTGGTTAGTTTCCAGAGAAATGCTATCACAAGAGTGTTTGACGAGTACCGGCGGCCTTGCTTCGGCCGAGAAATTAATTTTAATTGCTCCGTTATGAAATTTATGAGAGCAACATGATGTTCATCCAAATCCGAGTCTTCGTCTCTTGCCGCCAGAAAACTTTTCAAATGACACACAAATGACCTGACTTCCATATTTTTCATCACAACGACTGACACAGCCAGGTTAGGAGGTATTGAATTATCATCATTCGTGAGTAGGTGATGGAACTGTGTTGAATCGTCCTTGAAAACAGTAACGTATCCATCCGGCAGTGTTTCTTTTTTAATTTTATCATTGAACATTCCGAAGTCGTCGACTTGAGATTGCTTCAAAAATTCATAATTGCGGCTCTTAACTACAGCATTTTCTTTGGCAAGACGTGCTGATGCAGTTGAAGTTATATTTCTCTCGAGATTGTTGCTTTCTTTACTCAAATAATGCGGTAACTGCGGGAAAATATGAGGGACTGCATCTGGCCCCAAACGCGGCCTCGACAATGATGCTGACTTCCGACTACGACGTGTTGTGTTGGTGTCTGATGAAACTGGTTGAAAGTCTTCTGAACTGAAATGCTTCTTGCATACTCTGTGGCCTGATACTGTCCAATTTTTCCTAGATATAGCTCTTATCCACTCCTCTCTGAGAACACTGTCCTTGGGGAAACCATATCGGTATCGAGTCATTAGCTACACGTGCTGTCCCTTTCTTGACTTTGTACCCGGTCTTACAACCAGGAACGCAGCAAGCATAAACCATAATCAAAAATATTCTACACAATCTCAAGAGACAAAGTACTGATTAACTGTCGCGTCACTGTTAAACTTAACCTATTGTGTGATACCTCAACACAACATGCAAATGATCATATCCATAAACTGTTGCATTTCACACTCTATCTTGCTTAGTTAAAACCATACCGCTGTACCGGTATACTGACGCTTATCGTGAAGAGACTGTTTCCAAAACGATATTGCCATAACTACCAGAACTTCTACCCATCTGAACATCGCGATATATTTTCCTGATAATTCATCATAAACATACCCTTATCGAAATATTACTGCCGGTATTACTATTACTCGCCCTGAACTGTTGATTCTTAGCATTATAACCTGCTATATATTCATGATTAGCAATGCAGAAAACATCGTACATTAGCTAAGATATTCCAGAGACACGCAATATACCGTACCGGTATACCGGTAACATTGCCACCAGCACTGAAGCGGTAGGGCAAACACTGCCAAATTACCGACTACCTTGTGATCGCGTGTCCTCAAGCTCAATAAAATAAATTGTGAGATTATACGCATTTATCACTCTTAATAACATTCGCTGCGCGCTAGAACCGGAGTTCCAAACCATATTATAACTCACAGAAGAAGCGGCTGCATCAACTATCTGAAGTGAAAGCGCGAATCGGGACCAACTTAGGTAAAACCGTGATGACGCGTTTTACGCAGTCAGCCATCCCAGAGTTCTATATATCCCTGATCCGATATAATGAATATAGCAGTAGAACATCATTGATGATCATGATCATATGTATAGCAACATTTAGTGCCACTATTGATGTTATGACGATTGCTACCATGTAATCTGTGTTTCCAGATTTTGTTGAAGTTGTTTGAGTTATATATTAGATCAATTTATCAGAGGTGGTCTGTAAAGCAGTACTTCTACTTTTTTGAAGTACTTACTTTTACCTTTAGTACTTACTCAAGTAGATCTGATATTTCCCCACTTTCACTTCGTCGTATTTTGTGATTCACTACTTACTTAGCTCTCGCTAGTTACGGTTTGAGTGGAAGTATTGAGTGAGACTGAGACAGTGAAATTTAGAGATAGTTTTCTTCGAGTAACAGCAATAATGCACCTATTAAAAAATTTAAGGAAAGTCCAGAATCGCACGAAATAGATATCGATAGAGCGACACCTAGGTATCCACGGAAGTATCGGTCAATAGAAATTGGTAGTGTATTACCTGATTCCTTTCATATCGTATTGCCGCACATATGACATGTTTCATCCCAGTCAATATATGGCTCAGAAAAATGGTAGGAACAATATCATCTTAATATGGCCTCTAACTATTGTATTGTAATCTAGCATTCTAGCAGCGTTGGGTGTGTTCAAGTATGAGAAAAGTGGTGCTGGGGTTTTAAATGTATGACCAGTGGTTCTGAAACTTTTCCAAAAAAATTATGCAGCGGCGCTATTGCGACTTCTCAAATTATTCACGATGCCTCGGTTTGGTTTTCATGGTGTCAATGGGACGTGTGCAGTTGCTTCTTTGCGACAAGGTCGGATCTGTTTAGCTGAGTTTTCGACAACTCAACCGGAATATGGTCAATTCCACTCAACCCCTTCAAATTCATACTCTACCGCTAAAAACGTCCTCCGGGAAATGACGACCAAGACTAAACCCGATACTATGCCTGTATGCTAGTATAATTTCATCACTACCCTTTATACATCTACTGCAAAAACTATACGCGATTCGCGAACGAGCCGAAATAGCTAATAGCAAACGCAAGACTTATTAGTTTTTATCTGTTCAGTAAGAACCTAAATCGTGATCATTGTTTTGAAAAATCCGTGAACAGTTAATATCTAGTTTCGCAAATGGCTAAATCATGTTGGAGTCAAGGAATTAATTTATCCAATATTATATCGGTCTTGCATGAAGTGTTAGTCATCTCGTGGCCCACGTGATCAGATGTGCCGGTGAAAGGACCACTTCTACTTGAGTCGATTTCTTGACAACTTTGACAACATCTACCATTTATAAAACACAAACAAACATTAACAGTATTTACATACCTTAAAAACATTCCTTCAATTGCCCAATTAAATGAACATAAAAAGCTAGTATTTATTATGCGATTACTTGAAAACAACTTGAGGATTTTATCTAAAATTAATCATAAACTACTATGATATACTTCAAAATGGTTTGGTCTAAATTTTTGTATAGCTGAGACCTGAACTAGAACCGAGAAGAGGCATTAAGCTAATTGTAAAATTAATATACTACATGAACACTACGTAATAGGGGATTTCATGATATATCATTCTTTATGGTACCATATTTTTAAGGGGTACAGGGATTTATGCGACTATTTGCAAAATTATAATAACAAAGAAGAGCGTGAAATGTAAGAGGGTTCCATTTAAAAGCGCATAAATCAACGTCGGAGTGTTCCAAAGCATTCTGGTGTCTTTCAGCTAATTTAATAAATACCTGATGGGGCATGTAGCTAATTGCAAAATGATTATAATATAACATTAGTTAAAAGTGATGCTGGTAGTTGTAAGAAGAAATATGGGAACTGATAACGGATCATAGACGTGATGATTGACCCTATTTTCCGTATAGCATATTTTTCATGGACAGTTGTTCGAGAAATTATGATACCAAGAAGCCCGTAATCCGAGCACAGGGACTTTGAAAACACGTAAATAAATCAGGGGACCATGACATCCGCCTACCCGGCCTACCCATAATGTCACCACTGTCTGTAGTGATGATTTACCAGAACCCACATCACTGTGATACCGTTCAATATTATCTTGTGTGATGCACGGAATATGGCAGCATAAGTCCAATTTCAATACAAGCAGATGGACCATACACCATAAGGATGTATACCAAATGAAAATAGATTTTATGCACAACGGGTTTATATATGGATATGGATGACTGCTTGTCTCATTGCCTTGGATCTATACCTCTCATACGGCCATAACGGATTTGTATTATCTCAAATATTGGATCAGTGGCGGCTCATGGCAAGATCGGGTTGTGAGACAAGGGTGAAAAAACATTCGATTTTTTTCTATTCGAAACGAACACGTCCGTTTGCTGGAACCATCTTCTAAAACCGGAGTTTACGGTGCGCCCCAGCGTGTTCCACAATACCCATGGGTGCATCACAAACTTCTCACTGTAAACAGATCTCTCTGTTAACAATTATTTCTGAATATTATAAAAATGAATACGTTTTAACCGATGTATAAATTAGCCTTGGAATTTTCGAAAGTAGGTCAAAAATCAATGCTATAAAGAAGAGATTAGCAGAACTTAATGACATGCTGGTATCATATAATTTCTGTTATTTCGGCTTTTTCGTGATTTTATGACAGAACATGGAGGGAATTCGCAAGAGCAACTGTTGCAACTTATTAATGTCCATCTTAGTTTTTAATTGAAATAAAACGTCGGGAAATATTAGTATGCTGAACAGAATGCCAACGCTTTGTACAGAAATTGAAAATTTGATCGTTCTCGCTGGATTTTGATAGTTGACTATTATTTAAATCAGGGATGTCAAATATGCAAACAACCGGACGACTTCATCTGGTCAGTAAAGCAACGCTGATTAAAATGAAAATCCTGTATCACTCGGCACGTTGCCAGAATTGCAAATAGTACACATGGACTCGAGAGTAGACGCCAAGGCTAAACCGTTGTATGCAAATTACAGTGCTCATATGATATATCGTAAATATCCGTAGGGGAACTAATATGTAACTTCTGACACGATAGTTCTGAGCCTTTACAAGCCGCTGGTATAATTTCATACATCATACGTGCATTTTAAGAGTAGCCTACGGTCATCACGTCCTTTCTGTATTGTGGCGGGTATGTTTTGGTTCACAGTTCGGACGTGGCGCAAATTTCTATCCGTTGAGACCCGAATAGTGATATAATTATAATGCGCCGCCCTCGAATCTTGCATACTTTACAGCAAAGTCACTAGCAAGCTACAACGCATGCGCAAGACAACAACGCATCTACAAATAAAAGGAAGGACGCGTAGCAATGTCCTAACTTACATTGTCGACTCGTATCCCACTATACATAGAAGTTATCTGTTTAAGTGATTTGGGATTACATTGCATTGTATTACATATGAACTGGATAATTCAGTATCTACTAAAATACTTAGAATTTGATTTGGATGTAAGTAAGCCATCATCAGTTTGATCTTACCCGTTGGCGATACAAATGTCCAGATCCGACCCGCGACCCGATTTTGGTTTAATTATCAGCTGTGAAACTGATCGAATTACTGAAGCGGATATGCTCCATGCAGCACATCCATTCAACTTCAAAATTGCACAAGTATCTCCCACCTTTGAATATTTTATATGTTATGTCCAGTGGATGCTGGTAAGGGTACATGTAGGCCTCTTAATCTCTTTCCAGACTATCTACAAATATTATTATTTTAGTATACAACTATCGCAGTTCTCCACGTGGAATGCAATTCAATTCCCGCTTTCGGCAACGAACTACTAATACGTTGAGTGAACTGAAATGTCAAATATTTTACTACCTCTCTGAACGGTCTTTTCGACATACCTATATTTTGTCGTGGTAGCGGTGTTAAGACTAAGACCCACGACCTCTCAAAATGTGACGTTGGCGACTTCGCTGGCACACATTTGCCAAGTGCAAATAATGCATCCACTGCTCCCCGGATGGCACGACAAACGATTGTTTACTATTCGAATATTGGTGACAAGATGTAATAGGAGTCGACCTCTTGAGTAAATAGTCTTTTCTGTTGCCTCCTGCCTTTTGTGGCGTTTATGTATTGATCAATGCAGTCGCATGATACCTTATTTGGAAAAGCGACACTTAATCATCTAGTAACGTGGTGACGCAAGTCACGAATATGGAAGATTGCACAAGGCCACATTGTTTGATGTGACAAGCTGGTTGGGTTCTTGTATGCTTCATATGTACGATTATGCGGGTTAGGGCTCTTCAAAGATGACTTTTTTTCTCAAATCGTACTGGCTACTTGATGAAATTGTTAGGTTACCTAATTTAAGCCTACACACAAAATTTCGTTCAATTCCAGCTATAGTAACCGCTTTGCTACAGGAGAAGTAAGTTTCTATTTATTATATAAAATTTGATATTAATAATTTTGAAAATTTTCTGTTCCCCCCATGAAAGTGTTAGGCTGTCTATAGAAACGATGCTCACCAAATTTGGATCAATTCCAACCAGTGGAAGCGGAGTTATTGCCGTCGAAAAATTTGGATTTGAATAAAATAGTATTTACGGTGACCGATTCTTTGTTTATTTATTATAGTTGTGCTCACCGTAAATATTATTTTGATCAAATCAAAATTTTTTGACGGCAATAACCCCGCTTCCACTGGTTGGAATTGAACCAAATTCGGTGAGCATCGTTTTTATAGACAGCCTAACACTTTCATGGGGGAACAGAAAATCTTCAACTTTTTTATTATTTATTTTTATATAATAAATAGAAACTTACTTCTCCTGTAGCAAAGCGGTTACTGGCTGGAATTGAACCAAATTTTGTGTGTACGCTTAAATTGGGTAACCTAACAATTTTATCAAGTAGCCAGTACGATTTGAGAAAAAAAGTCATTTTTGAAGAGCCCTAATGCGGGTGTACATATGAGAGTGAATGTTGTTGCTATTAATTGACTCACACCTCCTGGGCGATCATCATCAAAATAGGTGATACACGCGACTTGAAGCCTAAAAGCCGCTGCACACTGAGCTCGCGACACGATAAAACGAGAGAATCGCGCCTGTCTGCGACGGGGCCATGCTGACCGGAGTCGCCTGCAACTCGCAACATGCCGTCTGTGACAGGGTTGCGCAACTCCGCGACAAAGTTGGAAATTTGCGAAAGTTGCGAGCGACTTGTCACCAGTTACTGATCGTCAGCCCTATGTCACCGCAATAGTTTGTCCTGGTATTGCGTGTTTTGGTATCTATAATTGTTTCCTCATTGAATTTAGACTGATTTGAGGCCATTTTAAAACTTTAAGCTGAACTACAAGAACGCATTCTACTGTAAGCAGCACCGGTACTTGGTAATTAACAAAGACAAACCATTACCAGCAGTACCGATACCGCGAAAGTCTTTGTATGTCTACAGGTGGAATTATTATGACTTGTCTGATTCATTTTAACCTGTACAGTGCTGTAAGTATACAGTGTACAGCAGAGGTCTCAAACACGCAGCCTGCGAGAGCATTTTGGGCGGCCCGCAACGTCATTTTGGAATTTCAAGTATTCATCCATGTATTCAAGTGCCATATTTATTTTTTAGATATGAGAACTTAGAATTCACGCTAAAACTATAGTATAAAAATCACTGAAATCTCAACAAACTTCACCATCAGATCACTTTTAAAAGCTACCATGCGGTAGAATATCAGCTATTACGTCACATTTCTAGTTCATGATGATGAAACATGACCCGTTGATGATTCGTGACTGAAAATTATGATTTGGTTTGGTGCGACCTTATCGTAAAACGACTCGATTTCGGACTGACTGGGTGATTAAATAAAAAGGATTCGAGTTGAGTCGGGTCAAACGTTAAAATCAGAGAAGCACTTGCGACTCGGAACAGTGACTTGGTAATCCTACAGACGCAACAATCTGTGAAACTATCATGGGGAATAGTAATATATCCAAAGGTCGTAGCTTGCGTTGCGTAGGGTAAATAACCATTGGTATTCTGTGATCCCCGTGACGTATAGCCTAGTTGGTTACATGCTGGGTGTTGTTTGTTCTCTTTAGCCGTGTTATTATCGGTGGCGAGTATAAGGTGGTAGTACGCTCTACAGCTGTAACACCAATGAACTCTTCGCCGATTAGACATTTCTATTGCAGGGGTTCGTATTCAGGGTCCGTAGACCCCATCGGGGTACGAAGCATCGCATCAGGATGTATGAGATACGTTGTGGATTTAAGCATATATGCTGTGGACTATGTTCTTGGCCAATTTATTCAACAGGAAAATAGTTTTCCCGCTACGCACGATTTTCTGTGAGTGGGCTTCCTGATTTCCTGATAAAGGTACCATCAGAAACGGTGTCGAAAATGGACAGGGGATACGAGAAATCTCATTGGAAGCACAAGGGTTAAAAAGGTCAAGTAGTAATGCTATTACTATTGCTATATAACGGTTATATTCAAATTGTTATTGATATGTTCCAATATTAATCGCAGGCAAAATCTAACGCTGATTTAATTTGACTTTGGCGATGACTGTAACCATAGCCCATACTTATCACGACTTTATCAAACCAGGATTACGCTACATCGCTCAAATGCTCTGATATCAAATCAATGTACAGTAGATTTTAAAATATTCTACATAAAATTGTGGCACGTCAAATGTCCACTAGCTGTAGTATTATAACCCGACACCGACAGTTTTACGTTGTCATGAAACATGATGCATCCTCTCGGTGGATGTTTATAACTCATTCATTAAAAAAATCATGCCCGACAAAAAAAACAATTTTATTCAAATTTTTGAAAATGTGATTTTTGCTGGGTCATGAGTGAATAGTACAATAGTAAATTGCATTTCCACGATGTGTATGGAATGCCTGTCTGCAAGGTCCCGTCAAATAAGGCCTACTTGGAAAAGATTCATTGACTATCCCTATTATTGATGCTGCGGCCCGCGTCGTCATCAAAAACTAGGAAATTGGCCCGCGAGCACATTTGAGTTTGAGACCTCTGGTGTACAGTGTATACATTGGTTGGAAACTGGGTTAAGCACTTACTTTCAATCGATATATGCCATGGGTTCAATGATGTATATTTCAAATACCGGGGATACGACGTCTGAAAATCTTACTGTTGACTTCTTGACTAGGTTGCAGCAGTGTAGTTCTTGATGTTAGATTTCATCTATTCTCCTCTTTATCAGACTTCGGTACGAAATGTGATGGCGATTATTATAAAAGTCAGAAATGGACTATGCATCATTATGGAGAATGAGGTTCCCGAGAGCTAAAACTAAAAAATCAACCAGAGCCACGGATCAATTTCAATGCTTGATACCTGAGGGCTAATCGAAGATTAAACAGGAAATAATCCCAGAGTTATATTTGAATATCGTAAAGACATCAATTCTTTAACAATAAAATTATAATGCATCTAAATTTTGTTCTCTATCGTATGGAGAAATTGGTGTATGAGTGCTTGACAGTAGATGCAGTCACTGCGGCGATGAAATACAAAAAGGCTTGGTGTGGGTAACATGGTAGGCTACATCTAGAACTCCAGAAATTTGGATGAGCAACCGGAAATAGCGCTTATGACTGGGTCACGCAGATTATGCGTTTTCAGCATTGAAATATGATATTGGTTCGTTAATGTTAAAGTCACTGTGCATATAAGGCGTCAACTTATTCACTGACAAAACCATGTACTCATCGAAATATTCAATTTGCGATCTATCAGGAGCTGTGCAATGTGTATCCATTTCGAGCCTTCGGACAGCACGCGCAAAAGCTGTAGTCACCGCTTGTGAGCACTACCGGGACCAGTGTGCAAGAGGGTTATGACTAAAAAAAATTGCCTGTAGCAGGAATTGATGAACATTTTGGTATAGATTAACAAAATTATAATCATTTTGTTCAAATCGAAAAAAAATGTCCCGCACAAACTAACACCGATTTTCGACACTGGTCCAAATATGGAAAAAATTTAAAATTCAAAGATATTCTTTGCTACAAATTTAATCCTCAAATATATGTCCTTTTACACTTATTGTAAAGTTCATTCATCAATTTGACCTCCCTTTCTGTTATTATGTTAGTGCCAGGGACATCTACGACGGACATATCCGACTTCCAATGCGGTTTTGGGGCACTTTATATCTGCAGGACATTTGACCGCAAAGATAGCAGCAAATAATCCTTGGTATATTCTAGATCCCGACCGATATTGGATTTTTGGTTCGATACCGATAAAACCAATATCTCACACCTTAGCCGATAACCCCAATCGGGGCCTACGATATTCACCGCCTTATCTGGTACATTATGCTTGCAAGAGCTAACAGGCCGATGCTCACAAAACAGAAATTCGCGATTTCGCTTCTCGCTACCAGACGCATCGCCTCAGATAAGCTGTATGTATTCGTACAACAGGTCAAATCAGTACCTTACCGTCAGAAAGTGACAAGAGACAGCCTCGTAGATGCAGTTATCCACCGATTGCAGAAGTAGGCTAAGTAGTGAGAAAACACCGTATTGCTCATGTAAATCATTTTATTGCATGGTAAAATCAATTCAAGCACGTGAAGAAGAATTGTTACACATGCAGAGGTGGTCAAAGTAGTCAAGAAGGCTACTCAAGTAGAAGTAGAAGTAGCGACGAAAGAATCTACTCAAGTACGAGTAGAAGTACTTTTTCTAGAAGCAACCTTAAACTACTTGAAGTAGAAGTAGAATTGACTGACTTTAAATCTACTCAAGTAAGTGAGTAGTTACGAAAACGATCGTAATTTGTTCGCAGGGATTGTCAAAAGGTGCAAATTGAAGTATGCGAAAGGTGCCGAGCTTGATTCATATTGATGCATACCAGGAGGTATTCAATCGTCGACAGCATAAGCATTCGTCCGCATCATGGGATGAAAATGATAGTATTGATATGGAAATGCGATACTAATCCTCTGTTTAATCGAACAGCACGTTTTAGAAAATATCATGGTATGGCGTATGCACTCCCCAATATTATAAGGCCCGTAGTTCAGTCGAAAAGCAATACGGAGAAGTTGTATAGGATACGTGTAAACACTTTTGCACGATTAGTGAACGTGAATAAAAAATATGGTGGATCGTAAATATGCCATATTGTGTAGTTTTATTTTCGGAAATCAAAGTATATGATACTGGGAATTGAAAGTGTAATACAAACACTACTTATGAAGGCGGAAACGTTTGTCATATCTTTAGTCCAGAAAGTTTCAAAGGTGGTATGCTAAAACAGCTCTAGACTAAAAAATGTGAGAGTACACTTTTCCAGATTAGGACACGCCACGAACTTCTGGATTACGATATGATAAGTGAATGCTGGATTGCGAAACATCAGTTTCAAACGTTATGATGAGCCATATATACTATGTTGATTTATTTCATATGAGCGAAGGGCGACGATGCGGTGTGAACGGAACCACGCCAACCCGCAGCCTAAATTATATTCACCGATGGCCTACTTTCGTGAAATCATACTGCATGGTTACTCCGTATCCACTGAGCGCGGAGCGCGACTAAAATTCTGGGCTTTACTCAACTTTTATGAAAATTAAATGTTGACACTCCTTGAAATCAGCCCCGAAATTCCTCAGACTATCTTTCGTATTGGGCAGTGGTTCCCAACCTTTTTCGGTGGTAGGGCCAAATTTAGAATTTCAGAGTACGGTGGGGGCCGCACGAATACCAGGTCAATGAAAGGAACCCTAAATAGTCACCAAAATATGAAAATTTGCATTGTTCCGATCATTCGCTTGACGCTATTGGCCATTGTGTTGCCGCGCTCCCGTTGTTCAGAACAATCAACCTTTGCTGAATATTTCGGAGTAGTTTTATTGTCATGGCGAGATTTCAATTCGTATTTTAGGAAGCAGTGCGACACCTCCTTTCCATAAACACCGTCATAACAAATTATTCGGACGCTTGGGTCGCGAGCTATAGGACTAACAATTATGCTGTTTTTGCCGGCTAAGCAATACGCATCCCGGCGTATTTCATCGTGAGTCACTTGTTGCACATCTATCCGTAAATTAGTTATCAATACCCAGGGCCGTAACATCACTTCGTCAGCCCCCCCCCTCCAACGTTGCTCTTGGCCCCCGCAGGCTAGATGGCTGTTTACCGCTATTTATCATCTAAATCGGGTGTCCGTTTTAGGCGGCTTCTCTCGACTAATCGCGTGAAGCGCGAAGAATTTCAATAATTCATGACTGAATCGGTCAATATAATCGGGAATTGAAAATATATTGGTATCAATTTTCATCCTCTCTCTCATCACGTAATCAGATTGACCGGTTGAGCCGAGTGAGTTGTGTTTGAAAAGATAGGACCACTCAATAATAATTATACATATTCGGGCTTATACCAGTTGGCAGGAACGAAACAGCACTTCGTCATGCCCCTCAAAACACTTAGGTTGTGAGCTCCCATAGGGTGATAAACCGACCTACCCGTCCCGTTGTTCGCTTCTGCCACGAAATCACGATCACCGTTTAGTGAGCCAGCGTTAAGCGCGAAAATTTTCGATAATTCAAAATAAAACACGTCAATAAGATTGGGAATTGCATATATATTGCTATCAATTACTTGTCCTCTCTGCTCACGTAATTAGATTTACCAGTAAAGCTGGGTGTGGTGTTTTGGAAACTGTAGGGCCCCTAAATAATAATTAAACATATTCGGACGGGCGGACCCGCTGGTATGACTTCGTTATATGATGTTATTTCGTGACCTCCAGTCTGCTACGTCAAAAAATATAGAATCGCCGAAACGTACTAAACTAAAAGATGCACACGATTTCTTCACTGGCAAATAATTCTTCCCTGCGGGATGGTAGCCTATTTGTCTCGTGAGGTTCAGATTGCCAAGAGAGGAATATTCTGCGCCAGTCATTTAGGCGCCTATGGTCAATTATACCTACATGTATTTTGAATATACATAACGAAGTTTCCGGTCAGCGTAAGGGCAGTCCTTTCGGCCAATGTTATCTCGCTGTCGATCGTTCTGGCACACTTCTTGGATTCGCATGTTATGTGCCTTCGTGTGTCATGACGCGGTAATGGGCAACGCCGATATCCCCACTTCTATAAATCTTGCGTATTCCATCTTGGTGGAAGAGTATCCAATAATGAAGGCTCTTGGAAACTTGAGATCGCGCGCAGCGCGAAAATATTTTTAAAAAGTTGCATAAAATTTCATAAAATACTTCATAATTCATGCTAATTCACTAAATAATTTTGGGCCCCCTTCGAGCTCGTCCCGCCCAATTGGGGGACTTGGGGTGCGGCAGCTACGGTCCTGTCAATACCTATATCATACCTATATCTATAGGTACTGCTCGTTCAACTGAAAAGTTAGGGCCAATTGCATTGAAACAGCAGTGACGTAATCCTATCAGTCTACTCACAACTTTCCTGCAATCCTAATTGAAAACTCCATGCTCCAAGCCAAACAATAGTATTTTATAAATATATATATTTTTTCATAGATCGAGTTCTCAATATTTTTGTGGGGGCCGCAGAAATGCTAGCTGGGGGCCGCGGTTGGGAACCACTGGTATTGGGGATTAAACTACTTCTACTTGACAAACTGAAAATAGCGAAAATTAAGTAAGTAGATCACAAAATATTACGGAGTAGAAGTAGAAGTAGCGAAAATCAGATCTACTTGAGTAAGTAACAAAAGTAGAGGAAAACTACTTGAGTACTTCGAAAAAGTAGAAGTACTTCGTTACTGACCACCTCTGTACACATGTCATATTAGAAACTACTTGCAATAACCAACTTGTATCAAAAACAAACTTGCAGCATACAAGCTACGGCCCTAAGTACCGGTAATGAGAATGAAATGCATCACCGAAGAATGCAAGCTACGTCTTGCTCAACTGTCGTTGTTTTAAAGTCCGTTTTTAAAGCAGTTTTCTCACAGAGGCATTATCTAGCTTCTGCTTGTCATTGTAATATATATTAACAATGATTTTGTCGCCGATTTCAAAGCTTGATCTCGATGATCATAACATGTAAAGTGCAAAGCCCCCCCCCCCCCAAATAAAAAACGATGCAAAACTTACCCTAAGTGAATGAGGGCAGATGATTTTATCAGAACAATCTAGGATTAAAAAAACTGGATGAAAAAACTCGGCAAGTGGTTCTGAGGGAGTAAGCAGTCTCCCACGACCGAGTAAGTCGGAATAGCGTGAACTTGCTTTACAATTTACCCAGCAACTATATGCACGACACCGTCTCACTGTAAGGAGATAGAAATGATTCAGTAATTTCAATAGCCACTACTTCAATGACTTTTTTGAAATGGTAACAATGACTTGAGCTTGATGTCAATTTTTAGGATGGAACAGTGCAGTATTATCTTTTCAGAATTGGTAACTTCTGTTGAACCAACCAGAAACCTCCCCCCCAACACATTTGCCTATACCGTGAGAATCGTCAACCAAGCATTAATCAGGTTCAAGAATGAAGCCATATCTTCCGTGAGAGGCAAGTAACTTTTGCAAGCTGCAATAGACGACTCATAGAATGGAGCAAGAGCTAAGTTGACATTCTGCTTGTTATTGCTTGGATGTAACGAGGCATATCACTTTTGGCGCTTTCCGTAAATTCGTATCATTATCATGAGATTCCCTGATTTTGTGAAGATCGCTTCATGCAATAAATTTGCCGGGTGATGATACACCTGAAGAATCAACGGCGAATGAGAATGGAGGAAAGACAAATTTCTTGGCTCGAAAAGTTCTTCCAGTAAATTGTGCTCGGATTTGTCTCATACATATATTTTTGAGATATTTCGGGAAGTTGAATAATGCGCCACACCTAGTCATCATTGAATTCCATACGGTAGAAAATTACATATTGATTACCCTCTTCTGTACATGGTATATAGCGTTCTGGAGTGTGGGACTCGGTCAAATCTTATAAACTGCTCATTTTATCAGACAGCTCAAAATCTTTCAATTGATCATTCTGGAATATCCTTCTCTTCGGTGGTTTTCTGCAAAGGGTCATAGTCGGGATCAATGCTCAGGCTCCGATCGGATGGTAGGAACTTGTTTTCTATCCAAGAGCATTTTTTTTTCGAAAGCCACAGTCGTTAATGTACTTTGCTTCTTCGAAGTGCAACGCACAAATTACAGAATTCTTCGTTGGCTTCCAATCACGTCCATTCACTAAATATATCCATTTTTTGTAACTCTAAATCCTCAAATGGAAATTGAAAATTTTTGTTTAGTTGTCAAATATCCAGCCATACAACCATAAACACAGCATTTATTGACCATTATCAATTATTTTACCTTAAGCTAAGCCTGAGTCACCAAGTATATACAGTCCGTCAAAATCAACTGGAAGAAACTCCACATGAAGCTCTCCACCAATTCTTCACCACATACATAATACGCACCATAAAGAATTATTAAACCACTGCATTGCGGTATCCTACGTCACGCTGTAATCAGGTCAAAATGACAGCTAAACGTTTTCCACTACACTATATACGGAATATCGTCCCTGGAGCATTTAGCTAATCACGGCATCATCCTGTAACATTTCAAACGCGGCGACGAGCTCAAAAACTTCAACTCAAACTTGAGGGGTCTGATACATAGTATTTCAATCGCATTACTGTAGCCTGCCTAATAGTATAAGACGGTAAAAACGGCAGCTTAAAACATAGCTGTCAACCTTCAACTCGAAAACTCGCTTCAAAATGCGAAGAGTCCGGTATGAGAAGCGAAATCGAGACAATCGCCGATTGTCACGTTGAGAGTAATCGTCCTATCAAAACTTTCGCCCATTATTACGTCAAGAGTAATAGCGAATTTCTGTTTTGTGAGCATAGGCCTGTTAGCTCTTGCCAGTGTAATGTACCAGATAAGGCCGTAAATATCGTAGGCCCCGCCCCAATACATTCAACCGATATTCAAAAGAAGTTGGATGTATGCATAAGCACATTTTCAAATCTTCAGAGGGCATTTATTTCAAAATCTTCACAGCCATTGTTATACTTGAACATGAAATGAACTAGAAAGGCTCCATCTGGACACCTGTAAAGTGTAAGCTATATGAAATATATCAATATTCTCAGTCTAGCGATCAAAGATTATAGTTTTCTGGCTTCCTTCCGCCATGTTGTGACGTCACACGCAAATTGCCGTTAACTCCAATGGCCGATACCGATAATTCTTTCAAAGTGTGATATCGTCTCGATATTATCGACGAACCGATAATCGGTCGGGCTCTAGTATATTCCATCTTTAGACATCTGGTTAGAATACCAGTCTTCCTGACACGCATTTGCGATAAATAAGCATGTCCAGAGTTATTCTGTATGAAGGGGAAGTGGAAGTACGCAACGCAACCCTTGAGCACCCTCTCGCATTGCGTAGAGATGGAAGTTTATGCCATTTGATCAGTGGTAATCTATACTATTTTCTTTGAAAGAACGGCATGTTCTGTACATGCCATAGATAAACTTAAAATCATCCCTACATCCTCGGTTTTCTAATATTTTCATCTGAAATTCGTGCTTGGTGGATTGCACCTAGTTTTCGTAGTGTTTTACCACGTCGTCTCCAAATTTGTAGATGAGAGTTGGATTTTTTGAAGACGTTGGATCGTAGAACTCTAATATTTGCTTCAAGAATCGATAATATGATGTTGGCAAGGGAGATGAAAACCCATGCTCATCATTGCATTTCGCAGTATCGAAACAACGCCATTCTGCTGTCCAGTATCAACAGATGCTACGGTGTCACATATGATATATGAGATTTTCAAATTTTCCTGTACATCATATTCTTCTAAGCGGTTTTCTAGACCGCTGAAAATACCTAGAGTTGTTCTACTTTCGCCTTATCAAACACCCAGTTTGATTTGTGTCAGACAAATTGAAATTATACGATATATACAGTCTACATCTAAAATCAGAATTAATAATTATTGATTAATTATTTAATATTGACTGTAGACAAAATACTATTTTAAATCTTCGCAATTGGAATTGGGTAAGTTAAATTCAAATAAGTTGATAAACAAATTATATAGTCCGTATCTACAAAAGAAAGCCTATCCTCCATACAGTGAAAACTGGAAAATTTTCGTTCGGGAGGTTTTTGTTCAAACAGACATCACTTTTGTGAGTTTTGAAATCAGGACACAAAAGCTCATCATTTGTGACTACAGGACACACAAAATTTTGAAGTTTTTTTTCTAGTCATAACCCTAGTGTGCAACTGTGCATTGCGTCGCGACTTACGACTCGCAACGCGCAATTCGCGATATTGCGTCGCGACGGCAGTGTGCAGCGGGCTTAATGCTAGGGATTGGCAACCTTTTGCTGGTCGCGGGCCAGATTTCGGGTGTACAACTTTTTGGCGGGCCGGAATTTTTCTTAGTACTATATTTTACGCTCACTTCGGTATAATATCCTACTTTGCTGCAATCTCAATCATACCAATCAGAAGACACATGTATTTACACTTCAACAACACAGAATAAATATGACAATTGACGCAGCTTGCTCTGTGAAAGGTTTTCAACTTCTGGTAACAAGTCACATGAAACAAGAATCAGACTCTATTTAAAATGGACGTCAGAAATACGTGATCTTAGCTTGCTCTTCGTGAATTTCATTGTTCGCAACTATTGTTCACATGCGTACGTGCTTCCAAAATTCGATGCAATTTCTTTTGCATTGCTGGTCAAGCTGGGATAAAGACCAATTTCAAGAACGTACCCTTTGTCAAAGTCATGCAGCGATATGCTCTTTGTATGAAATTTGTCATTCAATTCAACTGCATCGCATTTCAGAAAGGCCCATTTGAAATTTTCAGGCAGCGGTATTGGCGTCCGCATTAAACAGAGTACTGAATAGTCAGAATTCATTTTGTAGAGAAGGAATGTCGGAAAAGCGGGTGAATATTCAGTAGTTAAATTTGGTATCATAGTTACAAATGTAGTGTTGGTACTAGGTTTAATCTCCTCCAGTATAGGAAAGTGAGCATATTTTTCTTTGTGCTGTTGACATTTCCATAGTGTCACAGATTTGTTTTGAATGCGCCTCAACATCTCATGTATTTAGTTGTTTTCCCCTTGAAGTTGCAAATTCAATTTGTTCAGATGTGACGTTAAATGTACCAGGAAAGCAAGATGAGATACCCATTTTCGATTACAAGATTATGAGTCGGCGATATTTGTGTTTTCGAGGAAAGTTGCTATTTCATTTCTCAGTTCATAATACACTCGTGTAACCATAGCTGCTCGACCCAATGAGCGAACATGACAGATATAGACCTGCATGACATCGCCATATTGATTCTCTGCTTCTAGTAATATATGGCGTAACTGATTTGGTTATTGAGACAAAAATCATATTACCAGTTTTCATGTGGCCAAAACCCTATATTCGGGTTTTTTGTCTTGGCACACAATGCCTTCTGGAAAATTATACTATAGATAGGCTAACTAACATACGGAGGCTATAGTTATCTATAATTGAACAGTTTGAGATTCCGTTATTGCGTCTGAGATGTTCCAAGCGTTTTTGGAGCAAACGAAGAACACCTTCTTTGTCACACCCCGTTAGAGTCGTATACCCTTTAAAAAAGGTATGGAACACCTTCGGTTGCGAGATACACTCGATTGATAAGCACTGATCCAGTCTAGTCTATCACCATCTCCTACTTCAACCACATTCGTCTTATGGCGTAACAATAGACTAATACGATGTAGGCTTCTATTACATTATAGAATGTTTACATTCTATAATTATATCGTAGCAATGCCGCATTTTTTCATGCAGCGCTGCACTGCAGATTGAAACTCATTATGAAAAGGCGGGCCGTATTCTTGTGATAACTAATTATTATGTCGCGGGCCGGACGATTTCGCTTGGGGCCGGATCCGGCCCGCGGACCGTAGGTTGCCGACCCTTGGTCTACGACACCACTTAGTCCAGTGATTCCAATACTTATTCGTCTCATTGAACATTTCGGCCGAAATGTAAGTCAGAATTTCCCCTACGAAGAGCAGCCCGAAGACAAGAGTAAACATTATCCTTGTTCTGCGTTGTAAAATAAACACGTCGTAGTGTCTTTCAACTTCTAGCACATATATGCCCAAGCATCATTTGCTTTAAATACAGGCCTCACAACACTTTGACAAAGCACCGCGGGTCACTTTCTTCTAACCGTAGGTGCACTGCTGTCCAGAAAGTGAATAAACTAAAATATAATACGTCGTCACCGCCAACCGTGGCAACATTGCGGCAAATTTGGCATATTCAGTCCCTAGAAACTAAATTATCACCGAAGTGCGGCCTGTTCTACAGCCTTGGGCGCTTCATGCTAGCGTGGGTTCTTTTGATACTCTTTAAATCCTTGATCCAATCGAAGTTACATTATGGCATCCTCTGTTGGGGGGCTGCCAGTAAAACTGCACTCAAGCCACTGCAGAAACTACAGCATAAAGTACTCCGAATCACATAGCTAGGGCCCGAAAGGGGCCTGACTGCCCATCCAATAAGTCGCTGCTGAAGAGATTCGGCGTCCTAAACATAGAAGATATGCGGAGACTAGAAATCGCCAAGTTTATGTATCAGTTTCACTGCGGTCGTTGCCCCGAATATTTCAATGACTTCTTTACATATATATCAAAAGCGCACAATTACTACACACGCGCGTCCACGTCGTCCAAAGATCATATGATCTACCCAAAAGATCATCGCTCTATCAAATATGCCGGACCTGATGTGTGGAACAGTATCCCGCCGGCCATCCGGCAGTCGACGAGCATGTCCACATTCAAGTCGAAATACAATTAATTACTACTAAATAAATACAGTCCATCCGGTAGATTACCGGACCACGACTGACCTATCGATCTCGCTTCCCATGACATGCCGCCCTATTTCCTGTCGCTTCCTTTTCTATATACTATCTTCTTTACTTTCATTCGGTGTGCATGCGCCTCGTCTTTACATCTCCTAGGCATAGGTGGGTGTCTGATTCCATAGACAACTCCTATTCGCCTCGACATCTTCCTTTCTTTTCATTGTATCGCATTTTTTGTGGTGTATTGAACTGATAAAATTGCTAATAAACTAATGATGATGATGATATCTATGATTCTTTCCTGGTCGGGTAGCTGCTGACAAGAGATAAATTATCAAGTTCACTCGCAAGGATATTGATTGAACCGATGGATTTGGCGACCTGTTCGTTATTTTCACGATTGCTCAGATGGGAAGCGAGTGTCGCCGTGTTATAAGCGACACCGTCACGACTCCCAACGGTTCTTGTTTCGAGTCTCCGCTCTGCTATGGTTCCAAGTGTCTGGGCTTCTCATCGGCGATACGAAGCGTATCGAAAGAACAGTGGGCCGAGGATTTATTAAAACTGATCCGAATCGAAATCTAGTCTCACACAAATTCAATGCCCGATAGAGCAATTGAACCACTCCGAAATAGCCGTCAAAGCGGAGCAACGCAACACAATGATCAATTGCGCCGAGAGATTGTTCGAACCAATGACGATTTTCATATATTGACCACTATTCCGGAGTAGTTCCATTGCCCTGACAAGATTTTAATTCATAATAATTTTCGGAATATGTGAAACACTAGCTGCCTGTTAGTTAGCCATACATTTTTATGTAACCAATTCACCATTCGATTTCTGTGGAAACCGGAACGTGGGCCTTTTGGGTCAGCGTAATATAAGCAGCAGTGCGACCAGATATATTTGAATTCTATTTTTCGTGTAGCTATTCCTTCATGTCTTTTACATGTAACGGTTTCGGATTGTCGTTTCCGTCACTGTGAATAAATCATCAATTGATCAATTTCCCCAGAAAACTCTGAACAGAGTGTGAACTTTTTGCCTTCCGTTAGTCTCCATGTCACCGCCTTGTTTTTCGTAGTTACTTGAGTGAGAGCTCAAAACTGTCAGCAGAAGATTATGAATGATGTGGCCGATGAATATTTTCGACATTTACTTCCATTAGAAATGTGTTGTATACTGAACAATACAATAATTTTTCAACATACTCAGAATGACCCCACGGGCTTTATGTTTGACATCCCTGGTATAAAACGTTTCAAAAACCACAAACAGTCGAAAGTAAATCAATAGGCTGCAGAAAAAACATTGGCACTGCTTTATTTGGTTCATTTAAACCAGCGGTTCCCTTGCCTCCAGCTCCCCCTAAGGGGCGCTGGCGATTTTTAAGGGTGCGGAAACGCTCATGTGGCGATATGGGGGGCGCTGGGTTCAGGGCGGCGATATGGGGGGGGGGGGGCGCTGAATAAAAATGGCTTCGCGATAGATGATGTGGTTGTGGGACATATCCTTAATGAGTATTCAGAGCAAATTAAGATTCCACAAAACATGTCAAATCCCGAAATTTTTGGTCGCTCTGCGCGACGATGTTTGCTACGTGTGTTTTCATATTGTATGGGGTTATTATCATTCATGTGAAACGAATTGCGCGTACTTTAAGATCTCCGATTTCCCGTTAAAACACTGCCATCACGCTTGCTAGCGTTATTTTTAACAAAATGTTTCGAATTAGGTATTATATCCCGCAGCGCACAGCGTGTGAAAATCGAAGAAAGACGCACTGTATAACACTTTTGAGAGTGAGAGCCCCTTGTACATAAAATAAGCTTTGAAGCTTTGTGCACGAAGTGAATGACTAAATATACTTGTATTAGACATCTATAAAATTTAATCGTCAGAATATTTCTTCATCGTATCATAAGGGATGATACTATTTAGTGTCGTGGTTCACAACCTCACATCAACGTTACATAATACAAATTGTTTTGTTTGGAATACATCCATGTTAAAATTAATAACTGGGCACAGTACTGAATTGCATGTGAGCAGATCTACTTGAGCAGATTTAAAGTCGGTCAATTCGGTAAACAAACCAAGTATGCTTGAACATAGAAAAGACGACAATTTGTAAACAAAGACAAAATAAACAAGCAAGCAATGAGTAGTAGGGATGTTCCAAAATGAATTTTTCCCAACATTGTACAGGCTACTTGATCAAATTGTTAGGTTACCTAATTTAAGCCTACACCCCAAATTTTGTTCAATTCCAGCCAGTAGCCGCATTGCTACGGGAGAAGAAAGTTTATATTTATTATTTAAAAATAAATCAACAAAATTTACAATTTTTTCTGTTCACCCCATGAAAGTGTTTGGTTGTCTATAGAAACGAAGTTCACCAAATTTGGCACAATTCCAACCAGTGGAAGCGACGTTATTGCCATCGAAAAATTTGGATTCGAATAAAATAGGGATTACGGTGGACAGACTTATAATAAATAATTAAAGAATTGATCACCGTAAACACTATTATATTGATAATCGCAATTTTTCGACGGCTGGCGGGGCGTTTACGGTGCCTTGCGTTTATTTTGATCTCTCAACGTCATACCAAAATACTCCCTGTTGTAAGTGAACTTGGTGACATTTCACATATTGAATCTCTTCATGTTCAACGTGTTCTCGTAGAACATGTAGCAAAATAAGTCTAGGATATTACAACACTTTCTCTGTCTAGCTATCACTCAATTTTTAAATATTCAATATAACACCCATGAATTGAATTTTCTGAAGATGATAGCAAGGGATCGTATCTAATATTAAATAGCGTCGGAAAGCGGGTTAAAATTGAGCCCACTAATCATCGGTGATGAGATAAGTGTTATTTAACTCTTTCTGTAGCTTAATTGAGAGGGGGTGTTAATTGACGTAATTTGGCGGAAAAAAGTCATTAAATGATAACTTCAGGATAAAACTAACTATTGATTTATCAGTGCACTACAGCGCATATGTTACGTTGGAGCTGATATACACTAATCCAAGCCCATATTCACCTCCTCAAGCGCGAGTTAACCTATATTACTCACAAACATACTACTTTTCATGGCATATGTAGGAAGAGGCAGTATCTCAAAAATAGAGTGAATTAGGCAAAAGAAATGCCATTGTCGGACTTAGCGCCGCTGTTATACCTCTACATCGATCTCACATATCATGATTTTTGAAAAAGAAATATTTTGTTGTTGCCCTGAGTTATATATTGAACTTAGCAAGAAAGTTAACAGGTACTCAAATATAAGCGACTTCACTTTCAAACATTTTCGCCCCCTATAGCCCCTCATGCATTTTCTCCCCCATATTACCCCTTCGTATTTTACGCCCCCTGCCACTCAAAATCGCCACCGTTTGGATGCACTGTAGCCTACTAGACTGCGGTTTACAGTCGGCGTCCGCAAAGCATTTTCGCAGGATCCGCGAAAACTCTGAATATGAGACATGTAGGCTATGCAACCAAATTTGTGATTTTAAATGCTCGATTAAATCATTACGACGTACATTTCCAATTACTAGTAAAAACAGGGACCTAGACTTCAATGCTACTTCCACTTGAAGTCTTGTGTTCACCGTTGGCTAATCTGGCGCGTTCGTGGATTGAGTTATACCGAAAATATAGTTCACTACGTAAGGGGTATGTTAGTGTGTGTATTTGTTAATGGTTTCTAAAGGGTGATGGTGAAATTCCCCGCAGAAAAGTGAAGGACATGGAGGGATCGTCTGTGGCGGACTGACAAAGTGCAGCTATACTGCCCCGAGTGATGTCACTTTCTGAATGCCATTGAATTTCGCGGTATGCTCCAAAATTGCCATGGTGTGTCTATGAGTAGACTGACTAACCCACCTGAAGCTAAGTTTAGTAAACTGACAGATGAACGTTCAAGCATGGTATTATGTACGTCAGGTGCCGGGAAGACAAAATTACAAATGTAAACACCGACTTTATAATCCATTGTGGTATGAATGTGATTTTATATGAATGTCATAAGATGTTTCAAATCAATTACTATACATAAAGAAATGGCTATATGATTCGCTATTTCATCATTCTTCCTCCTCATCTGTACAGTCATCCGCGTTACAGTCCTACTCCAAATTATCCTGCATGTCTAAATGACGCAAAATAAGTCCATCAATCCGTCCGGGTATATTTACTTTAAGTCATTACATGCCTCACAGAGAGCAAAAGCGTGATCCATCCATCTGGAGTTAGCATTCTGATTGTCACTCATTTCAAGACATTTCTTTAATTCATCGAGTTCTTTCCTAACCTCTGAATATGTTTCCTGCAGAAGTATGGGTATCACAATGTTACGAGATATGCTTGAAATAAATACCACTGGCATATGTTTGGGAATCTTCGGTGATCCGTGACAGCGAGTAAAGCATAGGATTACGAGTATGTATGCGATGTTATATACGATGTACATGATGTATACGATAAAATAATTGCAATTCAAGAATTCGTTGATTATTGCGGCAACTTTAAATTTTGCTGACGTAAGCGGATATTATTTTTTTATCGAGATTCAATTCTCCTCTGCGTTTCGTTCTGTATCGCTTTTTTGTCGCTCCATGCAAGAAAATGCTTTCACGAATAGGTGTACTAGGGAACATGGAGAACACATACAACGCAAAATACAGTGATCAAAGAAACTGCTCTTCGCATGATATCACCGAGAAGCTTTCGCAACGTATTGCCTTATACATGACTTTTTCTGGATTTGATATTGATCCACAAACACCTGTGACGAGCGGTGAGGTTCATGGTAGGTGAAAAGTCAGATGTTCAAATATATAAATCCAAAAGGCTAGCTAGTTCAATTGGGACTTGCTGTTATTGCATTATCACTTTCCACACCTAGGCTACGCACACAGCTATATTACATATAACATATCTACATTCTATAACACCATGTAACAAAAGTTTAGTTGAGCCGATTTTTTAATATTTACAATACCATATTCCGTAGTAAAACATGTTTCTGGCATTTATTTGCCTCAAGTGTCGTTTATAAATGTCATTTTAGTTTTTTTACACTGCCCGCACCATGTTTTTCAAGCTCCTTTTTCGAGATTCCTATTGACTGTGACGTCACATTGATTCAGAATCGTGCAAACAAAACCATTTCAGAAAAATTTTGAAGTGTTTCCATCCTTTTATAACCTGTAGTAGCCACTATTTGTGCATATTCCTTCCTTTTGTTAGTGGATTGGTACGTCCAATAAGGAATTATGCGTATTCTTACAGCGCAATTTTGAGTAATACGAGAAATTACGAAAAGAGACATTTCTCAAAGACTAGGGACACTTCAAAAGAATTTTATTTTATTTTAGTGATTGGTTAGGAATAGCAAAACACAATATATGAAATTATATACTCAAATAAAATTTTGCAAAATTTTGTTACGTGGTGTTATTTTTGGTCGATAACAAGAAAAGAGTTCTTATTTCACAGACGCAAGTCACGCAAACAAAACCACTTTTGACGATTTTTAAAGTGTTGATTTGTTACTTGATGCATGGTAAGCTATATTTGTTCAATATTAAATTTTTCATTAGCATTTTCATACCGCCAATAAATAATTATTGTGATTAATACGTAGCAATTATAAGTAAAATAAGAAATTAGACAAATTGACATTTCTTCAAAAATTTGGGACACTTTAGGAAAAATTTTGGTATTTTTGTAATTAGATTGGAATACTAAAACACAATACATAAAACTTTTTTGCCAATTAAAACTTTTGCGAAATTCTGTTACATGGTGTAATCCAGGGGTGGCTCACCCGAGGCCCGCGAGAAGATTTTCAGTGGCCCGCGAGGTAATTTTTGGAATTAGTGATATTATCTAAAATGAATTGCCCAGATTGTGAAATTGCAAGGCCAGCTAAAAATTTGATTAGTCTGACCGCAACACTTTGGATGTTCATGACTAAAATATCATTTCCGACGCATTGGCAGATCCATGGGCTAGCCACATTTTTGGTAGATCTTCGTACATTACAATAAAGTAGAATATTTTGCGGTAGATTTATTTAAAAGTAAAAATTTACTTTATGCTTCGCGCAATATGTTGTCACTAGATTTCTTACTTTAATATTGTTACCCATCCTGAAAATGAAAGAACACCTAATGTACTAGATTGAGTCTAACTATATATATTCCCAATTACGAGAGAAAGTGTCCTCCGACATGCGATCTTGCGTCTGCGCTCGCAGAAAGACCGTCGACGATGAAACCTATAGACACAAAATGATTGACGCATGTTTACCGAAGCTGTCGATGTCGATATGTCCAGGCGCCAAATAAAGTTAGGAAATTCATCTGAAATGTTTAAAGTATGGATACTATCATGGCTCTTTTCGGAACCCGGACATCCGATTAACCAAGACTCATTCAGCGAACACGAACGTTAAAACGTTCGCAAATACTTCGACATTAATCAGTCGTCACAGGATCGGTATTCATCGTCTGGTGCCTTTATATTGGAAAACGTACCCCTTATATACCTTGGCCTAATGTTGGAAAATATCCGCCTTATATACCTGGTTCATCTCCAATTTCCACTTCCTCAAACTTGCTCCGTTTTTAGTAGACATGTCGCAGTTCTCCAAGATCTTGGCTTCGTGTCTTTCCAAATGCTTGAGAGTTGGGATCAAGTCACAACCTTTGAGTCTCGAGTCATCCCGAATCCTTGCACATTTTGACTCGAGTGAAGTCAAGTCGTTCGATTTTTGAAGGTTACTCGAGTCAAGTCAAGACAAGTCAAGTCAAGTCACGAGTCAATTCAACATTCAAGTCAAGTGGATTTTTTGACGTACGAGGTATATAATTACATCATAGTATTTTGATAGCTGTTGGAAACTCGCCATTTATTTTGAATCGAGGGACGAATATAGAGTTAAATAAACATGAAAAACGGAGTCATATCGCTCACGCATACTTTTAACTGTTAAACTACGTGTGTGTAACTACATAGCATCAGTCTATAATTATCAGCCAAAATAGAGAATACGAAACCTCAGAAAGTTGAAACGAATTGATATGAGCCCACTTATACATCGGCGAGATAGAATTTAGGCCTGCGCCAATGGTTGACGGGTAATATAAACTTATACGGTTCAAATTTTCCTTCCAACCTTATGAAATTGTTGCGCTGTCTTCAAAAACGATGGAAAACAAATTTGACTCAATTCCAAGCTGCAGAAGCGGAGTTATTCAAGTTTTTTGATGATAATTCTGATATGATCCACCAATCAAGGATAATCCCAGAATTATCAAAGAAAAACTGAAATAACTCCACTTCTACGGCTTCGAATTGAGTCAAATTTGTTTTCCATCGTTTTCGAAGACAGCGCAACAATTTCATGATGTTGGCAGAAAAATTTGAAAAATTTTTTTTTACCATTTTTAGGCGAATTCAAAATTTTCAAACTCTACGAAATCCGCGAATATTGGTTGGAATGAATTCAAATTTGGTGTGCGTCGTTTTTTAAGGCAACCTAACGATTTAATCAAGTAACCTGCAAGATTCAGGAAAAAAGGTTATTTTTGAACCACCCTATTATACACTCTATTAAAATTCGATTTAAATCATACAAGAGATTAAGATTAGATCAGTGGTTCCCATCGTGGGCGATATTACCCCCCAGTGGGCGATTTTGAGAAACAAGGGGGGGAAAGGCCAAAGGGGGCGACTGGGGGGGGCAAAAATGTTAGAACGTCAAATGAGATATATTTAATTACCACGGCCAAAAAATAGACGTGGAGACGGCATATGACATGAAAGTTGACTGAAAAAAGGTCAAAACTAAGGCGACATTTTTGACATGTCAAAATAAATCAAATTTTTTTGTCATAATTGTAGCGTTAGGTCAAAAATTGTCAAAGAAAAAAGTCAAGAAAATTTGCCATCTGTATTTTATTTGTATCGTAAATGTTTGTACTGTCTGTGAGCTTATGATACGATATTTTACATTTTTTAGCCTACGTTATTATAGGCCTACCGTTGTAGACGGCACAATATCTGCTCATTGTGAATCATAAACGGCCAAACGAAACAAATAGGTTGACATGGTGTTATGCTGAACGTGCCGCAATATCCTAACTCAAGTAAAACTGCGTGATTATTGGTTCTTGCATCAAGAAGTGCATGGTGAAAAATTGGGATGTATAGACAACATTGTTAGAATGAAGCAACACGGTGTGTCACCAGCAGTGTACGCACAACTTCAGTGTTGCCAGCCAACAACTACTACTGCTGAACATTCTTTCTCCATTCTTGGCAAGCTACTTGGTAAGGACGGACACTTTCAACCCGAGAATGTTGAAAAGTGTCTTTTCGTTTGTACTCTACGACAAATTTTAAATATTTCCACCATAATGCGTGATTTACCTACTGGAATTCTTCATAGGTGCAGATTTCGTTAAAATAAAGTTTTTTCATGTAAAAATTTGTCAGTTTCTAAGTCAAATAGGTTTTTTCAAGCCAAACTTTTTCATAAGGACGAACAGTTCCAACCTTAAATGAAGATAAGTACTACAATTTAAAATTATGTGTGAAAACACCTAGTTTGCATACATGAGGTCAAGATTTGGGTACAATTATGTTTTTTAAGTCAAGAAATGTCATAATTATGAATTTTTAGGTCAAAATCTTTCCTTTTTAGGAAAAAAATTAGCAGTTACGAAATAAAAATGAAGAAATTGACCTAGTGTAATGACCATAGTAGTCGACAAACACCATGAATATACCTCAAACAAACAAACAGACTGAGCCGAGATAGAATAATGCTTGCCGACCAACCCACGGCTTTTTGTATGGCGTCCTGCTAAGCTCTTAACGTGGAAGTTATAATTTGTGTTTTCCAGCTATCTCGACACTATGGTCTATTTACGTTCTGTAACAATAGTGTCTACAACACCGCGTACCCTTATATGCTCGGTAAATTGACAAAGCGCATTACAT
This sequence comes from Botryllus schlosseri, assembly GCF_051294905.1. Classification (NCBI taxonomy): domain Eukaryota; kingdom Metazoa; phylum Chordata; class Ascidiacea; order Stolidobranchia; family Styelidae; genus Botryllus; species Botryllus schlosseri. The sequence goes on from NC_137239.1 coordinate 15,694,475, forward strand.
TCCGAATATCTCACAAGCCATTTTACTAGGGTGTCATGTAGGGCAGAGAGACGAGATTCTCACTAACGAAGTAGGCTACTTCTACTTTTTAAGAGAACTCAAGTACATGTTTTCAACTTGCACTGCGTCTTCAAGTGGTTATCTTTTTAGAATACGCCACTTCCACTGCTACCATAATAAGGACAGGCAGAGGAATTACTGAGATGGGAGTTGTGTCCGGAGTGGATCGACGTCAATAGCTTGTTGTAGATTGTGGGGGGTCGTCGACATTAGGCCACTAATGTTCGGAATCCTCGATGATATCAGATAAGAACTTCTGTCGCGTTGCAAGAGGGTGATATCACATTTCCATTGACGTAGGTTGGATGTTGTTAGTCGTACAAGTCATACTTCTGTATCAGGAGTCCCGAACCTTGTACGACTCATTCCCTCAAAATTTATGCAGAGCGATCAAAAATCATAAATTCTGCCATTGGCAAGCATCTGTTGGATAATCCTGTTTGTGCGAAAAAGACAGATTTCGAGACGTCGGAAGGGGCCGCTCACACTTTCATTCGTGTGCCTTGGAGTGGACTTTAATCAAAATGCACCAGCCAAGGCTATGTAAACAAAAGGAGTTCGTGTACCATTGAAACATGGTATATTGAACGCTCTCTTCTTCAAAATTTCATGCTGGTCACGTCACATTTTGTGACATGATTGTTGATACACAATATTCTTTCCAATTCTTTACTAGTTGCTGACGATTACCCCTGATGAATGTCAGCCGAAGAAATTATGGATATATTATTTCCTGTTATGGTTTATGAAAGTCATGAGTTGCGTGAAAAAAAAGATCTATAGCCTGCTGATATCTACTTACTCAAGCAACGAAATTCTAAAGAAATGATCCCATCATACCTCAATAATCTTCTTATTCATCGTTTTCAGCTCATTCTTTTCATGAATTGTCATTTCGAGGTGGTACCTGACGACATCCAAATTCTTCTGAACCTCCTTAAATGATAATCCGTTTAGTAAGATATCGCATTATTGTAATTATTCGCCCGATATGTAGGCGTAACATTGCACAGACGGATGCCACATGATCGGGGCAAATTTAGAATCATGCTTCGCAGTGACGGATAGGAGGGAGAAAGTCATCCCGACATCCGAATTATAGGATTTCAGGATGGTAGTGTCAGACTGATGAGATTAGCAATAACACGAACGTGAACACGGCAATATGACCAATCAAATTCAATTCAAATTACAACCAAAATGTACCTATATGTCCACAAATAGTGTTGCGTTTTTTTGTTTCCTTGCATAGTGATAAAATTGTTAATTGTCTATATTAGCGATGTACACCCAATTTGGCTAAATTCCGACTAGTAGAAACCGTGCAATCCCAGATTGAATTTTCGGCCAGATTTGAAAATTATATTACTTAGTATTTACGTTGGAAAATTTTGTCAATGCGCCAAAACCAAAGAGACGGGCCAGAATGACTAAAATCTGCAGATGCTCATTTCGCGCATTAGCATTATGGCAATATTATCTCAATAATTCGAAGATATTTTTCGCGTTTAATGCGATCAATTTTATGTATGAACAATTTTGTTACGGCTTCACATTACTTATACCTCGACCGCTTGTTACGCAGGTTGTACACCCCTTCTTTATGGGTACGTTACATCATATTACTTACTTTGGACTTTGAATTTCCCATGGTCCAAGTGGTAAATCTGCGTTGTACTATCTTCGCAATTCGAAAATAATTAGTTTCATATATATCAGTTTCATTTAATGTCTACAGATTAATATAATAAATTAGTATTATAGTGTCCTTATTTGTGACCAGAAATGAATGAGAGTTTATCACTACCTTCGTATGCTCTTCCACGCGACCGCTTATACTCTTCACTGTAATTCAATTTTATTCTTTCCCTTAAAATGCTATACAACTCCTCACAGTTATTATATGATAATTGTTCGAAATAATTAACATATTTACTCCTCCCGCTTGTATTAGTACCCGCTTGCTTGCTGTATTTGTTTCCAAGGGATCGCTCAGTGAGATGGTGAGTGCGCGCAGAATCGTCAAAATTTAGAGGGAACATCGGCTCGAAGTATAAATATGTCGCTTTGACTTGGCTTACTAAAGATTTTCAGCTCCTTACATTTTACAGGAAATCACATAAAGGATATACTATTCGTTTATTTCAATATGCAGGTGTGCAACTTTACTGTAAAATATGTTCTTTATATGTTTTATTTAGATATGACTACCATACTTTTTCTCAATGTACTCGCGTTATAACAGGGGTCGTCGACTCAAAACGGGTCGCGGGCCACTTTTCAAACTTCGTATAGGTTAGGGTTACCATATTTTTGTGAAGCAAATTCCGGACGCTCTTTAGCGCCCACTAGCGGATTTTAAAATGAGGAGTAACACATTGACCGCCAATATAACGTCACACTAGCAAAGTATTGGCCATCGACCGTATACAGTATACGGTATATGTGGGTAGGCCTAAATGGACGAATAATGTATCGATTCAGAAATCCGGCCCGCCAAGTACATAATTTTCCTATATCGGGCCCGCCGACTGGAGAAGTTGCCCGCCCCTGCTATACAGGAATGAAGTGGAACATAGGTCAGGAATTGGGCCATCTGTAATGTGAGCTCTGGTGATTGCTACTTGCTAGGGTTTGCAATAGATTCCTCCACGGGTCGGAAGAAATCATCTGGCGGGCCGTATTTGGCCTGTCAGGATTGTGTTTGACAGCCCTGCTATACAGTTAGGTCGGTGCGGGTATCTGTTTAAGTGTTTTAATCAGATCCGAAACAACATTTTTTCTCCCCCCTTCCGCCCCCAAAAAACAACCATATTTATATTTATTTTGATTGCATTTTTGGCGAGCGTGGTGCCTGGTGCCCATACTAATATCATTATACGTTGCATTAGCTCGCGCGCGACTCGAAGAACAATTTTGAATAGCATAAATCTGCTTGTAAATAGTATTGTTTATGTTGATTTACGAAAAACTTTTGAGCCTGCTTCCAGCCTTCAAAATTCCGGACATTTAGTCATATTTCAGAAATTCCTCCCGGACGCAGATTTTTCAGTGAAATTCCGGACATGTCCGGGAAATTCCGGACGTATGGCAACCCTAGTATAGGTCGTGTTTATTTTGCATCGGCACATTTCCTCACTTTCCATTTTGAGCCCTGCGTATCTTGATTGATTTTTCTGATTCCGTTTGTAGCATGTTTTGATCAGCTGGCACGGTCAGTTCAATTAATGAACATACCCGATTATTTTTTAGTTTGATTATAATCAATTAAATATTTAAATAAATAATCACATCAGGGCGGTTGCTCCAGATTTCGCGGTCAGTGGTAACTGGTACATCCCACCGAATTTTTACTTGTTCGTTTTGTGTCACTGGTGCTGGGCTGAAATCATACCAGATTTTTTGTCGAAGTGGTGATGTTTTAGTGTGTGTATATTTAAAGATCAATTTCGTGGAGGTACAGAACTTCAACCCCATAGCCCCGGATGTTTATGTTTTAGCTACACACAATCTTATAAAAAACATTTCTTGATACTTACCGCCCTACGAAGTGAATAAATGTATCTCAGTATACCCACACAATGTGTAGTACACATAAACAAAGCACGCAGGAAACAAAAGTTACGGACGATTTGAAGAGTTGCAAGAAATTCAAATGCAAAAACACTAACGTGTAAGCCTCACCGGCTGGATATTTATCAAACAGACGATTTGACATGATCTTATACGTCTTATTTTCGACGGAATGTCGCATTCCTGTATTTTATATATCTATCTAATCCATACATATACTTGCAAAGGCCAATCTCGTCGGATTGACGCAAGTAGCGATCATATGCAATTATCGGTGTTAGACGAATGGCCTACGGCTTGACTATAGAATGAAATCATGCATCAAAAATGTCTACTTTCTTGGCATTCTTAATCTCCCGTATGAAAATTTAAACTATTTAAACAGTAATGCATATCGGCACAATCGTTTAGAGGTGATTAATGTTAAATTAGTTCACGCTCGTGAATATTGCGTCTCGGAGATATCCATCGATTGTAGAGAATCAATAAATTAATCGGTAGTGTACTACACAGTACACAGTGTGATACATGACACACAATTCGATGTATTTAACAGATGTGACGATGCTTAAACGACCAAGTACGATTATTCAATATCGCACCCACATTAGCCTAATGCCCGATGTGGCGGTGTTCGATTCCTGATTTCTTATTTTGAGACGCATGCCATCTTCTTTGATCGGGTCCTTCTCGGGGCCTATTTTAAAATGCCCGGCGAGACCAGTGACGTGGGGAGGACGAGTCCTGATATAACTCCGACTGGCGGGAATTCAACCCCTACGCCATCTCTCAGACGTGATTGACTCGATGTAGCTAGTAATACCACACGCAGACACGCGAAAAGCAGCACCTTTTTGTGAAATAACCTATGGGCGATATTTTTCTTCATCGGACATAAATTTTCCAATATAGCATGCACGGCACATTGCACAAATATTCTCTGACTAGGCAAATAGTATCGTGGTCATCCGCAACAAGGCAATGATTACTTTCATCTGATTAGTTCTGTTGCACAGTACATCGTCACCTTATCGTTACCGTAGCATTCTAATCTCTTCTGTTCTGCTATCGGTTGTGTTTTATATTGCCTAGAGGCACATCCGTCAGTCAGTTTACGACAAGTATGCGCATCGATTATACTAAAATGTAGATTGTTCATTTAGCCTTCTGAATTGGTACTGTAATATATTTAACCGTGATTACATCGTTATGCAGCCCATTTACGGTCGGCGGTCATCACCAGAAAACCCATTCCGTACCAGTGATCTACATGCTATAACCAACGATGATTTCGAGTGTTACAGCCACTCCAGATCGTTTATCGAAAATCGTCCGCATAGGCTCATGCTACATGTTTTTTCGAAAATATTTACACAATAATGGTATAATTATACAACGTTTGAAAAAAAAACATTTTTTTCTAGATGCATTTTCTTTAAAAGCAACCCTACATATAGGCCTACTATTGATAATAATAATCTGAACTTCGAAGCTATCTCCCTAGATTACTCGATTTTAAGGAATCACTCAGTCTCATTTTATACCTATACCTTTCCCTTATAATGATGGGAGCCTGTCGCAGCGTTTTTTCGTCCTCATGTGCTGCATTTGATCACGTATATCTCTGCGATAATTTTACATAGATGTACTTGACAGACCAAGCGAAAAGCGTCCGATTTGATTGGACGAAGGCGCCATAGCTACCGGGTACTTTACCTAATAGTCACTGCAGTGCTGAGAATTACTGGAGACCGCAAGCGTTTTGAGTCAGGCGCATGTTGTAAAACCACGCCCCTATTGATATATTAAATTACTAAATTTAAAAATATACTGCGTAAATCCCATCCTGCTGAATTGAATTAATACACACTAATGAAGCGCAAGTTTACTGAATGAATGCAATACCCTCCGAGTTACATTTATGTAGAGTTACCAAACTTACCATACGCCCTCTTTTAAGAGGATTTGTCCTCTTTTTCTGACGTTTTTGAAAGTGTCCTCGGAAGACGCCCAAATGTCGTATTTTTGACAATTTGTCCTCTTTTTTGAGAATTTTGGAACCGTTTGGCGCCGGCGTGGGTATTTTTACCCATTGCCGGTACGAGGGAAGCGTACTGTAATAGAACCACCATATATCCCGTTCCAATCGTGCTAGGTCGCTGCTGTTCATTTCTGCGGATATATATTGTTTGTGCAAGTTCATTGATACCATATTATTTGATATATATTATATCTAAGACGTCGAAATCGGATATCAAATACCGTAGATAAATATGTTGCAAAATACACTGTCTCGGCAACGCGCGCGTCATTGACCACTCTCACATAACGTACTGTATGTTTTGTTCTAGCCGTCTTAGAGCATAGTTGTTTCTTTCTGTGAAAAGCTAGTGTCCATACAAGTTCACACATATCTTCATATCTGATATTAGTTACATATAAGGTGTTCAAATCTGTGTGATAGGCCGCGTGACAAAGATATCCGCCGACCGCATCATTTCGCGGAAACGCGCGTTCCCGATACCCATCATATACCCTGTCGTATATTTGGTTGTATTCGTCATAGCCAGTTGTTGTAGTTTGTTTCTATGAATAGCGCTTGTCAGCTTCTGATTTTCTTGCTAAAACAACTATACTAGTTATGTCTGCATCGCCCAAGGTTGCATTTGAAAATCGGGAAGAGAATTCTCGCAGCCTACCGTACCAGCTTCAAGCAGTTGGATGAATACTGGTCACATAACGGGATATATATCGAGTTCTTATAGTGATATACCTTCATAGATTGTGTCTGTGAATAGTTGTTGCCTATACGATTCTAAATAATGGCTAATAGTCAAGTATAATTCGGAATAAATACAATATTACTCAGCGCATATACCTACGCAAAAGTGTGCATCAGGATATTCAAAGAGCTGTCGTATAACGATATATATCTTACGTTGTAGTAATGAAAAACATTTACGGATTGTCTCTTTCAATAGAACTAGCCAATCTCCACCTTCAAGGTCAAAATAAACAACATTAGCTATGCCTATGTCACACCAAGGCCGCTTCTGAAAATCGTGAAGGGAATTCCTGCAGACTACCACACTAGTTTCAAACGCAGGGACGAATATCTGTAACATAATGTGTTATATCCTGAATTTTATCGGTAGTTGACATTCTTAGATTGTTTCTGTGGAGAGTACATGCCCATAAGATTGTATCTACATCAGACTAACAGCTAATAGTGATGTATATATGGCAACAAGACCAATTCTACACGCAGTGTATTCCGCGCAAACGTGTGTATCATGTTTGTATGAAGTGCTACCAACTAACGTCATAAACCTTACGTAGTAGTAAGATATGCGTTTGTGGTTTGTCCTTATGGTTGGGTCTTGACAATCTCCGTTTATCAATACTAAAGTGACCCATTTACGTGCTCTATAAGCTTTGTAAATGCCCTGGAAGGCTACGCTACCTAATAAATACACGCGCGTCACTCGCTCACTCGCCGATGACTCATTCACTCTGCGGCCTGGTGCGTGTTTATTGTGCAAACCGTCAGCACTGTATCTATTGGATAATGGCGATATTAGGGCGTATTATATCGACTGAGCCATCTCCAAGATCATGATTTCCTCGCCGATATGATTCACAAGAAGCCTATGTCACAAGATATGCATGTTAAGGTTTATAAAGAGTGCAGTAAACGTAATACGTTTCTCATCAACGAATTCTCGGCTTGCTCTTGATATAAGTGGCCAGACACAGGGCTCGAAATGAAAGCGAGTGGCGCAATTGCACCCGCGTTGACGTTCTGATTCGAACGCTACCTTGGCTGCCGTGTTCCAATCCCATTAAGGTACAGTTTTTCGTTTTTGAAAATTGAAGCAAATTTTTCGAAAATTGCAGCCGGTGCCAATCGGCTGTTAAAATTCGACTGAGATACAGCAAACCTGCACTGATGTAACGCTTCGGCGCCTATATCGGGAGCTGATCATGTGAACGTGAGATTTTAAAACCATGTCGGTGTTTTCATGGAATTAACATGAGAAAGAGGAAGTCGTGTCATTTCCATGATAAAATCCATATTTATTTTTTACAGTGATTGACCGTTTTTTATAGTCAACCGACCACAAAGTCGAGAAAAATTGACCATTTTTCCCGGATTATACTCCAGTATTGTAACTCAGAAAATTTAGAAAAAGTGTCCTCTTTCCACTTTTCCGAAATATGGTAACCCTGATTTATGGCCACAGTCATGCCAGTATTTAAGTGATGGTCTTTAGTCAGAACAAAAGAGTGATGAAGATAGTAGCAGTAGGACCATGACAAGACCATCGCATCGAACAAATTGTATTGCCGGCGAATAGCGGACGATGAATTATCTAGAATGATAGTAACAGGCAACTGCAATCGTTGTGAAGTTTGGGGATCTGTTAACCATTCCTTCGTGATCTTCTCCTTTCTTGTCCACATAAAGAGCAATGTGGGTCGATTTACTTTCTTTATGCGGATATCCCGGATACCACTTGAAGTAAAGATCCCGATCCTTGCTGTCTGGCCATTTCTTAATAAAATGATATCAAGAGATTAAGCGAACCAGAATCAATTTTTGAGCCGAGTTTTGGGCTTTTAATCAAAATTTCAGGGAAACATTGTTAACACTTCGACATTGCGGAGAGAGGCTACGTGTGATGGAAATACAGATGTCTCTGTGACCCGGTTGGCCTGACAATCAAAAATTTATGTAGATATACTCTTTTCCAAGAACATCCTTCGTGGAGGATGTGTGATTTGGTATTCAATCCAGCGTTGGGATGACTCGAGTCATGACTTGACTCGAGTCAGACTCGAGTCACCTTTTCGTATGACTTGACTTGACTCGGCGTATCAGAAATGTGGATTGACTCGTGACTCGGAGTAAAATTCACGAGTCAATTTCAAGTCATCAAGTAAAATTCACCTTATCTTGCATCTTGCATCTTGTTCGGATTGTTCGCCAAACTTTTGTGTAACCCACGAGAGCGACCGATAATTAAATGATCGTGCGTTTTACTGAGCCTCCAATATTCTCTCACTAAGATATTGACCACAAACGAAGTGATCGAAGCTACAGCTTACGTTGTCGTAAACTAGTAGTAAAGTAATTAAATAGCAAAATATATATTTGTGTTCTCTGTTCTTACCTTAACCGAACCTCTTGTTTTATTGAAATTGTAATCGAATGTAGTTTATATACTCCTCAACAATTGGCGCAGACTCGAATTGTATCATATCAATATGTATAATTGGGTACTGTATTGCATCTTCTCCATTCGTTACTCGATTCTCTATCTTGGTTAGTAACTATAAAATGAGGCTATGCAATTACTTACGTAGTTCAACAGTTCTACGTTTATGTGAGCGATACAGCCCCTTATTGCATGTATATTCAACTCTATATTCGTTCATCGGTTCAGAATCAATGACCAATCAATCTGTTATTCAGAGACCTAGCGAAATGCAATGACGTAATCATGCTTCATACTTCTAAAAGGCAATTTGACTTGAATTTTGACTTGACTCGTGACTTGACTTGACTTGACTCGACTTGACTCGAGTCACCTCCAAAAATCGACTGACTTGACTTGACTCGAGTCACCTTCGAAAATCGATTGACTTGACTTGACTCGAGTCAAAATGTGCAATGACTCGAAATGACTCGTGACTCGAAGGTAGTGACTTGATCCCAACACTGATTCAATCTGATGGTATGTGAAGGAGACAGATTGCACAACTTGTTCAATTGGTAGAACGTGCATGATTTGTTGCCGATTTACGAACTGACCACACAAACTAACCATCGGATTAATAGTTCCGTTTATCCATCCATTCGCGTATGTTACACCGCCCTTTTTGTCAGCCTTCCAATGATTCCTCAGCATTGTCACGATCTCGTCATAATCTGTTTGTTTTTTCACTTCCGCCAAGTAGGATCTGCCTCTTTTGCATTTCTCAACACCTTCGTCGTATGTCATACTTCTTTCACAGGTCGTCGATATCCAAAAATATCCCACATTTGTTGAATTGACCTCGCATGGTGGAGAATTCACTGAAAAGATCAAAAACTCAATAGTGTATATTCCGTTATCAAACCATATAAGTTTCAAACACGCGGCCTTCGAGAACATTTGGTGTCGACTGCGTGGAAATTTTCGTTATGAGAATACAGTGTTGGGGTGACTCTAGTCAGACTCGAGTCAACTTCAATCTCACGTGGGCTGAGATGGGATAAAAATTAATAGTAGTATACGAAAGGACCAAATTAATCCATACTTGAGGTCACGACCAGACTATATAGCAGGACTTTAGTCGGAGTCAGTGGAGTCGGAGTCGGTGGACTCGGAGTCAGTGGACTCGGAGTCGGTGGAGTCGGAGTCGGTGGAGTCGGCGTCGGAGTTTGGCAAACTTTCGCTTGATGGAGTCGGAGTCGTGAAAACTATAGTGGCTGGAGTCGGAGACGGAGTAGTGGAACAATACTGACTGGAGTCGGAGTCAGAGTTTGTGAAAATTACCTGACTCCGACTCCGACTCCAACTTCTTTATCACGAAAACAATTGCTTTCAAAGGATTTTCATAAGGATTATCATGTACCATCAATCACTGTTATTAGTAACGAAACAGATCAAGGGCGTCCGACCGGTTGCCCGAAGGCCAAATGGGGCCCGCAAGAAGGTTTTGTGTGGCATGCGAGGTAATTCTCGAAATTAGTTATAGCATCAGGTAAATTGCAAGGCCTATCAAAATTTGATTAGCCTGACCGCGAAATTTGATGATGACTAAAACATCATCTCCTATGCATTGGCGTAACCAGGGGCCATCCACATTTATCGCTGATCTTCGTGTATGACTTTAAAGTAGAATATTTCGTGGCAGATTTATTTGACTAAGAATTTTTCTTAGCACTTCGCATGATTTATTGTCACTCGATTTCTTGCATTCAGCATTGAAAATTATAATTACGCGTAATTTACAGAATTGAATCTAAATATACTCGTAACGTATAACGAGATAACGTATCGTCCAACATGCGACTTCGCTTGTGCGCTCGCAGCGAGATCCCCGGCGATGAAACATTTGCACAAATGATGGAGGCATGTTCACCGAAACTGTCGATATTGCTATGTCTAAACGCCGAATAATCCTGCGCTTGCCAAATCAACCCAGTGGTATACGGAGGTGACGCCCAATATTTATAAGTAACATATTTATTGATAGAATTCATTCTTTACCTTTGAAAAAATTCCACGTTTCGCGCCACCAGGGCATGACTGCACAGCACACTGCACAGTTGCACACGGAGTTTTCATGACGTAATTGTTATCAATTTTAAAGCGCAGTAGTATAAGTCTTGTTTTCAATGTTACCTAATTCGGTTCGCTCCTAAAACTAAAAAAAAGTTTATCAACGTTCCCGTTGTCCGCGCAATTGTTTTTAATCTTATGTGGCCCTTTGGCCAAAATAGGTCGGCCACCCCCGATATAGATAAAATTGGAAATTATGTGCAAATTACAATTCAGTTGCATAGAGGAATAAAATCGCAATATGCGTCTTCGCTATGCAGAAACATTTAATGCAATTTTTGGAATTATACCATGATACTGCGACAGAGTAAATACATCGTCTGGTTTTGTACAATTGTAAAACTGATCTAAATATCAACAAACGCTGCTTCCCACTTGACAAAATTGAAAATATATTTAATGTAGCTTAGCGACTTGAACAAATGATTAAATAAGATTGCAAGTCCTAGTCCTTGAGTACTTGACTAAGTGCACGTAAACTAGACATATGCTATTTGACTACTTCCTAAATTTCGTTTATGACCAATGTCTATTAGTAGTAAGAGTATGTGTGCTTGCAATCAGTATAGTGCAGTGGTTCCCAAACGGTAGGGAATTCCCCACTGGTGGGGAATTCAATGGTTTCTGGTGGGGAATAGACGCATTTGTTCAAAATTATATACACGGATATATTCACGGAGACACATGCGCAATTACCGTTACCAGTTAACTGCTCTGCAATGTATGTATCGAAAATTATATTGCGTGTTGTTCACAAAACCTTATTTTTAACTCTGGGTCGCCAATCATGGCGTCACAAACGCATCCAGCACGACTAGTTTGACGTGAAATAACGCTTCCGTGAAATTTTGGGCGTTACCGGTATCGGTTTTATATTGCACTTATAGGCGATTGTCTTGCGTACTGGTGTGGTTGTGTGTCTTGTGTAGGCAAACCAGCAAATAGCTGCTCTGTGATGACAAAAGTGTTGGGTAGTGTGGAACAGGACCGTAACTGCCGCACCACAAACCCCAATTGGGGGAGGGGGTCGAGTTCGAAGAAGCCCAAAATTATTTCGTGAATCAACATAAATTTAAGAATTTTTTTTTTGGAATTTATGTTACTTTTTCAAATACATTTTTGCGCTTGGTGCACGATTAAATATTGCTGAGTATCTGATTATCGGGTACCCTTCCCACACGAAAATACGTAGAATTTATAGAAATGGAGACTTCGGCGTCAGTCATCACTGCACCACGACGCTCCAAGACATATGAAGTTATAGGCCATGTAACATGCAACTCCGAGAAGTGTGCCTCAACGATTAGCAGCGAGAAGACCTTGGCCGAGAAGGAATGGCCTTGTGGTCACCGAAAACTTCGATATATACAAGATACATATATGTTTAATTGTCCATAGGCGGCTAAATGGCTGGCGCCGAATGTTCATGTCCTGGCGATCTGAACCCTACAGGGCAAATGCTATCCCGCAGGGAAAAATTATTTGCCAGTAAAGCAATACCAAATTGAAATCGTGTGTGCCTTTTAGTTATGGCGATTTCCATATCTTTTGACATTGCAGATATAGGAGGTCACGAAATAGCATAATGTAACGAAGTCAATATACCAACGGGTCCGCTCGAAGATATTTAATTCTACTACTACCTTTTCCAACTACCTTTTCCAACACACTACCTTTTCCAACACACCTCACTCAGCTCTGCCGGTAAGTATGATTATTGGGCAGAGATGGGATAAAAAATTGATAACAAAATATATGGAATTCCCGATCATATTGACCGATTCAAACACAAATTATATAAATTTTTCGCACTTCGCGTGGAGTCGAAATAAGGCGACGCACTAAACAGTCGACCCAATGCAGCTGATAAGTAGCGGGGAAAAGCGTACATGCTCAGCGGGGCTGAGGGGGTTCTGGGGGGCGAGTTGGCTTTATCACCCTGTGGGGGCCCATGACCGAGACTTATTGGCGGGGCTGACGAAGTGCTGTTACGGTCTTGGTGGGGAATGAAGGCTCGGAATAAATATGAAGTGGGGAATGAAGACAAAAAGGTTGGAAACCACTGGTATAGTGTGTAATGGGAAAGTTAGTAAGTTACATCTCTGCATTAGTTGCTGACTCATACACAAGAGCTATACTTCGATTTTTTTTTATCCACGCTTTAATTATACAGGATTGGATATATGTCATGTTTGAATGATTCATACATATTAGGATATTAGAGCGTCCACGCTATAAAAAATGAAAAAATATGAAAAAAGAAGGATATTTAGAAAGGCGCTCTGTCATGTTAATTGCATAGTGCATAATTCGAGCTCTGTCACAATGAAACAATTTTGCATCCCACCGTTAATCCTATGTTTAATGGTTATATGATAGTTATTTAAACATAATTGTGGCATATATAATTTTCGAAGTTAATTGGTAATACTGTTGGAGTCGGAGTCGGAGTCGGTATATTGAAAATGTGTGGAATCGGTGGTAAAATTTACTTACTCCACAGCCTTGTATAGTCAGTTCAGCCATAATATTATTAACCCCTCCATTTGCCACCAATGCTCCCTCTAAACTGCGAGCACGCACTGTTGACAAAGTCTGGGCCCACAGAAAAAAACACCAGTGTTGAAAAAATATTATTACTGTATCTTTCGCAGAAGGCATTGATGATCATCCGACCAAATTGACGACCATTTCAGATGTACAAATGTGCATCACTAATTCGTTATCAGAAATTCGTAATCAGACAACTCGACCCCATCTCTTTTTGTAGAAAATTAAATAAAATGCCATAAAAACTCGAGTCTGTCGGAGCGAACGAGTTTCGCAAAATTTTGATATATTGACAGCTATCATCTTAAAAAGTGGGTAATTCCTGAGTCGAGCCAAAGTGATTACTTTTTTACGCACCCTTGTCCAAGGGACCGCACAGGGAGTAGGTGAGTTTGCGCAGACTCGTGAAAAATTAGATGGAGCATTGTTTGTCACACAATACAACCATTTTACTCACATACATGGCGAGAAATCAGTCATTAGTTGCTTTTCCGATACATATATATAAAGTGTTGTCTACAATATAGAGGAATTGTAAAATATATAAACCATGAAATAAAAGAATGGATAAATATATATTTGGGTGTTTACCATTTACGCCAGGGGTGTCAAACATAAGGCCCGCCAGACGATTTCATCCGGCCCGCGAAGCCATTTTGGGAAGATTTATTTATTTTTATATTTTCCAGCACTATTGTAGGAAATGTTGAGATTTATTTCAGAAAATACTACTATGTTCATAAGCTCCATTATAACCACCCGACTACGGCGATGTGGTTTCACTCTGGTTACCACTAGTAAAAAGTAGGTGAAATTGACACCCAATATCAAGAAAGCTAAAAGTGCTCACCAAGTTTAAAGTTTTATGGAAAAATGAATCAAAAAATAGTTCTTCACCGAAGCAAAAACCCCAATGCGGAACCGTTAAATGCAGTTAACATGGAAAATATATTAGTTGAACAAATATATAATTGAAACATGTATGGTTGCACTGCTATGTCACTTTCGACCCAATCGAACTCCAGACATGCCAACTTATATCGGCGTTAACGCGACTGTTTTAGCGGTTCTTAACTGTATTCAACCGGACAATCATCGTATTTTTGCCAATCCCAGCATTGTTCGCAAATAAAGGTGTGGCTACTTGCTACTTTAAAAACCCTCTGATCCGTGTATTATCTATATATGCTTATAAGGTATTCAAGTGATAAGCAAGAGCACAAATTAGCATTTTGGATTCAGTTGACTGGTCCCGCCTGCGAGCGATTTGAAGGCTTGAATCGGCCCGCGACGCAATTTGAGTTTGACAACCCTGATTTACGCCCTTACAATTGTTTTCCGGGAAGTATACTTTTCGTTCTTCAATTGTCATCAGACCTGGAAAGAATTTGTTAAATGTCAATAGACGACATGATACCCTCCGTAAGCATAACGCAACGTTTGTAATATATTCGTATAAAAAGACCATATTGGACAGCGTGTTTTGTACCTAAATCAGTCGACGTGAGTGAAAAAGGCTACTATTGAGACAATAACTGGTTGGATGCAAAGAATGAAATGAGTGTTGCTCGATCAAAAACGAGGACACAATGTCAATTGCTTGTAAAAGACGAGAAGCAGCATTCACCAGATTAGTGATTAGTGCGACTAAATTGAAGATGTCAACGTTCTATACTATTCTTATGCTGAAGAAAATACATTAGTTATACCATCCTGTATGTCCAATTATTGAAATTCAAAAACACGTTTGCCGGATATGTCACAAAGGGGGCCAAGAAAACACGAACAAAATTAGGAGTCAGCCAATCAGTAGCTTATTATTACAATCTTGAACTAATCAAGACCATTTTGCGATAACCCGCGCTCTCGCCGATGGCTAATTTTGAACGTTTTGCGATTAATCTTATAGCGACTTTCCTGTGAGGTTCTAGCAGGCTTACTGATGTTTCATCTTTATCAAAATCGACATAATGAGACATTACAACGCAGTATTTTTTAATTTTTTCAAATCTTGGACAATCCTAATATATACACTCAACGGTTAACACTATCGCTGGCCCAGGAAGCTCGGCGTATATCATTGGTTCCCAACCTCTTTCGATTAATCGCCCCCTTATTATCCGCGACACAAATTTTAGCCACCCCCCATATTTACGGATTCGGAAATGAGGACATATAAACGGGAAATTTAGTCACCTAACTCTAATCGCTGGTGATTTTAATGAGGAAGGCCATTTTCCGAGGTGCTAGGGCAGTGGTTCCCAACCTGTGGTACGCGTACCACTAGTGGTACGCGAGGGTCTTCCAGGTGGCACGCGAGTACATTTCCGTTTTTGACGTAGGAGACTTATCAGTTCAGGTGGAAATGATTTTTGAGTTTTTTGAAGCCGTCGTCGTCGTGGTGGTATGGTACGTCTGTGGTAAGGTACGTCTTTTGTTTCTCACCACTGTGATATGTTGTGCCTACATGACCGATCTATTTCTTTGTTGATCCAGCCGACTTGCTTGTCGGGACTGGGGAGCAAGAGGAGCTCATAGATGGAAATCCAGGATGACCAAACGGCAAAGACGAGACACAAAGATTGTTCTCCAATAAACGCGTGGTTTAGCCTGGCTTCCTTGTACTCGACGCTAGCTTCTCACGCTATTACCCAGTTGCTAATTTTCACTTCTACGTAGGAGTGCGAGCAAGGATTTTCATCCCTGATGACTATCAAATCGAGAAAACGAAACCGACTTGTTGCGTCCATGCATGACATTCGATGCGCTTTGAGCCACACATCTACCAGCTAGATGAAAATAAACAAATGCAGCCATCGCATCAAATAAATTGACCGTGGGCTGACTTAAAAAAGGTCATCTCACCAGCTCAGCTCCCAAAATAGCCGCCGGAGCGTTATTTCAGTGCTGATTTAAGGTATTTTAGTCGAATTTTACCCTATATTTAACCAAAATTCTCCTAAAATAGGAAAAAATCTCAAAAAAGAGGACGTCAACCGATGACACTTTCAAACACGTCAAAAAAAATGTCAAATCTTCTTAAAAGAGGACGTATGGTAGCCCTATGATAATGCCTACTTTAATAGAATCTGTTATTACACCTCACATCGGTCAAATACGTGATTATGACGTCATAAAGGGTAGAACTAGTGTAGGTGGTACGCGAGCACTGCATAAAACTTCGAAATGGTACGTGGGCGGAAAAGGGTTGGGAACCACTGTGCTAGAGGCTCCGAAAACCGGTTTCCATGTCTACTTTCCGTTAAGTTAACCTTTTTTCTCGCGTCATATGCAAAGCAAGCCGTCTTCATGTACATTTATTACCGGGGTAATTATATATAGTCACTAGATATTCAAACATTTTCGCCTCCAGTCGCCACTATGGTATTTACCCCTCCTTTTCTCAAAATCGCACAAGTTGGGAACCACTTGCGTAGATCATGCACTGCAAAATAGTTCTATGTTCTACCTATATCCACCTGACTGTAGAAATTTAAGACAATGATTATGTAATTACACTGATACATGTATACTTACGTCTCTCAATTTCTTGGGTAAACGCCATGATTTTAGCCAGCATTGCGATTATGATGGTTGCAAAGATGATGAGTATAATTGGAGTTGCTTTAACCCGGTTAACCCGGCAATTACTACATAGTCTGCTAACGGGATTCCCATTTTTCTCGGTGCAGGCCACAGAGTTGTCTTGGCGTACATAAGGAGTTTCGTAAATCGAATACTGATTATTTTCAGCCATTGTTGAAACTTTTATTCTGTAAAAGAAACGTTCGCAGTCTCATTCCCCTATCATCATAACCGATCGTAGGTGTCCAAAATTCGGAAAATCTGAAAAATGATGGGTATCAAAGTTGAGTTACGGAATGCATGATGATGAACAAACAACAGCTGCTTCACATAAACTTTTAAAGCATGGCAGGCTTATTGTGGAGGAAATCGCCGTAGCCTACATCTCTGTTTTGACCGAGGGAAAGTTAGAACACGCGGAGAAATATTGCAAAGGCGCTTATGCAAGTGGCGAACGAATTTCTCGTTTAAGAAGCGATGCATCATCATTGAATAGTGAATAAACAAACGCATATAAAGCTTAACAATGACACTTCTTTGTCTGATCTTATTAGGCTCCTGTCGTGGTATATAATTAAAGTTTCGAATGCTCTAAGAATTGGCCGAAACAGCCAATTATGCTGGGCATCTATTAGACTCTTACAACAAAATGAATTCACTGGTAAGTGGTGGCAAAGTCGTCAATGATGCCGCAGAGACAGAGATATAAAGGTAAGCACGGACCATGCTGGTATGTCCACTAAAAAGACCTGCACATGGGGATTAATATAGCAAAGAATGCCTGCAAATAAAGTCACATGTCACGCTACCAGATAGTATGCTATAGTCTAGAGATCTTGTTTGTTGCAATTAATATACCTGTTAAGAATCAGTCAGCCTGCGCTTGAAATGGCTACGTCATATACCAGTGGTTCTCAATCTTTTTCTTGCTCGCGGACCCATTTTAGACCGTCACGGACCGCCGCGGACCCCCGCAAATTTTAGGTCAAATTTAGGTCAACTATCGTACAATCGTCATCTATCTTGTGCTAATGATAAACGGCAACACAATGAAGTTTGTCGACAATAAAATAGCCTACTATATGTAGAAATTCGGTAGACTATTTTTCAAAGCGAGTCTTGAAATTCGCGGACATGTTTATTTAACAAAAGTATTTGCCGCTATACTGACAACGACAAATCCAAAATATTTTGCATTGATTTCGAAGTCAGCATAATTTACCATGCTATCTTGAATTTTTATATTTTGCTGCAAAACATTTTCAAAACAGCGATATGTTTGTATCAGAAGGCTATTTGCAATTTGGAAATTGAAGTGAATTGGCACAGTATAGGATATAGTTTATACCAGACGGCCTTACTTTAGACATGACTCCTGAATTTCCAGCAGTCAAGAAGCGTAACTGCCCCGTGATTCCCCTATAGCTTAACAAGCGTACAAATTAAGTTTTCAAGTTTGCAATTTCAAAGCGAAATACCCCTGGAAATGCTTCGCGGACGCCCGGTTGAGAACCACTGCCATATACGTTTCCGAATCCGTAAGTCCCAAACCAAGTTCATCAGTACACGAGATTAGCGGTAATCGCCACCAATAAACGATCAAAACTCATGCTAAAAATGAACGGTGGCGCTGAAGGCCAACATTTCACGAAAATTTGCATGCTTTTATTTTAGAAATGCGAATACTGCGTCGTAGAATATAATTTAAACTTTTAGCCCGGCCTACCAACGTATTTCCCGCTTCTCATTCGGCTCGCATGGAAACAAATAATTACCCACCCACCTAAAAATGATCAGTAGCGGGCTCAGATAATAATCAGTACGTTAGGCGATATACATATTGATCACCTTTCCGAACCATAAAACCACACAATTGGTGACCAGATAGCGTAGTGGTATAATTCACAGCTGCAACATCATTGGTTGCGGGTTCGTGCCGAACGAGGTCGACTCCAGAATTCCTACCTAAGTGGTGAAGGTTTATCTAAGCTCCTCCTATCCATCTCATCCGCGTAAGCGGTGTCTTATAAAAGCCTAGAAGTAAGCCGTGCTACAAGTCGGCTGCTACGGAATAAAAATGAAGAGAATTGGCCTGGTGTAATTTATCACAGCAGTCGACAAACACCATGGCGACCTCAAACAAACCACACGATTGGCCGACAAGGTTGTCCTAATGATGAAATTGTGCACATGCCGCATTACAACATGCTCAGGTTTTTGCTTTAAATTGTTTTGATAATAATGTTAAAAGCATCTTAGAGCACGTGAAATCATAATGTATACCTGGAGATTATATTCAAAACAATATAGCATGAAAACAGTACGAAAACAGTAATAAAAACATCTCCCTTTTAAATACCACGATAACCACGTTAGTATCAGAACCAGTCAATTGAAAATAATTAATTGGTCAGATGTTCTGGTAATAAGACATAATGAGAAAGAAATCACTGAAAACAACTCGGGAAAAATGAATCGGAGCAGTCGTTCTGAAACTTTTTTTAGACACGTCCACTTGAGTATAGTGAAAAATTTCTCGCCCCTTATCGACATATAAATAAAAAAGTAATAAAAAGTGGGACCAGAATAGTTGCAATCCCAGGGCATAATTGGATGGCATGAAATATTTTGCCTATGGCATGGTCTTGTTCCAGTCAAACCCGTGGAAAGTTTCACTAATTTTTCATAGAAGATGCAGTCAAAAGTTGCATTTATTTTTCACAAAAGTTGCACTAAAATATGCATTTATGGACAAGATTCTTGGGATTTTCAAGGTACGAGATACTCGAATTGATCCGTATCCAAGGCACCGTAGCAAAACTCAGTCTTGGCGATTGCAACAAAATCAATAGTTTGAAAAAATTGACCAAGTGGAAATAAAATTTTCGGCGGTCTATAGCATGAATGTACGTCAAATCAGGGAGAACCCTAAATTTCAACGACAGTGAAATAATCAAGCGATCTATTTACATATAGTGCCAATTATTTCCGGTAAAAGGTTAGTTGCATGAATGATCGAAAAAACTTGCAAAAAGTGGCATGAAAAATGGAAAAAAAATTGCTTGAAAATCAAAGCTGCAAAAAATTTCTTGAAAAATGGAGGAAGTTGCAAAAAGTTTCAACATAAGATTCTTCCAAACAGCTTAAAACACCATACTAAATAACTTCCAAATATTTGGGAAGCTGTAAAAATAAGGTTCAAATATTATTATTAAGGTACAATAACTATGACTAATGATAGACTATAAATGATCCTTGTTTCTTAAATTATCAATGCATATCATACATGGCGTATGGCACGACATGCTAAGGATCTTATTTCAACAAAAATTCGTGTCTTTCTACGCACTGTGCACGGACACTTTGACAGATACATCATAAAAGCGTCAGCTAAAAGCTACACGCATTCACTGCTCTGCCTACTCTTAATTCAGAGACATTTTCTGATCGGAGCAAAGTCCGGTATCAGTCAACAGCTAACATCGGTGGAGGGATGGTACAACGCGATTAGGACATTTAAATCGTAGCGTAATTTACATAGTTGCCAATTTTAAAACTTGGAACTTCTAACATAAATCAAACTCATTCCGAGTTCAAGAAACATCATTTTTCTCTCTGACAGCTTTGCACCGCCCTTCAGATGCTTTGACGCCCCCACAAATGCAATTGTTTTAAACAGTGTTTTAAACAAAGGCATTTAAAAAATTGTGTTTTTTAAACTTGTATAAATATGCCTTAATTGTGTAAATACTTAACGAAAACATGTTGTATGAGTCTATGGACGACAAATACCACCTGACATATTCGACTTATACGACATGGGATGGTTTGAACCCTTGAAATAGTCGTTTCAACAGATATAGTACGTAGATATAGATCATTGGTACAGAATGAATGCTCTGATGATGATGACCGCCGACCGTATAAATGCTGCAAGACGATGTAGTCCAGGTTGAAGATATTTTTAGTCCGTATATGACACTATGACGTAACACGAGAATATGCGAGACCTCATGGCTTGAAAAAAGGAATAAAATACTTGTTTTAAACAGGGGCCTTGTTTCAAACATGTTTATTTTGAATTGGTTTTTGTTTTAAACACAACCCTAGTTATCAGGAATCATATGTAAGAGTGTGCATGACTTGGCCTCCAGTGGAACCCCTGAGACTGACTGGGGAACTTTGGTAAAGTACCAATTCATTAGAAAAACTAATTCATGGTTTTTGGTTAACAGCAATCCATTTGTTGCCAACAGTAAAAACCGCCAATAATAAAATCCATATATTGCTGATATTGCTATAGTATGCAATGCGATGCAGATGTTTATCTACGAAATTTCACATCTTTCCTCGCGAACAATACCATCCCTTAGGCTTCAAAATTTATATTATGTTTTTCCTGTTGTAGCATGTGCGTTGTGCGTGTTCCTGATATTTTATAATGCGTATATCCCGGATAGCATGACAAATTTTCCCTCTATGCAGTATAGCCATTATCAATGCTCCCACTGCGGAGTTTTTCTCGTATTTCTACTATGAAAATAACTTTCACTCATATATTTCATACAGAATACCAACAGCTGCGTTTCATTTCGGCAATTACGGAATTCTGATGGAATTGTAATTGTAATTATAAAAAGAGATAAAGTAATTGACTGACAATGTAATTAGGTCTAATATCGAAAACGTAGTTCTACTGCAAAAATATTCATTATTCCCACATGTACAATGAACATATTACCAGAGGTGGTCAGTAATGAAGTACTTCTACTTTTTCGAAGTACTCAAGTAGTTTTCCTCTACTTCTGGTACTTACTCAAGTAGATCTGATTTTCGCAACTTCTACTTCTACTTCGTAAAATTTTGTGATCTACTTACTTACTTTTCGCTATTTTCAGTTTGTCAAGTAGAAGTAGTTTAAACCTTGAATGAGGAAGATAGCCTGAGGAATTTCTGGGCTGTTTTGACGGATTTATCAACATTTAATTTTCATAAAAGTTGCTTAAACCTTGGAATTTTCGTCGCGCTTCGCACGCAGGGGTTACGGAATGATCATTATAATTTCATGAAAGTATCGGTGAATATAATTTAGGTAGCGGGTTTTCGGGGTTCCGTTCAAACCGCATTGTCGCCCTTCGCCCATATGAAATATTTCATCACAGTATTTATGGCTCATCATAACGTTTGAAACTGATGTTTCGCAATCTAGCATTTACTTATCATATCGTGATCTAGCAGTCCATGACGTGTCCTAATCTGGAATAGTGGACTCTGACTTTTTTTAGTATCAGAGCTGTTTTTAGCATACCAACTTTCCAAACTTTCTGGACTGAAGACATGAAATGCATGATCCGCTTTTAGAAGTAGTAATTATATTTCACTTTCAATTCCCAGTATCATATACTTTGAGTTCTAATTAATATCAGTTCGTTTGTCTGGATAACATACATGTTGAAGCGTGAAAGCAAGTGAAGTAATGCCTTTAATTTTCGGAAATAAAGTTACACAACATGGCATTTCTACGATCCACCATACTTTTGATTAACATGTACTAATCGCGCGGGGGAGGGCGCCACACCATGATATTGTCTAAAACGTGCTGTTGGAGTAAACAGAGGATTAGTATCGCATTTATATTTCAATACTATCATTTTCATCCCATGATGCAGACGAAATCCTATGCTGTCGAAATCTGGATACCTCCTGGTATGCATCAATATGAATCAAGCTAGGCACCTTTCGCATTGCTAAATTTGCACCTTTTGACATTCCGTGTGAACGAATTATGATCATTTTCACAACTTCTTACTTACTTGAGTAGATTTAAAATCAGTCAATTCTACTTCTACTCATACTTGAGTAGATATTTTCGTCGCTACTTCTACTTCTACTTCTACTTGAGTAGCTTTCTTGGCTACTTTGACCACCTCTGCATATTACTTATTCTTCATCCCTCAATAATATGATATAAGAGGATTAGCTTATTACGGTGGGGGTGGATTAGCGAAGGTACATTCGAGGAAGATCGAAATTCATAATAAGTTTGCTTGTTATAGTAACAACATTACAGCGAGTGCTGCCATGGTGAGTGGGATGGGTGATATACGCCAATGTTATGTCCATGATGATGACTAGGGTAATTTTTTTCTTCTAAAAAACGAAAGATTTTGACCTAAAAAAATCAAAACTTTGGCATTTTTAGACCTTCGAAAACTTAATTTTGACCAAATTTTGACCTAACGTATGCAAATTAGGTGTTTCCCACAGAATGTTAGAATTGTACGACTTGTCATCATTTCTGGATCGAACTGTCTGTCCTTAGTTTGGCCTGAAAAAACTTTTTTGACTCAAAAACTGACAATTTCTTTCATGACAAAACTTGATTTTAACGAAATCTGACCCTATGAAGAATTCCAGTAGTTACCTCACGTACTATAGTAAAAATAATGAAATTGTTGTGGTACAACGAAATAAACTTTCCTACATTCTGGGGTAGAAAGTGCCTGTCCTTACTAAATAAATAGCTTGCCAAGACTGAAGAAAGAACGTTCACCAGTAGCAGTTGTTGGCTGGGAATACTCAAGTTGTGCGTGCGTGCACTGCTGGGGACACACTGCATTGTTTCATTCTGACAATAGTGTCTACATAACAATTTTTCCTAATGCGCTTCTTGATATAAGAACCATGCAATGCCCACGCAGTCTCGCTTGACTTTGTATTTGGGGTAGGCCTACGTTGAGCATAACATCATGTTACCAATGTTTGTTTTATTTGAATATTTATAATTCACAATGAGCAAACAACAGGATGACTATAAAGTAGGCTACAAGCCGTAAAATGTCAAATGATAAGTTCCCGGTCAGTGCAAAATCTACGATACAAACGAAATGCAGCTTGTTAACAAAATTTGACTTTGTTTACAATTTTTGACATTTTTTGACCTATAACGCTAAAATTTTGATCTAATTTTGATTCAGAACTGCCGAAAACGGGGAAATTTTTTAGTCGATATAAGGGAAAAAGACGGCTTGCAAAAAGCCACTACATAGCAACAGCAGAGCATCAGGGTATCATAATTTTTTGTTGTATTCCGTGACGTAATGTAGGCCTATTCCAGGAGACATGCATTTCAGGTCGAAGCATAAACCTTGATGGATTTCCAACTATATATCAACGAATCACTTGAGCCGGATATGGATCAAACGTTCATATTATACATAAAACTTTGAAGGTATTAGCGGATGTCGCCATAGCTTAATCTTACTGCTAGTGATATATATATATATATACATTTGATGATGGAAATGATTTGTGGGCCGAATGCCAGACATATCATCCTTTATAATTGGGCTTCCGATTGAAAGACTATACTCCAAGCCGTTCGGACACTTCGCTATTTTTTATGTTATCGCAATCTTGTTGTGTTTCGAAGAGACGAAAATATAAATAAAACGAATACGCACCGCAGATGAGCATATTTTAGATGCAAAGCACACAATCGTGCAATCTAAGCTATACACTCTGCATCGACTAATTCGAAGGTTTTTGGTCGAAGGAAAATTTTGATTAATAATGCAATTTTTATATGATTACAAGATAAATATCACATGAGACAAATTCTTCTCTGCCTAACTTTAGCGAGGACGAAGTTGTAAAGTCAAATTCCGTGGTTTATATGGCAATTTCGAACGCGGCTGATGACTATCGCAATATCACATAGGGAACAATAGGTTGTTGTGTTGAATACACAAAGCTAAGTGGGTACGTGAAATAGCGGCTGGCAGGTTTGTTGTGGACATTACGCATATCAGGAATTATGCGAGGCGGTGACTATAACAACTTTGGTGAGTGGCCTGTGGCCTTATAATCTACTACAACTGTCAATTCATCGCATGTTAATCACATGCGATGTCTGCTGAAGTAGAATGCGTGTCAAATCCACCGTTGCTAATGCGTCAACAGAGTCTAAGTAGAATACATCCTGCATAATTACTATGCCTAACTCTAAGAAAAAAGAACTTTGAATATCTTTGCGAACTAGCGAAAAACAAATCTTCGTTACTTCCTCCGCAGAAGAACTGGTATCTGCTGTAGTCGTCTGTGCGGGTGCCAATATTCCGGAAATTCCTCCATCCTGTACGCGGTTAGAACTTTTGCGTATACAAAACATAACTTGATCAAAACTAACATGGAACGGGGAAATTAATCATTGAGTTATTCATGGAAAAATGAGCGTGGACATGAGTCATTAAACTTCCAAACCGCATTTACTAGAATTCTAGTTTGCTTGCCACGCTAATGACATATTCGTCTCTGAAATCTCCCTCGAAATTGGTATATTTTGCGCACTTCGCATGACAGATAGAGCGTGAGTGCAACGCATAGCCTACCTATGTATGGTAGGATTGGCTGTTCAGTTTCAAGTTAAATTCTTATGAAATTCGCTCTTTACAACTGATATCGAATGCCTTGCATTCACAATCAGGACCGAAACAACACTTCGTTAGCCTCCCAAAACGTTCGCCTTGCAACCCTCCCATAGGGTGATAAACCTAAGTTCTGGAGGGCTTCGGAATAGCATATATATTGCTATATATTGCTCACGTAATCAGATTTACCGGTAGAGCTGAGTGAGGTGTCTCGGAAATTGTAGGCCTCGTAAATGATAACTAAACATCTTCGGGCGGGCGGGCGGACCCGCTGGAATAATTACTTCGTTACATGATGTTATTTCGTGACATCCTGTCTGCTATGTCATAATATATTGAAATCGTCCAAACGTACTAAACTGCAAGACGCACACGATTTAAAATAGGCATTTCTTCACTGGCAAATATTTGTTGGGTTCAGATTGCAAAGACAGGAACATTCAGCGCCAGCCTATGGACAATTAAATATATATGTAACCTAATATATATATATATTTATAGAAGTTTTCGGTCAGCATAAGGGTAGTCCTTTTCGCCCAAGCTTTTCTCGCCGCCGATCGTTGCGGCACACTTCCTAGAGTCGCAAGTTAACCTGGCCTAAAACTATATTTCTTGGTACATCGTGGTGCGGTCATCGCCAACGTCAAAATGCCCATTTCTATAAATCATGCGTATTTTTTCTTTGGGGAGGAGTACCCAATAATTAAGATAATTGGCAATTTCGAAAAAAGGTTTCATTATTTTTCAAAGACATAATCTATATTATATTTCAATTCCCAAAAACATATTGGCCAATCTTTGAGCTCACCCACCTCCCAATTGGGGTTTTGGGGTGCGGCAGTTACGGTCCTGTTCACAATATACCAATTTTCCTCACTTTTACTGTTTCTGGCTGCATGTTCAAGTACCAATGCTAACATACGAAATAGCAATCTTATGGTAACTTTACTATTCTTCGAAATTATAATGAAACGTTGTCCTTTGGCCGTCCTAGTGTCGAATCAAGTCCAGTCATCAAAAAATCGCGACTCATAGTCGAACACGAGTCATTACAAGTTACAAACCTGGATTTAACTAATGTAACCACCTGATGAAATTATTCGCAATATTGATTGCAGCCTGGTATCTCCTATTCAAACTTCAAATCCTCATTTCTACACTCTACGCGTATGAGATCAGCATGACAATGATTACCAATAGCCTTCAAAAACATGTAAATAAATAAATAGCCTGCTCCCTCGTTAGCACTTTACTGCGGAATAGTTTAAGGTATATCACCAGTCAACACTATATTGAGAAACTTGCATATCTAAGCGGCGTCTCATGTCATCTTAATTTTGTAGTCTGTAATTGGTATGACAATCAGTTTAGTTTGTCTCAGCAAAAATTAGACATGCCTAATTACCAAAATATGCAATCATTCAAACTTAGTAGTACATATCACACCATGATCTCTGGTTACAATGTTGTTAGGCTGCATGATCAATAAGAGCCTTCCTTTGATATCGGAAGCTATTTGTATATGTTTGCCGTTGAATAAAGATCCATGGACTCTACACGTACCTCCAATTAATATAAGATTTATTCCAAAAGAAGTTGAAAATCTTGGGTGGTTGTAAAAAAACAATATTTAGTTGTTTCTTGTTGTTTATTAAACGAAGAATTTGGCGCTTATCACCTGTTGGTCTTTTGTACCACGGTCCATAATGGCGTAAGAAATGAAAAGCAGTCAATGATGGCGTTGGATTGAAGACATAATATTTTAAAATAGCATTTTACCAGAAAAAGGAAATTTCGGATCGGTGAAAAATAAAACAGTCACGGCCGTTCACGAATTACGGTTGCAGGACAACACAAATTCAATTTTGAAAGGGATGATTTTGTACTCGGGGAGGAGAATATCTAGTTTGTGATTCACAGATAAAATACATTGTCGGTCATATATTCGAGCGTTATGGAAAGCTATATCCGATGGGCAGACCTGCTTCATGTGCGAGCCGCATCGAAAAATCTTCGTTTTGAAAGAGCCACAACACAAAAATTCAAATATACGAATTCCATTACGTCACGATGAAATGTAGGCTGTCGAATGAGGTATATTATTTTGTGGTGATACGGTGCGTCTCCACCTGGGCTGCAAAATGTTTGAAAATAGGCTGATATGACGTAACAGCAGTAAGCGGCAGTTCCTTCAGGTTCTGCTGAGCATTTGGAAAGATTTCAGCTCGGTAATCTTATTGCTCTGTGAATCTGTATTCGTTGGCTAACTCGAGGCAAAGTTTTCGTGTTTGGTTTCGTAATGACGGTTCAAGTTACTATCATTGTGATTATTGAGCGAACCAAAGTGGTTTCCAAATTTTGTGTCGGTCGAACTGTCATTTTGACCGATTTATCCCCGCAATTTCGAGGCTTCAAACTCAAGACCGAATACGTCTCGACCTCGATTTCCGCCACTTTGTGAACTTGGCGATGCAGACCACAGAAGTCATGATATGACTTATTTGCGCATACTTTATGAGCGATAAGACATAGTCATGAATGCAAAGTCATCAGCTGTGTGGTGTTTTTCAGCATTGCATCGATAGAGATTTCCATATCAGCCTGATAAAACCATGATATACTCGCATTGTTGTCCAGCATTGACAGGCATTCAAGAAATCATTTTTTCATTCCTACTCGTGTGTAGTCATAAACCCGTTTTCAACGCATTTCCCACAAATCCTAGTTCACTGTAAAAAATCTGGTAGATTTACTGGGAAATCTCTGTAAATTTTACCACGAATTACCGGTCGCAGCCAATTACTGTGCGTAGCTTGTCATTTTACATTTTGATATGTAATATTACCTTAATATAGCTGTAAAGTAAGTTACCAGAATTTCTTCGCAAAATTACTGACAGTTACTCGTTACTGCAGTTTACCGGGCTATTGGCAAAATTGATTAGCATCAAAATCGCTGCAGCCAATGTATACGTAAAACTGAATGTTACTGATATATCATTCTAGAGGTAATTTGGCCTGATTGAACCTCGTTTGCGAGACTGGGGTCTGTCATGCCGAAATTGTTGGCCCTAGTATCAATTTAAGCTTAGTAGGGTACAAGAAATAACTGACAATCGTAGCTAATGTGGTATACCGTAGCCATATTATATTATAAGGCAATGGCTGTACGGCCAGTCTCGCTGGTTACATTCGTTGTCACGGATAAGGCTGATAAGTTAGAAAATTAGTTCAGGATGTATAATATTGCTCGGGGAAACTAGAAATATCAGCACCGCATGCTCAGCTGACCATTTGTTATTGGCGGACAAGGCGACATGTAATAGGTTACATTAGGTGACTGCTTTTTCTGAGATTCGTAGTAAACAACCAACGCACAACTGTGACATCACAAGCAGCGTCTGGTTAGGTAAGTACAGTAAGTAGTGAACAACACATGGAATATATATCAATTTATACGAAATTAGATGAAAAAAGGGACTATGTGCAATGCTAAATGTTTCTGTATGGAAAAAACGACCCAGATCAAACATTATAACGTGGCCAGTAAATATTATTGGTGTCATGTGTCAGCGGATGAATACCATTTATTTCGAAATCGTTCGAGTGTCGTCTGGCCAGTGGCCAATGGCCATTAGTGAGATTTGAGACTTTTGAGCCAAGAGTGGAGCGAAGCTTGTTGTGCTTGAAGAAAGTGGACACGATCGTTGAAGATTCCTAGGAATGCTGAATGGGATACGCATCTTAAAAGGTAATACAGTACTACATAGTATTTGTTACCGTGAATATCTGACTCTGCACACCAGCCCTCGATGACTTAGATTTCATGATTGATATATTTCGTTCGCCGCATTCTCTGTTCTATTTTGGGATATTTGTCGACTTATATAGTGACCACATACTCCGCTGCGGAGGAGTTGAAACTGTTGGCTTGGTAATGTCATTTCCGGGCCATAGCATAGATATGTTGGCGCTTCTTCGATGTACGCCCCAGATCGAAACAGTGCTCCCCATGACACCGACAAATGTTTCACATGAACACAATAAAATTTATAAACGTCAAAATAAATTGTTTTTTGTCTTTGTTATGGAAGGGGGATATTATGGTTGGAGGAGAGGGGGATATTAGGACTGGGGAGGGGGGATTTTTGGGTTGAGTAGAGTGGGATATTAGAGTTGGAGAGGGGGGATATTAGGGTGCAAAAATATTTTCTTCACATCCACAAAACGTCATTGGAATAAACTGTATATTCATTCATGATATCACGATGAAGTGGTTATCGATGGAAAAATATTGCTGCTGGAGGTCTAATTCTTCTTTAGGAGACATGCAGTAACACGAGTGGTCTCAAGAAAACGTGAATTAATTCCACCACTGGCCAAACTTCCAATTGTTTCTTTTTCTCGTTCTCATTCCTTCTGTGTAAGTAGTATCTTGCAGTTCCACTAAAAAGAATTCGTGCGTAAGTAGCTATATAAAGCAAAGTTCCTAACCTGGACAGTGGACATGACATTATAAAGACTAAGACAAATAGGCTAACAAAAATATAACATGTTTTGAAGTACCGGTACTGGCACATTGTGTGATGACGGCTCCGCCTTTTACATGACATAGCAGAGATTCATGACTTTATCTCTGTATTGAAGCAAAAGGTTCCTAATTTAAGGTGGCATGTGTGGCAAAAAAATCCAGCAGTGGATGAAAACATATCTATGCTATGGCCCGAAAATGACATTACCAAGCCAACAGTTTCAACTCCTCCGCAGCGGAGTATGTGGTCACTATATAAGTCGACAAATATCCAAAAATAGAACAGAGAATGCGGCGAATGAAATATATCAATCATGAAATCTAAGTCATCAAGGGCTGGTGTGCAGAGTCAGATATTCACGGTAACAAATACTATGTAGTACTGTATTACCTTTTAAGATGCGTATGCCATTCAGCATTCCTAGGAATCTTCAACGATCGTGTTCACTTTCTTCAAGCACAAGCTTCGCTCCACCCTTTGCTCAAATCTCACTAATGGCCACTGGGCAGACGACACTCGAACGATTTCGAAATAAATGGTATTCATCCGCTGACACATGACACCAATAATATTTACTGGCCACTTTATAATGTTTGATCTGGGTCGTTTTTTCCATACAGAAACATTTATCATTGCATATAGTCCCTTTTTTCATCTAATTTCGTATAAATTGATGTATATTCCATGTGTTGTTCACTACTTACTGTACTTACCTAACCAGACGCTGCTTGTGATGTCACAGTTGTGCGTTGGTTGTTTACTACGAATCTCAGAAAAAGCAGTCACCTAATGTAACCTATTACAGGTCGCCTTGTCCGCCATTAACAAATGGTTAGCTGAGCATGCGGTGCTGATATTTCTAGTTTCCCCGAGCAATATTATACATCCTGAACTAATTTTCTAACTTATCAGCCTTATCCGTGACAACGAATGTAACCAGCGAGACTGGCCGTACAGCCATTGCCTTATAATATAATATGGCTACGGTGTACCACATTAGCTACGATCGTCAGTTATTTCTTGTACCCTACTAAGCTTAAATTGATACTAGGGCCAACAATTTCGGTATGACAGACCCCAGTCTCGCAAACGAGGTTCAATCAGGTGAAATCACCTCTATAGAATGATATATCAGTAACATTCAGATCTACGTATACATTTTGAAGCTAATCAATTTTGCCAGTAGCCCGGTAAACTGCAGTAACGAGTAACTGTCAGTAATTTTGCGAAGAAATTCTGGTAACTTACTTTACAGCTATATTAAGGTAATATTACACATCAAAATGTAAAATGACAAGCTACGCACTGTAATTGGCTGCGACCGGTAATTTGTGGTAAAATTTACAGAGATTTCCCAGTAAATCTACCAGATTTTTTACAGTGTAGATGCGCTTTATGTAGATGCGAATTGTTTTGTTGCACGTGTTTCATACTGCAACTAGCCCATTTTAAAACTTCAATGAAACGATGTTCAGACAAATTAATGATAGGGCAATGAGTTGCCACCTGTGATCTAGCCTGGCTGACATTCATGTTTGATACCACATAAACAAATTGTTTTATGTGACGTTGCAAAACCTCTCCACTACCGCAGTGTGCGACTTTGACGCTTTTCAAAGTGAGCGCGAGTGTGACAATTTATTTGTAAAACTAAGCGGTGTCTACCTGTGTCCCGTATCTGCAATTTACAATGGAGAAAAAAAAACGCTTCAGTCGTTTCATTTTTATGTGTTTTGATTGAGATATTTGAAAGAATATTTTTGAAGGACGTGTTCAGAAACGAATCCATGGCTTTTGGTCAACAACAATCCATTTGTTACCAACGGTAAAAACTGCCCGTATTAAAGTCATATAATGCTTATATTGCTAGAATGCAATGCGACACAGATATTAGTTATCGACGAAATTTCATATCTTCCTCACAAACAATACCATCCCCTGGGCTTCGAAACTAATATTATATTTTTCCTGTTGCAGCATGTGCATGTTTCCGATAGTTTATAATGCGTATGCCGGGGAGCCTGACAAATTCAATCCAGCTCCGTTTATAAATTTTTAGGATTTTCATTGTATGCAGTATATAGCCGTTAATAATGCTCCCACTGATGAGTTTTTCTCCTATTTCTACTATAAATACAACTTTCACTTACATATTTCATACAGAATACCAACAGCAGTGTTTCATTGCAGCAATTACGTAATTCAGATGAAATTGGTATAGTTCTAATTGAAAATCGCAATGATATAAGTAATTACTGACAATGTAATTAAGTCTCGCATCGAAAACGTAGTTCTACTGCAAACATATTCATTATTCACACATGAACAATGATCATAGTATGTATGCTTTATCCCTCAATAATATGAATAAGAGGAGTAATTTTACCATGCGGTAGAATAACGAGGGTGTATTTGAGGGAGTTCGAAACTCATCATAATTTTTCTTGTAGTAACAACATTACAATGAATACTACCATGTGGAGTAGGATGTGTGATATACGCCGGTATTATGTGCATGGTGATGACTGATGATATTGATTTAGTACTGTAGAAAATGTGATAACGTTTTTCGTGGATTTAAGGGAAAAATACGGCTTGCAAAAAGTCACTAAATAGCAACACCAGAGAGTCAGGGTATCGCATTGTTTTGTTGTATTCCTTTACGTAATGTATTCCAGGAGGCATGCATTTCAGATCGAAACATACACCTCGATGGAGCTACAACTAAATAGCAATGAATCACGCCAAATGGATAT
Source organism: Botryllus schlosseri (assembly GCF_051294905.1). Classification (NCBI taxonomy): domain Eukaryota; kingdom Metazoa; phylum Chordata; class Ascidiacea; order Stolidobranchia; family Styelidae; genus Botryllus; species Botryllus schlosseri. The sequence continues at coordinate 15,727,290 of NC_137239.1, forward strand.
GGACCAAACGAGCCTATGATACATAAAACGTGGAAATCATAATCGGATGTCCCCAGAGCTTAATCTTACCGATTGTCTTATATATAAATATCTTAACGCTTGATGGAAATGTTTAGTAGGCCTAATGCCTGACATATCATCCTTTATAATTGAGTTTCTGATGGAAAGACTACTCCAAGCCGTTCCGACACCTTGCTATCTTTTCATTTTATCGGAATCCTGTTGTGTTTCGAAGCGACGGAAATATAAATGCAACGAACTCGCACCAGATGAGCATCTTTTAGCAGAAAAGCACACAAGCGCGCAATCTGTGGTACGCGATTCATCGACTATGATTCGAAGGTCTTAGGCCCAAGAAAATTTTGATATCTCACATGTAGGTCGCAACAATTTTAATATGAATACACAATAAATATCGCACGTGACAATTGTTTCTCCTACATGTGGAAATTGCCTAGCTACAGCGAGGATGAAGTTACAAAATCGAATTTCGTGATTTTTATCGCAATTTCGTAAACGGCTGATGACCATCGCAATATTTAATGGGGAACAATAGGTTGTTGAGTTGAATACACAAAGCTAATAGGGTACACGAAGCAGCTGCCAGCAGGTTTGTTGTGGATATAATTAGGGCATATCATAACTTAACTGGCACTGCGAGACGGTGACTAACAACTCTGGTGACTGACCTGGTGCTTCATAATTTACTGCGACTGTCAATTTATCGTTTCATGTTAATCACATGCGATGTCTGCTGAACTAGAATTCATGTAAAATCCACGGTTGCTATAATCCGTCATCAGAGTATAAGTAGACGACACTATGCCTTCCTCACAGAGAAGCACTTTGAATATCTTTGCGAACTATCGCAAAACAAATCTTCACAACTTCCTCCGCAGTAGAACTGGTATCTGATATAGTAGTCTGTGCGGGTGCCAATATTCCGGAAAATTCCGCCATCTGTTACGCTGCTGGCACTTTTGCGTATGCAAAACATAACCTGATCAAAACCAACATGGAACAAGGAAGTTAATCATCGAGATATTCATGGAAAAATGAGCGTGGACATGAGTCAACAACTTTTATTCCGCATTTACTAGAATCGCAGTTTGTTTGCCACGCGAACGACACATTCGTCTTTGAAATCTCCCTCAAAATTGAATTCAGCAAATGTTGAAACCATCACATTCCCAAATCTTCTGAAATTTGGTACACGCATATATGATTTAATTTCGAATACAATAATGTTTATTTGAGGACAATAGAACTCCGGGGTCAAAAATAACGTCCTTTTTAAAATTGACGATTTTCTGCTCATTTTAGTTCTGCAGCATTCAGGTTTTATCAATGTAAAATTCGAAAAGGTGTCAACATAGGTCAACAAGGTGTGAAACATACGACCCGCAGCCAGCGAAGCTATTTTGATAAATGGCTGGCCAACAAATTTCTTACAACTCTCGAGCTTTTTTGTACGAAATATTATCATCAAATTATCCCTCAAGATCGCAAATGTCGAGTATGTTAAATTGTTCCTAGGCCACATTATAACCATCCGACAGTGGTGTTGTGGTCTCACTCTAGTCACCATCAGCAAGGAAGAGTCGTCATTTACGCACAATTCCGAGAAGCAAAAATACACACTCGATTCCGAGTTTACAACGGAAAAATGGATTAAAAAGTAATAATTCACAGAAGTGAAACCGTTATATGCCAGTAAAGCCAGTTACATGGAGATTATAATTGTTACACAAAATGACAATTCAAATATCTGTGGATGCACTCCCAATTTCGCTTATGACTTAACAGCACCTCTGCATACGGAGAAACTCAAATCGCCATATAGGCTAATAGTAATGAACCAGCTTGATTATATCCACTAGGCTTATTCGTTTTATAAAGAAAATACTAGGAATCTTCGATCTTACCGTTCCGGATGATGGTTTAGGTTCGGGATATACAAAAAACACTTTTTCAGCGGTTGAGGTCATTTTTATTGTGATCTTCTACGATCTTCCAAAGAGTAGAGGGGCCCTAAAGTAGGGTTACCATATTTTTGTTGCACAAATTCCGAACGCTTTTTAGCGCCCACTAGCGGATTTCAAAATGAGATATGAGCACATTGTCGATCAGTATGTCATTCGCGAATTTGCTACATCCTGAAATCATGGATAACGGGACGTGTTGATCAGTGTTGGGATCAAGTCACTACCTTCGAGTCACGAGTCATTTCGAGTCATTGCGCATTTTGACTCGAGTCAAGTCAAGTCAATCGATTTTCGAAGGTGACTCGAGTCAAGTCAAGTCACTCGATTTTTGGAGGTGACTCGAGTCAAGTCGAGTCAAGTCAAGTCAAGTCACGAGTCAAGTCACATTTCAAGTCAAGTTGCCTTTTAGAAGTATGAGGTATGCTACGTCATGGCATTTTGCTATCTGTCTGAAATACAGATTGAATGGTCATTGATTTTGAACCGATGGACGAATATAGAATTAAATATACACGCAAGAAGGCGCTGTATCGCTCACATATGAGTAGAACTGCTAAACTACGTACGTATAGTTGCATAGCCTCAGTTTATGTCACCAACCAAAATAGGGAACGAGAAACGAATAGATTAGATGCAATACAATACATTACCCATTTATAAATTGATATGATACAATTCGAGCCTGCGCCAACGGTTGAGGACGATCTAATAACTATATTCGAATTCAATTTCAATAAAACAATAAGTTTGGTTAAGGTAACAACGGAGAACAGAAATATACATTTTGCTATAAAATTACATTACTATACTAGTCTATGACAACGTAAGCTGTAGGCTTCGATCACTTCGCTTGCGGTCAATATATTTGTGAACGAACAATGGAGGCTCAGTAAAACGCACGAGCATTGAATAATTGGTCGCTCTCACGGGTTACACCAGCGTTTCGCGAACAATCCGAACAAATGCAAGATACAGTGATTTTTATCGAGACCGATTATTATAATTATAATTGATGACTTGAAATTGACTCGTGAATTTTTCTCCGAGTCACGAGTCAATCCACATTTCTGATGCGCCGAGTCAAGTCAAGTCAAGTCATTTTAGCCTAGTGACTCGAGTCAAGTCAAGTCATACGAAAAAGGTGACTCGAGTCTGACTCGAGTCAAGTCATGACTCGAGTCATCCCAACACTGGTGTTGATTGACCAATGAGTAGGGTTAATATACGTCCTAGTTTAAGAGGATTTATCCTCCTTCTTCCAGAAATCGAAAATGTCCTCCGAGAACGCCAAACTGTCCTCCTTTTTGGCAATTTGGTCTCCTATATAGCTCAGTCAACCAGGCTATTACGCAGAGACAACTAAGTAGCGCCATAAATGACGCGAAATCTGGACTGAAACCGCAAGGTTGACTAAAAAAAGTCAAACGTAATCGATTTTACGATAGAGGTGATCTTTTTGGAGTCGAGTTGAATAAAACGACCTTCATTTCTTAGTCAACACAATAGTATTTCCCGTTCGTTTCCTGGTCTGCTAGTATGACATAACTTGTCGAATGTGTCCTCATTTCCGGTTTTCAAAATATGATAACTAGGTCGATTTATTTTTGACATGGCAAAATAAGTCAAAATTTTGTCAAAATTGCAGAGTTAGTTCAAAAAATTAAACTTGTCTATTCAGTCCCGAATTTTTTGAAAACTACAGTTCGTTTGTATCTCTAGATGTTTGCACTGACGGTGACTTTATAATTTGACATTTTACAGCTTGTAGCCTACTTTATAGGCTTACCGTTCTAGACGGCCCATTGTCTGCTCATTGTGAATCATGAACGGTCAAATAAAACATGGTTTACATGGTGCTATGCTCAACGTACCGCAATATCGAAACTGAAGCAAGACGGCTTGGGCATTGGCTCTTGTATCAAGAAGCGCATGATGAAAAATAGTGATGTAGACGCCATTGTCAGAATGAAGCGACATGGTATGTCGCCACCAGTGTACGTACAACTTCAGTCTTGCCAGCCAACAACTGCTGCTGTTGAACGTTCTTTCTCCATCATTGACAAGCTACTTAGTAAGGACAGACACTTTCTACTCGAGAATGCAAGAAAGTATCTTTCGTTGCACCACAACAAATTTTAATTATTTCTACCATAAAGCGTGATGTAACTACTGGAATTCTTCGTAGTTCCAGATTTCGTTAAAATAAAGTTTTTCCATGTATAGATTTGTCAGTTTTTAAGTCAAAAAAGTTTTTTTCAGGCCAAGCTACTTCGTAAGGACTTTTCCAATCAGAAATGAAGATAAGTATTACAATTCTAACATTATGTGCGTAAACACCTAATTTACATACATGCGGTTAAAATTTTGTCAAAATTCGTTTTTTAAGGTAAAAAATGTCAAAATTCGTTTTAGGAAAAAAAAGCACCCTAATGATAACCCTACCAAAGAGTCAATGTAGTTTTCGTAGCCACATTGTCTTTTTGATCATAGCAAAGTTCAGTAGAGTCGTAGGTTTGTCTGAGATTCTTCTCCGCTACGTTGCTGTGTCGACAGCGTATTTGCATTAAAAATACAGAGAAAGACCCGTTCTCACAGAAAGAGAATGAAAGAAGCGAGGAATCATACAAAAGTAAGATAAAGATCGAACACTGATATGAGGCTGATGAGAGGCCAGTTTGAGAGACCACTGCGTTAAATGTTAAAAATTATTCCCTATTTTGAGCAGGCCGACAGAAAAATTTCATAGAGGAAACTTGGCCACGAGCCCAAAAAGGTTAAAGACATCTAGTCCATACTGATGATAATAATTAGCCTACTGCAAAATCAGATTTTAATCAATCATTTATAAAGGCCTTTGGAAGTACATAACTTCAATATTGCAGCAAGCAATACGTTCATATTGCCAAATTTATTCCACTAGCAGTGCTTCTCAACCGGTGGGTCGCGACGTTATTTCAGGTGGGCCGCGAAGACGATCTAAATTTCGGATTCAATTGTTCAAATAATATAAACACTTTAAATTTTCAACATTGGTAGAGTAAATGCACACTCTCCTACTCCAAATTATTGTTTTGCGCCCATAAACGCCACGAGTCACGTTGCCGTGTTCACAATAGTTCGTGAGCCAGATTTTCGTCACAGTCATATTGTTGGAGCGTGAAATCCAACAGTGCATTATTGTGCGTGCGTGAGATTCAAGTTCATACTTTCCTCCAAAGGCTTTGGGAACGTGATCGGGAAATGCAGCAATCCAGCCCGATTCATCGTTATAATCTACAAACATTTGCCGCAACACGAACTATAGTTTGTGGCATTCATGGTGTCTTATACAATGGTCATTTATACCAGGCCGATATTCTCTTCATTATGATTCCGCCTCTGACGACTTGGAGCACGGTTCACTTTCAGACTTAATAACAACTCCCCTTAAGTATACGATGGCGAGGAGCTTATCTATAGATAAGCCTTTCACGTCTGTAATTGTCTGTTACATGCAGGACCTTAACTGCCGAACTCCGATCCCCAAGTGGTGCATCGAGCTTGAAGAGGGACTAACATTATCTCCAGATAGCTGTAAAGCACTGACAAGATAAAAACTGGCGTCTAAGAGCAGTGGTTTGAACATGAATCGCGAAAGGGCGTCTGGTGGGTCGCGGAATGAAATTGGGATAAAAGGTGGGTCGCAAACTGAAAAAGTTTGAGAAGCAATGCACTAGAAGCTTTACGACTGGCTCTCAACAGGAGCGAACGCCAGTAATTGTGGTTAACCAAATTCGAAATATAGAAAGCTGCAAAAACCGATCCTTTGTCGCCAGAAGGAACATCTTTACAGGCTGGGAATCTTTCATTAGTGTATTTTTGTCATTCGGCTACTTTGCAACTGATTTTGTGTATGTTGTACCGTAACCTTGTGTTGTTTACTGCCGTTTGCGACTCTTTGTACTTGTCATTATTACGTCACAATGATAAAAGTATTTCTATATTTCGAATTCGATTAACCTCATTTACTGTCGTTCGCTCCTGTTGAGAGCCAGTCGAAAAGCTTCGAATGGAATAAATTTGGCAATATGAACGTATTGGACACTATACTCTTGGTTGGTAGAACAGGAAACATCAGACGAGAAAATCGTATGCATAACTCCTGCCAATGGTATCAACTATTGCATTGCTGACGATCAATTAGGCAGAAACAAAGTAACAAGCAACTGCAAGCACGCTCTCGTCTGGTGATCTGTTCAGCATTCCTTCATAATCATCTCCTTTATCGTCGGCATAAAGAGAAATGTGGGTTTTTGAGCATTCTTCTTTCGGGTATCCGCTGTACCATTTGTAAAAAATACCTCGATCACGATCTTTTGAGTAGTTCTTAACAAAATGATTTAGCATGATTGTGTGGTAACCTGAATTACCTTAAAACAAAGATTTGCAGTGTCATTTCTTATTTACCTACAATCATTGATGCAGTAAACTTGCATCGCTAGCTTGTTACAGCTTTTTGATTGCTAATGAACTAATCAACAAAAATATATCAGCAGCACAACGCTCACTTGAACAGAATTGAAAGATAAATATCGATGCGTCGGAAAATCATTATATGCAATCCGGAATAGCACGAGAAATCCCTGCGGTTTTCTTTCTTCCAAAGTAAAATTTTCCCGAGCATTATCAAGATGAAAGTAATTAATTATCATTTGGCGTTGATTCTATAGGGCATGTGACGAGGTCCTATTTTACATCTTTTGCTTGACTTAATTGTTACTGGTGCAAACTAGGGACGATGTGAATGTGATGTTCACATTTGCGTTCTGTGTGTGAACCCCTGAAATTTGAAGGTTTGCGTGCACAAACGAACCTTGGTAGGTACTGCGCTGTGAACCTTTTTTACGTAATACATTTACACGGCGTTTTTGGTTGAAATTCAACTTCACACCACTCTCCGCTGGCTCTCTTTTGGCGCTGGCAGCATCAAAAGAAATTCAGCACTAAACAAGCCTGTACTTCGCGAATTTCAAATATTATTTGGTCGAAAGTTTGCTCGGAATAATCAGTATTCTGTTTGTGAATCTTTAGTGACTCTCTGCTATGACCTTTGTCCGCAATCATGCAATAGCAAGAACGAAACACACTACATGTAGGAAGTCAGCGAATTGGCCTTAGTCAAAAATCAATTATTTACATCAACAAAATTGATATAAAGAATACATCGATGTCTAATGTAAGAATCTATCAGGCGTACGGGATCCGTCTTGATTCGATATCTTTATTGTATCATTAAAGCCAAATCCGTCCGATTGTGTTTTGGCTATAACCCAACTTATACTGTAACCCGATTTATACGCTATAGGCAACTGTACAGTATACATTATTGATTTTGTGGAAATATTATAGCATTTCATCGTTCCAGTTAATACATTAGGTAACGTTTAAAAAGTTAGCATATGTGGTTCAGCATTGCGTCATAATACGGCCTGAGTCGTCGCTAGTTATCATCGACATATCACTGTACGGAAATGTAGGGTTGAAATTAGCAATATGATGTCACATCATGTCATAGGTTCACGTTCGCGTTCAAGCAGAACCTTTCAAAAAGGTTCGCGTTCACACAAACCAAAACCTTTTGGAGGTACGAACCATCCCTAGTGCATACATATATCAAGCGAACTTCCTTTGGGTCAATGGTGCCATGTATCCAGGTACTAGCGAGTGTTATATCATTCGCCTTTAAACGTTTCCGGAATTTTGTCATTATTCGATTATATTCGGTTTCATTTTTCACTTGCGCCACGGAGGATCCGCGTTCGTTGCATTTCTTACCACCGTCGGCGTACGTGATGTTTCTATCTCCTGTCATCGATATCCAGAAACATCGACTACTGGTAGAAGTATGCTCGCACGGTGCTGGTCCCACTATAAAATGTGTATGATTCGATAATATCCGCATATACACTCCCGTCATCAGATCAACATGGCAGAATTGCCGCTGCGAAGTTCAGACCCAGTTGGTACGAGTATCAGATTAGGTATAATAAGCACGTACATTAGAGCTGTTCAAAAATTAGTTTTTTTTTCGGATTTTACCATTCACAGATTCAATTGTAAGGTTACCCTGGAAAACGCTGCACACCAAATTTGGTTCAATTCTAACAAATAATTTCAAATTTTTCTGCCAACCCCATGAAATTGTTGAGCTGTCTTCAAAGACGATGTAAAACAAATTTGACTCAATTCCAACCAGTAGAAGCGGCCAAAATTATACCGTTCGCGACCTATGTTTGACTCGCCATCCATACCCTTGTTGTATTTTAACCAAGAATGAGAAAAGAGATCATGACAATTCCCTTACTATTGTTCTTTTGAAAGAATGCTATCCGTTCTTCAATTTCCGCCAGACCTAAAAATTAATTTGCTGAGGGATAATAATCAAAATATCTTTAGTGATAGTAAGGAAGCCTCTGCAACAATCGAGTTTCTATATATAGCAGTTTAAAGGAGATCATGGTGCTGTCATTGTGTTTGGCTAGAAGCAATTTGAGTGTAAATGGTATGGTTATACAACGGTGCGATTAAATTGCAACAAAATAATCGACAAAGATCTGAAAATTAATTTATTTGGACTACAAACTATACCAATTAAAATCAAGGCCATACATGTGTATTGTGCAGTAGGTTGTTCAAAAATATCTTTTTTATTCATGTTTTACCGGCTATTCGATAAAATTGTTTGGTTGGTTGAAAAGGTTTTACTCAATTTTAACATGTGGCAGCGAAGCAACAGGAGTTGGAAAATATTGCATTTAATATCAAATAATTAATTTTGTTTTCAAATTCACTTTCAACCCCATGAAGTTGTTGAAGTTGTCTGTCGATTTGTAACAAATTTGGCTCAATTCTAACCAGCAGAAGCGAAGTCATTGAAGCACAAAATTTAGGTATGAAAAAATTAGTAATTACGGTGGCCAATTCTCAATTGTTTTCGAACTCGAACCGAAATACTGTTATTGAAAATCTAAAATTTTGGTCATCGATATATTAGCTTCTGCCGAGTGGAATTGAGTCAAAGTTGGTAAGCAATATTGATGCAAAGTTCCGGCAGCACACAACCATTCATTAACCTTAGCTATATGTAGCGATATGACGCAACGAAAGCCTTCCTAATTTCAAAAATAGCACGATGTTTGTCTGCTGCGAATAAGTATACAGTAGACTGTAGAGGCTACAGCAGCACACATTTCCTACAATGACTTGAATTCGAACTCAACATTTCGTATCATGCATTGAACTCGAGACCAAATCGAAATGGACTCGAGTCAAAAGTTGAAATCAGAAAATGACTTGTGAATCGGAGGCTCATGACTTGGTGACACTCCTGTTTAGAATATCAATATTATTGGTCCCATGACATTCAGCGTAGCTAATGTTCTACAAAATAGAGAAATTCGTTATACCGGTCATCTGGCTGTAGGAATCTCACACAATAACTATGTAATCACACAAATCAAACTGATGCGTATGTACTTACGTCTCTCGATCACATAAGTCCTCGACACGATTGCAGCAAGCATAGCGATGATGATGGTTCCAAAAATGATGAGTATAACGGGCTTTGAGTTACTGCATAATCCGTTAGCGGAATGCCGATATCTCGCGATGCCGGTAGCAGACGAAATATCTTGGCGTACATTGGGCGTTTCGTATAGCTCATATTGATTATTATTAGCAGTCATTGTAAATCTGTAACATTGTAATTTCAGCACTAAAATTATTAACTTTGAAGAGAGGGTACGAAAATATGTAAATGTCCCATTGTTTTGTCGTCAAATAGGTAGTAGGTAATGTATGCTGATCCAGCGATATGGGTGTGTTCTGTACCAACGCAGCACTATGTCAAACCACCTCAATGTTGGTTTCGTTCCCTTCCGCCATTCGACTGTCGGTCGAACGTCAAGAGGACTGCATCCCCATATCATCATCCTATCCGCCATGTCGTATGAATATGATTTCTATTTGGTATCTACAACAAGGTTGTGCAAACGTTTCTGCTCACGGGCCATATTCAATTCCCGAATGCATTCATTGGTCTCACTGCAGTAAAATAGGAATATAAGCCAAAACGTAATATTTTATTTTATCATTCAGTGACCGAAGACAGCGCTATAATATTTATACATTTAAAACATCCTATACCTATACTTGGTAATAACGCACGGTAGAAAAATTGAAGTTTTACGAAATCTTCCACAAAACAATCCCTAATCTTGTTGATATGCCCTTCGAGTTGCCCCCTCCCTCCAGCTGCGTTTATGCACAAATCTCGCCATTGTGGAAAATTTATGTTCCATTCCATCTCATACAATTGCATGCTATGCACTGCCAAAATGACTCCACAGTAATTTCAGTAGTGGATAATATGTAAATTGACTTATCTAGATCAAGCAATGGCTTGCCCGACGGGTCATGACACATCGCAGTTTTATGTCAACGGGGTGGACTGGTTGAGAACTGCTGGTCTAGATCGATTTGCTGCAGTTTTATCTCGCATTCACAATATATTAGATTTACCAAACGTCCTCTTTTAAGAGGATTTGTCCTCTTTTATGACTTTTTTGAAAGTGTCCTCGGAGGACGCCCTTTTGTCCTCTTTTTTGAGATTTTGTCCTCTTTTTGAAAATTTAGGTCATATTTAGAGCAAATTGCGAGTGACATGCCGCAAATTAGCACAGAAGTGAAGCTCCGGTGGGTATTTCGGAGTGAAAAACGGTGATTTTAGCTCTGAGCGAAAAGATGACCTTTTTTTTTAGTCATCCACCTGGCAATGTGGAGAGAAAAACGGTATTTTGGGAGAGACGACCTTTTTTTTTAGTCAACCGATCACACAGAGGAAAAAATTCACCGGTTTTGCAAATTTCTCAAAAAGTGTCCTCTTTTTAGATTTCCAAAATATGGTAAGCCTACAATATATTATGCATTTATCCCTACTAATATTCAGTTTTAGTACGACTAATTTCCTTCATGAAGGCGATAAACGCCTTTACTGCGTACATAAATAGCCTAATACTGCTAAGCGCGACAATTTACTGCGACTAGTTTCGTGTCGGACTACGTTGCTTCCACGAATATAAAGGAAAATTAAGGCCTATCTCCCCTATACCGCAGCAGCAGTAGCTGTAGAGCACGAAGAGATAGATATTTTTGTAGTCATCCGCTGACGTGGTGTGTGGCAGGTGGCTTCAAATCTAATCATACATGCAGCTCGGCGAAATATTAATCAATCGCGCAAAGCGGATATGGGTCAGATGACAACGACGTAACAGCATGTGGAAAGAGTTGACGGAAGTTGTCATAGCTTAATTCTTTCGATTATGGTGTATTTATCTCAACTATCAGTTGTGAGATTGTTTCTTCAGGATACACCTTTACGTATAGCCTGCCTTCAATGGTTCTGCGGTATGTGACTCACAAATTCTGGTAACATATCTGTGGTCTTATAGGATAATATTTCACCCTATATTAATCACACAACAGCACCGGGTTTAGAGTCCAAGTAAATAACTGACTGTCTATCATGACTAATGACTATACCGATCTATACATGTATCTATGACAAAAAGGTTTAATAATGACATGAAACATTTAACACGATTGAGAACTAAAAATAAACAAATTCTCAGAACTTCCACACCAGAGGAACTGATAGCTAATATAAAGGTGACATTCAGGTTGTCAAGGGTTTGGAAAACGGCACCCTCCAGTTCGAACAAAATAACATTTGCTTTTACAATACCAACACCCAACAAGGAAGTCAATCATCGAGTTATTCTCAGAAGATGAGAGCGTAAGCGCGCGTCAACAAACTTTTGACCAGCATTCATCAGTATTCGTCAGCACTGTCGAGATTTGGGGCGATGTAGATGAGAAGGAAACGCAGCTTTATCGCATCATTATCACAATTTAAGCTACTCGCAACCCCAGAGTGCTAAGCGTATAGTGGGCAAGCCCTTGGTAGCAGTTATACAATTCATTCGTTGGTTTTAGTCAGCCCACAAACACCGATCAAAATGTTGGATGCTGTACGTTAGCTCATTAATTTTTACTTTCAATAGAGATCTGCTCCTCATTGCAGGCTGTACAATCGGATACAGTACATAGACACCCCTTCTTATTCATTTGATATATGGAAACACGGCAATAAAGAGAACGAAATCACTTCCTACATCCTGGTGAGTATGATTCACGTTGGGGGGTTCAATGTCTCATCGCATCACACGCGCATCAAGCGTTGGTTCTAGGGGTGGTGTGAACCTCTGAAAGGTTCTGGGTCGTGTGAACGCGAACCATTTTGAAGGGTTCTGTGTGAACGCGAACGTGAACCTCATGACGTAACGTGACGTCATATTGCTACTTCCAACCCTACATTTCAGTGAAGTGACAGCCTATATTTATGTACACGACACCTGCGACGACTCGAGCCACATAATGCCACAAGGCTGAAGTACATATTGACGTTTTAAACGTCGCCAAATGTATCAACTGGGGCAATCAAATGATATAATAATCCCATGAAATCAATATCTTTTGTCTCTTTGCCAACAATTTCGACGAGGACTTGCAGGGGAATATTATAAGCTTACGCCTTAACGGTCCAGGCCAGACCGGATAATGTATTCGGCGTCTGAGTATTGCTACGTTGATATTGAGCAGAGTGTAAAACGCGTTTCTATATTTGCTACCGATATTACCCAATTAACTAATTATACAACAGTAGCCAACACCCCAATCTCATGGATTTGGTTTTTATGATATTTGTTGAATAAGCATCAGTCGCTGACTACCTACAGTCCTACACGCAGTCTATTTCACTCTTGATGTTGCGTGATTTCGGGTCAAGCTCACAGCAAAGAGTCACTAAATATTCATAAACGAAAAGTAGGATATTTCGAGCACACTTTTGTAACAAAGCAAGTAAAAGTTTTGAGATCGTCAAGGTGCATGCTCGTTTAGTGTTGATCATTTGTGTGCAGTCAGCGCCATGCAACGAGTATAGCCCTCAGTTGAAAAGCAATAAACTTCAACCAAATATGTTATAAAGAAGTGAAAATTGTAATATATAAAGAAGGTTCACAGTGCAGAGCCTACCAAGGTTCGTTTGTGAACGTGAACCTCTAAATTTCTGAGGTTCGCACACAGAACGCGAACGTGAACCTCACGTTCACGCCATCCTTAGTTGATTCTAAACATGATTTGACAATGGCAGACAAAACGAAAATCTAACGCATTCAAATTTGTCATCCAAATAAAGCCCTGCTATCCCACCGCGAAATATCGGATCGGTTATCGGACTAGCTAATCATTCGGAGATTGGAAGCACTGGACCAATGTTCCCTATAAGTTGCGCGCGTGCGCGGTCGCGCCCTTCTAATACAGTCTGCTCGAACAGAAATCCACGGACGAGCAAGTTCACGTTTCTCTACCCTAAATTATATTGTATTTGCACCTGTGAGCATCGCATTCCCATGCTCAAAATAATTAGCGAGTGATATTCATGTTAGTATTGTTAATATGAGTTCGAAATTGGACAGTGTGCAATTTACTATTGTGTGTGCCTACGAATTGCGATTCATTGCTGCGCATAATGGTTACTCCACAGGGCGTTGAATTACATCAGCTTCTCAGCAGCAAAATCCTGATTTTACTCGATTCGTTTGATCAATAATGTTCTATATTCCGTTAACTTGGTCGCTGCTGGGCAGACTGGTAACAACAGAGAAATATCTAATTCCAACTAATTGCGCATTTGGCAGAAATCGGATTTCAATTGTTAAGGTCATACGCTCATATAGTTCTTGCCTCAATCGCACTTGAATAATCGTGTTTTAAATCGGACTGTATGTCGTGATAGTAATGAATGGCCGATATGAGGACATCACATCACATCAGTGCTTTAACGCAGTACGCCTACGTACCAGGGGTGGCCAACCTGAGGTCGTAGAAGGAAATTTGTGAAGCCGTGGACATGTAATTCAATTATCACTTAGTATATGTTGGCGGCCCTCGTCATACAAATTGAATTTACGAAGCGACTCCCTTTTCAATTAATCTTGAAATTTTATTTTCGAATTTAATATATAGTAGCGCCCTTTGCAATCTGAGCCCCTTAGCGACATAGCGTAGTGGTACAGCTGCAATACGAATGGGTTACGGGTCCTAGTTCGACCGAGGTCGACTACGGAAGGAGGTATATCTTTCGGCTTCTCCTCATCATCTGATCTGCGTAAGCGGTGTCTTGAAAGGCATAGCAGTGGGCCGTGCTACAAGTCGCAGTCGATAAATACGGAATGATAATGAAGAGTGTCGTCCTAGAGGTGTTGTTGTTGTTGTTGAATATTTTTTAATTGGCGATTAGAATGCAAGTGGTTTTGTTCACCATATCCAAAAATCCTTTTAACATCTAGGGTTATGCACTACATTACATAATGTAAACTCGAATGTATGGCTGTGTACTTTGTGTAGCGAGAACAAATTCCCGTATGGAAAAATCAGCGCCTCAGACAACAAGTTCATTACGGTGGGGACGATATTCTTCTTCCAGCACGTTTCCATGAGAACTCTTTTCTGTGACATGTCAATAAATAATGGCTGACACTGTCTTATTGGCGGCCTTTTGAGCATTATGCTGAATCTGTTATTCTCAGTTTGAATAGGTGCGCTTGTAGTCCGCAATGTTCGGTTTGTAGCCCGAACAAAATCGCTTGATACCGTTTTGGTAGTTCATTCACGTCTGCTCTGTGGTACACGGTTAGAAACATCCCTTATATTGGCGCGACTTGTCCGATCGTGAATGGCGGTTATTACAAAGTTCGACACACGCCATCCGACGCGAAGCAGCGATGTCATGTACGGAAGGTTTGAATTCATTCGTTTGCAAACTTGCTTAACTCGCTCTTTGCCTGGCCAATTAATCTGCCTTTTCATTTCCAGGACTTTGATAATGACCAGGTATCCAAAGAATAGCTATCTCGTATCCGGCCTTTGATATCCGATATATCAGTGGTTCCTAACCTTGCCTCCAGCACCCCACAAGGGGCGCTGGCGATTTTGAAGGGGCTGGTAACGCTCAGGGGGCGATATGGGGGGCGCTGGGCTCAGAGGGGAGAAAGTGGGAGCGCTGAAGAAATATGGCTTCTTAGTAGATGATGTGGTAGTAAGACTTATCCTTAATGAGTATTCAGAGCAGACTAACATTCCACAGAACATGTCAAATCCCGTCATGGTCGTGCTACGCGACGACGTTTGCTACATATGTTTTCATGAATGTAGTGGGTTATTATAATTAATGTAAAACGAATTGCGCGTACTTTTTAAGCCCTTTGTACCTAAAATAAATTTTCAAGCTTTGTGCACAAAATGAATAACTCAATATACTTGAATTTGAGAGCTACAAAATTAAATCGTCAGAATATTTTTTTATCGTGTCATAAATGATGATACTATCCGGTGTTGTGGTTCACAACCCCACATGAACTTTACAATATATAATATGAGTTGCTTTGTTTGGAATATATTCATGCTAAAATTAAATACTGGGTACAGTACTAACTTCAATGTGAGCAGATATATGCATCCCATTCTCATTCCCATTGACTTACTTGTAGTTACACAAAGCACTAAGACTAAATCCAATATCACTAATTTTCCCCTATTGCCAATAGCAGATGCGAATTCGGGATGGTTCGAACCACAGGGTATGAGACCGTGCCCAATTGTTGTCATAACAACCTTGATTTGACTCTGAATATACCACACACAGTTATTATGGTTTATCATAGTCGAGGGGTCCTCGAACGCGATTAAAGCGCGAAATTTTTCCAATACTTAAGTCCCGGAAATACCGACTGGACTTTGACCTCTTACCACGACCGAAACTGCTGCAACCCAAACCCCCAATCGGTGAGCTCGAAGGGTGCCATAAATTATTCCGGTGAATGAACATAAATTACACATCATGTTTTGACGACTCCCCCACGGAATAATACGCATAATTATAGCAAATAGGAATATGCATTTCGGCGTCGGCAGTAACCACGCCACGATGCAAGAAGACATATGAAGTTCCGGTCAATATGAGACTCCGAGAAGTGTGTCAAAAAGATCGTCAGCGAGAAAATATTAGCCGATGAGGACCGCCCTTATGTTGACCGTAAAATTCGATGTATATAAGTCTAATTGTCCATAGGTGCTTACATCGCTCGTGCCGAATTATCATGTCGTCGCAATCTGCACCCCACAGGACAAATAACATCCGTCAGTGAAAATTATTTGCATTGAAGAAATACCAATTTTGAATCGTGTGCTTACTTTAGTCTAACACATTTATGCGTTTCAATTTTTTCGACTATATAACAGACATGAGGTAACAAAATAACAACATGTAAGGAATTAATTGTATCCTACCAACGGGCGCGCCCGAATATATTCAATGAATAATTACGTGGCCTTCATTTTCCAACACAACAGCCCACTCTGGTAAATCTGCTTACGTGGGCTCAGAGGATAAAAAGTTTATAGCAACATACATTTGGAATTACCACCTACGCATTCATGAATTGTAGAACATTTTGGTGCCTAGGGCAACCAGGCAACACAAACTTTGCTGACCATCGAAGTCACGCGACGAAGGGTTGTTACGGCCCTCCCTCTAACCCATTGTATTTATTAGAGTCATTACAATATGAGGTGGGGACACGATGATTTTTGAAAGGGGGCGCTGGAGGAAAAAAGGTTAAGAACCACTGCGATAGATCGTTCGTAAAATTGGTGCGATGGGGTGATCCGATCGCCCAGAAATATTGGTAATCGCTTGAATTACGCTCAAACAGCCCGCAAGTATTATTAGTATATTGGAATTGCTGTTTTCCAAAGCCCATTGTCAGGCTAAGCGTATCATCCCTCCAATTCTTTTATGATAGTGGTTACGGCCCAGTGTTGGGATCAAGTCACTACCTTCGAGTCACGAGTCATTTCGAGTCATTGCACATTTTGACTCGAGTCAAGTCAAGTCAATCAATTTTCGAAGGTGACTCGAGTCAAGTCAAGTCACTCGATTTTTGGAGGTGACTCGAGTCAAGTCGAGTCAAGTCAAGTCAAGTCACGAGTCAAGTCACATTTCAAGTCAAGTTGCCTTTTCGAATGCCTACGCCATTGCATTTTGCTAGCTGTCTGAAATACAGATTAACTGGTCATTGATTTTGAACCGATGAACGAATATGAAGTTAAATATACACGTAAGACGGCGCTGTATCGCTTACATATACGTAGCAATGCTAAACTACGCAATTATAATGGCATAGCGTCAGTTTATAGTTACCAGCCAATATAGAGAATAAAGAAACGAATTGATAAAATACAATACATTATTCATTTACAATTGGATATGATACAATTCGAGCCTGCGCCAATGGTCGAGGACTATATAAACTATCTTCGAATTTAATTTCAGTAAAGAGGTTTGGTTCAGGTACAGAGAACAGTAATAGACTTTATTCTCTTAAAATACTTTACTATAATAGTTTACGACAACGTAAGCTGTAAGCTTCGATCACTTCGTAAGCGGTCAATTTATTTGTGAGAGAACAATAAAGGCTCAGTAAAACCCACGATCATTAAATGATTGGTCGCTCTCACTGGTTACATCAGCGTTTCGCGAACAATCCGATTGCAAGATACAGTGATTTTTATCGACATCGACTGCTTGATGACTTGAAATTGACTCGTGAATTTTGCTTCGAGTCACGAGTCAATCCACATTTCTGATACGCCGAGTCAAGTCACGTCAAGTCATTTTAACAAAGTGACTCGAGTCAAGTCAAGTCATACGAAAAAGGTGACTCGAGTCTGACTCGAGTCAAGTCATGACTCGAGTCATCCCAACACTGGGTTACGCCGTTGATAGCTCGCGATACATAAAACGCTGCCGCAGTGGTTGTCGTAGTTTTCGATCCGTCAGTGAAAATCTGCAAGTATTCTAGCAATCGTCTTGATCAGCAGTAACGAAGAGGATTATTGTTTGAACTGCAGACTCGCCAATTTTAAATCTATTCGTGCTCGCCGTGTATGGCGAGATAGCGTAGTGGTATAATCCACAGCTACAACACCAATGGGTTGCGGGTTCGAGTCCGACCGAGGTCGCCTCCATAATTCCTACCCAAGTGTTGGAGGTTTATCTAGGCTGCTACTCGCCATCACATCCGCGTAAGCGGTGTCTTACAAAAAGCCTGGAAGTGGGCCGTGCTACAAGTCGGCAGATACGGAATCAAAAATATGGAATATCGGCCTGGTGTAAATGACCATAGTAGTCGACAAACACCATGAGTACTAAAAACAACAATATACGTGCTCGAAGCAACGTCCAAGGTGGATGAGGTATTTTACTCAACTGCAACATATCCATTTTCGTCGCAATTCGGTTGATGTGAAATTTGATTGAAGCAAATGACATATCCGGCTGACGCCGAAATGCCTATTTCTATAAATCATGCGTATTTCTCGGAGAAGGGCAAGGCATTTAGTGACAGTAAATCGCGCATAGCGCGAGACAAAAAAATTGAAAAATGTTGGAAAAAGTTTCAAAAAATTACTCTATGAATTATGTTCATTTGCAAAATAATTTTGGGCCCTTTCCAAGCTCGGCATCCTTACAATTGGGCGGTTTGGGATGCCCCAGTTACGGTCCTGCACAAAATGAATGGGTCGAAAACGAATTATTGCGCAAACTGCGCTGTTTAGCGATGAGTCAGCTCGTGTGTATTCTGTACTTGTCGCCTTCAACATTGCATCTTTAAATAAGGATAAAAATTGTAATATACCTGGTGGACCGGCAGGAATGTCGTCGCGGACCGGCGGTTGAGAACCACTGTTCTAGTTGTCTGTTTTTGTTAATATTACGTCATACAGACAAAATAGCTCGTACATTTCGAATTTGATTCACCCTATTACTGACGTTCGCTACTGATGAGAGTAAGTCGAAAAGCTTTTAGCGAATAAATTTAAAATATGAAGTTATTGTTTCGCGGTATTCTGAAGTTCTGTACCGCAAATGGCCTTTTCAAATGAGAAGTAGAAAATACGTTGGCGGGTCGAGTGAAATTTTTTAGATATATTGTTCAGCGGGTTTTAATTTTATTGCTGAATTACATTGTTAGTAAATGCTGCTAAGCGAATGTGTTGTTATTGGGTAATGAGAAATTGACGAATAAATAAAAAATATCTATTTTCCGTCATGATTGGAAACAATGTTAAACTTGATAAATTTTTAACTCTCTTTAAACCCCTATCCGCGTTCTTCTATTAAGACTTTAAAACAGATGTTTTCACGCTTTTTTTAGGTACGCTTCCCTTTATGATAGTGAAAAATTTCGCGCCCCCGTTAATATGATATTACAACTTATTAAAAAAGTGCAACCGGAATGCTAGCAATCCCAACAGATAGTGTGGAAGCTTGGAAGGTTCAGGCTGTAGACGAGAGAATTCTGAAATATCAAAGTCGTAGAATACACAGAGCAAAAACGATATGCTGAGGGTAAATCGCGCGTAGCGCAAAACATCTTTTCATTAAACTTTGGCTTCGCACCACCCTTCTGATGCTTTCACGCCCCCCCAGTTCGAGAACCACCGCATTGAAAATGTATGTGCAATAGGGCAAGACTTGTTTTCTTAGTCGCTGTCTTTGGAGCAGTGTGCAGCTTAAATAGCTGCACACTGTGTCAAAGCGAGGCGTAATTGTAAAGGATGCAGTTCGCAGTTGCTGTTTGAGGTGGTAATCGATCAATCGATTGCGACATTGAATTTATATTCTGACCATTTTGCAACAAATGTAGTGCCTCTCAATGTTAAAAGATTTTACACTACTTATCACCACAGAACAAGAAGGCAATGGGCTTTGTTTTCTACCACAATTTGAAAATACTTTTCTTCCCAGTAATTTTGAAAAACACGATTTTCCTGCTGATGCGTACGTGCTTATGACCCACGGGCCGCACTTTGCCCAGGTCTTCTGTAGAAGGTACATGGTACGAGCGAGATAGTGTAATGGTTGCGAGTCCGGCTTCTCGATCGGTAAGTCGTGTGTTCGATCCCCGGCCGGGTCAGACCAAAGACTCGAAAACTGGTATCCGCAGCTATCCTGCTAGGCGCTCAGCAATCACGGATAGCATGGAGGAGAAAAATCGGGTGTGCACACTAGATGACCTTACTATAAAGGCCGTATCGCATATCCCTCGTCAAAGCATCTCGATGGTGCAGGCGAAAAAGAATACCATATCTCTCTCTCTCTCTCTCTCTCTCTGTACTTATTGAAGTTGCGATGTATAAGAACATTATATCCAATAATAAAATCAATTCATGTTCCTGTTACACTATGTACTATACCTTCAAAACCGGACATTTCTAGACCGACTACAAAGATTAATGGGCTGCGCTAAATCCTCAAGCCATCACAATTCATTGCGGTGGTGCCGTATACTTCCACAAGAAGTTGATAATAATAAATTACAATTGCCCCTATTTTTATGTTACAATAATACGACCTGCCGAAGTACCCTAAATCTGCATCAAATGCAGTTCAGTCCGAGTTTAATACACACCCTTTTCAAGGACACACGACATCTAACCCTGTCGGAATCAGGGCTTTGGAGCAGCCGTAAATTTTAGCTGCTCCAGCTACGACTCCGAAGCTTTCTTCTATCATACATTAGCTCCGGCTCCAGCTCCGGAGCCGCATTATTACCACTGCTCCGGTTCCAGCTCCAGCTCCGGCTATGAAAATTATCGAATGGGTCTGTCTATATCAGGGGCGGCCAACCCGCGGCCCGCGAGGGTTTTGAGTGACCCGCGAGGTAATTTCCTATTATATTATCGAAATCCTGTTATATTATCGAAAATGAATTGCTCGGATTGTGAACCTGCACGGCCAACCTAAAATTACAAGTCTGGTTTCGACACTTGGGATAATGATGACTAAAATATCAGTTCCGACGCATTGGTAGATCCAGGGTCCAGTCACATAGTTAGTAAATCGTCGTACATTACAATAAATTAAAATAGTAGTGAAATTTTTCTTCACGCTTCGCGTGTTTAATTTTCACACGGCTTCTTGCTTGGTAGCCTAAACCCTCCTGAAAATGAAAAAAAACGCCTAGTTTAAGCGATTGAGTATAACTGTATTCGCAATTACGGGAGAAAGTCTTTTCGCGTTTGCGCTCACAGGAAGATCGTCGACGATGAAATTTAAGCACAAAATGATTGTAGTATATTACCGGAAACCTTCGATAAGCTATGCTGTATATCAGGTTATCAATACACTCCAGACGCCACTACCTCGCAGCAAGATGATAATCACCACTCTGCCTAGTTTCAAATATAGTAACTTATGTATTGATGTCTGGTTATGCTTAGTTAACCGCAGTTTGACCGTTGCTGCTTGGCGAGCAGTAGGCCTATCTATGTAGTATGCGTATGTATTGTACGTACACCAGACAAAGGCTTGAAATTTTGTACTCGTCAAATAAAACATTACGATGGTTGGAATCAACAGCTGCTAATATATATCATAACCGACCCGTTCTTTGCCGTTTCTCGTGACGGCAGCTTGCAGTAACTGTATTCAGTGTAAGGTAGAATTTTAAGTTCACTTTAACGAGCGCCAAGCGTTATTTCACATTTCTTCACTCGACATTTATACCTGTCGTCATAGCCATCCGCTTATACACCATGTAAGCGTGGGTTGTAGTACAATCAGGACCAAAACAGCAATTCGTCTCCCACTCCAAACGTTGGTAATGGTAGGGTTGTAACCAAGTCACCATGTTCCGAGTCACAAGTCAATCTCACTTTTATAGTTTTGACTCGAGTCAAGTCGAGTCATTTTCAATTCATCCCCGAGTCAAATCCGAGTCTAAGGCAGCTAGCATAGGGTCGAGTCCAAGTCATAGTGTTTCACTCGAGTACGACTCCAAGTCGTTATGTTCACAGATCAGTTTTCAGATCAATCCGGTTCAACAAACTTTTTTTAAACTCTGCTCGAGTGATATAGAATGGCTCGTGTTCATAATATAGTAATTTTCATCTGATTTCACAGTTTACGGCCCTATTTCCAAGTATCAGGACTGATATAGACGAAAGACAAATAATGTGGTAACTTTACTATTCTTCGAAGTTACATGGAATGTCTGTCTTGGCCGTTCTAGTCTCGAGTCATATGACTTGGTTCGAGTCATGCAAAATGACTCGAGTACAAGTCGAGTCAATAAAAAAATTGACTCGAGTCGAGTCAATTTACGCATTTGAAAATATGACTCGAGTCATGACTCGAGTCATTACAACCCTGGGTATTGGGGCTCCATAGGGTGGTCAGTTTTCAAGTTGATGACTAAATTTCGTCAATAATATTGGTAATTGCATTATAATGCTATTCATTCAGATTTACCGGTAGAGCTGGGGGCACGTAATTCATAATTATAGCATCTGCTATGTTGGTATAATTACTTTATTGTATGTTGTTAATTCGTGACCTCCTGTCTTTTATATAATCAAAAGATACTGTAGTCGCCCAAACAGCTGACTAAAAGAAAAACTCACGCGACACGTACACACAAATCATCATGTCTTCATTCCTCTGTGAGTGCCCCGGGTGGCATTTGCATTGTTGGGGCTCAGATTTAAAGGACCGGACTATTCGTCACGCCCACAGAGCGCGGCTATACTGACAATGGACACATAGGCCTACCCAAAGTTTTGGCCAAGGTCATTCTTTGGTAGCACACTTTGTCGAGTTGCATGTTGGCCGAAATTGCATACGTCTTCTGGTGTGTCGTGGCGGGGTAATGACCGCCACCGAAATGCCTATTCTTATAAATTATGCCTGCTTTTTCTCTTGACGGGGAGACGTATGCATTTCGAAATCAAGCTATTTAGAGACATTAAATCCCAAAGCTCGAAGAAAATTTTCAAGTTAATTGACTCTCTTGAAAATATTGTATAATAATGTATGTTGATTAACGAAAGTCCACCTTGGAACTCGCTCCCGGTCCGATTGGGGAGTTTCGGGTGCGGCAGTTACGGACCTGGCAAGAATGCAAATCGTTGGGTGCGACGAATAGTCTTGTATAGGATTGGGCAATGGGTGCATTATCACGTAACAAGCAAATGATGTATGATTTATAAGGAAAGTTGTTATCTCATTAGACCTTTTCATCGAAGCCTTATATTGTCTTCCAACATCTCTTCTGAAATTAGTTCTAAGAAGCAAAACAAAGGTAATCGTGAGCAATCGTGATTACTTTTGAAATGTAATCGTAATCGTAATCGACTACTTCCTGATTTTGCTGTAATCGTAATCGCGGGATTCACAAGTAATCGTAATCGCAATCGATTACATTCGTAAAGCAATCACCCCATGTCTGTTGTCAATTGTCGATAACATCGCTCGGGTCGTCAACTATGGGATTAACAATTACGCTGCCGTTTCATGCTATGAAGCGACAACAAATCTGCGACTGTAGCATCACTCGACCGTGAATCACGTGATGCCCATCTATCCGTAGGTTAGTTATCTATTGTTAAATAATGTGAAATCAGCAGATATGGTTGTTGCATATATAATAGCATCTTATGGAATACGTCGGAGCCGGAGCTACTTCTCAAATAACGGGCTCCAGCTCCGGCTCCGGCTGAATTTTATGTAGAGATCCGGATCCGGCTCCAGCTCCGGTGAAAATGCACGGCTCCGGGGCTCAGACTCCTTGCTCCGGCTCCGGCTCGAAAGTCCAGGTCGGAATACTGGATAACTTCAGCATTAACTTCCAGTTATATTATATTATCGAATTTATTTTCGTCGCGTTTGGCCGTAGGTTGTCATAGCCGGGGAAATGCCGCCGTGACCCCTCCCATTTTCGACATTGTGACTCCATTCTTGCCACTACATCTCATCAAAGTCGAATGAAAAGCTTTATGTAGCCAACGTATAAATCGACAATTTGAATATATAAACATAACAGATATAACTAAACTTTCATTAATTCTACAATTTTCTCAGTAGATCTGTGTCCCACCTCAGATTGCTCCTGTGGCCCACCAATGGACCATGGCCCGCCCTTTAAAAACCCCTGCTGTAGCTTCAACATCCGCAAGGATATTGATATAGACTTGCAAACGCGAGGTCTGCCTATGGTAGATTGCATAAAACATCTCGTAAGAATAAACAACTGGAACGCCACTAAGGTCAAAGTTTAGAAGACTGTCGTACTCACAACGCTGATGTGTGGTCCGGATTCATGGTTCTTTCACCGTTCTCTCGCCGACCTCATTTTATCCTGTTATAACAGTTCCACTAACGCTGCCTCCGCAAGACCCTTCACGTCGAATGGTTTGACCTTGTTTCAAATACTGCTGCCTTTGAAAAGGCAAATGCTAGCTATGTTGAATGAGTGGTGCCATAATCACAGCTATACGCTGGGCATGTCATATAGGCAGGCCGTGTTATTTTTGGAATATGCCCAAAAATAGCATATTCTTGGTATTTTAGTTTTGGCATCGCCATGAATACATATTATTAGACTCGAATTAACCATGTGAAACGCTTCGGTTTGGTCTTTCTTATGAAACAGAAGTCACAAAACATGCAGTATCCAAAATTATTTAAATTCGATTTGAAAACGATGTTGGAGACCAAATTTACCCGATACAAAACCGAGTGGTTCTGCAATATATATTCTCAATAGTCCAGTGCTCTTCAATCTTTTACGTCGTGGTACACCCTTTTACCTTTTTTCAAAACTCGTGCTCCCCTGACCACATAACACGCTAATTCCGTAGTAAGCCTAAGCCGGGGGTGTTCAAAATTTTCGCTATTCACGGAATTTTTCCATTAGATATATAGCATACAACCGCCATGGCATCTTGACGTTATATACTCACGAAAAATTAGCTACTGGAAACTTGGCACCGTGGATAGCCCTTACGTATAAAAGTTTTTAACTGTGCCGTAGGCTTAGACTGCTATATCTATGCACCAAAATCGGGAGTTTTATTGCTAGGGAATGCTATCTATAATTTCGGTGATACTATTGGTTGTTTCATATTATATACTGTCAGATCTTTATCCATTCTTTGCCCGCGTGATCAGACTAACGAATAGAGCTGATGTAGGGGGGGGGGGGGGTCTTCGGAAATTGGGCAGAGAATTAATGATGATGCATATTCCGGTTTATATAAGTCACCATGTTGCATGTTGTTATTTTTGACGTCCCATCAGGATTGTAGGCATGGTCGAAATATATATTGGAATCGCCCAAACGTAGCAGAAAAACCTTTTTTCGTGAAACGCACACGATTCTGTCTTGGTATATCTTCGTGGGGTGCATCATTTCCCTCTGCGTTTTGGTTATGTATGGTGTGGCGCAGAATACACTATTATATTAAAAACGAAAAATCACCCTGAATCACACCAAGCGTGAAGATATTTCAAGTTTGATTAAAATCTCTCAAATATTTAGTAACCAATTCGTTCATTCAAATTGCATATTGACGACCGTCAACACTCGCTAATTTAATTATGTGTAGAGGGCCGCATAATTATTATGACACGGCTGCATGCGACCGTACCCCTGCATGATTCCACCTCTGTCCTGGTGAAATATGGATGAACAAGGCTTTAACGTATTAGAGATTCTAAATAATAATCAGCGCTCCAG
The DNA here is from genome assembly GCF_051294905.1 of Botryllus schlosseri. NCBI lineage: Eukaryota > Metazoa > Chordata > Ascidiacea > Stolidobranchia > Styelidae > Botryllus > Botryllus schlosseri. The sequence continues at coordinate 15,753,016 of NC_137239.1, forward strand.
GTTCCCGGACCATCACCTAACACAGTGTTGCCCATACTGGACCCATTACCAATGAATGATGAATCAATGAGGATAGGTATTTGCTCATGACATCACAAGAGTAATGTAATTTGCAAGGTGCGTACGGCTGATATGAACATTGCACTATATTGCACAGCCGGTCAATATGTTCCGAGGTATAAACTTGCCTGTCTATTGTGATAGCCAGTCCTTGGTCCATTTCAATAGTGGGTCTGGTACACTCCAGTACACCCCATCTCAGTGGTGCACCCGTTTATAATTTTGGTACACCCCAGGGTGTACGAAACACGCGGTTGAAGAGCCCTGTAATAGTCGATTCACTATGCTCGCAAAGTTACCCGCATTCACACAGGTCACAATACTTATGATAACGATTCAAAAGGGTTTCTGACACGTTTGGATCGCAGCCTTCACTACCCAACAAATTGTTAGATATAATGACTGACTATAATAAATCAGTATAATATGAAAAATTATCCACCCGACAATGAAACACTAGGGAAGAACTAAATGTATATATGTAGGCCTACGTATGGTACGTATAGATCTGGATGCCGTTTGAACCTTGTCAGTTCGTTGATGAAACGATGTCCCTATTGGAAAACGTGACACAATCTATGAGTTATTGAACAATGAAGATGCAGACAGTTTTGAATTGCAAGTTGAAGGGGAATGGAACTTAGAATAAGGCACATTGAGCTAAATGCAACCTGGGTCGCGCGTGGCGGGTACATGATGTAACAATTAAAACGCATGCGCATTGACTACATGAAAATACCTAAATCTCAAAATTAGGGGCCTGTATCACAGATTACGAAATATGCTGTTTACTACTTCGACGTGCAGAGATCATCTACTTCCTTATCGCGAATCATCTATACTGCTTAGTCGCTGGATTGATCAATCCACACATTGATCATAAATCCAGATTTAATCACTGGACTTATTGGCCATTTCATTCACCTTTCATGGACCCCTTCGGTAGTAGTCTGCGGACCCCCGAAGGATTCACGGACCCTAATTAAGGAATTCTGCTCTTCATACACTAGTTTTGTCGCTTCATACAAACTCCTGTCAAAAATCTTTCATAAAAATCTATATTTTCAAGCTGCCTTATTTTTGGCATTTTAAAATCTTTATTTTTGACAATTTGAGAACACGACGTACCACCAGAATAGTCACAATTCGATTATTGGCCTGCACAAGATGCCTGCAATCGATGATGGTGAAGATGGGTGTTTCATCGCTAATCATATGTAAGGGTTGAGTGAGTGTCTTGACCTCTGGGCCATTGAGACTGGCTCAGGAATCCCTTGTGGTTCTCGTTATGAAGCACAGGTAAAAAAAGAGTACACTATAAGCAGGCAAGCATGACCATATCACAACACTATTTTTTACAATCCAGAGACCATATAAAGAAGAGCCAGTAGATCACAGAACAAAGGAATATAAAGCACAGCGCTCGAGTAAATAATGATCGGCACTAATTACTAGTCCTATACCAACGTAGAATCACGAACATGACACATATACTACATATTCACTGGACGTGACAAATGCTCGAAATTGACTCGATAATTATATTTATGAATTCGCTCAAAAACATTAGGACAGAGCTATAGGCTTCAAACCTTATTAGTAAGTCTACAATAGCGACAAGCACACAAAATGTCATCTGCATTTCGTGTAAATCCTAATACCACCGTAGTATACATGGATAATTGGATATACATTATGTCCAAACAAAATAACAAGCGACTGCAAGCACGGTATAGTTCGGCGATACGTTTAACATTCCTTCAAATTTAGATCCTTTTTTGTCCGTATAAAGAGTAAGGTGGGTCCTTTCATTTTCTTTTTTCGGATATCCGCCGTCTGGATACCATTTGATATAATGATGCTGATTTGAGTTGCTTGACGGGTCCTAAAAATAATGACAAAGATCTATGGCGCTTCGTGACAATAAAGCAATGTTTGGATTAATATTCCTTTATCATACGCAGGCTATATTGCATGAATATGGCTTGCGACCTGGCGTGTTAACGCATGTCATTGCATCGTTAATGTTATATATAGCGTATCGGTAACGATGGAGACCTAGTGTTGAAAATTAGCGGATTCAGCTCAGCGCTGCTTTAAAAATGACTGAAGTCACAACATGGCATTACCGATTCAATGGAGTCTGTGCCGTCATGGACTATGATCCAGTGTTGGTATCAAGTCACTACCTTCGAGTCACGAGTCATCTCGAGTCATTTCACATTTTGACTCGAGTCAAGTCAAGTCAATCAATTTTCAAAGGTGACTCGAGTCAAGTCAAGTCACTCGTTTTTTGGAGGTGACTCGAGTCAAGTCAAGTCAAGTCACGAGTCAAGTCACGATTCAAGTCAAATTGAATTTTCGAAGTATGAGTGATGATGAAAATCATTACATTTTGCTAACTGGATTAAGGATAGATGAATTGGCCATCTATCATGAATCAAATAACGAATATAAAGTAAAATAGACATGCAAGACGATGTTGCAGCACTCACGCAAACGTAGAACTGCTAATAAAATACGCGAGTAATTGTATAGTTACCTGCTACAGTCTGATGATTTTATCGGCCAATATAGAGGATCAAATACGAATCCTCTAGAAATTGAAGAAATTGATGTGGTAAAATACACTGTCCAACTACACACCCGTGAGAATATAAACGCGTAAACTATATTCGTTCGATTTATATCAAACAATATGGTTGGTAAAGGTGAGCGCATCCGCAATGTTAGCACTGAGCCGTCCAAGAATCAAAGATACACGTTGCTATTGCTACTGCGATAACGTAAGCTGTGATTGTTTCGTTGGCGGTCAAATTATTTGTGATGTGACAATGGAGACTTACAAACGTACAATCACCGAATAACTGGTTGCTTTCACTAGTAACACCGGCGTATCGAGAAAAATTCGAACATACATAAGATATGGTTATTTAATCGGCACAGCTCACTTAATGACTTGAAATTGACTCGTGGATTTTGCTCATATTTTTGTTCATATAATAAAAAAAATATATTAATCTTATCGAATTATCCGTATGCTACATAAAGCTTTTCATCCGACACTGAAGAGACTTAGTGGTACGTATGGAGTCACGAATGCACAAGATGAAATGAGAGGGGATAGGGCGGCTTTTGTACCCCCAGCTATGACAACCTCCGGCCAACAGCAACGAAAATAATTTCGATTATACAATAACTGAAAGTTAATGCGGAAATATCCAAGTATTCCGGCTGGGTCATAATGGATTGAGGAGCTGGCCCAGCACATTAATCTTCGGGGTCGGTATAAAAATGTCCGGCCTTGAAATCATTGTACATAATGTAAGAGTCACTTAAATTGGCGGTATCATTGGATTTAATGTTATTACATCGCAACTTGAAAAGGTACAAGACATATACTAGGTAGGCCTACATTGTATTACTAGCATATAAAAAAATTTCTCCACTTCTCTGTAGTATCCCATTCATCAAAGAATTGTTTGAAGCCGGCCCAGAATGGGTATAGTATTCCCCGCCAGAGTGGAATTAAACCCCCAATCACACAGTGAATGCGGGGATTGGATCATTGGGTTCCGCGACTTGAGTGGAGCAGAGGATGTACGCAAAAGTTATACAATATTACCGGGCCGTAACTTTCGCACCCCTAACCTACAATTGGGAGAGCTCTAAGTTGCTAGTAATTATTTCGTTGGTTGGTTGTCTGTTTCCCAGATCGACATTTAAATATGGACACTGAACAGTAATAAAAGAAAATTGCGTATATTTTAGAGAAATGGCCATATCGGCGGCGATTAGCCTACCACACATTGAAATACACTATGACTTGAAGAGGTGGGCCACAGAACATTTTCAAACCGGAAAATGGGCCACAGCCAAAAATGGCTGAGAACCCCTGGTCTATAGCTTACTTTCCTATTGCTACAGTTTGACACAAACCTTTCCGTGTAAATCACAATACATTTTTCTGAAATGTTGAGGGGTGTATAGTGAATTGATATTGCCACGTTACATGTTTAGGCGACGAATAATAGTATTCCTTGGGAATTCTAGTCTCGTGTAACAATTTTGTCATGTTGCATCAGTAGTCCCTAAAGTGTGCGTCAGCGCCCCCTTTGCGCGTTAGCGAACTGAAATGATACGGCATCTACAAACCGAGCGATGGATGACTCAGAAAAAGGAAGAAGAGGGGGTTATGCATCATTGAAACCTGTTCGGAAAATCCGCGAATTAAGAGCTCTACAACAAAAATATGAATACGAGGTCACATAGTTCGATGTCGTACAATGTGAATTCCATTGGAAATGGTGGCCGACGCCACCCGTAGACGTTGATTGTTAAGCGATTTATAAACCAACCAACCTATCAATTAATCCCCAGAAAGCATTATTAGCCATCGAAGTCTATTGAGCGCAGGTCCCGAACGCCTGTACAATGATGATGACATTAAAAGTGCTAGGTAGGCTACTATAATGAAATACGATCGTTTTCTAAGGGAAATTACCTTTTATTGCAATCCTTGATTGCGTGTATCCGGAACTTTATACAGAGTTTTGATTGACACAACGTATCGTGATGCCAATGTATTGGATTGGCGTAAAAAGGCCGGAAGCACCAAAGTAGTTTTCGTGTGCGATTAGCAAAACAACTTATTGTCGGATTTGTATGGTCAAAGTGCAGTGACAAATTATATCGATGAATCATCAGTTGGCTGCGTGACTCCTCGAACCCGAGGTTTTGAATTCGCTCTCACAGTTTGGGTGGAAATATGAAAATATCTGATCGTAAGGAAAACGATTTCAGATTTCCACCCAAACTGCAGCGAGGCGTCCACTGGTACAATTTGGATTTCCGATGCTAATGTCAGTAACTTTGTGGCTCTATGAGCCTATAGGTTGTGACAGGTTACTATGGAGTCAATTTTCGGACGGAATTTCGTGATAATTTTTGTCGGTGAACTGTCTCGTTTATTTTTCGGGTACTAGCGAGTTCAGTATCATTCAGATTCAAATGTTTGTTATGTTTCTCTTGATCCGATTATATATCGGGTTCACTTTTCACCTGCACTCTAAAGAAGATTCCCTAAATTGTTACCAGCGCACTGAACATACAAACTAACCCCTGGATCAATGGTGCCGTTTATCCATGCAGCCGCGTACGTTCCACGGCCATCCCCCTTCCAATGCGTCCTTAGCATTGCCATGATCAGGTTATAATATTTTTGATTTTTTACTTCCGCCACGTAGGATTTGCGTTCGTTGCATTTCTTAACACCATCGCCGTAAGTCATATTTCTTTCACCGGTCGTCGATATCCAGAAACAACCACTGTCTGTCGAATTATTCTCGCATGGCGGTGGCGTCACTGAAAACATCAAACGTAGTAATAAATTTGATCGTCCTGCTATTTCCAGACACCCGTGCCCAGGGTTGAACTCAAAACAAATGGTGTTTAAAACACTTTTGTAAAACGTATTTCAAACAGTGCTGTAAAAAGTGCCTTTAAAAATCCTTTTTCGTCTTTAAAAGTTGTATAATAGTGCCATAATTGTGGAAATACTTTCGTCAAAACAAGAATAAATGGCCTACGGACGATTTGCATCCAATATAGACAACGTTTAGATAATGAAATAGTTAAAAACCTTGAAATTGTCGTTGGATCAACCGTTGTAGCACGTAGCAATAGATCATTGGTACGGAATGTATGCTCGGATGACGATGACCGCCGACCGCCAAAATTCTGCATCGCGATGTTGATATTTTTGTACGTTTATGGCAGGGGTCGGAAGCGCTTTTCGTCAATGGAGCCTTATTCACCCCAATCGTCAGTTCACTGTGGCGTAACAACTAAAGATTCGTGACGTCACGGATGAAAAACATGATTTAAACAAGGGTCCTGTTTTAATTAATTTTGTTTTGAATAGATTTTCGTTTTGTATGCAACCCCACCCGTACCACGGATCTCAGCTCGTGGAGGTGGCCAGGATTAAATTGAGGGAGGTTTTCTATATAACATTGAGATCTGAGGACCATGCTGTAAGTCTGTAAGTTGGCATTTCAGGAACGATATTAATAGGTAATATCGGTCTTGTGTAAAATGACCATACAGAATTACCACGATCACATGAGAATAGCGAGTACCCTGAGTGCAAGATTTGGCAAGAAGACAACTAAAAAATAAAATGAAAAACGGCTACGAACCAACGTCATGTCAACGTTCAGCCCTTGCAGACTGGGTAAAGGTCCACCCCTTTTGTTTCATTTTCACATTCCCAAATTCTATTATATGTGTGAGAGAGTAGACGTTCCACCGCCATTGACTGGGGAGGCCTCGTCGCTACGTCCCTATGTTCACAGGTGTCGTTACAAAAAAAAATCCCTGAAAATTACCTGGGACTGAAAAATAGGAAGCCTAAAAAAGATCGAACACTGCTAAATCTGGCATTGGGCCAATGGATTGCCAGATTGAGAGATCCTACTTGGTCGTTTCGACATTCTTCTATCTGTTCATTACATCGCATTGTACATTGTGCGTCCTGGGTGGGTAAAAATGGTAGATTCATCGACATCCATCCACAGTCATAATCTGTAGTCCTTGTTTTTTGTTATACGTCGACCTTATTAAGCACATTTTTAAGCGGCATCCCTGCGCACTGCGCAGTTCAATTGGCACGCTGGTATGCCTCGGCACACCTGTTGAGAACCGAAGTACTATAGACTTTCTGATTGATAAAATGCATGTCTACCGGATGTTTTGTGAGACCTACGATACTACAGAAGTGGCAAGTTATCATTCGTTACCATCCGTCGCTTATCATAATACGCATCGATGTAGATGACATCTCCAATACTTCGCATATGCTCCCTAAACTTCATGAAACCGTTGTGGCCGTGAAGGTAGCAACGGTGAATGAAATAACACACCCTGGCATGCCCTTTTCAGAGTCATCGACGGTCTCATATCAATTAAAATGCGCGTCTTCGCAATATACACTCAAATTAATTAGGGTTTTCATGCCACTTCGATGTTTGAACTTCGCTTACGAATGGCACAAAGTTAAACTTTGAGGACGGAGATCATAACGTTGGATTGAATAAAAAGTCGATCATCGCATTCATCAGGATTTAACAACCCAGGTTTATTGAAACCGGATGACCCCATCGCATAGAGTCGAATTTTAATCTCATGATTTTTAAACCGGGACAAAATGTACATTGCACTGCGTAAAGCATACTTGGACAAATAGATAATTCTAGTTGTCTAATTTAATGAATTGAAGCGAAATGCCAGTAATCTAATTCTAATCCAATTTTTTAAGTGTTTCTTTGCTCTAATTCTAATTCTAATCTAATTTGTGAAATGTTCTTATGCTCTAATTCTAATTATAATCTAATTTGTGAAATGTTCTTTTGCTCTAATTTTAATTCTAATCTAATTTATTGTTTTCCTGAAGATGCCTCTTCGTCCTAGGCATTTTTCAGCGAGTTAACAAGAATAACACTGTCGCGCAGGGAAATCCAGTGCGAAGCTGCCATCGCATTACTTGCACCGTACAGTCATAGCAGTTACTGTGATGAATAACAGCCATGCGGGCATAGTACCTTGCGGTCTGCTAACAACTTTCTAGTTTCGATTTCAAACAGAACGGCAGAAAAGAAAGAGATAGCACTTTCATGCCCTCAACTACACCAGAAAAAAGAGGATGACTGCTTCAGATCTAACCAAAGAAAATATATTAGAGGATGAAGTTGAAATATATTTTGCAGCAGAGAGTGAGAGCATAGACGGTGATGTTTCGAATTACTTGAAAGGAGAAAATCGTTACCCTCGTCTCAAGGCTGCTGCCCGTATTTGGGCTAGCTACAGGACTATCTCATCCTAAAGATTGAACTTGTGGGGAAGCCGAAGGCCTTTTTCCAAGCGTCTCGGTCTTGATAGTGTCTGGGCCACTGCACGTCAAGCCAATATGCCTTTATTCACATCAGCTGAGTCTTCATCTATAGATGATGTTGCCATCATCGAAGCCGTTTCAGTTAGTGAGGAATAGTATTCTTGGGCACAGGTGAATAGCTTATTCTGAAACAACAACAATAACAATTTAAAACTGAAATCAATTTCAGCCTTTCAGAATACTTTATTCCTCGTTTTTCCAAAATCACAAATCACATCGCCGGCCACAAAATATGACCTCGCGGGCCACGTGTTGGTGATCCCTGGTATACACTGTTAAAAATATTCTATGCCAAATTACTGGTCTGGTCCTGGCAGCAGTTTTACGACTCTTAGACCGGTAAATTTGAAAAATATTTTCCCGTAAATAATATTGACCGTAATTTATTTTTACAAAGACTGACTGTTAAAATTTTTACGGAAAATTCCCGTTACCTGACGTAACGGAAAACGGCTGTAATACCAAGTTACTGGTCTGGTCCAGTGCAGCAGTTTTACGCTAATGAGACCAGTAAATTCGAAATAACTCTCCCCGTAATATGATTTTACATATACTGACAGTAGGAAATTTTACGGAAAATTTCCGTAACTAAATTTAACAGAAATCTGCTGTAATATCAATATACTCGTCTGGTCCCTTGCAGCAGTTTTACGTTCCTGAGACCAGTAAATTTGAATCAGGTTTATTTGGTGCGGGAACACGTAAAAAAAGTAAGTGTGGATAATGACGAAAATCCAGTCTTTCTTGTGGAGATCATCAGTCAGCAACTGCCTGAATGAAGAGGGCTTCATCAAAACTTCAGCAGCAGTTGAAGGACTGCACTTTTGGCCATGCTCTTTTGTAGGTTCTTCTATAATCTGAACAAAGATTATGCAGTCATCAACACAGTTACAATTTGGAAACTTTGAGACGCTATAGTATGACATACTGCGACTTTTCATATTCTTGTTAATTTCTCGAATAATGATGGCCTAGGATAGCAGTGTCGAACATAAGGCCCGCAATTCTGCAATTCTGAGTAGTTTGAAAAACCCTTGTATTACCCAGCACATATTCTAACAAATGTTGAGAAAATACTTCCTGCAAGGCCACAAATGTCAAGATCATAGACCGACTGTTATATGCAGGTCGCATGGAGTATATAATAGTTATAAAAAGACAATTCAAATATATTTGGTCGCACTGCTGTATCACTTCTACTCAAAGGCCCCAGACAGACAGAGAAACCCGAATGACGATTAATAATGAGCCAAATTCTAACGTCTGCGTTTACAATTAAATCACTTGTGTTCCTCAAAGCGCATACGATGAGTTAACGGCAGATTACGAATAAAACAAAGGGAGCATACAAATATGTCAGCTTATTCCGTCGTTAGAGTCAGTGTTTTTGCAGTTGAATTCAAAAGATCAATCTTTGAATTTTTGCCAAAATTCCGTTGTTTGCGAGTAATAGTGCTGCTAGAATATATCTATATGATATGATCGTAAATGTTATGTAATATACCGAAATGTAAACAGGATTGATAATAAACTATTCAAGCGAAAAGTAAGGGCGGGCGTTTTGATGTACCGTAACATTTTGGAATGATTTGACTGATCCGGCCCGCGAGCGGTTTGAACGTTTGAATCCAGCCAGCGAAGCAAGTTGAGTTTGATGCCCCTGGTCTAGGACTTCGTACCTGAATCATCTTTTCCAGCGTGATTGCAAACTTTTCTGGCAATATTCCTTTGCATCGCACGTCCAATGTATTTCGCACGGCACCGTGCTAGAAGCGAGAGGCGAAATGATCCCTTTCTATCACATAAGCATTCGACGTCATGATTCATAATGCCATAACGCTTCCATTTTCATGTAGTTCAATGTCAGAAAATGTAATACATTCTTATAAGCCATAGCTTCTGTTCACCATTAAACTGTAACGAAAATACATACGTCTTCAGAAACAGGACTGAGAATAACTTGCCAGGTTTGAGCTCGGATACTGCTATACCTACAATATCTGCTATCAACACCTGCAATATTCTAAAGCTAGAGTTAAGCTGTGGCTTCGAAACCCTCAATATCTTACAGCAACGCATCTTGTTATTATCCAATACGAAAACATCGCGTCGATACAATATCTATCTCGGAACATTCAGCCGCACGTGCTCAGGCTCAGATATATGTCTGACGTCTGACGCCGCTATGTCTGGAATATGTATGACGTCACAATGTACTGTTCGCTCGAGCAGCTACGAATTCATGATCAGACAATTCATAAGGCCATTCGCAGGAAAAAGGTAAAGGAAAGGACGTATACTACTCTCGTCGCAATGGCAAATGAGCATGGCGGCTAAACACCAACTCCAGTGTTTCGATATATAGTTTGCATCATACATTCGTTATGGAGTCTACAATGGTGGCAGAACTGGTCCAACATATAATTACACAAAAGATCATACCAGCAGTAAAACTACATAACATACCAAATTCGCTTGGCATGCTACTATTGCATTGCTAGACCTTGATGTCTCAAAGGATACGGTAATATTTATAAAGCGATATAAACGATGGTATCTGCAATGCCCAAATGTTCGGATACCATTCACCGATTAGCATTCAGCACGGCCATCGATGTCATAATTTGCTTGATCATTGAAACATGATGTAATGACGAAAATCACATATATATGTCCATAAGACCGTAAGCGTGTAAAATGATCAAATTGTAAGTGTAATAGCAATGTTGCAAATAATGATTGTCCAGTAAATCGCTTTTACGAATGCAAAAGTAAATCCGGGATACTTAGTATCCAGTAAATTGCTTTTACAAATCCAAAAGTAAATCTGAAATACTGGTTATCCCGTAAATTGCTTCTACGAATTTAATCTGTAATTTTTTTACCCTGTAAAAACAAGTAAATTTACTTTTGACGTGCCCGTATATTAATTTAACGGGCATTTACCGTCAATATAACTGACGGGACAAATTTACCGGTATTATTTGGGTAAATCTACGAATATTTCTAAGAGTGTAGTGCAAAACGATCCAAGCTTGGTGTACAGACGTTAACCATTCTCAAGGTTATGGGAATGCACTAGGATTTGATATGCAGTGATTTTTGCTTTATTTATTTCGCACGCATTCAATGTCCAAGCTTTTTCGAATTCAGTAATTCTAATTTTATTCTTATTTGGAAATAAACTGTGTAGCTCTAATTCTAATTCTAAACTAATTTCGAAAAAATTGTGTAGCTCTAATTCTAATTCTAATCTAATTTGAAAAATACTGTAAAGCTCCAATTCTGATTCTAATTCTAATCTAATTTGAAAACTACTGTGTAGCTCTAATTCTAATTCTAATCCAATTTGAAAATACCGTGTAGCTCTAATTCTAATGTTAATCTAATTCGGAAAAGCTGAAAATTCTCTAGTTGTCCAAGGCTGGCGTAAAGTTCTTGCGGGGAGGTATTGTCGATAATGACCGTGACGGTTGGGTCCTACGCAATGGCTCTACGTTGCGATCAGACAATCAATAATATACCCGCCATTGCAGCGCGATATAAATATAATAATACACAATCCATTTCTTCGCTGTACCGCACTGATTACACGCTGCTTTCATTTCGCGATGATGAATAATTTTATGTATAAGACTCGCAGTTTCTTTTATCAGCAGCTCGTGGTTTCATTCCACAACCTGACAATGCACAGCTAATAACGCATTTTCGCAATGTAATGCAGCATACATCCCAACACCACTTGATTAACAGTTTACCACGTTGGGATAATCATCGCGCGTAACCTTATCCAGCTTTATGCGTACGGATTAGCAATATTTATCACACGATTAGCGTTCTTCCGGTACAGCCCTCCAGACGACTCAATCCGACCCGTGTTGCAGACCAAATGAGAATACCAACCCAAGAGCAATCACCAGAGCTTATATTAGAGATGGCTCAATAACCCCGTAAATTCACAACATACATGTTCAAAAATTCACTCTTGTATGTAAGAAATATTCCGAGAATTTCCAGTGCGACGTCATATTGACAGAAAATGTGTTCATACCCAACTTTAAAACCCGCTAGCAAGCGCTAAAGAGTGTTCGGATTTTCAGCATGGAAAATATAGTAACGGTAGACCAGGCTTTCAGCTCGAAGGCCGCACTCAACATCGGAATCCATTGGCGGGCCGCATTATAGTAGCCTATATATTCGGAATTATATCCCACGAAGCAAGCTTTTATTTGATTATACACTAAACAAAGACCATATAGTAAACCGAAGACAATTTAAAAATTTCATTTGATGGACGCACTTACGTCGGATACAATAAAGAGATTTTATAAGCTGGAAAATGGGCCATCCTCATTCAAGGCGTCAAAATTAGGCACGGAAGTGGGTTGTGCCGATTCGTAACAAATGATAAAAAATTGAATATTGGAGCAGCGATCGGCTCATAGACAATGTTCCCTCCGATTTTTCACTAGTCTGCGAGCACTCACCAACTCACTGCGCGTCCCCTTGGACAGCATTGCGTAACGATTAAAAAAAGAAAAGGTCACCACTTCAGCTTTCTTGTGCGCGGCACACATCTTTCTGTGCGCGGCGACTTTGTCGGCAGTGCGCAGCCGCTAACGCGCGCAGCTTAGGTGGAGCATTACTCATCGATATATGCTGATTCTGCGATTGGTCAACTTCAGAACGGAAAGTACTGACAGCGTCATAACCAGAATGGCACCTCTAAATAAGTTTCAAAGAAAGGATTACCGTGGTAAACTTACCTCTCCACGTACTTTTGAGAGGACGACATACACGACATATTATATTGTTGTCCCGAACATTTGATTAATTCGGTTGATTTATTTTGCACCTCGTAGTTTGAAAAATTGTGCTTGTAATTATAATTATTATTATTATTATTACAAATATGAGTGGTGCTTTTCGCGATTTATGGCCTTGTGCGCCACGGTCCTCAGGAAATTCAAATCAACCAGTAACTAAATGAACTTATTACAACTTATCACAAACTCGGCGACGGCGGTGGACAATTGCGATGACGAGAGTAGGTTGCGTATGGTGAACGGCATATGTAACTGATTGCAATAGGTTATTAAAAAACGATCGATGAAAGTCGTATTTAATGCATGATATTAAAAAGTTAGGATGATTGGAAGGAAATGTTGTTTCAAATTGCGGCAACAGAGCCTTTTTGGTTTGGACATCTTATTGTAATGAATGAGTTGAGACTGAAGTTATGAATGATTTGCACCTACACGGCGCATAGAGGACGAATCTACAACTCTCTCATGAACTGTTTTACCAAGAACAGCACTGAAAGTCGAAGTTCTTATCTAAAATCACAATTGTGATCCAAACTAAGTCATTTTCGTTTTGATTTTCTTGGATGTTTAGCAACCGAAACGTTTTTAAATGTGTTCGCCTCGAGGAATATTTATCAATATTTATATTACGTTACTTGATGCCTTCGCGGGCCGCACGCCTAACTTCTAACGGTTTTCACATTTTTGATGATACGCATAATCATGCAAAACTAATCGCCACCATACGATTATTATCGAATCAGAACTGTAGAGTCATTTTTGTCTCGATTCGTTGAACGTCTGATGTCGCATCCCAAATGGCTGATGTGGCTCCCTAACCACGCTAGTAGGAAAGAGGGTGTTTTTTTGGTTTGATGTTCATGGTGTTTCGACTACATTAGTCATTTTACATCAGGCTGATACTCTTTATTTTTCATCCCGCATTTATTTACCGACTCGTAGAACGGCCAACTTTTATGCTTTTCATAGGACACCGCTTACGCGGATCACGTGGCGAGGAGGGACCTAGATAAATCTTAGGCGGCAAGAATTTCGGGTGGACCTCGGTGGGACTCGCAACCGCAGCCCATTGGTGCTGGAGCTGTGGATCATACCACCACGCTATCTCGCCACCGGAGAGAGGGTGTATTTGGCACAGCCTCGACTTCAAACGTTAGAACCTTGAAGTCATTTCGTATCAGGCATAATATGTCACGTCTTAGGGTATAAACTTTGTTTGCATACCTTCTTTGCGAAACTGAATTCTGTTGAATGGTTGACAAATAATATTCAGTAAATTAGAGTAAGTTGAAATGGAATCAAGTTGTTTGATAAGTGTAATTAAACCCAACAAAGGTTATCGTTATGAAGAAGCATTGCCAGCTACGCCCCAAAATGTTATACATTGAAAACATAGAACCACATTTGGCGCATTTCCTTTTGACAGTCTTTAAAAGTAGGAGAATGTGAAGCGGAATGTTGCTAGTTAAGGGGGCGCCAAGGAGTGAGGTTATCAACCACCCTCTACATAGCATACAACTGCAAGAAGAGAAAAATCGTTATGTTCGAATAGCCCCTACCGGATTCCGTCGGGAATCGATACAGGGAAAAGCATACGCGGCTGTCGTAAATAACCAGAAACTTTGAGCACCCTGAAATCGATGACAGCAAGACAGGCAGAGTAGTATAATATTCGTAGTTAAATTGAGTAGTGCATCGATCACCTTGTTCTAATTGTTCCGTAGCTGGACGGGTTTCAAAAGATTTTGTGATTCCAGTAGCTTTCGTTGATAAGGATGATGAAAGGGGGTCTTCGCTTGCGCCATCTACGAAAAGAAAAAAAGCGCTTTTAATGCCAAACATGCGATATTTTCCCACTTGATACTACATCCCACAGTCTTTGCTTATTGGTTGAGATCTCGTCATTTCGATTTGAGACTCCCTCGGATTCGCATGAATCATGGATTCCTTGATGGGTCGGTGGCTTGGGTACCATTGAAACGTTTACAATATGTGAAATTATATATACCTGAATATTTATTGCTGTTTCACGCCATCCCGATATAATTTTAATAGTGTTTCCCACATTTGTTCACATGCCCTGTCGTTGACGAGTTTGGATTGTTCCCCAGTAGTAAATTAATTAAAAGTGAAAAGAATTTCTATTGTTTATTTAAGATGATACCCGCGTGAAAATGTCACTTCGAATAGACTTATCTCCTCGCTTTGAACAAGTTATTGATAACGAACAACGAACAATGTTCGAGGAGTGCGTGTACAAGTTTTTCAGGCCACACCGAAAGGCTGCATCAACTCAAAAAACAGGTTGACGAGAATTGATGCTACTCCCACGCATGCGCAAAAATTATGATAGACATGTAACAATAGAGTGGACTGCCGACCGCAGCCAGACTGAATATTCGGACAGATATTTTCATTTTTGACCGAGTCGGATCGGAGCCGGAATAGTACTTTTTGGTACAGTCAATATCGTTATAGAGGCTATTGATGGGGATGACAGTTTTAAGTGTCAACATCACATCATTAGCTGTCAATCTAAATCATTGTTCAAAACAAACCTGTTCGTATATATTGTCATATTTCTTTTTTTGCAATATTCAATGTAACCTGAACTGGTGCCGTATGATCTACAGTATTGTAGTTTACTAGAAATACGTACTCGTAGTTAATTAATATTGGCGTTTGGACTTTGGTTTCGGATTGGAGTCGACCACGAAATATCTCAGAACCCCCTTATGAATCCGCTGTGCCAGTACGTTTGGTATTGTTCTCACAATGTCATCCACCAGATGTTTACCCCGTGTGATTTTAATCCGTGCTTGTGATGGTTCGAAAACTAAATAAACATCTATGAAATCGTTGGTGTCGATATCCGATTGAATGCGGTGAGCGTTGAGCATATATTGCGTGAAAAACAATTTCGTGCAGGCCAATTTCCTTCATATGTCATTGTACTTCATTCAAGCTCATCATGTTTATATATGTTCATCATTTTTTGTTGTACAGGTGTTAATAAATCTGTGGGAAATATGCTTCGTTGGCTAGAAATTATTTTCGTTAAGATTGATTGATAAGAAAACCCAATTAACATCTATGAAAATCGTTCGTGTCGATTTCCGATAGAATGCGGTGAGCGTTGAGCATATATTGCGTGAAAAAACAATTCAATTCATAACAACCATTACCCGTTCTGTCACGTCACGTTTTTGAGAAAATACCTATATGTCGATTATTACTATTCTCTCGCGATACCCAGGGAGACTTTACCTACTTGAATTACATATTCATGTAGATATGTTTTCATATTACTTTCACTTCTGAACAGTATTTTGGATGAACTATTTACCTTTGAAATTTGGGTTTTGAAAAGTGGAAAGTAGTTTTGCACCACTCTCACGGGTTAAATTATCATTAGAACTGCGTAAAATATCCTATGAATCAGTGCTTTTCCGCCTGTGCGATGGTACGCACTTGTACGAATGAAAAGATTTGAAGTGCTAATAACGAACGTGGTGCGAATGAAAATCCCGATGAAAGCGTATGAAAATCGAAAATAATTGTTACTTTTTCTGACGAGGAATAATTCAAATAAGCCAGGGAATTATATATATCACTGAAATGAACTTAATATAGAATTCAAGAGCAGTTGTTCCCTAACTTTTGTAGTTGCCACGCAATTCTAAAAAAAATTGTTTGACTTGCGATACATCGCTAATCGTAGATTTGACAATAGCTTTGTCTCTTACCAGCCGCACTGAATTAATATTTGCGCACTATAATTATTACATAATCAAAGGCTTTGTTCGAGTGCAGATGTAGTGGCAGGAATACAGTGTATCAGCACGTCAGAGGCAGATATCAGACTTGGACAACTACACAATTCTAGTTGTCTAATTTCACTAAATTAAAGCGAAATGCCAGTAATCTAATTCTAATCTGATTTGTGAAATGTCCGTATTCTCTAATTCTAGTTCTAATCAAATTGTTGTTTTCCTGAAAATGCCTCTTAATCCGAGGTATATTGCACTATTGCAGTGAGTTGAAAAGAATATCCCTCTTGCGCAGGAAAATCCAGTGCCAAGCCGCCATCGCCTTACTTACACCATGCAGTCATAGTAGATATTATGACGAATAATAGCCTGCTAGAGTAGCTGCTAGTTGCTTTATTGCTAAAAATCTCACCTCTTGTTAAAAATCTTATTAATAGTTGGATATGCGATAATTTTTCAATGTTCTCAGAATGGTGTCGTGGGCCGTATGTTTGACACCCCTGGTATAAAGCATGTCCGCTTTATTGTGAAGGAAACCGCCTATGCCTTGTTTTTATAGTGGGAACGCAAACGCGCTTATGCAAGTGGCGAACGAATTCCTAGTTTCAGAAGGGATACCTCATCATTGAATACAAAGACAAAGCGTAACAATGACACTATAATCCAGGGGTGGGCAAACTTTTGAGCTCGCGGGCCGCATTCGACATCTGAATCCATTCACGGGCCGCACTATATAAAATTGGGACTATACACCAAAACGCAGTAGTGGTGTTTGATTATATCATATAGTGATGACATGGAGATAATATATATGCTTATTCAATGCAAACCAAACATTACTTTGATGATATCTGACAAGCGTGAGAAACAGTGGCGAGATTTCATAGGTTGATCGACCGCAATAACCAATTTGTCGGAAGTCCCGATTCTTAGAACAGGATTGAAATTTAAATCTGTGAGCAGCGATCTGTTCATAGATTTACCAATTCCACTTTTGGTACAGTTCCAGGACACACAATGCAGACAGCATCATAACTATGTTAGCTTCAAACACGCTTCTACTATGTGTAGATAAAATATATATCCCCTATTTGTACGCATACAGAGAACGAATCTACCCAAGACACGCGCGAATCGTTATTACAGAAATAATTAAAACCGGACTGGCCAATCTGAAATCACACTCGTGATCCGAATTATGTCAATGTCACTTAGAATTCATGTGATGTTTACCAGATGAAACGTTTTAAACTACATGGGTCTTGAGATTGGGCTGTCGCGCCAGAAATTGAACATAAAAGTAAAATAGGAAGTATTGACCCTATAATCAAATGTAAATCGCGCGGAGCGCGAAAATAATTTCAGTTGAGCTTAGCTTCGCGCTCCCTTCAGATGCTTTCACGACCTCTAAGGAGGGTGCGCCCCTCCGTTTGACAACCACTGTCTTAGAATTATTATGGTGAAGTATATCAAGAAAAAGGTTAATCAAGTCCCTGCATTAATTCGATTTTTAGTATGCATTTTATCAATATTTTTGATAAGTTTCTTTAGACTCTCGCGGGCCGCACAGAACGATGTCGAGGGCCGCATGCAGCCCGCGGGCCGTAGTTTGCCCACCCCTGCTATAATCTGTGTGATCTTATTAGGCTCAGGTTGCAGTATATAGTTAAATAGTGAATGTTTACGGGTAAATACAGTAATTTTTTTAGGGGTATAATTATCTTCTGACAAAGAGCCATTCTGACAAAACTAATGTGATATTCGTAATCAGCAACCTCAAAAACCCCAGAAACTGTTCTCAGATATTCTGCCTAAAAATTGTTTTTCATTTTGTTGACCAGTCTAATCCAAAGAATAAGACATTACAGCGGAGCATTTTAACGATTTTCCAGATTTTGGACAACCCTTATGAACAATGCTTGTTTCCCGATACCGTATGGGGCTGATACTGTTTGTACGGCAATGTGATAATCTGAAACACTATGGTAAAAATGATAGTCTCTTCAATATAACATAATTATTAACAAGTGAATACATGCTGGATCATGCGATTTAGTATGACAAGGAAACACGGCGCGTTATTTAAATGTTTATGTTTTTGAATTTGTAGGCCTCAGCTGATGCCTTTTCTCTTATTCTGTTATTTATTACACGACAAGTTTATGTAGTTGTGAAATGCATGCGATGGTGTGACGCAAATGGCTTTAATGTGAAAAGCGTCACTGTTTCAGCAATAATATTACTAAAAATACATAATTTTGACTCGGTACCCTATAAATTGGTTATAGGAGAGGGTTGCAAACCATCAATGTACGCTTATCGCAAATTAAAAATGTCGTGCATTTAAAATATCATGAAGAAGAAGTTTCAATGACATCAACCTGACTGAATTAATGATGCTTTGTAATGACTCATGTTTGATATAGGATTGCGAATCGTATAAAACTACAAAAAAAAGATTTTATTGCGTAAAAATTACCAGTGGAAGAGTGTGTAGTCTAAAATATAACGAGTCGAGTACCTATTATAATTAGGAAAAACCTACTGAGTAGCGTACTTCGAATTAGTATAAATAAAGTTACTCATCGCCTCTGTATAGTAATACAAACTAATACGCTTCTGAGTTGATTAATTAAATATATTTCAGTGTTTTGAAAAATTTATTGACTAATTAAATAAGCTTCGTCGTAAAACGTCAATCACATAGTTGAAATGACTATTTTCAAAATATGTTTCGTAACAACACACCAGTAATCCATACACCATATACCATAAACCAGTGGTGTTTGGACTTTTTTAGACACGCCCCGTTAATGATGGTGACAAATTTGGTGCACCCCTTATCGTGATATCAAATAAAATTAAAAAGAGGAACTAGAATGTTTGGAATCCCAACACATCATTTGATGGCATGGAAGGTTATTACTGCTATGGTAGCACGTAGCATATACATATTTTAAATATTTTAATATTCATGAATTGGGCAGGGCTCAAACGATGCTGACCATAAACTAAATCAAAAACCAATGGCGCGGGCTGCACGTTATTCAAACTTAGCACTTCTTCACGGGACTAACAATATTTGTCTTCAGGTCGCAGGTGTTCGGCAGGAGAATAATTCGATTGATTACTTTTGGGCTGCCATTAAAATAGGCTTCGTAAGAGTGGCATTCTACAAAATGTGCCGTAATTGAGTATATTCTCGAAGTGGCTATATCGACATTCCAAGCCACTTCGATTAAAATCCTTGCCTCCTAAATTCAAAAGGTGCATTAAAGAAGGCGAATGACGTGACTTTATAACCAAATATCTTATTTATCCATATCGTAAAACTCTTTCTACCCACTTCGCACATAGATGCTTGAAAGGCAGATCATGAAAGCATCAGCTAACCCCTACACACATTTACCAGCTAACCTTAATTCAGAGGCGTCATCTGATCGGTGCAAGGTCTGGTATGAGTTACAATCTATCATTTGGGTATGGATGAAAATCGCAATATATTTAGGATTATTGCTGTTGTTAAAACTTGTAAGTTTCAGCGCAAATTAAACTCATTCCGCGGTTATTAACTTCATTTCTCTCAGGCAACTTGGCTCCCCCTTCAGATGCTCTCACGCCCGCGGGATGAGAGCCACTGCGCTAAACAAAGATATTTAGGATACCCTATATTTCAATATTCTTACAATTGTTCTCCTGAGAGGATGCTATTCTTTCTTCGATTCTCATCAGACCTAAAAATGAAATTGTTTCCGCTTAGCCGACATGCTATAGGGGATACGCAGGAAACAAGTTTAAAACTGGAATGCGATCGCTGCAGAATTTCCTAGCTTGGTATACGCGACACGGGGCGGCGCCGCTACAATGGCAAATCTTTACTCGGAGGTCGTATAAGACGTTAGATGTGTCTAAATCAGTTGTTCTCAACCTTTTTTGCACACGCCCTCCTTTATGATAGTGAAAGATTCCACGCCCCCTTATCGTCATATCACAAAATCCAACCGGGATGCTAGCAAGCCCACCAGATTGTTACATGTCATGAAAGGTTATGGCTATTGATTAGAGAATTAATAAATGTGAAATTAGGTATATATACAGAGAAACACGCTTGAACTGAAGGTAAATCGCGGAGAGCGCAAAATAGTTATTCAGTTGACCGCTTTTTCGCGCCCCCTTCAGATGCTTTCACGCCCCCCAGGTTGAGAACCACTGGTCTTAATGAAAGTGACGCGATATCGCTGCCTGATCAATGGCTTCCACATCGTCAAAATAAGTGTTTGGTGGGTTGTCGCGCACCAAGGGATATATTACAAGGCAGTGGGTGTAACATAGGGCGCATGAGCTGCATTCGGCCCGCCACAGGATTTTATCCGGCCCACGAAGCAATTCTGATTAGCCTTGAAAATGCTGGCTGGGTACTGTCCAGCAAATTTCTGACAACAATTGTGAAATACTTCCACAAAATAATCCCTGAAAACAGCAAATGTTGACCATGTTCAATTGTTCATAGGCGACATTATAACCACCAGACGACATACTGTTGCGATTTCACTCTAGTTACGCTTCGGAGCAAGTCGGTGTTATTTACACCAAATTCCGAGATGACAAAAAATTTCAGACTGAGTCCAGAGTTTTATGGAAAATGGAAAAAAAAATCGAAAACGCCGATGCGTAAACATTAAATGCAGGTTGAATTGATAATATCCATCATCAAGAATCCGTGGTCACACTGCTGTGGTCAGAGATGAGCGGATAAAAAACTTCTTTGTCCTAATCCAATCCAAGTCCAAAGTTTCAAATCATAATCATGAGATTTGTATTTTCCAATCCTAATCCCAATCTGATATATAGAGAGATATGATATTCTTTTTCGCCTGCGCCATCGAGATGCTTTGACGGCGGAGTCGCGATACGGCCGTGGGGTCATCTAGTCTGCGCCCCCGTTTTTTTTCTCCTCCATGCTATTCGTGATTGCTGAGCGCCTAGCAAGATAGCTACGGATACCAATTTTCGAGTCTTTGCTGGTATGACCTGGCCGGGGATCGAACCCACGACCTACCGATCGAGAAGCCGGACGCACAACTATTTCACTATCTCGCTCGGTAAACTAAGGATTACTCTGAGAAAGCCTACATCTTAGGCTTATAATTATGAGAGAAATTAAACGCGCAATGATTGCCAAAGTACATGAAGTAAAATGGATAGGACGAAAAACTTTGTCGCCAATCGCCACAAGACATCAATCTCCCCGAAAATCGGTTTCGCGAAAACTCAATATGGATGGCCTCAAAATGCTCAGCGTAGATAATACCCGGCATAATAGCGATATGTTATACCTTGTCAGCTGGCGGTTAGAATTGCAAACAATGACTATGTATGGAATCACACAAATAATAATATTAATATCTGATACATAATAGTCCTACTTACGACTCTCGATCATTTGTGTCCACGCCATGATTGCAGCTAGCATCGCGATGATGATGGTTCCGAAAATGATGAGTATAATCGACGTTGGATTACTGCATAATCTGTTTACGCAATTCTCATTTCTCTCGGTTGAGGCAACAGAACCCTTTTGACGAGCATTGGCTGTTTCATATAGCTCATATTCATTATTTTCAGTCATCGTTACTCGAATTTATGATCTAAAACTGGTGCTTCTGAACAAACGGTACAGACTACTTTGTCAGTCAAATTCCACCACCATTATGATATACCGATATAATAGGTACGGTAAGTGCTGCATCATTTCGTGAATCTCGCAATGCAAAAAATGTCATCAAGCATACTCGATAATATCCGCGATTCGTTCGCATCTCCATCGAGGCACATCGCAGCTGCCTTCAATCGCTGCAGTGTCCTTCCAAATATCGATCGTTATCACTACAAATCAAGTATTCACGAGTTCTAGTTTTATAAATTGGTGACCTAACACAGAGGTGGAGGTTAAAATGATATTCAACGTGATTCAACATAAGAAATGAAATGATTAAGTTCTTTAAAGCGACATGTAGGCAGTTCAGTTATACAAGCGAGAATGTTTATTCATCGCAAATATTGCTGAAATGCTACGAAGAGCTGCAATATTCTGTTACATCCAGTGTTGGGATGACTCGAGTCAGACTCGAGTCAACTTTTTCGTGTGACTTGACTTGGCTCGAGTCACTTTGCAGAAATGACTTGACTTGACTTGACTTGGCGCTTCAAAAATGCGGATTGACTCGTGACTCGGAGCAAAATTTACGAGTCAATTTCAAGTCATCAAGTATAAACGGTATCAAATAAATCACTGTATTTTGTGTATGTTCTTATTGTTCGCGATTCGCTTGTGTCAGTTGTGAAAGTAACCAGGCATTCACTGAATGTACGTTTGAATGATCCTCCATTATTGCATCACAAATACATTGATTACAAGCGAAATGACCACAGGTTACGTTGTCGTAGTAGTAGCAGTAGTAGAAGAATAAGAAGAATAAGAATATAATAGTAACGTGTGCTAACATTGCCCAGTGATCACCTTTACCAACCCTCTTTTATGATTTAAATCTCGCTAATATAGTTGATGCGTTTGTTTTCTCACGGATGTGTAGATGGTAGTATATTGCACCATATCAATTTGTTACAACTTCTCGAGGCTTCGTGTTCGATACTATTGGCTGATATTAAAAGACTGTAGCATAGCTATACAGTTAGTCACGTAGTTTATTGGCGGTTCTACGTGTGCGTGATAGACACAGCGCCTTCTTGCAAGCATATAAAACTTTATATTCGTTATTTGATGCAAGATAAATGGCAAATTATTCTGCCTTTCTCACAGCAGGCAAAATGTAATGACTTTGAATCGTCCCTGATACTTCGAAAATTCAATTTGACTCGGATTGTGACTTGACTCGTGACTCGACTTGACTTGACTTGACTTGACTCGAGTCACATCCAAAAAACGAGTGACTTGACTTGACTCGAGTCACCTTCGGAAATCGATTGACTTGACTTGACTCGAGTCAAAATCTCCAATGACTCGAGATGACTCGTGACTCGAAGGTAGAGACTTGATCCCAACACTGGTTACATCAGGGTCAATAGTAAGGCATTATTTATTTCCTTAGAAACTTTTTTCCAGAATGAGATAATCTACACCAGTGGTTCTTAACCTTGCCTCCAGCGCCCCCCAGGGGGCGCTGGCGATCTTGAAGGGGGGCGGAAACGCTCAGGGGGCGATATGGGGGGCGCTGGGCTCAGGGGGGCGGTATGGGGGGCGCTG
Source organism: Botryllus schlosseri (assembly GCF_051294905.1). Taxonomy (NCBI): domain Eukaryota; kingdom Metazoa; phylum Chordata; class Ascidiacea; order Stolidobranchia; family Styelidae; genus Botryllus; species Botryllus schlosseri. The sequence continues at coordinate 15,776,887 of NC_137239.1, forward strand.
GATAAAAATTGCTTCACAGTAGATGATGTGGTGATATGACATATCCCTAATGAGTATTCAGAGCAAATTAACACCGAAAACTTCGTTACATATAGCCTTCAAAATACATATAGGTTTAATTGTCCATGGGCACCTAAATGACTGACACCGAATGTTCCTGTCTTGGCAATCTGAACCCCAGAAGACGAATTCCATCTGGCAGGGAAAAATTATATGTCAGTGAAGAAATACCAATCTGAAATCGTGTGCGTCTTTTAGTTTAGTACGATTGGGCGACAGGGATATTCCTGTTGGGCGATATCCCCGTTGAGCGATTCTGTAATTTTTGATATTGCAGACAGGGGGTCACGAAATAACATTATGCAACGAAGTCATGCCAATGGGTTCGCCCGAATATGTTTAATTATTAGTAACGGGCCCTACAGTTTCCAAGACACCTCACAATGTTCGATTTAAGTTTTGATGAGTCTGCGCACACTCAACAACTCACTGCGCTGACCCTTGGACAACAGTGCGTAACGACTAAAAAAAGGTAATAACTCCGGATTTGTTGTGAGCAACGTAGATTTTCTGTGCGCAGAGACCGTGTCAGCACTGCGCACGTGCGCAGCTTAGAGGGAACATTGCACCTCACTCAGCTCTACCGGTAAATGTGTTTACGTGAGCAGAGAGAGGATACAAATTGATCTCAATTTACATGCAATTCCCGATGATATTGACCAATTCAATCATTAATTAGTGAAATTTTTCGCACTTCGCGCGAATAGGCGAGAGTAGCTGCCTCAGTAAATGGACACCCAATGTATAGATACCTAATGGGCTATCAGCAAATAGCGGACAGCCTAATGGGGGTCTGGGAGTGAAGTCCCCCGGAAGTTTGGTTTATCACCCGATGGCGGCCCAGGACCAACGTTTTTTGTCTTTTGGTGGGGCTGACGAAGTGCTGTTACGGCCCTAGTAACGAATAATTGTACCTGCGGGCACGCCCGAATATGTTTAATTATCAATTACGTGCCCTTTATTTTCCTATACAACAGCTCACTCAGTGCTACTGGTAAATCTGATTACGTGGGCTGAGAGGATAAAAAGTTCATGGCGACTTATGTATGTAATTACCACCTATTCATTCATGCATTATGGAAAATTTTGGTACCTAGGGCGACCAGCCCACACAAACTTTGCTGACCATCAAAATCACGATATGGGGTTCGTGGGAGCGAAGCCCTCAGAAGTTCGGTTTATCACGCTAAGGGTGCGCAAGGCAATCGTTTTTAGGGGGGTTACGAAGTGCTGTTACGGCCCTCCCTCTTACTCATTGTCTTTATTACATTCCTTACAATATGAAGTTGGGGGGGGGGGGGGCGCTGGAGCACGATAATTTTTGAAAGGGGGCGCTGGAAGAAAAAAGGTTAAGAACCACTGATCTACACCAAAGAAAAGCGTGGTAGACATTCTCCCGAACAGACCATCGCTTATGCTTATACCGATACCTGAGACGGTACTTTTCCGCATCAAAATGTATATGACTTTTCGACAACTTTAGCCCTTTGTAACCGGCCGGCCTACTGACCAAAATTTTACTGGATCCACAAAAAAACGATTAAATGTCATCCATATGGCTTAGATCGACGCCCAATATATTGCCGTAAACCTGAAATAGCCGCCTAGCGGTCTGAGATACTCTCACGGCTCAGACGCCAGAGGGAATAGCGTTGTGGGAGAAAATGTTCTCGATTTCTTGAAAATAAAATACAATTTTGTTCTTCTATATCTCCTGACGTCATACCTAGCCCCTCTCTTGGTATATGACCACCTGATTGCCTTCCGCATGAATCTCTATGTTCCAACGAGACATTACACGCTACTATAGCGCTTCATAGCCCAGCGCTACGATCTTGGAAAGGTTGAGATGATAAGCACAATCACGCGGCTGTCGCCGATGAGTAATCGATTACGTAATCTCGTATTCTCGCTGAAGCCAACGCGCTTCCAGCTCTACATAACATAGTAACTGGGTTGGCAACTTTTCCTGTAGTATATATCTCCATGCTTTTGAAGTGTTATCAATCCCAGTTGCTTGCTATATGTAACTTGCAACTGCAAGGGATCCGTAAGTATACGCATATTGCCTTATTCGACACTGCCCAGTGCCCATATACGCTCGGGAAGTCGTTTCACGTGATGCATTATTGCTTCATTTCACATCAATTTGAACTGTGTTTTACACGGCTAATGTTCCATGAATAATCAACAGTACTCATAGAAGCCAACAGTAACTTCGTGTGCCATCTAAAACAGATATATAACTGCCTCTATTAATGATGTTGTTATCACAGGCTCGGGTACCAAAATAGCCTAACTCGCACGCTTATTCGTGTAGTGTTAGGGCTGGTGTCGGCTTTCTTATACAATACTAAGCTCCATGATAGGGATATTGATGAATATACCAGGATAATGGCTAACCATATGTACAATTTGCTATTGCCTGAAGCAATTGTACATCTGTTTGAAACGGCAACGAGTCAGGTGATCTGACGCAGCCATGATTTTCACGTAATAAAGTATGCTTCTTTCACGTCAATTTGAAACATCTTCTACGTGCTAATCTTCGATATAAGGACTTTCATAGAATAGTATGACCAACAACAAGTCATAGAAGATAACTGTAATTGGTTATATGACGTCTAGAACGGAAGATACAATGGTTTATATTTCAGGCGGTCATTCACGCGAACATCATTACAAATTCAATTTTGCGGGCAACGTTTTTGTGTGTTCAATCTGCATTTCAAGCAGGATATACATTGCAACAATAGGTTATACATGGTCTGATGTATGCGTATTTATAAGAGCTATCTATACAAACCGATTGCAATACTTTATGACCAATATAGGTCTAGCTATCTTCGATGAAATACCGACTCCTATGTGGTAAACAGTCGCGGTCTAGTATACTAGACCGCCGGTCGCAAAGGGCTTCCCTTCATATATATCAAACTATAGGAGTTATCTGGTTTATGTCAACGATTCACGGCGGCAGCTGGCCCGCAATAAACTGGAACTTCTTGACGCATATATAAACTTTGCACTTTAAGGACGCGCTCTCTCATGACATAATAGTGTGGCTTACAGCTCCATGGACCACATACATGCTTATAAATTTAGTATCTACGCAGGAATAATGCGGAAGAGAAAATGGTGGTGATGAAATGCGTTTTTTTGCCTCTTCATTGTTCCAGCTCCTCGATTGATACCAGACAATTTAACCGTCTTTCTTCATGATGCACGCATTCTTGCACCATGATATATGCCTTTCTGGAGTCATCACTAAACATAGTTTCGCCAGCAAGCAATGTGTCATGAATGTCGTACGTAGCGCTGTTTCCGTGTTGCCTACTCAAAGTTAGATAAACATCATTCAAGCACTGGGCTACGCTTACTGACATGAAGATAAATTGAAGTAAGACACCCGGAAAATCCCAGTAGCCTACTCATAATTGCATGCTTTCAGGGGAATATAACCTGGAATAAATATTAAACTGCAGCCCAGGCCGTCAAAAGTCGAACACGTAATTAGGCGGTGTAACTGATCTACCCAACCCCCGATTCAATTTATCTAGGAATATATGTTGTAAGGAAGAGGTCTCAAACTCAAATGTGCTCGCGGGCCAATTTCCTAGTTTTCGATGAAGCCGCGGGCCGCAGCATCAGTAATAAGGATATTGAATGAATAATTTCCGAGTAGGCCTTATTTAACGAGACATTGCGAACAGACATTCCACAAACATCATGATACTGTAATTTACTATTGTACTATTGACGCTTGACAAGAAAAAAAACGCATATATTCAAATATTTGAATAATTCTTTTTATGCTAGGCATAATTCGTTAAAATAATGAGTTATTGACATCATGCGAGAGGACGCATCATGAGCAGAAGTTCTAGATATCCTTGATCAATACACGTACGCTACGTAGCTACGTTGCAAATTGCTATGGTAAAACTGTTGCATTATATTATTGCAACTAGTGGACGTTTGACGTGTCACAATTCTATGTAGAATATTTTGAAATTTACTGAAGACTGATCTGATATCAGAGCATTTGAGCGGTGTAGCCTTATCCGGGGTTTTGATATGGTCGTGATAAGTAGGCTATAGTTAATGTCATTGTCAAAGTCATATTAAATCAGCATTATATTTGCCTTCGACTATAATTGCAACATATCAATAAAAACTAGATATAATCAATATTGTGCCATAGTATTATCATTGTTTCTTAACCTTTACAGCGATTGTACCCCGTGTGCTTTTAATAAGATTTCTCGTGCCCCTGTACATTTCAACACAATTTCTGATGGCGCCTATATTAAAATCAGGAAGCCTAATCACATAACATTGCGCGTAGCGCACGAAGAAAATTTTGAAGTTGACTAGATTGGCCAAGAAAATATTCCACAGCCTATAGGCTTAATTCCACAATGAATCGCATACACCCTGATGTGGGGCTTCGTACCCCGAAGGAGTCTACGGACCCTGGTTAAGAATTCCTGGAATAGAAATGTCCATTGTCCAATCGCCGAAGAATTCATTGGTGTTACAGCTGTGGAGCGCATACTAGGCCTACTACCAGGGATGGTGTGAACCTCTGAAGGGTTCAAGTTCGTGTGAACACGAACCTGTTCGAAAGGCTCTGTGTGAACGCGAACGTTAACCTCGTGACGTCATGTGACGTCATGTTGTTAATTGCAACCCTGCATTTCAGTGAAGTGCTAGCCTATATCAATGTACGCAAAGCCTAGCGACGACACAGGCCACATAATGCCACAATGCTGAAGTACGTATTGACGTTTTAAACGTCGACAAATGAATGTATCAACTGCGGCAAGCAAATGATATAATGATCCCATAAAACCAATATCTTCCGTTGATTCGTCAACAATTTCGACGATGACTTGCAAGGAAATATAAGCTTACGCCTTTACGGTCTAGGCCAGTCGAACAACGTATTCGGCGTCTGAGTATGGCTACGTTGATATTGAGCAGAGTTTAAAACGGGTTTCTATACTTGCTACCAATATCACCCCATTAACAAGTTATACAGCAGAAGCCAACATCTCAATTGCACGAATTTGAGTGTTATGATAAAATAAACATATGAAATCAAGATTGAATCTGTACGCCTGCTACTTTTTACATCAGACAACGATATCAATTTCATTGATTGGTTGAATAAGAATCGTTCGGTGACCACCCCATGTAGTATATTTCGCTCTTGATGATGTGTGATTGCGGGTCAAGCTAAATATTTCGAGGAAACTTTTGTAACAAAGCAAGTAAAATTTTTGAGATTGTCAAAACGTACGTTATCGCTTCGTGTTGATTGTTTTTATGCTGCCAGCGCCATGCATAGAGTGGCCCGTAGTTGAAATGCAATAGATTTCAACCAAATATGTTATGATGAAGGTAAAATTGTAATATATTAAAAAGGTTCACAGTGCAGAACCTACCAAGGTTCGTTTGTGAGCCTGAACCTCTAAATTTCTGAGGTCCACACACAGAACGCGAACGTGAACCTCACGTTCACACCATCCCACCTACTCCTTTAATTACCACCGATAATAACATGGATAAAGAGAACAAACAACACCCAGGATGTAACCTACTATACGTCATCGGGGCGACAGAATGTGAATGGTTGCCATACTGACCTGATTAGATAGCTATATACCCTACGCAAAACAAGCTACGACCTTTTGATATATTACCATTCCCCATGACAATTTCATAGATGGTGGCATCCAAGTAACCATTACGAGTCGTAAGTCCTCCTCTGATTTTAACATTTGTCCCGGCTGAACTCGAGTCATTTTGATTTAATAGCCCAGTCAATCCAAAATCGAGTAATTTCACGAAAGGTCGCAGTCAACCAAACCCTACCGCATGGTAGCGTTTAAAAGTGATGTGATAGCGAATTTTGTTGGGTTTTCAGGTTTTGGTAGTCGTTTTAGTGTGAACTTTAAGTTCCTAAATCTAAAAGAGATATATGGCACTTCAATATATTGTCGAATACTTGAAATTCCAAAATGCCGTCGCTGGCAGCACAAAATGTTCTCGCGGGCCGCGTGTTTGAGACCTCTGTTGTAATCTAACATACTGTTTCTTTAACCTGCTATAGACCTCGACCCACATCCGATGTTTACTGCCATCTTGCAACCCAAGCCTCACACATCAAAGTAATGTATTTTCAACATCAGTATGCTAAATTCCAACAAGCATGCATGAAATGAAAATGACGCAGGCAACCAGCTGTATGTACGTAAGCTCTGCATAAAATATGCGCAACGGACGCGATTTTGGATAGGGTTGCAATATGTTCCTCACTGGCCACATTCGTACTGTGGCGCTCAGATTGGAAGGACGGTGCTGACTAATTCCATAATCGACCATATCAATATTTAAAGTTTTGTGCAACCAGCAACGGTCATTATGGGGCACGGTTTTATCGCAGTAAATCTTTTGGGCGCCGCACTTCTCCCAACCGCATGTTGGTCAAAACTCCATGTCTTCAAGTGTACAGTCAGGAGTATATGATATTTCCACATCCGCTCCTACCCGTAGACAAAAGCATCCTAACGGTGTTAAGCGATACCGGGATTATACCGTTCTTTCACAAGTACGAATACAGTGGGATTCATTCTGGAAAATTATGGGTATTCAAAAATATTTCGGTGTAACGAAGTTACGTTCCCTATCTTTCCTTTCCTCTACCATGCCCGAGAAACACCCGTGCAAGTTCGAGCCTTTCAGAGAAGCCAATGTGACACAAACTATATCATAGCACCAAACAAATTTGTATCATACAAAGATCAGCGTGTTTCTTGATCATTCATCATATTGCCGTAACCCAGGGGTTCTCGAATTTTTTTGATCTCGGACCCCTTCAAGTTTTACCCGATGTTGCGCGTACCCCGAGAACTTGAGAAGCCGCTGAAATGAAGGCCCCATCAAGCAGAACTTTATCAAGGCGATTTCACGCCAAAAATAAGGCAATCAATGACAAGACCAGCGGTTCTCAACCTTTTTGGACATGCGCCCCCTTCGGGATGGTCGAAAATATTGAGCCTCCCCCCGACCCCTCCCCCTACACTTTTCGTCATGCCAAAAAGAGAACATCATCAAATACAGAGGTAGGCAATCTGTTTGCTAACCACGGCCCATTTTGATTACTTATGTAGCCTGAGGCCGCATTCCAGGACATAGCCGTAATGAGCTAACTGGACGCGAAATACCTATGTTAATCCGTCCATATCCATTGCCGGTGAACTACAGAGTCCGGACGATTATACTTTTAACAAAAGCCTTTTCTGTACGTACCGAAATCGCGAGTCGCAATGTTAAGAATAGAGGCTGGGATTGCATATTGTCGCGCCGAGCGCGAACATTTTTCAGATTCACAATTGAATTCCGTAATTTATAGTAGCAGTATCAGGGTTCATTGAGAGAGTACTTTTGAAAATTTAGGGGAAGTTATAGATGATAATGCATTAAAATCTCCCAAATGTACAATGAACAAATTTCTTTCGTGCGGAGCGCACGATTCTGACTCCGGCTTAGAGTGAGAAGGGCGCTACTATATCAAAATCGGAAAATTAGGTTATGTTGATTTGAGTGGAGTGTGAAGAAAATTTCAAGATTAATTAAAATCTGTCAAAAAGTTTGGAGTGAATTCGTAGTTTCAATTTGCATGTCGACGGATGCCAACACATACTAATTGAATTAGGTGTCGACGGCCGCACAAATTCCCATCTACAGCAACAGGTTGCCCTTTCCTGATCTAATAGTATACATATGGTATATGTCTTACGCCAAGTTTGAATCCGCATTCCAGTTGTTGAGTCTTTAACATTTCTGACAAATTTCCCCACACTTGTTTGAAAATAGCAAAAAAAACATTGAACAGGACATCAAATTATTTCAAGGTAGGTTGCACTGAGAAATCCTAATGCTGGTAGTGACTTCAGAGAGCACGGCATCGTTCTGTACTGACATGCTAAATTCGATCGGTTTTGGAATTGAATAAATTGTGTTTATTTAGGGTAGCTTAATTGAGGGTGAAACCGGGCAACTTATATTGCATCTAAATCTGTCTTAGGCAGTGCAGTTTGCCAACTAATAACAACAGCTACCCAGCGCACCAAACTTTAGGCTACTGCAAAGCTATGAAGAAATCAATTACTTACACGTGGGAATTGCTCCAAAGTTTCAAGTAATATCAGATTTTTGCTCAAATGAAGTTGAAATCAGCCTATACTTCGTTGAGCGCGAATGCTGGAGTTAGAATTTGGCGAGATTTCTTGAATACGAAATAAGTTTCATCTTTAACAATCGTCTTCTCAGATTGATTGTGAAGCACATTTTCAGTCAGAATTCATACAGACGTGGTTAATTTCTCGCGCCCCCCCCTGAGAGCTTCCCGCGTCCCCTTCTGCTTGTGAAACTGCTATAAATAGTTTATTCGCAGTGTTAAGCTAGGAAGCATGCAACCGTCATCCCAGCAAAAGATTTGAATGGCATTAATAATGCCTCTCCATGGTGACCTGTGGAGATTTGAGAGCTTTACTTCGAAATTGTGACTTCATGGTGGTCACACGAGTAGGGGGAGATGTGGTACCGATGGATCAAAAATTGGAAAATGATCGCTGGTCTCAAAATGTTCAGCCGAAAACGGCAGATCTTTTGCTGGCTCAGCACTTTGATACAAGCTCTACCTATCGCGCACATATACATGAATGTCCGTCTTTTCAAAAAATATTTATGGACGTTTAAAATTTGTTGCTCGAACGTGTCATCGGTCCCCACCCGGTGGGTCCAATGGCACACTACCCGGGGGCCTATGGCACATATACACTAAAAACTCAGATGAGACAACTTTTCTTGCTCAGTATTATAATCCAAGCTACAGCAAGCCAACGAAGAATCTTTGATCGCAACTGTCAAAAAATAAAATAAATATTAACTCAAATGTTGTCACAAAATCGCGTTTCGATTTAGGCTCGGACATATAAATTTGAAGGTACATTCATATTGCCCGAAAATCGACAGTGTGACTTCCAAATACCTCGTTATAGCGATAAAACATCATACGCAATTATTACATAAAGATTTTCTGTACGTAAGCATGTTTCATTTGTTTCATGATTAGTATGCTTGATTATTTTGCTTGATTTGGCTATTGTATCATCGATCCCCACCCTACGAATATTATACATGAATCGAAAAAAAATTCCACTCAAGGAAAGTATTGAAAAAATAATAGGTGCCATTATATAGCCTGATACAAGCCCCACACTTCACAATAAAAATAATTGCTGGTTTGTTCGTGTTGAAGGCTACAAAGAAAAATATATATGTCGATCTAAATTTAGTTTACACCCCCCAAAACCAAAAACATATGTGAGAGACCCCATAGCTCACGCACGTCAAATTTTTTTTGTATGTGAGGAAAGATTTTGCCAGCATGCAATTGTAGACAAGTTCACGGAGTGAAATCATGGAATTATCATAGAGAATTTTCAAAGTATTTTCGGTCCCAGTGATCCATCGGTACCACATCTCCCCTACTCGTGAGCAGCTCTCTCCAGGATGCTGCACTTGCTTTGAACCTAATTACGCAAGAAAGAGATAGCATTGGATGGAACAGGGCGCATGAAAACGACTGCTCATTATCGAGATTAAAACAAATACCAGTATATCGCGATATCTGTAATCTGCTACATCCATACAATATCGGTAGAATGGCGATTTTCAGTTGACCCTGTCCATTAGCCTATCTGTCAAAGCTGTAAAGGAGAACGAATTATCAAAAAGTAAGACATTTCGGCATCTCCAGAGGATATATTCGATTTCGTGAAAAGGAGAACGAATCCTCCTAAAGCGAGACATATGGTAACCCTATCTATAAGTACCGTGTACATCAGGGGTCACCAACACGCGGCCCGCCAAGTCATATTCTGCGGCCCGCGAGCTGATTTGAGATTTCGGAAGAAAACTAAGAAAACCAATTTGAAATGATGAAATTGACTACAGTTTCAACATGTTACTGCTGTTGTTTCAAAATAAGCTATTCTCTTGTGCCCAATATCAGTATTCGTCACTAGCAAAAACGGCTGTGGTGATGGCAACAACATTCCATCGAGGGAGAATCAGCTGACATGAATTGGCATACTGTCTTGACTTGTAATGGCCCAAACACTGCCAAGACCGAGACGCTTAGAAAACGGCTTAGGGCAGTGGTTCCTAAAAGTGGGAAGCCGCGCCCCTCGTGGGGGCGCGAAAGCATCAGAAAGGAGAGGCGGATATGCGCTCAACTGAAAAAAAGCTCTCCGGTTTTACGAACCACTGCCCTAAGCCGTTTTCTAAGCGTCTCGGTCTTGGCAGTGTTTGGGCCATTGCAAGTCAAAACAGTATGCCAATTCATATCAGCTGATTCTCCCTCGATGGAATGTTATTGCTCTGTGTATAGTCCGGAATTCATCTTAGAGAATTCTCTTATCAACAGTCATAACCTTCCATCCCATCAAACTAGACGTTGGGATTGCTAGCATTCTGGTTGCATTTTGTGATTGATGTGATGACGATGTTTGAGTATCATAAATGGGGGATGTGTCTAAAAACGTTTGAGAACCACTGGTTTCGGATTTCCCCACAAGATCAAGCTTTACGTGAAGATGGTCTTTCGGATAGTCACGTATCTCGCTAGTCCCAATATCGATTCCTTAGTCGCTGAAAATCGTTTCCAGGTATCGTGCACAGCTCGCAGTTCAAAATAAAATTAAATTGATGAAAATGATCTTTTGTTGTATTTGTAATCCTTTATTAAAATATTAGTTCGTGTGTGGTCAATATGCCAATCGCCTACGTTAGGTAGCTCACCGTCGTACTGACGTAGAGTTTTAGAACGTTGTTGCATATTTTTCATCGACATCGAATTCATGCGGCCCGCGGCCTCTGCGAAATTTGAAAAGTGGCCCGCGACCGGTTTTGAGTTGTCGACCCCTGGTGTACATTGATATATTACTTCCAGAAATTGTATGTTTAGAACTAGCACTATGACGTCACGGCACGTCATATGTTGGTGTTCACGTTGGCATTCAGATAGAGCCTTTCAAATAGGTTCGCTTTCACACGAACCAGAGCTTTGCAGGGGTTAGCACCATCCCTAATATTTGCCTTATATTTTCAATTGCAAAATTTCCCATCCACTATTACATCGTGTTGGTGTTGGAGAGTGGTTGACATATTACCACCGCGGCTCCAGTTACGATCTCACCTCCTGAATGTAATTAGATTTCACGACATGCTTACAGATTTTCATAGTTCCGGGGTGCCGCAGAGACTAAGACTACAAATGTAACTTCGAGTTTATTGTCATTTGTAATATGAATTTGATTTTAATATTCATGCCAAGTACCCCTATTCCCATAGAAATCATTAGAAGAATCGCTGTCTCATTCTCCTTCTTTCTCGACGTTGTACTGATCCATGCTATCTTCACATTCCAAATTAAGTTCCAGGGCTAAATGATAAAAACATAAGTGTATCCGTCATTTGGCGTATGTTTTGTTCACGTATGTCTATTACCTCAACGACGTAGAAGAATTGCGCCATCTGTCAATCCAGGATTGGCATTCAGCTCTGCACTCACTTTACGACACTTTTTTAATTCGTCCAGTTCTTTTCTCATGTTGAAATATTTTTCCTACAGAAACATTTTGTAACACAATGTTACGAAATATGCGTGTCGCTATTTTATTATTTTGGGGATCTTCGTTAATATAACATGACAGAGTGGTGCGTGACAGCGAACACGGCATTGTATGATAAGGAAGTGTATGGTTATGACTTATGTCGTTATGCATTGTCCATGCTGACAGAGACTTCCGTATCAACTCACTATGAGTTGAAGGTGCACGTTTAGGTTAAGCTTGTCTTTCGTTAATTTACAGCTTAGTCTTTATTTGAGTGAGTAACTCGTAAATAGATGCATAATTGTACGGGAAGGCCCTCAACACATGGCTTCGTTGCATTTGCTATCGTACACACAATACTCATGATGCTTTACTTAATCTTTGAATAAAAGGTATCCATATCATTTGTAGTCGTAATCGTAACCCCTATTGCTACATTTTGAAGTCATCGTAATTAATTACAATATTTTAAAAATGGCATAGTAATTGTAATCGTTAGTATTGTAAATGCAATCGATTGCTCTGTGACAGGATGAGTATTCAGATTCCTAGATTTATAAGACTCTTAGAGGTATACAGAATTTCAGTACGCAATTGAATAATATAGTCATATTGAAATAAAGCCAAAACATTTTCAGCGAACACTCGTCAGGGTTTCAGGGAATTCAAAGGAACTTTGTATATCAATCAACAGTCGCATCATCCATTAGTTGCTAACGATCACTCCTGACGAGTGTCAGCCGAAAATATTCGGGTTTATTCCACTATAAAAATATTATTCAATTTCATCATTCCTTATTTAATAATAAATGTGTTGTCTGTTACCCTCTTATATATCATGTCACATGTGGAGTAGGCTAGCTGTGTAGAAGGAAAATTGGAAATGAGTATGGTGAGAAATCGCCAGACAATAAGTCGTGTAATTGAGATATTCTAATGTTAACGGACATGCCGTCACAGTCTCATTTTCCCCGCGCTAGTAGTTGTATTGTCCAGGAATACGTGTTAGTCTCAACTTTGAAATAGCAAAACAAGCTTAGGCTAATCGTCAATGTCACTACTCAACCAAATGGGAAAAATGGCAGCACATCTACGAGTCGTTTCTGGAACATTCAAGGTTACTGATTACGAATTTCGCATTAGTTTTGCCGGATTCATCCTAGTTTAGAAAATGCTAATACCTCTAAAAAGTTCTAATTACTGTATTTACTCCAAAAATATTTCACTTGGTATGAAGTTCTTCGCAGCTTTTTACTCTTATACTGCGCATCAAGATATAATAGACTATAAAGAACCATCCTGCCGTGCTCAGTTATTCAAGCAATATTAGCATCAACTTAGGCAAGATCTTTGTTTGTTAAAAATGCAATTTGTCAACTCTGTTAATTGTACTCTCTCACAACGGAAACATAAATGGTCCAGTATCAATTGGTGATTTTACCAATAAAAAAGATGAGTATAAAGCTATTCAATTTGTCCTTGAAAAGCTTAATCACAATACTCATATTCGTCTCATGTCTTTTGACTTGTAAATGGACGATTTTCAACTGGGACAACAAAGTCGGTAGGCCTGTAAACTAATATACTCATTAAACGAAAAGCTTATCAAAGGTGTGTCTCTGATGGGCCAAAGATTAGAATACGGATGAGTGTTTCTAATTTTCAAGAAATGGTTTCACTGTACAGAATTCTTTCCAGGTCTCTAGGATGTAGTAAATAAAACGTTGGGGAAAATCACAAAGCAACCAACCATAAACAGTTGATCGTAAAATTGCTATCTGCTCATGGAAAATTGCGTACAAAAGAAAATCGTACACGAAAGAGTTTTTTCAAGATATATTATTAGTATTATAATCCAACTATTTATTTTGTATTTAAAATTGGTGGTTGATATAAAACTGATTGAATTATTGCAACGTTATTTGAGTATATACTTATATATATGATATATATGATTGAAGTCTAATTGTATACATGATATTCGTGAAAATCTCCAGCTATGATCGATATTGTACCACTAAATGAAAGGATATCGCTGTATTTTGATTTCAAACAATCTTGAGCGAGTCAAAATGACAAGTAGATTGGATTTCTTAACTTTATAATGCGACTGCGCCTATTTTTTAAAAAACTGGCTCAGTCGTTATTAACCTGGGCTCTAACGGCTCCAAGAGGCAATTTGAATTTCGAAGGAGGCGGAAGCGTTCAAGGGAGATATGGAGGGGGTAATTGGCTCAGGTGGCAGTATGGATGAGGGGGGGCTGAATAAAATTGGCGTCGTATTAGATGGTACAGTAGGGACATAGGATTATATAGTAGTAGAACAACAGTTCTATATGTCCCATTGTAACTCTACAGACTTCTCATTGCAAACCAACATTCGACCAAATCTCTTAAATCTAGAAATTTTTCATCGCGCTCGCTGCGAAATATATCGATGTTGTTTGCAACATGTTCCCATGAATGCAGTGGTTTATTAAAATTCCTGTGAAGTGCATTGTGCGTACTTTTGGATCACCAATTCTCCGTTAAAACACGCTCGTCACGCTAGCTCGGGTTATTTTCCACAAAATGTTTCGAACTATAGGTATAGCATCCTCCAGGGAACAGCGTTTAGAAATCGAAGATGGCGGCTCCATATCACTTTTATGAGTGAGGCCCGTTCTTGCGTTAAAGACGATTTGAAGATTTTCGACCAAAATGATTACCTACTTGCATTTGAGAGTTACAAAATCAAATCATCAGAATATTTCTTTGTCGTATCAGTCGTATCATAAAGGATGATGCTGTTTATTGTTGTGCCTCACAACCTCACATGAGCGTTAAATAATATGGGTTGCTTTCATGTTATAGTTAATAACTTGGTGTAGTACTAAATTCACGGTGAGCAAAGATCTCTACCGCATTCTCGGTTGATTTACTAGACAACTAGTCACACAAGGAAATAAAACAAAACTTCCCCGTATTGCCAATCGCAGAGGTGAATGCGGAATGTGTGCGTCGGGTTCGAACCAGATTCCATGAGGCGGTGTACCCGACAACCTTGATGTGATACCAGATATAGCACATACAATTATCACATCGTTAATTAGTCGACTGGTCATCGGGATCGATTCAAGCGCAAAATATTTCTAATCGAAAAGTACCAACTCGGAAATACGGAACGGACTTCGACCTCTTACCCATTGATTTTTAGTACAGTTCCTTAACAACTGAGAGGGAGGGTTGGGCGCCAGACCTTGCCAGTTTTTGAGTAGGGAGGCTGGAGGAAAAAAAAGCTCAAGAACCATACTGATCTTGACCAACCGCAAAAATATGAGATATTAGTCAAAATAGGGCCTTTGGTTATCTCCAACACCAGAGCCAATTCTAAAAACCAAGGCAGTATTCGGAATGAGTGCCTTTCATAAAAAAAAACAGTCTTACTTTATCCGCCTAAAAATATGTGTTGACCAGTGAGTTGTAAGTACTTTTCCCGTCTATTTGTAATCAAATCATAGACTACTGCGCGATTGTGCTGTAATCGTAATCGTAATATCGTATGCATGTTTCAGACGTAATTGTATAGTCGATTAGATTGATACAAAAATCGCCGCATGACCGTCACGACTAATAACAGGACCAGCAAACAACTTTCGCATCGTTTACGACGTGGCTCTGCAGGCACTATGTTATGGTCACATTTAGCGATGAGCGTAGAAGCAATGTTATCCATCTCAAGCTTACTCTTACCTAAAGAGTTGTTCCGAAACATGCACAATCATATGCGCTCACGCCAAACAATAGCGCATTATTGACTATACTTCAAAACAAGACTGATTTTCTATGGACTTTGAAATTAGGGATCTAAAAATATGTACAGGATGAAATTGTTACTTGTGAATCCTGTACTGCTTTGTGGGTCATTCCAATTCCGTCAGCGGTGATCTTTATGGCTATCTGAAAAATTGTACCTCTTTGAGGGGCATATCTCATCCACATGACATGATATGCGTTCTATTTCCACTGGTGAACAGAGGTATTAAACAATATATAATAGAATAAATGCATGGGACTTTGATAAATACAACCTGTACATTTTTATAGTATTTCAAGTTATAGAATTCATTCTCTCCTGCGAATTATTTCTCTGATCTCTTTGCTTTTCTCCGATTGCCTCATTGAATGTGTACTGAGCGTGGCGCAAATAACCATCATCGGTTAAAAGCGCCACTTGTTTCCATAATAATAATAATAATACAAGAACAAACTTTCAAAACAGAAATCATTGGCTTGTCACAGTACATCAACAACAGCGATAACATGTACTGCAAACTCATTGCACAGGAAGACAAACAGCGCAAAACAAAATCTCTGAGCTATCGTCACGACAAGTACGTCAGAGAAGTCAACATGGCAACAGCTAACCTGTACACTGCTGAAAACACTGTTGCCAAACCCACAACAATAGCAAAAGCAGCCCGAGTTCGATACAAAAATGCAACACTCAAAATGAGAGAAACGATATGGGAGTCAATGCCTCTTCATGGACAGCACAAGAAGTTAACTTCACAGCCCAATGTAGACGAGCTTTCATGGACCTGGCTATCCAGCTCTGGTCTGAAACCGGCAAGCTAAGGGTTCATTTTCGCAGCACAAGACCAATCGCTTCCTACAAAATATTATCGCAAAAGAATTCTGAAGCAAAACACAGACGGCAAATGCAGAATGTGCCACAACCAAAATGAAACTGTGGCACATCTCATGTCCGGCTGTGGTGCACTTGCAGCTACCGAATACACATGGAGACACAATAGGATTGGGCACTACATTCATCTTGAATTATGCGAACATTTTAACATCACCACTTCGACAAAAAGTTGGTACGATTACAGCCCAGCACCGGTGACAGAAAACGACCAGGTAAAAATTATGTGGGATGTACCAATTATAACTGACCGCGAAATCAGAAGCAACCGCCCGGATATGATCATCAAACTAAAAAAGAAAAGAGAATGCTTGTTTATTGAACTGGCTGTCCCAGCTGATCACAATATACAACAAAAAGAATCAGAAAAAGCAGTCCAAATACGCAGATCTCAAAATGGAATGTGAGAAAATGTGGCGATGCAAAATAAACATTGTACCGATAGTCATTGGCGCTACGGGGGTCGTAAGCAATAAACTCATGAGACATATCCGACAGATTCCGGGTAACGTTCGATTCGACATGATCCAAAAGATCACAATATTGGGCACTGTGCATATTCTTCGGAAGGCGTTGAATGCACCACTGGACTAATATTATACTAGTGAATCACAGCATCATTTCTGTAATTTCGATTCTTCATTTTCAATCATCTCTACCTCTGCTCTGTAACCCTTGCCAATTCTTCATCTACTGCAATTCTGTAATCTGACTTAGACTCCATGTATTGCATAGGAATAACAATTTGACTGCATTACTGAAAATTAAAAAAAAAATACTCCAATCTCGCCATTTTCCTTTGGGTGCAGGTTGCTCCCCGGATTATGTGTGTATTGACCAGTTTTTTACTGAAAATAAAGAATATAATAATAGTATTTCAAGTAAAAGTGTCAGTCAAATACACACCAAAATATACTTTGAAACAATCTATTCATATTTTATTACTCGAAGGTTTTCGAAGTGACGCTCATCAGGGGTTATTGTCAGATTTATTACGCACATTCGGCATCATTGTTTAGCAGCAATCGGTATTGTTAATTATGACGTCATTGAAATGTTTTTTTTTTCATTCACGTTCATGTGCGAGATAAAATGCATTCACAAATAACATGCAACTTAATGCAAAATTTTCATATTGTAGGCGAATTCTTTTTATTGACATAAGCAAATTCTAATCATTGTACACTTACGTAGTGACAAATGGAATAAATTACGACCCTGTGCCAAAATGTTAAACATATCCGCTAGATGCTTGGCAGCACATGTAACGTAATCAAACTTACCGACAGAGGAATTTTTTGTCATTGCCTGTTTGTATTCCAAAGTAAACGGATTACTTAGTTGTACAATTGACATATAGAATTTGATCTAGGATTGAACATGTTGTTTCATCTTGTAAACGTTGGTTAGTCCTGCCCCCGCCAGAAGAGCATCTTTATGGGCTACGTTTTGATGTGGTATCAACAATATTGTTTTAACCGTCGGATAGCAGCTACTGAACACAGCTGACTCTCAAATCGATAGGAGACTGGACGATCCAGTAAAGGAAAAATTTATCATGAGCCGTTTTACGTGTTTTACTGTCATTTAAATACCGCAACATTTGATCGATCGCCCGTTTTGTGACATGCTCAGGATATGCACTTTCATTAACAATTTCTCGAATTTGTATGAAGTCGAAATTTACTTTGTTATTAGACGAAAAGTTGAACGCTCCAGGAATCAACGTTCCAACTGATACCACGCCGATTTGAGCTGTTAGAGCTCCATCTGAGGTAGCCTATTCGTCACTGACATTGGGCATACTAATATACAGTTGTCAGGAATTTGTCACCACATATTTCAGTCTGGAAGCTCAGGAATTCCAGGCCGGTATTTGATTCTTCGATTTCGCTAACGTGCCTTCGACGTGGCGGCGCCATAATAGCGGCTTAGTACTGTGAGAAAGTAGCTTATCTTCATCAAAACCAACAAATATATTTGTCTACATCGTCCATAATGGATACCTCATAACTATGCCCTCGACCCTTCTCTATGATATTGTTGAAGCTAAATGTCACGTAGCAAACTGCTGCTGTCACCAATCGTACGAAAATAACTCTTGAAAAAGGAGGTGTTATTAGCATGTAAGCGGAGTCATTGATCGCAATCTTGATCCTACCTAAGCAAGTAATACAAAATATTAGCAACCATAGGCTCATGTCACATAAAACAACTTTTAAAATAGTCTTCATAGCGAGGCTGTTATTCTATGATCTTTGAAGTTGGGGATTTTTAATTTCGAAAGGAATGAATTTGTTACTTGCGAATCATACACCGCTTTGTGAGCCATTCCAATTCCGTCAGCAGTGATCTTCATCGCTTCCTGAAAAATTAAACCTGTTTGAGGGGCAAGTCTCGTGCGTATTACTTCGTCTGACAAACAGAGATAGTATAAGTAGTAGGGTAGTAAACAGTGATGTTTGTGACTTTGGTGGAAACCTTTTCAAATTTTTACTTGGGTATTAAGTGTAGGTCCAGGACACACCGAAACAATACTTTTGAAAAATATATATTTTGTTACTCGGAGTATTTCAAAATGACACTTATCACGAGTTATCGTCTGCTTTAACAATACCATTAAAAGAAATCGTTCAACAATAATCATTATCGCTAGTTTTGCCGCCTTATGGAGTCTAATTTTAAATTCAAAAAGATGAACGAGAATATATGCAGACACGCACAGTATACAAGTTGATACGTTTATTTTCAGATTATAGACGATTTCTTTGTACTGGCATATCCTGGGTTGACGAAATGTAATTACCATCAGAGCGAACCAACGTGTCAACTTATCTCACGACATTTTGGGCTGTGAGAGATCCATGTTAGGTATTGGTCACTAACATTCAGCGTATTGTTAACAGTAGTCAGGAATGTTTCACCCCGTTTGTCGATCATAACACCCTGGAATGTTGAGTATTTCGATTGCCTAAAAGTGCTGTCGACGTTGCGCTGCTATAATAGGGGAATACCATTATGTGAAAAGAGCCTATCTTCACAAAATTCAACAAATATATTGGCAGAAATTGGTCCTAGTGGATACCTCATAGCTCTGCAATCGTTTTGTCTGTACAAATTATTGGATAAGGTAAATTCGCAGTAGCAAACTATGGTTCGCATCCGTTGTACGAGAATATCTCATCAAAAAGTAGCCATCGTAAAATGTATCTGTGCGTCTTTCATCTGCGCTGACACTTCTTCTTGAAAATGAACTTGGATGATTATTGGATGCGAATAAATCCATGCGTCGCATATCGTTGCTACATGTTAATCGTATGGGACAGTGTTTCTCAAACTTTTTCAAATCGCGCACCACTAATTTTCTTACCACACGGCGTACCACCAACTTGATTTTCGCTACACGGCGCACCACTTGAATCAATTACGTTACTTGAAAGTACCAGTATTTATTGGTTATTTTTGTTAGTACTATACCGCATCACCAATGGATAGCAAGAACGCATCATTTAATGATATAGTTGCAACTGTTTCTTATGCATAAGCTCGACGATCTGAGGCATGCCATTACATACACCTACCACCTAAAAAGCTATATCGCGTACCACAGTTTGAGAACCACTGCGGTAGGCAATCAGTCAACGAAAAACTCAAAGATGTCAATCCATTTTGCCATCTACACGTGACAACATAATATACCAACAGCTGCATGACCAAACATCTCATTGAAATTGGTAATGGTTGATGGTGTGACTGATCAATAACGTACAAAGCCGCACTACCACAGGTTGCCAAAGTAGTCATTATTTGTATTGAAGTAGAAGAAAAAACGACGTAACTTATTATTCAATTACAAATATAAGTAGCTATTTTAAGTCATTCAAAAACAATTTTAAGTGGAACTAGAATCGGAGCTGTGGACTCGGAGTCGGAGTTTCGCTAATCCCCCCCCCCCCCTAATAAAGGCGGAGGCGGTGTCTCAAAAAATATCACTCTTTGTAGTCGGATTCGGGGTCGTGAAAATATTATTGGCGAGATCGGTGTCGGATTTTGTGAAAATGCTCCAGACTCTGACTCCAACTTATTTAATATCAAAAAAAGTGCCTAAATATACTAATAATAAATAATATAGGATTTGCATCTAGCAACAATCACTGCTATTAGTAGGGTTGTATTTAAAACAAACATGTTTGAAACAAGGCCTTGGTCTAAAACACGTTTTTTCATTGTTTTTTAAGATTTTATAAAAGCTTATAACATATTAAAAAAAGAAGGACATTTATAAATAAATAGTTCCTTGATAATTGTACACTGAGTATTTCGAGCTGTGCTACAATGAAACAATTTTGTATGCCATCGAGAATAATATGGTTGGATGTGTTTGATGATTATATGAAAGTCATTTAACCAGGGGTGGCCAACCTGAGGCCGTAAGAGTTTTGTGTGGCTGTCGACACGCAATTCAATGGGTGCGCCCTGACCGCCGTCGACATGCAAATTGAATTTATGAATTGACTCCAGAATATTTAGGAGATTTTATTAATCTTGAAATTCAATGCGGCTTCGTATTTCGATTTTAATATAGTATCACCATTTGCAATCTCAGCCCCGGAGTACAGATGCGAACAGCAGAGGAAAATAATGAGCCCGATATAGAAATACTAACTCGAAACCGTCTGTTCCTCACGAAAGAAATATTTTTCTGGTACGTTTGAGCAATTACAATATCTGTCAACTGCACCAACAATTCTGATCGGAGGTCAAGAAATAACAGCATGCAACAAAGTGTTTAATAAACAATTGGCCCACCAGAAGATACATCATCATTTATAACTTGCCCTAAATTTTCGGAAACACCTCCTCCATCTACTCTACTGGTGAATATTCTCAGATTGACTGAGAGAGGAAATATTTTTTGATGGTAATATGTGAAACTACTAACATTAATGACGAAATTCAATCGTGAATTAGCAAATTCCAGTATCTGTTCATAACATGACCATCGCCACTCAAATTTTCGGTGCGTATAGTAAGCCGATGTGCATCAATAGATTAGTCCGCAGAATACTGCAAATGGACATGGACAGATCAATATGTGTATTTTGGGTACAATTAGTTCATTACGACTATGCCCGGGAATGCGTTGTGGCATATAATTATCGAAGTCAATAGGAAGTACTATTGAAGTCGGATTTGGAGTAGGAGTTGGAGTGAGTGGTAAAATTTACCGACTCCACAGCCCTGGGTAGGATATGAAAGTTCCAAAAGTATTCAAATAAGTAGATATTGCAGAGACGCCCAATATTTAGTAGTGGGTCGAATTTAGTTGCTGAAGAAACTGCAGGGTGACTCATCGTGACTAATGCAAAATGAGTGAATGACTGATGACACTGCAAATTCGTGCAAGTTTCTGAAATATAATAACTATAGTTAATTTCTTACGGGGGTCTATTTTGCCAAGTCAATATGGCACTTTCCCTCATAAACGAGATGGGAACTTATCTTAAAACTAATTTCTACTAACATTTTCCAAAGTCTTAGGAGTAAGTATTTTGCCTAAAACTGTTAAGTATAATTACGAGTGATAATAAAGTATAGGCCTAAGCATGCGCTTTAGTAGGTGATGCATATAGCCCAAACCTACTTGAGTACTCCGACAAAGGAGAAGTACTTCGTTACTTACTACTTCTAACTAAACCATTATACCATACTTGAGATAGAAGTGGGAACCCAAAAGTTTGAAATGTATATGTGGTGTATGACGAGGCTCGTGGCAATTTATCAATTAGTGATCCCTAGTTCTGACACCGCATGTATGCAGATAATTCTTGAACTGGGGATGAACGAGACTGACGAAACCGTATGACCAACCGTACTATTTTGAACTAAGCTAAGTTTTGGTGGTACTTTCAAATTCGAGGTGTTTCGGTAAAGTGATAATAAATACATCTCTAATATCATAATGTCTCAAACTTGAAGCGTCTTAATTCGATGAAAGGAGCAAGGTATACCTGCAGTTCTTTTATCGACGTTTTCATGTCTTCTCTTTCAACAGTGGATGTTGTGACGTTCTTTATGATATCGGTTAAATCTTTTTGGATGTCCTTGAATAATTGTTGATGCAATAAAATCTCCAGTCATTCAAATAGCTAGCCGCACAGGAAATTTTGGATTTGAGATTTGGGATGACACACCAGCATGTTATATTTTCTATTATGATGGGAATCAGATTTCAACAACATAAGATAGTGACAGACAATGAATAATGCGCAAGACCAATGGCGCAATGATTCGACTGTGAATCAGAAATCAGCTCCACTTACCAATAAAATTAGTTTATAGTATTACGTTATTAGTAATTATATGAACTATCCGACACTTTCTTAAAATACTGACTCTGTGAACTTCACGACATCGCAAAGAAATAGTTTCGATACCCGACAATATTGTTGCGTTCCGTGATATAAAATATTTAGGTGTTTAATTCTAAAAATGATACCATTATACCTCCCGTGTTTTCAATATCGACGTTTTCAGCTTTTCTCTTTCTCGAGTTGACTCGATGACGGTCTTGCTGATCTCGAGTTTGTTTCTCTTTAACTCCTTCAATAATAATAATAGGTGAGTTGGGATGATGTCTTGAAAATCCTCAAAATTCCGAAGAATGATATGTAGTAGGTCTACGTCCTCTGTTCGCGCATTTACGTCAACGGCTCTCATTTTTATTTGACAGAGGTGGTTGATTTAGTTTCAGTAGGTATCGTGTACAGTGCATTATTATAGGCCAGTGGTTCCTAACCTTTTTCGATTATTCTCCACCTTAACAACCTGAACACAAATTTTTGCCCCCCCCCCCGCCCCCCATATTTAAGGATCCGAAAAATAGGACATTTAATATGTAAAATTTTTACCGAAGTCTGATCGGTGGTGAGTTTACTGAAAAAAACCATTTTTTCGAAGTGGTAGGTGCTCCGAAAACCGGTTTCCGTGTCTACTTTCCATTGAGTTGACCTTTTTGCGCGTCATATGCACAATAAGCCGTCTACGCGAGTATTTTTGACCAAGTTTAATAAATATATCCCACCGGACGTTCTAAAATTTCGTCCCCCATCGCCTCAAGTCGCCCCCTTGTGGTATCCCCCCCTTTCCCCAAAATTGCCCCTGGGGGCGATATCGCCCACCATGGAAACCACTGATATAGGCTATCACTTCACGGTAATGTAGGGTTGGAATTAGCAATATGTCACGTGACGTCATGAGGTTAACGTTCGCGTTCACACAGAACCTTTCAAAAAGGTTCGCCTTCACACGAGACTGAACCTTTCAGAGGTTCAGACCATCCCTAATAGACATTTAGTTTCATAGTGCACCATATCAATTGGTTTCAACAATTTGAGACCGCGGGTATACAGTTACTTACGGAACTTAGCAGTTCTACTCATGCGTAAGCTATATAATGTCGTTTTGCATGTATATTACACTCTATATTCGTTACTAGATTTAAAAATAGCGGGCGAGTCAATCTGTATTTCAAACAGTTAGCAAAATGCAATGACGTAATCACGCCTCGTACTCCGAAAAGACAAGTTAACTTGAGTTGTGACTTGACTCGTGACTTGACTTGACTTGACTCGACTTGACTCGAGTCACCTTCAAAAATCGAATGACTTGATTTGACTGAGTCAAAATGTGCAATGACTCGAGATGAATTGTGACTCGAAGGTGAACTTGATCCCAATACTGCGAGCGGGTCATTCGGGAGTGGGACTAGAAGAATGACTTTTTTCAAGTCAACACCAGAACATTATCGTTAAGAAGTGGAGAAATCAGGAGTTGAATCGGAAAGATGACATTTTTTTAGTCAACACAACAAGATTTCCAATACAAAATTTTAGAATCAGCATCAACCGAATATTCCCATCATCTCACATGGTTCAAGACATCGTAGAAATCTAGACAATCATCGCCTGGTGTCCTGAGATGGAAGAGACGTCATGTTGGAAAATGAACGCATTATATACCTGTTCCGTCTGCAATGTCCAAGTATCCAATTTTTTTTTGTTTCTAATTGATCTGTGTACGTTCCTCAATATCACGGCTTCGTGTCTTTCAAAATCCTTCAAAAAAAATACAGTTGGTCTAGTAGGGTTGTCTGAAATTTGACAAATTTCGAAATGCTTGTTTGTAAAGATTCATTCTGTAGATTATTGATAAAATGCCTTAACGAGTCTGCAATACGATCACAAAAAGTCGTTAACATTTCACAAAAACCGTTTGAAAGTAGCTGTTGGTGATGAGCGGTAAGACGATGAATGACGGGCAATCACGAACACAGGATCATAATTGAGTAGAGCCTGTAATATAATCTCGTGATCGGTTCACAGGTGGATTTACCAATCATTGCCGATAATTATTGTTTTCTGCTGTATTGTCTTGATTTGCTGTCCTGTCTCTTGGTAGCACTGCAGATATGATAACTTACCATTGTTCATTTTGCCATGGAGAGTCCATAATATCCCGCAACAACCCCGGAAGGTATTGTCCAGTTGCAAAATGTATATAATAGTGTCACCATGTTTTGCTCACGTGAGTAGTAGTTATGATCGGTCAACCGGTGGCAGGGGCTCTTATGGGCGCGGTCGCATGCTAATGCGAAACTCGTGGTCGCATGCTAACGTTTTCAGGTATAGGCTCCATTGGCATGATAGCGTTACGGAGATAGGCATCAGTCGCATGCTAACGTTTTTGGGTATAGGCTGCGGCGACATGCTAACGTGAAAACTCGTGGTGGCATGCTAATGTTTTTAGGTATACGTGCGGCGACATGCTAACGCAGTGGTTCTCAACCTTATTGGCCTCGCGGCACACTTTGAAAATGAAGAATAGTTCGCGGCACACCAGCACAGTGGTTGTGAACTCTTTTGTTTTACGGCACAGGCAAACTAATAGAATGCGTAGCAGCAACCACAGTCTTACAGAGGTGGTCACTGACGAAGTACTTCAACCTTTTCCGGGTTTTCTTTTATCTCTACGGACATGTCACAAATACGTCGACGAATGGTATCATTTGACATGGGAATCGTTTTCAATTCTTCCCAAACATTTTTTTCACAATTTTATTGCAGGCCGGAAGAAGAACTTTATCCGCTTCAGTGTGAGGTTTTGAATTATCAGCTATTATCGCTGGTACCACATAACTGGCCTGCTGAGATATCGTTCAAACTTCAGGCTGAGCTTAATTTCATAACATTGGCTTGACAATAAAGTCTGCCCACTACCGCATTGTCGATGTAGTTAACCGTCGCATCGAAGAGACCAATCACGATCGTCACTAACAAATACAGAGGCGTAGAGGTGTAATATACATGGATGCCAAACGCATTTCCACGCAGATCGTGTAATAGCACCTGTGAGAATAGCAATACCTCAATAGTGTTAGTGGCAGCCACCCGCAGTTCAATTGTAATTACAACAAACCGGGATAATAAACCTCAGCGACGGGGAAATTTGTTTAACTGATATAAATTGATCAACTTTACTTCTCAATTCTCAAATTTGTCGCCTGCAACATACTGTTGCGCCCGAGCCTACATTTTACCTGCAGTGCTGGCACGCTACCTAACAATCGCAATGTGAATATCTGTTGGCAATTCCAATTTTTAAACATGAATATCACTTCCAAATGAGTTCATTTCTCGCTGGTGGGAATGCCTTCTTAGGGGTTGGAGGTATATATAGGCTCATACTCGTCCTCCGATCTGCAAAAGCAGTGTCTTACAAAAAGTGAGTTATGATCATCGATGACGAAAACATGTCAAGAATACGACTACAAATAGAAACAGAAAAATGTCATCAACCTGCGCCATGTCCCTGTTCTGCCTCCGGTTCTGATGAAGGTGACAAGTAAAAGGTGAACACCTTCGGTCACACCTCAGCAATATCACGATCCAATTGCGCGAGTTTAGTTTATCACCGTCCCAAACGATACTATATGTGAGCAAGCTAGGGTATCACACCAATTGACGGCGGAGGCCCCAGTTTGATTCATGGCAGTGCAGTAGCAAGTTACGAAGCGTCGCAGATTTAAGGGATTCTTCGCCCCGGGCGAGATAGTGTAATGGTTATGCGTCAGGCTTCTCGAGCGGTAGGTCTTGCGTTCGATCCCCGGCCGGGTCATACCAAAGACTGGAAAATTGGTGTCCGCAGCTATCCTGTTAGGCGCTCAGCAATCACGGATAGCATGGAGGAGAAAAAAAACGGGGGCGCAGACTAGATGACCTCATGGGGACGTATCGCAACTCCGTCGTCAAAGCATCTCGATGGTGCAGGCGAAAAAGAATATCATATCTCTCTCTCTCTCCCTATACGTTGCTGTGCTCGAAGCAACTTTACAATAAAAAGCCAAGAGAAAGACCAAATCCATGACCCAATGGGGATGCCAGATTGAGATATACTAGATTGAGATACCGTAACAATGGTTGTGTCGACATCCTGATATCTGTTCAGTGCATCGTATTGTACATCGCGACTCTTGATCGGGTAAATTCAACAGAAAAACCAACAATGGCACACTCAAAATTTGGATTTTTGTTATACTTCGACATAGTTTACCACATTTGCTCACGGCACACCTGATCAGTCCAATTGGCACACTGGTGTGCCGCGGCACACCGGTTGAGAACCACTGTGCTAACGTATCAGTTGTAGGGCGGGGTAATGAAGTAGTGTTTCGGCGGCATGTAAACATTTGAACTGTGGTCATCGTCGACACGGTAAATAGTCACGTGATTGATCCGTACTTAATGTGTATATCCCAAATTATTATATATGACCGATTCGAGGTAATCCTAACGTTTACGGTGAATGCGACTTCAATATATCGTTATTCTTATGGACGCGGCGACATGGTAACGTAGCTGATATAGACCTGACAGTATGATATCGTTACGGTATAGGGATCGCTCACACGGTTCTACATGAAGACGTCGTAGTTTTGTCGTGACAAATGACCGATCGTGTTCTAACTCAAGTCTTTTCTCGCTGTCTTTTGATTCGTACGTAACCTGGATAATTCCAACTTTCAGTTCGGATTATTCGCACTTTCCATACCGCTGCTTCGCACCTACAGAATAGTCTGCTGTTCACAGTCGTGACAAGAATCACAAGTATAGATATTTATACATTCATTGTATTTATTACTCTGAAATCAAACTCTTCACAAAAACACGCACAATCGTATCATTAACTTTTTGATCATCACCAAAATAATTCTAGTATTCCTCGGCTGAAAATCCTTGAGCTCTTTTTATCAAGAATGCTATAGCATAATCTCCACAGACATCCGAAGTTTTACTCTGTAACTGTTTCCCAGTCACGGAAAATTCATCCGGCTCCAGGAATTCAATTATCTGGGGTTTTAGTGGTTCGAAGCCTAGTGAATCATGAAAATGAGTATCCTCATCTCTGCATATACACACCCAATGAGACCCGGGTAAGCTCGACTCGTCGTAATTAATGGTAATAGCGAATTTTCCGCTAATTGGTTTATGGGTAACTGGTCTACTGGATAAGTCCCTAGATATAGACTTCGTGTGTCAGGATGGTTATAGGGAATGTCATTGATCTCAGACGTATTCATATTTCGACGACTTGTGTTTTTAGATTCAACTGTAGAAGATGTTGAAACTCCTTCAAACATAACAAGGTTATGGAGGTTGGTAAAGGCTTCGATGTAGTCAAAACCAGATGCACAGTTCCTGTCTTATGAAGTTGATAACACCCCAAACTATTATCGGGCATCAAATCGAACACAAAAAGAGTGTATCCATTAACATAATCTTTGCGCGAAATATGTAAAGGTGCCTCGGATTCCCAGCGACCTGTCTGAGAGAATAGTGTCATATAACCTTCGAGTCCGCCAAGTTTATCAAAATTGAAATGAAATTCGTGTCCGTTAATTTGACGCCCATCCACACTTAAAGAAAGATTTTGAACATCAAAGTGTTTAAAGTTGAACGGGTTTTTGGTCCGAACACCGTTAAATGTCGTGGTCTCGACTAAACCAATCACGATCTTCTTCGGCATGGTATCGCTAACTAACTCTCTATCAATTTTCGATAAACCCGCGGCGAATGTATGAGTCGACATTTGCAAGCGTATCCAGGGATACTTGGCAGTATTCTTCTGTAATACCGACTTGTGTGCTAAGCTTACACTTTCAGCGATCTTCATCTGTTTGACATGCACTTCCATTTCTAGTAAGTAGTTAGTATGATCGCTCGTGATTCGCCATTGGTTCTTATGGGCCCTCTGGTGACCTGCCGCGAAACTCGTGTTGGTGACCCCCCCCTCCCATCAAAGTGTTTAAAGTGGAACGGGTTTTTGGTCCGAACACCGTTAAATGCCGTGGTCTCGACTAAACCAATCACGATCTTCTTCGGCATGGTACCGCTAACTAACTCTCTATCAATTTTCGCTAAACCCGCGGCGAATGTATGAGTCGACATTTGCAAGCGTATCAAGGGATACTTGGCAGTATTCGTCTGTAATACAGACTTGTGTGCTAAGCTTACACTTTCAGCGATCTTCATCTGTTTGACATACACTACCATTTGATATGAGTAGTTAGTATGATCGCTCGTGATTCGCCATTGGTTCTTATGGGCCCTCTGGTGACCTGCCGCGAAGCTCGTAATGGTTACCCCCCCTTTTGACCCCCCTTCCGACCCCTCTTCCGCTGGTGACCTGCCATGTGTTCTTATGGGATCTCTGGTGACCCCACCCTTTCAGGTATAGGGCTCTCTCATGACCTGCCGTGAAAACTAGTATTGGTGACTCCACCCTTTTCGAGTCCCTATCGCTGATGACCTGCCGTCTCGTCGGTGATACCACCCTTTCAGGTATACGTTGTGTCGATGACCTGCCGGTCTTGTGTGATAACGTTACGGGTATAGGGATCGCTCACACGGTTCTACATGAAGACTTCATAGTTCAGTCGTGACAAATGACCGATCGCATTCTAACTCAAGTCTTTTCTCTGTTGATTCGTACGTAACCTGGATAATTCCAACTTTCAGTTCGAATTATTCGCACCTTCCATACCGCCGTTTCGCACCTACAGAATAGTCTGCTGTTCACAACCGCGACAAGAATCACAAGTACACGCATATATACATTCATTGTATTTATTACTCTGAAATCAAACTCTTCACAAAAGCACGCACAATCGTATCATTAATTTTTTATGATCTCCATAATAATTCAAGTATTCCTTGGATGAAAATCCTTGAGCTCGTTTTATCAAGAATGTTATAGCATGATCTCCACAGACATCCGAAGTTTTACTCTGTAACTGTTTCCCAGTCACGGAAAATTGATCCGACTCAAGGAATTCGATTATCTGGGGTTTTAGTGGTCCGAAACCTAGTGAATCATGAAAATGAGTATCCCAGCGAGACACCCAGCGAGGCCCCGGTCACTTTCAACTACGTTCTCGGGTTATTCGTACGTTCCACGCCGCTGTTTTCACACTTATAGAATCAATACCAACTATCTCCGCGCGTCAAGAATACCCAGAGAATATTTAATCACTGTATTAATTTATGAACTCGAAATCAAACTCTTAACAAAAACACACATCTTATCATTTGCCAACTCCAGCATCACCAAAAAAAAAATCAGGCGTCGGAATCCATTCATGGGATTTACTACAGGTGAACTGAGATAATCCACAATGAAATATTTTGACTTTGACATAGTTTCAATTGAAATAGATTGACAAACATGACTACCAACTTTCAACCCAGTCATTTTTAGAGATTATACGCATATTGATTTGAAACAAGTAATGAAACCTTACAACTCTATTCACGACTGAGTTTTCCGTTTGTCAAATAGAGTTTCAGTAAATAATATCACTATGGCATCTCGATATTTTAATGTGTTACTACACACAATCGAGTCAATCAATGAAATAGCACCTGTTGTTGTAAATATTTCTAACTTGACAACCACTTGTGCATACCGCGATCGAGTCGCGACGCGATGAGTTAAATCGGAATATTTCAATCTATTTGTCGAAACCTTGAACAAACTATCTGGTTATTTTTTGTTGCAATTGAGTTAACGGAAATAGTATTACGTCTCGACATTTTAACATCTTACCATACTCCAAAGAGTCAACAAGGAAAAACCTTGTCGAGTAAATCCGTTTGTACCTCACCCAACCAACTCAACAGTAGCCGTATGGAAAGTAGACAAGATTATGCGAGTACATACAATCGCTACAGTCTAAGATCCATATCAAGTTCGGTTGTAGTCATATACCGCCAACTCGTCTTTTTTGTTCAACTGTAAAAGTCGTTACTATTCTGTAAGATAAAGTATTTACTACTCGGTATATTCTGTAACATAAAGTAATTACTACTCAGTGCATGCAACTAGAGATTAACATATGTTTTGAATATACGAGATTTGAAAGTCTGAGCAACGTAGTTAAGAATTCATTTCTTATACGATCAAACGCCGGTGTTACATTGAAAGTTATTATGCTGTAAACCAGGGGTCGCCAACTCGAAACGTGTCTCGGGCTACTTTTCAAATTTCGTGGAGGACCCGGGCCGCATGAACTAAGATTATATCGAGATTAACTAGGCCACACAGCTAAACAACGACGCTATCTCGTCACCTACTCAACCTTAATGAATTGATATCTTGGTATATTTGGGGAACCGGGCTTATCGAACGCCTTGAAATATGAATTAAGGATTGCACCGTGCGTTGATTGATCTGATGGAAGCAGACATGGCGGCGCCTGTATGACAATGCTGTTCTCAAATCCACATTGTTTTCGTCACTATCGACGGGAAATGGCTTTGAAGTGACATTGCTGTCGCTAAAATACATTCATTAAATACGATATATTCCTTGCATATATGGATAAATGGGCGAATGATGTATCGATTCAGCAATCCGGCCCGCGAAGTACTTAATTTCCCTATATCCGGCCCGCCGACTAGAGAAGTTGCCCGCCCCTGTCTTACAGGAAGGTCGTTCAAAACAAACAAAAGTCGAGCAACGGTGCGAGATTACTCGTAGGTTTACATGAAATCGGTTATCAAATGCAGCCACACTACTGACAATTCAACCACATTATTATCATCCTTGCTACGCATCCAGACCCGTGTCTGAGGCAGACATGGGTTAATCGTGATTGATAGGGATGTGTGAACGTGATGTTCACGTTCGCGTTCTGTGTGTGAACCTCAGAAATTTAGAGGTTCACGTTCACAAACGAACCTTGGAATAGGTTCTGTACTGTGAACCTTTTTCAAATATTACAATTTTCACTTCAATAACATCTCTGTTTGAAATCATTTGCATTTCAACTTCGCACTACTCTATGCATGGCGCTGGCAGCATGAAAAAAATCAACACCAATCTCAAAAATTTTATTTGCTTTCTTACAGAAGTTTGCTCGAAATATTTATCTTTTCGTTTGTGAATATTTAGTGACTCTCTGCTGTAAGCTTGACCCGCAATCACACAACACCAAGAGCGAAATACACTACATGTAGGTAGTCAGCGAATGATGCTTATTAAACAAATCAATTAAATTGATATCGTTGTCTGATGTAAGAAATCTATCAGGCGTACGCGGTCAATCTTGATTGACTTCTAAAAAATCCTTAACGTGGGCCGTGCTACAAGTCGGCAGATACGGAATCAAATATGCAGAATATTGGTCCCGCAAATTAAGAGCAAAGAGCAAATTAACATTCCACAAAACATGTCAAATCCCCAAATTTTTGGTCCCGCTTTACGCGCCGATGTTTGCTACATATGTTTTCATAAATGTAGAGGGTTATTAAAATTCATGTGAAACGAATTGCGCTTTTATATCGTCAATTTCCCGTTAAAACACTGTCGTCACGCTTGCTAGGGTTATTTTCAACAAAATGTTTCGAATTAGGTATTATATCCCGCGGCGCACAGCGTGTGAAAATCGAAGAAGGATGCCCTGTATATCACTTTTGAGAGTGAGAGTCCCTTGTACGTGAAATATGTTTTGAAGCTTTGTGCATGAAATGAATAACTAAATATACTTGTATTTGAGAGCTACGAAATTAAATCGTCAGAATATTTCTTCATCGTATCATAAAGGATGATATTATATCTAGTGTTGTAGTTCACAACCTCTCACGAAAGTTATATAATATGAGTTGCTTTGTTTGGAATACATTCATGTTAAAATTAATAACTGGGTACAGTACTAAACTTAATGTGAGCAGATATATGCATCCCATTCTCAGTTGACTTACTTAGTCATACAAAGCACTGAGACAAAATCCAATACCATTATACTTTCCCCGTATTGCCAATCGCGGATGTGAATTCGGGATGGTTGGAACCACAAGGTATGATACCGTACCCGATTGTTGTTATATAACAACCTTGATTTGACCCTGAATATACCACGCACAATTATTATATGGTTTATTATAGTCGAGTGGTCCTCGAGCGGAATTAAACCCGACATATTTCCGATACTAAAGTCCCGAAAAGACCGACTGGACTTTGCCTCTTACCAGGACCGAAACTGCTGCAACCAAAACCCCAATCGGTGAGCTCGAAGGGTGCCCTAAATTATTTCGGTCAATGAACATAAATTACACATCATGTTTTGACGACTCCGCATTATAATTATAGAAAATAGAAATAGGCATTTCGGCATCGGCCATTACCACGCCACGATTCACGATGACATATGAAGTTCCGGCCAATGTGGGACTCCGAGAAGTGTGTCAAAAAGATCGTCAGCGAGAAAACCTTAGCCGAAGAGGATTGCCCTTATGTTGACCGTAAACTTCGATGTATATAAGTCGAATTGTCCATAGGTGCTTAAATCGCTCGTGCCGAATTATCATTTCGTCGTGATCTGCACCCACAGGACAAATAACATATATCAGAGAAATATTATTTGCCAGTGAAGAAACAACAATTTTGAATCGTGTGCTTACTTTAGTTTAATACGTTTATGCATTTCAATATCTTTTGACTATATAACGGACAAGAGGTAACAAAATAACAGCATGTAACGAAGTAATTGTACCAACGGGCACGCTCGAATATGTTCATTTATTATTAGTTACGTGGCCTTCATTTTCCAATACAACAGCTCACTCAGCGCTACTGGTAAATCTGATTACCTGGGTGAGAGGATAAAAAGTTTATAGCGACATATATATGCAATTACCACCTATTCATTCATGCATCATAGAAAATTTTGACACCTAGGCCGACCAGGCCACACAAACTTTGCTGACCATCGAAATCATGCAATGCGGTTCTTGGGAGCGAAACCCCCAGAAGTCAGGTTTATCACGCTATGGGCACGCAAGACGATCGTTTTTAGGGGGTTGACAAAGTGCTGTTACGGCCCTCCCTATTACCCATTGCCTTTATTACAGTCCTTACAATATGAGGTGGGCGCTAGAGCACGATAATTTTTTAAAGGGGCGCTGGAGGAAAAAAGGTTAAGAACCACTGGACTAGAAGAATATGCGTATTTGTTTGTATTCAAAATCTTTTTGCGTTATTTTCACTTTTACATCTGATGAACGAGCGGCGCTCCCAAAGCTGGTACAATAAATATAATTATTACTTTGCGAGTGGACGTTCAATAAGGCGTGAAAGCAACCGAGATCTCATTATTGAATAATACTGCAATTGGAAACAAACTGCACAGTGCACACGTACTTCTAAAAATGTATATTTGTAGAAGTACACTATGTTACTGATCACCGCTGGCCAAAAGTGACGCTTCAAAAACGGTCTATAACAAGGTGATGTATTCTTACTCAAGATGTGTAAAGTCTCGTCGCGACCCCACATGTAACCGCACCTTAAATCGGAAAACGAACCCATACCGTATCTATTCTCAACATCTGTCTTTTCTGATTATCTTGTTCAAGAGTTAACGTATTGAGAGTGTTCCTCATGTCAGCTAACTGCTCTCTCGTCGAGGTAATCGGTTCAGGCGACGTCGCAGCACTGTTACTGTTCGTCGGATTTGCAGGCTGAAATTAAATAGACGGGTGTCACGTGATCGGCATAAATTTTGCATCATGTGGCGCATCGGTTTTTGATAACTATACGGATAGGTTTTGGTTTGTGTGAACACGAATACTGAATCATCAGAGTTGGCATAACGCACACAAACGTGAAGCGAACTGTCGCACCATCACTAGTGATAACAATTGACCCAAGACGTCATTTGTTTTCGAGTGCTTCTCATATTTATATACATTTACTTCCACTTAATTCGGACACGGAATAATCAGGATAACCGTTTTATGCTCAGGAACGGGACAAGAATTTAAATTGCACTTAAAAAACTCCGGTTAATCCTATCAAGTCTCCGCTTACTTTGAACACATTCTCGCTATTTCTGTCGTTTGGTTATGAAGACATAAGCAGTGCGTCGTTCGTTTTAACATAAAATGGGTGATTATGGTGAAATAAAGTACATCAACGCAGTAACAATCGACAATTAGCTCATGTAAGGCCGTTCCTTTATACCAGGGGCGGGCAACTTCTCCAGTCGGCGGGCCGGATTAGGAAAATTAGGTACTTGGCGGGCCGGATTGCTGAATCGATACATTATCCACATATACAAGGAATAAATCGTATTTAATGAATGTATTCAAACGACAGCAATGTCACTTCAAAGCCATTTCTCGCCGATAATGACGAAGACAATGTGGATTTGAGAACAGCATTGTCATATGGGCGCCTACATGTTTGCTTCTCTCTGATCAAGTAACACAAGGTGCAATCCTTGATTAAGATTTCAAGGCGTTCGATAACCCTGGCACCCCAAATTGACCAACATATCAATTCATTAGGGTTGAGTACAGCGCAAATGCCGATAATGCAAGGCTTCTCGCTTCGACGAACTTACGCGTAAGCTCCACTCTCGTACGCTGCGCTCACACGTAGGCTATATAATAACATACAGCAGCGGTTCTTAACCTTTTTTCCTCCAGCGCCCCCTTTCAAAAATTATCGTGCTCCAGCGCCCCCCAACTTCATATTGTAAGGAATGTAATAAAGACAATGATTAAGAGGGAGGGCGGTAACAGCACTTCGTCAACCCCCCCCCCAAAAAAAAAAAACGTTGGCCCTGGGCCTCCATCGGGTGATAAACCAAACTTCCGGGGGACTTCACTCCCAGACCCCCATTAGGCTGTCCGCTATTTGCTGATAGCCTATTAGGTATCTACATTGGGTGTCCATTTACTGAGGCAGCCATTCTCGCCTAGTCGCGCGAAGCGCGAAAAATTTCACTCATTCATGATTGAATTGGTCAATATCATCGGGGATTGCATGTAAATTGAGATTAATTTTTATCCTCTCTCTGCTCACGTAAACACATTTACCGGTAGAGCTGAGTGAGGTGCAATGTTCCCTCTAAGCTGCGCACGTGCGCAGTGCTGACACGGTCTCTGCGCACAGAAAATCTACGTTGCGCACAACAAATCCGAAGTTAGTATCTTTTTTTAGTCGTTACGCACTGTTGTCCAAGGGTCAGCGCAGTGAGTTGTTGAGTGTGCGCAGACTCATCAAAACTTAAAGCGAACACTGTGAGGTTTCTTGGAAACTGTAGGGCCCGTTACTAATAATTAAACATATTCGGGCGGGCGAACCCGCTGGTATGACTTCGTTGCATGATGTTATTTCGTGACCCCCTGTCTGCAATATCAAAAAATATAGAATCGCTCAACGGGGATATCGCCCAACAGGAATATCCCTGTCGCCCAATCGTACCAAACTAAAAGACGCACACGATTTCAGATTGGTATTTCTTCACTACTGACTTATAATTTTTCCCTGCCAGATGAAATTCGTCTTCTGGGGTTCAGATTGCCAAGACAGGAACATTCGGTGTCAGTCATTTAGGTGCCCATGGACAATTAAACCTAGGCCTATATGTATTTTGAGGGCTATATGTAACGAAGTTTCGGTGTTAATTTGCTCTGAATACTCATTAAGGATATGTCCTATCACCACATCATCTACTGCGAAGCCATTTTTCTCCAGCGCCCCCCATACCCCCCCCCTGAGCCCAGCGCCCCCCATATCGCCCCCTGAGCGTTTCCGCCCCCCATCAAAATCGCCAGCGCCCCCTGGGGGGCGCTGGGGGCAAGGTTAAGAACCACTGACATACAGTCAAGAACGTAACAGCACTTCGTCAGCCCTTTTCCCAAAAACGTGGATATTGGGCCCCCCTAAACGCTAAACAAGCGAAACGGGCAAAAATTTCTACAATTCATGATAGAATCGGTCAATGGGATCGGGGATTGCATATATATTGCTACCATTGTTTATCCTCTCTCTGTTCACGTAATCATATTTACCGGTGATAGAGCTGAGCGAGGTGTCTTGGAAAATGTAGGGCCCCTAAATAATAATTAAACATCTTCGGGCGGACCCAGTGGTATAATGACTTCGTTACATGATGCTATTTCGTGACTTCCTATCTGATATGTCAAAAGATATTGAAATCGCCCAAACTTACAAAACTAAATGACGCACACGATTTCAAATTGATATTTCTTTACTGGCTAATAACTTTTCCCTGCTGTATGGCATTTGTCTTATGGGGTTCAGAGCGCCAGGATAGGAACATTCGTCGCCAGCCATTTAGGCGCCAACGTACATTTAAACATATGTATAATTGTATATATATATCGAAGTTTTCGGTCAGCACAAGGGCGGTCCATTTCGGCCAAGGTCTTTACGCTGCTGATCGTTCTGGCACACTTCTCGGGGTCGCATGTTACAGCATGGCCTATAACTTCATATGTATTGGTGCGTCGTGGCGCGGTAATGGCCGACGCCAAAGTGTCCATTTCTATAAATCATGCGTATTTTATTGGGGGAGGGGTACACAATAATGAAGGCAATTGTCAACATTAAATCACGCCCAGCGCAAAAATTTTTTGAAAAACTTGCAT
Organism: Botryllus schlosseri; assembly: GCF_051294905.1. Lineage (NCBI taxonomy): Eukaryota > Metazoa > Chordata > Ascidiacea > Stolidobranchia > Styelidae > Botryllus > Botryllus schlosseri. Next base: position 15,814,341 of record NC_137239.1, read on the forward strand.
ATATTTATAAAGAAATACTTCATAATTCATTTAAATTGTCGAAATAATTTGACCCCCTTCGAGCTCGGCTCCCCCCAATTCGGGGGCTTGGGGTGCGGCAGTTACGGTCTTGCAAACAGTCACTAAAATTTGACGTTTAAACAAGAAGTGGGGAATCTCGGGAGACTGGGATCACATTATCAGGTAAGACGGGAAACTGTCCGCGGGCCGGACAAAATCCCGTCGCGGGCCGGATCCGTCCCGCGGGCCGTATGTTGCCCGCCCCTGCTTTATACGGTGGCGTTTAATTCGACATAGGCTATTTGCTTCCATCTTTTAGAACAGAATGGTACCGAAAGCGAAACGCAATTATTCAAACTTCATTCGAGGCACTGTTTCAGCTACGGCGTAAACATACTGGCCCAACGTGATTTGTGGATTTAGCCTTCAATAAGCATTGATAGTTTTTCCATGAATATAATCTTCTGACCCGGTAAAAGCTTTTTCGTTTAGAGTGGGGCATGGACAAAAGCTGGAGTGGACATCCGGTCAATTTTTTTTTCATTTTAGCCGGAGCCAGATTCATATTTTTTGAGACTGCCGGAGTCGGATCGGGGCTGGATTCGTAACTCTGTGATATGGCCATGGTCATAGTCGAAAATGAGCCTATTAATGAGAATGACCGTTGTAACTACTAACCACGCGCTAGCAGCCGCCAATAGACAACTGTATATTGTTTTTGTCATGTCCAATTGGTTGCAATATTAAATAAATAACTTGAACCCGTACCGTATGATATACTGCTTCTGTAGTTTATCGGAAATAGGTTCGCGTAGACAATTATCATCGGAGATTATCGGATCGGATCTCGGTCATTTTATGAATCCGGCCTAGGAGTCGGACCGGAGTCAGACCAGAGAATTGAAAAAAACAGTTTCAGAATCGGACCGGAGAATTTGTCGATCCTCCCCGCACGGTCTGTTTTGTGGTGTAGATTTATCAAGTGAAGCTAACGTTTTAGCCTTTCCTGCATGGCTTACTACCATATTTGGAGAATAACTGTAACCTTTTAACGCCAAATTTGGCAATTACATAGTAATACACTATACTATACAGTGTCTGATGAATCGCTTGATGTCGAAATCTTGTACATGTACAATTGTACAGTACATCCGACTATCCTGAAGGTATAATTCTCGTACGTCTTACCCAGTCTTCAGAGCTATACGTCTACTTATATTTGAATTTAAATTTTTAATATTTTATACATTTATTTTTTATATTTGAATTTAAATTTACGTCGTTTTTTCCATACTTCTACTTGAGTAACAACATCAAGTACCTTAACCACCTTGGATGATAAATACTGTGAAGTAACCGCATAGCGAATACCTTTTTGTCTGGATCTGAGCAATACGATATTGCCCCTAAATACGTATATACTAACATGCTAATGCATACTAATGCATTCCATACGAAGACGCGGTGCACTTTAAAACCTATATTTCCACAATGCCATATTCTTACTAAAATAAGCTCAACGCTTTAGCGTGGGTTGCACGATATTAGGTTCTACGATATTGCATAACTCATTACACTGTATTGCCCACTACCTCCGGCGATAGACCTTTTCTATGGGATTACCGTATTTTCGTTCCCTAATATATTCCTTTAGGATCACTAGTGCGTAACGATGTTAAGCTCAGTCACAATGCGAAATTTGAAAATGATTTTTAATTGTTCATTGTCCTTATGAAAAAAATATTTATTTTTGTAATCGCAGCCGATTTATCTAATTTGGCTAACGGCGAGGCAGTGCAATTATTGTTATAAATTGCATTTAGTCAAATGGTGATAATGATTTGCCGCAAGCGCAGTAAGCTGTGCGATTTAGTTGTCTCTGCACAACTCTAGGACCTTATGTCCAGACTTGGGAAACTAGATAATTCTAGTTGTCTAATTTCACTAAATTCGAACAAAATGCCAGTGATCTAATTCTAATATAATAGCGAAATGTTTCTATGCTCTAATTTTTATTCTAATCTAATTTATTGTTTTCCGGAGAATTCCTCTTTGTCCGTGACATTTTGCTACAATTCAACAAGAATATTCCTCTCGCGCAGAGAAATCCGGTGCCAAACCGCCATTGCATTGCTTACACCGTATATTCATAGTTGTGACAAATAATATCCATGCTAGCATAGTAGCTCGTAGTCTGCGAACAACCTTATAGTTTCGATCAGTGTTGGGATCAAGTCACTACCTTCGAGTCACGAGTCATTTCGAGTCATTGCCCATTTTGACTCGAGTCAAGTCAAGTCAATCGATTTTCAAAGGTGACTCGAGTCAAGTCAAGTCACTCGATTTTTGGAGGTGACTCGAGTCAAGTCGAGTCAAGTCAAGTCAAGTCACGAGTCAAGTCACAATTCAAGTCAAGTTGCCTTTTCGAAGCACGAGGCATGATAACGTCATTGCATTTTGAAAACTGTCTGAAAAACAGATTGAGTGGTTATTGATTTTGAACCGATGAACGAATATAGACTTTAATATTCACGCAAGAAGACGCTGTATCGCTCACAGATGCGTAGAACTGCTTGACCACAGTTTATAGTTACCAGCCTAAATAGAGGATAGATACGAATTGATAGGATGCAATACATTACCCATTTACAAATCGATATGATACAATTCGAGCCTGTGCAAATGGTTGAGGACTATTTAAACTATATTCGAATTCAATTTCAATAAAACAAGAGGTTTGGTTAAGGTAAAAAAAACAGAGATTAATTACTTTACTATACTAGTTTACGACAACGTAAGCTGTAAGCTTCGATCACTTCGTTTGCGGTCAATTTATTTGAAAGGGAACAATGGAGGCTCAGTAAAACGCACGATCATTAAATGATTGATCGCGCTCACGGTTGCACCAGCGTTTCGCGAACAATCCGAACATATGCAAGATTCAGTGATCTTTATCGACACCGATTATTTGATGACTCGAAATTGACTCGTGAATTTTGCTCCGAGTCACGAGTCAATCCATATTTCTGATACGGCGAGTCAAGTCAAGTCATTTTAGCAAAGTGACTCGAGTCAAGTCAAGTCATTCGAAAACGGTGACTCGAGTCTGACTCGAGTCAAGTCATGACTCGAGTCATCCCAACACTGGTTTCGATCACAAACAGAACAGCAGCAAAGAAAATAGATTGTTAACACAGGCTTGTTCACTTTCATGCCCACAACTACATCAATGAAAAGAGGATATTTGCTTCAGATCTAACCAAAGAAACTATATCAGAAATATATGGAAATATATATCGCAGGAGAGCGTGAGAGCATGAACTGTGAAGTTTTGAGTTACTAGAAAAAGAGAAAATCGTTTTCCTCGTCTCAAGGCTGCTGTTCCAGAACTTGCAGGCATGACTGCAAAATTTGCTCCGCTGGAAGGGGTTTTCAGCCTTCAGCGACAACTGTTTAGTGCAGGGGTCGCCAACTCAAAACGCCTTGCGGGCCACTTTTCAAATTTCGTAGAGGCCGTGGGGAGCAAGAATGCATTATCGAGACAAAATAGGCTACACAGTTGAGCAACTACGTTTTTACAACTTTACGTTTGTACAATGCGATGCTCACTAACATGGGCGATGGGCATGGTTACCACAAAAGAAGTATCATTTTATTATAGAGGTACAAATACAACAGCAAATATCAAGAGGTACAAATACAACAGCAAATATACAGCGGGCCGTGTCTCGGTGACCCCTGGTATCGTGATAAACGAGTCAAGCTTGGTGTATAGTACATACGTTAACCATTCTAATGATTATCGGAAAGCGCTGTGATTTGATATGAGCCGAACTTGATTTTTGCTGTATTTCTTTCTCATTCACAATTTCATTCAATTTCGACGTTGCTGCTAATTCAGAAATTCTGAAACTTGTGTAGCTCTAAATCTATTTCTTATCTAATTTGGAAAAATCTGCATAGTTCTGATTCTAATTCTGATCTACTTTAGAAAAATTGTGTAGCTCTAATTCTAATTTTAATCTAATATAGAAACAGCTGCTTAGCTCTAATTCTAATCTAATTCGGAAAAGCTTAAAATTTTCTAGTTGTCCAAGTCTGCAATGTTTGTATTGTTGTTCATGACGTAACAAGGGAATCATTACCTGTAACACAACAAAGATTTGCTTCAAATACTACAGGTCGCTGTGGTTGTGTGTTGTAACGCCTTTTTTTTACTATCAGTTAGTGCCCCACTACCAAGACACACAGTTTAAGAACCCCTGAGCTAGTACGCATAACCCAATTGCTCTTCATCTTAAGAAAATAGTAAAAAAAAATCGACACGTCATTAAAGACTTTCAGACAGGTTCGAAGCATAAAGTTTTGGCGTGCTAAGATTGTTCGCGACCTACAGATAATGTAGGGTTACCATACGTCTTCTTTTAAGAGGATTTGTCCTCTATTTGGACTTTTTTGAAAGTGACCTCGGAGCACGCCCTTTTGTCCTCTTTTTTGAGATTTTGTCCCGTTTTTTGAGAATTTTGGCCATATTAATAGCAAAATTCGAATGAGATGCCGTAAATCAGCACCGATGTGACCCTCCGGCGGGAGCTGAGCGTGAAAGTTGACCTTTTTTTTAATCAATCACCTGACTATGTGAAGGAAAGAACTGTATTTTAGGCGCTGAGTGAAAAAGTTTACCTTTTTTTTTAGTCAACCGACCACGCAGTGGGATAAATTGACCATTTTTTGAAAATTTTCTTCCGGTTTTGAAATTCTGAAATTCTGAAAAAAGTGTCCTCTTTTCAGATTTCCAAAATATGGTAACCCTAGATCAGGGGTTTTCAACTTCTCTTGTATGACGGGCCGCATTTTAACAGCAAAAGACACTGCGGGCCGCAGAATATTATTACAATCTATTTGTGGGCTACAATTACATTTAGGCTGTTGCAGCCTATTTACCAGTCGTATACGGGCATTTAGTACATTTTTTTGCACTCTCAAGCATTAATAAACAGCGTTCGTAAGTTTTCAGTTGCTGCATTTTGTGAGAATATGTATCTTCCAGTGGCATAAGCAAATCCCTTCATTGAGCGTGCATTGCATTCGTTGCCTGGTCGGTATATTCACCTTCAACCCCTTCCGCCAGAGAACCGAACTCTTTGTTTTAATGCGTGAGCGAGCAAGTATATAACTACGTCAACTTTTTCGTTACAGAGGCCATTATCACATTGAGCTCTCAGTGTTACGAGAAGACGTCTAGCGTTCGGAGTCATTTCTGAGCAGACCAATCAACCCTTCTCATTTCTTTTCATGGCGGGGCAGTGCACCAATAGTTACATAAGTCAGCTTTGTGAAGTTGAAGTTTTTCGCTGGTCCCCTTCCCACATTTGAGCAGCTAGCATTTCCTCTGCAAATATGTCCGCTGTGATAAAATGCTCCCCGATAATTAGCTATGCAATGTCTGCAGAATCGGTGGATTCGCCCAATGCTAGGTTAAAGTAGTCTACTTGGCAACATGTTTCATAACATGCGATAAAAGATCGACTGACATTGCTGTTACTCTTCTGGTCACGGTTGAATCAGACATCTTTAGCTTTGAAATTTGTCAGGTGATATTGTCCTTGCTGCAAAGATCCGGAAACAGCAAATATTCGCACAGCGTGTTAAGGTGTTATTGAAATCACACCTTCTCTAGCAGGTTTCTTGGATTTAGCAATATTCCAAGCAAATTTGAACGATGCGTCTGTAACGTCGTGTGCAATTTCAACATTGCTTCGAATTATGGATTGCCGGGCTTGACACCTAGCTAGCAACGTTTTTTCTTTCTAAGATCAGGCGATATGTCTAATTCCAGAAGAAACTGTCGTGGTATCATTTTAAGCTTCTACGCTTCTTACGAGAACTGTAGTTCGACAAACATGACACATCAGTTTTCCCTTAATATCTGAGAAAGCAAATTCATTGCGCCACACAGAGTTACAAACCCAGTTTTCGTCGTTTAATTTCCTGCTCTTTGCTCTTGTTTCTGTTCAAACCATTCGCGGTGAATGAAACAGTCTTTAAAAAATGTAGTACATAGCGGGATTCTCCTGAACCAGACTCCAGCCGAGTACCCGATTCAAAACAATAACGATCTAAACTTGAGCATAAATCAAGAAACCAGAACACATCAAAGAATGAGTAATCAAACGAAACAGAGACGGTGCGATAAGAGAGCTAAGTAGCTAAATCAACATCTAACAATACCGAGCCAGTAATAATTGCGTTCATAATGAAAGATGTCGCGGGCCGCAAAATATACGTCTGCGGGCCGCGGATTGAGAACCCCTGCCCTAGATAATGGGAAGAAAATGGCATCTGGCACCCTAAAAAAAATGGTTTAGAATGAAATTAAAAAAAAATACAGTTCCACCGGGAACAATTTGTACACAAAAATTCCGCACATCTCCGTTATACCAGTGCTTGCAAACCTTTTTCAGTTCGTTTCATCGAAATTTCATTGTGCGACCCACCATGGGATATGATGACCACTAATGAAAACGTGAATTTTAATGTCGAACTTGATTGATTATTATCAATAAAATTGATATAAGTAATATACGATAATGGACATAATCATAAATATTGATATGTCTTGCTCTCACCGTTACCATAATTTTAATGGAATGGTGTGATAAAGTCAACTGAAGAAAGCCTCTATGTTACAGCCAACGGTTTTATAGCGTTATTTATATTGAATCGCTTTCTCACCTATGTTGCACATTCCTGCTTCATAAATATGAATCGTCCTATTACTTACTCTCGATTTTTTACCTCCCATAGTGAAATCTGTAAAACTGCGTTGTGCTATGTTCGTAGTTGGGACACAAATCGTTGGTTGATGTCTACCGTCTCTAGATTATAATGGTATTATAGGGATTGTATGAGCTGAAATGAATAACAGTATATCAGGAGTATTCCCGTAAACGTGTCCAAGCCGTCAAAGGAAATCTATGCGGTCGTGGACACGTAGTTCAATTAGTATGTGCTGGCGGCAGTCAACATGAAAATTGAATTTACGAATGGACCTCGAGATTTGTTTGATTTTGTAATTTTCTTCGCGCTATGCGCGATTCAATGCGACTTCATATTTTTCGATTTTAATGTAGTAGCTCCCTATACAATCCGAACCCCTGAATACAGATGCGAACAGCGGAGGAAAATGAAGCATCTAATATAGAAATACCAACTAGGAATATAGTGTGCCATTCGCGAAAAAAAAATTGTTTCTGGTAAAATTTGGCCGATTCCAATATCTTACCATTATATATACCGACAATCCTGATGGGAGGTCAAGAAATAACATCATGCAACAAAGTGACTAATAACAGTTGACCAACCCGGATATGCATCATCATTCAAAATACCCTAAATTTTCGAAAACACTCTCTCCATCAACTCAAACCAGCACAACGATATGCTTTCTAACATGAGCGATGGGCATAGCTACCGCAAAAGAATCAGTATTCTATTTAAAAAGTAAAAATGGAACAAGAAATATCTTGATTATCAAATGCAAACTGTAAGCTGCACACGATATCCGACGACGCTTTTAAGCGACTAAAGAATCGATATTATTGGGGCTAGCGATATAGACGTCAGTAGCTGAAAGACTGTCTCCGCCTAACGCTTGACGTTGTGGGGAAGCACTAAGCTGTTTTCTAAGCGTATCGGTCTTGGCAGTGTCTGGGCCATTGCACGTCAAGGAAATATATATATTCATATCAGCTGATTCTCCCTCGATCGAATGATGTTTTCATCAACGAAACCTGTTCAGCAATAGTGAGGAATAGCGATGTTGGACTCAGGCGAATAGCTTCTTTTGACACAGTGTTGGGATGACTCGAGTCACCTTTTTCGTATGACTTGACTTGACTCGAGTCACTTTGCTAAAATGACTTGACTTGACTTGACTCCTCGTATCAGAAATGTGGATTGACTCGTGACTCGGAGCAAAATTCACGAGTCAATTTCAAGTCATCAAGTAGGCCTAATCGGTGTCGGTAAAAATCTGTATCTTGCATATGTTTGGATTGTTCGCGAAACGCTGGTGCAACCCATGTGAGCGACCAATCATTCAATGATCGTGCGATTTACTGAGCCTCAATTGCTTTCTCATAAATAAATTGACCGCAAACGAAGGGATCGAAGCTTAGGGCTTACGTCGTCGTAAACTATAGTAGTAGTATAGTAATTGAATGGCAAAATGTCTATTCTCACCTTGACCAAATCTCTTGTTTTATTCAAATTGAATTCGAATATAGTTTATATAGTCCCCAACCATTGGCGCAGGCTCGAACTGTATCATATGAATTTGTAAATGGGTAATGTATTGCGTCTTATCAGCTCGTTCTCTATTCTCTATTTAGGCTGGTAACTATCAACTGAGGCTATACAATTACTTACGTAGTTTACCAGTTCTACATATATGTGAGCGATACATTGCCAACTCTATATTCGTTTTGCGGTTCAGAATCAATGACCCCTCAATATGTATTTCAGAAAGCTAGCAAAATGCAATTAAGTAATCATGCCTCATACTTCGAAAAGGCAACTTGACTTGACTCGACTTGACTCGAGTCACCTCCAAAAATCGAGTGACTTGACTTGACTCGAGTCACCTTCGAAAATCGATTGACTTGACTTGACTCGAGTCAAAATGTGCAATGACTCGAAATGACTCGTGACTCGAAGGTAGTGACTTGATCCCAACACTGTTTTGACACAACAACAACAACAACAACGGTATTTTGAGACTGAAATCAATGTCAGCATTTCAAAATGAGTGAGCCCAGTGTCAAAGCCGGTAGCAGAAGACACAGACAAATATGCATTTCGCAATGATAGAGAACGATGGCCACATTCTACGTAATGGAAGTCGTCCGAAAAGCGCGCAAGAAACGACCAGCATTTATATTGTCATTGCGCAAACGTCCTGAATAAACGATAAGACGAAACTCGTATGCGTGGAATAAATACTAATCGTTTAGACGACAAGCGGAAAGATACATTTGTTACGGGCGTCTGCAAGGATATACCATTTTACTTTTAACATTCTATAGTGTAAGCCTAGCTGACAGTAACATTATTATCAAGTAGATATGACTGGCTACACACATCTGATTTCTAAACAAAAGTCAAAGTTCTGTATATATTCAATCCATACAGGTATTACGTAGGGAAAATAAACGAAACAGAAAATAAACTGCCCATTTTAAGGCGCAATATATGAATTCTGTAGTGGATCGATTTGGAATTCTTGTGGTCAAATATATTAAAACGGAATTTGGTTTGGTAAGAATCCAAATGCTTTACAACTAGATCTCTTCCCCATAGGCCGTCATTGGTGGGACTGTCCCTACTCACAACGACGAACTTAACACGACGCGGCGGCTTCAAAAAACTCAAAATCAACCCAACCACCTGAACTAAAAGCTTCCTTCGGTTGAAAAAAACATAATCTAATAGCGTACCACCAGGAAGATCTTCGCGAACCACAGTGTTAGGTTTGTTTTTGCTTTTTATCAACACATCATTGGCGCTTATCGCTATAAGAGTCATTTGCGCCCAGTGTCAATATATGAATGAATGCATTTCATAAATGTCAGATGTCTTTTTCGCTTTTTTTGCTCCTTCAACGTGATCTTTAGCTGCCATCTTTCAAGAGTTCGGCTCTCTCTTCCTCCGGGCTTTTCGAAGGCGGGATCGGCGACGAGGAGCAAAGATAAACCTCCGACACATAGAAACATGGCAGAGCCGAGAATCGAACCAGCAACCATTTATGTCGTGACTGCAGTGTTTAACCAACTGCGACACCCGCTGCCCCTGCCGACTTGTAGCATGACCCACTTCTAGCCTTTTTGTAAGTCACCGCTTACGCGTATGAGATGTCGAGGAGGTGCCCAGATAAACCTTCAACAATTATGTAGGAATTCTGGAGTCGATCTCGGTCAGACTCGAACCCGCAACCCAACCCGCACTATCTCGCCACTGTAAACGAGCTTGTGTCATAAAACTATTTCCCTGTTTATTCTATAATTCGAGACCACATAATATTTAGAACGCAGCGCCCCTGTAAGTATTTTCGAAATGGACGACACTGTAGAGACGTCGGGAGATATTTAACTGTATCGTGGTGCCATGTGATAACACGGCTAAAATGATTGCATAAGCCCTAATTCGCAAAGTGGTTGTTGTCGAACTATGAAAAGCTATTTTGTTCATGGCTATCAATTTTTTTTCACGCTTGTCACAACTATGTTCGACTGCTCGTGTCCGTATCGCGTATTAAATGAAAATATTCAAGTGGAGTATAAAGGCGGTGAAATGTTTTTAAGAATCGATGTCACGGCGTTGTGATGAAATTTTATTTACGGGACCGACATATCTGTATAGGCAACTGGTAGTCACCATTTACACAAGTTTTTCTAGTAACGTACTGTTTAACAAGTAAAACTGATATCAACCTTTTTAATGTCATAGAAAAGATACATCTTGAGCGATTTGCAATGTATGAATTTATTATGACCGATACCAACAATCGAAATGAAATGTAATCGGCCGCGGACTGGAATTTGAATTGCTTCCTGGCGGCATTTAGTAGAAGTCGTTAGTTGCAAACACAAGCTAGTTTACGGTGGCGAGATAGCGCGGGTTGGGTTGCGGGTTCGAGTCCGACCGAGGTCGACTCCAGAATTCCTACATAATTGTTGAAGGTTAATCTGGGCACCTCCTCGACATCTCATCCGCGTAATCGATGACTTACAAAAAACATAGAAGTGGGTCATGCTACAAGTCGGCGGGGGCAGCGGGTGGCGTGGTTGGTTAAACACTGCAGTCACCACAGCAATGGTTGCTGGTTCGAGTCTCGGCTCTGCCATGTTTCCGTGTGTCGGAGGTTTATCTGGGCTCATCATCGCCGATCCCGCTGTACATACCAGCGCCTTGAAAAGCCAAGAGGAAGAGAGAGCCGAACTCTAGAAAAATGGCAGCAAATGACCAAGCAAAGACATTTGACATTACTGAAATTAATGTACTGGGCGCAAATGACCTTGTAGGCGAAAAGCGTCAATGTTGTGTGAATAAAATAAACAAACTAGTCGGCAGATACGTAATCCAAAATGCACAAACTCAGCCTGGTGTAAATGACCATTGTAGTCGACAAACACCACAAATACCCCAAACAAACAAACCAGCTCGTTTACGAGAAATGGACTAAACCAATACTAACAGTACTTCCACTATTATTTGTCTTCGCGTGATGCAAAATTTTCGATATAGCATACGCAATTGAACCGTCCCAAGGTTGCTCGGGAGGAAAAGTGTGCCTCGCAATTATATCAAAGTATATGTACTGAATCAATACTTATTAGATTTAAAAGAATTAATTCACTAACTTAACATATTTCTAATAATCAGCTTACCTTTTGTTATGTACGCATACTATACAATTTAATTGATAATAATTATTCACTTCGCTGTTACTAATTCTCAGTGAAACGTGGGACCCGCTGTTTCCCACCCTCTTCTTATAATGGTTTCACATACGTCGACACTTCTAGGCTACCTTGATGGCCCAATTGTATGGAATCACTACATCTCATACTACCATTATCCTTTCCCTGTATCGCGGTGCGAGCAAGCCGCAGCTTTTGAACATGTGATCATCTTCGCGATAATTTCATAGCTGTAACCGACAAACGGCGGGAAATGACTCCGATGTGATTGGACGAAGGCGCAATAACTACCGGGGAATTTCCATATTCATTTCCTTTTCGAACTACCAGGCACCACAAGAGTATCCCAGTGGAGGAAATTTATTTCGGATGTAATCGTTCTATCCACATCCCCCATACTAGGCAATACATTGCACTCTTAGAATTGACCAAATTCACCCGAAATGCGAATATATCTCTTTTTACATTATTTCAGCTCTCGCACTTTACAGACCAACTATTTCTAGCCCTTAACCAATCCTCGTAATTTAATAGAACTATTTCCGCTTCTACGCCAGCGGGATCAACGATTATGTCGGACAATTTTGAAATTTAACTATTCACATTGAAATGATAGGCAACTCGGTTGGGACGCAACATTCACAAGGTGGAAAGATTTTGTATCCATCGCTTGCAAGACTGTCAAATTCAATTATTGGTTTTCCCATGAAAACTGGGACATACGACTTCTCCAATGCAGCTTACAGTCACTGGTAAGTATGCCAAGTTCCAACCACCAGCCAATAGTCACACGAAGAAGCTACACTGTAGTAAGCTATTACAGTCACCTGCCGTGTAGCGTGAGGATCTTCTTCAAGCGAAATAACTAGCATTCAGTGTATTTTTAAATACAGCACGCAAAGTGTACAAGGGGCTCGTAGAGGTATACGAACATATTAGAACATACTATATATTAGATTGCTATCTGATTATTTCGTAGGTGGCCTCCAAACTTCCAAATGCGATTGTATAATCCGACGTCGTTTTATTATATTGGTGCTTGTACTCTAACTACTTAAACGTCAATAAGTCGTGTGTGTTTCTGAATTGCAATCCGCGCCGGACATATCAATCAATCTCCTTCCTAAACGCACTGCTTGCTAAAGTATTCCATTGTCAGTACCGCATTGGAGACCCTACAGGCGTGTGTGTTTCTGAATTGCAATCCGCGCCGGACAAATCAATCAATCTCCTTCCTCTGAGGCACTGCCTGCTGAAGTATTCCATTGTCAGAGCAGCATTGAAGACCCTACCGAAGCGTTTTTGATATATTATTGTCGTCTTAGCATTGAAAAGAACACTGACCGACTAGGTGACTACACGCCGTAAATCGTTTCGCTCTATGCCAGTGGTTCTCAAACTTTTTTAGACACGTGAAAATTTCGCACCTACTTATCGTCATATCATAAAATGCAACCAGATTGCCGGCAATCCCAACTGATAGTTTGATGGCATGAAGAGGTATGACTAGGGCACGGTTTTGTTGCAGTCAAATCCGTGGAAAGTTGCACTTATTTTTCACAAAAGTTGCACTAAAATGTTGCATTTGCGGACAAGTTCTTTGAAATTATTAGGGTATGAGATACTCGAATCGATCGATATCCAAGGCACTGTAGCAAAACTCAATTTTGGCGACTTCAACAAAATCAATAGCCTTGAAACATTGACCCAGTGAAAATATAATTTTCGGCGGTTTGGCCTGAATGTACGTCAAATCAGAAAGGACCTCAAATTTAAACGACAGTTAAATAATCAAGCGATCTATTTACATGTGGTGCCATATACTTTGAGTAAAAAGTGAGTTGCATGAAAATGAAAATTACAAAAAGTTTCATGAAAAATCGAAAAACTTCCAAAAAGTTGCATGAAAAAAAAACGGAGAAAAGTTGCAAAAAGTTGCGGTATAAGATTCCTCCATACAGCTTATAACACCATACTGACATACTACATAAGATCTGAGTATTCAGGAAGCTGCCGGAAGCTGTAAAAAAGTTGCAAAAGGTGCAAAAACTTGCGCTAGTTATGGCTGTTAATGAGAGAATTCTCAAATATGAAAATCGAACTATACACAGAGCAATAACTATGAATTGGAGGTAAATCGCGTGTTAGGGAATGTTTTTTTCATTGTACCGGAGCTTCGCGCCTTCCTTCGGATGCTATCACATACCCAATTGGAGCGCGCGCCCCAGTTTGAGAACCACTGCAATATAGCGTGAAAACGATTACCATATAATTTTGAAATTGAAGAAATTATAATTAATATATAGTGCGTGTGACTTCAGCTATTCCTGTCAGAAACCAGGTCAGATATGTGAGTACCTTGGAAATTGTCATCGTATTGTACCCTCGAAACGCAATAGCGTGATACCAATTGCTTCATGGAAAATGAGTTTATAAATATTGGAGATAGAATTAGCATTTTATATCGATGGGCTTTCGATCTCGGACCCAAATTCCCCCTGCGTATGCCACTGCACACGACGTCAATAGTCATAACGCGACTATTGATCGGATCAAATTGCCCGCAACCGATGATGGCCGAGGCGGGTATGTCATCACTAGGGCGATTTTTTTGACATGTCAAAAAAGTCAAAATTTGGTCAAAATTGTAGCGTTAGGTCAAAAAATGTCATAATTGTTTACAAAGTTAAAACTTTTTTGCAACCTGCATTTCGTTGTATCGTAGATTTTGTACTGTCGGTGAACTTATCATTTGACAATTTACAGCTTATAGCCTACTTTGTAGGCCTACCGTTGTAGAAGACCCATTGTCTGCTCATTGTGAATCATAAACATTGAAATGAAGCAAATAGGTTGACATGGTGTTATGCTCAACGTACCGCAGTATCCCGACTGAAGCAAGTCTGCGTGGGCATTGCATGGCTCTTATATCAAGAAGCGCATGATGAAAAATTGTGATGTAGACACCATTGTCAGAATGAAGCAACACGGTTTGTCACCAGCAGTGTACGCACAACCTCAGTGTTGTCAGCCACCAACTGCTGCTGTTGAACGTTCTTTCTCCATTTTTGGCACCTAAGGACAGACACTATCTATCCGAGAGAGTAAGAAAGTATCTTTCGTTGTACTACAACAAATTAAATTATTTTTACCATAATACGTGATGAGTAGGGCGATGAATAGGGCGATTTTAATTATTTCTACCAAAATGCGTAATATAGCTACTAGAATTCTTCATAGGGCCAGATTTAGTTAACATAAGTTTTTTTCATGTACAAATTTGTCAGTTTGTGATGCAAGAAAGTTTTTGCAGACCAAACTACTTCATAAAGACAACCAGAAATGAAGATAGGTTGTACAATTCTTACATTATAGGGAGAAAACATTTAATTTGCATACGTTAGGTCAAATTTGGTCAAATTTGAGAATTTTGAAGTCAAAAGTGTCAAAGTTTTGATTTTTTATGTGTAAATCTTCCGTTTTGCAGGTAGAAAAAAATCGCCCTAGTCATCGCAAATCATATGTATAGGTTGAGTGTGTGTCTTGGCCGCCAGAGAACCACTGAGAAAGGCTCAGGGATCCCTTGTGATTCTCGCCCCGTGGAATAACGGTAAAAACGATTGCACTTTAAGCAAGCCACCACCATATCCGTCCGATCACAATTTTATCACTACCCAGAGAACAGATCAACAAGAGCCAGAAGATCACAGAACAAAGGGAATATATTTCAATGCATTCGAGTAAATAATGACGAGCACTTATTATTAGTCCTATGACGACGTAAATTCACAAATATAACGCATACACCAGATATACATGAGGTTTATCTAGATTTCTCTTCGCCATCTCATCCGTGAAAGCCAGGGGAGGCCAACCAGTGACCCGCGAGTTAATTCTCGAAAATAGTTATAATATCAAAAAAATTATTCGCCGAGATAATTTATTGTGAACTTGCAAGGCCAACCAGAGCTTTATTGGCTTGAACGCGAAATTGGGGATGTTGATGACTAAAATATCAATTCCAGCGAATTTGCGTAGCCAGTGGACAGCCATATTTTAGTACATCTTTGTATATGACCTTGGAGTAGAATATTTCGTCGCAGATTTATTTGACTTAATATTTTTCTTAGCACTTCGCGCGATATATTTTCACTCGAATTCTTGCTTTTAGTATTGATGCCCCTCCAGAAAATTAAAAATACCCCCAATTTTCAGAATTGAGTCGACCTATATTCGCAATTATGAGAGAACGTGTCGTCTAGTATTTGACTTCGCGTCTGCACTCACAGAAAGATCATGATCGGCGATGAAACCTTTAAACAAAATGATAGACGCATGTTCGCCGAAATCTTCGATATTGATATTTCCAAGCGCCGAATAATCCTGTCCATGCCAAATGAGCCAACCAGTATCCAGAGGCGAGCCGCAATATCTGCAAGTAACATAATTACTGACCGAATTCATTCAATAACTACACACCGAGTTATCATGACGTAATGGGCATCGATTTTGATGCGTTACTATATAAGTTCAACATTACCTAATCTGGTTCGCTCCTATAGGACGACTAAAAAGGTCATCAACATTCAAGTAGCCCGCACAATGGTTCGTAAATCTCATGTGGCCCGTGGACCAAAAAGGTTGGCCACTCCTGGTGTAAGCGGTGTCTCACAAAAGCCTAGAAGTGGGCCGTGCTACAACTCATCAGCTACGGAATAAGAATGAAGAATATTGGTCTGGTGTAAATGACCATAGTAGTTGACAAACACCATGAATACCCATGACAAGCAAAGGATCGAAATTAATTTTATAATTACATTTCAATTCACTCGGATACATTGGACATAGCTATACAATCCTGAATAGTAGGTCTGCAGTGGCGACAAGCAGAAAAATTTCATCTGCGTCTCTTCTAAATCCCCGTGTTGTCGAAGTACAGGGATGTGAATTAAGTCGGAAGAAAATGACAAGCGACCGCAAGTACGGTAAAGCTCGGCGATCTGTTTAACATTCCTTCATGTTTTGTTCCTTTAGAGTCTGCATAAAGAGTAAGGTGAGTCCTTCCACTTTCTCTTTTCGGGTATACGATATACGAATCCGAATACCATTTGATATAAGGATGCTGATTCGTGTTGCTTGGCGGGTCCTTAAAATAAAGGCAAAAACTAAGCAAGCTTTATTACATTAACACTAGAACGATCAAGTGGCTTTTTTGACGCATTTTCATTTTTGAAGAGCTGGCATTCAGTCAAATCTTACGCTGTTCGGCTGAAACTTCTTGACTTTTATTTATTTTATGTAGGCCACCTTACCTGTGATTTTCATCACTCATCTAGTACAAATAAAAAAGTTATACACAGAACTACCTAGAACTACCGAGTGGCTTTTTTGACGCATTACAGTTTTTCTACCTTCAGGCATCGCGGTTTCATATTCTTGAAAGTGGTTATGTATCTGATAAACGCAGAAAAGCCGTTTGTAACAACAGAACTTTGTTAATATCGACTCGGTCTAACTGTGTTAGCAACAACATCCCTTGTAAAAGAAGGCCCTGGATCTTCCTCGTTCCGAGTCAACAAAACTCTGTAATATTATATTTCTGAAGCTCAGCGTGTTACAGGACATGACATTTGAAATGTACCATTAGACCAAGCCGACATCTGCATTGTCCATACTAATATACTAAGGTTGTACAAGGGCAAAGGGTCTTTGCTCCGGTATACGAGATGGATCTTCGGGGGGAGAGTGAGCTGAATCTAGTGAATTGAATGCATATGACGACTGAGGGCATGGGTGCATTATGTTCAGTCAGGCCCTCTCGAAGAACAGGTTTATGGAAGTCATGAGCTTTCTATTGACATAAGGAGTAAAAAAGGGTGTGGACTCGATAAAGATAATATTGTTTTCGTTCCTGCCATGGTCGAAATACCAGCAAATAATTGGGGTAAAATGTCAGATGGTGGACGCTGCTGCTACCAAGTATCTGTACAAGGGCGTCTCATATTTAGGCAAGGATAGGACAGGACACCTCTTCCATAATCTATACATTTGCCAAGCATAGTAATATGAAGAATCTGATGTAATCCATCTCGAAACAATGTTACGTGAATGTGGCTGTATACGCTTGGAGAAGCAAACGAAGTCCCAGTCCACACTATTGTCAGAAGTTGCTTGAAGCTACCCAGAACCAGAAGGAACACAGGCAGCTTCATGTAGCCACACTTTTCAAAGCTATCATCTTGTTGATTAGCGTAACGGCGAGATGCCAGTGTAGAGATCGCAGTTGTACTCATATATATTGAGTTCACTACAACCGGAGGTAACTGTTTCCTTCAGAAACAACACAAACAGGAAACCAGTGACGGTTAAATGTTATAACGAAACAAAACCAGGGGGATATTATTGGTCAGGTTGCAAGGCAGTATTCTATGAGGGTTCCAACAAGTCGACGATGGTCCGTGCATGTTTTCTTAGAATGTGAATGATCTTCTACTTGCCAAAATGCCGATACTATAAAAATATGCAAATCGTGGATTAGTTGCGAAATTGCATTATGCAAATCTTATCTGATAAGCTTTATGATATGTCAGCAATAACCAACAATGATGATGTGGCTAAAGCGGATCTGGAACCTACTCTAAATTTTTAAAGAACGTGCTCAAATACCAAATGCGCACCAGAGCAACACTTATATGTTACACCAAAAAACGGCGATTTGTTTTATAAGTGTTGCACTGAGGTGTATGTAAAATATTGCAAGTAGCTGTGAGCGCAATGCCAATGGTTTCTGATGCCGTTTGTTGAGATTTGTGCTGATTTGTAGCTCCGGTAAATGCATTTAATCGAAAAAAATTCAACATGCGTCAAAAAAGCCACATGGTAGTTCTAGGTAGTTCGAAGTTCCGGTAGTTCTAGTGTTAAAACCAATGTTTGGAATAATAAATCCTTTATTGTATGCGTTCTATATTGCCTTACTATGGTTCGCAACCTGCGTGTTAAGGTTGACGTGATGACCTTGCATCGTTACTGTGATATAGATTCTCGATGACGAGAGACCGAATGTTGAAAATTATCAGATTCAGTTCAGCACTTTTGGAGTCATAAAATATCATTAACAATTTGATGGAATAGTTTGTTCCGTCATGCATCATGATCTACAGTTCATGGTTTCAGTACATGATGCAGTCAATCTAGTCTCTTTATCTTAAAATGACATTGTCCATGGCTTGCATTCCTATTGCTACATTTTGAGACAAACCTGAACCGTCGTATAGGCTACTTCCAGACTAAAACTTTCGGTATTTAAGCACATTGCAATACTCTTTTTTGATATTGTGGAGCGGTTTATGATTGAATTTAAATTTCCACACCACCTGTTTAGGCCACAAAGTATAGTACTTCCAGTCTCGTGTAACAATTTTCTCAGGCTAGATCAGTTGCTCCCAACGTGTGCGCCAGCGCCTCGTTGGCGCGTTGCGAAATGGAAGACGCGGTAGCTTCAAACCGAGCGACGGGGGCGTTGACAAGAAGAGGCGTTGATCGTAAAAGAGGTAGTTACGCTCCCCGCAGATGTTGGTTGTTATGCAACAACTCAACCTATATTTCAGTCAATGGATACAATTATTAGCCAGCGAAGTCTATTGAGCACAGGTCCAAAACGCCCATATACAGGGAGGATGACGTTATAATTACTGATGGTGCCACAGCGAAATACGGTCGCTTTGCGCGGAAAATTGCCATTAATTTCAATTCTTGCCTATGTCTGTCCTAAACTGTTACAGATTGTGAGTGACACAGCGTTTACCGGAATGGCAATGAATTGGATCGTAAAGATGCCGAAAATGGGATTCTCGTTGGCGTTTACGATAAATAAACAACTTTTTGTCGGGGTTATGTTGTCAAGGTGCAGTGAAAATTTATATCGATGCTTCACATCAGTTGATTTCGTACTCCTGGTTCCATTGGTTCTGACTTTTTGTAACTTGGCTCTGACAGTTCTAGTGGAAATCTGAAAATCTTTGACACTAAGAATAACGGTTTAGGATTTCCATCCAAACTGCAGAGAAGCGTTTAATATTACAAGTTTGATTGACTAATCATTCTAATACCGGTAGGTTTATGGCTGTATGGGCATAGTGGTTGGTTGTTGGAGCTTACTATGGAGCAAATTGCCCTACGACATTCCGGGGTAATTTTTCGTGGCAAAGAAATTATTTGCTTAATATCACGGTGTGTCAACATATGTGGTGTTCTTACACCCGACCGATAATATTTTATATTATAATTTATATCTTTATATTATTCCTGAGCACCCGATTTAGTCTATCCACAGTACTATTCGACGCACCTCGATCACCACCAGCATATTTGAATTTGAAACTTTTATCATCCCCCAAAAATTTTGTTTTGTTGCCAGCCCTCTTTTACCTATATGGTCGTTGAGGCAGCAAACTTACATCGCTATTGTGCTATCACTTTGTGATGACGGGTAAACTAATCAAAAACATTATATCAGCAGCGGTACACTCACTGCGTACTCAAGTGCAAAGAAATCCTCGGGACTATCCTCCGTCCAGTGAAAAGTTGATCCGTTACGATATTATGCGTGGCGTAAAGAATTGGTAATCGACTTTTATGAGGGATATCGTGTTAACCATCAGCGCATCAGACGAGGACCTATTGTGCACCTTGTGTAAGCCAGTTCAACATGACGTATTCGTCAGTGCAGTCTAGACCGAATATACTAACTATTGGGCGAATTACCTCGCGTATTTTTCAGGTACTAGTGAATTCAATCATTCACATTCGAATATTGTCATGTTTTTCCTGATTATATTCGGGTTCACTTTGTACATGCATTCTGAAGGAGCCTCTTCCTTACATTTTAACATCGCACAGACCATATAAACTGACCATCGGGTCAATGGTGCCTTTTATCCATGCATTCGCGTATATTGCGTTTCCCTTCGGCTTCCAATGCTTCCGTAGCAAAGATATGATCATATCATATTCTTTTTGATTTTTTACTTCCGCCACATAGGATTTGCCTTCGATGCATTTCTTAACACCATCGTCGTACGTCATATTTCTTTCCCCGGTCGCCGATATCCAGAAACAACCATCGTCTGTCGAATTAATCTCACATGACGGCGGCGTCGCTGAAAATATCAAACTTGGTAATAAATTTGACCGTCTGCCCATTTCAGACAGCCGTACCACGGATCTCATCTCATTAAGGTGGCCAGGATTAAAATGAGGAAGGTTCGGAATATAGCATTGAGATGGAGTCACGATCATCTATCAATCGTAAAATGCAGGCAAGACTTTTGTCCGTATCCTGGCCAACTCCGTGTCTTTACATATAACACAAGAATGTTTGGCGTCAATATCTACATATTAGTGAGTGGCAGTTGAAATTTTGTAGATAATATTTTCCAATGATGCCGTGACTTGACGCCACGATTGCGCCTCATCGAACGCATATCACGGTGTATATTATCCAAATCGACAACTTAGAAGGCAAATCATTCTTTTGGCTTGTGAATTGTGACCGCGAAAATTCCTGTACACCATACGTATCGCATATATTATTTAGAAGTGTTACTGAGGCGTCCAGTAGATCGGGGATAAAAAATTGAGTAGGTTCAGATCTACTTTCGTGTGTGCCACAATTACGATTGCATTTAAATCAAATGGTTTGAACAAAGTGTTTTAAACAAATGCCTTTATTAAAAAAATGTTTTTTTCAAGTTATATAAGTATGCCATAATTGTAAATACTTTCCAAAATACATGTTGTATGAGCCTACGGACGGTTACCACCAGATATAGTCGACAAATACGATATGCGATAGTTGGAACCCTCAAAACAGTCGTTTCAACAGCTATATAGTACAGATATTTCGTCAAAGGAGCTATATTTACGTTATATTTGCAATTGTCAATATCAATCCCCTATGACCTCACAATTGAATATTCGTGACGTCATGACCTAAAAAATGTTTTAAACCAGTGGTTCTTAACCCTTTTCCCTCCAGCGCCCCCTTTCAAAGATTATCGTGCTCCAGCGCCCCCCAACCTCATATTGTAAGGAATGTAATAAAGACAATGAATAAGAGGGAGGGCCGTAACAGCACTTCGTCAACCCCCCTAAAAACGATTGCCTTGCGCACCCATAGCGTGATAAACCAAAATTCTGAGGGCTTCGCCCCCAACAACCCCGTAACGTGATTTCGATGGTCAGCAAAAGTTTGTGTGGCCTGGTCGCCCTAGGTGCCAAAATTTTCTATAATGCATGAATGAACAGGTGGTAATTACATATATATGTCGCTATAAACTTGTTGTCCTCTCAGCCCACGTTATCAGATTTACCAGTAGCGCTGAGCGAGCTGTTGTATTGGAAGATATAGGGCACGTAATTAATAATTAAACATATTCGGGCGTGCTAGTAGGTACAATGAATTCGTTACCAGGGCCGTAACAGCACTTCATCAGCCCCCCCTCCCAAAAAAAAAACGTTGGTCTTGGGCCCCCATGGTTGATAAACCAAACTTCCAGGTGGCTTCACCCCCAAGACCCCTCGTCGGCTATCCGCTATTTGCTGATACTGGTTATCTACATTGGCAGTCTATTTACTGAGCCAGCTATTCTCCCCTAGACGCGCCAAGCGCGAAAAATTTCACTAATTGATTGATAGAATTGGTCAATATGATCGGGAATTGCATATATATTGATATCAATTTTTATCCTCTCTCTGCTCACGTAAACAGATATACCGGTAGAGCTGAGTGATGTGTGATTGAAAAGGTAGGACCCCTCAATGATAAATATGCATCTTCGGGCGTATACCCGTTGGCAGGAACGAAACGACACTTCGTCAGGCCCCCCGAAAAAACTTGGGTCTTGGGCTCCCATAGGGTGATAAACCGACCGCCCCCCCCCCATCACGTTGTTCGCTTTTGCCACGGAATCAGCT
This sequence comes from Botryllus schlosseri, assembly GCF_051294905.1. Lineage (NCBI taxonomy): Eukaryota > Metazoa > Chordata > Ascidiacea > Stolidobranchia > Styelidae > Botryllus > Botryllus schlosseri. The sequence goes on from NC_137239.1 coordinate 15,836,795, forward strand.
GTATTGTTTAGCGAGCCAGTGCGAAGCGCGAAAATTGTCGATAATTCATGTTAAAATAGGTCAATAAGATCGGGAATTGCATATATATTGCTATCAATTTCTTGGCTGGTGAGTGTGCGCAGACTCGTCAAAACGTAGAGGGAACATTGTGCGGTGTATTGGAAACTGTAGGGCCCGTAACTAATAATTAAACATATTCGGGCGGGTGGACCTGTTGGTATGACTTCGCTGCATGATGTTATTTCGTGACCACCTGTCTGCTATATCAAAAAATATAGAATCGCCCAACAGGGATATCGCCCAACAGGGATATCTAGTTCTATATATCCCTGTCGCCCAATCGTACTAAACTAAAAGACGCACACGATTTCAAATTGGTATTTCTTCACTGGCGTATAATTTTTCCCTGCCAGATGGAATTCGTTTTCTGAGGTTCAGATTGCCAAGACAGGAACATTCGGTGCCAGTCATTTAGGTGCCTATGGACAATTAAACCTATATGTCTTTTCTAGGCTATAGTATATATAACGAAGTTTTCGGTGTTAATTCGCTCTGAATACTCATTACGGATATGTTCTACTACCACATCATCTACTGCGAAGCCGTTTTTCTCCAGCGCCCCCCATATCGCCCTTCTGATCCCAGCGCCCCCCATATCGGCCCCTGAGCGTTTCCGCCTCCTTCAAAATCGCCAGCGCCCCTTAGGGGGCGCTGGAGGCAAGGTTAAGAACCACTGTTTTAAACAGTGGCCTTGCACCCCTAGTTAATAGTTACAATATAAAAATACGAGCTACTACTATAATAGATTTGAAACACGTCACACCGGTAATGCATAAACCGCTACCAGTACACGGTACATACACATGTTACATAATAGTCATGTATACTGGCGGGTTTGTAAAAACGACCTTTCCCTATAGGAGTAAACAGTTTCTCATTCGTTACCTTCCGCCACGTCATCATAATAAGCATCAATGGAAATGATAGTTCCCACGTTTCGCATATGTTCTTTGAACTTCTTGAAACCATCGTCACCTTGAAAGTAACAGCGGTGAATAAAATAATTCATTCATAGCCATATACCCTTATCAGCATATTCAAATGCATACACAAACACACGCATGGTGTGATGTCAAATATCGGCTTACATGACGTTTAGCCTCGTTCTAATAATATTAATCAATTCGGTCGACATGTAGCCGCTGCGTTTGACGATCAATGTACATTGTACATCGCTGCTGGGATATTTGCTTATAGTTGGAAGAGTATGACATTGAGAATTACGAGGAAGTGGAATTTTATTTGTTTCGCATTACGTTGCCAAGGTGTTGATCTAAGATGTTTAGATTTGCTTGAAAACTTCACGAATACTATCTCAACATAAAACCGCCATTTATGACATGATCGTTCCTACTCCATTCTGATATTTGATCGTTATTCATAGGACCTCTTTTCTACGTATACAATGTGAACCGCATGGACCATAGGCCGTAGGGCCGTCAAGCGATAAGCACCTAATCGTTTTGCTAAATATTTATGACTATAACGTTCGGCGATGCGGTGGCTGAAGTTGTATAGTATAGTGTAACAGTATAAATAACTTAATATAAAGGAAATTCATGGACTGGTGGTCGAATCACAGCTTAAAGGTGGCTTATCGTATTGAATTGTACGCTATTCAATATCAAGTAATTTCCATAGAAAGTGCCATAACGCCTGTTCTGAGTCAAGAGTGATCAATCCGCAATTGCAGATGCTGGAACGCTACAAGAGTCAAACGAATATAGTAATAACTAGGGCGGTTTTTTTGACCTAAAAAAAGGAAAATTTTTACCTAAAAAATTTAAATGTTGACTTTTTTTGACCTAAACAAACTGAATTTTGACCAAATTTTGACTTAACGTATGCAAATTAGGTGTTTTCCCACATAATGTTAAAATTGTACCACCTATCTTCATTTCTGGTTGGAACTGACTGTCCTAACGAAGTAGTTTGGCATGAAAAAACGTTTTTGGCTTAGAATCATGCAACATTTTACACGGACAAACCAATATTTTAACGAAATCTGGCCCTATGGAGAATTCCAGTGGTTACAATATGTATTATGGTGGAAAAAATTTAAAAAAATTTGGAGTACAACGAGAGATACTTTCCTACATTCTTGGGTAGAAAGTGCATGTCTTTACTAAGAAGCTTGCCAAGGACGTTCAACAGCAGCAGTTGTTGGCTGACAACACTCAAGTTGTGCGTACACTGCTGGTGATACACCGTGTTGTTTCATTCTGACAATGTTGTCTACATCACAATTTTTCATCAAGCGCTTCTTAATATAAAAATGATGCAATGCGCAAGAAGTCTTTCTTCAGTTAGGATATTACGGTACGTTGACCATAACACCATGTTTACCTACTTGCTTTATTTGACCGTTTATGATTCACAATGAGCAGACAATTAGCCGTTTACAATGGTAGGCCTATAAAATAGGCTACAAGCTGTGAAATATCAAATAAGTTCACCGACAGTGCAAAATCTACGATACGAACGAAATGCAGACGTCAAAAAAATTTTGACTTGATGAAAAATTTTGACATATTTTGACCTAACGCTACAATTTGGAAAAAATTTTGACAAATTTTGACATGTCAAAAAAAACGCCCTACTAATAACCAAATGTGGCACACACAACACAACATGCACTGTTCCCGTTGACATATTGGTAAAGCGTAGGCAAATAGTGGTATGAACTAGGGATGGTGTGAACGTGAGGTTAACGTTCGCGTTCTGTGTGTGAACCTTCAGAATTTAGAAGTTCGCGTTCACAAACGAACCTTGATAGGTTATGCAGTGTGAACCTATTTCATATATTACAATTTTCACTTCACTATAAGTCGGTTGAAATTTATTGCATTTCAACTGCCGGCCACTCTATTCATGGCGCAAGCAGCATAAAAATATCAACACTTGACGAGCATGCACCTTTATAATCTCAAATATTTTACATGTTTGTTGCAAATGTCTGCTCGAAATATCCAGCTTTCCGTTAGTGAATATTTAATGACCCTCTGCTGTGAGCTTCTACGCAATCACACAACATCAAGAGCGAAATACCAGGGATATCCCAGCCAAATGCACTACCTGTAGGTAGTCAGCGAATGATGCTTATTCAGCCAATCAATGAAGCTGATATCGTTGTCTGATGTAATAATTCTAGCAGGCGTACGGATACATCTCGATTTTACATGTTTATGGTATCATAAAAACCAAATCCGTGCGATTAGGGTGTTCGCTACTACTGTATAACTGTTTAATGGGATAATATAGGTAGCAAGTATAGAAACCCGTTTTACACTCTGCTCAATATCAACGTAGCAATACTCAGACGCCGAATACAGTATCCGGTCTGACATGGAACGTTAAGCCGTAAGCATATATTCTCTTTCTCGTCGTGGTCGAAATTGTTGGCAAAGCGACGGAAGATATTGATTGATGAGTTTATTTATATAATATTTGATTTCCCCAGTTGATACATTTGGCAAAGTTTACAACGTCAATATGTACTTCAGCATTGTGGCATTATGTGGCCCGAGTCGTCGCTAGGTATCGTGTACGTACAATATTATAGGCTATCACTTCACTGAAATGTAGGGTTGGAATTAGCAATATGACACCACGTGACGTCATGATGTTCACGTTCGCGTTCAGTGTTCACACAGAACATTTCGAAAAGGTTCGCGTTCACACAAAACTGAACCTTTCAGAGGTTCACACCATCCCTAGTATGAACAAGAACCAAGCGTAGAAAGATATGTTCGTTGATGCATTACGGACATGGTTATAAATGCAACCCACGCGTCTTTCATGAATGTTAAATGTTGATAATACGAATAATGAACTCACCATCGAAGCTCTGTAAAGAAATTAATATTTGTCTGAATAACAAAATCGTATAACGCTATCGTACAATGGTGATATATGTGATGATCATATTTTCTGTTTCGTTGCTTCCTTCTTTCATATTTATAGCCATACATAGCTATATATATATTTCAAATTCCCATGTAAATAAGAAATGTGTGATATCGTAGCCCGACATTGCGTAAACCACAGTATAGCTCGTCGGGATCAGTGGATGCAGGTGGCTTATTGTCACTGACTAGTATAACTACTGCTTTCTACATAGCCCATACACTCACACTGGCGCATATATCATGGAATTGTGAATCTGAACATAACGTTAGGTAGACTAGATAGACTACGTTTTCATTACAATTTGGATTCGACCCAATTAAATAAGGCCTATACTGTTGATTCCGCAACAAGGCGTCACTAGCCACGTAGAGAGTATACATAGATCCAAGCAAATCCACATTCGTATCATTTTGCCAGCATATAAATTGTGCGCGTAGCTGCGCCAGGCTTATGTAGCACATAATCATATTCATAAAATTGGGGCTAGGGTTGATGGGCTTAGCGTTCGCTTATATGCAGATTATGTTTGCTTAAACTTTCCAAACCTAACCGATCATTGTTTTGACTAGCACACCCACTATAGTTCCTGAACGCCAACATTCAGCTTGTGATATGCACCACACCGCTATAGTAAGCTTGCAATGGCCTTTAATACGCCAGTCCGATGAACAATGAACACGCGTAGGTTTACACTCACAATAGTCATCTCGACAGTTCGCTCGCAAACATCAGTTGTAGCAGTAGCATCAGTAGGCCCATTATCTGCAAAAATATGACATCCTTCGATACGAATTCACCGTTGAACTGTATACGCTAATGCAGCGGTTCCTAAATTTTACTAACCTGCGGAATAGCCTATGTACAATAATATGCAAGTCTTCACGGAACCCACAGTTATCGGTATTTGCTATAGAAAAGGAGCGTCTGTTACGCCCTATTATACTCGCACCTTTACTACCCCCGATGATGCGAAGGGCTACAGTAGAGTTGTTTTGCACTGAGTCCTGTCCTTTGCTACTACTTTCCTCGTCATTCCTTGTCTATGAATACATATCAGACTTGGACAACTAGATAATTCTAGTGGTCTAATTTCACCAAATTAGAGCGAAATGTCAGTAATCTACTTCTAATCTAATTTGGAAAAGCTGAAAATTTTCTAGTTGTCCAAGTATATAATTGGATAACTAGATAATTCTAGTAGTCTAATTTCACAAAATTAGAGCGAATGCCAGTAATCTAATTATAATCCAGTGGTCGGGAACCTTTTTTGCCCGAAAAGCCATATTGGCCCTATTTTTTCCATCTCAACTCCCAAGGAGCCATACATGCCAATCAACTTTTACGTCACAATTGAAAAATTCGTGACGTAATGGTAGCACTAATTCGAACTCACTACATGGGATTCCTCGTGTGCGCCACATTTTCTCTGTAAAAACTGGTATTTATTGTTCTAATATAAAGCTCGAAACGAGAGGTAAGACGCAGACGGGCCAAGCATCCACCAAGGATAACGCAATTCCTTGTATAAGTAGTTTAGAATTTAATATAACTGATATTAAGCGAATGTGACTGTCACACTGATTCCAAAAATCCAAGGGCGGAGATAATAAAGTCAGCTGATCTTGGAGAATGCTAATCATGTGTGTAGCAGACCGCTGGTCCTTTTAATTCAATGTCCCTAGCTAACGCCTGGTATCTGTTATGAAGGATATATATAGTGCTCTTATTAGGATTTCACTATATCATGACAACCATTAAAACGCTACTATCTCTTCTAGATTGCGCAAGTTCCGTAGGCATTGTTACGCCAAACAGTCCTAGCTATAGTGCTGCCTTTTTCCTGCGCTAGAACTTTAATAGCCCGTTCTCATTGGCTAAAGCCTTACAATCACTTGCATTGTTACGAATTTTAAGGGTATAAAAACCCACGTTTTCTCTCATGTCTCCCCTTGAGACTTGAGATTCATCTACGGCAGGGGTGGGCAAACTACGGCCCGCGGGGCGCATGCGGCCCGCAACACCAGTGTGTGCGGCCCACGAGAGTCTAAAGAAACTTACTAAAAACATTGCTAAAATGCGTACTTATAATCGAATTAATGCAGGGACTTGATTGAACTTTTTCACAGTATATTTCACCATGATATTTCAAAGACAGTGGTTTGCAAACCGGGGGGCACGTCTCACTTGGGGGCGTGAAAGCATCTGTATGGGGGCGCGAAGCTGAGCTCAACTTATTTTTTCGCGCCATGCGCGATTTACATCCACTTCATAATTATTGTTCTGTATTTAGTGTGAATTTCATATCTAAAAATCTCTCATTGACAGTCGTAAACCTTCCATGCCATTAAAATATCCGTTAGGTTTGCTAGCATCCTGGTTGCATTTTGTGATATGACGGGAAGGGGTTGAAATGTTTCACCATCATAAGGGGGGACGGGGGCATGTCTTAAAAAGTTCGAGAACCATTGTTCCGGTACATATTTCCTATGTTATATTTTATGTTTAATTTCTGGCGCGACAGCCCGATCTCAGGGCCCACACATTTCGATAAGTTTCAACTGCTAAACAACACAGAAATCCTAAATGAGATTGATATAATGCGGATCACGAGTGTGATTTCAATTGGCCTCTACGGTTTTAGTTATTTCAGTGATGAGCATATAAAAAACGATTCGCGCGTGTCTTATAGGCAGGGATATATAGAACTCCGGGATGGCTGACTTCTTTTTGGCCTTTACCTAAGTAGGTCCAAAAAGTTAGCTGCAATCTATCATCCGACATCCGACATCAACCATCCGACAGTCGACGAGCATGTCCACATTCAAGTAGAAATACAAGCAATTACTACTAAATAAATACAGTCCATCCTCAAGATTACCGGACCACGACTGACCTATCGATCTCGCTTCCCATGACATGCCGCCCTATTTCTTGTCGAATTCTTCTTCTATACTATCTTCTTTACTTTCATTCAGTGTGCATGCCTCCTCTTTACATCGCCTAGGCCAAGGTGGGTGTCAGATTCCATAGACTACTCCTAGTCGCTTCGACATCTTCCTGTCTTTTCATTGTATCGCATTTTTGTGGTGTATTGAACTGATAAAATTGCTAATAAACCAATGATGATGATCTACCTCGAAATATCCACTTCTCTGCAAGCTAGCGATACAGTTGTTTCTAGAATAATGATTCTCAACCATTTGCAGAATAGTTAGTAAGTAAGCTAGACATTCTTCCCATATCTCAACCTTACTGCTGTATAGCCAACGAAGTAAAGCATGACACTGCTGTATAGCCGACCAAGTAAACTATGACAACTCAGAACTTCAGTAAATCATGAATGTGTTTAATTTCTACACATATAACCTGCATCAGGCCATAAATAACAGAGTGATTAACGAATAAAATCAGTGCCATCTACCTATATTTACAAAGCATTGTCGGAAACCGTGCAGCTGGGAAGGCGGGGGGGGGGGTAATAAGATTGATTAAATCAACCGTTTCAATTTGCATTAATCCACAATTACCATGGAGTAGGGTTGCATTTGAAACAAACATGTTTAAAACAAGGCCCTTGTATTAAACATACTTCAATTTTTTCCAAGCCATGACGTCAAGAATATTCAATTGTGACGTCATATTGGATTGACATTGACAATTGAAAATATAGTGTAAATATAGCTCCTTTGACAAAATATATGTACTATTGCTGTTGAGCCGACTATTTTGCGGGTTCCAGCCATCCCATATTGATATTAGTCGGCTATATCGGGTGGAAATCCTCCGTAGGCTCATACAACATGTTTTTTGGAAAGTATTTACACAATTATGGCATAATTTTACAACTTAAAAAGATTTTTTTTCAAAAGGCCTTTGTTTAAAACACTGTTTAAAGCATGTTTTAAACAAATTGTTTTAAAACACCGTTTGTTTTAAATGTAACCCCATCATGGAGCATTTACAATAACGAAAAGATAGCACGTCCTGTAAGGACTCGAAATTGTGATAGCAGCATTGTCATCTTCTTCGTCACTCAATGAAAGTTGATAAAGAAATCAACACACCATTGATACTTCTCTTCAGGTTCAAATGTAGCCGCATTGGGGGGTAGAAGTTTGGTACTATCAATTTGAGAAGCATTCGGTAGACCCAGTTGCTGAATTCAGCTGATATTTTGTTCACATAGAAATAGTTTCACGACCGCAGTGAAGAAATTACCACCATTGGCTTGACGGTACATCACGAATGGGCCTTCTGAAGCATTTCATGCCATTTATCAGTTGAGAAATATTCAGTATGATTGTCTTGCAGATTTTCCGATAGAGCGATAGATGATTCCATGTTTAAAAAAAACATCTCGGTGAGGAGGCACGAGATCCAAATATTCAGATTGTGGCCATCTTTGCCAAGATTTCAACGGGATGTCCCAGTATAATATATCAGGATATCCACTTTTGACGTGATGCAAATGCTGGAACATCGCGTTTTTTTTTATGGAATCTGCAACAAAAATGAACAAATGATGTATTTAGAGACCCAAATTAACCTTAAGAACATATATATAGATGTATGCAGAGTTGGTCAGTAGTGAAGAACTCTACTTCATTGCAGTACTCAAGTAGGTGTTGCCTATTTTCGAAGATACATCTTGTAATTTTGAAGCAGTCATCTCCAAACTTAAGTACCTTGCAGACATTTCACTTTCTACTGCTACTTGAGGAAGTTTAAATACCAGTACGCGCCGGGTATATGACTGTTAGGCCTATTCAGTAGCAATGCTGACTACTTTAACCACATCAGGATTAATGTAAATCCCTCATTTAATACCGTATCACTAGAATCAGCCAAACTTACCTTAGGCCGACTGAGGAGAGGTCCATGCTTCATTGCCACGATTTGACGAAACCATGCAAATTGAAAGCAATCTTCAGAGTTTTCTCTTCTTTCATCGTATAAGCCTATAGCAGTGGTTCCCAACCTTTTTCGGTGTCAGGGCCAAATTTAGAATTTCAGAGTACGGTCGGGGCCGCACGAATACCAGGGCAATGAAAAGGACCCAAAATAGTCATCAAAATATGAAAATTGGCATTGTTCCGATCAATCGCCCGACGCCATTGTCATGGTCATTATGGTGATTGTGCTGCTGCGCTCCGATTGTTCAGAACAATCGACCTTTGGTGGCTATTTCAGAGTAGTTGTATTGCCCTGGCGAGATTTCAATTCGTATTTTTGGAATCAGTGCGACACTAGCTTTCGATAATGACCGGACCTATCAAATTATTCAGACGCTTCGGTCGTGAGCTATAGGACTACCAATTATGCTGCTTTCGGGGCAGTTTAGTGAGTCGGCTTTTATCACCTAGACGCGCGAAGCGCGAAAATCTTCTGTAATTCATGATTGAATCGGTCAATATGATCGGGAATCGAATATATATTGCCATCAATTTTTATCCTCTCTCTGCTCACGTAATCAGTTTTACAGTTAGAGCCGAGGGAGGTATGTTTGAAAAGGTAGGGCCACTCAATAATAATTAAACATCTTCGGGGTATACCCGTTGGCAGGAACGAAACAGCACTTCGTCAGCCACCCCCCCAAAAAAAATTAAAAAGAATAAAAAAAACTTGGGTCTTGGGCTCCCATAGGGTGATAAACCTACCCCTATTAACTTGTTCGCTGTTGCCATGAAACTAGTTTTATCGTTAAGTGGGACAGCGCGAAGCGCGAAAATTTTCGATAATTCATGATAAAATCGGTCAATATGATTGGGAATTGCATATATATTGCGATCAATTTCTTGTCCTCGCTGCTCACATAATCAGATTAACCGGTAGAGCTGCGTGAGGTGTCTTGGAAACTGTAGGGCCCGTTAGTATGATTCCGTAACATGTTATCTCGTGACCTCCTGTCTGCTATATCAAAAAATATAGAGCGCCCAACCGTAGGCTTCTAAACTAAATGACGCACACGATTTCAAATTGGTATTTCTTAACTGGCATATAATTGTTCCCTGTCTCGTGAGGTTTAGATTGCCAAGGCAGTATATTTTGTATGTATAACGCAGTTTTCGGTCATCATAACGGCAGTCCTGTACGGTCAAGGTTTTCTCGCTGCTGATCGTTCTGACACATTTCTTGGAGTCGCGGGCCTAAAACTTAATATGTCTTGGTGCGTTGTGGCGCGGTCATGGCCAACGCCGATCTGCCCAATGCCTATTTCTATAAATCTTACGCATTTTTTCTTGGGGATGAGTACCGAAAAATCAAGATATTTGGCAGCATGAAATCACGCCTAGAGTGAAAAATATTTGAAAAAGATACTCTATAATTTATGCTAATTCACGAAATAATGTTATGCCCCGTTCGAGCTCGCTCCCCTCTATCGGGGGATTGGCGTGAGGCAGTTATGGTCCTGTCTTTACCTAGTGAGGTAATGATAGCAGCAGTGACGTAACGATAGCAGTGTACTCTCGACTTTCCTGCAATCCTAATTTAAAACTCCAGACTCCAAGCCAAGCAAGCGTATTTTATAAATATAAATTTTATTTTTTGTCATAAGTCGATTTCTTAATGTTTTCTGGGGGCCGCAAGAAGGCTAGCTGGGGGCCGCATGCGGCCCTCAGGGCCGCGGTTGGGAACCACTGGCCTATAGCCTATAGGCTATAAGTTTTTATATGGTAAAGACAGGCCATATCTCAGGGTCGTATCCTGTCCTGACGATTGTGTTGGCTTATCCATTCAAGGGAGTGAGCATCTTCAAGGCTTCAGTAAGAGCAAATGGTCAACAAATGTTGTGGCCATATTCTGGGAGTCAGCCATTGGCAGTTCACAACAGTGCACTTCTGTTGAAGTATAATTCCAGTATTGTAGCATTAAGGTGCCGTTCATTAACAAACATATGCCTGCCTTGTTTATCTGATATGTAACTGATGAATAGTATCTGTAACAGAAATTGGATTCAGCAGTTGTTATGGACACTTACAACTGCAATGACCTTGACGTGTCGTGTTTGTATTATATTCAAATGTTTGGTTATCCTTAATTGAAATGCCTCTTGAATCTTGCATACCGGTAGTATACTCAGTGGCTCAAATTCTTACTAGGAATAATCCAGCAATGATCTGGAATAAGACTGCAATACCAGCACAACCTGCATATTCACATAATAATCTATAGCACAAGATCTTAACAGACAAAGTCCCTCCTAACGGTCGCCTTCATAGTCGACAAGACACAGTGTAAATGTACACATGTACAATGTACACTGTACAGCCTTGGGTGGTGACATACATTATATCGCATACCATACCGGTAAGTAATGAAAAATATACCGCAAGGCGTAATCAAAATCCTACTGCTGATATCAACGTTAACGTTGGGAATTTTTCTACATTCTGTTATCTTCTCACGATTATCAACGCAGAAAAACATGTTACATAAGATACTACAGAAGCAGAGATATTCCTAAGGCGAGCAAATGACCATACCGGTATACCGGTTTTGTTTGTTTGTTTGTTTTGGGGTACTCATGGTGTTTGTCGACTGCTATGGTCATTTACACCAGGCCGATATTCTTCATATTTTCCGTAACTGCCGACTTATAGCACGGCCCACCTCTAGGCTTTTGTAAGACACCGCTGACGCGGATGACGTGGCGAGGAGGAGCCTAGGTAAACCTCCAACACTTAGGTATCGGAATTCGGAAGTCGACCTCGGTCGGACTCGAACCCGCACCCAGTGGTGTTGCAGCCGCGGATTCTACCACTGCGCTATCTCGCCACACCGGTATACCGGTAAATTGCTGCTGAGGGAATAGGGCCAATACCGCAAAGTTTCATATTACCTAAACATCTCATAACCTGGTTAACCTCTAGCTTTATAAACAGAACATTAAGATGGATATTATATGCCTCTACCGCTCTCAAAGACTTAAAATTACACACAGATGAATCGGCTGACCAGAACGTGCATCAAAACTGAATGCGCGAATCTGGACCTACTTAAGTAATACCACGATGACGCAATTGACGCAGTCAGCCATCCCGGAGTTCTATATATCCCTGCTTATAGGTATATTCGTTCTCTGTATGCGTAGAAGTAGGGTATTTATATTTTATGTACACATAGTAGAGGCGAGTTTGAAGCTAACACCTAACATGGTTATGATGCTGTCAGCATTGTGTGTCCAGGAACTGAACCCAAAAGTAGATTTAGTAAATTTATCGATCGATCGAGAGATCGCTGCTCAAAGATCTAAATTTCAATCCTGTTCTAAGAATTGGGACAACCGACTTTCATCTCTATAGTTTGACAAATTGGTTATTGAGGTCGACCAGCCTATAAAATCTCACCACTGTTTCTGACGCGTGTACAATATCATCAAAGCAATGTTTGTTTTGTTTTAAATAGGCATATCATCTCCATGTCGCCACTATATAATCAAATACCAATATTGCGTTTTAATTTATAATCCCAATTTTATACAGTGCGGCCCGCGAATGGATTCAAATGTTGAATGCGGCCCGCGAGCTCAAAAGTTTGCGCACCCCTGATCTTGCGACTCATCAACAGAGATGGCCACAGTTCGGTTCAGGAGCCGGAGCCGGAGCAGGATTTCAATGATTTTTTACCTGGCCGGACTGGATCCGGATTTTGAATTTGGGTGACGGTCGGATTTCAGCCGGATTTTTTTGCAGTAATCTGATTAATTAACATTGTTCTGGCAGGATTTTTTCGGATTCCGAACTGGATATTCACCAGCCGGATTTTTTCGGATTCTAAATTTTCAATTGCCAGCCGGATCCGGATAGATCCGGATCCCGAAATTTTGGAATCCGCCCATCTCTGCTCATCAAGTTGGAAAGCGGTTACGCCCGATGGCTAGTCGAGGTGTCCCGAGTTTTAAATCAAGTGGCGTTATCTATTGCATCATAATGAGAAAACGCGTTAAAGGCCATCCATTGTCAATTTGTTGAATGACACAGCAGCCTGCTGATAGCGAAACTGCCACTGTTAGGGATGGTGTGAACCTCTGAAAGGTTCAGGTTCGTGTGAACGCGAACCTTTTTGAAAGGTTCTGTGTGAACACGAACGTGAACCTCATGACGTCACGTGACGTCATATTGCTAATTCGTACCTTATCTTTCAATGAAGTGATAGCCTATATTAATGTACACGATACATATAGCGACGACTCGGGCCACATCATGTCACAATGCAGAAGTACATGTTGGCGTTTTCAACGTCACTAAATGTATCAACTGAGGCAATCAAAGGATATAATACTCCTATAAAATCAATATCTTCCGTCGCTTTGCCAACAATTTCGACGAGGACTTACTAGCGAATATAAGCTTACGCCTTAACGGTCTAGGCTAGACCGGACAATGTATTCGGTGTCTGAGTATCGCTACATTGATATTGAGCAGAGTGTAAAACTGGTTTCTATACTTGCTACCGATATTACCCCATTAACAAGTTTTACAGCAGTAGCCAACACCTCAATCACAAGGATTTAGTTTTCGTGATGTAGTAAAGATATGAGGTCCAGATTGCCCCGTACTCCTGCTAGCTATTTTGCATCAGAAAACGATATCAATCTCATTGATTGGTTGAATAAGCATCATTCGCTGACTACGTATTTCGCTCGTGATGTTGTGTTATTGCAGGTCAAACTCACAGCATAGAGACACTAAATATTCACAAACGGAAAGCTGAATATTTCGAGCAAACATTTGTTACAAAGCAAGTAGCCTAAAACTTTTGAGATTGTCAAGGTGCATGCCCGTTTATAGTGTTGATTTTTAATGCTGCCAGCGCCATGCATAGTGTGGCCCGCAGTTGAAATGCAATTAATATGAACCAAAGATGTTATAATGAAGTGAAAATTGTGAAATATGAAAAAGGTTCACAGTGCAGAACCTACCAAGGTTCTGTTGTGAACGCGAACCTCTAAATTTCCGAGGTTCACACACAGAACACGAACGTGAACCTCACGTTCACACCATCCCTAACTGTAATATGTCGAATTATCATCATCGCAAAATGAAGGTCGTGTCCAATTCGTTCGGTACAGCTAAGAAATGGATTATAGAATATTGGTATAGCTCTGCAATGGCGGGTACATAATAGTAGTTATATAGATCGGTCGTGACCTGCCATTGTGGCTTATGGGCCCGCTCACACGGTGCCTCGAAACTCGTGTTGGCACGGTGACCCTTTTGACCCCCCCTATCTCTCGCACGGTGCCATTGTGTCTTATGTATCCTCTCACACGGTAACCCTTTTCGGTATAGGCATCTCTCACACGGTGCCTCGAAAACTCGTGTTGGTGAGTCGTACTTCCAAGTATAGGCATCTCTCGCATGGTGCCATTGTGTCTTATGGAGCCTCTCACACGGTAACCCTTTTCGGTATAGGCATCTCTCACACGGTGCCGCGAAACTCGTGTTGGTGATTCGCCCTTTCGAGTATAGGCATCTCTCACGCGGTGTTGAATATGTACGAGTCGCCAACAATAACCGCACAAACGGAAACGTGGCTTGTTGTGAGGATTAAGCAGTGCGTGCAACCTATATTTCGAATGACCTGTGCGCTGAATTATTTCTCGTCCAGCCGCTACTATCGATTATTACACTATTCCATTCAGTGCGAAATAGTTTGATCGTAAATTATGATATATGATGTCGTAGTTTAGTCGTGTCAAATGACCGATCGTGTTCTCTTTCCTCGCTATTGGTTGCTACCTGAATAATACTTTCGGATTATTCGCTGTTTCGCCCCTACAGAATAGTCTGCTGTTCATAGTCACAGATTCATCGCGATGCCGCAATTTTCACACCTCGACCAGTAGAACAACACCGCGCTAACCCAGTTGTCGAATCACATAGGTCATACATTTTACGTGAAATGAAATATTGTATTGCGATATACAAATATGCAAACTATTCTTTCAATTCGACAAGTCTAGTTAACTGATCGATTTTCAATCTGCCGACACAGTTTTTAACACGAGTGAGTTGATATTTCTTCCCGGGTACGAGCGAGGCTTTGTTCCATTGATCCAAAACCACCTCACCAGTATCATCCTTCAATGTAAAACTGTATAATTTCAACTCCTTTCCGGCACCAGAATTGACCATCTTCTCCTCTCGAGAAACACAAGTAGCGGCGATCGAGACATACGACTGAAGAATACCCATTATTGACCTGTGAATCGGTATACGGAAATAAAGATGCGGCTATTGCGTCTTATGGCGGGGGTGACGAGCGGCTCTTATTTCTTACGGCGGGGGTCGCATGCGGCTATTGCGTCTTATGGGTGCGGTCGTGATTCGTACTTTCGGTATAGACTGCGGGCGGCATGTCGTGCTTTCGCGTATAGGTTGTGTTGGTGATTCGCCATGTGTTCTTATGGGCGTGGCGGTGATTCGTACTTTCGAGTATAGACATCTCTCGCGCGGTGTTGAATATGTACGAGTCACCAACAATAACCGCACAAACGGAAACGTGACTTGTTGTGAGGATTTACGCAGTGCGTGCGACAGACGGCGATTCGAATATCAACAATAGTCGCGTTCGCAAACTAACACTTCAAAAAGATGTGAAATATTTGTAAAATCCTACGATCGCTCACAAGATACCACTTTCGGCATATCAATCTATCACTCAATACACAACCGAAGTTGAATTGTAATTGAATGCGTAAATTTATCACCTCGACATCAAAATTCGAAAACAACAACTTGATGCTTTATGTTCCCACTCTAATTTCATGATAAGTGTAATAAGTGCCGAATAACAGATACACCACCGGCGAGACTTGAATACCAACAAATTGTCACTTATTTCTATTCTAGCCGTAATCCTTTGTGAAGTTAACGCTTATTCAAAAAGGTGTGAAATATTTGCAAAACCCCGCGATCACTGACAAGATAATTTCTCGGACATAACCATCTTTCACGACTTGGTGTCATAACCATACCGATCGCTCACGCGGTGAAATTTTAGTAATCAGTTTGTCACAGAACTTGATTTCGCTGGTAAGATTTAACAAGTAACGAATAACAGACCGCCAGTGTCGGTAACTTGAATAGCGACAAATTGTCACTTATTTCCGCTCTAACCCTAATCCTCTGTGAAGTGAACGCTTATTCAAAAGGGTGTGATATAATTTAAAAATCCGACGACCACTCACCGGATAATGCTTCAGACATAGCAATCCCTCATGCCCGCTCACAAGGTAATATTTCGGTAATTAGTTTGTCCCAGAACCATCGCAGACGGTGATTCGAAAACCAACAATTTGTCACTAGCCCGCGATCGCTATATGTTTCACGCCTCGCGAAAAGTGGCTGACTTTAGTTGCGTGATAAGATCCATGAAAATATTCAATCGATGTGTTAGTTTGTCAACTTGAAATGTAACTCACTACACAAATCAAGTTGAATCGTATTTGAATGTATTGATTCGACCCAACTCAAATCCTATTCACGCGATCTGTTGAATCGAACGTAACCTGAATATTACTGACGCCAACATTCACCCTCATCAGATCATTCACACATTCCACGCCGCTGTTTTAACACTTATAGAATCAATACCAACTATCTCTGACCCGATAATATTCAATCATTTTGGTAATTTGCCAACTTTAAATCCATTCGCGGGATGTACTAAAGGTAAATCCAAATAATCCAGAATGAAATATTTGGACTTTGACATTGTGCGAATCGAAATAGGTTTGACAAACATGACTACCAACTTTCACTCCAATGCGTTTCAGATTAATTTATTCACACGATCACCATCTCGCGGTCCTCACACTTACACGATCGCGTACTGTTCCCACTCACAACTTCGGTACGACATTTCAACTTGTCACAATAACTGATTATTCACATGTTGATTTGAAACAAAAGAAGCCTTGAGCAACTTATCTGGGTATTTTTTTTGTCACAATTGAGTTAATGGAAATAGTATTACACCTCGAAATTTTAACATCTTACCATACTCAAAAGAGTAAATCATGAAAACCTTGTCAAGTAAATCCGTTTGTAACTCGGCCAACCAACTACACAGAAAGAAGAAGACAAGATTACGCGAGTAATCGCTACAATCTAAAATCCATAACAAGTTCGGTTGTAGTCATATACCACCAAATCATCTTTGTTCAACTGTAAAAGTCGTTACTATGCTGTAAGATAAAGTAATTACTACTCGGTAAATTTTATAAACCAAAGTAAATACTACTCGGTGTGTGGTTTGAGATTAACATATTACATTTGAGTATACGAAATTTGAATGTCCGAACACGTAGTTGAGAATTCTTACGATCAAACGCGGGTGTTATATTGAAAATTTTCACGAATTGACACATTGATTTTGACATATGAGATTTTGTAATAGTCGATCATGACTTGGTTATTAAATTATGACATTATTAGATCAGGGTTGTGTAGAAGGTTATCACGACACCAACAAACTTTTCAGAAACATTGTTATTAACATATCGATTTGTGAAACTAGATTAACATATCTGAAATGTTTTGATTGGGAAGATTAAACCGTGTTCGTAAAAACCACACAGCGTATTGTGGATATCAGGAAATATTTTACAAATGTAATTGTCTCCAGTAACCAAGACTAAAGATGAAACAACAATTTCCTTTGTTGAACAATAACCGGTACAATACTTTATCGTCGTAATCTGCGGTGGGAATTGAAACACGTTCACACATTATCCACCGTCAAGATATCACACTAGACGAATTGTCATACCGCCGCATGATTAATGCTTAATCCGTTCGAACCATTTCACGCACTTTGATCATTACAAAAGTAAATTGTGATATGTTTGTTAGATGCATCCAATTCAACTAGAAGTGTCTAGTGCCCAACACTCGTAATATCAAAAAAGTACTTGCTACACTATTATTTGCTAAACGTGTTTTGCATTGTTGTTCATTTCTAGTATTGATTGAAATCATTCTTGAACCCTCAAATAATAATTCCCGACATGAAACCAAGCCGCTGAAAGTCGTTACCATCACGAAGATACAATGTGTACGATGTTTGTCAAATGTGTCCTACCTGGCCAACAGAAAACAATTTTCACTAGCTTGGTAATGAAACCGAAGTCTCCATTCGATATTTTGTTTGTGTCAAATACTTTACAATGAACACATTTGCGTGGTTGAGCTTTACATCATCAGACTGCCATCTGTACATCAAGAATACATCCGACTTGTAACTGGGTCGTTTACCTAACCGAGTTGTGTGCACAGTTTGATATTTTTGTCATTTAGTGATTGCTGAACATACCACTTCGAAATACCGCGTTGATCTTAATTTCCATCATCGTGATAAGTGAAGTACATTTGTTTTGAATTCATAACAATAGGCTTTTCTATGGTATGATAAATTATTGACAAGTTCTGCTTAGAAGATTGGTTGCATATCACGAAAATAATATACCACACATATTATTACTGTTACTCCATTCATCGGTATTTTTTCCGTTGTCGATTTTCAAACGAGTAAAATTTATTACTTGAGTTGCTCTGCTTACTATATTTAAATGTATACTCGCCCGTCTTTCAACAACAAACAATGTTAAAAAAGTATGCAATCAAACACAACAAGTTTTACGATACTAATTATTATCCCACATAACCCATTTCTTACCGAAGACATATGAAATATATTCATGTTACACGAAAATATTCGCTCATGCTACAAACCTGTACAATGATTGGTGGTGCTTTCAAACTGTTTCGATACCTCAAGAACTTTATTGTCTGAATGGTTGTTCATGTATCGTAATAATCAAGTAGTTCAACACAGAACTAGTATTAACAGAAACACCCGAGTTGTTTACACAAAAGTTTGTATGTGTACAGTATACGAATACCATGTGTAAGTCCAGCACGTTTACCTATGTAAAATTACCACTTTCACTTGCCAGTCCATCGTTTACCTGACTAAACATATTATTTTCCTTTGGAGATCTGACGTTTACCCAGAGTAAGAAACCATTTTCACTTGTAAATATTTTTTTTCCTCGGCTAACAAACCTTTTTTCACTTGGAAATATATTTTTTCTCTGGGTAACAAACCTTTTTCACTTGGAAATATATTTTTTCTCCGGTCAACAAACCTTTTTCACTTGGAAATATATTTTTTCTCTGGTTAACAAACCTTTTTCACTTGGAAATATATTTTTTCTCTGGGTAACAAACCTTTTTCACTTGGAAATATATTTTTTCTCTGGGTAACAAACCTTTTTCACTTGGAAATATATTTTTCTCTGGTCAACAAACCTTTTTCACTTGGAAATATATTTTTTCTCTGGTTAACAAACCTTTTTCACTTTGAAATATATTTTTCCCCGGGTAACAAACCTTTTTCCCTGAGCAACAAACCATTTTCACTTGGTGGTCCGTCGTTTACCCGAGTAAAAATATCATTTGCCTTTGGAGATCCGGCGTTTACCCAGTGTAACAATACATTTTCACTTGGAAAAATACTTTTACCTAGAGTAACTAATCATTTTCTCCTGGGTAACAAACCCTTTTCGTCTGGAAACTATCATTTAACTGAGTACCAACACCGTTTTCACTTGGAAATACATTTTCTCCTGGGTAACAAACCCTTTTCGTCTGGAAACTCTCATTTAACTGAGTACCAACACCGTTTTCACTTGGAAATACATTTTTTCCTGGGTAACAATACCATTTTCGTTTTGAAAACTGACAACCACACCGGCCAATTTGATATTTTTGTATATTGTTACAACGGACAGTGACAAAATATACACCAACAACGACTCCGATACATTTGTGTAATCGCATACTCACTTGCTCTGGCGCATCCCATCAAAATCGACGGTTAGCCACACACACACACACACAAACACAATAACAACGCGCTATTTCGATATGACTGCGATGTCCGGGTTCGTGCTTTAGATTTTCCAGAACCAATCCGTCTAAAGTTGTAATCCCCCACCTTTGTTAACTGGTTGATACACGGATAACAATCTTCGGAAAATGTAGGAACGCATACTACCCATCGTGCTAACGATTCCGGGTTACTTGTGATTAATTTCCTTGCTCACCCTATACAGATTATACGTACAGCGATATGTAGCGGTAATCGGTTTGGTCAATACACATCGCCCCATTCAGTATGGAATTACAAACCCAATACAGGTCAGTTCATAACCGGATCCGGATATTCAATACAAAGCGATAAAGCAGAACCAATGACCAAATGTAATTAAACATGTAGATTTACAACCCTTGATTTTTTTTTCGTGAAAAATGACAATACATATCGAATATATATTTTACGATGGTTCAACCCTACCAAGTATTCACGTAAATGTGGTTTATGACATTACATACAATGTATCAGTGTATCAATGTTGGGTGTTTATGCACACATCGGTATGACCCATAGACAACATCATCATACCCTCCAGGACTTCGTTATTGCATCGTGAGGTCAATAAAATCAATCGGTGGCATAGACGACAGAAGGCTTGGAGATCCAATGTAAAATTCAGACAAACAAACGGATATATTTGTCCATCTTGGTTATTCACTCAACTACCATTGGTGCTCTCGATACAGCGAACGGTACAGTATGCAACGCATATCATTAGAGTGATATATCCACAGGTAAATATGGGGCCTGCCCACAATAATTGTATCGAGATTTAACCCAGATTACTATCCGTTCACTGATTCACTCGATGGTTTTAGCAACTTGTAACAACACAAGATAGATACGACTGGAATTACTAATATTCATAATGTTTATGATAAGTGTCGTTACCGATCGTTCACTAAGTCGATATGAATATTCGAAAAATCGGATATCACTACTCTCAACACCAGTGATTCGGTTTAAGTTTAAAATCGATTTGATAATGTAATCCAAGGTGTGTTTCTGTGGGATCTGCTAACCTTTACGAGAGAGTGCTGTCTCTTTGATACATGAAACAATTATTATCAACCACACCTTGCGTGCATCGATTTGTCGGCGTCGTACAATTATTGTGGGCAGGCCCCATATTTACCTGTGGATATATCACTCTAATGATATGCGTTGCATACTGTACCGTTCGCTGTATCGAGAGCACCAATGGTAGTTGAGTGAATAACCAAGATGGACAAATATATCCGTTTGTTTGTCTGAATTTTACATTGGATCTCCAAGCCTTCTGTCGTCTATGCCACCGATTGATTTTATTGACCTCACGATGCAATAACGAAGTCCTGGAGGGTATGATGATGTTGTCTATGGGTCATACCGATGTGTGCATAAACACCCAACATTGATACACTGATACATTGTATGTAATGTCATAAACCACATTTACGTGGATACTTGGTAGGGTTGAACCATCGTAAAATATATATTCGATATGTATTGTCATTTTTCACGAAAAAAAAAATCAAGGGTTGTAAATCTACATGTTTAATTACATTTGGTCATTGGTTCTGCTTTATCGCTTTGTATTGAATATCCGGATCCGGTTATGAACTGACCTGTATTGGGTTTGTAATTCCATACTGAATGGGGCGATGTGTATTGACCAAACCGATTACCGCTACATATCGCTGTACGTATAATCTGTATAGGGTGAGCAAGGAAATTAATCACAAGTAACCCGGAATCGTTAGCACGATGGGTAGTATGCGTTCCTACATTTTCCGAAGATTGTTATCCGTGTATCAACCAGTTAACAAAGGTGGGGGATTACAACTTTAGACGGATTGGTTCTGGAAAATCTAAAGCACGAACCCGGACA